>NC_088694.1:12075000-13325000 GCF_028017835.1 Emys orbicularis
ATCCCAAATCAAACCACTTCAGACTTTGGATCTAGATCTGAACTTCGCAGCCTCCCGCTCCTTCACTGCTTAGATTTCGGGTCGTTCCATTTTAATGCTGTTCTAGTTCCTCTTGGGCACCATCCACTTGTGATTATTATTTTTTGTATCTTGGTAGCACCTGGGAGCCCTGGTCATGGAGCCCCATTGTACAGTGACTACTACAAAGAGCTTACTGCCTGGATACGGCAGGGGGGTTGGGAGGTGAGGATTCCACGGGGAGGGAAGCTTTGAAAGTAACTTAATTCACTTAACAATATTTCACTTCCCCTTTTGAGAGCTGCCTTATACAGTGCAAAACCCAGAATCCTATCTAGTGGCATGGCGTTCTTCCCTCTGCCTTGGGGAAAGCACTATCCTTCCTGCTGCAGAGCAGGTTGACATCACTGCAGGGGAAATGGAAAAGCAGATGGGATATTGCAATGGCACTGCCCACTGCTAAGTTAAATATAAAACATCTAGCAGAAGGCAGGGAGGCACTAGCTGCTCAGGAAGTTTGCCATGAGGACATTGCAAAGTAAACACTTAAATGTTTCAAAGTGATTCCCTCTGCTGCCCTTTGGTTCCGATTCCTTTTAATCGAGGTAACAAACAGTCATCAAACATACCTCCAAGCCAGCAAAGTTTTAATCCGTGCGTACTGCCACAGTGAATGTCTCAAAGCCATATGTTGGCTCTGTATTCACTTCTGAGTAGTATCCTCATATCGTAGTATCTCTTCTGTTGCATTCCTTGCCTAGCCATACAACATAATCCCATGCCTCCTTTAGAGAGGTATGCATTTGGTACAAAGAGCCAGATCCTTACCTGATGTAAATGGGCATAGCTCCCTCGATTTCAGTGGTTCCATTGATTTACGCTAGATGTTTCCAGTGATTCAAAAGTTCTTTGGTATTAATTATTTTGAGTCCCTTTTGCGGAGGTATAGGGGGTTTGTGTTTTTGTTTTGTTTCCAGACAGGATTTCAGTCTGTGATGGGTGCAAGTGCTCTTTGTGGCTTTGGATATTGAGGGAATTTTACCATAGAATATCCTTACAGAACATCACTTCATGTAGGCAAAGGAAGCCATATGCAATTAAATAGACTAAACAGTCAGTGCCTGTATAGACAGTTACATATTAAAGTCTCAAAACTCCCGATAAAATATTGCATTGTTCACAACTATCAGACATTTCAGCTGCATAGATATGTGGTATGAAACTAAAATTATAGATCCATTATCTTTAACTCCAAAGTATGTGGTTGTCATAATACTTAACCTCTTGCATTTCAAGGAGAGACTCCCTAAAAACCACAGAGAAGTGAAAAGAATATAAATCCCTGTTTTTCTTCCACTGATAACAGAACTGCCTTGAGGTTTGTGTGCAGAAATTGAGCTTCAAAAGCAAGTACTTGATTGGATTCTCGAAGTATCCGGCATCACATGCAATGCCACAAAATATATTTTTCGAAAATTGGGGGAAATAGAGAGAGAGAGAGAGAGACAAAGGTTGTGCAAGTGGATGGGAGTCCTCTAATTCAGAATGCCCTGTTGGATAAGTTAATTTTCCTCCTACCTAATATTAACAGAGATGTTTTCATTATTTAAAAACCCACAAAATTAGAGCCACTTTGGCACGAGAGTTCACCCACGTGATTCAGTGTTGCCACTACTGCAATTTTATCATGAGTCTTACTATATTTGGTGATTTTTTTCTAAAGCCACCAGATGCTAGAGTATAGTTGTTACTATATACAAATCTCCTATTAAAAGAAAAGGTACATTTCTAGCCCTTATAGTTTCAGAGAAAAGTTTGAAAATGTGAATGATAAAGGCTCTAATTGCAGAAGCAAATAAGGAAACTTTTTTTAAAAAAATTAATTTAAAGTGAATCTCGGTGTTTTTTGGGCTTGGCTCCTGATTTTTGAATGCCTGAGGTTGGTGACACTGGGATCTAATTGCAGGACTGGGGCCAATGCTTGAACACAGATAAGGCTACTCATGCCTGAGCACCAAAAAGTGAAACTGACCAAAAAAGCAAAATTAAAAAACAATTCAAATGAAAGCAAGAGTAACACCGGTGTTGTTTCCACTGTCCAATTCAAGCTGTAAGTGAGATGAAAAAAAAATAGACAGCATAAATGATGAAAATTAGATTCTGAGAATTCTTTCAGTGTTAATAATCTAATGCTCTTAATAATGCAGGTAAGAATATTGACTGTTTTTAAGACCTATGACTATATACTTCGCTCTTGTAAATTATGTGGCTCCACTGACTGGAGCTACATCGATTTACTCCAGCTGATGTTCTGGCCCAGAATGTAACTTGGTAGAATTCCTTTGAAAATATTTGGCAGTTTAGACTCTGGCTGGACAGGAATGATTCTCAGTTCTCCTCTTATTCTTTCCAATGTAGGAAGGAAGTCTGTGGCCTTCAGAAAGCACAGTGTCAGGAAATGGAGTAACAGAGGTGAGGACAAGGCTGGTATTGCATAATAACCCCATCTGTTTACATGCGGACTATGATACAGGCTGAAATGTTCCAAAACTCACTCTCTCTCCCTTATCTTCAGCAGCAAATCTACACTCCAAGACCCACAGACAGACTATCAGTTCCATCCTTTTTGCAGAGGGACCGTTTTAATAGATTCCAGCCAACATACCCCTACATGCAACACGAGATTGACCTCCCACCCACCATCTCCCTATCAGATGGAGAGGAGCCACCCCCTTACCAGGGACCCTGCACACTACAACTCCGAGATCCAGAGCAGCAAATGGAACTAAACAGAGAATCGGTCCGGGCCCCTCCCAATAGAACCATCTTCGATAGTGACTTGATAGATAACTCAGTGTTTGGAGGGCCTTGCCCACCCAGCAGTAACTCTGGCATCAGCGCGACCTGCTATGGAAGCAATGGTAGAATGGAAGGACCGCCGCCGACCTACAGTGAGGTGATAGGTCACTATCCAGGATCTACGTTTTTCCAGCACCAGCAGAACAACAATGGCATGCCCTCGATACTGGAGGGCAGTAGACTCCACCATTCGCAAATCAATGGCCTTGAGAGCACAACCGCATGGAACAAAGATAAAGAGAAACAAAAAGGGCACCCCTTTTAAAAAAAAAAAAAAAAAAAAAGCAAACACGAAAGTAAGAACACTCTGCACTTCTCATTAAAAGAAAAAAAAGAAAGAGTTGGGGAAGACGAGCAAAAAATAAGAAGCCCTTTCCCACCACTCTGTGTATAATATTTACTTGTTATGTCTGGTCTGAATGCACAAGCCAAGAAAGCTTGCAAAAACATTTCTTTATTGAGCTGCATTAGAAGTTTAAAAAGGAAAAAAAAAAAGAATCAACCGTAGTCCTTCATTTTTTGTTGTTGTTGTTGTTGTTTCTAGTTGAGCTGTGTGTGTGGATGCTTTTTTTTTATTTCACTTAACTTTAAAAAAAAATATTTGCACAAAAACGTTTTGTTTAAAGATCTGCAATATATATATAAATATATATTAAAAATAAGAGAAACTGTATGTGTGAGGAGCAGGAGTATTTTTGTATTAGAAGAGGCCTAGTTAAAAAAAAAAAGTTTTGTTGTTTTCTGAACTAGGAGAAAAAAATGGCAATTTTTTGAGTGCCAACTCAAAAAGTATGTATTACATTGTAAAAAAACAAAAACAAAAACAAAAAAACAAAACAGAAAAAAACAGAAAAAATCAAAAGCAGGGGTTTAGAGTTATTTATATAAATGTTGAAATTTTGCACTATTTTTTAATATAAATATGTCAGTGCTTGTGTTGGTCAAAGCCTCTATCATGTCTACTACAAAACTGTTAAGGGATACATTTCAAAGTGAAGAACAAACTAGCTGGAAGGGGGTGGAAAAATCCTAAAGTTAAAGTGACAGCCCTGGAAGGAACATTGCAAGAGAGACTGCATCTTATGCAAATCTTTAATTTCCATGGTCACCTGAGTGTTACCCATACAATACAGTCTGCTACTGGGTAGTTTAATGATAATCACTGCTTTATACATTCCCTATAGAACAAGAGGAGTTTGTGTGTTTGCATGTATGTTGCCAGTTAGGATTTTTGGAGTTAAATGAAAAAAGCTCTGAACACTTCTGTGAATTAAAAACAACAGAAGCAAACAAAAATTACCTTTTTGGGGGGGGGGGGGTTGGGACACAACCTCTAGTTTTTTTGAGGGGTGGGGCAGGGGTGGGGGATAAGCTTCAGTCTGAAGGAAAACAATGGGTTTTTTGTTTTGTTTTTTTGTTTTGATTTTCTTTAAATATTAAACTGAAGGGCCCTGTTTTGAGAGAAAGCGGTGGTTATTGAGGTTAATGTGAGTAAACCGTAACATAACTGAAGTCTGGCTTTTTGGATAGGTTTTTAAACGGGACACTGAAACAAGCTTTACAGTCTGTAGTTTGTTCACGTCATTTTCATAGATGTTAAACTGCAAAACTTTTATTTGGAATAAACAGAGTGCAGTTGTCTTGCATAAATATCTGCAATCCTTGTACACTGCCTCTGGTTGTTAATTGTTTTTCTTTTATTACTCTAGAGAAAGAGGCATAAGAAACAATAGATGGAAATGAATCTGCTCCTGTGATGTATTAAATAAAGGCTAACGAAACCATGCTTAATGCTTTAGAAGCAAAACCCTTTACCTCTTCTGAATATTTCTTCATTCAAAACAATCACCATCCTTTGTCCCCCAATGTCAAGGTTCCACCTCCTCCCCCCTCCAAGCACCTCCTCAAAATCATTGGATGTGTTTTTAATTTATCTTTGTTTCATAAGCATTTTGTCTTACTATGCTATTGTTTACATTTTTTCTATTGTGTGGATATCTGATAGACGTTTTACCCTTGTGGTGAATTTGTATGTGACAGAGTGAAATATTAGAGAGAGAGAGAAACACATAAGGGAATAATTGTTCTTGCTACCTTGTGTGCAGATATTATTAGCTGAGCTATACCTCCCCATTTGCTGGGAGAGGATATCTACAAATGTGAGGAAGGGTCAGAAGGGGGAACACAAAGAGTGAAGATTTTACAAGGAGGTGTAACTTCTTTTTCTGCAAGATGCTAACTAGTAGAGTAACATAAATGAAAGATATAAAGGCAATAACTATAAACTATTGTTGTTAAGCAACTTTTCCTATTACTTGAAAACAAACAAACCATGAGAACAGTTTTGAAGTTTTGACCATTTGAACAATATTTATATATATTTTAAAGGAGATAATGAATAGATGAACTTGAAGTTTGATCATTACTTTGTTTTTGCTTGTAGGTTTTTTGTTTTGTTTTGTTTGGGGGGGGGTGTTTGTTTTTTGTTTGTTTTTGCCTGGTAGTAGTCCTGTACCTTCGCAGTATCACTGCCTGCTTTTCCACAGCTTCTTGAAATCTTCATAACTTTACAAGTCATGTCACCTAAATTCTGTTGACCTTCAAAACAAGAAAACAAAAAACAAAACAAAAAAAAAGTCATGCAAAGGAATAAATCTAGTTTGTCACGAAAGGTACAAAACTGATGAATTTATACAAGTTTTTAAAATTTATCTTTCCTTTATGTAACATGTCTATTTAGTGCCTTATTAAAGAAACAGTAACCCTCCCCTTAAAGAGGGAGAAACAAATCTTTGCTAGTGTTGTGAGTTATCAGGGTCTGGTCTCCTGACCTTTAGATCCTTGCATTAAATTTTCCCAATATGTATTTAAAAGGGGTACTGCTTCTTTAAATGCTCCCTTTCACCCACTAGACCCAGTTTGATGTGTCTAGCCATGTAAGGTGCTCCCTTTCTGCCATTTGTTTTCATGGACTGTTTGTAAGGTAACTTGAATACATTTATGCACATATCCTACTCAGTGGGTAGGAAACTGTGGTGGATATTGTTAATGAGATACCAACCAAAAGACAAACTGAAATATAATATCTACTGCCCTCTTGAGCCAAAATGCGTGAATAGTATTGTTGGGTTTTCTTTTTTGTTTGTTTGTTCCGTAGTCTAACTAGTTTGTTTGCTACAAAAATGGTTACCTCAGCAGGTTTTGGGTGGAGTGTGCATCACATCTAAAACTGTATAGTAAATATGGAAGTGTTATCTGGACTGGAGGTTGTTAAGTAACTGAACTGTCTTGTCATTGGGGGGGGGAGGGGAAAGGGGGGATTAACATGCCCCAAAATCCTGTAAAATGAATCAGAAAGATATCTGGCTCTCCTGACGGCACTGTCTAATGGGGGTTGGCAGGAGAGGATTCTAAAAAGAATCATGAAAATAGAGCTGGTCAACATACAGAGAGTCTAATTTTCACTTTTTTTTTTTTTTGACACCTTTCCCTCCCCAACCAGTTCCCAGGAAGAGTATTTGCATTTGTTTTTCTTGTATGCAGAAGATATGTCTGTATAAGCAGGAAGGCTCAAAACATGGAATTTTCATTGAAAAGGAATTCCTCTTTCAACCCATCTATTGCACAAAGACAAAAAGGATCTATCTTTTCTTCCAACAAGGTGTCCTTAACGTCCATTAACAGTGATTTAGATATGGGCATATATGGAAAGGGAAACCATAGATCCCAACCAATCTAGATTTCCAACAGCACTTAACCCTTTGAGGTGAAATCTGAGCTCTTCTGAAGTCAATGACAAAACTTCAGTTGACTTCACTGGAGCCAGGATTTACCCCCGCTCATTTCCTCCCTCACCCCCAAGTCCTCTTTCTGCTTTGTGTAATCTATGTATTTGTTACCCAAATACTCAAGATGGGGCCCAAACCAACCCCAAGATCCTAACAGGGTTTTAGGAATCATGGTCTAATTTTTTTTTTGGCTCAGGGTCCATTTCTACTGAATACTGATATCCCATATTACCACCAAGTTACTGAAAAACAGCTGTGCCACACAACAGCTGATGTATCTTTGCCCTTGGTTTCTCCCTGCCTTTCTGCAGATGAGAGGATTGTACTTGAACTTGATTGACTTCTGTAGTGTAGGACCATAATGGGAGATTTGCTGTTGATGTTACTGGGGGTGGGAGGAGAAGAGTTTGAAGCCCTTTAAGAAGGAGCACCCTTTCCATTGTTTTTTAATTTAACAAAAGCAGAAGAAACAAGACATTGCTTATGCTTAGCAACCTCTTGTCCCAATCTGCCTGTTTGCTAGAAGTTTGACACGTTAGCTTTAAAGTCATGTAACCTTTTTTAATTTGTATCTTCTAGCAGGGCAAACAGCATTCTTCAGTAAAGTGCCACCAAAACTTAGTGAACTGCAATGTGAACAAGGATTTTTAAATACGGATGGCAAGGAAGAATGGGTTTTATTTGGTTCTAACACTGGTAAAACCAAGTTCCCTTCACAACCCTTGATTTCAACAGTTGGAATATCAGTTTTACTGATCTAGTGCATTGTTTCCTTAAGTATTTTAAAATTCATTCTATCTTAAGTGGGGGAGTAAGGAGAACTGATTGCTTTCTTGGGAAATGACCCCTTTTGTATGCATATGAATCTATGAAATTGCACTAACTGCTATACTGAAAAAAATAAAAGCCCAACGTTTTTATTAAGGGTTGAAAAACGACTGAATCCAGATGTGTGGCATAAACAATGTTAGTCAAGAACAGAATGAATTTTTATTCTCTTCTGTCAGCTCAGATTTTCTATGTACAACACAAAGCTACAAAAAAAAAAAAAAAGTTTTCCAGAAACTGTGCTTCAAATTTTTGCTGTACTATAGAAGCTCATGAAGGACGACATTAAAGTCCTAATTTGCCTGCCTTATAGTCACATTTCATTGTATTGATATTTTCTTAAACTTCCAGTTGCATTGCTTTGGCTTTGAAGTTTGTTATAGGCAGTCCTGTATCCTGAATTCTGTTCAAGTTTAAACTTATGTAAACTATTGACAGCACATGCAATGCAGTACTTATCTATATTTTGCTGTTTTAGTATGAATATGTACTCTGATGCCAATTTACAAGAATCTGTTGTAAACGCTTATTGTGTAACAGTAACCAATAGTGGCAATTATATGTCATTCTAAAAGCTGCAATACTTATACAATAAATTTTACAATACTTTGGAATGTTTGTTTTCACCTTTTGCTTTCTTAGCCAAATTCAGAATTTGCCAACACAATGTATTTTTAAATGCACTTCCCCAATTTTTGAAACATTGGAAAAAATATATCCTCAGCTCTGTGTTTGTGTGTAGGGGAGTTAATCACTAATGAACATTCTTAACTGGCTAAAATGCCAAGCCAGTGTATGTGTAGACACTGTGGTTTTCAAATGAAGCTGTAGTCTGCTTCTGGTTATTTGCATGCTAAATGTTTTTGTTTTGTGTGTTTGCGTGTGCATGTGTGTGTCTGTGTGCACAGCTAGGAATTTGGAATGTGCAGCTTTAATTGCAGGAGAAGCATTCCAGTTACTGTGGCATATGTCTCATGCTGCACATCCCCTTTGCAATGTTTCTTCTTAGTCACAACTGTGGAGTTGCATATGCTTGTCCAAGAATTGTTTACAAATTATTTCTCAGATCAAAAGCAGTAATTTATTTACACAGCATCCACTGCCAAGGAGTCCAGGTAAAAAAACGGAGTCTGGAGCGACATGGTAAAGTACTGCCTGCCTAGAGTACAAGCAGATAACAAATGGGCGAGGACAATTTTAATATAAGCGACTGGAAAGGAAGGTGTTAGCAACCTGGTAATAGTCAGGTACTAGGCACCTTTGAGGAGGAGGTTTAATTTAGCATCTAGGATCACCTTTAACATAAATATTATTTTAAAAGGGTGAGGGAATAAAATAGAGGTTTCAGGAGTGAATGAGTTCCACAACTAAAATGCAATTGCCTGATGCCTTCAGGTGTGATGGTGGGCATCCGAAATGAGGTGGGATGTAAGACCAGCTCCAAAGCCCCAGTGTTATGGGGCCCAAGCAAGGATAACAAGAGTTCTCTCCCAACAAAATGCCTATTGGGCATGACAGGGTAGAACATGCGGTAGGAGTTGGTGCTATTATCTGCTTCCTTACTCTGACATGTGCTCCATTGCCAGGCAGCATCTCCCCCTCCCACGTTTACATGACTGCAGTGCTTTATTTCCCTTTGGTGTGTTACTTCAAGACCATGGATTCCTGCTCCTAAGCCATTGACCTCCTTTTAGAAGAGCCACCTAACTTGCAAGTTAAAAAAAAAACACACACCCCTGTCAGAGAAATGACGAACCTCTTGGCTCTTGCAAACAATTAACCTGCCCAGTTACATCTGAGAACTCTGTCCGACTGCGATACCCTTCAAAGAGTCTAAACCCACCCAGCACTGCCAATCAGCCTATGCAAAATAGCTGTAGCGAAATGTGAAAACACTTGAAATGTAGCCCTTTTCAAATCACTAGTACTACAATGAAACCAAAGGGTGTAGGGGATATTTTCATCCTGAGAGCTTCCCCTACCCCTCACCCCCACCAAGTTGGGTCACATTTTTCCTCTGCTATCCCACCACCACCAAAAAGATCTCAGAGCAGCTTTTCTGGGGTTGCCTTTTTGAGTGTTAAGTTGGTTGCTTGGGTTTAGTCAGATGGCTAAAGCCCCATGTTATTTCCTAATGATCCCTGATTGGCTGAGCATAATTAACATGTTCAAGGGGGTCAGCTGATGCTAATTTGACTTGTGTTTTTAGATCTGTGTGGGAAGGGATAGGCCCCTTAATTTTGCCAGAGAAGAGTGGACCTGCCCCCACAAAAGAAACTGGACAGGGCTTACAGGAGATCGATCTTCCTTAAACAAGAATGAGCCACCAAGTAGCTATGTGATGGGGGATATTTGGTTTGGCTCCAAACTAAAGTAGACATCTCATCATCAGTTTACTCTTGGTTCATTTTGTTGGAGGAGAGGTCTGTTGGGAAGAGGATGAAGGGGGTTATAAGGAATGGAGGACTGTGGGCCTTATGGGGACTTCTGTAGGATGGAATCAGCATTTAAAACTCTGGATGTTTGCCTGAACCTTTTATGGTTTCTCGGGTGCTAGTTTCATATGCATTTCTCCAGTGCTGTGCCTAGCTTTCCTATACTGTTACATGCATTTTATTTTGAATGGCTGATTTATGGCATGTTTTATATGCAGTTTTGTAATGGAGTGGCTTGTTTGTTTTAGGGTCTTTGTGCTATACTGAGATGTATTTTCGGGATATTGCCCAATTCCTATCCGCTACATACTCCTCCTCCTTTAATGTAAAAGGGCATTAAAATACACTGTAGTATGGGAGCAAACTGATATTTTAACAGAGGGAAGCAAGTGCTGCAGCTCAAGTCATTGTCCTAAAGTATTTAAAGGTCCAAATCTTAGCATGTAAAGAGGAGCAACCAGCTGCTTATTAATGACGGTGCATGGAGATGGTTTCTTAAGTAGATAGTGCAGATCTGGTACATATTTGTCTGCTGCATTTGTAATGCTCTATTCACCACAGTATCAAAGTTTGTTACTCACTTACACCTTGACGCGAGGCTATATGTAATTTTTTAATATACAAAATGGTCCAGGAACAAGGCTGATACAGCTACTGGGTAGAGCTGTTTGAGAGAGGAATTTTCCATATGTGGGAAACTGACATTTCAAAATTGCTTTCCATTCCCAATGAGAATGAAAAATTAAAATAACAAATTTGTGCAAAATTGAATATTCTGAAACGTTTCAAATCAGAAATGGCAAAATGAGAAAAGTCTACATTTTCAATGGAAACTAAACAACTTTGGGGTTTTTTTGTTTTGAATCAACATCTCCCAATGACCTTTTTCATTTCAGTTCTCCCAATCAAAGATTGAAAATTTCCAGCAAAATACAAAATAAAAATCCAACCAGCTCTACTACCTGGTGTGAGGAAGGGTTGCCAACCCTCCAGAATTGTTCTGGAGTCTCCAGGAATTAAAGATTAAACTTTAATTAAAGATTATGTCATGTGATGAAACCTCCAGGAATATGTCCACCAAAATTAGGAACCCTAGTGTGGGGGGGAGAGAATTATTGTAACTAAACTACTTCTCTTCTCAAACAACAAGGGAGGCTAAAGCATATTTGAGGGAGGAGAGATTATTTTTAACTTGTTTTCTCAGTGGCGGAAACAATTTTTAATTGTGAGTCTTATAAACCACAAGTGGCAAGGGCCTTGGTTTTAAACTTAAAAAGACTTAAAAAAAAATTTGATTCAGCCTTGCCCAGCACTTCCAACACTGAGGCTATTTTTGTTAAATTTCTGCATCTCCCCCTGGCTTTGCTTGCTGGAAGGTGTCTGTACCAACTTGAAAGCATCAGAACTTCACAGCGTCTCTTTCTTTTTTTTTTCTTTTTTTCTAATTTCTCCTCAACATTTTATCTTTCCCATCATAACCTAGACTTTTCTCCACTGTTGTTTGTTAGAGCTTCCAAGCTGAGATCTTCTTCCTCAGGCATTGAGTTAATCCTTGTTCCCATTGCTGCTTGACAGATGATTCACTTCTCACGTAGCGTCGGCAGTTCTAGCCATGTTGCTGCATTTAATAATTTTGTGTTCCTGGAGGCAGCTCAATTTCATGCAAAGAGGAAGTTTTCATACCCAGCTTTAGGAGCTATTTTGAGTCCTCTAGTAGCATAGCCTACGTTATACGTTCATGGCTACCAACATGCAAAGAAGTTGTGTTTTTTATTATTATTTTTGGGGCGGGAGGAGAGAACACCTGATGTATGTTTGAAGAGGTCTCATACACACTATGGCTTAACTTCTGCAAAGTCAGAGAGTTAGAGCAACTCTGCTCTCCTCACACGCCCACAGCCCTGCTTCACCCTCCATCCCACAAAACCCATAGAGCTCAACACCATGCAGTTAAAGGGTGGGGGCTTCTATAGATCTGGAGAAAAGTGAGATTGACATTGCTTGGGTGTCCCATGTACCCACACACTTCACATGCCTGTATAACCTGTAGATTAAATGTCACCCCCCCAGCAGCTGGTCTACAGAGGATAATAGCCTACTGCTGCTACCAGCTAATAGAGGTATTTGTTCAGCCCAAATGACTTTGTGTGTGGAAGGTCATGGGTTCTGTCCATATTGATGATCATTGGTGGAAGTTGTTATACATTCCTCTGAGCAAAAGAGCCTGGGGATGGGATAATAGAGCCTTAAGATTAGAAGGGAAAGAAGGGGAGAAACCTAGAGTTGATCCCTCCCTGGATTTCAGTCAGCATATCTGGCCACAGCTCTCAATTGTGTGTGGGGTTTTTGGTTTTGTTTTGGTTTTGCTTTTTTAAAATCACGGCAGCTGTGCTGCTTGCTTGTCTGGCATTCTGCGGACTGTCGCAGTTGCCTTCCTCTCCCTGTATCTGACTGAGAATTTACACTGCCTGCTGGCTGCTGCAGATACAGATCAGGGTCGTCACTCAAAACACTGAGCATCATCCTTCTTCCAATAGTATAAATGTGTTTTGTCACCTGCAGGGTTCTTCTGAAATGGGATCTTAGCTAACAACGTAACATGCATTAGAGGATTGTTTCTTTGAAGAGAATCCATAGGGACTCTTTGCTGAGAGCAGTGGGAAAGAGTGCCCATTTATATGCATCTGAAGAAGTGGGTTGTAGCCCACGAAAGCTTATGCTCTAATAAATTTGTTAGTCTCTAAGGTGCCACAAGTACTCCTGTTCTTTTTGCGGATACAGACTAACACGGCTGCTACTCTGAAACCTACCATTTTATCCAAAGTTTCTTTACTTTTCTTTTTCTCAGTGTGTGTGGCACAGAGAGTGGGGGGAGTGTTTTGGATCCAAAGGAAAGTTCTTTTTAATCATGGCCAAACTAACAAAACCCTGGCAGGGGATGAAAAGGTCCAAAGATAAGACTCCTAGACACTTGGATGATAGCACTCACTTGGCCTTGATTTTATCTGCTGTTTTGTTGTATTCTCAGATGCCATGAACAGTAGCTAGGACATTTGATATGGGGGCTGGGCCAGAAACCCAAAACACGAGTGCCACCTGGAATTATCACCCAGAGGCCTTCGGCTGAGATTTTTCCAAAGGAAACTAAGGGAGTTAGGTGCCCAAATTCAGTGGGAGCTTGAGCTGCTTTTGAAAACCCAGCCTGGGCCAATAATATAAGTCTGTTTTTGAAATGGGTACGTGTACACTGTCCAAGAGCAGTAAAACCATCATGAAAGAGGGCCTGATTCTCCTCTTGCTTACACCAGGGCAACTACGTGGATTTCAGTGCAGTCGCTCCTGATTTGCAAGTGAAAGGATGATATAGTCCTGGGGCGGGGGGGAGGGGGCGTAATTGCATGTGACATGCAAATTTATACTCCGAAACGAACTTTTCTTAAAGCAATGGTGTTTAACTGGAAAAAACGACACCCAGCCAGATTCCCCAGCTGACGGCAGCTCTGATTGAAGTCAGTGGAGCTGCTCCCATTTATTCCAGTTGAGGATCTGGCTCTTAGGAGTTCCTGGCTCTCATTTGCCCATTTAGATCGCTCGACTGAGTTCTACTCTCAGCCCTTAACTTCTCTCCCTTTGAGTGAGCCACTTAACCTCTCTGCCTCAGTTTTCCCATCTGTAAAATTGAAATAATACTGTTTGTTCTGGTCTCCCATGGATGTCCTATCTTGTTAATCTAGTTCATCTAAAATTGCCTTGCAGCTGAAGAGCACATTGCAAGCGATAAGTATCGATTGAAAAAAGGTATGTTTTTATTTTTGTTTTCCAATTTAGCACAGATACAGGTCTGTAGCTTTTGTGCTTAGATTCAGAAGCCATATGGTAGCGAGATTTTGGAGTACAGGACAAAAAAGTAATCCCAGACTTGCAGCTCTTTAGTGTACTTTTGGTTGGGCCAGATCACTCAATTTGTCATCCCCTAAGAAATTACTCCATCTAATCCTAAACAAAAACTGACTCCAATCAAAGTGATTACTGTAGAGCAGTTTAGAATAAATAGTAGCTGTCGGTTCCATGCAGTGCCTCTTCCTATTAGGAAGTAGAATATCTGTTCTATTTAGGATGCGAAAATGCATAGCATATGATTTGCTGTCTAGTTTTGGTGGATAGATGCAATAGTTTTCAGAGGTCTCAAGTGGAATTCCACAGGAATCTGTTCTGGGTCGGGTGTTATTTAACATCTTTATTAATGACCTGGATGTTGGAATAGAGAGTATACTGATCAAATTTGCAAATGACACAAAGTTAGGAGGGGTTGCAAACACTTTGGAAGACAGAACAAAAATTCAAAGGGATCTTGATAAACTGGAGAACTCAGCTATAGACAACAAAATTAAATTCAACAAATACAAATGTAAGGTGCTTTACTTAGGGAAGAAAAACCAAATGCACAAATACAGAGTGGGGGATAACTGGCTTGGCAGCAGCCCTGCTGAGAAGGATCTAGGAACTGTGGTGGATCCCAACATCAACATGAGTCAACAATGCGATGCTGTTGCAAAAAAAGCTAACGCAATTTTGGCTTGAATTAACAGAAGTAGAGCATGTAAGTCACGTGAGGTGATAGTACCTCTCTACTTGGCACTGGTTAGGCCTCAGCTGAAGTACTGTGTCCAGTTTTGGTCACCGCAGTATAGAAAGGATGTAGAGAAACTGGAAAGGATCCAGAGGCGAGCAACAAAGATGATCAAAGGGATGGAATGCAAGCCATACGAACAAAGGCTGAAGGAACTGGGTATGTTTAATTTGGAAAAGAGCAGATTAAGAGGGGGGGCATTATAGCGCTCTGTAAATACTTGAAAGGCTGCCATAAAAAATGAGGAAGAAAAAATGTTCTCCGTTGCCACAGAGGGCAGGTCAAGAGGCAATGGGTTCAAACTATAGCAAAGAAGATTTAGTTTAAATCTCAGGAAAAACTTCCTAACTGTAAGACAAGTAGGACAATGGAACAGTCTGCCTAGGGAAGTTGTGGAAGCTCCTTCACTGAAGGTTTCAAAAAGAGGCTGGATAGATGGTTTAGACGAGTGGTTCCCAAACTTGTTCTGCGGCTTGTTCAGGGAAAGCCCCTGGCAAGCCGGGCCGGTTTGTTTACCTGCCGTGTCCACAGGTTCGGCCGATCGCAGCTCCCAGTGGCTGCGGTTAGTTGCTGGAAGCGGCGGCCAGTACGTCCCTTGGCCCATGCCGCTTCCAGCAGCTCCCAGAGCAGAGAACCACAGCCAGTGGGAGCCGTGATTGGCCGAACCTGCGGACGCAGCAGGTAAACAAACCGGCCCAGCCCGCCGGGGACTTTCCTTGCACAAGCAGCGGAACAAGTTTGGGAACCACTGGTTTAGACACAACAAATCCTGCATCTTGGCAGGGAGTTAGACTTGATGATCCTATGGTTCTATGAATAACATACTCTCAGGTAGACACCCTTTCTGGTGAATGTGATAGGGATTCAATTAATACACTTGCCACTAATTTTTCCTATAAGGGATACTGGTGGTCTCTTGGAGACTCTTAGCGCAAGATGGCTGGCAAATGTATGCTTACAATAATGTCTGCTTCCAGGGCTGGCTACGTGGAGGAGTGTTTGGAGAGCAACAACGGGTTCGAACTCAAAAAAGAAAAAGCTGCAGGTTAGATAGGAAATGTTTCCTAAGCAGCTCAGTAATTAGGCAATAGAATAGTGCAACTGTGAAGGTCACAGAGTTGCTGTGGTGGGCTGTGGATAAGGGTATGTAACACACTGGCTCATCTGCCCTCTACTGGATAGAATTGGAAATACTCAGATGTATCTACTAGAGCTGGCTGAAAAATGGTATTTTCAAAATTTCTAAAAAAATGTATTTCCCCCAAAACTTTTTATGGAAAATAAATTTAAAAAAGATTGGGGCATATTTTCAGGTTTTTCCTCAGAAAGTTGCCTTTTTTAATAATAAAAAGTAAAAAAAAAATGCCATTTTCATAAACTGAAAACCACTGAAAAAAATTCTCATTTTTCACTGAAAAATAGTGATCTTAGGCAGAGACTGGGGGTGGGGGGTGGGGCATTTTCCATCCGGAAAAAATGTTTTCAACTGAAAAATATCAGCCATCCCTAATGCTAAATTCTACTTCTCCATGAGTATGGAGATCCATCTTCATCCCACGCACCACAGCCTGTGCTTTGGCAGTGGATGGGCCCCATTTCAAACATCACTGTGAAGGTCTGACTGTCTATGTGCTGCAGCACAGTGACTGCCATCAAGCCTAAGCGAAGGTCACTATTATTTGCATCACAGTGATGCGTACAGGCTCCAATCAAGAAGCAGAGCTCCCCCAAGCTAGTTGAGATTCAAACTGGCCCTGTCCAGAGATCTGATAGCCTAGGGGTATAACAAAATGAATAGATGGATGAAAACCAAACTGGGAGGGGAGGAGAGAACCTTGTTCCAGGCAGAGTTGGCCCAGCTTTTGAAACTTTTTTTTTTCCAGCCTGATGGCCTAGAATTCAGCTGTGACCAATATGACCATATCCTGGGCAAACTTTATTGGATTAAGTTTAAGTATTTTAGGAGGCCATTGTATTAAAAATGAAAATGTTTAGGAACTTTTGAGGGATTATATATATTTCCATGGGGGAGTGGGGCCACAGACCCCCAGGAACATTAGGGGGATGGTTAGACAAATTGACTCAGGTTGTACCATCTCCAGAGAGCTACCACCACATCTACTGGTTCAAAATGGATTTGCCAGGGACCAGCAGATGCAGAAAGGACTTTTGGATAAATAGCCTGAGTTAAAACTGACTCAGGGCTTTCTCTTTCATCCATCAAATGGATAGGGCCTCTGGTTCAAGAGGGGTCCCAATAGGTCGGAAAGGGTTGGCAGGACTTTGACCCACAGAGGCCTTATAAGACTCATCGATTCTAAAGCCAGAAGGGAACATGGTGATCTAATCTGACCTCCGGTATAACACAGGCCATAGCACTTCCCCAAAATTATTCCTAGAGAAGATCTTTTAGAAAAACATCCCTTGATTTAAAAGTGGTCAGATGGAGAATCCAATTGTTCCAATAGTTAATTACCCTTGTTGTCAAAATTTTAAGCCTTATTTCCAGTCTGAATTTGCCTAGCTTCAACTTCCAGCCATTGGATCATGTTATACCTTTGTCTGCTAGACTGAAAAGCCTGTTAGTAAATATTTGTTCACTATGTAGATACTTATAGACTGTAATCAAGTCACCCCTTAACCTTCTCTTTGTTAAGCTAAGCAGATAGAGCTATTTGAGTTTATCACTATAAGGCATGTTTTCTAATCCTTTAATCATTCTTGTGGCTCTTTCCGGAATCCTCTCCAATGTAACAATATCCTTCTTGTATTGTGAGCACCAGAACTGGAATCAGTAGTCCAGCAGCTGTTGCACCAGTGCCAAATCCGGGGGTAAAATACCCTTTCTGCTCCTACTCGAGAGTCCTGTTTATGCATCCAAGCATTGCCTTAGTTCTTTTGGCCACAGTGTCACACTGGGAGCTGATGTTCAGCTAATTACCTATCACAACCCACAAATCTCTTTCAGACTCACCACTTCTCAGGATAGCGTCCCACATCCTGTAGGTATGGCCTACATCATTTGTTCCTAGATGTGTACATTTACATGCATATTGTATGCTTGCGCCCAGTTTACCAAGTGATCCAGATCACTCTCCATCCGTGACCTGTCCTCTTCCCCAATTTTTGTATCACCTGCAAACTTTATCATTGATGATTTTATGGTTTCTTCCAGGTCATTGATAAAAATGTTCAATAGCGTAGGGCAAAGAACCGATCCCTGCAAGACCCCCACTAGAAACATAGCCACTCGAAGTGTGTTCTTGCTCTCAGCAAAAAGATGATGGACTGGTAGCCACAGAAAACCCATGCTTGGGGTTTGAAGTACTGTTCAACAGCCAGAGCCCTTGTAGAGTGAGGGCTGATCTCTGGTAAGCTTATTAGCACGCATGTAGGTTCTTTTATTGTTGCTACTATGTTTTCTCTGTAATGCTTTTACCTTTCTTGCTGAGACAAAACTGTGTGGAAACCTAACTGTGGCAATTACACTGTATACCGTCTCTGAGGAAAGAAGCAAAGCAGGCCTCCTTAGGCAGACTGTTTTTTGCTGGGGATTTCACAGTATAGTCTGGAAACTATGTAGCCTGGAAATACCCCGGTCAGGAGGAGAGACACGCTGGTCTCTGCCCAAGAGTGGTGATAGCTGCGGAGCCTGGATCCTAGAGTGGGCACCCTTGCTGGACCACCAAGTGTGAATACAGGTGCAGTTGCCCTAAACTGTGACATCAGTCGTTTCTTTTGAAGAACTGGGAGGTTCGGTGCCTTATGAAGGAAATGCTTTGTGTAGGTTTCAGGGAGCACTGCCATTGTGCATTGCATTGTGTCCCCATGGTTAGGGGTGGGGAAAAAACTGGCAAAAATTCTTAGAGGGTCAAGATGCCTTTGGTGGCTTCCCCTTGAGCTTGGTCCCAGTGAAATGCTGGGGTTGTTTTTATAGAGATGGAAAAAACATTGATGTGATTCTTTTGAAAGTGAATAGGTAACAATTTACCAAAGAATTCCCTTTCATTTCCATTTCTTCTGTGCCACCCAACCCATACAAACCAAGCAATGTGAGGTCAAAGTGCATAGCCCTGTAGGCAAAAAATAGTAACACAGAAGCAGGACAAATGCAGTGCCCCCCCTTTCCCTCCTGGTGCCCCTGAAGTTGAATGAGATGTTGTGATCCATGGACTTCTTGATGCCACTGGCAGAAGATACAAGAGTTGTATGGGGTTTTATAGGGATCCCCTGGGTTGGATATCTGTGTAATAGTTCTCTGAAGGGTGGCATGTGAGGTCTCTACCAAGAGCCAGTTGCTCACTGGTGGTCATAATCATTGCGAACAGTATGTGTGGATGCTATTTAAAGAGCTATGAATCTACAGTGAAAATTATATTCTTAAGATCTTGGAGGTAAGGCAGGTCACCAGGAGGTAAGGTACCTCATAAATCTTCCTTTCAGGCAGCAGATAGACACCGATCTCTCTGTCCTGCCATCTGTGTATTATATGCCTCACAATGTGTGCCTGTTTGCATACTGAGCCAGGTGTGGACTGAGAGATTGCAAAATCTACAAGAGTAAATCTACAGGAAGAAATGCAGTGGGGTGTGTGTGTGTGTGTCCCATTTATGAATAAAGACAAAGGATTGTTCAGGTATGTCTTGCAGTGCAAAGCAACACACTGAATCCTTCACCTAGGAAGCAAACTGACAGTGTGCTTGTCTCATGACAGGAGGGTCATGGCCAGCCTGGCTGTAAAGATTTTGGGTGAGCAATATTCTACCAGACATGAGTCTCTTGTTAATTAAGTCTCGGCTCTACAATGTGTGTTATGATTTTATTTTATAGGTAACCATTTATTTCCAGTACTACTACTTCTACTACTTGAATCTCTGTTCTTTGTTCAATAAACTTACAATGGGTTTGAGGGCTTGAAGGTTGGAGTGTGCTGATTGCTAGCCTACAGAGTGACTGTGGGGCCTGCAAGGCCTAGATAAAGTGCACTTGTGATGCCCATGGCAGGTGGGGATTTGACCCTTGGCAGGCACAGCCTAGGCTTCCTGATGCAAAGGGCAGGTGGTAGTGAGGTGCCTCATAGCCCTGGGGCTCCAGGAAGTTTCACAGATATGTAGTAACTTTTATTTCAGCTGATCCGCCAATGTCTCAAGAACAGACCAGAAGTGCCTCTCGCTTATCCGGGGATGCTGTGGGCTCTGGAAGAACAAGGTAGAAGCTGTGGAATGGCAGCCTTCTATCCCTGTCTTATTTGAGGGGTTTGTCAGGGTCAGTCCGAGTGTTCTTGTAGGGTGCACAAGAACAAAGCCCCATAACGTGCTTCAAGCTCTTTAATGACCCCACATGGTCGAACTCAGTCAGTGCCCTGTGGCGTCATGCTTATGCTGTAGTTCAGAATTGGCTCAGAAAGAAGGGTGCGCCCCACTGAATAACCAGCACCACGTCCTGGCAGTGAGATGCTCCCTCCCATCCTAATTAGGGGTGAGACCTGTTTGGGTCACTGCACGGGCTCAGATCACTGCAGGTAGAGACCGCACAGTGCCTGCCTCAGGGCTTCATCTGGCTCAGTCACGATGAACAACAGGGAAAATGGACTCACAAGTTGTTTGGGTTTTTCCACATCTCAGCCTGTTGAAAGAATATTGTAAGAGAAGATTAAAAGACACTAATGAAATTTACAACCCTAACTAAATAAACCAATGGCACCAGACTGTGGGAAGGCGAAGTAGCTTTAAACATTCAACCTGCAGTGGTCAGAGTGGATTCTGAAAAGCAGAAATCTGGGAGATCATTGACTATCAGTCAGGATTAATTATTTGTCAGCTCTCAGTGGCTATTCATATTTTTTTTCCTCTGTAGTTCAAGCTCCTCATTCGAATACACACGTTGGCTTGAGATTGATTGCTAGCAGAAGCCATAAATCACAATCGCAGCATCTAACGGTAGATTGTGGAGGCCAGTCAAAAAGTGCCTCCTTGGAGTATTTGTCCCTCGCAAATACAGAGAACTTGGATGTTGAACAATTAGGTCAGCTTGGCTCTGTTGAATGGGATTTGATTAAGAGTGTAGTGCTGAAGGGCAGGGGTGAGCAGCCTTAGTGGTGGTGTGTATTGCTAATAAGCAGGAGGAGAACTACATGTCAAGGTACCAAAACAAACCGCTCTAAAGAAATCAAATGTGCAGGTAGAACTGGCTTTGCACCGCTCTTATCCCTCTTCCTTTTTACCAGTGCAGGCTCACTGGGGTTAGGGTATCGATGGCAAACGTAAATAATCTTTTGCGCTACTCTCCCTTAAGTCCCTCCTACCTGGAGCTGTGCTGCCCCCTCCATGATGGTATTTGTAATGTCTGAGACTGAGCCCTGCCACTTAATCTGAGGGATGTGGCAAAATGAGTCTCCGTGGAGGGATTCTGACATAGTTTCCCATTCCACGTGTCCTGTCCTCTGGGTGGAGGGTGCGATATGGCCCAGAGCTCCTGGCCAGGTGCTGGTTTGGGGTCTATGTAACCAAGAGTATCAGACCTCTCTGGCGAAGGGAAAGCGAGGTCAGCCGGGAGTTCGGCAGGAAAGACTGACTGACTGAGGAGCCCCTTCCTGCTTTACATGGTGCCCGGAGTAAAGAAACGCGTCAGCTGACCAGTATTGCCAGTCCCAAGAGGTCAAACACCATGAATTAAGCCCCACAAAAATCATGAGATTGACTGAAAAATAATGATTTTTTTTATATTAATCATTTGGGGCTGCTTTTTATTTGCCTTTTGGTTTCTGAACCTTTACAGTGCACCTGCTTCATGTCCCCGAGCTTTTCTCTGCAACCACGAGGGCTGGAAATGTCCTGTCCTTTTTAAATGAAAGCTGGGATCCTCTTGACTTCAGCAGCTGAGGCTTTAAGAAAAACCCCAAATATCATGAGAATGGCAAGCAAGGCGTGAGAGCTGACGCCACTGAGCAGCTAACACCTCTCACTAGTTTACTCTGAAACTGAGGTACCAAAGCGTGGCTCAGAAGAGTTCACTTCTCTCTCCCTCCATCTCTGGTCACTGCCTTTCCCCAGCGTCTCGCTCTCTCTTTTGGGTCTGGATTCCTTGGCACCTCGCCTGCTGCCGGTCAGTTCAGGCACAGCATCCCCTGCCACGCCGTTGCTAGTACAGACCTGTCAATGTCGGAAGGCTATAAAGAGAGGTTTGAAGAGGAAAAGGCGGGATCTTATAACTCCATTGAAACCACAGCTGTGGTGCAGGCAGCTAGCATTCCTGAGACCCAAATATGGGAGGAATCCGGGAGACAATGGCTCCAGATTAGGACCACAAGGGAAAAAAGGGTGCAGGACACTTAAAATTATATGAATTAACCCTAAACTTCCAGGTCAAGTGCATGGTGCATTTCTTTGACCTGGCCTTCTGTAACATAAGCGTGTGTGTGTGTGTGTTTGTGTGTGTAACATAAACAAAACCCTACCAAAACAAAACATTTCACTGCACACTCCTGGGGGGAAGATGGGAGAACGCAACATGTGAGAGATGTTCGTCACAATGCTAATGCGCTACCAGAAGGTGATCAAATACTTCAGCAATGAGCACGTTTTATAAGGACCTATCTAGAACATGGTGCTAATTATTTTAACATCAAGAGCAGTGAGTGGGATTTTTCAAAGCTACCTAAGGGGTTTTGATGCTCATTTCCCATTAAAACAAATAGGAATTAGGCATCCAACTCTCTTTGGCAGCTTGGAAAATCTCATCTAAAGCTAGAGTCTGCTTCACGATCCAACATCTCCTCTGCAGATGGTCTACAATGATAAAAGCTAGAACTTCAAAGCTGCGTAGGGGAAAGGTAAATTGGGCACTAAACTGGGGCTTGTCCCCTCTAATGAGGGACAACTGAGAACAATGCCAATGTGTCCTTAGTTGTATCCACTTGAGTGTTACACTCTGCGGGAGGCAGCCCAGAGTTGTGTTTCATTGGGAAGCCCATTGTAATATTTCAAAGTGATGGCATTTAAGCAATGGATGCAACAGTGAATCACCATCAGTCCTCCTCACTTACAATCACCTTAGACAGATTTTCACTGTGTGTGTTTGTAACCCAGGTGCCTAATAGGGAGAGATCTTTTTAAGAAATGTACTGGGGGTGGGTGGGTAGGAATGAATTATGTCTGGGTCATTGTTGCTAAGTAGATGCACAATTACCTTGCCACATACAGAAGTTTCTGGAATTGGGTGTGGTAGTTTGGGGTATGCTCAGTAGGCTCCCTGTTGCTGGGCTCAGACTCCATGAGGGCAAGTAGTCAGGGCAGCTGCTTTACAAAAGACCATGTGCCCTGTGTGGGTTAGGAGACGCAGGAGCAGGAAGCAGGCTGCTGTCCCTAACTCTGAAATATTTTGTAGCAGATTCGTGATATTGTTAACCCTCCAACAAGGAAGCTCTGGCAATATTAATTATAGAAAGGGGAAATTGGGAGGGGAAAATATTTTATTTTAATTGTATACTTTGAATGTTGTTTGTTTTAGTTAAATTGTCTCAGCTAGTATGAGTCACCAACTTTTCTCTTATTTAAATGTGGTGATGGAGAAAAAGTCATTTATTCTGCTATTCTCAGTTTTGTATTTGTCTTGTAACAGGGCTTTTAAAAAAATGATATGCTTAACTAAGTGGCTGGTTAATTGTTTAGCTGATTAGTTTTAGCAGAGGAGGAGGAAGAGTCTGCATGGAATCCAACTGAAAATTTCTACATGCAAATAGAGGGAAGATGTTGCTTTTGACTCAGCAGACTGTATAGATTTGGTGACCAAAGACTCTGAGACTCAGGTGAATTCAGCCTAACGTTTTGGGATTTTCTTCTCACTGTGTTTCTGTGGGGACTGACCTGTTTAGATTAAATTTGTTTTTTTATTTATGTTCCTGTAAAGATCATGTATGTGGCTTAACAATAGTCCTGTTATGTTATAAAAATTAAGTTATTATTATTTAATTTCTTTTATCATAAGATTTTATAAAGTTGGCATTTAAGAATTAAGTTCATTCCTTTTATTCTTTTGATCTTGATTATGGGCAGGTTGACTCTGTGTAATTCTTGCTGAAAATCCTCAGTGATGTAACTCTGGGTCTCCAGTTGCTTTTCCATGGGATTTTTTTAGGCACTGGAGAAAGGCAATGAAGTAAACACTAGCCCACCCAAAGATTACATGTTAACATGAAGCCATGATAAACATGGAGCAAAGAAAATGAATTTAAAATGTTTAAATACACAAAAATATTTAAAAATAAGGACATGCAGCTCCTTGTTTCCCTTGTCTGATTTTTCTTATTTGAGAGCTGCCGTCTCCATGGCAGCCGGTGTTTTTCGTTGGTTTTGTTTTCAGAGAAAAATGTAAGTTTCGTTTTCCATTTACAGATTTGCAACATGGTTTGAACCGTGTTACTCACTCTTTGCTCCACCCACAACTGATCATCTCGCAGTGTGTGACAGGAGGACGTAGCTCTAGGATTCACAGCATAACCAAACCCAAACGTTCAAAAATCAGGAGTCAGGCCCCCCAAAATCATGAGATTAGCTTAAAAAATATCTGGACTCTTTAAAAATACTAAATGTGGAATTATTTTTATTTGCCTTCCTGTCTTGGAGCCTTTTCAAGTTTTTCTTCTGTAACCATGAGAGTTAGAAACTTGCATCTTATTCCCCCCCGCCCCCCCCGTAATCACTTGACTTTGTAAGCTGGCACTTTAAGAAAAAAACATGAAATATTAAATATTGCAAGATTTCCCATTGCAAATTGAAAGTTGGTAACACTGGGTTCGGCAGAGCTTATTCCTTATTTGTAACTTTCCCAGGCCCAGAGTTTTGCATGCATTATTTGCGATTGTAGTTACCACAGCTGCAGTAACTGTCATGCGAAAGCCCCGTATCAACTATTTGCATAACTAACTAGTGAAACTGTGCACACAATTGCTGTTCCTGAATGCACACAATGGCATGCATACAGTGTATAAATAGCTGGGCCTCATTGTTCAGAATTTTGACATGACCAAGAACTTTGGAAGTGGAGGAGAAACTTTTATTTAAAAAAGAAGAATGATCTCTGCAAAAAGAAACACAAAGAATGGCTCATACACAATGGATCCTAATGCAACAGAGTACACAGCATGTTGTCCTTTATGAAAGTCTGAGGATGTAGATCCATGTGACTCTGCTCCCGGAAGCTCAGAGAGATTTCAAAGAAGGATCTTCCAGATCAGCAAGTCTGAGATGTGCCTAAATGGATGACACTGAGCGAAGGACACTTATGTAAGAGAAGGGAACACATAAAGGTAAGCTGTGGGGAGTGGAATGCCTATTCATCCCTCCTGATTTTCTATTAATATCCTCACTGCTTCTATCAGGAAGTTCCCTACTCTTGTATATTAAATCTTCTGCAAACTAAAATTGCCAAGAACTGTCTGAGTCATGTGTAACACTTTATTCCCCAAACAAACATTTGTACAGTGGACTTTGTCTTGTCAGCCTGCTCGGTTTCAGTTTATGAGATATGTAAGTTTCACTTTCCACTTCCAGCTTCACCACGTAGTTATGTGTCCTTTGTCAGAAACCCAGCCCCAAGTTACTCTTTTCTTTTAGTTCTGACTGGATATTTGGTGCTTGCTGATTGATACATGCTCATACATTGGAGTCAGTCGTTTTCTGGCAAGTTCTGTAATTGACTCTCAATCTGCTTTGGGACTCGGATAAATGGCAAAAGCACCGTCTAGTGCAGGTAAGCTTTGCTTTTAAAGACATTCTGAGTTTTTAGTGAACAATTGCCTGACTTTTCTAGCTGCCCATTTATACTCCTTGCTCTTTCTATTACTGCTGATGTTTAGCACATAGGTGTGACCGGTGTGATACGAGTGGCATTATGTGTCCCAGCAACAGGAAGGTAGGGGAAGGGTGCTTCAAAATCTAAATGATGGGTTGTGTCTTTGTCATCATTCATATGCCTTGGAAGAGTGATGGGAAACGTCCCCGTTTACTTGCGAATGCCATGAATAGAGCTGGCCAGAAAATGGAATGTCTTTCTGTGGAAAATTTTCAACAAAAACAAGATTTTCAGCAGAAAATTTTGAAAGCCAAACCCTTTTTGGTTTTCAGTAACTGAAAACCGTATATTTTCAGCCCCAAACTGTCCAATCCCCCCCCCCCCCAAATGAAAGCAGAAAATTTCCTGTTTTACGGGCTAAAGTTTTTGGAAATATTAATATTACCAATGATAGCAGAGACTTTCAGCCAAACCCCCAGTTTTCCATAGGAAAACAAGCTTTGATGGGACATTTTTGACTACCCTAGCCATGAGAATTCGGGGAGAAATGGGTTTCCCTACTGACCCCCACCCACCCCAAAGCTGGCAGGTGGGAGGAGCAAGCTATCAAGCAGTTATCATGAAGACATCTGACAGGAAGGGACTGAAGGGTTAAAAAAGGGAGTCAGATTTGGCAATTCCTTCATCTGGGTCCATTAGCTGTTTTCAGGTTCAGCCCCCCCAAGCTGGAAGACGGTGTGCCCATGAGAATCACTCCCACACGGTTAGTTGTGTGTAATCCACGCCTGTGGCCCATGGAACTCCAGCATAGCCTTAGCCAGAAGATCTCCCGGTCCAAGAGCCACCAGCTGTGCGCCGCCTGAGGCTTTGGGTGGCTGTGCTGTTAGGTTTTAATTAGGTATAAACTTGTTAACCGAGCTAGCTTTGGTGGCTGAGCTACTAAATCCTTATGGACAAAATAATAATTAAAGAAAACAATTAAATGGCCACAAAAAAGAATTGGTTGGATGAGAGCCCCCACAGCTGGCACCTGGCAACAGCGAGAGCACCAGCTTTCCCAGGCTGTTTTACGGCTCTGCAGTCATACATGGAAGAGATGAACTTGTAGTGCCAGGCTGGACTTGTCCTGACTAGATACGAGGTGAGAGAGGGAGCTTGCCTCTAATTATTAGTGCTTTGTCAACATAGCAATAGCGAACCTTCTAAACATGCGGCACTGTTCCACTCTGGGGCCCAATCCTGGGTACACTGAGCTCCCACTTAGCAGAATGGGAGTAGAGGTGCTCTCTAGGGCTCAGCACCTTTCAGGATTGGACGCCAGCTTTGTCCACTTCCAAACTGGACTTGAACCACATTACATGGTTATAAGACCAATGTAGATGGGGTCTTATTTGCAGCGAGGTAAGGAAAATTCAGTCCTCTTTTCCCCTTTCTTTTCATCTTGGCTGGAAAGGTTGACCATCTTTCCAATCACAGAATGTGTGTTTACCCTCTTCTCTTCTCTCTAGATTCAGGCTGAATCCTGTAAAACCCTTTGCTTGTGTGGGAAACCCCATTGACTTCCCAAGGACTGCTCACCACATGGGCCTTTGCAGGATTGGCCCCTTTATTACAGCCTCCTGTTTGCGGCAAGACCTTTTTGTGGCTTTCCTCACCCCCCTTTGGATTGTCCATTACAGGGCCGGCTCTAGCATTTTTGCCGCCCCAAGCACCAAAAAAAAAAAAAAAAAAAAAAAGCCACGATCGGTGGCAGCTCTACCGCCGCTTCATTCTACGGCGGCAATTTGGCGGCAGGTCCTTCGCTCCAAGAGGGAGTGACAGCCCAACCGCCGAATTACCACCGAACGTCCGGACATGCCGCCCCCCTCTTCATTGGCCGCCCCAGGCACCTGCTTGCTACGCTGGTGCCTGGAGCCGGCCCTGGTCCATTAGACTAGAATTTCCCATGGTAATGCTTATCAATCAAGCCAGTGACTGGATCACGTTCTGATCTTGGTTACAGCGTAAACTGAGAAACTTCTTTGACTTTGTATAGCTTTTTGGAGAAGGTGGCTGTGAGGTGGGGAGGGGAGATAAAAGAGGAAATGTACATGCTTTCATTTTCACTTTTCGTCTAAAACCTTAGAGTGGAGAAGGGTTAGCATTTGCCTGCCATCTGTATAAGCTCCCAGTAGTTCACATCCTGAAAGGTTTATTTGAGTTCTCTGAACCTTTATTGCTTGCAGGGTTGGGAATGACCTGAGAAGTAGCTTCCCTGTGACATTTTCCCTGGTCCTTTTCCCAAGTCCAAACATTTCTGAATCTCTGGAAAAGATTCCATTAGACCTTAGCTCTCAAGAGGAACAAAGGTTCGGGTTGGCAGGACTAATCTGATCCATGTCCCCAAGTCGTCCCTATTGGTCATGGCGAAACCTCATAAAAGCAAACCATCTGGGAGTCCTTTCCCATCATGCTTCAGCCTGAACTGTATCTTCTAACGTCGTTCATTTATTCTCCAGAATTGGCTGAGATACAATGTGGTGATACAGGAATTGAATGGAATCAAAATTACATTTTAATTGTAAACATTTGTCCAGAAATTAATGTCTCTGAACTAATAGTTCTCTCCAACCAGTGTGTTCAGAAACAAATGACTGTCTCTAATTGATTTTATGATATAAAGGGACATGTACATGTAGAAAATCACCCATGGATAATTGCAAATCCCCTTCTTTCAGCAGGTACCACACAATCACTCAACCGATGCATTTGCTTGTTCTCACACAGTTGTCATTGAGTAGCTGCATGGGCATTTGCAGGAGCTAAATTTTTAGCTGGGATGTATTTTTTAAATGTGCTGTGGAGCTGAATTTGGATTTAAAACGCCACTACAAGCAGCCTATGGTGTATAATAACAGTTTGCTCAGGGCTCTGAATAGATGTCCCCTGACTGAGATCTTTATTGATGACTTTCTCACAGAGTAGGTATTTATGATGTCCTCAGATCCTTGAGATCAGTCAGTAATTCCAGTGACAATCCCAATTTGTAAAGATGTTTTGAGCAACATCCAAGGACCCTTTTAACAGCCCATTGATGGTTCTTCCTTCTGCAAAAGCTAAACAAAACACAACTTGGAAAAAAAACTCCAACAAAGTTCTTGCTCTTTCTTTCTGAACTATTTTTTCTGGAGGTTTTTTGAGTTATTTAATTCATAAAGCGCCATCACTGCAAAGCAATCTGAGAGGTGGCAGCACATAAAAATAAGAGTCAGAATTTGAAAAACATAAACTGGTTACCCACTCGTGACGGGTGCTCTACAAATGAGGCCTTGCCCTGATTCAGAACAGATCTCAGGATGTTCAGCTGATCTCAATTGCCTTGATAGGGTAAAAGAAAGCCCTGTAAGTACCTTAAGTCTCGATTATTCAGATTTCAATGCCTATTGTAAACTTTCCTAACCATCTTTTGTCATTTTTAAGCACATTTATGTGGTTTTATTTATTGCAAGTACAAAGTAGTCTTGGGCCACTGGTGCATTTTTTCAGATGTCTGAAGGTAAATTACCTTAGTTGTTGAGGTGTGCAAAAGCCCAGGAGTTCAACATACCTAATTGTGGTTTATTGACCAAAAAAACCCAACCCTACAACTGGTCCACCTTGGGTAACAGAAGCCAGGACTGGAACAGCAGTGCTGCTGAAACTCACACTCAACATACATGGGCAGGACTGTGTGGGGCATATCTCCTGGCTGTAGTCACTGTTATCTATTCTTCATCTTTATTAGTACAAATTTTGCATTATACAATAAATGCATAAATGTGCCTAAACATGCATACAGCACTGGCTCATACAGGGCTGACATCTACTGATTTCAATGGGTTTCAGATCAGGCCCAGGTACAGAACATCTTTCCTGAAAGGTCTGGCTCTTCAAAGGATTTGGGAGAAGTCCAAACCAAATGGCACTTGGCAATGCAACTTAGGAAGCAGTGCGTCTCATATCTAAGGAGGCAACTCTCACCAACGTTAGCTGAATTTAACTATACATACAGTGAAAACTTTACAATATGGCTGGGAAAAGTCAAAAATGTGCTGTGAATGGCACTGAAATTCAAAAAATAAAAGCAGCTGGAGATGTGAAATCCAGTGGAAAGGGTATAATTCCTCACTCTAGACATTTTGCTATGTCACATCCTTCACTAGAGGGTCAAATTTTGTCTTCAGATATCCATGTGAGTTTCATGCATGAATATTAGAGCATAGGATTTGGCCTGCATTAGGAAGACAGTTTGGGACAACTTGTTTGGGATAGTTTCTCTGTGGTTGAAAGCCCATTCTCTAGGGTCCAATCTTGAGTGGTGCTGAAATCAATGGGAGATGAGGGCCTTTCCAGGCCATAACTTCAGGTCTTGAATTGTCCTCTACTGAAGTCCGTACAAGTACTTCCATAGACTTTGATGGGAGTTGGATCAGATCCTCAAAGAGCAAGAGTCAGAAGGGCCTTTACTCATTTGCTAGCCCATCGATACTATACCCAGCTCAGGTTTTTTCATTCATGACTATTTAATTTCAGTGCTGGAACTCTGCTGTCATATATGAATGTCAACAGCCCATTATCAGTTTAGTGTTAAAGTATTAGTCAGAGCTGACTATCTGCAGCTTCCTAAACACATTCATGAATATATAACAATGGCACAGGACTGCTTCACTCAGCCTTTGAATTTTTTACAATGATGCTGTCACTTTTGAGCAGTGTCTGCAGTCTCTCTTACTATCAGCTTCAATAAACAAATGTAATCAAAGTTGCATTCAAAAGTAGCTTCTTGGAGTTTCTCTGGAGGAGCAAATAATCTGTATTTATTTTATTTTTTTAAAGTCTGCATAACAAATGATTTCCTCATTTTAATGATATTGACTGTAATGTTCTTGCAATAATTAAAGCCGCTGCTAATGGATGATTGGAATTTCTCTTTAATAATATCATTAGGATACATTTCATGCATTTAATTGTTTTTGTAAAATGACAGCTAAGCCCTCTTGCCTCGGATTTCCTATTTCCTGATTAAATTAGTTTGTATGCAAGGGCAAACCATGTTTCACAGCTGTAGCATTTTGGGGAAAATAAAAGTGGTTTTTAGTTAGATGTGCCAATGTATTTCCAGTCAGAGATGCTTTTTCTGCTCTTTGTCAGTTTGTGCTCCGCTCTACTCCCCTTCTTTCCTGGTCTTCATGAAAAGAAATAAAAAATCTCTCATGACAGGCACAGGTGGAGATAGAAGGCCATGAATAAAACATGCAGCATTTGGGTGCAACCAGGATCCTTGGGACTGAGATCCTCATAATGGACCTCACACTGCACCCATGAGAGGCCCTGATCCAAAGGCCGTTGAAAGCCGGGACAAAACACCCCTCACTTCAGTGGTGCAAGATCAGTCTCTTAGCAAGCAGGAGACCTTGCACCACCCTGCTGATTGCTTTTTGTTTGACTGCCGGCAGCACATAATGTGTAGCATCCCTCGTGGCAGGGAAAGGACAAGACTCAGTGCTGATGAATACAAGAGGGTAATTTCTGTCCCCCAACTCACAGGCTAATTTAGCCCATTCACCCTAACATCTCTTCAGTTCTTACTCTGCATGAAGCAGTCAGAGAAGGGACTGCTGACTCTTACAAGAATACCCAGAGATGCAGAGATTACCCCATCTCTAAAAAGGCAGGGTACTAACTTGCCACTCATGAAACCACATAACCTGAAGGAAGGGGTAGCCACTGGGAATTTTAGTTATGCCTCAGAGACAGGGGGCTCTTTTTGTGTTTGTGAGGAGGCGAAGCTAATGCTTAGATGGATGGAGGACCAGTGCCTCTGACTTCAACCCTGGATATGGGCAGCATTTTTCCAAATGGCATCTCTTTTAAATTGTCAATTTGTGGCCTTCAGAAGCTAGATCCTCACATCCCTCCCGGACTTAATCAGTGGTGCTAGGCTTGTGAAGTGGCGTCTAAAGAGGACAAATCAGTCCAGTATGGGAAAATAATGTGGGCATCACTCTTTAAAATAAGTCCTTAAGCCAATGACAGTGACTGCTCTGAGGATGTCATTTTGGGTGGGTAAATATGTATTCATTAAAGCCTAAATATATAACTGCACCTGTTTATATGATGGACAACTGCAGTGCAAAGCCACGCCAGCCTGTAATTTCAATTCATTCCATGCCTACACTGCTTGTGTCTGGTCACACTTCCCCATTTGGCTTCTGTGATCATTACTGCATGAATATTATATCCACAGTTATAAACACAAAATTCAGACTGAAGATCAGGGGCAAGCGAGTAAAGTCTGGTTGCCAAAAAAAAAAGGGGGTGGGTGGGGGTATTGTCTGAATTGCTTAGAATTGTCTGTAGATGGCTTTTTGTGCTTACATTTAGCTTCACAAGTGGAGCAACTCATCTTTGATCACTTAAGGAGAGCTGCCACTCCAAAGAAGGCCTGTGAGATTGCCGGTGCATGTTCAGTTACAAAAAAGGAAGCCAAGAAAGTGCTGTACAAGTTGCATAAGGAGGGAAAGGTTGAGAAGCAGAGTGACGATAACAAATGGCTTGTCCGTGCAGACGCAGAGGTGGAATGTCATCAGAAAACCGCCGAGTTGAAAATCGGTAAATGTTTTGAAAAACCTTTGAAAACTGTGTCTGCAACCTCTGATGCTGAGGGCATTTGGGAGCAGAGTTTGTTTTCAAGTCTGTAACTACATTGCAGCCTAACTGCATAAGAGATTCATGAGACTTTGACCCCCAATTACTTTGAGTCCATTTTTACTCCGTACAGTGAGTTGCAAGTCAATCAGCTCTGTGTTTTTCTCTTTTGTACAGAACTGAAACTTGACTAAAGCAGAAGGTGCATTCATTCCTAGGCAGTTTTTGCATTCCTTGTCCTGGGTGGTAAATAGGGAAGGCAGATTAACCCCATGTAGTGTTCTCTGAGGGTACCCTGCCCTAGGACATTTCTTTTGTAATACCTGCAATCTTGGTGCATTTCAGAAGCGGACAAAGGTTGGCTCTTCAGAAATATCTTTGAAATATCTTTTGCCAGAAGCTGGGAATGAGCGACAGGGGATGGATCACTTGATGATTACCTGTTCTGTTCATTCCCTCTGGGGCACCTGGCATTGGCCACTGTCAGAAGACAGGATACTGGGCTAGATGAACCTTCGGTCTGACCCAGTAGGGCCATTCTTATGAGTGTCAGGCTCCTCTCTTCGCTCAGATGCGGGGGGTCTGCACCCAGGGAAGGGGATAGTTAATCCTCTACAGAATACTCCACCCATCCTGTAAAAGCCTCTCCACGACTCCAGCGTCACAGATCTGTGATGAGGAACCAGGTTCCCAGGCAGGGGAACGTGGCACTGCCACACCCTTTGCATTGGAGACCTTCATCCCTCCAAGAGGCATCTGGAAGGCATAGGCCCTGTAAGCACAGCTTCTGCAGAAGAATATCCTGTGGATCTCATGGGATCCCCAACTTCTTCCACAGGAGGGTGAATCACTCCCTGAACCTCACAATGAAAAGCTCTGCATGAACCCCCCATGGGCTTTGATCCAGTGTCCTTTCCCCTTCATGGGGACCATGGGGCCCTTTATTAGCCAGGGATCTTTGGCTGGGATAGTTTTAAGATAACTAGAGAGAGGACAAACTCCACATAAAGGCAGAGAAGTGCCCTTCCCCCTCCCTGATCAACTCAAGCCATGCAGCAAACCAACCATCTGCCAATATCTTAGCTCTTCTAAAGCCCCACATTCTCTGGCGGTGGGTGAAGATCAGTACCGAGGGTATGCAGCAAGGATGCCTGCTCCCCTGGGAGTCTGGCTTAGGAGATTGGTACAAGAAAGGAAAATGATGAATCAGTCTCTCTTCCTAGCTAAATAGCAGAACTTTTCACAAATCCCCCCCATCCAAATTACAGTGCCTGACAATGTTCTCTGTTGTAGATGACACCGCCCTAGTCCCACTGCACCAGCCTGTGAACGCTGTGACTCCTGTGAAAGATGACCGCAAACTGTCAGAAAATCGTAAGATATTTGGCACGTGCCTAAGACTGAATAGACTAACTTTAGAAATCGACATGTAATGAATTTTGGCAGCCACAATAGAATGCTATTAACGCTAGCATTGCACTATTGTATGTGTAGAAGTCTTGCATGGTTCTAGGAGTCATAAATCATATCCCTGCTGGGAATACCTTGTGCTAATAGCACGCAGGCCATAGTACTATAAAGCCTCCTCATCCCAGGTGCACCTCCAGAAACCCTGTTTCAGGGAGGCAGAGCCCCACCCCAGGCACCTTAGTGCACAGGGGAGCACGTGGACTGCTACACCCCTTTCAATGGCACAGCATACTGCCCTATCTACTCCATGCAGCCCACCAGCTCTGGTAGTTGGTGTATAGAGACAGAACTATGGCTCCACCTCCTCCCCATTCCCTTTGCAGCCGGTGTAATGGTTGGCCTGAGCTGGATAGCACAGAGCTCATTACTAGCAATCCCAGTGAAGTCATGTGAGCTGATAACTTGGTAAGATTCAAAGGGGAATTTGGTAGACGATGTGTGGCCTTGGAGCCATAGATTATCAGCCCAGTAATCCCAGGGAGCAGGATAGAAATTTAGCTGCGTTAGCCTCCATTTCTGGCAGTGAATCAATAAGCCCACCCTTTGTTTCCCAGAGGAAAAGATTTACCAGTTTCTGTCAGAAAATGGATCTCGCAGTGCATTAGCCATTGCCAAACATATGGGAAAGACGACACGAAAGGAAGTCAATGCAGATTTATACGCGCTGCAGAAAAGACATGTCCTCAGCCAGGAGGAAGACACGAAGCTTTGGTCGGTTTATGGACAGGGGGCAGGTATTGTACTGAGATGCATTTGTCAGAACACCGCATTCTGAGTAGCATTACAAAAAGCGGCTTTGTTTTCTTTTTGGCTGTAAACATTTTCAGCTAGACGACTAAATGGTCCTTCCCCGGGCCACTTCTTTTTGGCTTCGAGAACGTGGGCTTTTCTTCGATTTGCATATCTGCACTAATGCTCACAGTTTGATCTATCTTTAATCAGAAGTTCTGGTAAACTGCTCAGAACATGGGGCTGGGAAACTTGGGTCTTGATTCAGCCAGAAACTGCCCAACTCACTGTGTGCCCTCCTAGGGAGATGGGGGTTCATTTAACTCCCTTGTGCTCCCATTTCCCCATCCATAAAACGGGGAGAGCACTTGTCCACCTTGTAAAGGGCTCGGAGTTCCTGAAATGATTAGCACTGTGAAGCCACAAGTTATTGTTATGCCTACGCTGACATATATTAGAAAAAAGATGTTGTCTATCATTCTCTTACTAAAATCATTTCATCTCACTACTTCTACACCCTGGGCTTGATCAGTCCCATTTCTATCATTCTTTTCTACAGATCAAATCCTGCCCTGGGATATGCACCCTTTCCATTGTTGTTAGTTGTACATCGTTTTTGGGTACTGCTGGATGACTGAGATCAGCCCTCACCACTGGCACCATTCGACACACACACACACACACACAGAAGTGATGTGTAACTTCAGGCTCCCTTACTTCCATAGCTTCTCTCAACGTCTTCCTGCCCACAACCCTCCATTCTGAGATAACGAGACAACAGAGATAACTGCTACCAGTCAGTGTCACTATGAAAACAGGATACCTAAACAGCCCTTACTCCCTCTAAATACACAGACTTAGTAACATGACAGGCTCCTTTAGGTATGTCTACACTGCACACTAAGTCTGGGCTCTGACTCAGGTTTGAGGCCAAGTCCCACTTCGGTCCACACACAAATCAGTCTGTCTTGGGTCAGCAAGCACACAGGACCCAGGTCCTAGGATTCTGCTACAGTGTGCCAGCAGCCCATTGTGGAGCGTCTCAGAGCCCGGGTTTACAGACTCAAGCTCGTGGGACTCGCATTACAGGGCTAACAATAGCTGTGCAGATTTTGAAGTCTAGAGAGGGGATGGGTTTTGTCACAAGACAAGAATTGCTTTTCTCCCAGGAAAATTGTTTGTCTTTTGAACTGGTGACTAATGTGTTTTGTTTTGTTCTTTCCCAGGTTACAAACTAACAAATCCTGGAGCAAATAAGGAAGCAGGGCCAGTTATTATTCAGAATAATCCAACAAACATTATCTATCAGGGAGGAGTGCAAAACACCATCTCTATAGCTGATTCCAGAGCTACTCAAATTGGAAACTACAACTCGCTGAATCTAGTGGATAAAAAAGATGGTAATCATCTGTCTGCACAGGTTTATGGGTGCTATACTTGTTCTCAGAGAGGATAACCGACATGAACAGCCATCATAATTAATAACATAAAAAAGATTTCATATTTTACTACAGCTGGTTGGAGAATGGAATGTCTGTCCTGCGGGATATGCCAACATTTTGAAATTTGCTTTTGTGCCAAACGGTATTAAAAGTTAAGTTACTGCAGAATGGAAATTCTGAAAAATTTCTATTAGGAAACACCAGATCATTTAATGTCAATAACTGAAACTATAATATAACTGTATTAAATATGTAATATATAAATATAACATAATATTAAAATTACTATTGCAATATACACCTAATATAGAGCTTATCAAAATGAGAGTGTCAAAACGAATCATTTTGGCACTCTCCCATACAAAATTTCACTATTATTATTATTATTATTTTATTAATATAGTTATTATTCCTTCCCTTTCCATTTATGCTTTAGATTCTAGACCAACTGTTCCAAGACTTAGGGCTGCATCAGAGAATGCTGATATGTTGCACTGTGAAGCAGAAGCTAAAGCAACCCCCCAGGGTGGTCAGGAAATTGATGTCACTGAGTCCACACTCAAGAATACTGTCATTGGTGATGATAATCAAATGAATATCATTATGAAGGCCTTTGCTGATAGTCGAGAGGAGCATCTGGACCAATATGGCACTCCAGAAAAGAGTAGGTACAGTGTGTTGGCTTATGTTGAAGATACTCCTACCCTCTGCAGGGCACTGGTTATACGAGAACTCCCTCAAGTACAGCCCTGTCTGCATGAGAACTGACTTGTGAATCGTTACAAGGTGTGTCAGTGCTGAAACAAACCTTTGTGACTCTAGAAATTGGGCTTAATGCTCAGAGTCTGTGATGTGTGAGTAGCAGTGGTTATTGCGCTCCGGCCCTGTCCATGTATATCTGTCCTCTTTCACAACTGGGGCAGGAAAACTTTCCTCTGACATCCTACAAGCGCATATTGGTGACTAACTCCTATAACAAAAACCTCCTTAACCCTGCAAGCCTTCCATATGGCTCCACTATTTATGGTAGGACACCCTCCCAGAAAGCCTGCATCCCAGGCAGGACCAACTTTATGACAGAGTGCAGCCCAGAAAATGGGTCCTAATGTCTATTATTGACTCAGCACCTGTCGTCTGCCTCTGATTCCCACTGACTTCAAAGGGATGTAGGACGAGGCAACTAGATAAAGGGGAAGTGTTCCCAAGTGGTTAGAGTGAGGGACTGCTAGTCAGGAGAGCTGGGTATTCTTGACTATGCCACTGACTTGCAGAGTGGCCTATGGCAAACTTCTTAACATCATCTGGAAAATGAAGATGCCAATATTTTGTATGTTGCTTTGAGCTCCTTCATGGAACATGCTGCACAAGTGCCAAGAACTTTTTAGAACTATACTATGTACCCTCCTATCTGTGTCCATTTATTTCTGTGCAACAAACTAAAGTGCTGAAATGCTGAGACTTCTGCTACTATCATGCAAATCTTAGTCCCACCCAAGCCCTGGGAAATGAGTACGTCACCTTTTTGACATTCACTGATTCTGTCTTTCTGATTTCTTATGCTCTCATTTTCATGACAAATGCTCCCCCTACCCCCTTTTTTTTTTTTAACTCTAGATCCATTTGGTGACAGTTTTTCTGCCAGCCCTGGGCCGTCACTGAAAATTGTTAACACCTCCCTCCCCGGGGAAGGGAGAGCTCCATTGCAAAGAGTCAGCATCGACAAGTCCGAGATGGAGAACGTCATGATCGGAAACAACAACCAAATGAGTGTTCATGAGCAATATGGTTCTGCCGGCCTCGCAGATGAGGAGACAAATGAGGAAGACGATGCTTCAGGTGAAGATGGCGAATGCCATGTTGACACTTGTAGGCTTCTCTTGCGTGTAAACTGTGGCTGATGTGTATGAGCTGGCTCCATGGTGTGTGCCAGACACTTGAAGACTGACACCTACGTCATACTTGCCAAATTTGGGCAGGTGGCCGGTTCTGAAAATTCTGCACTATGGGCCTGATCCAAAGCCTCTTTAGGTCAATGGGAATCTTTCCATTGGCTTCAATGGGCTTTGGATCAGATTCTAGAACTGTCACTGTCACTGGGTCCTTCCCTTCCCCCCCCTTTGGGCCAGGTCCTGGCATCCTTCCTAATGCTGGGGTAGATTGGTACTTTGCACAGGGGGAGCCCTAATTTACATCACTGGCGTAATATCCCTTAGTGGTCTTACACCAGTAGCCAATAAGGCGTAACAGAGCAATTTGCTACCCATGACATGTCCCCTCCTGGGAGCCAGCGAGGGGGTGGGAATGGCTGTGATTTCCACCATGCAGTGCATAGTGGCCTTAGCGGACTGGAGAATTCAACCCCAAGGGTTGATTTTATTTATTAGGGTATTTCCCCCATCATGCTAAACTGTAATTACTTTGCAAGAACCTTGATTCCTCTTTCGCTGCATGCTGTACTTTTTCACATCAGTATTTCTTATTTTTGTATCTTCATCGTTTACAATGCGTGTTCTTTAAATTGTAAATGAAATATACAGAGATAGAAGCAAAGGGTAGCTACCAGTGTCAGTAACCACGCTGTATTCATTTTAACTTAAGGATTGCACAATTCAGTTGCATTTATATCATGCACAGCTCTGCTCTGCTCCAGTCACTTAAATGCTCTCTCACTTCTCCTCTTGCTTAATAATTCCACTAGATTCCAACTTGATATCGGAGCAAAGCGAATGGACATCCTGTGATGATAGCAGCCTGGATCGGTCAAGTGACATTTCCATCCTTTGTGAAAAGTTGCAAGATGTAATCATTGGGAACAACAACTATATGAATGTAGAAGAAACTGCAGATACTGAGAGTGGTGAAGGAGATGAAGACAAATAACGGATATGTGGAGAAAGCGAAGATCTTGCTTATGAGGCCCATACAGAAATTCACAAATGTGAGCAGGTAGAGGTAAAGAAACTTGCTAATTCTAATTATTTTTGCCAGGGAGAAGGAAGATATTTTCTGTGATTTACAGACAATAAATGGAACAGGACACACTGTTCTCAGCCTACTCAAAATGTTGAAAAGCAAACAGGATCCCTATATCTTTCCTTAGGGAGTTTTTCTGCAAGAGAAAGAAAAGTAACAGGGAGTGAATCAATTTTATGCTCGCTGTGAACTTTCAGAGCCATCGTAAACCTTGAATCCACCCAGGACTTGGAAATCTTGTGCTCTGGCAAGTGACGAATTTCAAATGGCAGCTGCTGTAAAACTCTTAATTAGTTTGCACCATCATTCTGCTGGTAGGCTCCAAGGCAAGCTGCTAACTGGAGGTGATGGCCCAGCATGAGCTATGTCTCAATTTGGTGGAGAGAGCTTTCAAATTCTGCCTTTTTGGAGAAGGGGATGAGCTAATGGGTGAGGAGCGGGGGTAAGAAGGAAGAATGCAAAACGTATTGTTCTTGTCAGTTTAAGATTCTGAACCTCTTCTGGGACCCAGCCGAAAGTGGGAACCGAGGTTGTGGAGCCAAAGCCGAGCCACCCTACAGAGACTTCTCCATCCTAGTAGAGAATTGTACTTGGGACAGTGGATACTGGGATGTCCTACCTCAGAGCTGGGAAAGGGGAGGCCTGGTCCAACCAGCTACACAGACACATTTAGGGGGTCCTGTGTGTACAGCGAGAACAGCTGAGCTAGCCTGGTTACCAAAAGCTAACAGGTGTCTGTTACTAACAGAGTTCAGTCTTTCCACCTCTCATTAAGTTGTCATGAGTCTCGCAGTGTTCACTGACTTTCTTAAAGCCCCAGCTCCTACAACTCAGAACCTCTCTGCTTGTTCTTAAAAGAAAAAAAGGCTGAAAATGTGAACCAAGCACCATCTCCAGGCTCGGAAACCAAAAAGTCAAATAAAAAGAAGCCCCAAAATGTGTAGATTTTAAAAATCTCATGATTTTTTTAAACTGCTCTCATGATTTTGGGGCCTGATTCATAATATTTGAATGCTTGGGGTTGCCAGTACTGCCCATATTAATCACGTGGTGCTTGGACACGACCATGCCAGTAACTGGTTACAAACTCTTCTAACATCGTAGTATGGACAGGGTATTGTACGGCTGGGCTCCAGAAGCAAGGAATCGTTAGAGGAGAATGAGGGACTCTGGAATTTGCTTTCCTTTCAGCTCAACGGTTCCACACTGTGTTGACTTCCCAGGTATTTTCCAAGGCCTATGTCTTCATACAGGTCTTTCCTAGAGGGATTATTGTAGTGTTTTTTCTCTCTCTCTCTCTCTCTCAACATTATGCTAATTTAGATAATTATTGTCAATGTTTTTGTCAATGTTTTGATTGTTTATGTGACAAGAAAGCAAGTGATGGGCACATTGTATAAATATGACAAATTAAATTAATGCTGCAGCTGGGTTCTTAAAAGGGCTGAATGATTTTATTTGTAGTCACAGAGACAAATTGAAGGTAAATGGATTCCCTGCTGCAGACTGTAAGCTGATCACCCTACGGGTCAGGAAGGTATTGACCCATCTACAGCATAGTAGCCTTTGATAGCTACGCTACGGGCTGACATACCTGCTCAGCTCTGGAGCTCAAAGACCAGAAACCAAAACAAGGTTCACGCAAATCCCTACAAACCAACACACAAGCTGAGCTAAAGTAGCTGGTTTGTATCCTGGAAAGGGGATCACTTCTATTTACAAATATGGGGCCCAAGTCTCCATTCTGCCTGAGCTCTCCAGAGGCTGAGAGAGAAAGTGGAGAGGGAGATAAATGGGTTTCCTTCCCCTGTATTCTGGATCCAGTCCCAATGTATGGTACAGCATCAGGAGTGCTCTTACATTTGGGCTGCCTAGAGCCCCCCCAGGGGCCATTCCAGCAGTGGGCATTCTGCTTCTCTTGGCCATGTTTCCAACACATCCTCTCCACCAGGCGCTGTGAAAGGAGATGGTGTAATTCCCCTATGCCAAATCCACCAACCTTATAGCCCCTTTGTGCTGCCAGAGTGCCCGATGGAGCATTGAGCCAGTGGGATTTCTCGACCACTTTTTAATGTCACTGCTGCATTTCCTGTTGAGTCAGACATTGATCCATCTGCACCTTGTTTTTCAAGGCAAGGTAGGACTAGCTAGTGAAAAAATGATGACCCCAGAGTTAATTTACCTCCATAACTAAGTAGTAAACTAAATCAAAACCACTTCAGTAGAGCATAAAAATTTTAAGGAACTAGTAAAAATATTGATAGGTACTCCCTGCAAATCAATGGAGTCACAGTGTTGAATATATCCTTTTAACTCCGTGTCTGTAAAGACCCAGATGTATAGCACTCCACCTAATCATCACTATTTCAAGTTGCTTAACTCAGGGGTGAATGGAACCAGGGGCATCAATTTGCATGTGCAATTGTAATATCTTTCCAGCCAAGGTGACTCAAGATGGCATCAGAACTACCTCTGAGTTCCTTTCAAAACATAGCAAGAAACTCAAGATGATTGGTGTCAGGATTTGTGTGTGTAAAGCCAAGAGCATACTGTATTTGTAGTCAGTGGATGACAAGCACCTGACAGATCCCACCCCCACCCCCAGTCAAAGCAGCTGAGATGCATGTCAAGCTTACTTTGACTGCAATGTGATCGTTTTGTTTTCCTGTGTGGAGGTAGCTCTAAAATTAGGGACACTGGAAAAAACAGACCAAAAAAGAAAAGAGAGAGAAAACTCTCTGATCATAGCTAAATAGCAAATCAATGCTGAATGTCAGAAGTGATTTAAGTGTAGGCATATGCCTCACTATACCAAAGTCAGATCATTGTCCCGTGATGTCTGGTTTTCCACTTCAGCAGTGGTTGTAGAGATCAGAGACCTGGGACACCATGGGCAGGGTTATCTCCTGTTTACACAGACCTTTATCTCCTCACTATATGCCCCCCAATGGCCACCCTGAATAGTAGCTCTACAAGTTTATACCTAACTCCACAATGGTCAATTCCAATAATTAAAGGCTTAAATTATTCATTCTATGGCTTTAAGGAATTGCCATATGAGTAAAGGGCAGGAGATCCTTCAGAAAACCCAATAATTGACCTATTTAAGTCAATGAGAATTTTTTTGCCATTGACTTCCATGGGACAAATATCAAGCTTAATATGGGCCTGAGTTTGAAACCCTTAGTGATGCCATGTGGCACTGATTCAATGGGGAATTAGTCATGTAAATAAGTCCTATCTGATGTGAGTAATGGAGGCAGATTCTGGCCCTAAGTCATTACGATTTTAGGCTCAGGAGAAACTGCATGACTCAGTTCTAGATTTACAAAATAAATCTCAAGCCACAAAGTACCTTTTGGCTTTTGTCAAAGTTGATCCAAAAGGGCTGTGCTAAATAATAAAAAAGATCAAGCTTTTGATGTTAATTTGCATCTTCAAGCATAAAATCCAGCCTTGATGATGAAGCCGAGCCCAGCCTGTTTCACCCAGGCAAAAAATACTCAACAAGAACCTTATGTTACTTTTCATTTAGAGAAAACATCTATACATGTAAAAAAAAAAAAATAGAAAACTCCTTGACAGGTAAATAATTAGGAAACATCTGGCCAAACTGAAGGCAAAAGAAGTCATTTCAGGGAAAGGTGGTTCACTGAAAGCTTTTCATCGTGACTCCAACTTAGCAGTTAACGAAAAAATAACACTTACTGATGAAGTGTTTAAAATGGCAGATGGCAAAAATTCTATACATATCTAGCACAAGAAGCTAAATAGATTAAGGGAAAAAATATTGGATCGTCTAAATGTGGAGATGTGCGCCCAGAGGCAGGGCAAGTATTTTGAAACTGTCATGATATTTTTGATAGATTTCCCAGAAGCAGTGTGGTTCCAGGAATGGCAGGTTATTGGAAAGGCTGATTACTGGACACTGCAGTGTTTGCCTTGGAAGTACAGGGTACCTGTTTCCAGTGATGGTAGTTCCTGGAATGGCAACACAACAGGAACGCTCCATATGCTATATTCTCCACTGCCCTGCACCTCATGATATCATTTACACTGTACAAATTGGGTATAAAATGCCACCAATTCCGAATGGTAGCATACCTGCTTTACGGGGTGATGATACTGGGTGTTTGGCAGTGGAGAATCTGACTTACGGTGTCTGTACTGTACTGTAATTTATTGCTGTACTAGTTTATCCCAGGTAACACACTGTTTTATGAGCTCACGACTGGGACCAATACATTATTCAGTAAGAAAGTGTGAACTCTGCAAAAAACCCTCTGGAAAGCAAAGACAGGAAGCATACACTATATCCCCCCCTCCAAATTAATTGCTATTATTTTGATTAAAATACATTATCATATAAATATTTGATTTAAAATGTGATTAAATCTTTCTTGCTTATGAACTGTGACACCTTTAAAGCCTAACCTTTTATGGCTTAGCGCTACATAATTATGTTGCTCATTAGCTACGTTTAATAGTTCGATCTCTTAATATGCTCTGCCATTTGGAACCTGCCGTCAGTGCCAAGTTCAAATCAATGCTGTTAGTTATTTGTGCCATTGCAGATAATTAAACAAAAATTAAAAGCAATTTAACCTTGCAGATATTCACAGTGTGGTATTAATCTGGCTTGGGATAGATTGATATTCAAAGACTGGGAGTGGCTCAATTAGCCCAATGTTATGGGCCTAATTCTGCCTTTCTTTATACAGGGACAAATCCCATTGAAGTCATTGGGAGTTGAAGTAGGACAGGGTAGGGCCCTGTGTTCCCAGGCCAGTAGGTGGCTGCATGGAATAGATAAGGGCAATCTGGAATTTGCATGGGCAATTACATCTCTGTAAAATAAGTCTTGGAGCAGCCACAGAGCTTGATTCTGCACTGTCTTGTAATTTGTGCAGTCACTCACCCCTGGGCAGAGATAAAATGCTACCCTGTGAGAATGGGATTCTTTCTCTCTTCCTTTCACGGGTATAAGTGAATGCACCAGGGTGTTAGAGGCTAGGAATCTTACAAGAGCCTACGGTCACTTCTGGTTTTGTTCCTGGCTGAGAATATTTCTCACGCTATTGCTGAACTTCCCACCTTACCTACAAGTTACTGGACGCTTAAAGGCAGCAGCAAATGTAAAGAAAGTACCACAAAAATCATAATTCAGAAGCTTTACTAAAAGGTCAGGATCGTTTGAAGAACAGGTGAAGTTTGGGGAGAAGAGAGTTTTCTTCTTTTCCCCCCCACTGGTTCTGCCACCATCAAGGCCTCCCAAAGCATATTTCTATGGACACCTTGAAAGGCTACAAAAAGAGGGTGGTGCTTATCAGAATACCACTTGAGTTTAAGGCCCAGAAAGTTGCACCAGAAAGAAAGACATTTGGGTCCAATTCTGCTCAGTTATGCACATGAACCCAGTGTGACAGCAGTGGGATTGCACGTCCGCTAAGAGCACAGTTTGGCCCTTGGCTTACAAGATCCAGGGAACTATCTTACCTTTCAGAGGACTTGCTCCTGCTAGGCTTAGCTTCCCCCCGAGAGGAGGGATGATCTTGTGGCTAAGCTGGGGGACTGGAACTCAGAAATGGGCTGACTGAAAGACAACAATTCCATTTCATGAAATATACTGAGTTTTTGAAAATAGTTTTCATTCTGAGGTGGAAGGAAAATGAGACCTTTCAACATTTTTTCATGAAAAAATAACACCCAATGCTAGGCTAGTCAATAGCCTGGTGGTTAAGGCACTCACCAGGGATGTAGGAAACCCAGGTTCCAGTCCCTGCTCCTGATCAAAGTGGAAATTTAATCCAGGGTCTCCCACAGCCCAGTGATGTGCCTTAACCCCTGCCCCCCAGGCTATTGGCCATAAGGCGGTTGGCAGAGGGTGTCTCTAAGAAACCTTCCTGATGAATCCAACCAGCTCCCCTCAGAAGATCTAGGTTCAATTCCAGTCTCTGCCACAGACTTCCTGTGTGATATCAGACTTCATCCCTTAATCCTTCCAGTGCTGATGGGCATGATAATGCTCCCTTCTTCTCTCTTGTCTATTTACACTGTAAGGGCTTTGGGGCAGGGTCTATCTCCTGCTATGTGTTTGTTCCACATCTAGCACAATGGGGTTTAGTTCTTGGTTAAAGCCTCTACGTGCCGTTGTGATACCGTTACTGATGAATGGGAATAAAGGGTCCTCAGTGGGCTCTGGCCTTCAGTGACTGCAGAGTTCGAGACCAGGGCTGAGGCGTTATTCTTTCAGTGCCTGCTCGGGCCAGCCTTAGCCCTATTTCCTGATTTAACCCACACACAAAAACTTGCCTTACATGGTCCTGGATGCTATATTTAGCTTGCCAATTAATCCAGCTGGATTAGAAATCACATAGCCCCTTAATTATAGGTGTATAAACTCCAGACTGGCAGCTGGTTTGACATTCTCCGCTGGGAAATTTGCCCTAAACAGTCAATGCCCTGAGCTGATGCAGGATCACGGTCTCATGACTGCCTATGCTCATGCCCATCTGTTGTGATGGCATTGTGCCTGCTCACAACTTGCTTGGACCTATGCCCCGGGACACAGGTGCCAGTCAATAATAATCTGAGATGGTCAGCCTGCAAGGATCCTCTTTTTCTGCAGGAAAACCTTTCCTCTCTTCCATGGGCCTTTCTCCTCCCCTGGTGACATCCGCTGAGAACAGCAGAGGAATGTGAAAAGCTTCATGGGAACGTCCCGCAGTGCGCTGCTGAAGCCTGACTGTATGGCAGAGGCAGACCCGTGGGATTAGGTGGAGACAGTTCCAGGAAGCACAGTGCTCCACATGTACCAGGAAGCCGGCGGACTGTTGGGATGGGAATGAACCACGCACAGCAGGGAGGGCACAGTCTGCCTCGCATCCAGCAATGGTTCTAACAGAGCTCAAAATATATGGGCTATCCATTGGCACTGCTCCCTCGAAGACAGATCTGTGCTGAGTTACACCAGCTGAGAATCTGCTACATAGCGTGATCTTTTGCAGAAGCTAAAAAGGCCAAACTGCAACCGACAACCAGGCCCAGCCCTGTCCCTTCATAGGAGGCAAAAGAAAGGAGGGCATTCCCCCCCCCCCCGCCTAAGAAATATCCCATCCAGCTGTGAGTAGCGTGAACGATGGGCAGAGCAGAGAAAATAGGTCATACAACATGCCTAGACACGCTCGGCCTGGAGAGAATAGCAGCGCAGCAGCTATTTCAACCCCTGCTTGTTGATTGCTTTACTGAATACACCATCACTTCCCTATAAGCTATTCTAGTCTCAGTAACTCTCTTTCGTTACTTGAGTCATGCTGCACATCTCACTAGAGTGCATAATATGCTACACTCTTCTAACACTTACCCACATCTAATGAATGAAACCCCTACAATCTTTTTATGGTTTGTCATCAGCAAATCAGTGGCAGAACGCAGAACTGCTGAACCCCATTTCTATATGTCAACCACTAGACATTGCACCCTCTGAATTTGACAGCCAGTGTTTAGATACAGCCTGCTGTGTCCCTGGTCCGTGGGAACTTGGAATTCCAGTGTGTCACCATTAAGGGCGGTCAAAATTTCCCCAATGATGTGTTTTTGTGTGTCAAAAGAAAATTGAATGAAAAACTGCTGATTTTTTTTTCAATTTTGTGTTTTGTTTTTGTGACTTTTGTAATAAAAACTTTTATTGACACCTCAATTTAAAATGTTCATTTATTGAAAGCGTGGTATGCAGCAAACAGAACATTCTGATAACAATTTACATTACAATAATAATAAGCAGGAAATTTTTTGAAAAAGTAAATCCTGCAAAATGAAAACAACTTTGCAAATATTTACAATAAAAAAAAATTGCCCTGTTCTATTCAGTATCAGTGAAACTATCTAGCCACATAAAGATCTACTTAGGTTTTTATATTGTGCCCATTACCGTAGTATCTGTCTGCTTTTGGATCCCATCTGGCTCGACATCTATCTCGCAGTAAATAATAATATATGGAGATATACCTATCTCATAGAACTGGAAGGGACCCTGAAAGGTCATCAAGTCCAGCCCCCTGCTTTCACTAGCAGGACCAAGTACTGATTTTGTCCTAGATTCCTAAGTGGCCCCCTCAAGGATTAAACTCACAACCCAGGGTTTAGCAGGCCAGTGCTCAAACTACTGAGCTATCCCTCCCCTTCAAAGTCCTGCCCCAGCATGCACTGATTCTTGTGCAGAACTCTGGATGTTTTTCAGGACAGTATTAATTTCTCAGATGTTTCAAAGTCCATATCAGTAAGCTGGAATGGGTCTTTTAAAACCAATACAGTGGCTTCTCCAAACTGCAATGGAATCCGGGATGGGGCATATAGGGAAGTCCCAAACAAAGTTGAGTTCTGGTCTGGAACGACTACTTCTGTAGCTCCCTTGTGCCAAGATTCCACACGAGAGACGTTCTCTGTCTCACCTCAACAAGACATGAACCAAACAGACATTTGCTTGCTGCTGCATTGCCTTTAATTAGAACTCTTGCAGCTCCACAGCAGCTGAGAGGAAACGGGTGTGAATCTATGATACCTGACCAGTGAGTTAATTCAATTACCGGGAGTTGATAAAAGAGTAATTCACTAAGTGACTCTTGCATCTTCAATTTGAAGAACCCTGCCAAAATCTGTGGCCTGGTTAAGTCTCCTGAAGGGTTCGCTGCCATTTATAAGTGGTGTTTTGTTGTTTTTCTTTTCTTTTTTTCCGCAACAGGTGCTTTGAATGGGTCATCTCTGTAAAATGGGGATAAGACTATTTTCTCTCACACCCTTTTCTGTCTTGTCTGTTTAAACTGTAAACTCTTCAGGGCAGGGCCCTTACTTGTGTTTGTACAGCTCCTAGAACAACACTGCTCCAAACTCGGATGTGGTCTCTAAACACTGTTGGAACAGAAATAATCATTGTGTGAAGGGCAAGTGGTACCTCATAAGTACTGGCCCAAGAAGGTGGTAGTGTGGAGCTGCTCTAGGAAGGACCTGGTGTGGGCACTACTGCACCTTATTCTGTCTGTTCACCCAACTTAGGGCAGGTCTACACTAGAAATGCTACATCGGCGCAGCTGCACATAGTGCTGGTGTGGACAGCGTTTAGATCACTGTAACTTTTGTCGCTCGGGGGCGGAGGGGAGGGGTGTCTTTCACACCCGAGCAATGTAAGTTAGATCGACTTAAGCAGTAGTGTAGACTTGCCCTCCGTGGTCTCCTAGTGGGTTCGTTGCTACTTACAAGTGTGTTTTGTTTTGCAGCAACAGGTCCTTTGAAAATAGGTGGTTAAAATGCTACCTGATGAAAAGCTACTTGGACTTTTTTTTTTTCAGTGTGATTTAAAACGCACGTGTGTCTGTAAAAATAATGAAAAAAGTGCCCTGCTGAAGCTAACAAAAGTTCAGCTCTCCTGGATATTCTTCTCCCGTTTTATTGTCTGTCTTTCTCTAGCTTTAGCACGTAACAGAATCCCAAAGTCCTTTTCTTGTCAGGCTTGCTACAGTGTGTTGATCCTTTCCTCAGTTCTGTGCTTTCCAGAACAGTTCCCCAGGCTACCCAGTGATCGGAAAAAATTACAGTTGAAAACAATGGTTCATTATTTTAGATAAATCAAAGAGGTACATTAATTGGATGTGGCAAACTTTACATTGCCAACAAATCCATCAACTTGCATATAATTTATCCCTTGCCTTCAGAAGGAGGCCTATGGTTAAAACAGCTGGTAAAGTCACCAAGATGCTGTAGTTTGGATTTGGGTTGCATTATTTATAAATAATTAGGAGGTTGGTAAAGTGAGCATGGGCATGATTTGAAGGAGGCTAGGTACACAGTGGGATAGCAAAGCCAGAACTGTGCCGCCTAACGCTCAACCCTCGGGAGACCTGGGTTGAACTTTTCAAAGCTGTGCAAGAGATTTAGCCACACACCAAAGTGAATGGAAGGTCTATGGGCTAGTTCCCTTGCACGGTTATGAAGATCCAGGAGCTGCTTCTTCTACAGGACATTTTTTGTCCTTCAGACAACGGTATTGTGGGACAGTGTTCCATCTCATTGCCAATAAAGGAGTGAAAGATATTCATCTTCTCCCCAGGCCCCTCTATTAAAACATACCCCACGTCCTGAACTGCCAGCTATGGAGAGGAGAGGAGAGACATTCTGGCAAAATCTGGCCAGGTTCAGACAAAAGTGGTCTGGGGAACAAAATATAAACAGTGGCTGAGGCCTCATTGACACACACAAAGACGCTAGTTGACAAATGGCTTGTGTATCCACTTTCTAAGGAAAAATTAAATCCTGTTTGTAACCTGGGTGAGTCGTTTCCAGGCCTCTTTGTTTACACAAGTGTCTGGCATGCTACAGTTCATGGGACAGCTCACCTAGCAGACATAGATAGCTTAAGTAGCTTTCCATTGAAACTATAAACCATATACATATCATATTTTCCATTGCCCATTTGCACAAAGATTGGTGTTACAACTACAGGTACCACCCTCAGACTGGATTGAGAGAGAGATTTAATGCTCAGTAACCACCCAGCAGTGGTTAGCTCACCTACCTTAAAGTTAAGTCTTCTTACAATGCATGCATCCTATGTACACCCATTCAAGGATCTGTTGATTGCAGAGTCTTTGGGCTAATACCTAGCTTATATATAACATTTTTCCTCAGTAAGTCAATGGCAAAGCTCCTGTTGACTTCAGATTGTATCCTTAGTGCACAGGTGATGTTGTAAAAGGTGCTGAGTGTCTGCAGCTATGTCATGATGACAAAGGCAATGCATTCATTTCACAAGTTAATTCTTGAGTTGCAGAACCCACAGCGACTGCAGCGTTCAGTCAACAGCGTGTTGGGTTGGCTGAGCAATTTAATGCTTGTAGTTATGTGCAGTGGAACAGAACTTCTACTGCCAATGTGGTAGAAGCACAGTGGCTTCCAGACTGGCAGAGATGCTGGAAGAGCAGGTGAGAATAGTGATGGGGAACCTCTGACAGATTTGGGAGCGCAGTTTGGATAAGCAACCAAAACAAAGCAGGTGACACCCTATGGGAGGTCAGACTAGGTGATCTGATGGCCTCTTTTAGCCTTAAAAGCTGTGAATCTTTAGAGCAGGATGTTCAAAGGTGCTCAGTGTTTGCCTAACTCTGCTTCCATTGAGGTCATTGGGAATTTTCCTATTGACTACAATGGAAGGAGAATTAGGCCGACACTAAGCACCTGGGAAAATCCCACCTTTTAAATGTTTATTCTTGGGCCTGCAAAAATGGGTCAGAAAACTCTGAATGGAAATTATTGAGAATTTTCTGGTCTTTTCTCGCTTCTGGTCAGACCAGCAGTATTATAATAGCAGCCTCTCCAGCAGTGTGTCAGCTCCAGCTGGGACCCAGAAAAGCAGAGGGATGTAAAATAATTAGGTGTGTTGGGGGGGAGGGAAGGGAAAACAGGAGTTACTTGTGGGTTTTATGAACTCAAAAGGGATTTAGGTACAAGTGCTAGGCAAAGTTTTTGGGCCTGTCCTTATCTGATCCAATGGTTTGTGCATTGTTAGCATGGGGGTGGGCTGTACGGGACTGGGAAATTAGTTCTGCTCTTGGGCCTGTCACCGATTTGCTGTGGTCACTATTTTTGGTTGATATATTTTACTGGCATTTGATGTTCAAAAGAGCAGATGTAAGGGTAGCTACTGGTGTCTGAGGATTCTGAGGCCTGTCATGTGACAGGCGTGTAACTTTTTGTAACCCCAATCCATGTCGTGTGAGTTAGGCCAGGAAATAAAAGACCAGTCTCTTGCCAGCATCCCCATGAGTCATACCTTTATCACAAGCTCCACCCTTTACTGGGTGAAGAAGCAAGCCAAAAGCAGGACTGTAAAGTTATATGTTTTAAAATACTTATTGAGAAGGCTGACTCATAGGACAGCAATTCTGTCCATGCCCACCGCAGCTGTTAAGGAAGCGAAGAAATACCAATGGGTGAGTTCCAGAAGCTTTATCCATCACCAGGAATGCCAACCTTAATGGGTCCTATGCCCAAGGATAATGCAGAAATCATTGTCCAGACATTTCGTGTATGATATCACTGGCATCAGATCAGAGCACACTCAACAGTCATCTAGTTACCCTCAGCATTCAGTATCACAGATACTTCACTTCTAAATCAGTCTGGGCCAGCACATAAGAAGAAAGGTCTTTGAGCCACGGCATGTTATTAGCAAAGCAGATGACAAATTCCAAGCACTGTTTGGGGGAAGATCACAATTCACCTCCGCTTCTATTTTTATCAAGAACGCCGGCAGCTTGTTTGATTTAGATGGTGAAATTCATAAATCCCAAAATATAATGCTGAACCTCGAAGAGCTCATCTTGTGCTGAGGCTGAGTTCCTAGAAGCTTTGAAGGACGCTTACTGGAGAACTTGCTTTGTTGGATTATTGACTGGAATCTGTAACGTAGGAGGAGCTCAGCTGGTGCTTTTTCTATCCACTCCCTTCCTTGGTGTTATATTTCTCCAAACACAAAGAGCTTCTTTTAGATTTAAAAGCAAAGCAAAACCAAGAAGAAAAAGCTGAAGTAGAGTCTCCAGGAGAAAGGGCAGTGGGCATGGCTCCTCGGTAACAGGTTGTTGCAACTCTCAAAGATGTGGTCGGTCTGTCTGCACACAGGCAGAGCTTACAGACATGTCCAAAACAAAGGCATCTTATTATGATTTATTTGCATGAGCATAGTGCTTAGGTGCCTGTTATGGGCCAGGACCCCGTTGTGCTAGGCTCTGTACCAACACAGAACAAAAAGATGGTTCCTGCCCTGAAGGGCAAGGTCCCTGCCCTTTACAATCTAAAGGTATGTCTACACTGCAATCAAAAGTGTGATTGCAGCATGTGTAGACATAGGCGCCGACTTTCCAATGTGCTTGACTCCCGGCTCTGTCCCAGGCCCCGCCCCCACTCCACCTCTTCCCCCAAGGCCTCTTCCTGCCCCCACCCCACCCCTTCTCCCAAGCCCCTGCCTCTTCCCGCCCATGCTCCACCCCCGCCCTGCCGCTTCCCACCGTATTGCGCCCCTCCCCCAAGCGTGCGGCGCCCTTGCTCCTCCCCCGTTTTCCCCCAGAGCCTCCTGCAGGCTGCAAAACAGCTGATCATGTTGGGCGGGAGGCACGGGGAGAGAGGGGGAAGCACTGATCGGCGGGCCTGGGGGGAAGAGGGGAGATGAGGGGGGTTGCCATTGGGTGCTCAGCACCCACCACTTTTCCCCCATGGGTGCTCCAGCCTCGGAGCACCCACAGAGTCGGCGCCTATTTGCGCAGACACACCTGCACTAGCATTACTTTAGCTAGCACAGCTAAAAATATCAGTGAAGCTGCTGCGGCATGGGCTGGACAAGGCTGCCTGCAACTCTGGGTGCATATTTGCAAAACTAGCCTGTGCTGAAGCCCAGGCCGCTGTGGCTTCACTTCTATTTTTAGCTGTGCTAGCCAGGTTAAATCTACACGGATATGTCTACCTAATCGCACCTTTGATTGCAGTGTAGTCACACCCTTAGTCAAGATAAAAGACAACAGGCATATACAGACAGATGGGGGAGCACAAGCAAACAACGAGACCATATTGGTCAGCATAGTAGGCAGTAGACTTAGCTCCCCAGTAGCCTCCTTGTTGTCAAGAGAGAGTTCTGAGGAGGCCTTTGGAGCCTTGCAAATGTTTTCGGGGAGCTTCTCTCAAGCGTGTGGGGCAGTGTAGGAGAAAGAATGAGGGTGCTTGTTTCAAAATTTAACAAGGGGATAATAAAGGCAGAATCATTAGGCCATTGGAGGTGGGAGCTGACAAATTTCATAACTGCAAGACTATAACAGGGTTCAAAAAAGAACTAGATCAGTTCATGGAGGATAGGTCCATCAATGGCTATTAACCAGGATGGGTAGGGATGGTGTCCCCAGCGTCTGTTTGCCAGAGGCTTGGAATGGGTGACAGGAGATGAATCACTCAAGGATTACCTGTTCTGTTCATTCCCTTTGAAGTACCTGGCACTGCCCACTGTTGGAAGACAGGATACTGGGCTAGATGGACCTTTGGTCTGACCCAGTATGGCCGTTCTTATGTTCATAAATTGCTGTTGTTGGCCAGGATGCTGTGAGGGCTAATGCTGCCATAGACGCAGCAGAATTTGGGAAAGCGTTAGGAAGGGTTATGTTGATGCTGAAGTGCCGTTCGTTAGTGTCCTATTTTGGCATCCTTCTTCAATGTGATCCATGTGTTTGTGAAGAATTAATGGGATGGGTATGTGAATGACGGATAATGTGAGAATAAACGCAAGTCACTGGCTATGTCTGCACTCTCTGACTTGCCTCAAGCTGTGCTGGGCTGTTTAGAGCATATCATCTGTGGAGCAGGCTTGGAGGCTGGTTCCAGCACTGATTATGAGCTCACTGAACCAGAGTTGCCAACTGCCCACACAATTACGGCAAGTCTGTAAAATAGAGGGGGGGAAAGGACATTTTGGATTATTGGTCAAACCCTCACTTCTCTGTCTGTAACTTTTCAGCCAATCAGTGACCCTGTTTTGAAGGCTTTGTATGCAGTGTTGTTGTAGCCGTGTTGATCCCAGGATATTAGAGAAACAAGGTGGGTGAGGTAATATCTTCTCCAGCTCTGTGTGAGCTCGAAAGTTTGTCTCTCTCACCAACAGACGTTGGTCCAATAAAAAGATATTACCTCGCCCATGTTGTCTCCTGGAAGCTTTGGGCAGCCCTGCATTGGCATTGTGGGGGACAGCCATGAAGACTGACTGCTGAGAAAAGGCTTTGAAAATCCATGTCTAATAGGAGAATGAATATTAGTATTAGTATTACTCGTGGACCAGGACTCCTGTGTGCTTAGGTGCTGCACAAACACAGAACTAAAAGACCTTGCCCCAAAGAGCTTAATATCTAAGAGTTAAGTACGTTCCCAGGTAGAAGGAAAAAGAGACGCATCATGTTCTAATTCCATGAGCTGCTGGTGAAGGAGGAGGCTGAGGTCTGGGAGCTTGAGAATCTGGTTCCTTCTCTCTGTAGCCTCCAGCCTGTCAGCAAGAATAAAGAGAGTTGTGCTCACACTGCAGGTAGCAGGGGACGCAGGTGGTGGTTAGAGATCGCAAGTGTCGTGGTGTATTGATTATTTCTGCATGGCTGGGGAAATCAGCTGATAAGAGACCTGAGACTGAGAAATTCTCCATCTGCATCTTCCTGTAAAAGATTCTCACGAAGCAGGACTGCTGCTGACTGCAGCCACTTTACTTCATGATACAGCGGCAGGTGGGGTTTGGGAGTTTTTGTGCATCTAGTGCAGATGGAAGAGGCCTGTCTGGTAGCTCTGCAGACAGATATGGTACAGCAGTGCAAGCTTCTCCTTCCTACATCTCAGCCCTCTTCATGGCCCATTCGGTCCTTGGTCTCCCTTCTATGACTGCCAGTTAAGGGGCCTTTAGTGTCACTCATGAAAGCAGTTATGCTGTGGATACTAGTCTACTAGGAACTGGATTGAGAACCAGCTCATTTCATGGAACCATCAGATGGGAAGGATTCTAGTGCTACTATCTGGAGCGGGATTAGAATCCGTGATCTGGAAGTTACCTGATTCTCCTTTCCGTTACACCAGTGTACATGAGGAGTAAGTCTACTAAGATCAGTGGCATTACACTGACAATATCAGGCATCTTGGACTGAGAAGCCTATTGGGCCTAGCCCGTTTAAACCAGAGGAAAATTTTCTGCCCTCTACCCACGTTTCCATCTGTGCCACTTAGAATGGCCAGGTGGGAAAATATCAAGTTTGGCTCATGCTGCTCTTTCAGCACTTCTTTAAGCATATTGTTTAATTACATTAGCTGTGGTGGATCCTGCTGCTGAACTGTAGGATATTTAGGAAAGATGGAAATACAGATGTGGGCTGCAAACTTCGGATTGGAATAGGACCAGATTTTGAACACTTCCAAGTTTAGGATTGTTTAGACTGAGGTTTCTAATTTGACTCTTCACAGAGAGGGTGATCTGGGATTGGGTCCAGTTTCCAATACCCCCAAAAGTTTGGGGATCTTTTAAATTCAGGGATGTAGCTTGGACCTATCTCTGCAGAAATACCCAACCAGCTACCTCCAGGTATTCCCCCAGATCTGCTCTGCTTACTGCATAAGGTTCATCACACCCAGAAATGCTCTTTGGGGCCAGTGGCAGAGGTACAGTGCATCCTGGGCACACAGTGCCCAAGCTGAAGGCGCACATTTGTTGGGAGGTTCAGTAGGTTGGACTAGCACCCACAGGCTATGCCAGAACTAGACAAGGGGTTACAATTCTGCAGATTCATTGCAACAGCTTCACTTGTTTCCTCCCTGTGGTTAATAGTTTACACACACACACACACACACACCTGTCAGGAACTGGATCCTGACAAATAAGGGGCCAGGTGTTGACAATTAGCCCCTCACCAGCAAATTTAAAACAATCAGAAAACTAAGTTGTGGGCCCCAGAGAAGCAGGAGGGAACTGAGTGGAGCCAGCAGCAGGAAAAGCTCAGCCTCCAAGACACACAGCAGAGAGCAGCTCCTCCTCTCACCCACCAGTGTATTTGCCAGCAAACACCCACATGCAGTAAGTACACTTCAGAGGGAAGCTTTGGAGCCAGGGCCTCTGCTGTGGCTAAGAGGTTGGAGGTGCACAGCTGCTGCTTGCACTCCCTTGACCCTTCAGACCCCCAGCGTCAGGCCAGTCTCCACAGTTTAGCACAACCAGGCTGTTCAAATGTGCACCATTGACTCAGGGGGACGTGACACCACCCAGAGATCACTGTAGTTCGGAGATCCCGTGGCTTGAATTTCTTCTTTCTGGCCCTACTCCCTGTTTTGGTAGCTACGAGTGGGAGGTGGCATAACAGTTTCTGTGGTGCCACCGTAACATCTCTTTGTGCAGGGTAGATCCTTTGGATCTGCCAGAATTACGATCTCTCTGTGCCAGTAGCCAAAAAACCAGGGACTTTGCATTCATGGATGTAAGATATGGACAGAATGACCTGACAGATCCCTTCTATTTCTCCTCCAGTCCTTGGGCTTGTTTCTTACTACAGACCCTGCCGTGCTGTATCCTGTACTGAATTGACAGCCCTGGAGAATATTCACAGAGCCATATCTACCACAGCCCAGCGTCACTAAACTGCGTTACTAATATGCCTCTGCCCTGAGCCAGAAGGGAGTTCTGTCTCCAAGCTTCCAGCCTTGATCTCTCTCACCTAAGATGGCCAATGAGAAAGACAATTATGGGTAGTGAATTTACATGAAGCAGACACCTGTTCACAGGGAGATGGACTGAGACCCACCAAGCTCACCTCAGACAGATGACTGAACAGCCCTCATATAGAGAACAACTTCTGGTCACTGCTGAACGGGGCTGGACACAGGCAACCTGGAAGTGAGGGGTTCCGTATCCCATCACCAATGCCCTGAGCCATCCGGTCCCCCCCTTTCTTGTCTTTGACAAAGGAAAAAGGGAAGAAACCAACTGTAAGATCACACAGGCCCAGCCAGTCTGTTTCGATGCCTCCCAGTTCTTGCAATAGCTGGCGGGAACTGCAATTATCGTCTGCTGCAATTTCTTCATTATCATAATGACAGTGCTCAGCAAAATATACGAGAGACATTGATGGCGATGCCCAGATGCTGGAACCATACGACGCCACATGGAAAATCATGGGTGTGGTATAAAAACTAGGCTTTTATATGGTACAGCTGGCTCTGCATAATGCCCTTGTAATTTATCAGTCTACAGCATCTGGTCCTTTGCTGTCATTCTTCGATTCTCAGACAACTATAATCTCAAGTGTCTTAATAATAACACAAACCTGCCAGACGGGGCGGGGGGAAAGAGATGGCTTCCTTTGTGATGCTCATCCCAAATGAGAGGGGGGTGGGGAAGAAACGACAAGGGAGAATCTAGAGAGGATTTGGAATGTTCCACAAAGGGGACGGTACAAAGGGAGGCTGGAGGGAGGTGGGGGGCTGCAGAGGCGTCCTAGCCAGGACTCTGCCCAAGGGGGCGGGCTGCAGAAAGTATTGCTTTGGTATCCAGTCCTGGAAGAGCTTCTAAGGCATCAGTTCTGCTCTAGCCTAATTTCCCTTTGTAGCGCTAATGAAAACCATTTGGTTACTCCTGCAGCTTCAGTGTGTGTGCGGGATTGGTAAGTCCCGGGGAGTCTGGCTTTCCCGCCTCAGCTGAAGCATATTAAACACGACCCCCCAACCCACGCTCTCCAGGAAAAGGGGGCCAGACAGTCGCTCCAGATGAGCTCCCTGTGACTTCCCACAGAACTGCTCTCCAGCTGTCAGCAAGGGGTTCTGGGATCAGTCCCATCTCTCCAGGCAGGAGAGCCAAAATCTGATCCTCTCTTGGCAGAGTTGAATGAATAAGTCATAAGGGATGTTTCACTTTGATGACAGGCCGGTGGCAGATTGTCCGGTACATCGCTCCACCAGAGCAAAGCAGCCCTTAAACCAGTAGCTGTTCCGGTGTAACGGGATCCATGGATGGCGTACAGATGCAACAGCAGCTTCTATGACACCAACCTCTTCCTCCCTATAGCTGGCACTGGGGATGTGGCTGAGGGCCCACTCTGCCTTGCTCATGCGTGGCCTTGGGACCATTGCAAGTTAAGACAGCCTTCAGACTGCTCTAACCTACACTGGGGGCTCAGCATAGAGCACTGAGGCCCCAGGACAGCAGGAGCACAGATGGCTTTTAAACCCCTTTGCACACCCCTCTGGGTGGCTGGATTGAGCGCCCCTGAGCCACAGCTGGAGACCTGGCCCTATAACTTGTGGATGGGAAGTTAATTTCCACAGCATACCCTGGAGTTTTGTATCCAGATGCTGTAACATGTGAGGCCTTCTTTTAGTTGGATTTTCAAGAACTCTTTATGTCCCCAAGGCCAGTGGCTGCCTTCCCCTTTCAACACATTGAAGGAAATGTGCCCGCAGTCAGCTTAATTGGGTTTTAAAATTCTTTACAAGATTCCAGAGCATGAAATCTCTGCATGGCTAACACATCATCAGTCTAATCATATTAATCTCCCAGTTCTATCTCCCATTGAAGTCAGTGAAATACATGGAGTAGAATTGAGCCCTCATCTGCAAAGGAAAACTGCAGGCACTAAGCCAAATTCTTTCAATTACATTGGTATAAATCTATTGACTTCACTGGAGTTAATACACACTTGGGTAACTAAGAAGGAAATTTGGCCCATTTTCTTCTAGGAAGCTTCAATCCAAAAATGCTCTGATGTAAACTGAAGACAAATACCACCCCATCACCCACCCACGGGACTGGCTTTCTACTTCACCTGGCCTATGTTCACAAAAATAAGGCTAATTTCTTTCAGTTTAGGGTGCTGTGATCATCATAAGTGAGGTCCTTGTGGAAGGAGAATTCCTGATTTTCTATTTTTTATTGTTATTTAAAGAAGAACAATTTTCATTTTAGTTCATTGCACAAACTCTTGGGCCCATTTATTTTTCATTCATTATAATGAAAAGTAACATTCAACTTAAAACCTAGAGAACACTAAGTTCACCTTGTTAGGGTGTTTGTGTTTGGGATCCAACAAAGGGCAAAGAAAAATCCCTATGATTCATCTGCTGAATCCCCCAAAATGTAAAGTATTTGAAACAATTCATTCAAAGACCACAAGATGGCAATCTAAGTAATCTCTTTACTTGCAAGTGAAATCACTGAACTTTCACATTGTGGTTCCATGGTAAGTTTTGGTGGTTTTGTTTTGGGGTTTTTTTTAATAGGGAAGAACAAAGGAAGGGGAACTCCCAACCCAATAGATGGTGCTGTATCTTTATCGTAGTGTTAAGTTGTTGTTGTCTTGTATGTTATGATGATGTATCTAAGCACAGTTCCATCAGAGCAAAACCACCATTGCCCGCTGACTTAAAAGGCAATGATGGGATCGGTGAGTGTGGGCAGACGCCCATCAGCCTGAGTCTTGAGGATGAGGGCTCTAATATAGTCAGGGTCCACCCGGTTAAAAGCTTTGACAAATCAACAGGGTCACTAACTGTAATAGCACATGGTGACTTTCCATGAAAAGGGTGTGTTAGAAAGTGTTTAGACCCTTTGGGTCTAATTTGTGCATGCGTTTAACATGACCGAAGACCCAAATCTGGTGCATGCATGCAGTTACCTGAGTGAATATTAGGTGGGCAACATGGGTGGGCCTGAGTGTGTTTAACTCTGTGCTTATATTATCTGAATATTAGGATTCTCATTTACTTAACTGCACGGAGTATGGAGTAAGTACAGAACATATGTCATGTTAGTGCCAATGAAACTGCCTGCTGCATAAATATTTTGTGTGCCTTTGGAGAGACATGGTTAATTGAAATGCTTGCCACTTGCTTCTTCTGCCTGCATGTCCTACCGTAACCCCCTTCATCCCCCAACAAAATAGTGAAAGACAATGGCAAAAAACAACTGAGAGCATCAAGGGCCAAATTTTCAAACAAGTGAAGTTAATAAACATGTATGCAAATCAGGTAAGTGCATTCAGGTGTCTACTGGGGTGTATTTGTGTGGGTATATGACCCAATTTCACTTCATTCTAACTGAAGCAGTTCGGAGACCCACAGAATTTTTCATACTTGGCACATAGAGACTGCATGTGTATTGCTGAAGTTGATACCACAGGCCAACTATCTCTTTGGTGTCAAATGGAGCTGTCTCAAGAAAATATTGTTATGGGAGCCATGACCAGGTGGCGATGTTACATATAGTCTCCCAAGTTGCTTTTTATTTTTTTTATTTTTTTGTGTGCGAGCTAATGTTCAGTTTTGGGGTGAGATGCAGTGTTGCTATTGGTTTTTATTATGCAAGGTTGTATGCGGAAGCAGTTTCTGGAAAAGGGGCTGTGCAATCAGCAGAAGAGTTTGCTCTCTGTTTTTGGGTTCTGATGAGATTCATGTCTTGAGGCAGAGTTAATCCCTGGGAACTGGGCATTAGTGTTGCAGTGAGATTCCTAGGAGATGGGACTTCCCTGCATGCTGTTTGAGTCCCTCTGTTCCAGGACTGGCATATACATGTAAATAAAACAAGTTACACTTAGATTGTACTCCACATCACTGATTTCTCCTTCACTGGCCAACCTGCCAGGCCTTGGACATCAGTTGGCAGAGGTGCAACAGTGGTGTCAAAATGGAACACTAGTGGTGGAAGAAGGGACAATGATATAATCGATCCTTTATGGCTTTCTGATGCTGCTACCATTCTGGATGGAAATGAAGTGCTATAGTGCAAACCTCTTCTCTGGAGCATTTATCAGAAATGCAGTCTGCATAAATAATAAAATGCCCATGATTGAAAAATCGTATATTTCCTTTGGCATTTACAGTCAATGGGTCCAGATTCTGCCCCAAGTCACACCCAGGCAGTCCTATTGACTTGAGTGAAGTTACATAGATGGGATTCAAAGCAACGTTTGGCTCAACACAGGGCCGGCACTTCCACTAGGCGACCCTAGGCGGTCGACTAGGGCGGCAGGATTTGGGGGGTGGCATTTTGCCGTCCTCGGCGGAAATTCGGCAGCTGGGGGTCCTTCCGCTCCGGGTCTTCGGCAGAAATTCGGCAGCGGGTCCTTCACTCGCTCTGGGACCCGCCGCCGAAGTGCCCCGAAGACGCGGAGCAGAAGGACCCCCGCAGCCGAATGCTCAGAGGAGCGCTGCCGCCTAGGGCGGCAAAAACCCTGGCGCCGCTCCTGGCTCAATATCTGCTGGTCACTTTGGTGTGAAACAAGTAGAAGATTGTGTTAAGCACCATGACTGGCAGAACTGAATTCTGGTGCTAAAGCTAATATACAGTAAAGGCTCCTTACCTTTCAGAATCATAGTAATTACTTTACTACCCTATAGAAACAAAGGACAGAGGTTATGGCAGCCATTTTGTAATTGAAAGTAGTTGTCTAATATACCAACTGCTGATGCCTGTTAACTAGTGCTGCACTTTCAGATCAGCTGACACGAGTTGGTAGGCACAATATGCAGCACTCTAGAGTGTATAATTTTTAAAATTTCCTGGTACATAATACTGGCTAGTTATTGGACAATACTTTTTTTTATCCTGGGTCAATCTCTTCATAACATGCTGCTAAGATCTCTCTGTCAGACTGTCCTCAGTATGTTAGTGATTAGACAATACAGAATGCTTTGCGATGTTTTGGACATATACTCTGAGGGTGGGAAGAGAGATGTTGGCCTCTGTGTCTGTGTGTAAATTGCTAACTGCACCCCTCTTGTCCCCCGGCATGACATTTGCTCTAGCTTACTCCAAACTCTTTCTCTAGTCCCCAAGTATTAAGTACTTGGCTGTTGTCTTTTTAAGTCATCTTAAGTCATTTAGGTTAAACATTAGTAGTGTCATAGTCATTATATTGTTATAATGAAAGTATATTTAGATCATATTCACTCAGCAGGTGCCATTTTCTGCATCGTAAACTATTATGAGCCAAGTAAAATTGTGGTGGGGTTGGGGATTGGCTGATGCAGGAGGGAGGTTATGTGAAACAGATCCTTTAGGTTGTCAGTGGGAGTCCACGCAGCAGCCAGAACATGGCACCATTTGATGGATGTTCAGTGGCTTATGTGAAAAGAGTTTGGACTTCGATCCAGTTCCCATTAGTCAGGGGTCCTTGTCAAATTTACACCCCCTTGGCCATCTTGGCAGAGAGAGTAGAGACTAAACAGACCTTGGGGACTGAACTGCCTTATGTCAGAGGGTTAGCTTGCCAAGTGGGCAGAGCAGTGCAGTACAAGCAAACTCCCAGGGCTGCTGGGGAATTTGAGGCCTGTCAATATGGGAATTTTTATTTCAGGGCATTTTTATAAATCCTAACCACCTATCCCAACTCAAGGCCCATAGAGCAGTAGGCTGGAATTTTCAAAAGAGCCTACATGTTGGGGACCATGGGCTTGAACACTGGTCCACAAGATACTTAGGCGCTAGCTAGGCCATGCCAACCAGTCACCTGCTAACAGGTGCCAGAATAGAAGCTGAACTCTGACAGAGGACGCCAGTCCTGGGCTCTGATTGGTGGAATGCTGGGGGGTCCTGATTGGTTCCCGGCTCTTATTTAAACCAAACACAGGCATAGGTAGTAGTTCATGCAACTGGGTTCCTCCTGCTTAGGACTGCTTCCCTCATGCTACCTGCTCCATCTGCTCGACTCTGATCTCCTGGTAACCTGACCCTACCTGCCTTCTGACACCTGACTCTTGGTTTGTCCCCTGGCCTGGCCTGACTCCCGACTCCTGCTCTGAACACTAGGTCAGACCAGGGGTTCTCAACCTAGGCTCTGTGGCCCCCTGGGGGGGGGTCTCAAGCTAGTTTCAGGGGGTCTGCGAAGCAGGGCCATCATTAGACTGGCTGGGGCCCAAGATAGCCACGCGCTCTGCTGCTGAAGCCTACAGCCCTGCAGGGAAAGAGCCTGACACCCCGAGCCCTGGGGCCCCAAGCCCCCTCCCCCTCTCAACTGAAGCCTTGAGCACCCCCACCCCTTGCTGGACCCTAGAGTTTTTATAGCATGTTGTGGGGGGGCCTCAGAAAGAGAGAGGCTGAGAACCCGAGTCAGACCACCTATGTCCCGGTTGTGACACTAAGAAAGTGAGGCACCCATTGAAGTTGGGCCCATGATTCCAGTCAGCCCCTTTGGAAATTCCAACCATCATTATTATTGTATTGTACTGTTTAATATTCACATTACTCTAGCACCGAGAGGTCCCCATAGGGATAGATGAAGTATGAACACATAGGAAGACAGTACCTTTGCATAAAAAGACATTGAGGGGTGTGTGTGTGTGTGTGTTGGGGCGGGGGGACTACTGTCACATATTTGCCAGTTTTACACACAAACCTACATTTGCTGTTTGTTTTGATTCTTATAAAGAGTATGATTCTGTAAGATCCTCTCAGGCTGACCCTTCTGAACCAGGTAATTAAATGAACAGCAGTAGCTAACTCTTCCTCATATGCCCTCCTCAGGGGTCTCAGAGAATAAATATACAAGCCTTGCCAAGTGCCCTGAGGTCAGCAGTCAGGAATTACCAGGGCAAGACTTAGGGACTGCAAGACCAAGGGCAGAAGCACATTGCATTGTCAAGAGCCCCTCGCTGGGATGACCTGCCAGCAGCTCCCTCCCATGAAAGCCAGGGGGGCTAGTTACTCGAGCATGTCAGCTGATTGCAGTTGGAGAGATTCTCCCACTCAGTCATGGGTGCTCAGCCTATGTGAAGTCCAGATCTTGAGTTAGGCCAAGGTGGATGCTAGGCGGGAGCATCAAACCGTGCCATCAGAGGTTAGAACAAACCACAGCAGAAACTTACTTTCTTAGTCTGTGTTTCTCAGTTGACTTAGGTGTGTCTCTTGGCTTCTGCTTTTGTAAAATATAATCAGCTTTTAAAATGGGGGCAATTTAGGATTTACAGTGCAAGTTCTGGGATCTCCCACTCTGTAAGCACAAGCAATGCTAACAAGTTGCAGGTGCATGGCAACAGATGGTTGGGAAAGGCATTGTGTACAGTAAGTGAGGCAATGACAGGTCAGCGCCTGTACTTCAGCCTTCCCAAGGCGCTATATATCCAGTACATTTTATAGTATTCATCAGTCTTGCTTTTGGGCCAGAGATGAGGCAATCCTGCTCCACCTCTGTTGACAAACTAGATGCCAAAGCAGGGGCCTGGAAGGGGAGTCGAAACCAAAGCTTTGTGGTAGCCACTCCTAAGATCTCCACTGAGAAATATTTCTAGAAGGGGAGACACTCAGCTTTAAAGAAGCAAAAGCTGTGAAGAGGGGTCAACCCGTTAAAAATGCACATGTTCTGTGTCTGTACAGCGCCTGGCACAATGGCATAATTTTGTGGTTACTGAAAGCTGAGATCTTCAAGTGCTGAGCCTCAGATAACAAGGAATTAAATGGCATTGTCTGATTTGAACTGGACAAGGATGCAACGAGAAAATGATGCAGCAATATGGGTTAAAGGCAGAGGGCTGCAACTTTATTCAGATATCTTATAACTCGACATTGGGGAAACAGCCCCATAACCACTGCCTGGCAGGGGAGTCCCAGTGCAGATTCCAATAGCTGCCAATACTACCGAACCAGAATGGTATAGGGCCATACCCCGGGTAACTGCCATGTAAGGAGACTGGGTCGGGGGTACCAGAGCCCACGTGCCTGCTCACGTGAGGAAAGGTATTATGAAGAGGGAGCTTAAGGCAGTCATCCCCAATATGCCAAGCCAATGCCTCATAGACTCACAGCTAGGGTTAAGGAATCACAGTTGGCCTGTGTTAGCCTCAAATCCACTCTGGAAACATGCATCAGTCACAAGCACAATCTAGAGCCCACAGCCAGACTTCCAGGATGCCAAGGGCAAGGTGAAAAAACCCACAAAGCAGTTTGCCAATTTTGCCATGTGGGGCCCTTCCAGACCCTGCAAAAGGGGATCTGATGAGCTTCCAGCAGACCCGGAGATCCAGTGCACTTATCTAAAGGGACAAAGGGTGGGGCAGAAAGTTTGGCACCATGGAGGCTGCCCAGACCTAGAGGAAATAGACATATCCTACCAGGAAGGGCAAGTAGCCAGTCAGGTCTCTGCATCCCCTGAAATGTCCGATAGGGCTGGGGGAGGATGGAGACCAGACTGGAGCCTGCAGCATGTGCTATCTCCCCACTCACATATATCTCCCTCCCCCATGAAGGAGTAACCCCACCCAGCCAGGGACAGCAGGCGCTGGGTGCTGGTGAAGGTGAAGCACCAGTTATCCCAGACCCCACACAGCAGCTCTCCTCTCCTCTGGCCCCATCAAAGTCTTCTTGCTAGTAAGTAGGTCATCAGTCTTATGAAATAGATACAGTTTGCCATGAGGATTCACTGAATAGTGTGAATTTGCTGAAAAGGCTGAATACAAATAAAGTCAATACATTATATTAGCTTATTTAACAAAGCTATGTGTGTTCCTTGCTGAAAATAAAATATTTACTCTGGTTAATAGGAGGATAAGTTTATACATTCAGATGAAATGATCTTGGGACAAAGTACAGCCGAGCAGCTAATACAGCCAACTGCAAACAGGAATCTGACAAGTAAGTGAACAAACATGTTACACCATCAAGAAGGAGCTGTAACTGCTTCCCTGGGTGTTTGTGCCAAGCTGAGATATCCCCAAAAGAAACAGAGGAACAGGCAAGACAGCATGGAACACAATGGAAAAATGAATGGGAGGCTGACTCCTAGCACTCCCATTTCAATAATTAATGATGCTTCTATAGTGCAGAGGAACAGAAGAATGGCCATACTGGATGAAGTTCAATATCCTGTCTCTGGCAGTAACCAGTATCAGATGCATTAGGGGAAGGTGCAAGAAATCCTGCAGTAGTATATTATTATGGAATAAGATGCCTGTAGAGGAAGTTTCCTCCTGACCACTCAGAGCCTGATTTATGCTCTGAAGCATGAGCATTTCTATCCCTTCTAAAACATTTTTTAAACGTGTGACTTACCCACAATTCCAAGTGCAGTGAATGTGCTCAACGCCACTAAAAACCAAGCTCTTTGGCCCTAATTTTAATGTACTTTCTCCGTGTTTTTTCAGATGTCAACTGTGAGGCAGTCTAAGCCCTCCACAGTCTCCCTGGGCAGTCACTGCTTTGAAGCTATACGAATGGCTGATGAGGTAGTTCCCTACTCTAAACTGTTGTTTCATTGAGAAGTAATATTTTGGCCCTACCAGGACTTGATTCCCATTTTGGCATTACTTAATCCAAATCAGACAATTTGTTAAGATCCCAGAGGTAAAAAAAAAAAAGGGGTGGGGGAATTAATAGGGAAAAAAGTAATTGAATAAAAAAAGAACATTAAGGAACTGGAGGCCGAGCAATTTAATAATAAGGCCTTTACAGTTGTTCTTATTAAATTCTACAATTATTAATGAATCTTTGTCTAAAAGGGCTGAGGGAGATTCTCTTTCAGAAATTCTGCTTGCAGGGCTATTCCTGTGGATCAGTGGTTCCCAAACTTGAACAACCTGTGAACCCCTTTCACTACAATGTCAAGTCTCACAAACCCCCTCCTAAAAAATGAATATTTCCAGGGATTTTCTCCTTTACCGGAGTATGAATTATAAAAGCAGTGATCTTGGGAATATAAAAGTTGTTTTTATGAGACACTATTTATTACACACTATTCATTATTAATTATTATTTATTATTGCAGTATTTTTATTACATTATGAAAACGGCAACACTCTTCCAAGATCTCACTTTCGTAGCTTGTATCACTTTGAATAAGCCTGTTATAAGACAAGGCTCCTATGTTTCATCAAGGAGTATCATATGTGAAACAGCATGAAGGTATTTAAGAAGCCAACTCAAAGAGTTCCTCCTACACAAGTATTCAGGTCTTGAGCAGTCCAGGCAAACAATGTATGTTACAACAAAGCTTAAACTTGTTCTTCATCATAATTTTAAAAACAATACTAGCTGCCTATTTAATTTTAAAAACAGCAAAAAATATCCACCTCCCTTTCCATTTCTTATAAGGAGTCTTGAAGTTTAAATCTCCTCAGTGTGATAGATAGGCTTGCTTTGATCTGCATAGCTCTTGGAAGTCCAGCTCTTGGAAGCCCCTGCTGCATAGCAGTAGGGGCTCCGGGCTGCTAGCCCTGTGCTGCCCAAGATCCCTAGGGACAGCTCTGCCCGCCATTAGGGAATTTTTTTTCCTGAGAACCCCCTGTAACATTTTGCAAACCCCCAGGGGTTCACGAACCCCAGTTTGGGAACCACTGCTGTGGATTGATGGGATTGTATGACTTCATTTCCTTAGTCTTGTTTTGTTTTGTTGTTTTTAATTCTTGTGGCTAATTATTTAAAATTACAAATGTTGAAACAAGGGAGTTCAATTCTTTCCCAGTTCATCTGCCTGCCAGCCACCTCCGTCAGCCCAGCCGGCTCTCAGCAGGTCAGGTGGGAATCCAAACTTTGTGCACGGCACCCTCTTTGGCGGGTCACCCTGGGCGGGGGCCCAGACAGCCCACCCCAAAGGCCGGCCCTGGATCATAGTGCACTGGACAGGGAGTAAAGAGACCTGTGTTCCAAGTCTAGATGGGTCACCTCCATGCTCAGTGACCTTGGGCATCTCTCAGTCTTCCATCCCACCCTTTGTCTCTCTTATCCATTTAGACCAGTGGCGGGCAACCTGCGGCCCATCAGGGTAATCCACTGGAGGGCCACGAGACAGTTTGTTTACATTGACCGTCCGCAGGCCCGGCCGCCCGCAGCTCCCAGTGGCTGTGGTTTGCCGTTCCCAGCCAATGGGAGCTGTGGGAAACGGTGCGGGCCGCAGGGACGTGCTGACCGCTGCTTCCCGCAGCTCCCATTGGCCGGGAACTGGGAGCTGCGGGCGGCCGGGCCTGCAGACGGTCAATGTAAACAAACTGTCTCACAGCCTGCCAGCGGATTACCCTGACGGGCCGCGTGCGGCCTGTGGGCCACAGGTTGCCCACCACTGATTTAGACTATAAGGCCCAGATCCTCAAAGGTCAGATCCTTAGGAGCCTAAATACCTTTGAATAACTGAGCCTAAGCTCTTTGGGGCAGGGGTTGTTTTTGATTAGGTGTTTGTACAATATCTAGCACATTGAGGCTTTGATTTTGGTTGGGGCCTGTTGGTGTTACTGTAATACACATAATAATAATCAACAAATACGTTTGCTATAACTGACCAACCTTTGGCAGTAGTATTTTGCACAACAAGCTAACAGAATTTCACTTACCATGTTATCAGCCTTATCTACTTGTTCTCAAGGACCAATATGGTTGGAAATATTTTCTGCTCACTTACCTTTGGACTAGCCATTAGCCCTTGGATGGAAGCATACTGTATATGTCTAAACAAATCACTTTCTTCATACACATAGGAGTTATTTTAGGATCCTGTTTACTGCCCTGCTTATCAGACCTTAGAGGACATTGCATCCCTCGTTGCAAAGTTCAGATCTGAATCTGAACGGAAAGATTGGAGGTGTTTGCAACCAAGGTTTAGACCCGCAACAGAGGTCGATTGCTAGCTATGCAAAATGCCTTTCCTTGCACTAGAATGCTCAGTCATAGAGCACAAAGGAGAATAAATAAGAGGACTGCCAAAAGCTATTTGAAATTAATGCTGAGCTAATCAATCTGATCAGAGGTTTAGGGTATGTCTACATTGTAGTGTAAGCCCAGGCTCCAACTCAGGCTTGAGCCCCAACCCCCCAAACTGTCTACACACAACTATCTCAGACTTGGGGTTCTAGGATCCTGTAGGGCTGGAGGGTCTGAGAACAGGTCAAGCCATGGCCCACATTCGAGCCCTATTGCTTTGCAGTGTAGACGCAGCCCCACTTGACTCATGTCCTGGGAGTCCACCAAAAGTATCCCACAATCCCAGGGGCCAACTTCCTTTGTCCTCTCTATCCCAACAATCTCCAATCGACTCAGCTGAAAACAAAAGCCACCCCCGTCAGCATGCAGCGGCACCGCAGTGAGTCAGCATTAACCCTTCCATTGTCTTCTGACCACTGAGCTGCAAACACACCATCAGAGAGCCTTCCGTGTTTGCAATGGAGACCGAACAGAACAAGCCTTTTGCAAAGCATGCTGCTTCATGATCATGGAGCACAGCCGAATGTTGGCGAATCTCTGGTGCGAGGCCAGTAAAACTGGGGACTTTAGCAAAAGTACCAGGAACGACCACACATACTAGCAATAGCTAAAAAACTGACAACTTAGCACATTTTCCAGACCGATGATTATTGCAGGGAGTGGATTAAGAGGCTGAAGAGCAAGTGCCGGAAGACCATAGACCAGAACTGCACCACAGGCAGCCCATTGACTTCATGTCTATTTTATGAGGAATTTGACGTGGTGTTGGGCTCTGCACCCACCCGGTCAAACTCCATCATGGTGCATGATGATCTGGTCAGCAGGTATGGTAGCCTGCTGGCCCCAGAACCCAGCATGGGGACTGCTGGGAGCCAGCAGCACATTCTGCAAGGGGACCATGAAGTGACTGTTGCTGAAACCTGTTCCAGACCAGGCCATGGAACAGGATCAATGGCAAATTCTGGGTCCACGCTCGGAGGAGCTGTTTGATGCGCCCCCTGAGAAACACCCTGCTGCTGAACCTGCAGCAAACCCGGAGGAGACAGAAGCTGCCCCTGAGCCTGGTAAGTTTCTGCCTCCAATTTAAAGTTTATTACTACAGTAATGGGAGGAATTTCTGCTCTAGGAACCACTGCAAAAATTATGAGAAGCCCCATCTATCAGCGTGTATCCGCTAATGGCGGACTGTATCCCAGCACACTGGCATCCCCCCTCTGTGTCTCCTCTCAACCAACTCAAAATGGCAACTGGGAAATGCAAATAGTAAACAACAACTTTAAAGAGTATTTTTACTGGAAAGGCACAGATGTCTGCTAGGACCATTCCTGCTTTCCTTTAAGTTTGCCACTCTGTAATCCCTCAGCGGTCTATGGAGCCACCTGGAAACAGTGAAGTCAGTGTGAGTCTGACACTATTCTATTTCAAAATCTAGTCCATTTCAGTTAGAAGTAGTCTATGCAGTCTGCGGGTGACAAAATCATTTGTCCCATGTATGACTGGGGTGTCTATTTTTGCCCAGAAATGTGCTGTGGGTGGGGAGGAAAAAGGCTGTGGAGTTCTGCATGTTTGCATGCAGCCATAATGGGGTAAGCCATGTGTAAGCTAATGCAGCATCCTGTTAATTCCCTCATGGATTCTCAACCCAATCCCAGGTGCTAAAAGCTGCACACTTTTCCTGAAGCAGGAACTCCAGATAGGTAGTCACATTGCAGGGAAGGGCGTATTTTCCAGCGCCACCTCGGTAACTGACTAGCCCACTCCACTCATAGATGTGCTATACATTTGAATACTTTCCCACCAGCAGCTTGGAGTAACATGTCTCTTCCCAGGAGCGCCGCCAGCTTTTCTGCCACCCTAGGCGGCGGAAGGTCCCGCCCCAAAATGCCGCCCCCCACAGAGGCGGCGGAAGGTCCCGCCGCCGAAATACCGTCGCGGTCGCCACCCCCCAAATTGTAGTGCCCTAGGCGACCGCCTAGGTTGCCTAATGGGTTCCATCGGCCCTGTCTCTTCCCCACCAAGACACCACAAGAACAGTTATGTCCTCCAAAATGTGAAAGGTCTGAAATGATAGAAAAACCCAGCCCAAGTAGATATGCAATTTTTATTGACCAGAAACAGCTTGTAATTTTAAACTTACCATTGTCTCTGCACTTCTGTAACTGCGATTAAACAGGCTGGGTCCAGGGAGATTTTGTGGACTGCTGCATCTCCTTCACAATATCGTCTGGGTCTGTTTTGAAATGTAACATTTTATGTCCTTGAAATTCCACAAGAATGAATTCTGTGCTCCTCCACTGAGCTATTTTACACAATAATCCTCTGCTTCTTGTCCTGTTTCAGGCCCCTCAACCTCTACTGGCTGCTGTACATCCAGAACTCAACCCCGGCCCAACGTATCTTCACGAATCGTTCCAAAAGGAAGCATTTCCGTGATGAAGTTATGGTCCCATGAGAGGGCCAGCAGACAGGTCCAGTACCAGAAGCAGAGGGACTTAAGCCTGGAGAAACAGCACGCCGAGAGACAGGAGGAAAGGCTGCGGCTCACCACACAGCCAGAGCGCAGCGGTTCAGCGAGGGAGCAGGCACTTGCAACGCAGTTCCTGGAACAGGAAAGGCGGCTAAGGGAGGAGGACAGAGCTCAAGAGAGAGAACGAGCAACTCATCTCCATCATGGCTGGAAGAGCATTGGCTCCAGCTGCCTCTCCCATGCTACGGCCTGATTCTCCTGCAACGGACCCTCAGTCTCGAAGTAGCCTGGACAACGCCATGTCGGGGAGGCCCATGCATTCAGGCCCCACGAGTGGCTGGGCAGGGCAACTAAACCCCATGCAGCCTTCTTCATGAACCCCTCTCCTGTGGATACCTCCAGCCCCCTCCCCCAACCCCAAGCATATGGAAAGTGGGGAAAGAAGGGAAAGGAGAATGCAGGGCTAGGGGACATGCAGCAGTGTGTGTGTGGAGGGGGGAGGGGTTGTGTTTGCCCTGTTTCCTGCACTATGATTTGTTTTGGTTTGGAAATGTTCTTCTGTTGCTTATTTTGGGGGAGTGTTAGGCAGGCCAGCTGCCATTACAATGGTGACCGTTGTACTGTTTTAACTCATGTTTACAAATAAAGCCTTTTATGTCATCCAGAAAGTTTATTGCTATCACTGCATACCATCATATACTCAGGATTTCAGATAATAAGGCATGATCAGGAGCAATTATACATTACTAAGCAAATACTGTTCCGCAGTGCAGTTAGATACAATTCACACTTCAGTAACTTCCTTATATGAATCCATATAACGATTCATCCCCGGTCCACGCCCCCGACCCAGTTCATTTTTATTATGTCCTTCCTAAGTACATTGCATGGCAATCAAGCCCACATGCCTCCCAAGTACTGAACCCCCCAAATTATTTAGCACCTTTCCCCCCACAAGCACATTCTTACAGGCACTATTCCCCTCTTCCATTGGGCCATCCAAGCCCAGAAGTGAGAATACAAAGCAGCCCTGTCTTCTGTGGCCCGGGTGCACCCCGCTCCAGCTGTGGTAGGTGCACTTGCTGGCTGAGCGCTCCAGTTCAGTGGCCCCTCGCTGTCCTAGGGCCATTCAGGGGAAATGTCTGGTGGGTGTTGTTGTATCGCTTGGGTCAGGATATATTAGTACAGCTGGTCTCAAAATCCAAAAATAGTTTCACAAAAAAATTCCACCTCTTGAACTTGTTTTAGTATTTAAGTGTATGAAACTGATTTTTCCTGTTTTGTTTTTTTTGAAATTTTTCATTAATTTCCTTCTATTTTTGGGAGACATTTTAGCAAAATGGTTATTGACAGTTTTTGTCTACCAAAAACTTCGGGGTGGTTTTTGCTTTTGATTTGGTACATAAAGACTTTTGAAAATAATTTCTGTTACTATTTGGAAGTTAGTATCAATAAAAATACCAGTTATAAATATCAGAAAAGGGCACCATATTTTGATGAAAAATGAAAAAAAATGGATCAGACTGACCATATTTTGCAACAAGAATTGTTTAATAAAAGAGCAATTTTGGGGGATGAAAAATCTCAACTGAAAAATGTTGACTGTCTCTATGTATTAATACCATGCCCTTAGGAATCAATTACCTAAATTAACTGATAAGCAAAAAGCATAACTTCCTATGGACTAGAAAGCTGGGTAGATTAGCTCTAATCATTGAACAGGGCAGACCTTGTTACTCCACTGTAACAGTGAATATAGCAGTATTATATTTATAGGAAGTTGCGCGACCTTTCTATTGCATTTCATGATATTGTAAAGAACAGTTTTTTACAGGGGTTCAGAAAACCTTGTGTGATGGACCTGGAGCTGCTCTGTGATCATTTTTGAATACTGTACATTACCTGTCAAGTATCAGAGGGGTAGCCGTGTTAGTCTGGATCTGTAAAAAGCGTCAAAGAGTCCTGTGGCACCTTATAGACTTACAGACGTATTGGAGCATAAGCTTTCGTGGGTCTGACCCACTTCGTCAGACGCATGTGGTGGAAATTTCCAGAGGCAGGTATAAATATGCAGGCAAGAATCAGTCTAGAGATAACAAGGTTAGTTCAATCAGGGAGGATGAGGCCCTCTTCTAGTAGTTGAGGTGTGAACACCAAGGGAGGAGAAACTGCTTTTGTAGTTGGCTAGCCATTCACAGTCTTTGTTTAATGCTGAGCTGATGGTGTCAAATTTGCAAATGAACTGAAGTTCAGCAGTTTCTCTTTGAAGTCTGGTCCTGAAGTTTTTTTGCTGCAGGATGGCTACTTTTAAATCTGCTATTGTGTGTCCAGGGAGGTTGAAGTGTTCTCCTAGAGGTTTTTGTATATTGCCATTCCTAATACATTACCTGGTTATTGGGATATGTAGTGGGACATGCAGACCCCACACAGGTAAGGGGGGAGATAATGGGGGCCTGTGGACCCAGTTGGCCCTGCCCTAGTACAACTGCAGCAGATGTCAGGTGTGGAGAGGGGAGTTAAAAGGAAGCCTGGCTCAGTTTGGGGGTGAGCAGGAAGGAGAGCAGAACTCTGCTTCACTCTCGTGAGGGAAGCCAGGCTTCAGTCAAAAGTTGGAGACAGCTTGCTGCCTGGATGAGCCTCCTGATGGATGGGACAACCGAGCCCAGGGAGACCAACCTAAGAACTGGATGAATGAAGACAGGCCCTGTGCCTGCCATCAGATGACTCTGTTTTAAGTTCCTGGCATTCTTTTATTTTTGGACTTTAATTACCCAGAAGGGATGGAACTCAAGGATGACTTAGCCAGAGAGCTAAAGCGCCATCTTACTGGACTCTATGACCAGGTAAGTAGTGCCTCTTTGGGCTGGAAGAGGGCACCACAGAAGCAGGCCCTGTCACAGGATGTTTACTGTATGACTATATTCAATTTAATAGCAGGCTGCTGGAAAAACAAGCAGGAAGGGAAGATAATGGCTCCCAATAAGACATCTTCAGGTAAACTCTTCAGGGGGCTTAAGAGACAATGAGTAAACAGAGAGAGCGCCCACTTCCTTGGCGCCAGCCAAGTTATAAAACTTGTTCTGCCAGTGGTGAAAACCAACTGCTCAAAAGGACCATAAAGCATTAAAAAGACACAAACTCACACCCATGAGGGGGGGTATAAAGAATCTATAATGTCCTAAACTCCCTTTGCAATGAGGTAGGGGTAAGATATATCTGAGTGTGGCCTCTTTACTGTTTTAAACATTCTTTTCACTTATGCGTTGTTCCTGCTGTTAAGATTAAACAATACTTAGTCTTGAGATGACTGGTTTGGGTCAATGTATATACAGCTGGTCGCAAACTCCCAAGGGGAAAAATCACAGGTACCTGAACCCAGTCAGATCTTCTGGGATAAACATGGTTGATCCACATGTTTGTAGCCAGGGACCCAGTCTAGGAGTGGGAGAAACATGTGATTTCACTTCAGGAAGGTAAAAGTATGAGGCCTCATACCTGAGGGGGGTACAGTCAGAGAGACTGGAGAAGGGATCAGAGGTGCAGCTACTCTGTATTTGTATAACACCTTGTACAATTTTTGATCCTCATGGAGTTTGCACACCCGTGACTTGTAACATTAGGTTTGGACAATTTTAATAACATACTCAGGCACCATATTTACATGATTGCACCTATAGTACATTATTTAAAAAAAACCCATGCAGTTCCTAATACATTGTATGGTACTAGCTCACTGGTCTTTTCCTTTCAGACAAGGAAATGGAAGATGTTTTGTTTCTCTGGCTAGAAGTCCTAGAGATCAGCATGTTAGTGGAGTACTCAATGAACTATGGCACTGTAACACTCTGCCAAGTGTAGTTCTTATGAGTTATCTTTCCGTGGAACAATGTGCTGTCAGCTTTGAAGGGCAAAGTTTGTCAAACGGTTTATGGAGACAGCCCCACAACACACACACTGGGTTCCATTTCAATTCATGATCTAACCCCAGGTTACATTAGGTTCCTGATTAATAACGGAGTTAACGTATGTACCTGCTGGCAGATCCTATATTTGCTGTGCAAAGTAGGTACTTTACAACACAGAGAGAGAGTGGTTCCCCCTTAAAAATAAACCTTTACCACACTGCAGCATTGATTTTACTACAGCATTTCCTATCCTTAGAATTCGTACAACCCATGATGTGTCATTAACACTATGGTACAGTAAACACTTGTTTTTTTAAGGGCTACCACTGTGCCACTTAGATTTAAGACTCTTATTAAATTGTATGCTGCATGGCAGGAACTATATCTTTGTGTTTATACCATACCTTGCACAATGGTCCCAAGGTCCTGGCTGAGGTCTTTGCATGCTACTGCAATATATATACTTAATAACAGTGTACCTGTTTTGTGCAGGCAATCACACTTGCAAATTTTTATTGATAAAACAATAGTGACTACATGCAGTAATTTAAATGATGAATTTACCTTGATTAGAGGAACTACATTCCTCTTGAATTAGAGCCCCACATAGGCTAGCAGACTGACGCGCTCTGAATGCTTACAACGGAACCAAAGGATTGAAAAGAGGATGAAAGCTCTTGCAAACTGAAAAGCCAGCCAGCCAGCTGTGAGAATCTTGCCTGTATGCTCGGGGTTCTACTGATCGCCATATTTGGGGTCGGGAAGGAATTTTCCTCCAGGGTAGATTGGCAGAGGCCCTGGAGGTTTTTCGCCTTCCTCCGCAGCATGGGGCAGGGGTCGCAAGCTGGAGGATTCTCTGCGACTTGAAGTCTTTAAATCACGATCTGGAGACTTCAACAGCTGAGTTAAGGGAAAGTGGGTGGGTCAGCTTTTGTGGCCTGCATCATGCGGGAGGTCAGACTAGATGACCATAAGGGTCCCTTCTGACCTTAAAGTCTATGAGTCTATGAGCTGTCCTGAATCTGGATGCTTGCAAAGAGTTAACTTGCAACGCAGGCTGCATGAGGGCCAACAGCAGCCAACCCTCTTTCCATTATTTCATCAAAGCAACAGGAATGGCTTTAATTTTCCATGACGTGCTTCTGAAATGTAAGCCTTCTTGTAATAAAGAAATGATTTGGTTTTGTAATGGATACGTAAGAAATCAATTTCCCATTTTCAAATTAGGTAAGATTAATAATAAAGCAAACAATAAGCGGAGCGAGGGGGAGAGAAGAGAAATTGGAGAAGTTCCCAGCAGCCCTGAGATGGGACTGATTGCATTTGGGTCTGTTACAATGCATTCATTAATTGCTTTACTGCAGTGAAGTTTCAGCTGTAGTATTTCTTCAAAGAAATATTCCTCATCTGATTGTAAGTGATTAGTTTCTGCAGGCAGTTGTATGAATGCCCCCATAAATACCTTTCTGCTGGTCATTAATCTTAGGACACAGGTTGTTTTCATTCAATAATTTGTAGATCAAATAACATGCCGTCATCACCATCTCTAAGGACAGGTCCTTCTCTGACTGTCCTGCTCCTCCATCAGCATGGACAGTGCTTGCAAGACGTTTCACTGAAATAGGGGGGTTAGAAGCTGTCCCCAGCAATGAGTGAGCTTGCACTAGAGGAAGGATCTTCTAACTTCTATGTCATAGGCTGTAAACACTGCAGATCAGGGGCTGCATTATCATATGTGTTTTTACAGTGTCTATGATTGTAATATGGATATTACAGTAGCATTCCAAGGCCCTGATCCCAGTGAGGAACCTCTGAGTTCTACAGTAACATAAATATGAATAACCTAGATTTTCCTCTTTCTCAGTGTTATCTTCCATGCTTACTACCTGTAGGCTCCCTCTTCTCACAGCTCTGGGGACAAGCAGAGGGCAGAGAGTCGGGATTTCTGAGTTTGCTTCCCTGCTCTCTTGCTGAGTCACTGGGATGCATTTATTCACCTGTCTGTGCCTCAGAATAAATAAGGGTAATGCTTACCTACATCACAGCATTGTTCTGAGGCTTAATGGGCCTGATCCAAAGCCCATTGAAGTCAGTGGAAAGTCTCCCATTGATTTCCATGGGTTTTTGGATTAGGCCCATTGTTTGCAAAACACCTGAAGGACCTCTGGCGAGAGGTGCTATGACAGTGCAAATTATTCTTTTTGATTTTCTTTGGGGCAATTGCTCTCTCACCAGGATGATCAATACAACTGGACGTTTTTCTAAAAGTTATGCTCTTGTTCAAACACAAATTAATTCCAGGAAGTCCTACGGCCTGTGTCATGCAGGAGGTCAGACTATATGAGAACGATGGTTCCTTGTGGCCTTAGAATATATCCATCTACCTGCTCACAAGGGTTCGTTTTCTACGTCTTCCACTGGGCGGCCTGCATCCAAGTGTTTTTCAGTCATGCTCTGCCAACACTTTGTGTATCTTGCTGTTTCCTTTTGTTCACATTCTGCCTGTTCTTTCGAACCACTCCTTTTTATCAGTGTTAAGGCAATCTGACAGGCACAGGTGGGCAATTTTGACCTCTGCTGCTGAGCGTTGCGCCTTACTAACTATCGTGGGAAATTCACCCCTGTGCAAAAGAAGCAGCATGAAGCCTATCCACCACTTAAGACATAACTCTGAGTCGGGACCCACATGGCACATGGGCCTTGTGCTGATGCTCTGCACAGAGCTGACTTTCAGGCCAGCTACTTGAAGATACAGAAATCTCTGAATATGGGTCCACCGAACCCTGGACTAGGCAGAGACATTTGATACAGGCACCCTTGCTAAGCTGCATTGGAAACATGTTGGCACCCATGTCATTTACAGAGGTACTACTCCTTTCCCCCCCTTCCCCTTCCTATACACACACATTCTCCTCCCCCCTCACAGAGGTCACTCAAGGGATATTATTGCAGTATCGTGGCGTCACATTAGCTCCAAAGGGTATCCCTTTCTGAAAGTATTACAGAGCAGGGGGCATGCCGTCCTGTGGCAGTCTGCTAGCACCCAAACGTTCCAGCAAGTCGCAGTTCTAGCCATGTCTGTTTCTCCAGCAAATTACAGAATTCAGATCTGGAATGGCCAGACACGTTCTCTCAGTGCCAGCAGCTACCTTCTGGCTGAGCTCCACAGCTGTGCTAAGTGGCTTTGGAGCTGCCCCAGGGGTCTGTCATGGATTGGAATTAGAGTCGCCGCCAGCTGGATAGGCTGCCTTTCCTTCCTGGATATTGTTGCTTTTTTAGCTTATCTCTGCTGTGCATATTTTGTACGTTCCTGCTTGAAGTCCCTAACAAGATTTGTATGGTGGCTTCTTCTTCCTAATAGCAATTATTATTTTGCCAGGAATTTATTTTCTGCAGAAATCTTCCTTGAACCTCTTCTGCAGTTAGCTGAAGGGGATGAGCAGACTATTTAAAAAAAAAAAAAAAAAGCAACAATGGTGCTTATGAAAATGGGTAGTAGAACTTCTGGAATTAGGCAAAGGCGCAGGCAGTTGTCTGTATCTTCCCTGTCTAGCTCTCTCAGTGCAGCTAGTCCTTGACCCAGCAATACCACTGCTAGTGGCAATGTGGGGCTTTCCTGAGCACAAATGGTCAATCATGGAGTGAATTAGGCCAAACTTTGTGGTGATTTTTAGGGATCAAGATGAGACCATCAAATCTCTGTCCTGCTTCCACCCTCCAGCAGCAAGAGGCTAGTGTGTTTCTTCTTTGAGCCTCCCAGCCAGTTCGTAAATGTTCATGTGTGTTTTTCAGCTGATGCTCTAGTTTAATCCATATCTTCTTGTTTCCATTGGCTGCCTATGGAGGCACAGGGAAATGTTGGTAGATTTCCAATTTGAAAGCCAGAAACAGAGACTGAACATACAAAAATTCCCCAAACAAACCTCATCACAGAACCTGGTTTCTTCTCTCTTATGCCCAAATCTTGGTCCCATTGATTTCAGTGGGAGTTTTGGCATTAACTTCAACGTGATCAGCCTTTGACCCTTAATGAACTCATTGTATAATCTTGATATTTTTCCAGTGATTTCAGCTGGAAAGCAAGTACAGCCACGTCTGGCTCAGTTCAACAGACCTGGAGGAGCTGTAGGGAAAGGCACGTGTTTTTCTGAACATTTACCATTAATTTTTGCTGGAACACAAGTAGGATTAAAATATAGAGCTGAATGAGAAGAGACAGTGAAATGTACTATAAATCCCAAAAGAATTGCTCCAGAGTCAAAACATCCTTTGGCCTCTCCTGTGGTTTTTAAATTGCACAAGTGTTTATGTTAGCAAAGCTCCTCAAATGGATTAGAGTCTGAGGTTTACTCTGGGCCCACTGGTAGTGTCACATTGTAGCAGGGCTCTGCACAGAGATGCCTGCCAGAAAGTACATACCCACCACAGAATATGGGCTGGAAAGAAGGTTTTGCATGTATTCTCTCTCACCCAGCCCTCCTTCTTAGTCATGAAAATACATACAAATTATTCCTATTTTAGCCAGGAATTGTTTGCTTGAGGGTGGTACTGTTCTCAGTAGTTTTGAGAATATATACGCAGACTAACACAACTTTCACAGCATCCGTGGGCATCCGTGGTGGTTCTGTTTCCATGACAGGCTAGAGTTTGCCTCCTTGTCTCTCCTACAATTGACAAAAGGTGGTGACATGGACTTCTGGACCAACTGGACAGTCTCTTGTTACATGTAATTTAAGGTTAGCTTAATCTCTGGGCTTGTTTAAATACTGCTGGGGTTTAACTGCTGTTGAGATCTACCCCCGGGAATCTGAAAGATATAAAACATGGTGGGAAGGTTCTCAGCTGTTTAGGAACACACAGCGAAATAAGGTGTTTGTTTCCCGTGGCTAAAATGGGGTTTGTCGTGCTCTCTGCCTTTACAGCCTTTCTGCACTTACATAGGCTTGATTACCATGTGCTGTGTCTGCGTGAGCCTACATCATGATTACAAGAGCTTCTTCTGGTTTTACTGAGGAGGTGGGGGTGAGGAGGGGGCTCAGGCTGTTACTCTAACTAGTTTTAAAGCCATTTTCAAAAATTAGCTGTGTAATTAAAGCAAGAATAAGATCTCTTATCTGTGTGGGCCTAGAAGGCGTTCTCCATAGAAATAGAGCCTGGTTTGCTAGGAAACAGCAGGTTTCAGATATTATCTGTGGGGAAGAGCTGTGGGGGCCCCCTCAATGCCCTTTGATCAGTCTCTCAGCCTGTGAAGTGTTGTTGTGATGCTTTCAAAGAAAAAAAACAGTTACTCCGAAGTGAGCAATAGCTCAGGAGAAAAACAGCAGCTTTACGCAAGGTTTGCTTCACTGGGTGAAAGGCCATCAGGATGGAATCAAAACAACCCAGGAACTTTGATAAGTTCTCTAGGGCGAATGAAAACAGATAGACTTTCCACCCTTTGTTTTGTTGTAACATGTTGGAAGGGGTGGCAGGACAGGACAGCTTATCCTGAATAGAGATCTCTTGTTTCACATGAACAACAAGGAGTCTGGTGGCACCTTAAAGACTAACAGATTTATTTGGGCATAAGCTTTCGTGGGTAAAAACCTCACTTCTTCGGATGCTTATGCCCAAATAAATCTGTTAGTCTTTAAGGTACCACCAGACTCCTTGTTGTTTTTGTAGATAAAGACTAACACGGCTACCCCCTGATACTTGTTTCACATGTTTACAAACCTTCACCGGGACACCTAGGCAAGCCCTCGGGTTTTTTACTGTGGAACACAGCAATTGCCGATATGGGACAATGCCGTCACCAGAGGGAGGTGTCAAAAAACCCACAGGGAGCATTTTGAGAATAAACTGCCCCTAGAGAAAGTTTCCACCAGAAGAGTATCCACCTAAACAGTTTAATGGTGTGGCTGGGTGTGTGCCCACAGAGGTATTGAAAGAGTTCATTGAGAGAGCAGTTTAGTGTGCCTGGTTGCACCAGGAGGGTGAGCCAATCCCAATTAAAGATGAGGCCCAGCTGGGTGAAGAGCTGGTAGTGAGCATAAAGGGAGGAAGCCCAGATGAGAAGGAGGCTGCAGGGAGATGGCGGGGAGAGGGAACACTCCGGTTGACAGAGTGGGGAGAAAAAGCTTAGAGAGAGGCAGATGTACAGTAAAGCCAGGGAAGGGCCATGGGATGTGCCTGAAGGAAGGCCAGGGAGGCAGTGAGGAGTCTGGGAGAGCAGACCCTGCGTACCACGGGGTCCCTGGACTGGAACCCAGAGGAGAGGGAGGGACTGGGTTCCCCTACTGGCCTCTGGAAAAGGTAGTACGGAAACAGCCTGACTCAAGGGGGGGAAAGCTCTGAGTGATGTCACTCTGCACAAGAGCAGGAGGACAACCCTCCACAGCCTGGGCGAGGGAAAGAGTCTGCTGAGGAGTGAGCCTGGGTGAGGGCGAAGAGCCGTGTTTGTTTGGGTTTATTTTATTGTGTGCTTATTTACCTTGAAAGGGGGAGGACTACACATGACAGGGCCGGAGGGCTGAGTCACAAGAAGAGGCCGACCACCACTGTGCCAGAGTGAGTGTCACCGGGGGCATGAAAGGAGGAGAGCCTGCTATGCCACAGCCAGTCAAGAGAGGGTACACAAGTAGTGAGTGCACTTGTTGACAAAAGGCCATGCAAAGCAGAAAGGATCTTGGAACTTTAATCGGGTCTCACTTATGTGGTGCAAATCAGGAGTACCTCCAGTGGAGTCACTCTGGAATCAACAGCAAACAGGAGAGGAAAATGAGATCTGATGTGACAGATGTTAGTCACTGCTCCCGGAAGGTGCTCCGGTACTGGGGTGATGAAGGCAGTAAAATAACCTATGTACAATAGAATACAATTTACTGTTTCTTAAAGCTTCATGACACAAAGCCAGAGATCTTCTGCACTGATTTTTCACTATAAAAAACACATAATTCTTGTTTGGGAAAGTAATTATCATGGGATGCTCAAATAGGGTCTGAATTTTGCACATTAATGCATGTGTATTTCTTTAAATAGTATTAATAGAGAGTGACTCTATTGCAGTAGTGTACCTTCCAAGTTTCATGGCTGAATATTAAGTCTATAATGGCTGAACAATCCCGTGTAACACTAACAATGTTTCATGCCGCCCTGTTTTGCATTCGAACTGTCAGAGGCGTCTGGATGCATTTGAAATATCGTTGATCAAAGTTTGTCAACACTGAATTGGAAAATGTGCCCTTTTTTTCTGGGGGTTAGTTCACTGCCAGGAAAGTAGTTCATGATCTACACTGATGATTACTCAATTGGAATTCAGAGTATTCCAGTTTGCCTTTTCTAAGCAGTGTTGTAGCAGTTTCCCAGCCAGGTATGTCTCCAGTTATGGTAATTATCTTTCAGTTAGGGAGCTAATTGACTCTGCTGCAGCAAGTGTGGAATAAATAATGTTACTATGGTAGCCAAGGGTTTGGAACACAAGATGTCTCATTTCCCTGAATTTTCTTTCTTCCTAAGAAATTGGGCCTTTTGTGACTGAGACGTGAGAGGTTTGAAGCTGGATTTTGTTCCTTCCTGGAAGTAAGGAAAAGAATGTGAGTTTTGTAAGGAGGAGTGCAAGCTTTGCCTGATTCTCTTTACCCTTATTCATTAACAAAGGGCTTACTGATGAGTCCCTTTGAAATTGGATGTGTGCATTCGAGTTAATGTTGGGATTGTCACTGGATAAAGGGTTTGCAGGGTCAGGATTGAAGAATTTGACCTAGAAATGGGTCTGAAACAAACTGCCAGACTCAGAGGCCCCCAAACTTTAAGGAAGATGGGACCAAAATCTGGGTCTGAACTTTGTGGCTGAGGCCTATCTCTACACATACTATTACTTCTCGAAGGAAGCACCTTTTGCCCAAGTATCTCAGGATATGTCCACACTGCAAGTGAGAGTGTGATTGTACCATGGGTAGGCTACTCATGCTGGCTTTAATCTAGCTAGCATAGGTAACAATAGTAAAGTAGGCTTTAGCAAGGGCTAGCAACCAGAGTACAAGCCTTCTGGGGACCCTGCATATGTACTCGGGTTGCTGCTACGTCTACACTACTAGTGTTTCCTGTACTAGCTGGAATAAAGGCAGCAAGGGTATGCCTAGCCATGCTACATTCCCCTCTTTACTTGCACTGTAGACATATCCTCAAAAGTAGTTTACAAACACTGCACCCATACTCCTTATTCTTGTTCATAGATTTCAAGGCTACAAGGGACCATTCTGATAATCTAATCTGACCTCCTGTATAACACATGCCATAGAAGTTCCCCAAAATGATTCCTGTTTGAACTTCAGCAGATCTTTCCGAAAAAACATCCAATCTTGATTTAAAAATTCCTAGTGATGGAGAATCTACCATGACCCTTGGTTAATTGTTCCAGTAGAATTCAATGGGAGCTTCACCGGAATGGAGTGCAGAATTCGTTACTAATGAGACATCAGAAGTAGAGCTGGACACAAGTTGTCATTTTTGTGCAAATATTTGTTTCCCACATCAGGTGCATTCACCCCCTCCCATGCCATTTTTCTCCCTCCCCAACTCTGCCCCACTCTGCTTTTTCTTTTGTCCAAAATACATTTAAAAAGTCTCCTTTTGTGTAAAAACATACCCAAGAGTACATTGTTTGGATGGTTTTAATGAAAAGCCACCTTTACCCAAAAAAGGGGTGATTATTTTTGCATGGCATTTTGCAAACGGGTTAACTGAGGCCCAAGGAGGTTAAGTGACTTGTCCACAGTCACACTGAGTCTGTGGCAGAGTCCCGATCTCAGGTACCATGCTCCTACCAAGAGATCACGGGCCCAGCTGGTATAAATCAGTGTAACTCCATTGACTTGGATGGAGCTACACTGTCTTACACCAACTTGGCCTCACATTTCCCCCTCTCCCCCCCCCCCCCCATACACACATATGATGGCCACTGCTATATCCCTGAGAGTTTAACAAAATGATCTGCTTCTAAGCGTCCAGAATACAAAGTTCATTTCATAATATAAGGTGATGCAAACTTTATGGTTCTATATGTTTCGTGCACTAGTCTCGCCAATGCTTCGCTTCTCTGAAGCCCATTTAATAGGCCAAGTTTTATGGTTAACTGCTAGTTTGTCTAGATTTATTGTCTTTTTTTAAATCGGAGAAGCTTCCAGATTTCAATTTAAAAGTGTTTTGTTCTAATTCGTTTTGCATTTATGGAGCATGGTATTTGTTGGGTGGAGAGAAGTTGAGACCATAATCTGGCATGGTTGACTACGTTTCTAAATTTCAAACCACTGCTTTCTCTTTTTAAAAAACATTTTCATCTGCTGATACTAAACATTTTGATCATTCAGAATGTAAATTGCATTACCCATAGATACTGATGGGTTTGGGTATATACACATACAAATCAAGTATTGAATGATTCAAATACAAAATTATTTTCTGGTTCAAACCCTTAATGACATATTTTTCCCATTTTCTGTAATTGCTTAAATGTTATATAGTTTACATACCCAAGCATTTAATAGCAACATTCTATGCGGGGAGAGGATAAGGTGCAGAGGGGGAGAACCACAAACAATTAAAATGCCGTTGTTACAATTGATTGGAATGTTTTTCTTTCAGTGCATCATGTTAGGTAGTATCATCAGAAGCCGATTCCCTGGAGAATCGTGGGGTAGAGTTGAAGGGGGCAGGAGAGGAGAGAGGGAAATTCCTAGTGCTACATTCCAGCGGATCCGAACCTGATGTCCTTGCTCTAGCAGGACTCCCTGTAATGGGGTGGCCTGCTTCAGGTCATTCCTAAACACACAGCCAAGAGATAGTTAAAGGTTTTCCAGGCTGTGTGACCTCACCTAGCAAGCTCTGAAGGCCATTTGTTGACCAGCCCCTGTCTCTATTTGTTTTGCAAGGAAGCAGAGTCTATAAAGAGTTTAATTACACCATAGAAGTGGTTTTCTTTTTGCTAAACAAATATTTGCAGCCTATTCAGGGTGACCAAGCATTCAAAGGGAAAAAAACGGGCCACTTGCCATGCGTGTGGACTGGAAGGCATGAAGGGAGCACTTTGGTGAGGAGGATAGCAGGGTTTCAGCAGCTGGGCGAAGCACCACTTCCTCCCTCTTCCCCATTCCTGAAGCCCTACATGCCATTCCAACAAGTCCAGAAAACTCTTCACAAAGCATCCTGAATTCCATACCAGCATCTTTGCTCCCCTTCCCCCGGGAGCTGGGGAATAGACATGCACCCTCATACTCCAGTACATGAACCAACCTCTAATTCATGGGGATTAGGAAAAAACTTTCTCAGAAGCCACTTATTGTTTGGAATTCTTTGACTTTAAGTATATTTCAATAATGGGTGGGAAACTGACTTATTCGGTGATTAGTTTTCTCCCATGAACACAACCCCTCCTCACGGTGGGAATGATTGGAGGCCCAGGACATTTGCATGCTGTTTTCTGGACAGTGAGAATACAGGAAATGAGAGAATATTCTGTAAAAAAAAGTTTATTTCACTGATTTAAAGAACAGGCAGTGCAAAACATCTGGAAATCACCGGAATATGAGACATAAAATAAAAATATTTTAAATATGCATTTGTAATATAAAATAATCTTTCACTCTGGTAAGTAATCTTTCCAAATATTTTTAAAGATAGAAAATATAGCTAGATAATACATATATACAGCTTACAGGGTTTTTTTCTTTATTGTAACTGACACCACTAAGGTAAAAACAAATTCATCTGGGTCTTTAATGCTCATTATAACAGAAACAGACATTCTCTAAAACATTGGAGTCTGTGTTTTCAGAATTGCACATGCAAAAATGTATCCAAGTAATCTGTACATGTGATTGCGTGCAGAATTATAGTAATTATGCATGCAAATGATCATGCAGATGTCTTAAGGGTCATTTGCACATGTAATCCTAAACCCATGGGCTGGAAGTTACCTCTGGGATGTCCAGGAGTTCCAGCTGACTAACAACCTTGATTTTCCTTTTTAGAATGAAAATTGTTATATTTTTCAGCATTGCCCCCTACCTATCAATGTATTAGTGTGCTTCCAGTAAAGTGTGCTTGTCATCTTCATTATGTGTGGATTCAGAACTGTTTTGATCAGTTACAGCTGTTTTATCCTTTGCTCCAGTGCAAGAACTTCTCTTTCTATTTCATAAGGGAGGTCAGCATTAACTTGCTCTTCAAAATATTTCTTGATTTCCATTACCTCTTTTTCCCAGAACTCTTTGGAGACATCAAACAGTTCTGTCATGTCAATGCCTTCTAGGCCCTTCAGGTTCAAGGCTGCGTCAGCAGGGATGTAGCCTATAGCAGTTCGCTTGGCATCGGCCTCTCCACGGATTCTGTTGAACATCCATTCCAGCACACGGGAGTTCTCCCCATAACCAGGCCACAGGAATTTTCCTTGCTTGTCTTTTTGGAACCAGTTCACATGGAAGATCTTGGGCAGTTTTGCAGCTGGGCGATGTGCCATGCTAAGCCAGTGGGCAAGGTATTTGCCAAAGTTGTAGCCAAAGAAAGGCCGCATGGCAAAGGGGTCGTGCATAATGATTTTTCCTGTTAAAAGAATGTACATAGAAAGTAAGATAATACTTAGCCCTCATACAACATTTTAACCTGTCAGCAAGAAGAGCTTTAAGAATCTGGTTAAGCATTATCTCCAATCTACAAATGGGGAAACTGAGGCAAAAATTGATTCAGAGCCTGAATTTCAGCGGCGCTATGCATGGTCAACTCCAGTTTAAGTAAATGGATGGTGCGGATGGTCAGAACTCTGAAAATTCATCCCTGAGTGTCTGAAGTTGGGCATCCCAAAACTAGCTTGCATTGCCCATTCAACATGTGCTCTGTAGCAAAACAGAAGACTTCAGTGACTTGTCCAAGATCACACAATGGCTCAGTATCAAGTCTTTCAACTCAGACTCCGGCATCCTGTTGGCCACACTGTGTCCTTGCTCCATATTACCCACATGGAGTTGTTTTACTGGGTGTTGAATTTTAGGTTAGAATTTTTTTTAGCTCCAAGCAGAATATTTTGTATTTTGAAAACTGCACAAGTCACAAAATTAACTCCCAAGAAGCAGACTTTAGTGTATAGTAATTTACGGTGATCACTGCTGGGTATCCAGAAAGGACTACTTTTAATATGGAAAGGCAAATTAGATTTTGATTTACCTTTGTGCTCAGCAGCTGCAGTTGCTTCAGATCTCATAGCTGCTCCTATAAATACGCCATGCTGCCAGCTAAGGGCCTCATATACTAGAGGCACACCTGTAGAGAACAAAATAGCTTCACTAATTAAAGGTCCAAAAGTCTTTGCTATAACAGCTTTAGCTACCTGAAGTACAGCAGTATGCATGTTACCATAGAATTCAGTCCCTCTTTTTCCTGTTATATAATTCAGTTCATTTTTTCCCCTCTTTCTTATTGGAAAATAATTTAGGCCAGAATTCTCTCTTTCTCTCTGGCCCAATGAATCTTTAAGTATTTGAAGCTGTTCCACTGTGTATAAATACTTTGAGTCCGTGAGCGAGAGAAAGAGAGACTGATACTGTAGTCTGGTGGTTACGGCACCCACCTAAAAGGTGGGAGATCTAGGGTCCAGTCCCCCTACTCCAATCACTTTTTAATTAGCTATCCAAACTGAACAACTTCAATTGGAGAGCTTGAGGAAGCGCCACCTTAGAATATTCCATAGCTCAGTGCTTGGAGTGCTCCCTTCAGAGGTGGAAGACCCCGACGCAAATCATTTCTCCCAATCAAGCAGAGGAGGGAATCAAACCTAGGTGTCCTACATCCCAGGTGAGTGTTCTAGCCATAGGGCTAAAAGCCATCATGGGGGCATCTCTTGCTCTTGTGGCCAGATTTTGAATGGAACTTGGTCCAGTAGGCAGCCTCAGTTCCCCATCTATAAAATGGGGATAATACTTCATTTCTCCCACCCTTTCTCAGTCTGGGCTATCTAAATTGTAAGCCCAGGCTCTGAGGCATGGACTGTATCTTACTATCTATCTGTCCCATGCCTAGCACAATGGGGCCCTGATCTTTGTTGGGGCCCCTAGGTGTTAACATAATACAGATAATTATAAAGTGTTGGGCCCCCCAAAATCATAGGCCGCTTCTTAACATGTGGTTTACTAATCTAGTTATTTTGCTGCTCTCGCTGCTCAGGGACACCACAGTAGCAAAAACCATATTTAAACCCAACTGTTGCCAGCACAGTTTTAGGCATACAGTGGCTAGGGCTTTGGTCTTGATACACATTATTGCAGCTCTTACCAGCAGGTCTACGGCCTCCAAATATTATACCCTCAATCGGCACTCCTTCTGGAGATTCCCAGGCAGGGTCAATGATTGGGCACTGGCTGGCAGGGGTGCAGAATCGAGAATTGGGATGGGCGCAAGTCTCCCCTGTACAGACCAAAATATTTCATGATTGCAGATTAACGTGAAATGTGATGAGAAATTTAAGAAGTCCCCCAAACATGCAGAGTTACCATTCCCTGGAGTCCACTTCTTGTTCTTCCATGAAGTCAGTGTCACTCCTGGTGCAAGTGGTTCATCAATGCCTTCCCAGTATATGCCTCCATCGCTGGTTTCTGCTACATTGGTGAAGATGGTATTCTTGTGTATGGTCTTTATGGCATTGGGGTTTGTTTTTACTGATGTCCCAGGAGCAACTCCAAAAAATCCATTTTCTGGATTGATTGCCCTTAAATTACCTGGAATTTAAGAGATACCAAACAATGATACAAAACCCAACTTACCATTTGAGCTCTCGGCAGACTAGGATCCAGATCCTGCTGCCATCAAAGTCAGAGGGAAGTGGCCACGGACTTTAATGAGAGCAGGACTGGTCCCTAGAGCAATTCAGCCTTAAAGTAAGAAGAGTTACCTTGCTCATCGAATTTCATCCAGGCAATATCATCCCCAACACACTCAATTTTCCATCCTGGCAGAGTTGGGTTCATCATAGCCAAGTTAGTTTTTCCACATGCACTGGGGAATGCCGCGGTAAAGTACTTCTTCTCACCCTCTGGGTTTGTGATACCCAGAATCTATTGAAAAATAAATGTCTGTTTAATATGCTTATTTTTCCTGCACTTGTGTTATTACCAGTAAATGGCAATAATAAAACATGCTGGATTTGCTGCAGATAGAATTTTCTTTGACAAAGTGTCCCCTCATGGAATACATGTGAGCAGGTCGCAGGTTTTTCAAATTTATTCACACATTTACTCAAACTTTATTATTATTGTGTTACATAGTGCACCCAATGAGCTTAGAGATGAAAGAGAAAAGGGAGATGGGGCAGTAGTTGGAGTGGCAAGTGGGGTGGCAAGTAGGAATGACTAGCGCAAACTTTTATTGTGAAGTGAAAGAGCCAGAGGAGAGTGAGAGGCTAAGGAGAGGAGAGGGGGAGGGAGGGAGAGTGAGTGTGAGGGAGATCAATTTACTTTACTTTATAGATTAAAAATATTCAGACTTTGAATATTTTTGTGTTGCTGAGCTGTGATGGATGATCAGGTAAGCCACATGGTATTTTTCAGTTCCTTGAGTGGGTCAACCTGGCATAAATACTTGTATGAATGAATGTAAAATGTCTTTGCCGTGAATACTCAAGTGCGTACCTAGCAAATTCACTTTGCAGGACCATTTTAGTGAAACTTGATTGCTCAAATGAGAGTGGAAAGTGAACACAGGAAGGGCATGAACATAGGCAAATGCAATTCATTTGAAAAAGCAAATGAATATTTTCAGGAGTTTTTTTCAGGTCTGCTTTTAATATTAAAGACAATTTTACAAACTATGGACCCTATCCTGCAAGCTGTTGTATGCATGTAGACCCGTATTCCCATGTGTATCCTTATTGAAGTGAATGGGATCTGCACAGGCACTGAGGTCTGCCTGTATGGAACATAATTCAGGATCAGAGCCTAGACAAGCAGATGGAAATCTTGCTTAGATCCCTATTTTTATATTTTCTTCTATAAAATGCTTATTGATCAACAACACAGGTACTTCCCTATTTCTACATAAGCTGGTTGTATGATATGTATATCTCACATCACAGTAATATTCATGCCAGACAGTAATTCCACTAATACTGTATCAAGTCATGGCATATTCACGCTGAGCTGTTTTGAGGTTTAATTGCTTTAAAAAATGCACTTATGATTTTAATGGCTCTTACCAGCATGTGCTCAGCAAGCCAGCCCTCTTCCTTGGCAATTCTGCTGGCAATCCTGAGGGCAAAGCACTTTTTCCCCAGCAAGGAGTTTCCTCCATAACCACTGCCAAATGAGATGATTTCTCTGCGATCAGGAATCTGAGCAATCAGAGTCAAATCTGGGTTGCAGGGCCAATTGTTTACTAGTGGTTCTGCAAAACACAATGCACTACTCGTGAATATAGGAATTGCCAGATTGGGTCAGACCCAAGGTTCATTTAGTCAGCGTCCTGTGTCTGACACTGGCCAGTACCAGATGCTTCAGAAACCCTGTAGTGGGCATCTGTGGAATAATCTGCCCCCTAGAAAGGCCTTAAATCCTAATTTCTTCACCTGGGACTTGACCTGCTTTTCTTGCACAATCCAAAACCTCCCATTGACTTCACTGGCAGTTTTCAGTGTGCCAAGGATATAAGACAGGTGCAACACATATGTCTGAGAATTAGCCAGAGTTAACGGTTAATACGATTACTTACTTTTTAGTGGGAAAGGACACCCAACCGAATGAAGGCATTTTACAAACTCTCCATTCCCTAGGGCTTCCAAGACGGCTGTTCCCATCCGGGTCATGATTCTCATGCTGGCCACCACGTACGGTGAATCTGTCAGCTCAATCCCAAACTTGCATAAAGGAGACCCAATGGGCCCCATACTAAAGGGGATGACATACATTGTACGTCCTGTAAAGTAGGAGCAGAGCCACATGAGTGAGATGTGACCAAGAAGAAAAACAGTGTATTGTTAGAATAATCATTAAAAAGTGCATTGTCCCTTTACATTTTCTCACTTCCTTAAAAGCTCTCCACCTTTTGCGAGGTGGTTCCAGAGGATATTTATAGATTTGAAATGTTCTTTTTTGTCAGGTTATGTAATAAAAGGTTTTGTTTTTAACTACTAGTAGTTTTCTGTGTTGTTAAATGATAAACTCTGCTATGCTGTGTGTAGGTAGAATTGTCTAGCAGTCTCAGAAGGAGCAAGGGGCCAAATTCTCTGCTAGTGTAAACTGGTGGAATTCCATTGAAGAGAATTTGACCCAAGGAGTCAGGATTCCTGGGTTCTTTCCTCAATTTTCCATCTACTGCTGACTCTCTGTTGATTTCAGGAAAGTCACCCAAGCTTTAGTTGCCCTTCTTTAAAATGGGTAGTAGAATGACCGCGTATATGTATGCAGAGCTCTGAGACTGAAAGGCCTGATGAAATGGATTAGGTGCCTAACCTTATGTGCCAAAGTTTGTAAATCGTAGCCAAATGTGTTTGTATTTTTAGATTATTATTTATTATTACTGGTGTTTTTATTATTATGAAAGTGTCATGTGAATTTTCTTTTTACCTTTCATGCACCCCGGGAATCTGACATTGAAGGCTTTCTCAAAATCTTCTTCTGACATCCAGTGACCCAGCTGGCTAGTTCCAGTTTTAGGGATTGGAATGGTATCTCTCTGCTCCTGAGTGATAATGACTGTTTTGCTTTCAATTCTTGCCACATCCCTTGGATCAGTGAGAGCCAACCAACTATTTAAAAAAAAAAAATCAGGAAATTGTGTTTTGGTCATTAAAAAGTGGTAAGTAGAGTACATTTAATCCTTCCCTAGAGGGAAGGCACAATAGGGTAAAATGCATTATAGTGGGTAAGGTGACAGAGCCCATAACGTCCAAATATCTTTCCAGACAGCCACAGCTTATTCAGATAAAGGATCGGTGGAATGTATTCTCTCATACAAAATAGCTACGAATATTGCAGAATGAACTGACGGTGTCATGGCTTTAGAAGTTTAGCTGTAGTATAGTTACATGTTAATCTCCCTTGACCTCAGCTTCACCAACAGTCAAATGGGATTAATAACTCATCAGGAGTTATAAGACTTGACTCTATTCTTATTTACACCAGTATAAATCGAGAGTTTTGCCAGTTTTACACAGAAATCAATAGAGCGACTCCTGGCTAAAGCAGAGACCCTGTAAACACTTTGCATACAGGTGTAAGTGTTTGCAGGATCAGGACCTAAGTGAGATCAGAATCTAACCCATTGTGTTGGCAAAGCATTTTGAAGACTTAAGGTCCTACACAAGTCACATGATATGGTTTCTGTTCCTGAATTGGATGATTTATGTAATAGAAAAATGAATTGTAAACTGTGAATATTCCAATTGAATAATACCGTTTAAATCAGCATTGGGTGAATATTCAAGGATAAAGTGCGCTTTTCCTGAGTACTCAAATGCTCAGGGAAAGTAAACACTAAAGGGTTTTGAACACAGTTGAAATGAAATGCCCTTTTAAATATAAACGTTCATGGAAAATTATATACCACAATTCTCTCAGATCTAACCCTGACTTTCTTTTACATTTGTCTGTTACTTACCAGTTCTCATACTTCTTCAGCTTCTTGATCATGCCTTGTTCTACCATGATATCCAGAATGTTTTTGTTCTCTTCTTCTGAGCCATCACAGATATGAATTCTAGCAGGTTGGCATAGCTTGGCATTGCTTTCAATGAAGTATCTCACTTCCTGAGACAGGCTCTTCAGATCCCCCTGGATGAGTCGTGGGATTATGTTCAGTCGAGTCTTCAGCTGGGGAGTCATTATTTGTAGGCTGCAGTGGATATTGTCTGCAATCAAAGTTCAAACATTTGGCCTGTTAGCACATTACCCAACAATTCCTAATGGAAGGAATATGCTTTTCTAAAAACACATTCAGTAATAAAAAGAATGTGTAATAGATTTAATTGTGTGCTTATGGTAATAAATCTAAATCAAACCTGTGCATAGATATGGAATTTAAAGCTCTAGAAGAATGCATAAAATTTATATATAGAAACTCCACTTACTTTCCTGAAAAGCGTTCAGAGAGGATTTCACTGCTTCTTCTACCTGTTCAGATTTTGCCTACTATGGTCTATTCTTGTGATCATTTACTTCCAAGGAGGAATCCTCCTCTCTTAAATACTCCTCTCATGCTGGAGTCCTTCCCACCAGCTGAGGTGAAGCAGGCTTGTCCCCTATGTCATCACAGGATGGCTCTAGGAACAGTGCCGTGGACAGTTATCGTCATGAACAATTGACAAGAAGCCGCGAAGAGGTAATTATTTAACAGGCTTGATTAATGAATGCTCAAAGCCGAGATTCTCAGCCCTTGGATTTGCTGTTTTAAGCAATTACAAAACTTGTTGGTTTGGTCAATCTTTGAACTAGTTCTGCTCTGATGCAAAAAGTGTTGTAATTCCTCAATGTGTGGGAAAGGTTGTGCGCAATGAGTGGCTGCAACTAGAACACCCAGGGTAGTAAAGCATAATAGACAGCCTGGCACATCTCGTATGTGTGTGCCTGCTAGTTGGCTGTGAACTGGTGCCTCATACAAAGTGTGTTTACTCACCTTGGAAACACTGCCTGATGTGGGGATAAAGTGCAGCTTTGAGCAGCAATAGCAGGGGAATAAAAGAGCGCATTTCACATTCTAGTCACATATCAATGTACCTGGAGGTTTTACGTTTGTGCATGAAGTTCTGAAAAGCTATGCCCAAATCATTCTTGCTGATGAATTTCCTATAGTGTTAGATATAAGCAAAACCTCTGTCTCTCTAAGCCGGGGCTTTTCATGTGTACAGAACAGGTAGTCTCAAAATTCTGTAACGTCCCAGTAGAGTGAGCAGTGACAGATCAGCAACTGTCTGAGCACCTAAAAAAACGTCCGTTATTGTTGATTTAACAGAGCTACTATGGAAAATGTAAACCTGTATCTAAATTGCTACCCAAGAAAAATCACAAAACGTCCTTGTGCTTAGCAAGGAAGAGTTAATAGCAGTTCTCTAAGCTAATAAAAGAATAAAATAAAATTCTGCTTTCCATATGTAACTTCCTGTAAGGCAACAGCAGCTGTTTTGTCATTAATTGATATAATTTGATTGATGAAATGATTGACCCCATGGTAACCCTGTGAAAGTATTTCATTCCTGCACGGTTCCTAAAGATAGGACCAGATTTGCAGAGTTCAGCCATTCAGTTGCACATGTCTTTATAACTGATGCAATCCTGCCCACAAATCAGACAACTGAGGACAACTGTATGGCCTAAACTCTTTGGATATCTGGCCCATAACTCCCTATGCATTTTGCTATGATTAGGTCTTTAGATTTCCACCTTTTACAGGGGTTCTCGCAACAAATTTTTTGGTGGCCTCAGAATACAGCCGCCAACTCTTGCTGGTGGCCGCTATGACAATTTTTCCTAAAATACTTAATTAACTTGAGGAAAAACATATAAATATGAACATATATACATCCAAATCACAGTAATTTATTTATGTAAGGGTTTTTTTGCAGACTGGATAATAAAAATAATGTACAGTTGTCTCTATTCTTTACTAGACCTAAACAGAATAGAAACATAGATAAGATTCATAGCATGTCTTTGTCTTGTTGTTGTTTCTTTTGCTGTGTTGGTTGCATTTTTGTGTTAGACTTGCTAGCTAGTAAGTCTGCTTCTATGAAAAATGATATTTGTATGTTTGTTAATATCACTTTTCACAGCAGACTTCTTAGCTAGCTGGGAGGCAGTGAAAAGTGATATCAACAAACATACAAATATCACTTTTCACAGCAGACTTACTCAGCCCTGGCAAGCTGCGGGATAAATTAAACCTTAGATGAGGAGGTAGGGAGGGAGGCAGTGGGGGGCCAGGAGTGATGGGGTGGATGGGTCTGGGGATGGCAGAGCCTGCTGCCTGCCACCCCAGGGCTGAAGCCGGAAGCCAGAGCCCCACTGCCCCTGGGAAGGTGGGGAACTCACACCAGCCGTCTGCTCCTCCGGCGTTGTGGCTCCAAAGGGGGGCAGAGCCAAACCCATCCTGGCGGTCCCATGGGAAGGGGCCGCTGTTTTCCCCCACCCCTCCAATCACTGCCCAGAAGGCTGTGGCTGCAAGAAAAGCCGTATTTGAGAAACACTCTCTTAGAAAATGCTTTTCATAAAGAGAAGCTTGAGATTTGTATGCATGTGCCCTCCCACTCTGGGTATGTACAAATACTGCAGTGTTTCAGGCAAATTGTGCATTTGCATGTGCAAAGAAAAGTCACAAAATAAAGCCACCATGTCAACCAGATCAGATATAAGCAGTCATAAGATCATAAGAATGGCCATACTGGATCAGAGCAAAGGTCCATCTAACCCAGTATCCTAGCTTCTGACAGTGGCCAATGCCAGATGCTTCAGATGGAATGAACAGAACAGGGCAGTTATTGAGTGATCCATCCTCTGTTGTTCAGTCCGATCTTCTGGCAATCAGAGGTTTAGGGGCACCCGGAGTATGGGATTGCATCCTTTACCATCTTGGCTAATAGCCATTGATGGACCTATCCTCCATTAACTTATCTAATTCTTTTTTGAACCCAGTTATACTTTTGGCCTTCACAACATCCCCTGGCAATGAGTTCCACAGGTTGACTGCATTCTGTGAAGAAGTAGTTCCTTACATTTGTTTTAAATCTGCTGCCTATTAATTTATTTGGGTGATTCCTGGTTCATGTGTTATGTGAAGGAGCAAATAACACTTCCCCATTCACTTCCTTCACACATTTCATGCTTTTATAGACCTTTGTCACATCCCTCCTTAGTTGTCTCTTTTCTAAGCTGAACAGTACCAGTCTTTTTAATCTCTCCTCATACGGAAGCTGTTCCAAACCCCTAATAATTTTTGTTGCCCTTTGCTGTACCTTTTCCAATTCTAATACCTTTTTTGAGATGGGGTGACCAGAACTGCATGCAGTATTCAAGGTGTATGTGTACTATGGATTTATATAATGGCATTATAATATTGATTATGATAGCTTCTTTGACTGCTAGCTGTACACTGAGCAGATGTTTTCAGAGATCTATCCATGATAACTCCAAGATCTCTTTCTTGAGTGGTAGCAGTCAATTTAGACTCCCATCATTTTCTGTGAATAGTTGGGATTATATTTTCCAATGTGCATCACTTTGCACTTACCAACATTGAATTTCATCTGCCATTTTGTTGCCCAGTCACCCCGTTTAGTGAGATCCCTTTGTAATGCTTCACAGTCAGCTTTGGACTTAACTATCTTCAGTATTAGTGTATCATTTGCAAATTTTACCACCTTACTTTTCAACCGTTTCACCCCCAGTCCCAGCAGAGATGCTGAGCACTGAATGAAATGGTCTTTCCATCTCACACCTATATATATATAATATAAAGTTTCTAAGACAGCAAATCCTGGATCTGACTTTAGTCAGGCTATTGAGTATTATGAAGTAATAAAATTGGTGTCAGTGGCCTAGCTAATGAGCTACAAGCTTGTAGGGGAATTCAGAAGCTGTCAAAAGTTCAAGTTTATGCCATTCAGTAATATTTTTCCAAGTAGACTTCCATTAGTTAGACTTCATTGTTACAGACAATTCATCTCTTGGTACTGGAATGCAAACCCTGAATAGTAATACTGTGCAATGCCAAGCCTATCTGTATTGTAGATAAAAATTCCAACCTGACCCACAACTTCCACCTTTAAAATGCCATCCGTTTGAAGGGTCTCTTGTGTTAGTTGGTGAGTGACTGGCAGAAACAGCAATACAGTAAAGAAAAGAGTACACTCCTGGGAAAGTCTTTTATTGTGTTTTGTGCAAGCAAAGGAAAGAAAATAGTGAAGTAACAAGAGATGTCCTTGATGCATAGCAAGGCCAACATTCCTGCTAAAACCAAAGGCTGGTAAAGCATGGAGTGGATAAGAGAGAGTAAAGATTGCTCCGAGAGATACGAATGCATTAAGATAGGTCAAATTAAAAGCAATTTAATGCTGAGAGGAAGGTTGCCCATGCTTTGGGCCCACTTACAGGTGGAACCCTGCTTGGGTTCCATCAGTACTGTGGCAAAATCAGACTCTGTAAAATGTTTTGACTTTGCTTCATCAGAATTTGCTGATTTGGCAATGTTTTGTTGGAATTTTTCCAACCCGCTCTAAGCTTTATATGTCTTAATAGATCTTTTTCCTGTTCTGTCCTCATATAGTTTCACACCCCATCCGTGCACATCTGTTAATAGATAAATTGTCAGTAGGTGGTGCTCAAGCATATACAGCATTGTGCCCTTGCTAGAGGTATATGGCTGGAACTGTGTATCGTATTAAACATCATTACAGTTCCTATGCAGGGCAGTGGGGAAGGAGAACATGGGGGAGATGGTTCGGTGTCAGGCCAGGATTGGGATGATGGGATGTGTATTTATGTGGCTTCAGTATCATCACACAACTGCCATATAGTGGCTTTAGTCCTGAGGTTGGAGAGTTTCACCCAGACCTTAGGTTGCAGGTGACAGTTTTCATCTAGAGACAGGGAGAGAGAGAGAGAGAGAGAGATTCTGCAGACCCAGCCAGACAGCCAATAGAGCAAACACATGTTAGCCAAGAAAACCTCTTCCAGGGACTAAGCTGCCTTCACTGATGACATGGTTGAGGATGTTGACAAACAGGAGTTAATAGGCAAATCAAAAGGAGCTCTGTAAATTTCAGCTCACAGGAAACTTCCATGTTTGCCTAACGGAATAAGCAAAATTCTTGAGGATTTTTCTTAAACTTGTGAGAGGGCCAAGTTTGCTAACCTGCAGAGCATAGTCCAGGGCACACTGCATTTACCTAAGGATTATCGTGTGCTTGAGCTAGCGTGGGCTGTTTCCAAGTCATCACTAGGCACAGACAGCAGGTTAACTGGTGATTGTTGCTGCCTATTGTCAGTAGTACCATGTATATTATTTTTAATTATGTATTTGTAGCCAGAGGCTGTGGTGATGGGCCATAAGAAATCACTGTATTGTGTATATATGAACAAGCAAGAGAGAGTAAAATAACAATGTTTATATCTGTAGAAAAAGGCAATGGGCCAGACTCATCTTAGTGACATCAGTGCAAAGCCAAATGGATGGCACTGCTGAGTGAAGCTATGTCCATTTCATGTTACATTAAGGCTTCCAAACTTTTTCACTTTTGATTTCAGCAGAATTTGAACATGAATGCCCATACACTGGGCAGTGTCAATCCATAACCAGCAAATGCTTTGTATTTGGGTAGCACGTCTCACCAGAAGATCTAAAGCCCATTATAAATACTCCATTAAGCCTCCCAACCTCCCTGTGAGGTATGCTAGTATTATAGCCATATTCCAGTAGGATAATTGGAGCATAGAAAAACTAGGGCCATGGTTTTCAAACAGTTCTTCTCATTTTGGGGGCCTCAATTTCGGGGTGCTCAATTTGAGACACTAAAGAGGTCTGATTTTCAGAGGTGCTGAGCACCACAACTCCCAGCATAGTCCATAGGGTATTCAGCCCCCTGCCAATCCAACCCTACTGGTCATGTTGGGCAACTACAATTAGCTTGCACTGCTGCTAAGCAGAATACTCCAGTTTCCAGGACTGTCAAGCTAGCAAATTTCACCAGTAATAAAATCATTGGGGAAAGTGTAAGGGCCTTTTTTAAAATGTCTCAAGTGTACATTTTGTTTTCTGTTTTAAATGAAAAACACTTTTTTTTAGTAGTAAGAGTATTATAATACATCACATCTAATAGCGGAATACAAATCCTCTGGATTGAATTTTTTCTTGCTACTTCTTCTCTGTACTTTTTTTGACACATGAATCTGATGCTTATCAGGTGTCTTTTTTGGAAGCTGTCAAATTATTTAAATGAGTGCGAATCTGACATTTCCAGATGATAGTGTTCAATAAGTGCCTTGAAAAGAGTGTTTTCAAGATGTCTACTTTGATGGACACCAGTCAGGCTGTTGAAATTAGAGGTTTTGAGTGCTTCAGTTTAGGAGTGACTTACCAGAGCTCAATAAAATAAAATTAAATGTTCCTAGGAAAGAATGTCACACACACACACACACAAAGTTTTAGCTTCATCACTACAAATGGACATAGGTGCAACAAAGATCTGGAAGTCACTAATGGCACATAACTATTTGTAATAGACTTGGAAATTCTGAGTTCCTCACATAGCTAACTATTGCAGGTATTGTCAAGTAAAAAAAAGTTTGGTGTGATAGCTGTTTTGTTTTAAGGCAATAGATTTTTAAAAATCAATTTATCTGGACTGCATAGAGAGTCTGTGGCAGAGCCAGGAATTGAGCCCAGCTCCATTAAGACCCAGTCCACATCTTAAAACAAAACAGGTGTCACACACATTTTTTTAACATGTCAATACCTGGAATAATTCGCTACATGAAGAAATCACAAAAGCATCCTTCCTCTAATTTCTCAAGGCCAGATCTTCAGCTGTGCAAAGGGGCCCAGCTCCATTGAAGTCAATGGAGGCTCTGGCCCTCGGCCTTCTGCATTCCTAACCCCACGGAAAAGGCGTTGCAAACCCAGATGTGCTCTGCATACAAAATACATCTGGGCTGCAAAACCTTGCATTGGACTGCGGAACAGGGCCTCTGTGGAGAGAGAGAAAAGGTTGCAGACTTCATTACAGTGCTTCCCGATTTCACCTGTTTCTTCTCATCATAAATGTTATTGCATTGTTTGCTTTATGCTGCTTGTAAAATTACTTTAATATGATGGAAAATCCCTAAAGCTGCATAGTTTTCAACCTGGCACAACAATGCCTGAGAAGTAAGGTCTGCTGAGTTACTGAGATAGCCAAGCGAATGACAGAAGATATCGAAACATTTGATCTAGTTTTATAGTTGTGCCAGGAAATATGGTGGATTTGTTTTTTCATTTGCATTTGCCACTCTGGCTTTCTCATCTCTGCACTGCCCATGCTGAAGCTTCGTGAAAACGTAATATAAGCAAATCCATGATAAAGGGGAAAATGCATTAGCAGTGACACAAACGGATCCATGTCCCTCTTGGCTGATGGAACTGAGGAGATTATCTGAGCTTCCTACCAGTAAAGATTAATACCTTCTTGAGGGCTTGGTCATAACATGAGCCTTGTTTTAGGAGCAGTATGTCGTGCTGCTGCCCCTATAGTCTGTAGACCAGCGCGACCATAAACATTTGCATTACAAATTAAGTCATTCCACTTTATGCCCAATATACGGCGTTGGCATTTTATCTAAAAAGCCCTAGCTTTCCCCAGTCTGAAGGCATAGTGTCTGTGTTTCGCAACTGTACAGCAATACGGAGAAGATACGGAGAATACATCCTGAACTTGACTGTCGTGCCGAGATTATGTTGATTCCATATTCATTGTAAACAATGCATGGCAGATGCTGCAATGCCAATCCGGTGGAGAACCTCTGTGTGAGAGTTGGAGGAACTGGTGAGTATAGAACCCAAATAGCAAAAGCTGGAGATTGCTTCAACAGTGCATGTGTATATCCAACTAAATAACCAATCAAACCTGAATGAGCTTTGAAAATGCAAATGAAGAAAAGTGCTTATTTCAAAGCAAGTGGCCATTGTGTGTGATGATGGGAGGTCAGAGACTTTAAGTGCATTCCTCACTCACCGTCATCAAAGGAAAAGCCACGAGGGTAGAGACATGGGCAGCTTGTTTTCTGTCTGAAGAAGATACAAGTATAGATTTGAGGATAGATCCTTCATCTCTGGACTCTGCATCTGGTACACTTTCCTGTAAAAACAGAGATCACCAGAGACAATTTGGGCACCCTGAAAAAACTTTTGGGAAACTGGCAGTATATTACATCACTGCCACCATTTGGAATTACAAACTCTGACTCACCTATTAATATATTTTACCTGCTTTAACCTCTCCATAATTCTCATTTCCTTTTCTTAACTAATAAACCTTTAGTTAGTTTACTATCGAATTGGCCACCAGCATTGTCTTTGGTGTAAGATCTGGAGTACCAATTGATCTGGGGTAGGTGACTGGTCTCTTGGGACCGGGAACAACCTGATGTGGTGTGATTTTTGGTTTAGATAACTTTTTATCACAAAGTTCAGTCTATCTGGGTGGTAAGCTAGACTGGAGAGTCTAAGGGGACTGTCTGTGATTCTATGGCAAGACTGGTATAGTTATCCAGGAGTTTACATTTGTTATTGGTTTGTGAAATCTAATTATAGAACCCACTACCAGCTTGGGGTGTCTATCCTATTTTCTGACGGTCTGCCCTGAAGCAGGCACTCACAGCAGTGAGCCACTCCAACCAGCGTGACACCAGCACTGTCCACACTGGTGGGTCAGCTCCTTACAGGGGTGGATCCAAGGCCCAAACATCCACGTTAGTTCTACTGGGTTGTTTATGGCTTTCAGCAGCATGAGTCATGCACTTCTTCTCATCTGCCCATGAGACCTAGAGATGCTTGTTCCAGACATATGGGTCCTGGAGAGAAGTGATGGAGGATTACTGCTGCTCTCCAGGGGACCCTCAACTGTGGAGTCCTGCAGGGATCAATCCTGTTCTCTACCGTATTCAACATCAGGGTGAGGGCACTGACATCAGTATCTGGACAATAGGCTCTGTAGCCATCAGTATCTGTACAGCCCTGCGCAGATACACAAATGTGTATCCGCAACCGATTCGCAAAAATTATCTGTGGATATCCGCAGATTTGCAGGGCTCTACACTGGGGACTGGGCTGAGGCTCCGAGACATCCCCCCAACTGGAGCCCGGTCAGGGAGAGCTGCGTGGGCAGCTGTGGAGTTGCGGACTCCCCACCTGCCCTCGGCAGGACGGGGAGCCTGGGGGGCGGGGACACAGTTGGGGGCTGCTCTCAGCGCCTTCCCCCCCTCCTCCGCAGCTCCCCACGGCTCCTTAGCTGGGCTCCACGCTGGGCTGGCTGGGGGTGGGGGACCTGTGGAGCTGCCCGGGGGCTACTCGGACCCCCCACCCAGGGCAGGTGGAGGGTCCACCACAGATCCCCACAGCTGCCCACCTGGCTCTTACCGTGGCCGGGCTGCAGCTCTGAGCCGCCCCGCTCACTGGCCGGAGCTGGGTCAGGGAGAGCCGCACTGGCAGCTGTGGGGAGCCTGGGTCCCTCCACCTGCCCTGGGCAGGGAGCCTGAGCAGCCCTCGGCCCGTGTCCCTGCCCCACACATCCCCCGCCTAGTATCTATCCCTGCCCCCCAGCACCTCTGCCCAGGGCAGGAGGAGGGACCCAGGCTTCTCACAGCTGCCAGCACAGCTCTCCCCGACCCAGCTCCCGCCGGGTGGGGGGCGGGGAGAGGCAGCTCGGCGCCACAGCCCAAGGAGGTGGAGGATCTGTGCCGCGGTTCCTCACAGCTGCCTGCTGGGCTGTTACTGTCAGAGCCCTGCATGGATACAAAATTTGTATCTGCATCCGCAGAAATAGTCCGCGGATATAAAGCGGATACCCACAGATTTGCAGGGCTCTACGTATCTGGACAGCATCCAGCTTTACATATCCCCCTTATCAAGGAGCTTGGCATTATCCTAATGCTACAGCGGGGATCTGGATGAATAGCCACAATCTTAAACATACTCCCTACAAGACAGAGGTGACTCTGGGTGGCACGTGGGAGCATTTTGAGAACACAGGCTTGCAATGCGGCCCCAGGGAGGCTTTGATGGATTTTTTTTCTATCGATGAATTATTGAGTAGGCTGTTTGCTTGGTTAATATTTTCTTTTTGCCTGGATGTACGGCCTAGCCACCATTAGGAGACAAGGGACAAGGTGCACTCAGACTGGAAAACAGTCAGTGGAAGGTTGTGCATTTCCCTTTTCCCTCTGCAGCTGCTCTGGTCAATTTGTACAAAGTCCAGATGGCACCAAGACTTACGTTTACAAAGTAAGGGTCCAGTTGCTGGAGTCAGCCAGTGACGGAAATCCAGGCTTACCACATAGCTGTTGTGTACTCAGCCGGTGACATTGTCAGGGATTCCCTCTTCCTGCATGAGGAGGGGGCAGGTGACAAACCTCCTAACGCCACCCCCCCATGCAGTAGAGAAAAAGCAGTTAACAAATATCGGACAGGGATTCAGGGTTCAATCCATACTTCTGCCTCAGGCTTCCTCTGTGACCCTGGGCATGTTTATCTCTCTGTGCCTTAGTTCCCAATGTGCCAAATGGGGAGGGTAATACTCCTCCTTCTTCCTGCTCTTGTCTATGTAGATTAATCATTTCTTCACAAACTTGTCTATTTAGCTTTTAAACTCTTTTGGACAGGAACTTTCTATTACTCTGTGTATGTACAATGCCTAGCACAGTGGGACCTTGATCCTGGTTGAGACTATTGTAATGCAAATAATAATACTAACGTTCTCTCTCACCTGCTCCTAGCCTTTTGTTTCCTTTCACCTCAAACCTATTTTCTACTTCCCTACCAGCATTTAAACAGGATTTAAGCATGTTTTCTGTTTCAAATAATCTTTGCTCCATATTTTGCTCAGAAAGGTAGCTTTGCTGAATGTTTCACGCTCTGTGTAATAGTGGAAATAAGGACAGGATAAAGAAGCTGACCGTGCAAAAATAAAAGCCAAGCTCTATAAAGGTCATAAGGCAAACATTGTACCTGTATCAGGCAATAGATATCTCCGGAGTGCCTGAACCCAACTGCTTCATAAAAATCAACATGAGAAAAAGCAATTGAGTGATAATGTTTTAAGTGTTTACTGATAAACACTAATTTAAGGGTTATTTGGCCTGCTGAAAGAATTGTATGTATTGTAGAATAACAGCCGAATACATTTCTATTGGAGGAGGCTTTGGTTGTTATTTTTTTTCTATCGATGCATTATTGAGTAGGCTCTTTGCTTGGTAAATAAATTCTTTTTGGCTGGCTGGATGGCATAGCCACCATTAGGAGGCAGGGGACAAGCTGCATTCAGACTGGAAAACAGTCAGGGGAAGATTGTGCATTTCCCTTTTCCCATGCAGCAGAATTTATTGTACAGTACAAAAACAGCCCAATATATTTCTATTAGAAGGAAGGTAACAAGAATGATTCAAATGTGAGTTAGCTTTTTTTTAAAAATAAAACAAAAAACATTTCTGTTTGGTGACTCTGAGAGGTGTCCGCACCACAAAAACTAACCAGTTAACTGTTAATGACAGTCTGTGCAGGGATTCCAATGGGCCATGGAGACAAAATATTCTCTTCTCCTTACGGGTGGTCCTTCCAGGTCATGGTGAAGGCATATTGGCAGAATATTAGCTCTACTGCATCTATTCTGTTGATAAATACAGCACATCAATGTTCAGATCTGCAAATCTAGCACCACTCACAAACAAATGGATGCAATTTATTTTAAGGGGGGGGGACTTTTATTACATCTGCTTTTTAAAAAAAATTATGTGCAAATGAGTCTTAACTGATTTCTGTAATGCAAATCAAGGAAAACAAAGTAACCCACTAATCACTAACCTTGGAGACTTTATTACATATTAATTAGTAGTGTGGCTGTACCTGGAAGACTAGGCCCCATTGTATTGGGCATAAATATATAAGAAACAATCTTTGCCCAAAAGATCTTACAATCTAAGATGAAAGGCAACAGGTGGATATGAATGACAGACTGAGGAAGCATAAGATAACAGGAGATAGCTATTAACAGTATAATAAGCAGGGGTCACAGCACACCAGTTGCCTAGCCATTATCTGGAGGCATCACGGCACATGTTCACCCCATATTAGCCTGGAAAGGATTAATGAGGCTGAGAAGGGGCCAATTAACCAGATAGGCCACACCTGAGGGAAAGTAGGTGGCCTAAGTAATCCCAGGCTGATGATTGAACCCAGCTGAGAAGGAACAGGCAGGGCTAGAATAAAGCCAAGAAGCCCCCATAGCTAGAGGCTACAGGAGGAAGGCTACAGCCATTCTCTGGGCACTAGAGTGGGAAAGGTGGTAACACAGAGTAAGACTAGAAACTCTAGGGACCCAGGCCCTGAAGGAAGGATTTGCCCAGAAGAGTGGTGGAGCAGAAGCTTGAGGGGGGCAGAGTAGGAAAAGCTCAGGGAAATGACAGCAAGGTGGGGTGTTGCTGACCTTAACTGCTGATTAGCGGGTCCCTGAGCTGGAACCCAGAGTAGAAAATGGGCACAGGTTCCCTTACCAGCCACTGGGGAAGTGGTACAGTCAGGGCAGTAGAGTTGAAGACTTCCTGGGGTGGTTTCTCCTGTGGGACTTTGAAACCCTAAAAAGGGGGAAACTCATAGTGATCTAGCCAGAGGGCCAAGCCACAAAGAGGGAAGCAACCAAGTCATAAAGAGGAAGTGTGCTGAGTTCCAGAGAGTGGGAGGTGTCATGGCAAGAGCAAATGATGGATGGAGGTATCAGACCTGGACAGAGCTAATCCCCTGAGCAGCCAGGAGGAGGCACCTTAGGAGTGAGTGAACCCTGTTACAATGGCTTTTAAGAAAAAAAAACTTAAAGGAGGACTTGGTGTTTTTGCAGACTTTTACAAGGAGCTTCCTTGATGTATAAAAATGCCTCCCAGACTGCTTCTCTGCAACAGCTATGTTTCCTCTTCTTGAAAAAAGAGCACACTATTAGAGTTGTTTGTGGTCTTGACAAGTTATGGTATGTCACAGTAGGAAGGAAAATGATCTTAAGAAACAGGGTCTGGATGTGGGTGTAGATTAGGAGAGAGTCCACTGAAGTCAGTGAAGTTATTCCACTGAGGAGCCAATTCTGAGCTCAATGAAGTTTTGCACCCCCTGAACTCTAACATCAAGAGGCATTGCTCATGTGTTTTTGTACATATCCCATGTCTCCTCAATGGTTCCAATGTCTATGCAGGTTTGTGATCCCAGTAGGAATAACTTGCATAGATGGGACCACTGCTGGCCAGAACACATTAATGCTGATTGTTGCAGGGCTTGTGTTGGGGGCATTTCTAAATGGAGACTGAATTTTAACCCCTTTGGGCCTGTCACTCACTGATTGATATATTTGAAACAATGATTTAATAGTCTCATCCTCTGAGTTTATTAACTCCTAAGAGTTGGCACACGCCCTCTGTTCTCAGAACTCTTTTCCTGATTAACGATTAACACTGATAAAGCAAGGAAACATGGACATCCTTGAAACTTGTTTCTTACATCAATTAAGTTAAACCTTTACTATCTCTTCCCATTTGTGTATCTTCACTCTGGGTTTGGCAATCAGATTCTGCACTCTCCAACTTTTCTCTAGGTTAGCCAAAATAAATGGAAAACTTTCTGCTTTCTCAACTTGGTAGTTCTTTGACTCTTGCACAAATAGTAGCATGTGCTGAAAACACTAAACAAGGGGGAGTTGTCTTTAGAAAAACTGCTATTGATTAGATTAAAGAGTGTTCTGTAAATACAATGATCTTCAGAAAATAATTGTTAGTGGTTTTTTGTTGTTTATAGAATACCATATGTTTGCACAGCACTTGGTATGTAAGAGACCAGGGCCTCAGTCTTCTGCAGGTGTAAACCAGGGTAGCTTCACTGAAGTCATTCAGACTAATGCAGAGATTTGTATGGAATGAATGAAGTGAGTTCTAAGGAGGATTATGAAGGATGAAAAGGAGGGTGTCTGGCACTGGGAAGTGAAAATGTGTTCCGGCTGTTTGGGAGAGGGGAGGACAAAGTGAGATGCTGAGAGTGGGCTGAAATGATAAGTGATGCAGGCAAGAGCAAAAGGGTGAAGAGCCTTGAAAGTAAGGATAAGAAATGGTCCTGTAGGGCAAACTTTGCCCCTGCCTCCAATGCCATGGAGGGTTCCATGGCAGAGAAATAATCCAATTTTGCTATGCAAAAGAAGGTAATATTTTGTGGGGAGGGTAGAAGGGTGGCATGCTGCATGGCCGTGTATAGAAGGTGGGTAGAGCAGGTCATGGGCAGGATCAGGGAGGGATGGCTGTGGTGCCGGAGGATCCTATGCTATATAGATCTTCCTGTTCTCCCTGAAGCAGTGTGCATGGAAGGACAACAGAATTTGACCTCTCTGAATAGTCCTATCACCCTCACCCCATAGGCATCACAGCAGAGGTGGGAAGGACTGGACAGAGATAGTAGCTTTCTGATTTTTTTTTTTTTCAGGAAATTTGTATCCTGCATTAGTAGCAGCATGGGGGAGAGTGCATAGGTGCCTGGGGGAGAAAAGGCTTAATGGGCAGTGAAGACTGCACATGCCAGCACAGCAAAGGCAGCAGTTGGTACAGTAAGATAATGGTTCTGATAGGGAGGGTGTGATGGGTTCGGTCACAGAGATCCCCTTGGGACTGTCACCTGATGTGCTGAGACTACCTCTGAGCCCGTTTTCCCTGCCAGCTTGGGACTCCAGAACCCTGCCTTGTTGAGCCAGACACTCTAGCCTGCTGCAACCCAGACCCAGGTCTGCTCCATGCCCCCAAAGCTGCAGACTTTAACTAAAAACTGCTCAGCAGGTTACTTGCCTCCAGCACCCAGCCTCCAATGGGATCCAAACCCCAAATAAATCCATTTTACTCTGTATAAAGCTTATACATGGTAAACTCATAAATTGTGCACCCTCTATAACACTGATAGAGAGAGATGCACAGCTGTTTTCTCCCCTAGGTATTAATCACTTATTCTGGGTTCATTAATAAACAAAAGTGATTTTATTACATATAAAAAGCGGGATTTAAGTGGTTTCAAGTAATAACCTACAAAACAAAGTAAGTCACCATGCAAAATAAAGCAAAAACACGCAAGTCTAAGCCTAATACATTTAGAAACTGATTCCGGGTAAAATCTCATCCTCAGAGATGTTCCAATAAGCTTCTTTCACAGCCCAGACTCTTTCCTAGTTTGGGCCCAATCCTTTCCCCAGTACAGTCCTTGTTAGTTCCAGCAGACATCTTAGGTGGAAGCTAGGGATTTTCTCATGACTGGCAGCTCCCTTTGTCTTGTTCCACCCCCTTTTATAGCTTTGGCCCAAGGTGGGAATCTTTTGTCTCTCTGGGTTCCCACCCCTCCTTCTAAATGGAAAAGTACCAGGTTTAAGATGAATTCCAGTATCATGTGACATGGTCACATGTCCTGTGAGACCCCAGCCTCCATTCTTCCTGGGCTGGCCCACAGGTACACAGGAAGGTTTGTAAGTAAACAGAGCCATTTACAACCAATTGTTCTAGTCAATGGGAGCCATCAAGATTCTAAACCACCATTAATGGCCCACACTTTTCATAATTACAATAGGACCTCAGAGTTATACTTCATATTTCTAGCTTCAGATACAAGAATGATACATACATACAAATAGGAGGAATATATTCAGTAGGTTATAACCTTTGTTATGACACCTTACAAGAGATCTTTTGCATAAAGCATATTCCAGTGATGACATATTCACACTCGTAAGCATATTTCCATAAAACATATGGAGTGCAACATCACAGAGGGTAGGGCAAGTTACTCACTTACTTTCAGTTAACTGCAAAAGTGGGTATAGAAATACTTAGCAGGGATACTATATGGCCTACTTGATGGTTGTAGGATGCGTTGAGAGGTTTGGATGAAAAATGCTGTGTAAATACAAAGTCCTCATTATTATTAATTATTTTATAGATTTTTTTTTTTTGTTAAATCCCATTCATAGAAGATTTTTAATTTACTGGAAGTAGGCTCAGCTTGCTTTATCCATGATCAAACCTGATTGGAGAGGCAATTGAAATCATGAAGGTGTCATGCACACAGCACGATGGGTATTTTTACAGACTATGCACTGCCTACTCAGTGATTGGTAAGACAACATGCTTCTTAAGAGACAGCCAAAGAAAACAGAAATGTTTGCCTCCAAACAATCATCTGCTGCACAACTGGCAAAAAATTACCTGCCAGTAAGATGACTGGTTCACACTATCCAAGCTGGAAATCACTGCTAACCTTCTGTGATGGATTTGGGACTGCTCTGTAATTGATGAATACTGTATGTTGTCCTAGTTACTGGGATGTTTTCTGTATGAGTATATTGGCTGTGTTTAATAAGGAAAAACAAGCAGGAAGGAGAAAATGGCTAAAGCTAAAGCTCCCTCCCTCAGCAAACACTTAAGTATTGTTAAGAGACAGTGCCAGATATATTCACTTGGGTTATTTTACCTTCATCTCAAGCCAACCTACCAAACAGGTTCAGATGAGATGGAGCAAAGCCTGGGAACAGAGAAGGACGAAGGCCTCTAGCAGGGCCCCTCTCTATCAAGAGATGGGATAGTTGTTTGATGGATACCTCAGTCTCAATTTCTCCCTAGCTTCCAATTGGCTGCTCCTCCTTTCTTTCCCTCCGCCCCCCCCCCCCCCCCCCGCAAGGAAGAATAATTTATTGCTGACATATACCTGCAGTAAAGTACTAATCCTCCCCAGGCTAGCACAGATTGTCTGGCCAGTGCACAGAGGTGTGGAACCAAGATTCTGTCTATTCCTTGCCCCTCCGTTCCCACTTCCTTTGAAGAGGGTGTAAGGAAGCAAGTAGCCCCATTTATTCCTAAATGCTTGGATCCAAGGTGCGGTTACACCAGTGGTTCTCAAACTTTTGTACTGGTGATCCCTTTCACATAGCAAGCCTCTGAGTGTGATTTCCCCCCCTTATAAATTAAAAACACCTTTTAATATATTTAACACCATTATAAATGCTAGAGGCAAAGCGGGGTTTGGGGTGGAGGCTGACAGCTCGCAACCCCCCCATAGAATAACCTTGCGACCCCCTGAGGGGTACCGACCCCCAGTTTGAGAACCCCTGGGTTACACCTTGTAGAGGTGAAGGGAAGGGCTTCCTTACTACTGCCTTGTGCATCGTGCATGTAGTCCAAGTCACAACTGAATCCTAAACTACATCTGCTGAAGTAAATATGTACTGGAACCACAATCTGACTGTACAGCTGCATATAACATTTTTGTATATGTTCAGCAGCTTCCTTCTGTATTTGTGTAACTCTGATCTCAGAATCAGGGAAGCAAGATTTCTGCAACAAAAGGTTAAAATACTTTAATAAACAGTTTTCTTTCCCAAGTGATCAATATCCTTCCTGAAATTCAGAATGTATCCCCCCTCCTTGACAATCTGCCAGGCCAGCACTTCAGAGCATTAAGGTAATTCTAAATCTGCAACTCCTAGTTTCCTGTACTGGCCTGAGAAAGAAAATAGCTATTTTCTAATCTCTCTTTAGCGGACATGTTTTCATATTTTAATTAAGTTCTCTAGTTGCTCTCTGAAGAAATGACTCATCAGCAGAAAGACAAGAGAAGTAAAAGAATTACAAGTTGACAACACACATTGCATTCAGCCAGTTTCAGCAGCAGAGTAGAAGCAGCTTCAAAACTGAACAACTTAGAAAACAAAGGTTAGAAAATTACAGTGCAATAATCACTGCCTCTGAAGCCAGTGACAATGTGTAGAGGATTACTTACCTGTGTGACTAATAAGAGGGGGAATATCTCTTCACAAACCAGGTGATACTGAAGAAGGTAATCTTTGCCACTGAGACCAGGGTTAGAAGCATAAAAATTGTTGCCATGGAGAGCAGTGTTGAAGCACTCAGATACCACAATGAGGGGCACGCTACAAATATTAGATTAAGCAATATAGAAAAGTGATACCTTCCAGGCAGGGGACTATGAAAAACCTTCAAGATGCCCCACTCTAAGGCTGCTAAGAAAGATAGAATGTGAGTCTTTGTACTAGATTAAAGGGGAATCATATTTAGGATTAAAATGGACCTTGGAGTGCAAGAAGGGAGTTCATAAACTGAACCCATTTGAGATGCTGAAAAGGTTTGGACTGGTTCTGCATAGAGGCCAGGTTGCGGCTGGTTGGTTTGTTTGTTTTTTTCCCTTTTGCCGACTTGATTCATTGCGATAATAAACCTGATCCAGCCTGAACTCTGGACAGGTTGAATATTTTTCAATAAATCAGGCCTTATTGCTTCAGAGATTTATACACCACAGGCCCTATCCAAAACCTGCTGAAGTCAATGGAAAGCCTCCAAATCACTTCAGTGGGATTTGGATTAGGGCCCATGTTAGGGACATGCAGTAGCAATACAAAATGTACAGAACGGTTCTTGATTACCACAGGTTCTTCAATCACCAGTGGCTGTTTTCTAAAGAGGAAGAATGGGACCAAAAGGAAGGCTTTTAATTACTCTGAAGAGCGAAGATATGGTATGTGATAATGAAGGTGTTAAAGCTATTAGCATTAAATACATTTTAACTAATATTAAGAGTCTGAATTAAATCTGTAAATGACAGTCAATTGAGAATTACATCTGACAATCTGGACTAACGTTCTGATTTTAACTCATGCCAAAATACCCCCCCAAAAAGTGAATGCCAACTATCCAGTTTGTACACAGGAAAAACTCATATTGGATCAAACACTGTTCCTTTACGCTGGTGCACCCAAAAGCAGTATTTGGCCCAATGACTTAGATCTTAGGGCGTGTGTGTGTGTGTATATATATATATATATATATATATATATATATATATATCACTTTCATGCACTCTTAGCTCCTTTACAGCAATTTATCTTAATTTGTACAGCTGAACTTTTTGTTTCTTTATGCAACACTGTTTTGACAAAAAAGTCTGAAAAATATTTAAATTCCATATGGTAAGAACTCCCTAATTAATAATGATTCATACTTTGTTTACTCTCCCCAAAATAATTAGAATGTTTTTTTTAAAAGTATACTGTTCACAAGATAAATGCAGATTCTTCACCTGACGGACTGAAATGGAACCTTTGGAGTTTTGGGTAAAAGCCTGGTTGTAGTTTATAGACAGATGATGTAACAGACAGTATTCATAGCTATGGAAATTGTACACACAATAGACCATAACGATCATAATGGTGCTGTTACTGTCTATTGTGTCAAAACTTCATTAGGGAATTTTTAGTTTGTGGATCACTGATCAAATGGCTCTTTTGAATTCAATGAAAATGAACTGAATTGATATTTTAAATTAGAGTTATAAATCCTGAAAATATCAGATTGTAATGGAAATAATGACAGACCCTTAACTAAAACTGCATGGATGGTACTGGTATTAATAATACAGAAGTACAAAGCAAGAGAGCACTTAGGTGCTGATGACTGTTCAAGTGCAGAGAAACTCATTAAAATGACCTAAAGGAAGATATATAATTTTAACAGCTTCTTTTTCCCCAGTGCCCTTCAACTACCTATTATTACTACATAATACACAGTAGCAACCTGAAAAGATACAGAAAATCTGAAAGTATGATCTATGAATGCAGCCAGTGGCACCATTCTGGTGTTCTGTGTCTTATTGTTAGTGGTATTGAGAGACTCCCATTGAGTGTAAACAATTTGATACCCAACTAAAATGTTATCAGAAATTACTGGAGTAAATAATCTTACTTAAATAACTGCTTTGGTTTGGGTTGCCCTATTAACAAATAACTTAATAGTTGTGAAATTATTTGCTCATAAAGTAGCCTGTGGTCAATTTTTCTAGTGTCTACACCTGGAAGTTTTCTTTAGATGAGATGGGAATCTGTAGGCTTAGTTGCTGTGTGATAATACTATCTACATTATGTGCCACTGTGTATTCCTGAATAAATTTAACTGTAAAACTACTATGAGGTAAAACCCTACAGTCGTTTGGTTTCTGCAAGTTTATGGCTATAGGTGTTTGGTTTCTGGTAGTACCCACTGGAGCACATGGGAGCTATGGAAACTTAGCACCTCCAAGAACTAGGCCTTGTAAGGTTAATTTACTAAAATCAGTCAAGTCATGAGAATCACTTTTCTGTGTATGCATTTTTTAGGTCAACATCCTGCAACCTGGATGTCTGCACCCAGGTGGAGCTCCTCTGATAACAATGGGACTTCAGGCACTGACCCCTTGCAACAAGTCACAAGATCACTGCCTAGACTGTGAAGTCTTTAGTGCCTTCCTTTTGTGTTTGTATAGCATCTATCATTGTGGGCACTAGTTGAAACAAATACACCTCTACCCCGATATAACGCGACCCGATATAACACGAATTCGGATATAACGCGGTAAAGCAGTGCTCCGTGGGGGAGGGGCTGTACACTCCGGTGGATCAAAACAAGTTCGATATAACGCAGTTTCACCTATAACACTGTAAGATTTTTTGGCTCCTGAGGACAGCATTATATCGAGGAAAAGGTGTAATTATGCCTTTGTTATATTCTTGGAGAAAATTAAATGCACAGTACCTGGATTTACACTGAACAGTATTTGTACAGTAATTTAAATGTACTCAGTAGTATACATTAGGTACAGCGTAATGTAGGCTGTCTGCAAAATTCCATTATATCAGCTATATAGACCAGGGTATGCACTGTGGGCTGCTTTTGTGCTGAACTAATTTCAATCACAATCAATATTTTTAAATGGGTCGAGCCTATCAGTTTTGACAATCAATGTGAAAACAGTTTAGTGGAATATTATATAGACTGCCTAGGCCACGACTGGGACATGGGAGATGCTAACCTATAGCCATTTTACAATTTGTCATCCTAAAAATTAGAGGTGAATCTTTAAATCCCTCCTCTGCACTGATATCTAATGTTAGAGTATTAATAGCAAATGGGCCTTAAAAAATAAATGAGACTTTAATGGTTTATCCTGAAGATTGAAAAATGCTGTTTTTTGAAGGATATAAAAGATGAAATAAACTTGTAAGATTTCACAAAATATCTCAGACATTTTTATAAGGCCTTTAGAGAACTCTTGAACATAAAACTTGTTGTTCCCTGGTTGAATAACCAATCCTGAACTACGGTATAGTGTAATGATGTTATAGCTCTTTAATCAATTTTGTAAAATACTTAAGCTTTGATGGTAAGAGATGATACACTATTGGCAGTCAACTATCTCTTGAATAACACTCAACTGGCATAATATCTAGGCTAAATGTTTCCATAAGAGAAGCATGTAAATACTTTAGTTTGAAAGTGGAAGGCCAACTGAGTGCTGTTCCATTGACTCTCACCAAGTAGGAGCACATGTTAAGAACATTAAACAAACACTCAGAAATCTCCCTTTATGACTCAGTTAGGGGAAATGTTTCTAAATATTTTTGCGTTTTATGGGAGATTTTACTGTCTAGTCACAGGAACTTGCTATGGTTGCATAAAAGTGGAAAATGGAAACTTTGGCTCAGACCATGCAACAAGATCCATGTGGTCCCACTGGCTCATGCATTGGGATAGAGTTGCAGGCTGTTGGCCTTCGTTAACAGGGTGAAGAGGTGGTTCCTATTCATAGAGCCCTATACTGATACAAAATGTGTATCCGCATCAGATCTGCAAATATCTGCAGATACAAAGCGAATATCCATGGATTTGTAGGGCTCTAAGTATTCAGTCAGAATCTTGAAGGTCCTGACTTGTACTGTCTCTGGAAATTGAAATAAATTTAAACTATCTTTTCTGTGTATGATTGTCTGTGTCTGTTTAGCTCGTGAATGCTATGGTGACACGGGGCCTTTCTCCTACCGGTCAGAGTGCAAATGAGAGCCTGGCACGGTCAGGCTCTCCTCCCTACCCTGCCAGTATATTGCTGGGGAGCTCTGGCACTGGGCTTTTTCCATCTTGCCCCTTGTGATGTAGGTGTGATGGAAATGAAGTGGATGGGGTTGGTTCCAAGCTGGGGAAAGGGAGCTCAGGCCTCAGTCCCCGCTGCTGGGGGAGGGGGAGGGGATCTCAGAGCAGTGGAGGTCCCATCTCTCCCTGCAGTGGGGGAAGGAGTGAGGTACTTAAGGGTGGTCCCTTGTTCCCTTGCAGGCGGGAGGGGCGGGTCCCTGTCCCCTTGCAGTGGGGGAGGGGCTCTTCTTGTCGCCCCTCCCCCGCGGGACTTAGAGCCCGCTTCGTGGCCGCCCCGCAGTCACGTGCGTCGGCCGCGCTCCCGCTCTCTGCAGAGCCCGCCGGCCGGCCGCTGGGGGGAGCGCGGGGCCGGGGAAAGGGCGGCGGCCGCCCCTGGAGGTCGGGGCTGGAAGCCGCAGGGTGAGGGCTTCCCTGCAGGCCTGCTCCCCGCGCGGCAGCGGCTGGGGGTTTCGGGGGGCGGGGGCTGTACAGGGGTGGGGGCTAGTGGAGCTTTAGGGGCATTATGGGGAGGGGGAGCTGGGTCACTAGGGTGGGGTGCAAAGGGGGTGGGTTGGTTGGAGTGGGTGGGATTGGGGAGCTTCTGGGGAAGGCAAGGGGTTGAGGAGTAGGGCGGGAGGTAGGTTTCCTGGAGGGTAGCCCATATCAGGGTGTATGGGGGGGTATTTGGGGATAGATGCTTGAGGGGTGCCATGGTGGTGTTTAATAGAGGGTGGGTGGTAGGTGGGGGGGGTTATTGGAGGGGGAGGTGTTGTGGGGTTTAATGGGGAAAGGGCAGCTTTGGAAGGGTCGTCGGGACTATTTTCCCACTGTGTGGCTAGTGGAGGTAGGTTTTGGGTGACCAGATTTTTAGCTGAGAAGGTTTCTGGGTGTGGGGGTTCTTAAGGAGCGGAAATGGTGCGGGGCAGCATGTGGAGTTGGTCTGAGCTGAATTTAAGGGCGATGAGGTGCCTTAGTAGCTTTCTTTGCTGTCTCTTGGGCCAGGTTCGCTTAATGATGGCCTCTCAGGACTCAGCCCTACCTGAGCCGTTCACCAAAATAAAAGGTGCAGAAAGAACCTGGGACAAGGCAAGAGAAGATGATGGAGGGGGCAAGATATCCTGGGTGAAAGAAAGAAACAGCATTTGTGACCCAGATGCTGAAGGCCTAAATAGAACCCCTCTAGCCAAGCAGCTGGAAGAAGGAGGAGGAAACCTGGAGTTGTCCCCATCTCCAGTACAGGGTGAAAAGCATTTGATAATGCTGCAGACTGTGCATTTGAAGGAAGGGGAAGACGACCTCCAGGGGGTCAGTCAGTTGAATATTCAGCAGCAGAGTGGGGTGCACATGGTGGTACAACGAGGGGCAAGTGTCTTGCAGCCCTTGGTAGTAGTGCAACAGGGAGTAGGTGCTCAGCAGAATCTACCCACAGGTGTAGCAATAAGTATACAGGATGGTGTTTATACATTTCATGATGTGGAGGTGATGCAGATTAACGTTTTGCAAGAAAAAGTACAGGCAAAAGATGAAGAAAACCTGTCCATGGATAAACCCCCAGGAATGCTACTGATTAAGGTAGAGATACCATCAATGAAGATGATGAGATGGTAACCTTTGGTCTGTAGTATTATATTGGTAGACTTAAAACTAAAATCTGGTTTTAAAAAATATAAATGAAAAATAAAAATCATGGCTGTGACTTTTTAAATGAAGGGATTTAGACATATAAATCCCTTAAGTGAGTTTTTTTAAATCTCCGCCTATGTTATTAAAAAGCAATCTTTCCTATATACATTTCTGACAGTTTATTAAAACTAAAAGACTTTTTTAAATTTATTTTTCTCATTTCTACATTATTTGCATTTCAGTTGAGACGGATGTTCATAAGTACGCTGGTAGGTTTCCTTTCCTGGTTCTCGCACATCAGTATAATACAGCATAAAAAGCCAAACACAACTAGTTTTCACTTAGAACAAACTATTTGGAAAGTTCATGAAAACACTGGTATTGCTATAAATATTTGACTTTGTAAATTTTGCTACAAAACTTGAATGTTGGGCCTAAAATACTAGACATTGTCCCTTTCAAGAGATGATGCATTATATTTTTGTAGTCTTGGGAGTAGTAATGATCACACTGATTATTAAAACCTATTAAAACCTATAAAAATTCAATTACAATACCTTAGTAACTACCACATGATGTGGAATTAATATAAAATGTTTACAAATATACTGCGTAAATCCTATATTAATTTTACAAAAATATAATTTAAAAATTACATTTATTTTCCTTGTTTTTTCTTAAAATGTAGAGTCCTAGAAATTATATGAAAAATGCTGTCAAAAGAAGTTGAAAATATAAACTTTTATAGTCTCATTGCTATAGTCTCAAAAAGAAGGTCTACAATTTGTTTAAATCTGTAAAGATTCAGGGTCCGATTTTGAAAATTGCTCAGCACTCTAGCTCCCATTTAGAAACTTTACATGAAGCTGTTTAATATTTCAGAAGTGCTCAACTTCCAGCAGTTTCCACTGAGTTGAAAATCTGCCCACTCAATTTAGATGCCTAAATGGCCTTTTTTGAAAATTGGGGGACACCGTTTTCAAGCACCTACAATTGGGGCCCAAAGTCTGGTCCTGTTGAAGTATATGTCAAAACTCCTTGATTCAGTAGGTCCCAAATCAAAATCCCTGCAGATTATGTACCAAATAACTAGCTGTAAATGAGAATTAATTGATGGGTAGTTTATTGTATTCTCCTTGCAGGTACAGATAGCCTCTGCTGCTTTGCCACAAGCATGATTGTACTGAGACCATTTTCTTTCTTGATGAAGTGTAAAACGGTTTGGTTTTTTTATTTTTTAAACTAGATTGATAGAAGTAAAGATCTACATGCAGTTGAAGGTAAGGTCCAGCAACTGCCTCCAAATGAAGAGGGAAGAGAAAAGGACATTTTCACTGTTGAGAAAGCAAAGATCTTGAGCTGTAAAGCCAAAGATGATATGTCAGTGTCACACTGTGAACCCAAAGAGCAAGAAGAACAAGCAGTTATAAAAAACACTGACACTCTAGAAGCTCAAAAAAACACACAGCATAGGAAAAAAGGTAAAAAGTTGACTATGCAGTATTTGTAGCTCATATTTAGAAAACCGATTGAAGTCCTGTAAGTAACTTCTACTCTTTATGGTTAGATTAAGTTAAGGTTAGAACTACTACTGAAATTTGGAAGAATGAATAACCCTTTCTGACCTTACCTGATAAGAATTTTTTAATCGGTGTGATGTCACTGTAAAGTTTCAACAGAGAAATTCTTCAGATTACTGCCTCAATCATCTGCACTTTGAGTAACTTGGAGGATTTGAAACCTGACTCCACAGCTAAGTTTCCATTGGGTTTTCCACTTAAAGTTGAGTGTAAATCCTTAATAATTAAACATGAAGATTTTTAAAGTCATTCTGAGATTTGTACTCTTTAGAGCCTTCTTGGTAATCTTAATATTTAAAATCATTGTCTTCTGAAATCCTTAGATTATAACTTTTCCAATCTCCTATACTACGACAAACTCAAAGGTGAGAAAAACTCAACTTGTAATTGCACTGAGTGCTTTATCAAGTATAAGCCCAGAATAGGGTAATAATTCATGGTGGAGGAAAATACAAAAAGCTATTTATTATAACTCAGCTGGTGTGGGTTTTTTGTTTTGCTATGGAAGCTGATGGAGCTACAGATCTTCACAGATAACTCCCATTCTCTGAGGCTCCCTTCTTGATTCCCCTGTCGATCCTGGCTTCCCTGTCCATGTGCATCCTGCTTGTCCCATCTAGTTCCACTGCTACCGTACCAACCCCTCTTCCTAGCTGCCTCTGTGCCTCCAATTTGCTCTCATCCGTGTCTTCACTTTCAGCTTTCTTTGATTGTGATAATGGGAGTTCCAATTCAGCAGTCCTAGTAAGGTTTGCCAGAACAGAGTTTCTGTCTGGTGAGCCATAAGAGTTTGCCAGGTGGAGAAGCAGACTCTGTAACAGTGACAAACTTCATGTGCCCCCTGCCACCATGTCTCAGTCCTTAACAGAAGGCAGAAGGAAGGGGAGGTTTGCAGGCAAAAACATTTAGCAGCAGCAGCAGAGGCGATATAGGGTGCAAGAGATTGGGGTGGGCAGGCAGATAAAGTTGCCTAAGAAGCAAAGTTCCTACTTTTCTGGTGAGGCAGGTTTTTTGTCTGATGTACTTAATAAGGTGGAGCCCTGATTTAACGGCTCTTACTAGCTATGCCAGACAATGTCTCCCTGTGGCCAAACTTAGAAGATTTGCAGGAAGTTTGGAGGCGCCTATGGGTGGTTCCAAGATGCAGTTTTTTGTGTGGATATGAACCGATGAATAAAATAATGATAAAGTACTTTTGTTTGTTATTCATTGAAGTATACTACAAGCTGCATGTCCTGATACAGGCACATGAATTCTGTAGAAATATTTGTTGGCTGCAACGTGAATGGTCATCGGAGAGAATCAGCTTGACCCAGACCTGAGATAATGGTTCCAGGAAGGCTGTCCAAATATTACACTGTGTGCCATTTGGCAACTCTGAATCTGCTTGAAAGCTGAAAATGTGCCACATTTCCTCAATTTATTTTCTAAAGAAATTCATTACTTCTATTATGTGGTTTGCAGGTGTTATATAATCAGCATGGAGTATAGTTCTCTTTGACCGCGTAAGGAACTAACATTCTGCTGCATTTGCATTCTTGAAGTTCAAGCAATAGATTAAGAGGCTTCAAACTATAATAGGTTTTTTTGTCTATACTTAGTATTTTCAAACCTCTGAATATGTGGAGAATTTCATAATTAATCTGCCATTTCTAGGCTTTTGTGTAAGTATAGGAGGTTGTCTCACTAGTTAATGAAACTGACATCAGAGGCGTACTCCACAGGATATAAGCATCTAGATGAGCTAAATGTTAAAGATACTCTCAAGGGAGGGAGGATTATCCATTGGTGTGAGTTAGACTAGGAGTCGTGCCTCTTGGATTTTGTTCCCAACTGTACCACTAACTCAGTGTATGGTTTTGGATGAATCACTTTAAACTCTTTTTATAATAGGTATAATAATACCTTTCTGACAGGCTTAATTTTTGGAAAGCACTTTGAGGTACTCTTATGAAAGACACTGCAGAAGTGAAAAGTATTATTACTTAATCTAGGAGGTTTAGTTAGGAAATTGGCACTATTCTTTAAGTCAAATAATTGTTTTGTGGCTCATGTGTCCTAAATATGTCTATATTCTCATAGGGGAAAAGGTGATCTTCCATTGTGATCTGTGCGCATTCACCTCTCTTAGAATGTCAAGTCTTAATCGTCACATGAAAACCCATTCTGATGAAAAACCCCATGTGTGTCACCTCTGCCTTAAGGCTTTCCGTACAGTTACTCTCCTGCGTAACCATGTGAATACACATACAGGTATACTTAGTATGTAAGAACGTGCTCTTGGTGTCTGCCAGATTTAAGTGGCATTGAAATGATCTTGTCTTCTACCATCAGTCTGAATTCAAAACCCCGCATTGATTTTATGATTTTATTGGGAGTTCCATATGTAGAGCAGTGACACAACATGGCTTTAGTGTTTATATATATATATATATATATATATATATATATATATATATATATATTCAACAGAACCATCCTCAAGGTGAAATGAATTTCTCCTTTAATGTCTGTGGGCCTTTTTCTTCCTAATATTTTAAAATAGGTATGTAATACATAAACCTTGCTTTCGTAATACATTTATCGTTTTAAAATATTTGAATCTTCAAAAAATTTCATATCAATTTTTGATATTAAAGCTATTTTCATTAATGTGTAAATGCTGATTTACTACTGAGAAATTACAGATATGCCTTTTTAAAAAATTCTAAATAATATGTTCTTACAGGGACCAGACCGTATAAGTGCAGTGACTGTGAGATGGCATTTGTGACCAGTGGTGAGCTTGCACGACACAGGCGATATAAGCACACTCTAGAAAAACCCTTTAAGTGCTCAATGTGTAAATATTCTAGTGTAGAAGTAAGTGCAGTACTACTGAATCTCTTTTTGGGGGGGGGAGGAGGGATTTATGTTTTCAAATACAAAGGCCTGATATGCTGTGAGTTCAGCAGGTTTTTACATAAATGCATAACATTACTTATGAGCACAAGTGCTTGAAGGATTGGGACCTAATGGTGCACCTTCATATTGTCTTTATTGACCTTAGTTTTACAAAACTCATTAACCATAGCAGATACACAGGTCAGAAAATGACATATGTAGCCGCATAAATTAAGCTACAGTATTGACACTGAACGACTGGGTTGGGTTGGTGAGATTCTCCTTAGTGCAGAGGGCTTGTGCATTGTTGTTTCCACCATTTTAACCCCATTACTTCCCTCCACAGAAGAGGGGTGGCCACACACATAGCTGCTATGGTCCCTGCACACCACAGGATCCCATAGACTGGCATGGAGATTGCCACAGGGGCATGTGTAAGCAGAGGGAGATATCGGATCTCCAGATTCAATGGCCCATAAACTTGTGTAATGGCCACAAAGGGCTGAGTTTTCAGCCCCAGGATCTGGCCAAACATTGAGGGAGTGAAATCCATTCCTCCACCTCCAGGTGCCTTCACAAAGCCCAATTAATAAAACTTTCAGAAGTAGAGGATGAATTTCATTATTTATGAAGAAGCCTTTCAAAAAATAAAGACATTTATTCAGAATCATCACATTCTTATTTTGTCTGCTCACTCATTCTTCCGAGTGAGCTCTTGTACTTTTTAAGTTAACATTTTCTGTGTTTATCTAACCCTTTTTTGGAAACAAACCAACAAATACATTTTGTTCTAATATTTTTTCTAGTTATTATCTAACAGTAAAATGGCTGCTGCATGATGTATTTACAGTTACCCATATCCTACAAACAGGCACTTGATTAACTTTATGCACATGAGTAGGCTTGTTATAGTCATTTGTTACTGCTAATGTGTACAATTAAGCACTTGCTTAGTGTTTGTGGGATTGGCATCTATATTGTAATTCTGGGTCAAATAAAATAAAAACTAGAAAATGCCAGAGGTTCACATGGAATAGTAAGCATTCAATCATGCACCTACATTTGTGTCCACTACTATTGCAGTTACATTGTTAAATGACTATGTAGATGCTTAAGTGCCTGACATGCTGTGCCCAATTTGCAGCTGTGTACAGACCTTGCCCGTTCTTCTTTTCAAAATATGGTCCCTTAATTCTCCACATGCATTGTGCTAGATTTTGAATAATATTTAAATCTAAAGTGAAATGATTTTTAAAAATATTAAATATACTCTGTACTTTTCTCTTTTTTTAGGTAAGGTTCTTATTAATCACTTTTTGCTATTGTCAACCTCACATTGAAGTTTCTGAGAGTTTTGCTTGAGTGAGTGCTGAAGAAGCTCTTAGATAGTTATTGCTATGCAGTTAGGATTTGATGCAGCACACACTTAAGCACATCCATGATTTTTACTTGAGTAGTGACCTTGAGTGGGGCTATTCATGGGTTAAATTAAGCATGTATATCTTTGTCATCTCTTATGTAAATCTTTTCCAGATTGAAACCAATGTGATGAGCAAATATGTTACTTAGTATTGGCCTTTCCATTTTTTCTCTATATGTTCAATTTTTCTTTGGCTGGTGTTTTCATAGCTGCTGAAGGGAGATGGATGCCCTCATGGGGGGGAGTGATAGCTCAGTGGTTTGAGCATTGGCCTGCTAAACCCAGGGTTGTGAGTTCAATCCTTGAGGGGGCCACTTAGGGATCTGGGGCAAAATCAGTACTTGGTCCTGCTAGTGAAGGCAGGGGGCTGGACTCGATGACCTTTCAAGGTCCCTTCCAGTTCTAGGAGATAGGATATCTCCATTAATTTATTTATTAATTTATTTATTAGGCTGCTTTGAAAATCCTAGCCTTTGTGCATTTGATGGAGGTGTGCGCAGGGCCAGTTTCACTGTTTCCCCCTGTATAGTCAGTTTCCCTTTTGTTTGTGTGGATCTTCAATGCTCCTTGCAGGGGAGGAACGTTAAAAATACTCCTAAAAATTGTGATTGCAAATCCACTAAAATTGAAAGATTGTTTTAATGACTGGTGTAGAACTTGAAATTGCTACATTTGTAAAATGGGTTAGATTTTAAGTTGACAGTGTCCCTTTAATATGGGTGGTGTTGAATAAATTTTTGACTTTTACACTAGGCAAGCAAATTGAAGCGTCATATTCGTTCACACACAGGAGAACGTCCTTATAACTGTTATCTCTGTAGTTATGCTAGCAAAGATACCTATAAGCTGAAAAGACATATGGTAACTCATTCAGGTAAGACTTACCAATGTAATGGTTAATATATATATTTTACAGTTTTGGTAAATCTGTAGGACTACATTTTTTTTTAAACTGGCCTCAATCCAGCCTCTGAAATTGCTGCTGCAGTTTTACACAGACAATTTTTTCACTTATGTTTTGTGTGTCACAAGAACATACATGGAAAAATGTTCATGTAAAATTGTTGGATCTGTTTTTAAAACTACCTTTGAAAATTTGGCCTATCAGATTATGACAATTTTTTAATTGCGTTCATTTTGTTTAAACTGACATTTACCGATATGAAATAAAACGTTCAGTGTTTTCACTTGTGTGCTCTTGTTTTCTGTGATCCAATTTTCAGTTTTGTATCAGGCCTGGTTAATTTTACATGTCATGTGTCTCACAGTCAGGGAGGGTTTAAAAAAAATAGCTGCCCCAAAATGTGGGCATGACTGTGGCACATCTGTTTCCTAAAAATACAATTCCTTCATGTAAATTATTTTGGCAAATGAGTAACTGCAAATCCTGTAATTATAACTTGCACTATTTTAATATTTATGGCAAAATAACAAAAGTAATTTGTTCCTGATGTGCTCTCCTATTTCCTTATGGAATCCCAGTGAAGACAAACAGATTACAAAGTCTGCTTGAGAGCAGAATTCAGTGTTAGCAATTGTGCATTTTCCTACATTAAACACAGCAGAAAAGAAGAACAAACTAATTAATATTTTAAGTTACATAAATGGGTTTGTACTATCATTAGTTCTGCTCACAACTTCTGTAGGCTAAAATCCTGCATTGGGATCAGCTGTAAGCTAGTGTGGATCTCTGCACACATCATGCAGTTTTCCTACTGAAGTTAATGAGTTTCTGTACGGGCGCAGAGGTTCGTGCTGGTGGATCACAGTGCAGCATCAGGTCCATAGATGTCCATGGGAGAGGTGCATTTGTATCAAATATATATGTAGAGCTGCTGAGCATATATTATCTAACTTCTCCTGCTTTTTTCATAGGAGAAAAACCCTATGAATGTTATGTTTGTCAGGCCAGATTCACACAAAGTGGTACCATGAAAATCCATATATTACAGAAGCATAGTGAAAATGTGCCCAGATACCAGTGTCCACATTGTAATACATTTATTGCAAGAAAAAGTGATTTGGGTGAGTTTGGATTTAAGAAAAAAATGGAATGCAAATGCATAGGGAATTTGGTATCTTCTTACTGTTCATAGGCTATAAAAATATTCATTGACTTATTTTTACCATTAACTAAAAAATTCCTAGGGAAAAAATATTCATGAATTTCTCCTGCTGAGGGGTTGTGGTGCCATCTTGTGGTTGCTATAAATTGGTACAGTTATAATGCTCCACATCAAGAGTTAACATTTCCAAGATATTACTAAATACCTGTGGCATTAGGAAAATCCATTTTCCAGAGCGACAGCCCTAACAAAAATCTAGGCCATAGATTCTCTACTGCACAGAGTGGAAACCCAGTGTGGCAGAAGGAGCAGATCTTGATGGGACGGTCACAGTTTCCAGATTCTGTTCCAGCCCAAGCGTGAAATAAAAGTGGGTGTCAGACCAGAAATCTGAGGAGCTGGAAATATATTGAATGTTTTTAATACACTGATATCCTTGAATATATAAGATCTGCTTGTACCTTTGTATTTGTCCTTGACTGTCTTTTTAACTTGTGAATTTTGGAGCATTCCACTAATGAGACTTCAAAGAGTACAAGGAATCATATTCATAATCAATTCATAAAGTATATATTAACTTTTAATCTTGCTTTCATATATGCTTAGCAGGCAATATTTGTACTATATAACTTCTAAATTCCATTAAGCAGTTGTAGCAGATCTATTTTCAGGTTCTGTAAGTTTCATGTGACATGACAGATGATGGTGTACAATAAATAGAAATGACCTTTAACTCTTTGGGTCTTTTCCCATCAAGCAGAAAGCAAATCAGTATATTCTGATGTAAATACTTAAATTCTTTATACAACTCATGGATTTTTTTTCTCACCTGCAAGTAATATCACTACAGTATTGGTGCATATGCAAATTTATGCTTAAAATATCATAAATGAAAGCTGGATATATGCAGATTAAATGTTCAGTTATACAAACCACTATATTGGAAATACAAACCCACATGAGTTTCCAGGAGAATTATGATTATACTAACTCTGTATCTGAAACAATACTTCATTTGCATACCAATAAAATTATCAGTATCCATATAGTTCACTTGTAAATTGATGTATTTAAGTAATATGAAGACCTCATAGAAACCAGATTTCCATTAACAAGCCACCGTATTACAAATACAACCTATTTGTTATAATTGAGTCAATATAACTGACAGGTTCCAAACAAATTTATACAAAAGGCCAAGATTTTCAAACTAGGAGCCTAAAGTTAGGGTCTTAAATGGATACTTAAGTGCCAACCTGATTTTCAAAAGTGCTGAATAGCCAAAAGTTACGATTTGGGTCAATACTGCACATTTTTCAGCTTCTTGTACAAAGGCTCATGCCTTCATCACGTGTGTGTGTGTGTGTGTGTATGTACGTGTATATATATATATATATGTGTGTGTGTGTGATTTGATTAAATAAGTTATCATAGTGGGCTCCCAGTGAGGTGGGTTGAGGCATAAAGGGCCAGATTTTTAAAGGTATTTAGGCAGATAAAGATAGGCACCTAGGTACATTTGGAAAACCCACTAAAGGCCTAACTCAAATTGAAATCAATTAAATATTTATTTATAAAGGTAGAAATACGGTAGGGTGCTTACTTATGGAATTTGTCTTTGTTCAAAGATTATCACCTAACAAGCACCTATTGATTGTCAACAAGCCCACGTATACTGCAGGTACCATATTACAATACGGTAAATATCATTTTGGGCCAGATTGTCAAAGGTACTTAGGTGCCTAAAGATGCATAATGATTTCAATGGGAGGTAGGTGCCCAAACTGCTTAGGTGCTTTTGAAAATCCCACTAAGCGCCTAAACACCTTTTGAAAATCTGGTCCTTTGTGCCGCTGCCCCATAGGTGATGCCAGTAGACTGTTTTTTTGGCTCCTGTTCAGAGGTAGTAAGGGCCTGGAAGGTTCCTTGTCAGCTTTCTTTCACACCTCTTCCCCCCTCCCCCCAAATGTACACCTATTCAGGGCTATTCACAGACTAGCCTTTTGTCTGAAACTATTGACATCCAAAAATCCATCTTCAGCTACCACAACTTTTCAATGTAATGATCTTTAAAACTGTTTTAGGTGTCCACTTACGAAACCTGCATTCCTACCTGGCCGTAGCGATGAAGTGCCGTTACTGTGAAGCTCTCTTCCATGAGCGCTATGCTCTTATTCAGCACAAGAAAACTCATAGAAATGAAAAACGATTCAAATGTGATCAATGCAGTTACGCATGCAAGCAGGTATTTACATTAATTGGAGTGTGATTGTTTATTCAGTTGATATTTCTGTGGGGTAGGCTTGGCTTTGGGGTTATATTTGTTACCACAATCTAGCTAAAATACTGTGTTTATATTTATTTGCAAGATAACCGGTTTATGAATGAATGATAAATTAGTAATGCAAAAAAAATCTTAAACTATTTGCTTATGAAAAATCATTCAGACATGATCTGTTCGAAAGTAGAAAATAAGAGCAGTTATTTTCACTGCCACTGTGATAACAAAACATGGTATTTGCATCTTATTTGTAGTATTCAACACGTACAGAATAAAGTTTTTTCAATCCGAACTGGCATTTATATAAAACAAATAACAATATGCTATAAAAGTAGCTTGGAAGCCATGCAATACAAAATGTCAGGAAAGACTGGATTCCTGGAGTAGGTTATTTTTCATAAGAAGTAATTTGACATAGGATACTGTATTCCTTGCCTAATTTATTTACACAATTTACATTTTTAATAGGTTAGATGTACCCCATATCTTACAGATATAGACAACTCTTTAGAAACTTCATTACATTTCATTTAGAAATGTTCATACCCTCAATCAGCTTTGCTCTATTTATCTGGCCTTGGCTGAAACAAACTTCTTAGTGGACCTTTTGTTATCAGAATGTATTTCTACATATTTCTATCTTATACCTATTCTAGAAGGAATTTTCATACATCTGAAAATGGAAGAATTAATTCATGCTATATGTTTCATACATGTTTTGCTATATCAGTAACATAGGGAAGCATATTTATCCCAATATATAACGTTATAGTCTTTGTTTCATTCCTGGATGATGTGATTAAAGAGTTATGTACACTCTAGACAAATCATTTTACACTATATTTCAATCCAAAGAAACTTATTTTTGGATGCTCTGATTAGAGAATTATGTGCAGTCCAGACGTGATGAATTTTCATCCTCTTAAGTTGTATTTAGAAATCTGTCATGTTTAAAAACTGAAATATGTGGCCATGCTCTATGGAATATTTATTTGTTCATCACAGTTATTAACTCCATTATTACCCTTACATTAGCAATGTATGTACTATACATTAGCACAATTAACATCTTCACAATCCAAAGGAATAAACATGCTATAGTAGTATAAGTTTTTCTAAAAACTCATAAAAAACGCACAGGATTCTTTCACTGAGACTCCTGCTCTAAGTGCTTTTAGAACGGTCATTGGAAAAGTGTGAAAATGTAGTGACTTGTTCTGCCTGTTGATTTTTAGAAAGATTCTCTCACACTCAGGAAGAGACAAACTATAGAGAGAAGATAACTAAATATGGATCAAAAGCATGGATTCTCAATCAGACAAGCATACTCTGTAGTAGAAAGGGATATTTAACTTTTAAGGCTGGGCTTTTAAGCTCACTAAAACCATGTATAGCTTTCTCTTGCCATTGCTCCCTTGAAGTGGGTAACAAAGTGTAAAATACTGAGAACTCAGTAATATGGGTTTTCACGTGTGTTCTTTATAACTTCAGCAGCTTATTAATTTTAAATAATTTCTGTTGAATTAAAACCACTTTGCCCTCTGAACTCACCAGTTACCACTTGTCCGAGGAAAGGAGGGCACAGGCATTCTCTTATCTAGTCAGCTGTCCACTTGTCTGGGGAAAAGAGGGCAGGAGGCAAGCCAGATCTTAAAGAGGTTTTTGAAGCTGCAGTATGCAGGTGTGCATTCTCTACAAGCAGCAATCTTTTCTACCCTCTCTGATGCCGTTGCTATTAGTCATTCCTTCCCACTGTTAATTACATAGGCCCTGATGTGCTAGCATAGACTGTTCCCTTGCAGAGTTCCATTTCCTTCAGCGCGTCTCCAGGTGCATGCAAGGATCCATATCAATGGATCTCACTGCATCATCGGGGCCATGCAAACTCAGCAGGGGTGGAGTTTCCAACAGGCAGTAGGAGACAAAGTCTTAAGTACCCACCAACTATTAAAATAACATTTTTTTAAAAATCAAAACAGTTCACTTATTCTCTCATTTTCTGAAAAGGTTTGTTTTGTTCCAACCATTCTTTAAATCATTGCTCAGTAAAATAATTGACACTCTTGAATGTTCTGGTAAAGTGAAAAATTTAGGAAAATACAAACTAAATCTCAGTACTCAGCCCTTAACATTTTATTTCAGGGATCACTGTTCTCCAAGTGATGGTACACATTGGGTAAAATCCTGGTCCCATTCAAGTCAGTGACAGTTTTGCCATTGACTTCAGTGGGAGGAGAATTTTACCCTACATGTTCTTCAGTACCTGTGCTCTGTGAGACAAATGAAGGAAACTGCAACAACCTTGGACTCTAGTTTTCTTGCTTGTCACAAAAAGTTAGTTATGTTTTAAACATTGTTTTCTTCGTTTCAGGAACGACACTTGATTGTGCATAAGCGTACACATACTGGTGAGAAACCCTTCACTTGTGTATGTTGCAGCAAATGCTTCCGGCAGAAGCAGCTTCTAACTGTTCACTTCAGGAAATACCATGATTCCAATTTTAAACCAACAGTTTATGAATGCCCTAAATGTGGCAAGGGCTATTCACGCTGGGTAAGGTACTTCCTTTTAAGGAATCTCAGTGGGGAGATTTCTTTAGTTAAGTACTACATACCACATTTTTATAAAGAAGCAGTCTGCTGGCTGAACTGAATCTCCTGCTAGCTCCTTGATGCAGAGCCACCAATAGGCTTTTCCCAGATCTTACATCAAAGGATTAATACATCTGATAATTTTCCACTTTATATAAAAGGCCAGGTGTTTGTTTCAAGAATTTTATTGGTACAGTGCAATTTGGGAATTAATAAGATTGAAAGTGCAAATAGTCTTGATAGAAAATAAAAGGCAAATAAGAAACAAATGTAAATATCTGGAAAGTATCCTATAGGTACCAAAAGACAAATAGTAGAAACTGAGAAAATATGTAAAGTAGAAAATACAAGGAATAGTTCAGCAAAGTGAATGAGAGAATAATAATCCTATTCTTCAAAACCATATGCTACTGGCAGAATTTGTATCTCAGCCGGCTCCCTGAGCACACAGGATACTGTGTTAGCAACAAGAAGTGTTACTGGCGTTCGGATTTGTGATTATAGTAGCTTCAAAAGCTGGTCCTATCTTCTTTGTAAATTTGATACTTTATAAACTATTTTATTCACTTATGAATCAAACAAAGATGCTAGATCTGATTTTAAGTCTGCCAGTCTTTATAATGTTCCTTTAAAGTGGAATTTAAAATTTTTTACTGGAACAATCTTCGGAAGTTTGATAAGCAGCAAGTCATTGAGATTAATTGACTTTTTTCTAGTTTTCTAAAATCTACATATTAGAAACTTGAAATGTTTGTCTCTTTGTGTTTAAAATGCATAATTGCATTAATACTACATTCATATGTCTGTTCTTCATTGTCCTATCAGAATAATATGCATAAGCATGCTGAAAGCTGTGGATTGGTGAGGGCAAAATCTGTTACACGCCGCAAAGGAAGCAAGGGCAAAAAGAAAAGATGTGACAGACTAAAACATGATGTTAAGCAAGAAGGTAATCAGCTAATAAGTTAGAATTTAATCAAGTAAATTGGAATCAACCAGATATGGCTAAAGCTGTGAATCTCCTCCTGTGATTTAATTAATATTTCACAGTGATGTTAATTTAAGTGCTAACATAGGATGAATGTTTGTTTCAGACACCTTTTTGTGTGTCAGAAAGCCCAGTCATCTGAGTGTGAGTCATTGCTCAATTATTTATTCTGGAGCCACTGTTCCCCTGCTCATGCAAGTTTTCTCCCAGTCTCCCTGCCCAGCAATAGTCAAAAATGCAGCACTGTTCTTTAATCAAGGAAGATGAAGGCCACAGAGTTTTCTCTTGTGCGGATCAGCGTGGGTCAGCAGGCAATAGGGACCAAATTGAAAACTCCTGAGTACCACAAACCAAGCTCCTCCCATTTGTGATGCCAAACTAGGATGCTGCTTAGAGTAGACTGAGCATGTCTGCATAATATGATCATTCCTCTTCTTTATCTTGTGTTTGGTCATCAGAGAAATAGTAAAAATGACTATTTTGAACAGAATTGGGCTTCCCAGTTAACATGCCACTGAGATGACTAAGACAGTTCACACCTCATAGCTATTGTTTCAGGCTGTCTGCAGGCTTGGGCAGACACATTTGTTTTATTATTATCTCTGATTTTTAAAATACAACTATAGGCTCCCATCCAGTACTTTGGGCATCTATCCCATAAATTAAAAATCACAAGATGAACAGAGGGATTACTCCTAGATATCTGTTTCTCTCACTCTCCTCAGCAGCCTTAACAAAAGGGGTGGGGGAGTCAAGGTGAGCTTTGCATCATGTCTGGAGAGCTGCCTGGGCTATGGCAGATCAAGGGTGGGGAAGTGAGTTACCAAACTGAGAACCTCTCTCCGAGAACTCCTGCCAGCAGCTCAGGCACCTCTGCTGAGGCACGCTGCGTTGGTTTACAATTTGTTCACATTTTGAAGGTTATCTTTACAGTCATCAGGGCCATATAGTATAATAAGCTTAGATTCTGGAGTACAAGATGGGAGCCAATATGAAAAGGTACTGGCTCATTCATCCACTGCAAGCTTGTCCTATCTGACCCTTTCTAAGCATGAGTAGGCAACACAATATTTAATGTATTGGCAGGCAGTTTACACTGATTTTTTTCCCCCCCTGTATGGGCAATGCCACTGGGATAACATTTCACATAATGATAATTGTGATGTAATTTTTCAAAGTCTGATAAATACATCTCAAGGTGGAACGTCAGCAGGTGGTTTTACAATAGTGTTCCCTCCACTCCTTTCAGTGGTGAGGCTGCAATGGTTATGACTGAAGATTTTAAAAGAAATGCCAGTGTAGACCCAGACCTAGGTTTTGCTTGTGGTTTTTGTATTTGCAATACTTATGGTGTGTAGACTTTTGCTGCTGCTGTTTGCTACATGCAGACTATGAGAATTTTTGTGCATCTTCAGCTCTTGGGGTGAGAAATTCAGTTTGCTGGAAATTAAATAATGTCTCTACAAGCACTAGAGAGACAGAATGCAACTACTTCCTATTATTTGACTCTCTCATATCTTACACACTAAAGCACTGGGTCCAAATTACTTTTTTCAACAGTTAGTATTTGGGGCTGAACAAAGGCAGAGGAAGAGTTTTCCACACACACTTGGAATATTCTTAAAAGATCATAGTATCACAAGAACTTTTGACTCTTTTGCTCAGGTTTAAAAATGGATTTGTGGTGTCTTTCTGACTGATGAATAACATGCTCCGCTGCTGCTGTTGAAAATGAATTTAAATTTTTTTTTAAAGAAATTCCCTCTTCATCATTCTGCAATGGATGTGAGAAGTATGTACGTCTCCAGTTAATTAATGTTGAGGTCTCTGCTGGTTAGTAAATCATTGGTGCTACTCAGTAGCATTGATTATTGTACATTACAACTAAATTGATCCACCAAAGTTGAGAACAGAATCCTAATGGTAGCAAGGTGACATTTATAACAGAATGTACTCATCCTCCAAAATTGGAGACTTTAAAATAAAAAATGTAGTGGTGTATTATAGACACTGAAAATGCTTTTTTCCCCCTACAGTGAAACTGCAGAATGGTAAATTCATTTAGTATTTAATTCTTTCTCTAGTTGACAATTATGATGTTTAATTTTTCTGCAAAGCTGTTGACCTGGGATCATTCCAAGATGTTTCCTTTGTGAACACTGAATGCTGTGCCAGTGAGATTGTCCCTGTCGTATATGGAATAGAAACAAGAACTCCGAGGGAGCAGAAAACAGAAATGACTTGTGAAATGATCCTCAACATGATGGACAAATAATATAAACACAATTCTGATTTCCATTGTTAACGTACAGAATGTCTGTATACTAGTGCAAAGTTTGTAAGCATGTTAAGGGAAGTAAGCTGTAGAAGGTATTGGTTTCTGTAAAAGTTGCTAAAAAGTTGTTAGCTAAAGTTACATGGAAGCCACATATGTTCTAACATGTTCACATCAGCGTCAAAGAAAAACAAATTTTAAAACTAGGCCATGGAAAAAAAGTAGGTTGAATTTATTCAATTTACTTTTCATTTTTCTTCCAGATTTAGTTACAGAATTACATACAATTTTCAAGCAGATTTATTCCACAGTAGCTCTGTGCTCCTGTCAGATCCAGCTCTGTGTGACCTTCAGCTTGTTTGCATTTACCTCATGGTGAGCACATTGTGAAAGGCAACATTATTTTGATGCAAAGAACATAGCTAGGTCTTCTCTCGGAACACTAAAGATCTTAACAAATCTGTACAATTTTAGCCTAGTATACTACTTTATTTATTTATATATATATATATATATATATATATATATATATATATATATATATATATATATATATATATATATATATGCATCTGGGTACCCTGTCAGTAAGTTCATTGTAACATTATTAACTTTACAATATATATACTTTTAATCTCTTAATTTTAAAAAGGACACTTCTTTTATAACATAACAACCAAGCCTCAAAACTGGGTAAGGCCTTGGTCAAATTCTCCTCCCATTTAACACCAGTTTTACACAGGTGTAACTCCATTGATTTCAGTTGGGGCACTTGTGATTTACACCAGGGTGGGAGGAGAATCAGACGCTTGTTTTTTGGTTGATTATTAGGACTTTTATAACCACTTTGCACTATAGCAGGGGTCGGCAACGTTTGGCACGCGGCTTGCCAGGGTAAGCACCCTGGCGGGCCGGACCAGTTTATTTACCTGCTGATGTGGCAGGTTCGGCCGATCGCGGCCCCCACTGGCCGCGGTTCGCCGTCCCGGGCCAATGGGGGCGGCGAGAAGCGGCGCAGGCGAGTGATGTGCTGGCCGCGGTTTCCCGCTGCCCCCATTGGCCCGGGATGGCGAACCGCGGCGAGTGGGGGCCAGGATCGGCCGAACCTGCCACGTCAACAGGTAAATAAACTGGCCCGGCCCGCCAGGGTGCTTACCCTGGCGAGCCACGTGCCAAACGTTGCCGACCCCTGCACTATAGTGTGAAAAGCTTTAGCAGAGTAGTAAGACTGTCAGGTGGCCTGTGATTGAATGTTATCTAGCAATTTTCATTTTCTTAACTATTTTCTTGTAGTTTGCTTTTTGAATAGCTGTCTTGCATGTAGCTACGTGCATATGACTGTAAGAATGGGTTTATACTTGGAACTTGATCCAAAGCATATAAAGGTCATTTGAAAGATTCCCATTGACTTAAATCACTTTGGTTCAGACCTCTAATAATATATGCTTGTTTTTAAAAAATATGAAAAGTATTTTAACAATGTTCATGGGACATACTGTATGTAAAAAGCAATGAAATTCTAGTCATTTTAGCTTTTTACCAATTTGTTGGAATCCCCACTTTTATACCAGTCTTACTGCTTAGTCTTCGGCACAATCACAAATAGTACCATTGATTGATTGTTGGTTACAGTGAGCAAAACCAATTTTTGCATTATTCACTCATTTTTACTTTCATTTACAAATAATATTTGAAAGCATGCTCAAAATATAAAATATATACTTTAAATATATACTAGCATTTTCAGTGAAAACATGCTTTTTTAAACTAATTTTAATGACAAGTCATAATGAACAAATTTTATTTTAATTAAAAAAAAACCCAACATATATTTGATTTTCAGATGTGGAGTAAGTTATGTATCTGGATTGTTTTTATGAGTGTTACAAATCCTGCTGTCTTTATTCAATCAAAACATCATCATAACTTCAGCAAAGGTTTTGCCTGAGGAGAAATGCAGAATTTGGTTCACTTTAGTTGGCTGACAGCCTAATTCTAATGTTTTTAAAGGCAAATATTTTAACACAAAGCTACACATACTGTAAATTCAAACTGATACCCCACTTATATTCTGCGCGTAGACCTAATTATGTACTATAGGTTTTTAATTATCCTTTTAACAATGCTTTTGTAGCCATGACAATAAGATTCTTCTGTGTTCCGTGCATTCCAAGCTAACTGAGTTTAAGTATTCACGTCTGAAAGAACACTTACATGTTTTTGTTACTTTTAAGAGGTTAATAAATGCATGTTTATTTTCAATTAATATAGTATTAAGAACTTTATCCTGTCCTTTACATGGCAAGTATAACTAGATAGCTTGTAGCAGCTACACTACTTCGAAATAAGACCGATCCTGTGATGTGCTGAGACTCAATTACCATTGAACGTGGGAAAGCAATCTCACCCTCTTGTGCACCAACACACATCTAGGAGTTAATGGTGGTGAGCAACTCACCAAAGGCACTTGTCATCTTGCAGACTGGAGTACCCAGGTTAACGAGATACAGTGTGATGCATGCTACCACAGGACAGGATCAAGTCCTTAAACTACTACTGATATAACTACTTATTACAGTAGTTACAGCTTTTATAATGCAGTGCGATACCCCATCCAGTTTTGTAATGTAAGTAATTTAGAATCAATGGGAAGGCGGTGTACTTGAATCAGTTAACCTTGCTGGTTTGTTTAACCCACATTCCATAATAACAATGTTATGTGGCTGTTCAGATGCATAGTCTGTGTTCATATTCTGTGGCAGTTTGTCTAATGATAATGTTTACCTATTTCTAATAAGCTAATAGTTAATGCTGATTACTTAAATTACCTAACAAGACCTAGGTTTTAAGAATGGTTTTGTTTCTATTATGGAAGTGTGAATGGTATTGTTGGCCTAGCATGCACTAACGTTAACATTTTTCATCTGAAAATCAGAATATTGGTTTCTTTGTTTAAAATTCATAACAATGTTGTGTAAACATTTGACCATTTTCTGTGTATAAACTGTTTATTTTGAATCAGAGTAATTTGGCTTTCTTCTTATTCTAAACCAGAAAATCAGACTGCTTGAAATAAGATATTTTCTCTTATTTGTGAACTCAAAGTAGTTATCATTTAAGCCATTTATAAATTGAAAGTAATGTATGCTTTTGAAGATAGAAAGATAGTACTTTAACTCCATGAGGAGTCTGTTCCTAATTGTAGTCTTTTGCCATTCAATCTAATTCCACTTTTCACTGAAACCAGTGGTGATTCTGTCTGAATAAGAACTACAGGATGGAGGCTTTTAGGTACTTTTGTATCTGTGACTTGAGTCAGGTTATGATGAACATTTTACAAAATGCTAGTTTTGAGGATATCTGATCAAAAAGCTATACATAACTATGTGGATTTTAAGACAATATATGGATATGATTAAATACAGTATAGAGAAATAAGATCGCAGATGTAATCCTAAGAAGTTAAATTGATCAATGGTATTTAAGAGGCCAAAGGAAAAATTATTTTAAAAGTTTAATTGTAATGCTTTAAAGGTTTAAATGTTGTCTTGTATTTCTTTATTTTGTATTTTAGTTATTCCCAAGGAGCTATTGAGAAAACTTGTGTTGTCTGTTACCAGTTTTTTTAGATAAAGGGCCTAATTGTCAAAAGTCACTTTTAATTTTACGTTTGCAGTTTTGTACTTGCAATCCCTTCTGAGTGCAAATGCTAGAATTTAAATGGCAGTTATTTGATTTTCAATTACAGATGTGTGTATCTGCAAATCAGGTAGTTAATCAACAAAATTTTATTATTCCACAAAATTAGACTATCTTAAGGCTACTTAAAAATTCAGTCTAAAAAGCGCAAAGACTTTTTGTGCAACTGTCTCAACAAAAATTGGATAGAAGTTGGGAGATACTTTTGCAAGGGGGAAAGTTTTATTTGTTAGGGGTTTTATGATATTTTTATCCTGTTGGGAATGACTCATGCACCAATATTACAAATGCTAATCTCTACTTTAGCAATACAACATGACAGAGCATCAGAAAAATATTTTTTAGTGGGTCTAAGTGTGAGACTACCATCTAACTTCAAGCAGTTGTAATAAACAGAAGTAGAGCATTTCTAAGAGAGAGTAGAACATTTAGCTTCTGAGTTTTCCCCACAAAAATAAGCAATAGTCTTCCCTTTAAATAGTTGATGGCTTCTATGCAGGCATGTAGAACACACATCCAATAGACTAAGGGGAACAGGTGGTTAAAAGAAAAGGTGTGTGTGTGTGGGTGGGTGTGTTTTAAATTGAGCACCAAGCATAAAATATATCTGATACCTGGAAGCATAGCTGCTTCCAGAGCTTTAACATATGAAATATGAGGCAGCAAAAATAATAAAATACAGAACTGGCCATCAGACTTGAAATCTCCCCCAGACAGATGTATAACCCATTTCAAATAATGTATAGAAAACTACCCAATCCTACTGTCAGAAAAATGACAGGCTGGGGATGTATCTGTTCGAAAATGCAAACAACTGCTTGCACAACAGTGATGAATTAAGCACTATGCTGTGTATTGACATTATGATGGAAGTAATAACGACAGTTTCCTTAAGATGGCAGTCTAAGTTCATTTGTTTGGTCACTCACTAGGTGAAAGTCTTAATCATGTAAATGTTAGAGGTTCTTCAGATTTTTCATCTTTATGTTGGTTTAAGTGTCTATTAAAGCTGCAGCAGGAGTTCTTTGTGGCATTTTGCCTTGAGCGGGCACAGCCATTCCGGGTGTGTGTAGAAAGTGTGGTCACTACACCACCCTTGGAAAGGATGTGGAGTGCACAGCTCACGTATGCTCCCACTAAAGAGCTTGTAATAGCATGGAAGCTGGAGCTGCCCTTGAACAAAGGAGAGCACAGCCACTGCCTCTGTGCTGGATATCTGCATGGCCAAGTATGCAAGGGGGAAAAACTTTCCTTGCCCTTATGTGTCCACATGCCACAGCACTAAGAATTTATGTAAAACTGTTTGCCAAAAGAAAGCAGTGGGTCATGCGATAGTTAACCTGTGGAGCTCATTGTTCCAGTATCACTGACACAGAGTTTACTAGAATTAAAAAAAAGAATGATATGGGTAATGAGGTAATAAAAATAATGTATAGGGGATATAACACCCCCCCCCCATGCTTCAGGGAATAAGCTAACCACTAACTGCCTGGGGGTAGGAAAAAACTCTATAAATGATAATTGTCCATTATGTGGTTTCTTGCACATTCCTTTGAAGTGTATGGCAGTTGATGACGAGATACCCAACTAGATGGAACCCATCTAATTCAGTGCATCAATTCTTATAGTCCTGTATTTACTAAGGCTTAATAATGCAACAGTGTAAAAATACTGAGAGCCTAATTCCCAACTGTAGAATCCCAGTTGACTTCAGTGCAGTTACACTGATGTAAAATTAGAGTAATGTAGACATTCAATGGTTAAAGCACCCCTTTAAAAACTGTTGTTTTTTGCCTAGAATGAAAATGTTTGTTCATGTTCATTGTCCCTGAGCTATATATGTGAAGTTAGCTCCTATATATATATTTTCTTTGGAATCAGCCATAAACTGTTGTTTTACACACACCTTCTGTTGGCCTCTATGGGATTTCCATGCATAGAATGATATTGCTCTAAGGTTTTAATCTAAGGTTTATATTAATTCAAATCTTGCATTTAGTGATTTATTAAGTAATGAAGAAGTAGCTTTGTCTTATTCCCTAGTAGATATTTGTCAGCATTAAAAAACTATCACACAATTAAGCATGATTGACTTTCTAAAAAAAGGAACCCAGGACTGGATAGGGACATGACATATTTAAGTACTGAAATTAGTAAAACTGTAACTGTGTATTTTATTATATCTATGAACCTGTCTTACCTGTTTTTCATAAGCATTTCTTCTAATAATGAAAGCAGATCATATTTAGCATTTATATATTGTTCTACCTCTTCAAAGCACTGAACGAGCATTAACTAATCCTCACAATACCCCTGAGATGTAGGTAGTGCTGAGTTGAGCCTTTGGCCAGTGACGAAGTCTTAAATTGTCCATAGCAGGTGAAAGGTGGCAGGTGGATCATTTTAACATGTTACGTAAAACTGTGGTTGAAAGTACAGAACAAAGGCAAAGAAATGATGTAAACTAATTTTATCAGAACTAAGAGGAATGTTAATTAGGGGTTCAAAGCTACGAGAGAAAAACCAGTTTTGTTATAGCAACAGACCTTATGGTGAGGTGAAGTGTACACATATCAACCATTGGCTGCTTGTTTTGATTTGAGAGTTTTGGATGGGACAAAGTTGCCACCTCTTTTAGGTATTTTTTTCTGTGGAGTACTTGGCAAACTGCTCTGCTCACAGCATGAGAATGGAGCAGTGTTGCCACATGTGGGGATGCAGGGTTTTACCATCAACCCTTCTTTTTCCTGATCCTAAAAGATGTCCTGACCAGACTAGATGAGGAGAGGGAATCGGGTGATATTCATCTCTATGGCTGTGCCCTGAGCAACTCCTGAGATGTGAAGCTAAGGTTCCTACTGCTCCCCTCCTCCCGTGTCACTTTCCTTCCCTATTTTATACCTCTTACATCTTTCCTCTCTCTCATTTTTTTCTATCTACTTAGTGAGAGTCTGGCTTAGCCAAACAGGTTCAGTGCAAAACTTTGCTGTGATTCCTCTGGCTAGCTAAAAGTGATGCTGTGTGTTGTGCCTGTAGCTTTCTGACAACTAAAGTGCAAACATGACAAACCAAAGCTGCATTTCCTTATCTTTTTGCTCTTCAGTGCCTAGTCCCCTTTGTGTACATTTGTCTCTTTTTGTAGACGAACAAGCATGGAAAAGAACCAGAGGCCATAGCTACACTGATATCCCCAGGATTGCTACAGCAGATCTGTCTGTCATGGATATAAAAATGCTAGCAGCTTCTCTACATTAGTGCTCCCACTGTTGCTGGCACAAGTGGCGTTGCTGCCATACTAGAGCAGTGGTGGGACAACTCCCCAAATCCTACCCTAAAATAGCCTCCTTTCCCTTTTCCCCCACATGGATAGGTAAGATTCTCTGAGATTCTCTCACAAGGTTTTTTCCCTTTGAAAAATGTCTGTACAGAAAGAGAAGAAAGGGAGATTACTAAAATGAAGACTGGCTTGATTTTTTTTTCATCTTAATTGTTTTTCCCTCTTTCATTTTGTTTGCTTTAATATTAATAATACCTAATGCTTGCATTTTTTCTCTGTAGATCTCAAAGTGCTTTACAAAGGATGTAAGTATCATTATCACAGTTTTATAGATGAGGAATTTGAGGTACAGAGTGAGCTGAAATGACTTTCGAGTGGCTGGGAATAGAATCTAAATGTTCTGATGTTTTCAGTCTATTGTTCTATCCACTAGGTCACATGGCCTCCCCATAGTACAATAAGCAAAACCAAGTGTCTGGCAACTAAACCTCAGACCCAAATTACAGCTAACATGGCAGTTAAAAAGGTAATGACTGGAGTAATTTTAATGATAATATTGTGCAGATCCTATCCAATGTGTTATCTGCATTGTACAGATGGGGAAGATGAGACAAAGAAGATCAAAGTAATCGCTGGTTTAATTCCTTTCCCTTCAGATGAAGGGATGAGTTTGGCCCACAAGGTTGACTGGTCCAAGTCACAAAAATGAATGGCTGTGATGGGATTAAAATTAAAATGCAGAATTACCTGGCTAGCAATCCTGTGCTCAGTCCACTAGAGCACATTGCCCCTTAATCGATACCTAGCAGATGATAGTGTAAATTGTGTGTATTGCCAGATGATCACCCCACGAGATTAGAAATAGAAACCCATAAGTGTTGCAGGCCAGCATGATTGAGTTCCATTATCAGAACTGTGTATGGAAACATACAAGGCCTACCAGCATTATGCCAGTGCTATTCGCTGCTTTCAGGGCCACCAATTAAAATTGAAATAACATTTATAACTAAAGGTCAACCCTTAAAATAATATAAAGGCATTACAGTAGAGTGTGCTAAAGAGCATGGCTCAGATTGCTGTATTATAATGTCTGATAAGGAAAATGTGAAGAGAGCTTAATATCTTAGTAGTTTAGAAAAGTTCATAAATAAGATACAGATTTTCATTAATCATAAGAGCTTTCTAAAGTAGGTAGAGTTCAGAAGGTGTCATTCACTTAGATACCTGTGTTTAGAGAACCATTCTGCTGACCATCGCACTGAAGACAAGCTGCTTCTATTTGATTAATGGCAGGCTCCCGGATGGATAGCATTTAAATGACTATTGTTATCAGGGTATAGAGCTCCAACAGTGTCCTCCACTTGCTCAGGTTAACATCTAGTTTTCTGTGTTTTTTGTCTGAGAAATCAAATCAGTGTTTGAAACCACTTTACATTAATAAAGTATGCTTTCAAACAAATATCATTCCCTGCTGTTTTGTTTTGTTTTTAACAGCCCACTATTGTTTGAGGTTAGTCACTGAAACAGTTGGTCTCTAGCGTTACGGATGTGCGACCATTATAAAATGGCAACGAATTTTCTAGCAGTTTTGGTTCAATCTGTTTTCATTCTTAACTAACATTTGACAGTTAACAGAATTTAATTTCTTTCTTCTTTTGTTAGTTGACTGTTTTCATTACATCTAAATTATTTTTCTATTTTTAGCTTTGTGTTTTTTTTCAGATTCCATCCATTATAAGTCTTACTCCAGTCCTGTTCACATAGCAACACTGGCTGGTAAGGGTAAGAATGCAAAGAGAGAGTGACAGAGCTGCATGCTTTGATAAGGAAGAGCCCTGCCTTTATTAATACCAACTAATCAAATGGTAGGTAGCAGTTAAATGGCGATTATAATTAACCCTTCTAACTGCCATCCTTTATCTGAGAAAATTGTGTATTTAGAGAGCAAAAATGTCCTCCCTTTCTGGCAGAAGTGATTTTGTTTTGTTGTAACAACTAATCAGCAACTTTTCATTGTGGAACTAAAGTTATAAAATATTATATATATATTTACAGTAGTTATTTCTTGCCATATTACTTCGCGTGCTCTGTCTTTCAATTGATATGTTGCCATCATTGGTCATAGCAGTCTGTACATTATTCAGTTTAAATGGGCCAAATCCTGTAAGCCATACTCCAATAAAACTTTCACAGAAAACCAGTGGGTGTTGTGCCTTATCCAGAATTGCATGATTGGGTCCTATGAGCCCAATTATGGTTCCATCTTGCATTGGGGCAAATTCAGAGTCAATCCACTTCTTTCAATGAGCTTACTCCAGTTATACACTGATTTTTTTCAGAAGTGCTGAGCACCCACAAATCCCATTAAAGCCAGTGGAAGCTGCAGGTATTCAGCATCTTTGAAAATCAGGCCATATATCTGTGCTTTATATTCATAAAGGGGTTTTGCTAATGTTGTCTTGAGATCTAAAAGAGATGCAGCTGTTTTCACTCGGTACTAGATTGAGTGTAAAGTTGCCTGCCATCCCAAGCTTGTCAGAAGAACAGTACAGCAGTGAACTGCTGTTTGTTCGGTGCCTTGCCATACCGTCTGGCAGATGTAAGCTAACTACAGGAGGTCATATAGGCAGGCAGGCAGGCTGTCCTAATACTTCTTTCCTTCTCAGAAGCAGATGAATGAGTAGAAACAAAGCATTGCTTTCACGATGTGGTGATGAAGGATGACAGTTTGTAGGAGATGAGTCAAAGGTTATTGATGAGAAGATCCATCCAGATAATTGCTATAATTATACCCTGAGGATGCAGTGTCCATCAAAAAGAGTTATGCAATAATTCTATTTATAAATACATACTTGAGAGTGAACTTCTATTCTGGGCCTTAAATCAGGCAGGTTCCTCCTTTACATCTAAAGGGAGAAACTTTCATTTTAACTTCTTATTAATCCAATTGTGCTTCTTCTGTTGGCATGTGAAAAGGAAATGTTCTTGATCTCCTGAAACAAAAAAGCAATTGTGATTTTTTTTTTTTAGACAAGTTACTAATAAACAAAAATACCACTTTTTGTTAAATCCTTATATGTATAAGTTGGTTGCTTTGAATCCACAACCAATTCAATAAATAGCATGAGTAAGATAAGTGCAAAATGTCATTCATTGAGAAGGTGCACCTTGTTTGGAGACTGCTTGGCTCATCTTTCTGGAGCGTGCCCAGTGGTGGGTCTGCAATGTAATAGAAAGAGCAGCCCAGGGACAAGAACTCTACCTGGAACATTGGGGACTGGATATATCGTAGTCAGGGCACTCCCAAAGTCCCTATTGCAATAACACCTGTTCAATCAGCCCCTTACTATACCACATAGAATCTCATGCTGCTGCAGCATCTATGGGGTGTGAATCAAGGAAGTTGCTGGAGAACCAGAACAAGAGACAGGTGCAAATGCACCAAATTCCCAATCTCAACCTAGCAATAGCTACCGTTAAATGTACAGTTAGTGTTAGACAACATTTTCAAAACTAGAAGCCTAAAGTTAGATATCTAAGTCCATATTTAGGCACCTGAATGTATGGAGAAGAGGCAGAGACCATTTAATTTCCTATACATTGAGTAACAGATTTTTAAAGGTACTCAGGTACTTTAAGATATAGATATAATCATAAAATGTAGGACTGGAAGGGACCTTGTTAGGTAATCTAGTCCAGTCCCCTGCACTGAGGTATGACTAAGTATTATCTAGATAGGCACTTAACGGGAATTTCAAAGCACCTAGGTGCCTCTCTCCCATTGATTTCATTGGGAAGTCAATAGGAGTTAGGGGCCTAGTGGCATTTTCAAAGCACCTATCTGCATTTTGGGCATGTAAGTACCTTTAAATATCTGGCCCTTAGTCTTAATGTGGTTAATGCCTATGGGCCAGATTGATCTCAGTAATGCCAGTATAAATCAATACCAAAGCAATGGATTTACACCAGTGTAGCAGCCTAGCCCTTTAATTTCTAACACTGAAAGGCCTTTTTTTGGATCCCATGACACAGAAACCGTACATTCCCTGAAATCATTAAACACATTAATCATAGATAATATTTTTTCAAAATTCAGACTTTTATGAAAATACTAGAAGTCCATCTAGTTATCAAGAAAGAATCAGTACAAGTTGAAATGATTCATAGTTTCCTACAGCTTTAACTAGCCAGATGCCATTCTTCAATAGTTAGAGACTGGATTGGGAACTTCTTGTTTATAAAGTAATTAGAGGATTTAAGGAAAATGTATCTTTATCTTTAATGCTTAATAAATAATCTCTTTTTTTTTTTAAAGAGTAACTTACAAGTATCTGACAGTAGCAAGACTGTGTAACATATCCTGCCAGTCAAATGCAACTGGGATTTTTGAAGAAGGAATGAGTTTGAAAAATGCATGTAATTTGGATAATGAAACTGTTTAATCCCATGAGGCCATGTGCTCCCTTCTGCGGTATGACAGAGGCAATAGGATATGTGCAACTACCAAATGTATCCAGGAAGGGGAGGGGATGTGGCATGTTCTCCCTCAGCCCATTGGTGGTTTCCTGTGTGTATGTGGCTCCTTGGGATTTTCAGAGGTGTCTCTAGCTAGAAAGTGAGTGGGCACCTTGGGCAGAACACTGTATTCGTTAATGTATTTGACTACACTTGTCCATCACCCTCCAGCGCCTTTGGAGGTATAATACTTTACTATAGTACCAGTGCTTTGGTGATGCACCTTTTTCCCCTTCCCAGCGTTTTTGTAAGAAAAATAATTGAGCCAGTTCCTTTATTACTGTTTAAGACATAAATTTTTGTATAGTGTATTGATTATTGCCATATTTTGCTCCTTTTGATGCAGGCTTCCTAGAGAAAGCCACAGCTGTCGCTTGCTGCTTTATGTCTATCCCATAGAGAAAACAACAGGATAATATAATCTCATGCTACTTTGGAGTGTTACAAAACATCAGGTCCGGTGCTTCTTAATAAGTAGGATTACAACCCACAAGCTTTGTGGATACATTTGTGAGTGCAGCTAAAGCTAACCGTATAACACCATTACTTGTCAATTCCAGTTCTCAAAGACTTCAAGTTTAATTGAGTGAAGAATGAAAAAGCCCTCTTAATCTAAACAGAGTGCATTCACTAAGCAAGAGTTAAAATGGCATGAACTGATTGACCCACAGAAATCATGTCTTGCTTCACACACAAACAATAATTTACATTCTAAAGATGTATACATCACAAAATGCTTCCACTTTTAAGTAACCAGCTATTTAACAACAAGAGATTCGTTTACACCAGAGCACCCAAAACAGTAGGAAGTAAAATGATTTGTTTCCAAGAAGATAGTGTCTATACTGTAGCAAACCAACATAAAGAAGCAGAAACAGCTTGCCCACACTTTAGCAAGGAAGGAAGCTGTGTTCAAATATGACCTTGTTATATTAACAGACTTTTTATATCTGAAGAAACGGACATTGCATTTTTCAGACTACATATCCTACATAATGGTTTTCTATGGTTACCAGAGGTTGCCAAAATTAAGAGGTGCTAGGGTTACCTGGCACTGCATTAAACAAAGGCTTGTTCCTCTCTGATGCACTCTGGGGATTGTTGGCAGGTCCAGGCATGTTCCTCTCTTACAACAATTACACAAAGGCTTTGAGAGAACTATTTTCTGGAAGCCATTTGGCCTTTTTCTTAATCCTCCTATATTTTTCTCTTCCTATGTCTTTCTGATCAGATTCCAAGAAAGTGTGATGGGAAGGAAGAATGTTTTTCCTTTAAGTAGATGCTGCTGTAGGCATTATAGTACAGTAATAAATCTTTGCTCTTAGATGGGGGTTAGCCTGCAGCCAGTAGTCCCGTTGACTCCAGTGAGACTTCAGTGGGAGTACGCCTGTGAGTAAAGACTGCTGGATCAAGTTCACAGTGGTTCATGTCTTAATAGTACCATGCAAACACTCACTAATTGAATTCTCACAGTACTCCTCTGAGGAAAGTAAATATTATTACACGCACTGGAAAACTGAGACACCAGCCTCTCCATATTCTAGCATTGTACAATAAGTTGTCTATAAGGTGTTTTTTTCTTTTTTACTTTCTCTCTATAATATAAAAATCCAATAGATTTCCCACTGACCTCCATGGGTCATTCAGATTATAATCTTCTTTTTAACACTGGTTCAATAATAACACTTCCTGCACCGAATACCTGCTACCTGACCTTATTCAGGTTCAGATAATATTGAGCCAAACAGCACAACAGTTAATATATAGAATCAGCCAACCTGTGTAGGAGCGACATTTGATGTATACCCATAAATATTTTTGAATTGTTCAGCACTTGTTTCGTTACGAGAGGAAAGTTGTAGTGCAAGTTTCAGGACCAGCAAAGGATTGCTGTGTTTGCAGAAATAGGCCCTTGTGCGCTGAGCCCACATTTCCAAACTGGCTTGAAGTCAGGGGTCTCTTTTAGCAGGATCTGGGTAAGTAGTTGTGACTCTTTGGCCTATCCTGGTGTCTAGTGGGTGGCAGCAGCCTCTAACTTCATTGTTTTCAAGGCAATCTCTGACAACAAGCAGCACAAAGAAAAACGCCACAAGTAAAAGCTCATCAAAACTCAAGTTTACAAGCTTGTGACAGCTGCCCAGGGATGGCAGATGTCAGTGAAGCAAGAAAAAAATTCCTCTGTTGACTGGGAAGTAGGTCCGATTGCCGCGGGCGGAGGGGGGACTTGGTCTGCCCCCACCAGTCAGGGCAGCCTTTTAGTGAGTATTGAGATATGACACGTGCTGACAGGCACTAACCCAACTTTGTTCACCCCTCACTTCCTCTTGTGGGCTTGCTGCCTGCCGTGAAGCCCAATTGGGCTGGATCAAATTGGGAGAGAACATCAGGATTTTTGGTGCCGGACCCAAAAGGACTATCTATCACCCAATAGCCGTGAAGCCTTTTGGCCCCAACATTCCCTCTCTCAACTCCTCAGCACGCACGTGCGCGCCACACAAAACATTTGGGTCTCAATGTTCCAGTTGCCCAAACACACCCCACAACTTCAACAGAACTTTCTGGCCCCAAAATTCAATTTGACGGCTCCCAACCCCCTCAGCAACTGCCACAGGATATTCAGGGTCCCATCATCTCACCTAACAGCTCCAATCCCCCTACCTCCCCCCCACGCAATTCCCATGGAACTCTCAGCTCCAGGCGTTCCCAAAACACCCCTCTCAAACGCATGTGTGCACACAGAGATATGCACCTGTTGAGCCCACAGACACCCACCTTTACACAAACAAGCCACGGTCTGATCACACAAATAGTTTAATTATGTGTGTAAACGTTAGTGAAGCACATACTTACCCGATTTGTGTACAAATGTGAGACTGTAGTGTCAGCAGATGTGCACACAATTTTGTGGGTCACCCAGTGCAAGACACTTTCAAAAATGTGGCCCTCCCTGTAATTTTGCACTCTAAACTCAGAGGGGTGTTAAAAGGATTAAAATGGAGCTGCACACAAATAGTCCGCTCACTTTACTGTCTTAAGAAACATTAATTATAGAGAGCCCCAAAGATGTAGTGCAGCTAAAGTGGCTGAGTAGTATTTAAAGCTGAGACACTTAAATAACCAGTTTGATTTGAGCTCTAATAAATTACTGTGTTTTGATGGCAAAAATTCAGTAAGAGTGTGACAGTCAGATGGGGGTTTGGCAGCAAAAGTTTTAAAAATAGGCTTAAATTACAGGAAATTACAGCAAGAAGCTCCTTTGAGTTCTGTTTTTCCAGTGCATTATGTGCCTGGGTAGCTAGGCAGCCTGCTGGTAAGCTTTTGACCTTTTGTGTATGGAATAAAATATGTAGGTGCAATATTGTGAATGCAAGGATGGGAACCAGTAACTTTACGCTGGGAGATTGTGTAATGAGTGTTTCGGAGGGTTTATCAAAGGTGTTCCTCATCAGCATCTAAAAGCTTACATAAAGCCAACTAAAAATTAGAACTGCTAATGCCAGCTTGTAGGCAATATGTATATCACAGAGATGTTGTAACATTCAAAAATGGTAGTCAGTTGGTGCTCATTTTAAAATATGATCTTTTTCCAGATGCTGGTCTCCTTTACACTGGTGTGAATCTGGAGTGTCTATTAAAGTCAATGGAGTTACTCCAGAATGACATTGGTGTAACTAAGAACCAGATCTCAGTTACACTGGAAAAACGTGTGAGATCAGAATCAGGCCCTATTTTACTCTCACTAAAATTAAATTTCTGTAAAATAAAAATAGAGCAAATCTAGCTAAGGTACTAATAAGGCTCCTATTACCATTGGATTTGATTGCCTCGCAATCTTTAATGTATTTATCATCACAACACCCCCGTGGAATACAGCAGTGCTATCCTCTCCAGTTTATTGATAGGGACCTAAGTGACTTGCCCAACGTAACATAGAAAGTCTGCGGTGGAGCAGGGACACGCACCCAGGTCCTCCAAACCAGGCCCAGGCTCCAATCACTAGACCATCCCTACCTCAGTGAACAGGGAAATATAGTGAGGAAAATACTTGATGTAAGGTTTCATTCTTTAAGGATCTAATAATCTAATGCCCACTGAAGTCAATGACTTTAGTGGATTGTGGATCAGGACTTTACATAGCATGAACTATACTAATTGAGAGAGCCTGTATGATCATGTGGAACTGCTGCAGAAGATATTTATTGCTATAACTGGGATGACCACACAACTCATGAGTAAAGTTAGTTGAAAAACAGGGAAATAATTTCAATTTTTTTTTCAAAATTCCAAAGTTGTTTCCATTTTGCAATGTTTGAAATGGACCCTTTTCCATTTTTAACAAAATTTTTCATGATTTTTAAACTATTTTAAAACAACATTTTAGCAACATTGTTTTTGAAATTACCAAAATTCCTCATTTACTGAAAATCTGATTTTCTTAGGCTACGTCTACACTACACAGCCTGTGCTGACATAGCTATGTCATCATAGCCCCTAGTGTAGATGCAGCATATGCTGACAAAAGGAGTTTTTCTGCTGGTGTAGGGACATTGTCTCCCCTAAGGGTGTTAGCCAGGCCGGCAAAAGCACTCTTCTAAAGCTTCAGAGATTTGGTTTGGATAAGATCCCAAAGTTTTACCAAATATTTCACCAAATACAAACAATTATACAGCTGTAGAATATGCAAAAACAGGGTAGAACTCTCTGCTAAAACAAGTTTGTGCTCCCTGCTTCTGCTCAGTCTGGAAATGCTGTGAGAACAGATTTCTCATGGGATTTTTGTCACCGGGAACAAAGAAGCATAGAGGCATAAAAAATAATGTGATAAGAAAAGTTATCCAAACCTTTCCTTTCCTTGCCCTCATTAAAGATTTGCTTAAGGTTCTTTTCAAGTGTACCCAAAGGTTTGTGTCAGTTCTTATTTTATATCCAAACTAAATTGCCAAACCTTAATTCTAACCAGCTGCTCCTCTTTCTTTATGTGAAATCTTTCTCTTTTCCCCCACATTTTGACCAAGACAATTTTTCAGTAGATTAACTATTCCTGATTACTGCTTGCCATCAAATTTATACTGCAGCATGTATTCTACAGTTGAATATATTTTAATCTCAATTTCAAAGAAGTTGGTTAAACTTCAAATGATTTACCTCTCACAGAAAAAGGCCATTCACAAATGAGGTTTTCCTATACAAAGAATGAGTTTTGGGCTGTAAATAAGTGACTTACACAACAGTAGAAGTCTGGCCATTCATATAATAGGCAATAAAACTCGCATTCATTAAATGGCAGTTTCTAAAATTCATTGCTGATGCCTATCAATAAATGAGATGACTTCAACAAGTTCATTTGCACAGTTTAGGAGTAATGAAATCCTTACATTGGTAGATTCAAGACTGCATGGCTCCACTACCGCATAGGACTTCAACAAAATGAGCATGAAAGATGTATTTTAAAGTAACCTGTTTTAAAGGTGACCTGGAAAGGATTTTTAAAACAGTTTATATAGATATAGATGATATAGATATAGACATGTCTGTTTTAGTACAGTTTGTAGTAATGAAGTACCCATGTTAAGTTACCTAATCAAACTACTAAAATAATCTTGTGATGCCTTTTGTTAAGTCAGTTTGAAAGATACTATATCTGTAGCATCTGTTCTACATCTGATCTGAGACTAGATAAAGTAATAGTTTGCTTACGTAACTGTGTTCATGAAAGGACGTATGAATTGTGTAAGATATACATGCTATAGATTGTTGGTCACCTTGAGCTGACAGGCAGTGGAATCTGGTTGGGTCGGGAACCTAAATACAGCAAGCGGAATTTTCTGAGAAACCTAGAGCTTTGTGCAGAGCTCTGGAAGAGGGTTGGGGAAGTGGTGGTAGCAGAGGAGGATTTTGCAGGACCAGATTTGGGCAATGAAGAACCAGATTTTGCTGGACAGGATCATAAAGCCGCTGAGCTGACTTCACCAGGGCTGGACACAGGCAGCAGCTGACTTGATGGAGTTGACCTCATGGAATCAGACCAGGTAACTGCAGGTCAGAACTGGACCTGGTGGGGCAGGCCCTTCAGCAGAAAATTGGATTTTCAGCCCAGGGGCTCCCATGATGAGCCACTTCCTCTCACCAGAGGGGAAGCAGTGGTGCATTATGGGAGATATAGTCTAACCAGGGAGCCTGGGGAGAATGAAAGCATGAAGTACTTGAACATCAACTCCCATGAGGTGCCTTGGCCACATTCCCATATTAAAATGTTTCATTTTTTTCAGCAAAAGGTCTACAATTTTTGTGCTTGTGGGAGGGCATGTTTTCCAACCAGCTCCATCCAATTTTCTACCACTGAATCTATTTGGATTTGTGATTGAGTGTTTAGATGGGTGAGGATTGTCTTGTGAATAAGTGTTTTGAGCCTCAGTAAGCCAGGCAATTAACAGCTGGGGCTGTGGGGTAGGCCAGAACCCTTATATGGGTTTTGCTCATTTTTATTTTTGTGCAACTCTTTGGTTGACATGTTTTCCCCTAGTTAAAGGTATTTGTAGTTTTGAATTCCCAAGGACTCACATGTGATGTGAGTGGGAAAGAAACACCTGTGAAGGTGACCAGGTGATTTACATTTTAAGTTCCTAAAATGTGGGAGTGGATAATGTTTTAGGTGGGGAGGTTTATTCATATTAGGAAGGGTCCCCTAGACATATTATTGATGTAGGCCCTGGTCACTGCCACTACCATCTGGCAAAAGGGTTATAGAAATATCAGGTATGTCAGGAATGGTCTTCACTGGTTTTGTTTGAGTCCCAGAAACATGCATGGTGAGTTCTTACACCGTAACAGATGGGACCAGAGTGCTGAGTCCCTACAAAAAAAAAAAAAGACAGCCTTCAAAGACATCCTTTCTCTCCCTTGTTCTTTAGGCATCGGAGTTAAATACATATGAGAAAAAATAAGTTTCCGTTGTTTCAGTTGTTCAGCTTTGAGTTTTGTGATATCATTATTTCACTCTTTCTTCAGTTGCCACAGAGTCTTTCAAGCTAGACAAAGCCTGAATTTCCATTGCAAAAAAAAAGCAGACATCTCTACTCTCAGGCTTTTTTTTAATTCACGAACATTTTTCAGATCATTATGCATCAGAAAGAAGCAAGAAGTGTCAAAAATCTTTTTATTTTCCTCTTTGCAGCTCAGCTTTACGATCAGTTTTTAACTTCCATATTCCTTCTGAAGTAGGTGATATTTTAAAAAAATATGTCAATGTCAAATACTTGTAAACTTAAGCAATGTACATGGAGAAATCCATAATGCAAGATTTCTGTGCTGAAATCAGTTCTAGCTACTAGCTGGTGGTGGCACCATTACTCCAGAGGAAGCTAATCTCAAATCTCTTATGTAGAAGAGATGCTACAGATACAGTATCTTTCAAACTGACTTATCAAAAGGCATCACAAGATTATTTTAGTAGTTTGATTAGATAACTTAACACATGTACTTCATTACCACAAACTGTACTAAAACAGATTCTTGCCACTGATTTCTGAGTGCGAAAACCAGCAGGGCTACTGAACTGGTATGGGAGGTAAACGAGTCATGCACAGACAGAGTTGGGCACTGACGCTGGGACTTTCACCTGAGATTGACACTAGTGTAAGTGTAACCAAGATCTGTTGGGAACTGAGAATTGGTGGCCTGGGAATCTGGCTAGCTGGGCAAGAAGGGACTCACTGTATTAGATTTTTCAGAAACATTCAAATACTATGGGGTAGATTCAGACCATGATCTGTGCCAGTGGGACTCACCAAGAGCCAATAGAACCAAAATGGCAGCATTCTAGCATGGCAGCGGCCCCTGGAAAGATGCACCTGTTCAGTGGTTCTCTTCAGCAGCCTCTGCTGGTGGAGCTTCCAGATTCCCTGGCCATACATTAAAGCTGCTTCTCTCATGTGGAAACCCCAAGGGAAGGTAGAACTGAAAATGCCATTATCTCCCTTTGCCTGGGATGGGTCCTTGGAGCACTGAGAGGTGTATTTAAATCGGTCTGCGTAACAACAGTGGATCTGGCCCTGTGCACATTAAAATCAAAGCCCCTATAAAATAATCAGTTTTTATGTCAGCTATCAGTCCTTGGTGGTGGAAGATTTAAAAAAAAGTTTTAATAGAGAACATAATTTATGATGAAACAGGGAATGAAACTGCTTGCTGGTGCCACCTAAAGCCTGCAGTCCTTTACACAATCATATCCTGTTCTCTTTCTACATCAGTAATATTCTCCATTAGGTTTTTTTTCTCCCCCTCTTCTTTTAAACCTTGGGAAAATTAGTAAAATTAATTCTAAACTCTGTCTCCCTTTATTCTGCTGATTATTAGCGTTTCATTTTCTGCTTTTCTCATTGCATGTGGACAAGAACAAGACCATAATCCTACATCCCCTGGTTTAGTTTTCACAAAGGCTCTGGTTTGTGGTGTGATCAGTTGATAAGCTTCCTCGTAGCTCTTTGTTTACTACATAATTACCAATGTGCACAGGATTCTGTCTGTGGAGCAAGCACAGGCATTCATTTTCCATCAGCTGCTATGATGGAGCCTCATTCTGTTCTCATTTATACCCATCTAAATCAGGAGTAATTTCCTCGAAGTCAGTAGGGTTATACTGGTGGGGGGAAAAGGGTATGAGTGAAAAATCAATTCAATATTTTGTTCATATATTGGGGAGCGAGAGAGTGTGTAGAGAGAGAAAGTGCAAGCAGTTTTTAAAAAGTATAATGAACACTTTTCAGACTGTTTGGATATATCTTATCATTTTATATACATGATCATATTTAAGATCTGTATCAAATCAAGCACACATGCTACAACTCCTTCCTGATCAGAGCATGGGCTGGAAGAGCAAGCAAGATGCTTATGTGGGATTTGGGGAAATCTACCAAAAGCAGGCAGGGTAGCACAAGGACTGTCCCTCTCCTAGCCTCCACAAAGTTGATTTAAGGTTATTAAATAGACCTTTGGCCTATGAGACTTACGACATCTGGGTCAATTTTTCCATCGAGAGAGGTGGCTTCCAAACTTTCAGGCGAGTGCTCAAAAATCCTCCCGAGAGCTCCACTGGAAAGACTTCCATACATATCCATCTTTCAGATGAGATATAAAATGTGGTCCTGGCCACTTGTGGTCTAAAAACTCCATAGCATGTTGAGATCCCATAACCCTGGTATTCTGTCTAGTTCCATCTCCTGCATTTGGTACCATCCTAATTCCTCGTGTCGTTTCCTAGATTTGTCTTACATTTGTAGGTAGGTTTTACTCAGGGGCAACTCGAGGGAGGGCCACAAAGTGTTAGGGTTAGGGTTAAGGTCAAGTGACCCTCCCCAGGGTCAAGTGCCCCCAGCAGCTGGCCCAGGCGGGGAGAGAAAGGGGCGGGGCCAGAGCCTTTCCTCTTCCAGCCACGCTGCCTGGGATGCTGCCCAGTGTAGTGCAGCAGCTGTCCCCCACCCAGGCCCATTATACATGGAGGATGGGTTGCTGAGTTTGGATTCTTTAGTGAGTGGGAGAGCCATGCTAGTGGCTGCATATTAGTCTGTGTCTGTGTTCTCTAACTTTGGTTTTAGTTTGTTTTTCTTGAAATAACTCCTATGTAGAGTTGAGTTTTTCAGTATTTAACAAAGTTAATATTCCTTAATACTGAAAAACACATATAGCATTATCTATTACCTACAATGACTTGTATTGGGATATACATTTGCTCTCTTTTCACAAGGAAGTTGTTTGATGATCTAAAAATTCCACAGCATGTTGAGATCCCATAACCTTAGTATTCTGTCCAGTTCCATTTTCCCATTATTTTAGAGGCTTTCTCATTCTCTGAAATAATGGGGAAATGGTAGGTTCCTTTATCCAGGGCATATTTTTAAGTATGTTTTAGGATCAAACAAAGACTAAAATTATACAACCTATAAATTCTGCTACTGGTCTTCACAATTTTCTTTTCTTCCAAAATTATAGAAAGCACAGATTCACTTTCTCTCATAGTTAATATTGGCTTTTATCTGGGCAGGAGTCACTCGTGCAAAACTTATTGTATATAGGACAGTGCCTAAAAATATTCCAAAAGGTCACTGCGCCTCAGACAGAAGGCAGTGCTCCTTCCAGGCACCGGCACTAGGAAATTCAGGTCTTTGTTTAATATTCATTGTGCATATTCTAAACAGTCAGTGCATGTTTTAAAAATACACTGCACAAACATGCACCAATGAACATTTTATAATCCCAGAGACTGCACGGTGGAGCTCAGCTTTTCACTGGTGATTTTAGTATGGTCATACTATTCACTGCCCTTTGGACCTCTTTTTATAAGGTTTACAAATTGGGCCCACGCTTTCAGAATTGCACGGGTACTTGCAAAAGTCTTGAGTGCATTTCCATGCCTAACTTGTGCTCACAGTTACTGCAAATGAAAATGCAATGACAATAACAATGTGCATAAATTTCCAATTAGATATTTAACTGGTCATTTGCACTATCGTTAACCAGGATTGTGCTTATGACGATCATTTTGCATGCATATCATTCTGAAAATTTTGCTCTTTGGGTTTTTTCCCCCTCAAGAGTGATTATATGGATTTTGCAAAATATGCTCAACTATTATATGTATTTTAAAAGACCAGATTCTCTACTGTCTCTAATTGACAGTCCATTACAGCTTCCCAGCTCTCTCCCCCAGCTCTGCCCAGGCACAGGTTAGAATCACCTCCCGGCCTAAGGGTCCATCTGCCAGCTGAGATTAGTACTCATTGAACTCAGCCACTTCTCTCTCGCTTGCCCTGTACCACCCTTGATATTCAAACCAACTTACCAAAGGCCAGATCACAATGCTATTGACACTCCTACGCTGTCGGCTGCAGAGTGGCATTAGGACCCAGATACGCTAGCTGTAGATATGTTGGGGAGGGGAGTTAGGGCTGGATTCCCGTTCTTTTTCCTGCAGGAGCAGTGCAAAGGGAAGGGATGACGAAGGCCAGCGAAACCTTTTTTGACATCCCTGTCTTTGCACCCAAACAAAACGGAAGGGTCAGAGCCTGTCCTAAGATGCGCACCAATCCAAGCATTATGCCTCGAACTGGCCAACCTGAATCTAAGGGCTAGTCTACACTTACCCGGTAGTTCGACGGCTGCGGATCGAAGTTCCGAGTTCGATTTATCGCGTCTGGTGTGGACGCGATAAATCGAACCAGGAAGTGATCCCCGTCGACTGCGGTACTCCAGCTCGGCGAGAGGAGTACCGCGAAGTCGACGGGGGAGCCTGCCTGCCGCGTGTGGACCGCGGTAAATTCGAAGTAAGGTATGTCGAATTCAGCTACGTTATTCACGTAGCTGAATTTGCGTACCTTACTTCGACTTGGGGGGTAAGTGTAGACCAGGCCTAAGATTGTTGCATCTCTGCTTGGAAAATGCCCAAATGCTTAGATTTTAAAAGACTCTGTCCATTTTAGTAGACCAAGAAACTGACCAACCTGAACACTGTTCCCATCAGAATCATCTCAGAATCTCAGTGTGTATGGCTTTTGAATTCACCCTACGAAAATGTAACAAAAGACTGATGCTGAGCTTTCCATCTGACTATGTGATTACTGTATGCTTGGACTACTGTGCATTCACCACACCTTTCATAAGATATATGCACGGACTGTTATATGTCGACTTAAAATAATTGAGTTCCTGTTTAGCGTGAATTGTTTGGGGTAGGAATTATATTGTTGGGGATCCAGAAAGTGAAGCCAGGCAGATGGAATGTCTGCAGAAATAATACAATCATAATAAATATCAGTAATGTTAATTTCTGCTAGAAGAGAAGCAGAAGGAGCCCCATCAGGATAGGTGCTGCGCAAATGATGCAAAAAAAAAAAAAAAGGAAGCAAACTGCTGATGTTGACATTTCCTGGTTTTGCACCATTTTCTATTAAATATCGTATAAAGCAGCCCTTAGTGGCATCATTCTGTTTAATAATAGGGTCTGAAGATAGACACTTGAAGTGCAGCAGACGTGCCACTGGTTTAGCGTGATCAGACTGTGTTAATCTCTTATCTTGTGTTAGGAAACCAGTCTCCTAATGTGATCTCTGCCCTGACAGATGCTTTTATTCCGTAGCTGAAAAAGATGTAGCGCTTAGGGCCACCCATTGCACTCCCTATGCATGTAAAGCTCTTGTTGACCTCCGTGGGGATTACGTATGGGTAGGACTCTGGCCACCTGAACATGTTGCTGGCCATCTGAGTTGCTCAAATTAGCAGCTCCACCATGTCCATCCAAAGTTGACAGCCTGTCCTTCCCCATCCCTTCCATTGAGCATACCCCCAAACACTCTGTTTCCTCTATCTTCCCAGAGAGTTAGTTTCATGGAGTGGCACAGGAGAAGCAGCAGAGTGGAGTTGCTCAGCTGAGCAGATGGAGGTGAAGGATCCCTGTTTTCTTCCTTCTCCTAGACAGATTTCTACGACATTGGATCATCCTTTGGTGCCCTCTGCCCCTAGAGGTGTCCTGCTTTTCACTTTGAAAATCTAGTCATCCTACCGGGGTTCCCACTGCTGCCCACTGATGTTCTGTCTTTGGCTAGTGCACAACAGAAGCCATCAATTAGCCCTGCCTCCACCATGAATATACCGTCACATAAATAACATTCATGTTTGTTCTCTTTACAACATATGAAAGCAAATTTTAGTGCTTGTAACAAGTGCCTGATTCTCAGCAGCTGCTAGTATTCACATCATAACCTCTTACTTAGAGGGTGACCTCTTTGTAGCAAGGACCGTCTGTTCGTTCTCTCAGTGCAGCGCCTAATGTCCTTCACCATGACTAGGTGATACCGCAATACAAATAACATATAATAGGTGTGATGGGTTCAATCACAGAAACCCTCTTAGGACTGTCACCTGATGTGCTGAGACTATCTCCGAGCCTGTTTTCTCTGCCAGTTTGGGCCTCCAGAACCCTGCCTTGTTGAGCCAGACATGCCAGTCTGCTCCAACACAGACCCAGGGTCTGAACCACGCGCCCTAAAGCTGCAGACTTAACTGAAAACAGCTTAAGAAGTGCTCCTGTCTCCAGCACCCAGACACCCAGCTTCCAATGCGATCCAAACCCCAAATAAATCCGTTTTACTCTGTATAAAGCTTATACAGGGTAAACTCATAAATTGTCCGCCCTCTATAATACTGAGAGAGAGAGAGAGATGCACATCCTAATACATTAAGAAACTGATTACAGATAAAATCTCACCCTCAGAGATGTTCCAATAAGCTTCTTTCACAGACCAGACTCCTTCCTAGTCTGGGCCCAATCCTTTCCCCTGGTACAGTTCTTGTTAGCTCCAGCTCAAGTGGTAACTAGGGGCTTTCTCATGACTGGAACCTCCTTGTTCTCTTCCACCCCCTTATATAGCTTTGGCACAAGGCAGGAATCTTCTGTCTCTCTGGGTCCCTACCCCTCCTTCTAAATGGAAAAGCACCAGGTTTAAGATGGATTCCAGTACCAGGTGACATGGTCACATGTCCTGTGAGACCCCAAGCCTTCATTCTTCCTGGCCTGACTCACAGGAAGGCTTGCAAGTAAACAGAGCCATTTACAACCAATTGTCCTAGTTGATGGAAGCCATAAAGATTCCAAACCACCATTAATGGCCCACACTTTGAATAATTACAATAGGACCTCAGAGTTATATTTCATATTTCTAGTTTCAGATACAAGAATGATATATTTATACAAATAGGATGACCTCACTCAGTAGATTATAAGCTTTGTAATGATACCTTACAAGAGACCTTTTGCATGAAGCATATTCCAGTTACATTATATTCACACACATTAGCATATTTTCATAAAATCATATGGAGTACAACGTCACAATAGGAACAATAAGAACTTAAATTCTCCATTCACAGCACAGGTATTGTATTGTGAGTTCCTCATACCTCCAACTGCCAATCAAAATGCATGTTGTGATGGTGTTTCAGACACCTGTCCACTAAGAAATGGACTAAGACCACCCACTCATTTCTAACAGGCAATTTAACAGCGGTCAGATGATAATCCCTTTCAGTTTGTGATGACCTGGGCCGTATTCAAACCAGTGACCTAGTAATTTAAATGTTCATGAATATTCATGTGTGACTAACAAAACAGAAATTGTAAGTACAATTATCAGTGTATACTTGCATGAAGATATTGTACGCTGCTCTGAAGTATTCTGTGTTGGTTTTAATATGACTAATGCAATGCAAACATGCTCTGAGCCAAGTTCTCCTTTCACTTATGCCAGAGCAAATCCAGGGAAGTCAAAGGGGTTGCAGAGGTGTAAAGAGAGCTGAGTTTGTACCACTGTATTATATATGCCAGGGGTCGGCAACCTCTGGCACTCGGCTCGCCAGGGTAAGCACCCTGGCGGGCCGGGCCAGTTTGTTTACCTGCCGCGTCGGCAGGTTCGGCTGATCGCGGCTCCCACTAGCCGTGGTTCACCGTCCCAGGCCAATGGGGGCTGTTGGAAGCGGTGTGAGCCGAGGGATGTGCTGGCCGCAGCATCCCACCGCCCCCATTGGCCTGGAGCGGCAAACCGCGGCCAGTGCGAGCCGCGATCAGCCGAACCGGCCGACGCGGCAGGTAAACAAACTGGCCCGGCCCGCCAGGATGCTTACCCTGGCGAGCCGCGTGCCAGAGGTTGCTGACCCCGATACACAGTATCTACACTTATAGATTGGATGCCCAAATGTGATCAATTTGTAATCCAGTTCTGCATAACTAATCTATCTTTTCTGGTGTCCGGTAAAGCTGTGTTCATACGTCCTCACAATCATCACAATCATGGGCATTCTGAATTTATCTAGCTGCTTGAGGTAGCCATTAGAAGCCAGTAGAAAGCTGGCACTTTCCGGACTGCAAGAAAATTAAATTATTAGAACCTTACTTCTACAAATGGGTGTGCATGGATGGATTCTTGCAACCACCCAGAGTCCTGTTCACTTCAATGGGACTTTGAACTGGCATCAGTGTTCACCTGGACAGATCCCTTTGCAAGGTCCGGGCTTAAGGGACCAGACCTGCAACTACTTAGAATAACTTTAATCATATGAGCAGTTCCACTGGTAAATGTCCCACTAGTGTAAATGAAATCAGTCCTCAGTGAGACTTCTCACATGTGTAATGTTGCTTATGCACTTACAAGATCAGGCCCTCAAAGCCTCCAACTGATTCACTTCATCTAAATCTGAAGATCTTTTTAATTCCTCAATAATAAAATATTGGTCAGATCTCTCTCTCAATTTTGGTCTCTCTCTGTTTATGTATTTTGGTAAAGGCATACATGCAATCCATCTTGGTATGTGTGTGTTTTTGTCGAGGGTTAATTCAGTGTGCTACAGATCTGTAAAGAACAATTAAATTGGAAATTATTATAAAATTTCAAGGGGATTGGTCACCTTGCAAATGAGTATAAATAAAATATTAACTAACACAGGTGTTGTTCGTGTGCTGTCAGGCTTTACAACTGCTAGGAGGAGAAGAGAAAAAGCAGAGCCATTTGCTAATCCTTCCCTTTTGTTGCTTAAGGGAAATTTCAGTATAAAGTAGCAATTTCCATATCATTTGAATGGCAGTTTCAACCCATTGATGTTTAAAACTAAAATGTGCAACTACTATAATCAGCAAAATGTATGCAAATGTCTCTTCCTTTAAATGTAGCTCTTTGCTCCGTTGCCATCTCAAAAATATCTTGGAATTAAGTTTAGAATGGAAAATTTATGAAGACACTTAACCCCCGCCCTCCCGTTCTTTAGAAACAGTTTGTTTAAATTTAAGCAATTCATACAGTCACAAATGTCATTGGTTTAAGTGCAGTGAGAGAACAGACCTCAGCATATGCTATGGACTGTTTTATTGCTCTTTGGGGTAAGGATTTTTTATATTCTGCTCACACTGCCCGATCCAATGGCACCTTGATTAGGCCCTGTGAGTGTTACTGTGATACCAGTAATTATTAAAAATAACAGAAATGAATAACAGACTGTTAATTTGGTTTTTAGCTAGTACCATGTTGAAGTACCACATAGGACATTGGACAATACGTTTGTAGATACCAATGTCCACAGAAACTGCCATTGCTTTGTGTTTTAAAACCGTTCCCCAGAGGGCTTTTTGTTTGTGAAAATGGCACAATGGTGTTGAATGTAGAGCTTAATTTATAATTCACATTAACGAGTTGAACAATGAAAACACAGTGGTGGCACTTTCCCCAGCTTGGTCCTGCCGGCTTAACTAGAGCTGGTCAGAATGATTTTCTGACAGAAAAATGTCCTTTTTGCAAAATCAAATCTTCTTCAGGAAAATTTCAATTTTCCATCAGGGAAAATCGAAGTATAGCTCCCAAGCTGCCCTGCCTGGTGGGCTCTGGTCAGTTTCACTTTATGCCTGCAAGGAAAAGTGAAATTGACCAAAATCTTCTGGGCAGGCAGGGGGGAGCCACAGTCGGGCTGGGAGGCTGAAGGCCTCAGCTGTCTGGCAGCTAAGCTAGCAAGGAAGGCCCATTTTCAGAAGTGACTTAGACAGTTAGAGCACAGATACTCAAAGGTATTTAGAAGTGTAATTCTCAGTGAAATCAATGGGAGTTAGGCACCTAAATACCTTTTAGGATCTGGGTCTTAGGATCCTAAGTCTCAATGAAAGCACTTTTCAGTATTTTACCTGAAGTTTATACTACTCCTCCTCAAAACCCAAGAAGCTCACATTGTGCACATAGTAACTAACTAGCAGCTGTGACATAAAGGTGAGGAGCAATGTGTGTATGACCTACCTGGTTCATGATGCAAATTATGTAGGGTGCAAAAAACCAACAAGCACAACAAAACATCATTCAAAGTTGTACTTTATCTGGGACTGCAAGGATTGTAGACAAAAATTAATGTAAGTACTTATTGTTACAGTCAGTAAACATAGATAATTCCCCTGGAAACCATGCATCCCAAAACTCCCATGTGGGCCCAATCCTGCTCCCAATCAAGCCAAGAGGAGTTTTTGCAATTGCCTTCAGTGGGAACAGGATCAACTTTTACATTCCTCATGTGGGAACGACAGTTTGGGGACCAGAGTATCAAGAATGCTTAAGGAGAAAATACCATGTTCTGAAAACGATATATAGAGTAATAGGTCATCATAACCACTGTCTAATTAGTACATAGCATTAGGAAAAAATATAGGATGTAAGTAAGATCTTAGAGAGAGATAAATCCCATGTTTTGCCATTTACACCTCCCAGGAGAATGCTGTGTTTACACTATTTATTTTAAATGTGAGAACTTTATGTCAGATCAAGCCATTAGCTACTCTCCAGGGAACACACAGTAAAACGCTCAGCAACACTCTGGTCACTGTGAAGAAATACAGTTTCTACACTCTCACATTTCATCACAGGAAGAAAGCGAGGAGAAGAAATTAGCAAGAGGCAGAGAGAGAGAAGAGAAACAGACAAGCTAGCAGTAAAGGAAACAGCTGGGTTTCTCCAGCCTATTCATGTGTGACTGTAGAACGACAAATCAGGAAAGCAAAAACTGGCATGCACTCTGGGGGCTTGCACTCCCACAAAATCAAACTGTGCTGTTAAGTCGTGACAAACATTGTGATGTGAATTATAAACAATGATGATCATTGCCTGAGGAAACTGATAGGAAGGATGGGCTCCAACCGCAACATTTAGATCCAGACTTTCCTAGCATTTCAAGTCTGCTTGGATCTGAGGTTTTAGGTTGGAACATCAGAGAGATAGGAAATAGCTTAGGTGCAGTCACAAATTTCATAGCTTTTTCCAGAGTTTGAGGGTGTTGGTGTTGGTCCCTATCTGTAATTATTCTGTTACCACCAGCATTAAGCACATCGATTTTAACTCTTTTAGGAGTTTTGAAGTATAAATGCGAGTACATTCTTGCTCACATGCATGTGGTTAAATGGATCACTAAATTTAGGGACGCTGAGGGGTGAGAATTTTCCTCCAACCCCCAGTGGTGAAGTTTATTCCCTTGGTCAAGATAGGTGGGAATATTCCACACAGTCAGTTTTGTATGATTAGATTTTGTATGGTTAGATCTCCTCACCATTTTGGAACTGCTGACTAGTTGGTGCCTTTGAAAGAAGTTTAATTATTTAGTATAAATATACACTATGGGTCAAATTTTAAATATGGCTGCAACAGTGAGCCTGGAAAAACACACGTTTGCTTCTGTGAACAGGCATTTGTGTGCTAAACTACCAGTTTGTGTGCACAGCCATGCAGTTTGTGTGGGCAAATGCCCATTAGTTTATGCAAATGCAGGTTTTTGTGGGTGCATCTGTTGCATCCAATTTTGAAAAGTTTGCCACATGCAAATAAATGCGCTGCATATATAAGTCCTTCTCTATCCTGCAGGCCTGACGAACTTGGCCTTGTAATGATCCTTCGTGCTTCCACGCCTGTGCCACCAAACACTGAAGAGGAAGAGAGGAGCACTTTGTAAGAAGGGGAGGGGAAGAGTCTTAAGTGGTTGTGAGCAAAAGGAGTGGTGATCTAGGCAATCCTGAGTATAAGGGGAGGTGTTCATGAGACAATGGGCTGTGCTATGAAAGTGAAAAACTCTCATCTAGGTCATAACTAGATGTCAGATACTGCTACCGTGGAAGCTAATGCAGAACTCCTATTGACTTGACCCAAGGTATCTCCTCATCATTTCAATTTGGTTCCCACCTTTGCCTAACCAATTCTTAGTGTAGTTTCAGAGTCCCCAGCAGTAGATGATAGAAGTGTGTAATGATCTGCTAGGGGGAGAGAAAAAGTAATTAGTTGCTGGGCTGATTACTAGGGATTCAGCTTGTGGAAATCATTAACAGGTGGCAGCATGGACAGAAAAGACTGTAAGATGCACCACTCAGATTTTTTGGAGCTAACTGCTGGAACTTCCTCTTTCAAAGCTTCTATCAGGAGCTCCCAGTGGGAGATGACAATGTTCAACAACCCAGCAGGATTGACTCTGAGGCCCACTGAAGTCATTTCTGGAGATTAGAGACCCAGGACACCAAGGTTGGGGTGAATTTTTTTACTGTTTACACAGCCCCATACCTTTTTGCTATATGTTCCTTAGTAGCCACCCTGAAATAGTGGCTCTGAATTTTCACCACTTCGTTGACTTCAGCAGGTCCAGGATTTTATCCAGGAATCCCAACATGCCATTCCTATGTGCAGCTCCAATAGTTTCTATTGCCAGAAAAAGTCACTTCCCTCCCCCCCCCCCCAGTTCATAAACCACTGACGAGGTTTATCAGGCTCCCAGCCTTCAGCAATAAATAGCCAAGAAATAATGGTTAATCACTAATAATGGCTTATTAGTTCACGGCCTCCGGCGAACCTGAAATCATTAACAGTCTGCTCACTGTGCGAACGACTGATTTTTACTAGATGTATAATTTAATATATGGTAACTTTCATGCTTAATTATGCTTCTTCTGAAGGAATTGATTTTTTTTCTGCATCCATTTATTTAAGAATGTTGGAAGCTGAATGATTTTGTCTGCTTGCTACACCAGGCTAAGCACTAAACCAGGACAATTTGTCTGAGATTTCAGTACAGAGACGGGTATTCGCTTCTTTACTGTTTCGTTCAATAATTCCATTTTCAAGTGTTTGAAAAATAACTAATGGAGATGAATTACTGACATTTTTAAAGTGACAACATTTCATGCCTCATTGTGTCTCACCACGCCTTTCTGGGGGAGGTGTAAAACCAAGGTCCTGATGAATGGGGTCATTGTCCCATGAAACTTTGCTTATGGACAAGGTTGTTAAACCAATGTCCTGGCGAAATTCCAATTTGGATCACTACAGTTTACCCACCTAAACGTCCCCACTACTTTCAGTTGGATACATTGTTCTTCATTTCCTACCCTAGACTGTTGTGGAATGTTGCCATATGCCGTGAAAAAATTACCATGACTCAGCCCAGAGTGGGCTGCATTTCAGTGCTGGGTGAAGCGATTCCTCTATGTATAGCGTGAGGCTTTCAAAAGTGCTCAGCATTGGCCTCTGTTCCCACTGAAGTCAATGGAAGTTTGACCATTGACTTTAACGGGAGCAGAGTTTGGCCAGTGCTGAATGATATGAAAATGCCACCCAGAATTTATATGTAATGCTCGTAAAGCACTTTGGGATCCATTTGGGTGAAAGGGGCTATGCATGTACAATGCTTTTCATTGGCATCCCGAATCCATTCCTGTATCACTGAAAGCATATTATAACATTGTCAATCCTAATAATTTTTTAAGCTGGCAGCTGATTGAGGATGCTAATAAAAAATAAATTTGATTTTCTCCATGTAAGTGCCAGTGTCCCCTTCGTGGAGATTAAAAATTTCCCTATATTGTTTTCAACTCTAAAGAACAAGCAAAGGATAATCTCCTGCTTGAATACACTGACACTGTTTCAATCCACTAATAAGATCGACATAGAATTTTGATTTAACAAGCAGTGGAAGAGGATAATCCTGTTTGTTCGGCCATCCAGAACACTGATGATCTGAGATAATCAGAGCGGGAGGGGGGAAAGGGGATATCTGAGCAGCTCCAGCCTGAGATTAATCTGTTCTCACTGACACCGGTTTGCCTTGATACCGTCTAATGGGATGAACCTCCTAGCTTTGTGGCATTTATTGCTCCGATAACAGCAGCTCCGTTTTACAGCACAGGCACAAGGGAAGCCATTCCAAACGTATCACAGCATCCCTCCCAACGCAAGCCACTTAGAAACCCGTCAGTAGGGGGGGGGGAATTTGTTGAGTAACACCCAGATGTTGCAAAATGATTGGGCTTCTCTTGAGTAACTATAAATAGCTTTTTTAAGGCCAGATTTAACAAATGCAAATATCCAGGACAGGACCAGTTCAGCACCCAACCAACTGGCTATATGCAGGATCAGACACCTTGATTTTTATGCTCATGCTGAGAATTTGCACACGTAAGTTAGGTCGCTACAAATGTACATCTTCTGAAACCTGAACCTTGCAACACTCTCTGTGGTGATTTTGGTGTGTGTGTGTTTTGAAATGTGCTCTCATGAGGTTTCTTGAGAAAGGGAGAATTATTTACACTTCGGAGGAGTTTCTTTTTCTGGTCATGCAATCATTAGGACTTTAGCTCCTAATATTATATCCCAGTCACTTGGCATTTAACTTATTAGATAAGGTTACTGGGATATGCTACGGCTCCACTTCTGCTTCATCTCTATGTCATGCAAATTTAACAGTTGATAGCTTTCCATCTCAGAAATTTTTGGTAACATTAACTCTTGCAGCTGACACACACTCTGTGGATTAACTTCAAATAACTGTGTCAGTCTGAGAGCTTTATCTTCTGATCTCTGAGCTGTCACAGTTCATAATGACAGGTTTATAGGGTTTGGCAAGCTGGCAACAATGGCTGTGTGGTAAGCCCTTTAGTTTTTATAACTAAAGCACTGTAGCTAGAGACAGAGAAACTCTTCACCATGGTGACACTGACAAATATTGAACCCAGCAAATGATTCATGGGCCCCAGTATAATTCTTTCTTTAATGAATATTTCACAAGATACTAACTTTATTTTAACCTTCCAAATGTGAATGGATGGGGGAGAGGATCCAAAGAACAGCGTGCGGCCATGTAAAATTTATAAGCCCTAGTGTCCGTGAGCTTGTTTAAAAAAAAAAAAAAGAAGGTTTTGCTCCCTGGCTGTTGGCTGGTATTCTGGGTCCCACAAGTGGCTCTCATGGTTCTTTCATATCTTTTATGTGCACAATTAAAGAAATGGGCTTTGAAAAGTAACACTCTAGCTTTAATTTTCTTCTTCCCCCTCTTTTTCATTCCCATACTGTACCCTTGGGCTCGGTAAATCCTTGGCGACTCGTTGTACAAAGGGTGACGTATTGTACCCAAGCCCCAGTGCAGGGTGATGTGGCACATCAGTCCCTTTCGGATATTTGGTAGTACACTCTCCGTGCCCTGCAGCACTCTGAGCACCAGACTCTACAGACTCGAGCTTTAGCTGGCTTCCCATTAAATGGGCACAGGCTTCTAGTACGTAATAGAGGGTTCTTTACTAGGGCGGGCAGAAAGGAAAGGTGCCAAATGACCTAGTACTATGGTTTAGACTATAGATGCCATAGAAGATAAGTGCAGCAGTTCCAAATTTGGCCCCTAGGGGACAGTACAATAGAGCGGTAGGAAGGTAACCTGGCTGTATGAGGTTTCTCAGACATAATGGCTGGGGTCAGGCTACGAGAATGCTATTGGCCTGTTGATCCCACTGGCCAGAGTTCAGGCCCATCATCAGTAGTTGCATTGGGGCCCATCTACATTATCCTCCCGCCACCCTGCTGTAGCAGTTGCCTCATGGTTGGCTACCCCAACCTTCCTGCCACAGCCAGCTAACAGGGTGCTGCCTCCAGCCCACTATGCGCATTGGTGGATGGACTGATTGGTCACTGTTTTGAACATGTCATTTGGTATCTGGGGCCTAATCCTGCTTTCCTAGCACCCAAAGCTCCCAATAACACTGAAGATGAACAGTACCATCTTCCAGCTCTCTCAATGCCCAGCCAAACAGGGCTGCCCAGAGGGGGGGGCAAGTGGGGCAATTTGCCCCAGGCCCCGGGCCCTGCAGGGGCCCCGCGAGCCCTGGCCCGGCGGCAGTCCAGGTCTTCGGCGGCATTTCAGTGGCAGGGGGCCCTTCAGTCGCTCCGGGTCTTCAGCGGCATTTCGGCGGCGGGTCCTTCAGTGCTGCCGAAGACGCGGAGCGACTGAAGGGCCCCCCACCACCGAAATGCCGCCGAAGAACTGGACCGCCGCCGGGTGAGTACAAGCGCGGCAGCTCCCCCGCTTTGCCCTAGGCCCCCTGAATCCTCTGGGTGGCCCTGCAGCCAAAATCAGCACCTGGGTGAAGAGCAGCTGACTAAAGCTGAACCCAGGTAAGACTGAAGGGTTGCTGGTAGAAGTGCAGTACTTTGAAGAACTTGCCTCTTCTATACCTTCTCCCACTCTTCTTTTGAGACCATCTGCCTTCAGCTTGTAGTCACTCCATAGCCTTGCAATTCTTTGGACTCCTCAGTGCTATTGGGTGTCCAAATACCATGTCTGCAAACCCTCTTTCTCCCTCTCCTCCCCCCCAAATCTTTCATGTACACCTGACTATAAGATTGCAGCCTCATCCAATCAGATACAGATCGGGCCACACAGTGGCCCCTCTACTTGGCAACACACATCACATAACCATATCACTTGGGTGAACTGCTTTCTGCACAGGCTTCCCATTGACTATAGAGTCCATTTGGAGGCCTCTGGCCTGATAGTCAAAGTCCTCCAGGGTACTGGGCCTAGCTACCTGAGAGCTCACCCCTCTCTCTCCACAACCATGAACTTCCGCTACATTCTGCTGGAACAATGCCATTGTTAACCACCAGGGGTCTTGTGAGTGCAGTAACCAGAACTGAGGCAGGAACTGCATCTCTAGCATCTGAGTATGGAACTGACTCTTGAGATAATAATGACCACGGAGCTCAGCATTTTCAAGGCTAGATGTAAAACTCAGTTCTACAATTTAGTTTTCCCCCAATAATTTCGTCACACACAAACTTGAACAAGCCAGCAACCAAAAATCCTGTAAACTAACCAAGCTATTCTTCTTGGAGGGTGGGAAAAAGAGAATCTTATTTCTATCTTAGAGTTTTATATGACTTCTCATCAAGGTAGTGTCTGATGGACACTATTTCCATATAAAATCAATAGCAATTGTGAAGTCCCTAGTCAATTTTATGGAATCTCTGGCACTTTTTTTTTTTCTATTTTAAGTATTTCAGAAGTGCTCCAATACCACCATGTAAGTAACGAAATACAGCAAAATCCTACATTAGAAAAATTTCTTACATGTGTTTCTATAATACTACCATAGTTTTCTGAAACTGTTTTAAAGTCCAATTTACTTTTCACTGTTTGTTTGTACTTTCTGCATTTCTTTTCCCTTGGACAATGGCCAATCAGTTTCACTGCTCTTTATTATGTTTCTAGTCAGTTTTCTGTGGAACTCTTTGCCAGAGGAGGTTGTGAAGGCCAAGACTATAACAGAGTTCAACAAAGAACTAGATAAATTCATGGGGGATAGGTCCATCAATGGCTATTAGCCAAGATGGGCAGGGAAGGTGTCCCTAGCCTCTGTTTGCCAGAAGCTAGGAATGGGCAACAGGGGATGGATCACTTGATGATTACCTGTTCTGTTCATTCCCTCTGGGGCACCTGGCATTGGCCACTGTTGGAAGACAGGATACTGGGCTAGATGGACCTTTGGTCTGATGCAGTATGGCCGTTCTTATGTTCTCTTTCTGGTTTTCATCCATTAGCACAATCTTGCAAATATTGACTCCCAAAATGCTGCAAGTGCATGTTTATTTGTTTAAATAAAAAATCTTTCTGAATTTATTTGAAATGTCATGGAAACATTTCTGTCAGTCCTAGGTTTTTGTTTGTTGGTTGGTTTTATTAAAACTCTGGGCCAGATTTGACCTGACTAACCCTTGAAGGAGCCATCAACTTGATTGCATGATAGCGTAGGTTTATTTTTCTTTCCAAAGTGTTCTTTGGATTCCCCACACAGAAAACAGACTGTAACCATGTAGATGTGGGCCATTCCATGGGTCCTCTGAAACACTGGAGGATGAACTCAAAGGATATCTTGTGTGATTAATCTTGACAGCTTCAGTGGGACATCACTGGTGGACTTTGTTCCTCCTGCTCTTCTAGGGACTGTGTTTAAAAACCCTGTATTTTTTATTGGTCAGTTACACAAAGCAGAGGGTTGCACGAGTGACCTCCTCCACTAGTGCAAGTGGGTTAATGTTGGTCAAAGTTCAAATCAATCAAAAGGTCAAGCTTGTATAAGGGGCCATTATCAGAGCAATATATGATAAGTGAGAAGACAGCTCTGAAAACTCATTCCCAGAAGCTGAAATAGAACCAGCCAAGCTGCAGAAAAAGCTGCAACCATCCACAGACATTTTTGGTGCTTGAAGTCCGTGGGGATAGGCAGAATTACCTATGAGTTCAATAAGAGAGGACTGGCCCCTGATGTGTAAAATTCTTGGCCTCGCTCCTGGAGAGAGATTACTAGTTAGTAATGGAGTTAAATCTAGGTGTCACTTCATTTGATTGAATTTTCCTAAGGTTTTGAGGCAAGCAATAGAATAGACTTTTAAAGGAGTATGTGGCTTTTTTGTTGAGTCAGTTTCTCATTGAGGGAGGTAGCTGGACATAGCTGCTAAGGTCATTTGTAGCATAGCAGCCCCGCAAAGCAGTGAATCTCTGTTGTTGTCTTTGTTCATATGTAGAGCAAGGCAACTTTTTTATTTTTTATTTTTCTTTTTTTGTCAAATAGTAAATTCACTGAAAAGCACAGATTCGGAGCAACCAAAACAAATTCAGGTTCAATTTGGTGAATAGTTTTGGATGCATAAAATTGAAAAAAAAAAATCTCTGAAAAAGTTGAAACAGTTCACTTTTGACATTTCTGAAACAAACTATTTCATTTTGAAATGTTGTTTCCAATCAACTTTTTGTTTAGAAAATATTGATTTGAATCAACCCCAACAAAATATTTTTTGGGTCTTGCTTCAGCAAGAAAAATTAAAAAATAATTAGTTTTGGTTTGAAATCAACCAATTTGGTTTGGATTTGTTTTGGTTAGGGTCACCCAACCAAAAAATCAATTATTTGCTCATCAATATTCATATGGAATTAGTTATGAGAAAGAGATGCTCAAAACCTCTGGCAAATGAGGCAAATAACATTGGAAACTGATTCAGCCTGAAAAACAGAGATGGGGGATATGAATCCACTCTGAAATGTACAGCACTGTTGTGTTTAAGCTGAATATGTAAGATGTTCTAGCATTGCCACACTCCGAGACAGAATTTCCCCTGTCCAGACGTGCAGGCTTTCCCTTCGGAAGAATGGGAAGAATGGGCTTCGGAGAAAGGTTAGGCCCTGATTTCACCAGGAGCTGCAGGTGTTTCTGCACCTCTCGGGTTTGGGTATTGCAGCCATTTGGGGATTAACTCTGCAGTCCGCCTGAGAATGGCTTGTGGTGGTGGCGGGGGGTTGTTAAAGAGGACTTTCTTTATGGTATAGTCTGGGCATTTGAGAAATGATGGAGGACATTACCAAGGCATTAGAAATCCCACTAGCCTCCTGTGGCACCTGGCTATGCTTTCATACACTTGCAGGTGATGGATTTTTTTGTTTTAATCAGAGGAAATATTCCCAAAGGGCCAAATATGTAAAGAACCCGGGGACTGATCTGTCCGAATTCCCTGTTATTGAAACAGCAAGGAAGTTCTCTGCTCTGGCTTTCTTATATTTTACACTTGTTCGTAATTTATCCAGGACCAAACCACCAATCTGATGGAGGGCCAGATTCTGCATTAACTCCCATGGAGTAGTGCCTTACTGGGCAAGTAACCCTACCAGCTGATTGCAGTGGGAGTACTCATCAAGGACGACGATACTCAACATGAGTCAAGGCGGCAGACTTGTGTGTGGCATTCTGTTTACTGGCTCCAGTTCTTTTGTACCATCAAGCTGAGCTCAGCACAGGAACTAAAAGGTGTTGCCTTTATCTGACCTTTGCACTTCCCATATACTGGGGCCTCAGCGCTGTTCTAAGCTTGCACTTGATTGCATGTGACATGCTTTCTCCGAGGGCTGGATCTACTTCCCCAGCAGCATAAGCAGCATATTGCAGCCGAGAATTGGGCCCCTCTTTCTCTAAGCTCTGATTCATGTAACCACGTGGGTTGGCTTTTTTAAAAGCAATACACTTCTTTGCAAAATCGTCAGTTGCCAGATGTCTCCTAAATAGCTGTACTTTAGTCAGAGGTTAAATGTGTGTCAAAACAGTCACTGATAAGAATTTGTATTACTCTTTAAAACCTCCCCAGTTTCCTTCAGCTTTTTCCACTGATAACTTCTCCCATGAAAGTTTTATAGTTTGCAGAGGGTTTGACACCAGCGTCAGTCCCTGATCTGCTGATTAATGTTTTTAATGATTAACAGTTGCAATGGCTCTGCACTTGCAAGTGACATGGATCACTTCTGTCAGACAAGTAATAGCCCAGCATACTAATACAGTCATAGGCATTGAATTCTAGTGGATTGAATTCTAGCCTGAGCTGTAACTCTGGATCCAAATCCAAATTTTCCCAAAGTCTAGAGGTATTCAGCTCCCAGGCTTTGGTTTGGGCCCAACTATAAACTCATAGGAACAGAGACTCCTGGGACTTCTGGGGGATTCCAGGATCCTGCACTTTGGCAGGAATCCCGGAGGGTAGAAAGAATGGAAAGCTTCAAATATGGGTGTGCTCTTCCTTTTTTAATTGCTCTTCAGTCCTAGCATTGGTTGCCTTAACTGTTGGCGGGTCATGCTCTAAATTAGTCTGGATGCTCATTTTGGAGGGACATTGCAGTGAAGAATGCTTTAAAAATGCTCAAGAGATCAATTAGATTAAATAGGTTAATAGATGTATAGAGATTTTAAGGCCAGAAGGGACCATTATAATCATCTAGTCTGGCCTCCTGCACAACACAGGGCAGCAGCTATCGTAGGGTTACCATATTTTAATTTAAAAAAAGGAGGACACTCCACAGGGCCCCGGCCCCGCCCAAATCTGCCCCTTCCCCGCCCCTAGTCCCGCCCCAACTCTGCCCCTTCCCCACCCCGCCCCTTCCCCTGAACGCTCCGCCCCCCGCTCCTCCCCCTCCCCTGCTTCCCGCGAATCAAATGTTCGCGGGAAGCCTGAAACAGGGAGGCAGCAGGTAAGCTGGGGCTGGGGCTGGGGCGGGGCCCTGGCGTCTCCCGCCCGGCTCGGCTTGGGCCCTGGGGCTCCGGCCCTAGTTCCGGCCCGCCCTGGCCCCAGCGGCTCCGGCCCAGCTCGGCTCGGGCCCAGCACCGGCCCTGGCCAAGCACCGCCGGCCCCAGCGGCCCGGGCACCGCCGGCCCCGGTCCCAGTTCCGGCTGAGCGGCTCCGGCCAAGCACCGCCGGCCCCAGCGGCTCGTGCACCCCCGGCCCCGGTCCCGGTCCCAGCGGCTCCGGTCCAGCTCGGCTCAGGCCCCAGTTCCGTCCGAGCGGCTCCGGCCTGGCACTGGCCCTGGCCGAGCACCGCCGGCCCCAGCGGCTCCAGCCCGGACCCAAGCCCCACGACCCCTCCCTCCCTATTTTCCCGGACATGTCCGGCTTTTTGGGATTTCCTCCCAGACGGGGATTTGAGGACCAAAAAGCCGGATATGTCCGGGAAAATCCGGACGTATGGTAACCCTAAGCTATCGGGTGATAGACTGAATAAAAAGCGTGCTTACTTTTGTTTTTAAAAGCACTGAAAGCTGCATAGTGCAGTGTGTGAGTATGCTAGGCTGGAGACCCGCATTACAACTCTGAAGTTAGCTGAAGAGTAATTCATCATTTCCAACTCATTCTGGATCACCAGCACCGACCAGAGATAGGGAATGCAAACACTGGTTGTTTTATTATTACTATTTATTACTTGGATTGCTTAAGAATCCCAGTCATGGACCAGGACTCACTGCGCTAGGTGCTGTACAAACACAGACCAAAAAGACATTCCTTGCCCCAAGAGCTTACTATCTAAGTAATGCAGAAGGAGGAAGAGGGGGGTTAAGCTTCTGTTTGTTTCCTTTTTTTGGACCCAGGAGAGGCCCAGGGAAGTATCATAAGATCACATATGTTCATTACTGACAAAATAATCTCTACAAGGTTTTAAGTGCTGATATCATATATGAAAAGCTACCGTACATCCTCACTGCACAAATTTAACCATGTGACACTGAAGTTTAGTTTCTTTTCCCCCATTTTGTGGCTGGTAAGTGAAAGCAGATGATGGCCTCAGTCTAAACTTTAGCTGATGTTGGTCCCATGTCACCATGGCTTGAATAGCAATAAATTCTTGTCAGGGCAAGACCAGCCCAGAGAGCATTGCAGATCAGGATTGAAATGCACAAGTGTATATATGAAGCTTTAAATCCCTGATCTAAGTTAGATAAAGCCAACTGCAAGTGTGAGGCTTGCTATATACTATCTACTTGTTATTTGGCTAGCATCAAAAACACATGGAGTGGCTGGTTTTGTCCATTAGTTGTATTTAACTATAGTATAGTTGAGTTCCTCTGCTCTCCTCTTAAGAATGAAATAAACACTGTATTTTAAATACCCTTTAAAAATTGTGTAGGTAACACTTTAAAGTAGAATAATTGCAACACTACTACAGTAATGAACACAAATATATGTATATTATGTATGTATATTATAATAAATTATATTTATAATATGTATATTATATAAAAAGAAAAGAGAGATTAATAGGCTTTTCAAGACCTAGGAGGACTAACATAATTCATAATACTAAATGATACTTTGCACTCCCGTTGTGGTAATTAGTAGTTCACAGTTGCTGCCTGAGTAAGAAGGAAGCTTTGACATTACCATAGCTTTATGATTAATATATGCTGTGTATCCTGGCATTAATCAGCTGATGGAACTCAGCTCTGCATAGAAACTGATGCCAGGATATGAACCTTTGTGTCTGACTGAGCCTAAAACATGAGGGCGATTTCAGATAAAATATTTACAAGACGTTACAGTCGTGGATTGTAGAAATCAGGCCTCGGTAAGCCACTTACAGGCACTTTCTCTTTGTTTTACTGTATCCGTAGATCATGCTTTCTCATGTAAAAATAAGTACTGAAATTACTACTTCAAAACTGCAAGCTTTGGAATGTCCTTTTATGTCAATTTCAGATCAGTTATTTATTTTAGCTCCATTTTTCTGGGCACACTGAGGATCTCGCCTTGAGGCATCCAAAGAGGGTGTTAGCGGATTTGTTTCCAATCTTAGACAATGTTTGTAGTTATAGTTTCCAGCAGGGTGAGCTATCTTGCCCCACAGTCTGGAAAAAGAAGGAACAGAGATACGTGAACTACAACTGCTTCTGAGGACAAATGAGGAGCAAGTGGCCCCGTGCTACCTCAGCCAATCCCAGGGCATTTCAGCTCACCAATGCACTCACAGTCCTTTCTCATGGTGATGCTAGTTTCTGAGTTTTCCATTTCTGGGTCTGGCTAGGGAAGGAGCGTGAATGCTGAAAACCTAAGCCAAATGTAAACTACAAGGGCAGTTGGCTCCTCTTATACACAGGCTTTATTTCTGAGAGGAGTTAGCTTGCCATGAGTATATGGTGATGACTTTTTCTGCTTTTCTTTTTCTAAAAGTTCATTAGAACTAGTCAGAAAATGAGGGACATTTCGTGAACTTTGTCTAGATTGTTAAGGGCAGAAGGGACCATCATCACGTCTTGTAGTCTGACCTCCTGTACATCATGGGCCATGGAATTTCATACAGTTACTTCTGTACTGAGCCCTATCGCTTATGTTATGAAAGCGATTATATGACACAGTCGTCTGTGATAGCAGGGGACTGGATTCATTGACCCAGGGGGTCCCTTCCGGTCCTATGTTCTTGTATCTTTGACTAAAGCCTATTTTTTGTACAAAAAAATTGTCCTTTTTCATCAAAAATATTTGCATGTTGCCATTGTAGGAATGCAGGCAGTTGTATTACAGGAACATACAATTCCTGAAATGTTTCTCATTGCTGGTAACGGGCTGATGAGAATCAAGAAGGTTATAGTATTCTGTTTCCAGTCTGTGTTTTTGAAATGGTAGGTGCAACCACAAGCAAGATCAAATCTGATCCAGACCAGTTCATTTATTTGGCATAATGTATTCCTTTGCTTCATCAGACTAAAAGGAAAATGAGAGAATCTTAAAGGTAAACTGCAAAGGATTTTGACAAAATTAGGCCAATGCTATCATCCCCTGCCCCTTCATTATGATGTATAGGGAGGGCGTGACATTTGTAAGGGATTTTTTTGCTGCTTGTTTTTTAACTTAGAAATATCAGGAATGGTAACTTGGTTTTGTGTGTGTTTGTTTTGTTTTGTTGTTTATTTTGCTTTTTGCTGGTGGCGTTGTTGGGGATCTTATTGTTATCGCTCATATCGTAATTGAACGGGACATGTGTTGGCTCTTTAACCAAGATGACTTTTCTCCAACGGGTTAAGCAGTCGTTGAAGTTGTTTGACTAAAAATCCCTTCATCTGCCCACTTTCACTTTCCTGGTTTTTGTGGTTGTGATCATTTTCTTAATATTTCAGTTACATGAAACCTGCAGCCGAGATAGGACCTGAATGTAAAAAACAAATGGAAAACCAAAAATACCTCAAGTTCTTTATATATTATAACAAAGAGAAAAATCAGGTAAGGCAAACTGCTTTTCCCCTTTCCCCCTGCCTCCTGTGTAGGTCACCTTCAGGTAGTTCATAAGAGTCCAAAGTGGAAAGTGTCAGGAACTCAAACCACTTATTTCCTATGTGGCTGGCGTGGCACACAGATGGTGAGGAGGGGCTGCAAATGGCTAAGTAGATAATAAACATGTATTACTATTATTTATATTATGGTAACAGTTAGGTGCCCCAGGACCTCACGGTGCTAAGCACTGTGTAAACACAGAACAAAAGGACAGTCTCTGCCCTGAGGATCTTACAATCTAACCACCTATTTTCCTTGCATGCTTTTCCTTTTTCTACAAGACATGTGCAATGCAGGTTCCATCTGCCCAGGGCCGGCGCTTCCACTAGGTGACCCTAGGCGGTCGCCTAGGGTGGCAGGATTTGGGGGGCGGCATTTTGCTGTCCTCGGCGGAAATTCGGCGGCGGGGGGTCCTTCCACTCCGGGTCTTCAGCGGAAATTCGGCAGCAGGTCCTTCACTCGCTCCGGGACCCGCCGCCGAAGTGCCCCGAAGACGCCGAATGCTCAGAGGAGCGCTGCCGCCTAGGGCGGCAAAAACCCTGGCGCCGCTCCTGCATCTGTCCCACAGTCTAGGAGAACCCAGGCTCTAACAATATCCTGCAGAGGCCCAAAGCAAAAATCCACTCTTGTAAATGATTTAGTGAGACCCCCTAAAGTCGGAAACATCTGCTGCCAGTTTACAGTGGCCAGCGTAAGTCAATGGAAGTTACTACAGAGTCACCCTGGGAGACCAGAGATCAGAATCAGGTCCAAAAGCCACTGTGTGGCCCGTCTAAAATGGCAGAGTTGGAAACATACTAAAGCTTATCTTCCAATAGACCTACAGCTAATTGAAAAGGGCATGATGAGTCTTAAATAGCAGTCAAAAGTCTGCTAATTGTTCATCAGTTAATGCCAATTGAGATGCATTAATGAGAGTTACTTGATAAAAGTTGCCTTATCCTCCTCAACTGAGATAACTAGTCCTGGCTAATGTACTTCAGCAATGCTCCAGGAAATGCCTTGTTTGGTCAAGGAAGCAGATATGCCATTTTCACTCTGTTGAACAAGATTTACTCAAAGTATAAATCTGAGTCATTTCAGCATGAGGCAGTTCCCTCCATCTTTGGTATGAAGTAATTGTTTTGTCCATGCGGCAAGCGGGGTTCTGGCTGCACTGTAAGAAATGTAGCGTGCAAGAAAATAAATCCACATAGACATCTGCTGTCCTGCATGCTCATAAACTAAGACGGGCCCTTCGCAGCCCTGCAGCTTTAATAAGGCAGCAGCAGCATTTTCCATTGGTACAAGGCGGCAGCAAGCTCGTCAGTAACAGAGCTGGTTGAAGAAATTTCAGGGGAACAGTTTCTGTCAGGAAATACTGCTTTGCCAGAGTCAAGATATATGACAGGAGCATGTTGATTTTTGACAAGAGGTTTCTAAGAAAAGTTTTCAAACTGATTCCAATTGAAATGGAATATTTCATTGCGACGTTCTCGTTTGGTTTTACATTTTTAACTTTTTAACAGTTGCTAGTGATTTTAATAGTATATATTATTGATGTGTTGTATTTATATATAGTCTATAATGATTCATAGTTTATGTGCTAATGTTTGGGCGGTTTTGAAATGAAACATTTCAATAAGGTCATTTCAGTGTTTCTGAAATGAAATGTTTTGGAATTTCCGTTTCTCTGTAAATTTCAACTTTTTGTCCCGATTTAAGATGAAAGGAAAATTTGAAATGTCAGAATTTCCCACAGGACAGGAACTGTGTTTTCTGCATACAGATCTGAGGGGCTGCTCCTTAGGGCAAGTCTATACTACAAAATTAAGTCGATCTAAGTTACGTCGATGTACAGCCCCCGCAGTAATTAAATTGCTTTTGCATGTCCACACTATGCTCCTTGTGTCGATGGTGCACGTCCTCACCAGCAGCGCTTGCACTGATCTGACTATCAGTGTGTAATATTGTGGGACGGCTTCTGAAAGGCAGCAACTTCGTCGACCTAACTACATCGACCTAAGCACAGGATCAAAAGTTGGTAAGGCAACTCCCACCTTTTCATGTTCTCTGTATGTATATATATCTCCTTACTATATGTTCCATTCTATGCATCTGAAGAAGTGGGCTGTAGCCCACGAAAGCTTATGCTCAAATAAATTTGTTAGTCTCTAAGGTGCCACAAGTACTCCTCATTCTTTTTGTGGAGGAGGAGTTATTAAGTCGGTGTATCGGGCGAGTTACGTCGGTGGGAGCTACGTGTTAGTGTAGATGCTTACAGAGTTAGGTCAGTATAAGCTGCCTTATGTTGCTCTAACTATGTAGTGTAGACCAGGTCTTAGGGATAGTTTTTGCCCTAGGAGATCCCAGATGCAAGAGAGGGGTGTGGAGGGCCGTGCCAAAGATGCACCACTGGGAGGAATTCTGTCTAATTTTAGGACTCCGTTATGATGATCTCTCTTTTTTATCTTACCTGTCCTGTGCTTTTTTGGGTTTTCCCATAAGACCCCTAGGATTCAGGAATAAAACACCCGGCTGCTTAAGGGAATATGAGAAGCGTTTTGGTAACTGCACCAAAGCCCTGGAATTTCAAATATGTGCTACGGTGATTCCAGTTTATTCCTTTTTCTTTGTTATCAAAATATATGCAACAGCAGCTGTTTCTTTTCCTGACAGAAGGAGCCACTTCGGTGAGCAAACTCAAAGAAAGCCCCTTCTGCACTTAATCATATGCTATACAGCACACCAGCACAAAAGCATTTTCATTTTAAACATTGAATGAAAATATTATTTTTAAAAGTTTCTTAAAAACTGTTCTTCAGAATGTGTGCGCACACAAACACGGATTGTCTACACTATGGAGACTACCCCAGCAAAAGCTCGGCCATTCTAACCCTGTACCATAGACGCCGCCTATATCAACAGCAGGAATTTTCTGCTGGCGACCACCCTGAACTAAGGGTATGTTTACACTACAGACACAGTGTCCGCACCTCCCCAAGCAATGGTAGCTAGGTTGACAGAAGCATTCTTCCATCAGCCTAGCTGCATTTACACTGAGGGAAAGTTAGCTCTGTTGATGGAAGCCCTCTTCTGTCGACACAGCTGTGTCTGCACTGGGAGTTACATCGGCACAGCTACATGTTTTTTTCACATCCCTGCAGACGTAGCTATGGCGATATAACTTTCCATTGTGGACCAAGCCATACACCCTAACATTACTGTCCATGGCACAAACCAGCACCTCCCTTTGGTAATAAGCAATCTGCCCAGCTTGGCTGAACATTGTCAAGGGCATTATAATGAAACCATGGGAAGCTTGAACGTCAAAGGTTGATCTATTGAATTCTTCTGTAACCACACAAAATGTATTGGGCTGGACCTTCAGCTTGACTAGCCTAAAATGGCTATACACCACCTTTCCCCCTCCCCCATTCCTGGGGCTGGCCTAGGCTGAGCAGGCCCTCATATGTGTATGAACAGTCACAATGTTGATCTAAGTTAGCCTGGAGTAAGTCCAAAGGCTCAGGATCATCATAGTGCAGCATGTTCTGGCTCCACTCTCAGGAGCTCCTTCTACATGGAGAGGCAGCGGGTGGGTAATATGGGTCATTTCCCATGTGACCCAGGAATCTCCAGCTACTCCTTTAGGAGTAAATAGAGCAGTTCTGGAACATTTGGACAAAACCGTTTTTCATTGGAAAGGTCCAGGATGGAATTTCCAGCCATACCACGAAAGCCAACTGGTCAAGGCACTCACTGGGATGTGGGACACCCAAGCTCAAGTGCCTGCTTCAAATCAGGCTAAGCAGGGACTTGAGCTGTAGTTCCCCCACATCCCAGCTGAGTGCCTTAACCATCAAGCCACAGAGTCAGAAATGGAATGTGTGTTTTCTGACCAGCCCTAGATTTAAGTCCCCTCCACACCACTGAAGTGGCATATAGGGGGGACAGTCTGTGTGGAGCCAGATATCTGCTGCATTGTAGATGGTGGGGTGGAGAGAATGGATGTGGGATTGGTGCTCTCTTTGGTTCCCAGGTGCCGGGCTATGTGTAAGCTGCACAGTCTGGCCTGTACACTGTACAGTGGAACCAGCCTTCATCTCATATATGCACTATGTAGTATGATTTCATTTCACCCCAGAGCAGGGGAGGGAGACTGTGTTCCCTCTGATCTAATGATGTATTTCTCTGGCGAAAATGGTCTTTTAAATAGTCCATTAAGGTTTTTACAGATTTAGTACATGTTTTTTTGTTCCCTTCTTGGCTGCCTGCTCCTGTCCGTCTGCCAGCTGCGTAATCTACCACCTCTTATCTCCAGCACATTTTGCTTCACCTCCTGCTCATTTTCATTTTATTGCCTGGCTAATCTCATCCTCTTGCTTTTCTTCTAACTGCTCTTTTTCCTCCCCATCTTCTGGAATTGAAACCCCTTTCCCATTTGTTTGTGTAACTCAAAATTCCTTGACTTCACTTTCCCTTTGTGACGCGTCTCCAAACTCCTGCTCTGGCTGCATATTGCAGTTTATCGGGTAAAAAGGTCTATCATTTCCTTCCCACTTTACCTAGACTCGTGGGAGTCTTCTCGTGCTGTCATCCTCCTTCACACTAATGCCCTGATCCTTAGGTCCAGCTGAACTCAGCTTGGTGTGTGACCCATTGTGGGGGAGGTGGCTGTATGCCTCTGATCTCCAGGGGAATCCACAGCTGCCCACATAGGAGAGCTTTGTGTCTGCATCAGGGCCAATCAGAGAATTATTATTAGTGGAGATGGCCCCAAAACAAAACCCCAGACTAGAACATCTCCAAGCTCTGGAGAAGTTTGGAGCCAGATCTCAGCATGCAACTTGGATCCAGTTGTATTTATGACTTCATTCAGTGTTTCGACACTACCACCAGGATTACTGCTTCTTTAATATTTAAAGAACCAGGAGCACCTGATCAGAATCAAGGCCCCATTGTTCCTCACACTTAACGGGATTCTCTCAGTGCTCAAGACACTGTCACCACCAGCAGAAAAGTGTCTGTTCTGGAAGAGGCCTCCTTATCAGCTGTGTGACAATAAAGGGTTTCTTCTGCAAATGGTGGCTCTGCAGAGCAGGAACATGCGGCCTGGCATAATGGGGAAACAACAAAGTGCAAAGAGTGGCAGGACTGAACGTAAATACAAAGGAGGCCTAATTTGCCTAGGATTTTTCAGACCCATCTTTCCCACTGGGCCTGGGTCCATTAGAGATGGCTGCAGTGGTATAGATAAGGCTCAGATAAGGGCAGACGTTTTACCACCATGCCATCTAATCCAGTCCAGAGCCTGTCTGAGCCTTGTATATATGACAGCTCAGTGACCGGGAATCGGTACCTCTCACAATGTTGTCTCAGGTTCTGATCCAAAGCCCACTGAAGTCAATGGGAGTCTTCCTTGACTTCAGTGAGCTTTGATTCAGACCCTTAAATTACATCCTGCAGTTTCTGGATGGACCATTTCCTTGTCTCACTTAGCAGCCCTGTTTGTAACACCATTGAGCGGTGATGGATTTATCATATCTTTTGTGCAAAACTTGCTGTAAATAGTCAGCTTACTGACCCTGGATGTCCCCTGTACAGACCTTTCCATTAAGAAGAGACCCGTATCTCTCAAACAAAGAGACTGCCACTCCATCTGTTCTCAGAATTGGCACACGATACCTTGCATCCATCACAGATACTGCCTTTCCAATTTGCTGGGTTGAGAATAAAATGTGTCAAGCAGGAAAATTCAGTCAATGTTTTAATGATCCCCAGAAGAGGCCTGATCCTGTTTGCCTTGCTCATGTGAGTAACTCCATTTGTATGGGCAAGTTGAGCAGGATTTGTACCTGAGACAGCAGAAATCGATAGAACCAGAATCCTTGTTTAACTGGAGCATCTGTCAGACTACACACTGCACCGGGGTCATTATTGCTATATTGTTATTTGTGATGCACTAGTGCCCAGAAGCCCTCATCAGGGATCAGTGTATCATTGGACATAGGAACGAGTGTCTGTGCCAAAGAGCTTACATCTCAGCATACGACAAGAGACGACAGCTGGAGAAAAGCAAACAAGGCAGGTGAAGGACACGGTCACAGTGAGAATGATTAGGAGCAATACAAGAAGTAGCAGACTTCAAACACCAGCTGCTTATCCATTGTGGAGTGTTTTGTAGGTATTAAATATCAGGGGGTCGCCGTGTTAGTCTGTATCCACACAAACAACAAGGAGTCCGGTGGCACCTTAAAGACTAACAGATTTATTTGGGCATAAGCTTTCGTGGGTTAAAAAACCCACTTCTTCAGATGCAAGATGCATCTGATGCAGATCTTCAGATGCATCTGATGAAGTGGGTTTTTACCCACGAAAGCTTATGCCCAAATAAATCTGTTAGTCTTTAAGGTGCCACCAGACTCCTTGTTGTTTTTGTAGGTATTAAAGAGATCCCCCCTAACTTTGGGGAACACTAGTGCATCTAGCGCCATGCCAAGACCAGCTCTTTGGGTTCACAATGCAAAACTTGCTTCCCTCTCAGTCAGGTTGGTCCCACCTCCAGCGTTTTGCCAGGAGTTCCAGATTTGAACCCCCAAATTCAAAGCACAAGCACTGAGTTTGACCAGGTTTGGTGTCAGAACCGCTGTATATGTGCTGAAAATGGATTTTTCAGAACAGCTGTTTAGAAATCCCTGGCACTCTTGCACATCCCCACAACTGGGAGTGGGGCGGGGTGTCCCTCTCAGTGAATGCTGCCATTTTACCAATACTTCCTGTCGGGATGTCCTGTCTAATGATGTACAGATTAGGGCACCCAGGCACTGATCCCAACCTCACACCCATTTTACACTGGTGCAACTCCACTGACTTTAGATCAGAATTGAGACCAGGTGACGCATCTGCCATTTGAGTGCATGACAGAAGCAAGAGACTTTCAACGTTGCTTTAAGATGAGAACTGAGGATCATTGGTCATGCGGCAGGGATAGGGAAGTTTGCATAATCACTGGAGCAGTCTCCAGAGCTGTCAGTCCTGTGTACTGCACAAGCACTAATTCCATTGTGTTGGTTGCATGGAGTTGTGATGCTAACAATACCAGGCGAATGTTGAACTCTGCCGTCCTTACTCAAGGAAAATTCCCTTGGACTTCAACGAGAGGTTTTTCCTTGAGCCAAAACTGAGAAAAACCTTTGATATTTGACCCAAGATGACTCACAGTTTATTCCAGGGAGCATTTAGGTACTTTTTCTTGCACTGGTTACCCACCTCCTCCCTAATTCTCAGCTTGCACTGCCAAGCTTGCTGCATTTAGCCTATCTCTCCTCTGCTTTTATCTGCCAACGTGTTTAAGAGTATGAGTGCTGAAAAATATGCAGGCAGCTTAAGATAAAAGCCAGCAGTGTGCTTTTAAAAATAGACTCTCCAGCACCGCTAGAGGTGCCAAGTAAATGGGTGCTCAGCAGAGGGATTGAGTGGATTTAAGAGACACTGTTTAAACAGAAGGTAAATAAGTGGCCAGAGGAGCTGCAGTTCATTTTTTTCCCTTACGTATTGCTCAGATAATGCAACATATCTATAGGCAAACTCGTTATAAAAATGGATGCGGCTCTTGGCGTTCAGTGGGTGACATTCAGGCTCCAGCTCTGACAGACCCTCCCATAAAGCATCGGTGGGAGCAAAGCAAGTGCATGCTAATGAAATGCACATGGAGACGTTAAGTGTTCAAAACCAGCAGTAACACTAGCCCTCAGCCCTCGCACTGCCTTAAGAGACTGCCCTTTGCAGTGAGCAATGTGTGCCTTTGTATTACCCCGAGCTGTGCGGCACAGGAGAAGCAGCACAGAAATCTGAGGGCTCTGGCAAATGTATCACGGAAACATCCCTTCTCGCTGGGACAGAGCCACAAAAACGGCAACCTTCCAACACTAGCGATTGCCGCTAATGGGCAATTTAGTTTTGAAGTGTACGGTCCGGTGTCTAATTTTACCCAAGCAGAATTTGTGAGTGACATTAGGTTGATGTAACAAAACAGTTGCCCTGAGAGCTTCCTTGGAGTTTTACTGGTGTTTTCTATTAGCTAAATAGACTGCAGAGGACTAGAGGATATGTAGCCCTGAGCAGGGATGTAAATAGGGCTGGGGGAAGGTACAAAGAACCTTTCCCGCTCCACCCATTGTGCACTCGTATAACCCCCGGAGAGTGAGCACTCGTATAACTCCCTGGTGAGTGAGCACTCGTATAACCCCTGGTGAGTAATCACTTGTATAACCCTGTGGTGAGTGAGCACTTGTATAACCCCTGGTGAGGGAGCACTCCTATCCTCTGGATTGCTACGGGGGGCCTTTAACACTCACTCACCAGTGGGGTACAGTAGTCACAGCTCCTCCTTGAATGCCCCACGGTAGTGTTACTGGTAGCTCCAGCTTTCCCAGAGGTGGAGCTGAGGAGGCATGGGGACTTCAACATTTGACACCTCTTCAAAGGATGTTCCCAGAGAGGCTGTGTTTGAATCAGTGTGTTGCTCAAAGCCACTGAAAAGTCTCCATTTCTTGGCCAAATTGAGCTCCTTCCTCTTTCTTATAACTATAGAATTCTGAAGACCCTGGCCCACTTTCCTCCCCAAACAAGCCTGGTGACATATCTTTGCTGTCCTTCAAAGAGATGCTCTTCCACCTGTCTGTTCAGTAGAGGCCAGAGAATGTTGCTTTCTCTAGCAGCTGTACTTTGAAACAGTACTTGCTCAGTCAAGGGTGATGGCCCCTAGGAGCTTTGCTACCTGGAGAGCCAAAGAACTGCTGAAGAGGAGCCAGAATAAATACTTACGTGTAATAAATAGGCCAAATTCAGGCTTCAGTTGGTTTGGGTTTGTTATCCATATTGAATAGGCCAGTGCTAGAATCTGAGAACCCCGCTGTATTTTCCATTCTCCAGCTTTCATTTTTAGGTGTCAGGAAGTAACATAGCCTGGCCTGTGTATTGTGGCCCTTTGAAAAGCATGTTTGAACAAAGACACAACATTGTTTAATCTTTCTCAGGCACCCTTTACCTGGTCTAAGAGGAGACAACTCTACCAACAGCTATAAAGTTGACCCCACTTACCGCAGATCTGACTTTGACCCATTGTTATGGACGTGTAAAGCCACTGTTAAGCCACGAAATAAGAGAGAAAAGTAAAATGACCTGTGTTCCTAATACACCGAGTGCTACTAGCACAGGATCCAATCTGGCAGCATCACAACAGTCCATTCAACGAAGTGTTGGCTCTCTAGTCAGGAAAGTACTTAAGCACATGCTTAACTTTAAGCACGTGCTTAAATCCCAGTGAAGTCAGTGGGTCTTAAGCCTGCACTTACATGCTTTCTGCAAAAGGGGCTTTTGTTGTCACAACTCATTATAGTCTTGTTATCAGCAGTGCGTTCCATTCCCTGCACTGGCTTTTCCCTGCACTTCCTTAGCTTTCCCTTGCTTTTTCCATGCATGTATCCATCCTCTAGCCCAGGGGGCACTGATTTATCTTGTCTAGGGGTCTCTTGGCATCTCTGAAAAAGCCGTTTCAAACGAAATGGTTGTCCCTCTCTGCAAAACCTTCTCTGTGTTGATTAAGGACATCTGGCCAATGAGTTTAGCTGAAATGGCATAGCCGGGCACTGTGTATTCTGAAAAGGGAAGTTTAATGTCTCTTTAATTTGAGGTCTGTAAAAACAATCATGCCCATTGGGATCAAATATAACAAGGTCTCTTAAAACACATTTATGGGTATCCTGTATATACAGAATCACTTTTTTTTTTATCTCCAGTGTTTGTTTTTTAATATCCTGCATTGGTAATATTTTCCAGACTCTACTATCTCCAAATTATTCCTATAAAATTTGCCATGGAATATTTCTTGTGCCAAATACTGTGAAGAAGCATGGGGCAGTATCAGTGTTAAGGACTTGACTGTCATGTTGTTCTAGTTAAACACAGCAGAGGGCATTGTTATTATTATACAGGATCATCCAAAGACTTGTACTGTATATATTGAAGGCAAAAATGTATGTTGATGTAATCTTAAAGTTACAACATTAGACATTCAATAAAAGCAGGGTCTGAGTCCTCTTCAAGGTTTGTTAGACATTCCCCTTTCAAGCCAAACCTGAAACCAAGAGATTTTTTTATAGTGTTAGGGCTCAATCCAATAGCCTTCAACAGTTGTAGGGATTATTGGCCATCAGTAGCAATGAGACTATGGGAGAGTGCCCCTAAAGTTCATCATGGCCCCAATCCAGCAAAGCATTCGCTTCCCTGTAAGTATGTGAGTCAATGGCACTACTCACATGCGTAAAGTTCCGCGTGTGCTTACGTGTTTTGCTGGATCAGGGCCTGCGCGATGGGTTGCTGGTGAGATTTGAAGATTCGTTCCCTCTCTTGTTGGTGCAGTTTGGGTGTCAGCCCCATACTTTGAGATGCAGAGACATACACTGCATCATCTGGGAAGGTGGCTATTGCTGGACTTTCTAAACTGCCTCAGAAAAACATAAAGGGATGTTATTTGTAAGCCCCAAGCTGGCTCTGTGGCTTTGAATTGTCCTTCCATAATGAATAAGAGCCAGATTTTCAGCATGTTCTCACTGGGAGCTGCTGGATGCTGAGCACTTTTGAAAATCTGCCAGTTTCTCTTCAGTGCCTAAATGGGAGCTGAGCAATTTTGAAAATCTGTCCCTAAAGATGCATTTTTGTAACTAAGGCCTTGTCTACACTATTTTTTCCACCATTGCTTCCCCCCGTGCAGTCACAGTGGTGGTAACAACGGCAGGAGCCCCAGTCTAGTCAAGGCAACAGCAATGTTTTAACCACTACGTCATCTAGAGCAACTCCGAACAAGGTTGATGACACAGTGGTCAACCAGGCTGGTGCCCACCTGTGTCTCGTCTACAGTAAGGTTCCCGTCATTGCTCGCGCCAGTAGAGCTGCAACTGTGGTGGCAATAGCAGGCAGGGTTTTTAAAAACAAAAGTCGAGCGCAGACACCGCCTCGTTAAGCAAAGGGTTTAGAATCCAGCCCAGCATTTCATCCCATGTGTCAGGATTTCTCCACAGCTCTTCGCAATGCTTCCGAGTCTCTGTTCTGCGAGAAAGGGCTTCATTTTAATGCAGGATGAATGAACATTTTTAGCAATCTGAGGAGAGGGGAGAGGGTGAAGCACCAGCCTTTATGTAAAGGTTTTCCAACAGTTACTCCAGGGAAGGCTTCTGTTTGGATCCTGTGGGGCTGACATCCTGTCCCAGAAGACTTGGCAGCAAGGAGATGAGCCACATGTCAGCAAACCTGGGAGTCTGGACGCTCCAAACAAAAGGATGGGAAGGAGTCTGAACACAGAGCCTGGAGTGATGCTGGAAGGCTGGCAAGTGTCAGTGAGAAAGAGATTAGCAGAGCTCTTTGGAATGTGGATCCTCATTAGCCACTCCAAATAGAACTGCAGCGCCATTGACTTTTGCTCAGCCAGTAAAGAGCTCTCACACTCCTGTTTGCGGGATTGAATGGGAGAATGGGGAAAGCAACGTGAAATAATCACAGGGCTTGTGTTGTATTCTTGCTGCTCTCGTGTCCTCCACGTGTTGAAATGTATGTGTCTGTACAATATTGCCTGCAATGTAGTGTTGGTCCCAGGATATTAGAGAGACCAGGCGGGTGAAGTAATATATTTTATTGGACCAACTTTTGATGGTGAGAGAGAGAGACGTGCTTTCCAGCCACAGAGCTGGAAGAAGAGCCCCGTGTGGCTCAAAAGCTTGTCTCTGTGATTATTTCACATGTTGCTTTTCACATTCTCCCAGGTCGGAATCAGAACTCTGTAGCTCTCTCTCAAACAGAAGCTGGTCCAAAAAAAGATATTACCTCACCCACCTTGTCTCGTTGCACAGTATTGACATTTTCCTTTGCCCCATAAAAATTCAGCGTTCTGACTGTTAGCACAGCTAACGAGGGCCCGAGGAATTGCCAAATATTACATGAACATCTTTGTCAAAACTCAGGCTGCAACGCTGTGTAATCCAGCTATTTGTTTACATTTGGCCAAAGCAATAAGGGCCTTATTTGGTCGTGTCCTGACTATTGCTAACTTTGCATTCAGATCCTGTGTCACTGTGGTTTTTGTGTGTTTGTGTTATTGCTGCTTCGGTTTGGGTCTCCTTGGGAATGTATCCATTAGGGCTCAGCATGTGTCTGTGGTCAGGTTCCCTTGTTTCATTGCCTTTTTAAAAAAAAAAAAATGTATGCCCATTCACTGGAGTATGGAATCAATAAAAAGACAACCGTGCAATATGCCTGGCTCCCATGCCCACTTATGTTGAGCTAAGGTGGCGAAATGAGGCATTCTCTGTTCTGCAAGCACTCCTCTGGGCCTGGGAAATCCCTAGCTTTTGGCTATATATGGCATGCAGTACCTCACTGCGTATTGTTTAAAGAGGGCATGTGGCAGTGGGCATCAAGTAGGATTCTTGTAAAAACCTGGCACAAGAAGTTGTTTGACAGAGTCTGACAAACCAAAGGCTTTACAAGAAAGAAAGAGAGAGGGGGAAAGAAGAGAGCGATTGAAACCACAGCACATGCAGTGCCAAGTGCACACTCGGTCTGTTTGGAACATAGGAGAAAGGACACTTAGCACTACCTCATACAGTAGGCACGTGGGAATGAGAGTATCAGTCATTGGTGGTCCTGAATTCAAAGCTTTGCCAGTCAGCAGTCACTCAGGAGGAAGTGGGAGCTTCAGCAGAGATTAATATTGCTCAAATCAGCAGATTAGGATCCACTGAACTACAACATGAGACTACAGACTTTCTCTGTTGGAAAAAAAATGGAGAGGACTCCCACAGATAGCTGCTATTCTAATATTGTTGTGCACTGGTTAAACAGCTGCCACGTTTCACCCAAGAGGTAGCTGCATTCCAATGCTGGATCTCTGCGTATAGTTTTCAAGCCGTTGGTCACTGTTGTAAAGCACGTAACTATTATTAGGCCTATTTACTGTTTCGAGTGCAGTAGCAGCCAAAGGCCCAAATCAGGAACACGGCTGCCCACTGTGCATGTGTAACCCGCTGGTCAGAGTTCACTGTGTCCCTCTCTGTGCCTGAGCCATAAAGTATGGGACTCCGTTACGGGCCTCCACCTGAGAGCATGACTCTGCCGCTCAAGCTGTAGCAATACAGGCTTCCAACTCTGAAGGTTCCCATTCACTCCTGAATGGAGGCTGTGATATACATGGAGGCTTATCTAGGATTCAAACTGCTGCTGTGGGCCTCAGAGGCTTGAGATGAGCTTCCGCTGGCCAGAGTAAATATGTAATTCAGAGAGTGTAATGCATCCCCCTCTGTGCCCAAGCTGCAATGAGCACATGAGTCTGTTTTAGCCTCCATCTACTGAGCCTGGCTGGTTAGCTCAAGCTATAGAGATTTATGCTCTCAGCTGCAGAGGTCCACAACTCAGTTTCAGGTGGGTGAGCCGAGATAGCTGCCATCACACTAGGCACTGTCCACATACAGTCACATGGTCCTTCCCTTGAATTCTTTACACCTAGATTGAAAGGTGCTACACCAATGTAGGATCGTTACCATATATTTGTTAGGATGTTTTCATAAAGCGCATCCCACCCGAAGACCAGATTTATTTTAAAATAGAATTGCAACAAAGGGTAGTTCCAGTCCCTTCTAACCCTATGGTTCTATGACTCTATGGCTTGCTTGTTTGCAGCTTTTGTTTGTTTATTTTCTGGGCTTTTGTTTTTTGAGGTATATCACTATATTTTTCTTCAGTTCAATGGGTATATATTATAGATGGATGAGGTCATGCTACCTATTTTAAGTACCATAAAAACTGGTATTTAATTTAAGTGAGTTTGCTTAATTTAAAATTGTCTAATATATTCTATATTTAGCTGAACCTGCTATGTTTAATGGGGGGTGGGGGGGTAGAAAAATGTTTCCAGTTTATCTCATCTCTTGCTCAAAGGGTACAATACAACAGAGAGCTTTCACCAAGCAAATGAGTGCTCCAGCCAGTGTTTGTTGTGTGCTGGAACGATTTAAAAGGTTTTGAAATGACCTTACTATTGTAAAATATGTCTTGCCTTTGCCTCACAAACTTCTAATATAGCACTTTTTACTCCATGCAGTGCATTGGCTGACAGAGTTGTTTTGACTTTACTCTGCAGTTTGAACAGTGATGTAACAGGTCCTGACACTACATTAGTCATGATGCTGGAAACAAGGCACTGGCCAAGATGGGATGTGGGAAGAAAGAACCAAAGATTCTTCATCTGTCACTTCGCTTCACTATTAAACTCCATGCAACAACCAGTGCCTAAGCACAATTGGAGTTTCCACCTCCTCTCCCCGGCACCAAGGTCTCCTATGCAGGACACAACATGCTTCCCCAAGGTGATATATAGGCTGGTTTGGTGTCCAGACCCTGCTGTGTAGGATGCTAATGGAGTAAACCCATGACTTGTGCATAATAGCACATCACTTCCATGGTTCCTGAAACTCTATTGGTCAGATGATATAGATATAAAGGGCCAAATTCTGCTCTGTGACACCTGTGTCAATCAAAAATAATCCCATTAACTTCCCTGGAGTTACTCCAGATTTACACTGGTGTTACTGTAATTCTTTTCCTGAAAGCTGCAAACAGCTTCTCGTCATCCCTGGGAGGGAAGAAAGAGGGGAGAAATACTGCTACAAAATCGGCCTCTGAAGGGCTTCAGAATACCAGACTCCTTCCCTCTAAATGAGAGACAATCCCATAATATCCTTTAATTCCTTGCACCGTAAAATAAACTCCGACAAAGCAATGGAATCATAGGGCTTCTGTTTTGCTTTTTCTCTATCAGATCATTTGCTGAACTCAGGCATGCATGGAGAGCAGGGAGTTAGCCGGAGTCTTGGAGCCTACCAAGTCTGGGTGTTGTTTTCCCCTTCGTGGGCTTTTTTGAATTGTAAAAAGAACAGCAGCCCAAACCTATTAATGCAAATATTTAACATCTCCCATCCAGTAACAAATGACTGGGAGAACCAACCGCCTGCCCGCCCACCTGGTCACCATTAACAAAGCAGGCCAGGGCAGAAAATAAATAGCAACAACTCCATAGGCTTTGTAGTCAGTTTCACTAAGGAACAAACGCTGAGTCGAGAGAGCAAACAACACCTGCTCAGAAGGAACTAAAAGCAAAGCGGCTGGCTAAACAAAGAGAGCGAAGCATGGCGGGCAGAGATTGTTTGTGCAGACATTAATCGGTGGGACGGGTCACCTGGGAGAGGCAGGAGGGAGCTGGCACTCATGTTTTTAAAAACCAGTGTGAATGTTGTGCTTCTGAAAGGGGCCAGGCTGAGACCCATGGAGTCTAGTACGGGTGCAGCAGAGATGTGCTTGTGATTAAGGCACTGGAGTGGGACCCGGGAGATGTGGGTTCACGTACTGTCTCTGTGTGATCTTGGCCAAGGTGTCTGATCTCTCCATGCCCCGTTCATAAACTAGGGATAATAATCCTTCCTTCCACTGCCTTGTCTATTTAGATCATAAGTTCTCTGGAGCAGGGGCTGGTTCTCACTTTGTGCTATGCCTAGAAGAGTGCAGCCCTGATCTTGGTTGGGGCCGCTCAATTATACAGAGTACAAATCATATAATAGCAGCACGGGCGGCAGCAGGCCAAGCTTCCTTCACTCTGCCCTGCCAATGGGCCTCAATCCTTGAGAGTGAGGTTACCCTAGACCATTTACAGGGTACCTTCTACAGTGTGGGAGGTATTTCATTCGGTCCCACCTTTATTCTCTGTAGATCACTGAGGAACAAAAAAACCCCTGTAAACTTATGGAAGAGGTGAATTCCTTCCATTGTAATCGGTGCCCCCTCCAGCCTGGCGCAGCAGAGAACTGCACCGCGTGTAGGAAAACAAACATACTGCCTTGTATCCTAATGCTGCTGCCTTTCACAGGACCTGGGGGTGAGATTCTCGGGGAATGTACACTGAGAAAGAAGGGCAGAAGCATTCCCTGCAGAGAAAGAAGATGAGAGAGAGAGAGAGAGAGAGAGCACACAGAAAAGCAGTGGAGCATTCAGGCTCTGTGGGAGTGGATGGCTTAGTGATCTCTTTCCTTCACTGACATCTGCACTCTCCCTTGAGAAGTTGCTGCATGGTGATATGAGGCTGATTCCCCTACAAGCGGCTGAACAATACAGTTCCCACAGTATCCTCAGCCCCAGCAGGCTTGGGGAGCCGGAGGGCAGGTCTGAGAACCATGTGGTTCATGTGGTGTTGCAAACCACTAAACCACAAGGTCATTAGACTGGCCCCAGAGAAGGTTCAAGCATGACTAGTTTTAGGGACATTGTAGACTATCCGGAGAACCTCACAGCTGTGGGTGCCAATGAGGAAACAAGAGTCATGCTCTTTGAACTAGAAAGTCAGGGAAATGGTAACATATTTTAGCTGTTCCAGCTAGACATATATGCGCATGCCAACGCACCCGTGGCCTGAGTTATCTGCTTTGGGTGGGTTTAGGGTTTTTTTTACTGACTCTTCAGAAAACAAAAGTCAGATTCACCAGGTGAAAATTATCCCACACCTTAAAGACAGCCACTTCTCTGTGAAATTGAAGATCTGGAGTCAGACAGAATCACCAGAGAATTTCACTTAATAAAAAAGGTAAGTTTCTAGTAGAGAAAAGCTTGACAATGTGACTCTTAAAGCTAAAAACAGAAGGCAAATACCAGCACCCAACACAGGAGCACGGGAACTAGGGAGCTGGGGGTGTGGCAGCAGCCCCTGGCTTGAGGTAATAATAGATACCGAATGCATAGCTTCCATCGTATACAGCGTTCCCAGTTTTGTTCCTTGGCCTTCAGCACCCCCACTACGCAAATTGTTCCAGCCCCCTGGCCCAATGTTTATTATATTTAAAATCTTGTACTTTTAAAGTCAACCTCATGATCTTGGGGGGACCCAGCGTTATCTTTCAATGCTTGAAGTGGGCAATGCTGATAAATACAGTCAGGATAGTCGTAGTAACTTTGGGTTTGTATTATAGGGAACACAATTGGAATTTTATTTGTACTACTGCCAGGGAAGAATAAAGAAGCAAACCCCAGTAATTAATTACCAATATACCCAAGTCTCTCGTCTCTTTCTCTGAGTAGGAACTCTTTCTACTACCTCTCTGTTTCTGTGTCTCTCTTGTAAATTCTTTACACAGTCAGAAACCTCGCTTCAGTGAGTGGAATATCATATCATTATTGCAAAGCAAGGAGTAACTTGGCACCTCTTCAAAGGAAGCTTTTATCAACTGCTTAGTGTTATGTGACAAACTGGGGAAGTAAGCCATTACTCTGATCCTTCCAGATCCTCCCAGCTCTACCTTGAGTCAACTTGTAAGAGAGAATTCTTGCCTGTATGATCAAAATGTGCCAGTGTGCACCTTGTTTACAGTTGTACTGTGTGTTGTCTGTTTTCCTGTACGTGATGGTAACAATGCACTCCCAGTGTATGCCAATAACGAAGTCCCATCTCAGATGGTGAGTGGCATATACCTGCCTTCTTAACCACTGACAATGTGAAAGGTGAACTCTAGCCTGTAAGAATAATCTCATTGGAGACACTGATGTGCTTAAAGTTAAACATGTACCTATAAGACCTGCTCCTAAGTCAATAAAAATACTCTCATTGACTTCAGTGGGCTTTGGATCAGGCCATTAAATTATACACCCGTTAGGGCAGGGACCATATTCTCGCTATGTGTATATCAGTGTGGCGGCAATGGGATGCCAATCTCAGTTAGGGGCCTCTAGCCACTGCTAGAGTACAACTAATAAATAGTCATCGAGAGAGAATCAGGAAAGTGAAAATTAGAACCAGGTGAAATTTGCGTTCTGTTTTTTGCCATTGCAGTTCATCTGATCTTTCCCCATCCCCCATATTCCCAATATGAACAAAATTCATCTTTTTGTATCTAGAAGTTGTGAAAAAGTGAGTTTTCACATATTCATAAAAAGCAACAGAGGGTCCTGTGGCACCTTAGTCTTAAAGGTGCCACAGGACCCTCTGTTGCTTTTTACAGATTCAGACTAACATGGCTGCCCCTGTGATACTTGACACATATTCATAGTGACAATGATTTCTAGCTGAAATATAGGTGCCCTTCACTTCATTTTACTTGGGATTAACTGCATTTTTTGTTCCAAAACAGACCTAGTTTCACGAGCAATAATATCCATTTTCGCTAAAATAGAGAAATGCACATACATATGTTGGTGAAATTTCCTGTGAAAATGGGCCTGGTTTTAAGTTGATCGGGAAATGGGAAATCTTTGAATTTCAAGTATAGTAGCTTTGCAATTTGTTGTTCATATTTTGCACAGCTCCAGCAAAATCTGTAGAAGGAAGACAGTTTCTTTTCCCAACCATTTCCTGTCCCCTCCAGTACAGTCAGCCCTGTAATTCCCTGCCCATTGAACCACATATCCCCAGCTCCACATGCCTTTTCATCGTCTTTTTGCTGTTCCATTTTTTCCTGCTTTTTATTTGCACACGAGACGCTAAAAGAATCTAATTCAGTCATGGAGAAAATCAAAATTATGATGTCAACTGAGCTGACTCATTCTTTGTGCATGATTTGTCTGTTATCTCTGAAGTCATTCACAGTGCTGAAGGTAACTGTAGGCCACAGACAAGCAGCTTGTCTCTGAGCCATGACACCAAATGAGATGCAGCATTGCAGATGATTATACACAATCATTTGTCTATATGAGCATTTGCCAGGGGTGGCCAAACTTACTGGCCCTCTGAGCTGTATATTACAATCTTCAGAAGTTCAAGAGCCGGGGCGCATCTGCCGGGGCTCGGGGCTTCAGTCCTGCGGCGGAATGGTGGGGCTAGGGGCTTCTGCCCTGCGGGGTCGGGGGTCTCGGGGCATCAGCCCCACAGGGCATGCCTGCCGGGGCTCAGGGCTTCAGTCCTGCTCCTACCCTGACCCCCACCACGTGCCTTCTGTAGGGCTGAAGCCCTGAGACCCCCCCTCCCTGCTGGGCAGAAGCCCCAAGCTCCACTACCCTGCCACAGGGCAGAAGCCCCAAGCCCCCCCAAACAGTCTGGTAGGTAGAGAATGGGAGGGGCATGGTGGGCTCCGAGAACCACACTTTAACTCATGAGCTGCAGTTTGGCCACCCCTGGCCTATACTCATAAACCGCATGAGGCTGACATGTACAGTCACTGTGATACACAGGAAATAGGGCTGTAAGAATATACATAGAAATCGGTTTTTCCGGGCCAGATCTTGGATACTATGTTGAGGCAGATCCAGGTTAAATTCTTGTTTTGCTTTGCTCACCTTTTGGGTTGATGAAGCTCTTTGACTAAAGTCAGGCCTAATCTAGATGGAAGCTTTCTGAGAGAAGAACTGGTTGCAGGTTTGTACACACCCTGGTTTCTGATGGCTTTGGTTGCGGGCCAGATGAAAGCAGGGACACAACAAAATGTGCATTGTATGAAGAGGTTCCTATTGAGGGATAACTCTACCAGCGATGCCCCACTTGACTGAGCCATGTAAGCTTCTGAAGGCTCTTGCATAAGCTGTTCCCTAGCTTGTTCATCATGGAAGCCAGATAACATGAGGCATCCCCACCTGCTCCCAGCCAGAGCCATACATGCTGTGCTGGAACATCCGCCTGTCTTGGTGCCTTAGCTTGATTGTTCGGGCTGCGGTGGGCAACAATTTTTAATCCCTCTTTTCACACTGCTCCGTAGAGCAGGAGGCGGAACATATGGTCTGTGCTCCCCCCCCCCCCCCCCCCCCAGGACTCACAAACTGCTCTGTCCTCGCAGCTGCTCAGGGTTACTCTCCTATGCATCCAGGTCAGAGCGGTATGTGGGGATGATAGCTATATTACAGTACTAAGGGGAGGGCCACATGGTGCCTGTCCCTCATATGGGAATGCAGAGGGGAGGGGACAAAAACCCTCGCACCCCGCAGAAGAGCCACAGGCAGTTATAAACTGAGAGCTCACAAACTCTTCTGCGCACTGCTCCAGTGAATGTGGCAAGGAGTCCCCCCAGACACCAGCCTCTCTCAAGCACAACCTCTCCCGGAGTTCCCCTAGGGCAGTGCAGCTGCACACCAGGGGTCCTACGGGGTGTGGCTAACTGGCACAATCTAGCTCATAATAATAGGCTGTAAACTCCTCTGGGCAGAGACTGTGGGGAGCAGCCCATCTACTCCCAGCGGTAGGCAGATCTTTGGTCCACCAGGCACAGCTCAGCTGCAATTGATGATTGAGCCCAGGGTCTCACATGTCTGAACAATGCTTGACGGAAGCAATAAGGTCCCTTTGTACTTTTTGCAGCTACTCATCATCATAACATTCTTTCCTGGGACACTCGATGTCTTCCTGTTCCATTAACTCTCCATCGCATTGTCTGTTGATTGTCCTACAATGCTCCTTTCTCTGGGCCTGATCTTGCCCCTACTGAAATCAACAGGAGGTGTGCCACTGACTTCAGTGGGAGCAGGACCCCATTCTCGCACCTTCTTTCCTTCCACCCTACTTCCCCCCATCTCTTACAATAGCCGCCACTCTAATGCTGGACACCATCTGCTGAGTTTCAGTTTGTCTCATCTCACCAACTGTCGCTCCTCTTGATCCTGGGCGTAATGCACTAACATTTTACATCAAAGGCCCCTAAAATATTAGCATTTGTAGACTAGCTGGGCTGGAGGAAAGGAGCCAAACAGTTGGCACTTAGTAAGCAACGAGCATTAATAAAAGCATTCGAGTGAGTTTAGTGCCTCATTAAAGTAATACTAACGAACTGCCTGTCTTCCAGAAGCATGAACTTTTAATTTTATGTAAGGGTTAATCTTTCCAATGAGGCAATATTAAGTTTTCTGGGCAATTTCATTGCGTGTAGGACTAATTCTGCAGTGGAGTTACTCTGGAATACACTGGTGTTACTGAGAGTAAAATGTGGCTTACAGCTTGCAATACCATAATACAAATGGCGCAGAAAATATCTACAGCCATATGTCATTATAACGGTAATGCGTTCAGCGCACTGTTTTCTAAACACCGGGCCCAATTCGCATCTCACAACAAAGTAAAAGTGGCATCTTGAATAGTGTCTATTGTTAACTTCAGAACAGTCAGTCCTGATTTACACAGATTTAAATGAGAGCAAGATCAGATTCAACTTTTTTAGATCCGCTACCAGTGTATTTATGATGGGTTGAACCCCGACTCTGGACCCAAGTGTCCTTAAATCCGGAGTGTTCAAACTCCAGCTCTTAATCCAGTTATCTCCAGCTAGCACATGGCCCCTGCCAGAGCCAGCCAGCATCAACTAGTGCAGCATCTAGGATGTTCTAACTGGGGCCAGGGCTACCATAGATCTGACCCCAGGATCAGCAAGCTTCCAGCACCTCCATTCATTGCAGTTCCCTTTTCAGCTGTGCCGGAAGGAGGTGCAGCCGGGAATCTGGGCCTGTAGTTTAATTGTAAAGATAGGCTGAAATAAAAGAAACTAAATCTCATGTTTCGCTGCTTAGGCTAGGGTGACCAGACAGCAAATGTGAAAAATCGGGACAGGGGGTGGGGGGTAATAGGAGCCTATATAAGAAGAAGACCCCAAAATCGGGACTGTCCCTATAAAATCGGGACATCTGGTCACCCTAGCTTAGGCTCATCACCTATAAGTTCAGGAAGGAAGAATTCCGATGTTCCTTTTGTGCTTGAGCCAAAGCCCATTTCAATCAATGGACTCTCATTGATGTCAGTCGTCTTAGGATCATGTGGCATGGATAGTATTTAAGCATCGTCCAGGTGCATGATGGGTTGGTTTAGGTGCTATTTATTTATAGGTGTTTGCCTTCCTTTCAAACATAAGGCTGAGGCAATGCTGGAGGCAGGACACCTGATCCCAGGGACCTCTGCTTTAATTTGGTACTTCAGTTCAACAGGACATTTATAATCAGCTAGGCCCAATCCTGCAGGGTGCAGAGGACTCTCAATGTGAGAGTACACAGCAGGCCTGGGTCCTGCAATACAGATTAATCTGCAGCTACACAACAGGTAGATGTAACCGTTTAAACGGTCATCAGTTAAATTGCTCAATTTCTATTAAAAAAATGTCTTGACTCTGTTCCTGGGCAAATATGCAGAGTGGTTCCTCATTGTCACCAGTATTACCTTTGTTTATCGAATGTAAATGTCAAACGCATAACAGACAAGGTGCACAAAGAGAAAATCTCTTTATAGCGATGACTTATGGTTGGGCAAGCAGGCTGGGGCATGTCCATGAAGAGTGGGCTAGTGCTCTGTGTGTATTTGTTAATGCAGGGGAAATAAATGTGCCTGTCTGTTTAGAAAGAGCCAGAGTGTACTTAAAAACAAATAAATAAAAGGAACCAAACTTGATTGCAACATTCAGGAATGACATATTCTTGGCATGGAAACACAAAGCAACTGCCTCCCAGGTTTCGCTCTGACCTGCTTCACTCACGTGTCATTTTACACCGGGGTACCTCTATTGACGCTGATGGAGCTACCCTGAGTCACACCCGTGTAAGGTCCCGATATTGCAAACCTTTATGCACGTGCTTCGCTTTACTACCAGGAGAAGTCCCATTGTTGTCACAGTAGCAAAGCAAGGCTGTGTTTGCAGGGCTGAGACCTAAATGAGAGGCAAATGGGGCCCCTAGTGAAGGAAACATTTCACAAGGTGGAGACAGTTCCTCAATGGAGCTGGACAACATTTTTCAAAGGAAATATTTTTCATCAAAAAAGGCCTTTATTTAAAATCAGCGTTTTTACATTTTTTCAACAAAACTGGAAAATGAAAGCATTTAGGGGTTGGGGTTTTTTTTGGAAGGGTATTTATCATTTTTTCCTCTCCCCCCCCCCTTCTCTCCTCCCTCCCACCTCTTTTTCAGTGGCAAAATGGAAAAAGGCATCAAAAGGAAAACTGAAACACCAAAAACTGTGTGTGTGGGGGGGGGGGGGGTTGCAACTGAAAATTATCTATACACAATTTCCTGACAAAATTTGAATAAATACAAATTTGATACTTTTTAAAATTTGTGGAACAAAATTGACTTCGAAAGTTTTCATGGACAACGTTCTCCATTCTTGACCAGCTCTGTTTCTCATTCACTTCACTAAAATGGCTGGATGCAGACATCAGAACACAGGACCTTACCTTGTTCAGCCGGGGGATAAGAGACTTGAGTCTGAACCCAGCTGCCCTATTTGCTAGTGGATTCTCCTGCTGCCCTTTCCCGGTGCTTGAAAGATAGTCACCACCCTTTGTGTGAAAACAATCAGCCCAAATGTTCAGTTTCCTCTGCAGAGAGCGCCTCCTCCTAGGAGGAGTCAGGGACGCGAAGGAGAACCTGGAGCTTGCCTGGGTGCCCCTCAGGGCTGGCTAGCCTCAGTTTTGTGCAGAGCTGATGCTGGTTTCTGTGTGAGTCCCATTCTTCCCCACAGGTGCTGGTTTGTAAATGATTCTGGCTTTGAATTTTGGGAGCGGAACAATTTAACCCCCAGACTTTGAATGACACTTCAGCTGTGAAAGGTTCCTGTGAAGCCCATGCAAGCCCTGCACAGCTCTTGTTGTCTTTCAGCATGATTTACAGAAGGTAAAAATTTTAGCATGGCATAAACTGGAAAAGGCTCCGAACCGAAACTCCAAACCCAGCACTATCACCCCCTCCCCCCCCAAAAAAAACTTCTGGTTCAAAGCCTGAACAGGAATTTTGCAGCTGGCCCTCACCTCTGTCCCAGGGCAGAACAAAATGCCCCAGGATGTTGGGGAGCTCTGGATCTGAATTGTGCAGCTCAGTCTAACTCAAGGACAAATGAGCCTGTGTAATGAGAGCAAGTAAACTTCCCCAGGCTGTGGTCTTATGGTGACCTCAGATGCTGCCATTACAAAAAACAAAACAAAACAAACCAAAAAAAAAAAAAAACCACCCAGAAAAACCCCAGTGACTTGCCTGAGTGTAGTTCCGTTTCAACCCTCCAAGCTTTAGGAAACAGCAGGGGGACATCCTTAGTGTAAGTCTGCAGCTGCTTTGGGCTCCATCTGATTCAGACAGTTGCTGCAACAAGTCAAAAATAAGACAGAAGCACAACACTGAGGCCATTATGACAACATGAGCTCCCCAGGGCAGAGCAGCGAAACAAGCTTCTAAATATAGGGGGAAACGAGGTTTTTTTCAGTTAAAGGAAGTGGTGTCTATTATTAAAACATTGGACTCACTTCAGACCCTTCTTAAAACAATCCCCATCTTGCAAGGGGACATCCTAAAAAGAGCTAAGCTGCTAGATGCAGATAGCAGCAGCAAAGACAGTTTGGCTTTTCAGACTGTGGACCGGATAGAAATCAGGTGCTAATGGCAGAATCCTGTTTGATTAGAGATAGGCCGGGCCTGGCTCTGGATCTAAACGTCCCCCATTGCTGGGCTGTGATTGGACCTGGCATTTTGGACCATGTCTAGTGTCAATACTACGTACAGAGGTCCTGATTTTCCAAAGGCTGGGGCCAGGCACAAAAATGTGAGAACGAGCTAGGTAAAATGATAGCAGCTATTGAGCGAGGAGCGTTTCTGGTGTGGAGTCTGATCTCACCCCACTGTAATTCAGAAGTAATTCCCCTATCATCAATGGGATTACATTGGTGTCAAACCAGCACTAGAGGAGAATCAGCCTCCTGGGCATGGCTCCTGGCCCATGCTAGGGCCACTTTGCAGCACCTTCTGCAAAAGATCCTTGCCCAGGCTCTAAACATGCAGCGGAGTATTCCCCTAGTAGGGGGGAATGGCTGGCTGGCATGCAGCCAGCTCTGTGTCACCCCCTCTGGCAAAGGAGGTCTGACAGGGCAGGTGAAGGCAAACCCCAGCCAGCATAATTACCCCTCCCTCAGAGGCTATTATGTTCTCCTGAGCTATGGAGCAGCTGAGGATTGGGGCTTCTAGGTCCAAATGATATAGCTCTTGACGCCTCTGTAAAGAAGTCACAGATTTACCACAGTGGTGGCTCTCGTATTTGCCCACCCACGGATCAAAACTGTGCTCTCTCCGACTGACTTTAAACATGGTTGCTGCTAGCAGGGCTCTCTCGCTGTAGCCCTGTCTATAGGGATTGTTTACTCTGCGTACAATGTGAGCCAGACTTTGCGGCAGAATCTACCCCTCCTTAGGCTTTATACCATTGTTATAAGGTGGTTCTTGGGGGGGGGGGGAGAAACTAGAAAATTCTCCGGAGCGAGTCCTAGAACCCAGCTGTCAACACCTGTGTCTGAACACACTTGGAGATAATAGAATGGCGGCTGCGGGGTGATGGCTGGAATGCTGGTACCATATGAAGCTAACCTATCTACACTGTTTGGGTTAATCCATAGCTACAAGGGAGCTATCTCTGAGGAGGATTAGAAGCCACGGTGGCTAACGCTGGGATTTTCAGTGAGAATTGGGCACCTAACGCCCCTAGGCTACTTTGGAACTCTCAGTCAAACTAAAGCACCCATGGCTGTGGTGTATTGTTTACACTAACACCCCTGACTGAAACCAGCAGTACAATGGTGGGAAATAGGAATGAAACTAGTGTAGACCTAGGGCAACATTTTCACAAGTGGCTGCATGCCTTAGGCGCCTAACTCTTATTGAAAGTCAAGGGGATTTAGGTTCCTAAGTTACTTTTGAAAATGGAACTTAGGCTCCTAAATCACGCCGGCACTTTTGAAAATTTTACCCCCAGCCTAATTTGTTGTGCTAGAGCGTCCCGTGTAATGGCTATTTCTTTGCATTTCCTTCTTGATCTTGTTCTTTGAAACAGGAGCAAAATCCAGCAGAGTTAACAAACTTTGCAGTGTCCTTCCCATTGCACATCCCCTGTTGTCTAAAACTAACCTCTGCTTCAAATCTTGGGAAAGTGTAAGAGGGGAGGTACATGCTGTAGAAAATATAGATGACTGACAAGAAAACTGGCTCCAGTGCTGGAACCTGCGGGGCTGTTTAAAAGAGAGTATTTCAATAAACCACAAAAATGAAGAAGTGACAAGGGGAAACGATGCATGACTTACAAACGGAAAACAATGGAGCGCTTACCGGAGGGACCTTCCTGCAGTTATTTAACATTTATGTTTGTTATTTATAGATGTAGCTATCAGATGTGGTTCTCAAACTGTGGGTCGGGACACCAGAGTGGGGCGCAACCTCGTTTTAATGGGGTCGCCAGGGCTGGCGTTAGACTTGCTGGGGCTCAGGGCCGAAGTCCAAGCCCCACTACCCAGGTCCAAGGGCTTCAGCCCTGGGTGGTGGGGCTCAGGTTACAGGCCACCCCCACCCCCCTCCCCTGCATGTGGAGGTGGGGCTTTGCCACCCCCTCCCCCACTTGGGGAGGTGGGGCTTAGGCAGGCTCAGCTTTCAGTCCCCCCTCCTGGGGTCGTGCAGTAATTTTTGTTGTCAGAAGTGGGTTGCAGTGCGATGAAGTTTAAGAACCCCAATAAGCTGTAGAGCCACAATTCTGTGGGTTGACGCTGCACTGGAGGCTAGCATGTCTGCTCCTGCAGCTGCATTGCATGCAGAACTTGCCTCAGGAAGGGCTCCAAGGTGTGCTCAGAGCAGCTCCAAGGTGGTCCCCAAAGTTCTGCAGATCCCAGCGCAGAGCTGGCTGGAGGATGACAATTCTCTTTTGCAGCAACTTTCAAGTTTTTGAGAGTTGTTTTCCTTCCATACTGGAACAAAAACAGAACATTTGGAACATTTTTATCCACATAGAATTGTGTCAAAATGTCTGTTTTCGGGTCAAAACCTGAGCTTTTTGATTCAGGAAGTGTGTGTGCTGGAGCCTAGGAGACCCAGGTTCAAGTCCTTGCTGTGCGATTTGGGATGAAAAGTTCGGCTCCGAATGAGGTGGAGCAGGGACTTGAATGTGGGTCTCCCACATCCCAGGCTAGCGCCCTGTCCACCAGGCTCCAGAGAGTGAAAGGCTTGCTCAAAAAACATGCAGATGAAAATGTCATCAAAATCGGTACCTCTCCATGAACCAGCATCAAAAATGGTCCAGCCAGCTCTAGTCCAGTATTTAAACCAGTGCCATGGTTGAAAATATTGGCCTTCTAGGTTGTGTGAGAAACTCAGCATTGCCCCGCAGCTCATAATTTCAGAGGTTCAGTTCTACCTCTGGTCTTGAACCTGGATCTTACAGTGCTGACACGGCTGTGCAGTTGTAAAGTAGGAAGAAATCAGAGGTGATGAGTTACACAATTCTGTTCTGCCTTTCCAGGCAAATCCTAGAGCACGGCTCAAAAATACCTCGAATGTCTTGGCCCGCATTCCCAATAGAACACATTCAAAATGTGCAGAAATTTGGCTCCACCCTCCAGTGGCTGACCAGAGTAACTGAGCCAATATGGTACTACCTGCAATGAAGGCAAACGTGCACTGTGCTGAAAAATCCGGGACTTGCTATTTAAGCAGATGCTATTTAGTAATGAAAGCAAAATGGTTTTTCCTTTCTACTGGGAAAAAAATATATACATTCAAAGTAATAAAGGTGTTTAGCTGGCTTGAGGAAAAGCAACAGTCCTCTCTGTAAAACTAGTAGGGGCTTGATTAGCTTTATTATTGAGCACCAGTCATAGCCCAGGATGCCATTGTGCTAGGAACCACAGTAAAAATAGCTGTGCGGCTGTGACTATGTGGGCAATCGGAGGGGCTAGCTGCCCTGTGTATGTACCTAAGGTTTCAGACAGGATTGTACTCAGGGTAGCTAGCCCATCCCACAGCACATGCAGTCATCACAACATTGCTATTTTTAGCACATAAGAATGGCCATACTGGGTCAGATCAATGCCAGTATCCTCTCTCGCGACAGTGGCCAATGCCAGGTGCTTCAGCGGGAATGAATAGAACTGGCAATCATGGAGTGATCCATCCCCTGTCGTCCAGTCCCAGAGCATGGAGTTGCATCCATGACCCTCTTGGCTAACAGCCATTGATGGACCTATTTTCCATGAATTTATCTAATTCTTTTGTGAACCCCATGATAGTTTTGGCCTTCACAACATTCCCAAGCAATGAGTTCCACAGGTTGACTGTGCGTTGTGTGAAGAAGTACTTCCTTACGTTTGTTTTAAACCTTCTGCCTATTTATTTCATTGTGTGACCCTTGGCTCTTGTGTTGTGTGAAGGAGTTAATAACACTTGCTTATTGACCTTCTCCACACCAGTCATAATTTTATCGGCCTCTATCATGTCTCCCTTCAGTTGTCTCTTTTCCAAACTGAACAGACCTAGTCTTTTTAATCTCTGTTCATATAGAGGCTGTTCTATACCCTTAATCATTTTTGTTATCCTCCTCTGTACTTTTTTTAATTCTAATATATCATTTTTTAGATGGGGCAACCAGAACTCCATGCAGTATTCAAGTTGTGGGTGTATCATGGTTTTATATAGAAGGATTATGATATTAGGATATTTTCTGTTTGATCTATCCCTTTCTTAATCAGAGCTAGCACAGGTATGTCTACCTGAGCTGGAAATTACATCTTCTAGCTACAATGTAGACATACCCACAGAACAAAACAAAAGCTTTCACCCTCTTCTGCTACCATCAATTAACAATAGAGCTAGTCCATATTTTTTTAATAACCGTTTGCATCAGCACTAGGGGGGAGGGGTTTAAATAAAAAAGAATTCATCAGTTTTCCCCCCACAAAATATTTGCAGCCATTTTTATCAGAAATGAAATAGTTGTTACAATTTTTAGTTCAACCCAAACTGGATTTTTTCATAAATGAACATTTTAATATCATTTTTAATAAAAATGTGGAGTACATAAAGTATGAAAAAAAATTAACCCTCACCCCTTCCCCCAAAAAATGTTAAATGCTGTGAAACTTCAAACCCCACAAAAAGCTTTTCCAGTCAGGTCTAGTTATCAATGAGTTGGCAGCCAGGATGGGAGAGAAGTCTGTACGTGACATGTTGGGATTGGATACAGAGCTGTAGCCTCAGTCTAGCAGGAGCTGCAACAGTCAGTGAAGTATGCCTGCTGTACCCTGCTAAAAAGTGAGGCAGGCTCATTTGTTATGCAAATGTCTACTTGAGCCTGGCATGTGCAGTGGAAAGCTCTTTGAATTATTTTAAGCAAAGGACAAAAGTTCTTTCCCCTCCCCTATCATCTTGGATCCTTGAACAAACAAAATAATAATAAAGAAAAAGAAAGCTCTAGCTGTGTGAACCATCTGAAAATGATAAGCCCTCTGCTTTCCTGGCAAGAGTCTGGACAGCCAGGGATACACAAGCAGTTGAAAAATAGAACAATTAAAAAAATGTATTGGAGGTGGTCTGGGTTTCTTTTTTATAATGGCAGCACAAACTAATCATCCTTTAGCTTGATCTCCAGGATTGTGCTGGGGCAGATCGTACACTTTAAAGGGATATTCCAGTGCTAACAGGAAGACAGTCACTTCCTGACTGCACATGCACTGCATACCCACCTGAATGTTTCCCAGTTTGCTTCTTGTTTGAAATGAGGCTCTCAGGGCGATGGGGAGAGGTTAGTTTGGACAAATGAAAAGCAGTGGACTAAATGTTCCAGCCTTGCAGCCTCACAGCTGCCAACTATCCACGTTTGCATGTTGCACCCACAAAGGGCCCATTTGCAAACATGCAGGACAGAAATTTGAGTGCCTGAGTTCCGTTCTTTTGTACAGAAGTTCCCTTCTGCCCCAGTAACCTCCTGGTTTGAACATGCAGATGAGTGGTTTATGGGTGCCATGGTTGTATGTTGTTACTGCTATTCATATAGTGTGATGATGGTGCATGGCGTCTAAAACTGACGTCTTTCCCTTTTGGAACTGCTTACAAGGTGTGGGCCTGCTCCTGCTCCCAATTAGACTCAAGAGCAGAGCTACAGCTGATTACAAAAGGACTCAAATAAATGAGGCAAAGTCATCATCGGAGGCTGCAGGTCAGTGGTAAGAACTCATCATTTCATCAGTGATGGTTTATATGACAAATGCCATAGCATGTTTACCAAGCAACCCGTTCCTCAAGCTGTGTCCACACTAGCCCTTTCATCCACTGGGATGTCTAGACTTGGTTTGAGCAGTATTTCAGGGCATGGTGGTTAAAACAGCAGAAACAGCCCTGGATGGTCCAGTGTTCCCACCACTGAACCCATAAATTCCTGCAACGGTGGAGAATTAAGAAAATAAAGACCAACGTAGACACAGCCTGAGTGCTCTGGATTCAATCCTAACTAGGGTGACCAAATGTCCCAATTTTATAGGGACAGTCCCGATTTTGGGGGCTTTTTCTTATATAGGCACCTATTACCCCCCATCCCCTGTCCCGATTTTTCACACTTGCTATCTGGTCACCCTAATCCTAACCCACTCTGCTGTTCCTCATGGCACATGTATGCAGCTCAGTTTATGTCTGTGTAATAGCCTCTCAGAAAGTCCTGTTCTCCTTCGAGATGCGCTCTGCACATTCACACTCTTGGGACGCTGATGGTAGAGAGTATTTCAAAGACCTCTGGTTTCAAGCGAATAACCTTCATTTCTGCAGCTTGGGGGGGGCATAGGAGGGAAAGATGGAAGAGCCTAGAATTCCCCTCGAGCTCAGCAAGGGTCCATAGGCTTTGAGTGACCTATTTGATTTAAATATTACATGGTGTTTTCTGGTTTTCTCATCATCACCCAGCTTCCAACTGGGCTGCACCAGTTTTATTTGTACTTTGCACTTTGCTGCCTCGGCGTTGGCTGTGAAGTTTAGGACTGGATGAACTGGTTTGGAGGAAGTAGAGAAGGATGGTCTTATGATTCAGTCAGAGAACTCCAGGGCTCTGTTCTCAGCTCTGCTGCTGACTCGGGCAAGTTAGGGGTCAGCAGTAATGCCTTTCTTCATCTTCCACATCTTCACTTCCACATCTTCACTTTCCACATCTGCAAAACAGGAATAACAATATCCCCCTTGGAGATCTGTGATGCTAAATTCATTACAGCTAGACTCTGGTCACTCTTGCCTGGGTGAGCAAGGTGTGGGGAAGGGGCAGGATACAAAGAGACATAGCCACCCCTTAGAGCATGTCTTCATTGCAGAGTTAGCCCAGGCTCTTACCTGGGTGTTGTCCCTGTCCCCCTCCCGTCCATGCACAAATCTCTGTCACACAAGTTCAGTGGTGCTTTCAATCCAGACCACCTGGCACAGCTGGGGGTTTGGGTTAAAGCCCGGGTGCTGCTTTCACTCAGGTGGGTAACCCACCCATTCACTTTGCAGTGAGGATGCAGGCTCAGTCACTCAAATGCTGATAGTCCTCCAGTGCCTTCCCACAATTCCCCCTGCATGCCCAGAAGGACAGATAAATTATCCCACCATTCACGGGGAAATACTCGTCGAGCAGCTCAGCCTACTGCAGCACAAAGGACCACAGGATATGTCCCCAGACGTCCTAGTAGCACACGTGGAGGAGTGCAGCACCAGGGAGCACACGGTATCACGGGTAGGGCTTTGCTGTGTGGCTGCTCATGTCCAGGCTAGGCTCCCACCTGGGTGCTGAGCATCTGAGTTAACTCGGCAGTGAAGACATACCCTGCTCCTCCACTGGCACTCTCAGCCCAGAGCCGGCTCTCAGGCTAGTTCAAGGTGTGGCAGTGGTAAAGGGTACAGCAATGGCTGCTCCCATGTGTGTTCTCCCCAGCATTCTGCCTACCTTTGCCCTTCCTTGGCCTAGGGGAGAGAGGCTGTCAGTCCTCAGCGTACTTCTGGCCTGACTGGAAGCCCGAAAGTCTACAATTCTCATGAGAGAGCATATTCCCTTGAGATTTCCTGCCCTATGCACTCCAGGGCATTTCAGAGCGGGGGCGGGGCTAAGCAGCTGTCCTTTTGGCCTGTTCTCCCAGCAGAGCTTGTGGAGTAATAATAAAATGGGGGGGGGGGAAATAATCTTTAAAAAATATATCTGCAAAAGGGGACCAGGACTCCTTTTCCCTGTATTAACACTGTCTGAAGGCTCGTTAATGAATTCAGCTTCACAACCCTCTGGGGTGGTTGGTAAGAATTATTATTTCCATGTGCAAATGGAGGAAGCAGAGGTACAGAGCTACTGCTGTGAGTTGTGGCAAAAATCCCTGGGACAGATTCTTATCTCAATTACACCAGCAGAACAGAGATCAGGATTTGGTTGCTGGGATGGTGTGAGGCTTAATTAATTAATGTTTGAGACCCTTGGCTGCAAGGTGCTTAGAAGTGCAAAGAACTATTCATTACTATTACTTAGATCACTATCTGGAGATGAGGGGGGAAATCAATCTCTCCTATCTTGGTGGTTAAGTGCAAAAACACCCTCCCAGCTTGTAGGCCACCAGGTAGGTAAAGTTAAGGCAAAAATGAGATTTTTCCCTGCCCACCCATTTAAGCCTCTTTTGTAGAAAGTGTTTCCCCTTCGTCAGATAAGCATCTTGATTTTACAGCCACGCACCAAATGTGGATGTATCAGGAATGGTCTTTATTAATGTCTTTGGCTGCACTCCCAAGTTAAATGTATGCTGCCATGAACCAGCATCTCGCTGAATTCCCTTTGTACAGAGTTGCAGGCTAAAAGGGGAAAGCCTCACTTTTTCTATATGACGGGTGTTATACGCGTAGCCCTTTCTGGAAATTCCTGTGCCTCGTTTTCTCACGCTTGCACTGCATGTGCAGAACTACATAGGCAGCCCATTGAATCTCTGCGGGACAGCCACTGCCCAGCAGAATTCCACAGCTTTGCGCAGTGGGGAGGAACATTAGGAGCTCTGCTTATTTTATTACAGATGTTCAATGGTGTAAATAAGGCCAGTCAGTCGGTGGAAACTATCCATGCCAGCCTCCCAGCCTTGATTAAGAACCAAATTTGAACTGTGGTTTCTGCTCAACCAATTTATAACAAAGTGGCCTGTTTTACACTGTAAAATTGGACCGGGTCTGAATGCTTATGTTAGTTGGCATGATGCTGAATTTAGTTTCTGCTGACCAATGCTGACCACAAACTTGTGCTCAACATCAATAATAATAATAATTAATAATTAATTATTGATTATTAATTATTTCAGTAGTGCTGAACAGCCCCAATCATGGACCGGGACCCCACTGTGCTAAATGCTGTACAAACACATAACAAAAAGACCCCCCACTCCAATGAGCTTACCATATGCCAACAGGATAACATTTTGTGCTGCTGATTGCTGGTAGCAGCCTGCATGGATGGATCAAACCTTGTCAAGATTAGAGCTGGTTGACATTTGCAAAAATTTCATCAACCAAGTTTATTTCTTGGATGGGGGAGGAGTTTCGGGTTTTTTAAATCACAACTTAAAAGATTTCTCTTTTTTTAGTTTTTTGTCACCCTTTCAAAATTCAGAGAACTGAAACAGCTTTCGCTAAGCCCGTTTTTAAAAGCATGTTCTAATGTAGGCTAGAGCACCAGCTGGCCAAACCACCCTACAGCATGGCTCCGTGGGGAACATTTAAACACACTTCTTAAATGTGCCTGTGAGACAGGAATAGATGGAGCCTAAAACTCCCTTCAGAAGTAAAGAACTGGTAGTGTCAGTGCAGGCTGGATGGCTAGAACCGACTTGTCACCAAAACATTGGCCTAGGATGCACTGGCTGGTGTGAGGTACCGGCGATGTCTTTTGAAGCTGTTTCTAAATCACTAGTCCCAAAGCCAGGAACTTTACAGCACCAAAATTAGGGACTTTTCACTGTCCGGGCACAGCTGGAAATAAAGCAGCAGCTTTGTCCATTTCTTTGCCAGAAACAATTCCTGAGTGTTCAGAGAGACCGAGGCTCAGATTCTCAACAGTGTTTTAGGCTCCTCACTCCCATTGCGTAAAATATCTTCGAGGATCTAGGCCTGAGAGTCCCTTCCCTCCCATCCATCCATCCAGCGGAGTAACTGACTCTTGTTTGTTTGGTGAAAGCGATGTTCTCATGTCATGGCCCAGGAGAAGGACACCCTTGTCACATCCTACAGGCTCTGTATCTCAGGTCTCTTTAGAACAGATACAGCCTTTCGCTCACAGTTTAGATGAATTTCAGTGTCAGTGGGCTCCATCTCCATGCGAATCCTGAAGCACACATGCCACCCTGGGAGTGTAGACAGTGGGAAGGGGGGGTTCCAGCCCATGTTTCATGGGGAGGATGTGTCTATGGGCTGCAATTTCCCCCCCCAGAAAATATGCAACAGAGTGATTAGACAGAACAACTGGGCAAACCCATTGCGCTTACCTTAGGGGAGTTCCTTAGTAGTGAAATTCACCCCCTGGGTGCGGGACCCCTGTGAGGGGGAGTATCACAGGGTAGCTATGAGTAGACTAGGCCCAGCACTCCTGTGTCAGAGCAGGTTGGCCCAATTAAAGGGGGCCAGGCTACACCTGGGGTTAGCAAGGGCTGTCAGAGGGCAGGAGGCAGCGTTATCGGTACAGGCTGTGCCTGGGGACCGGAGCCACGAAGGAGTGGAGCTAACGCCTGTGGGGGGGGGGAGGGGGCCCTGTAGCAAGAGGCCAGGTACCCAAGACCTGCTCTTCCAGAAGCATAACAGAACCAGCGGAGAGCAGAACTGGCTGACTAAGGGTGAGCTGTGTTTGTTTTGCTGATGTTTGGACAGAAAGCCTATTTAAAGGTGGCTTGTGGGGGGAGGGAGGCAGAGTATGCCTGGAAGCTGGGCAGAAACCCTGCCCCATGACACTGTGCGCTGCAGTATTTCTCACCATGATGAGTGCATGAGCAGCAGCCACCCAGAAGGGCCTACTAACTTCCTGTGTGCTAGGGAGTAGCAGTTCATGCCAGCTCTGAATAGGAATGCATGTGGAGAGTGCCGGGGAGAGCACAGGGCTAGTGGAGGAGCTGCTGCTGCCTCTGCTGTGAAATGGGAAATGCTGCTACTTGCAGGGACAACGAGTAGCAAATAAGGAAGGGCACTGAGGGACTGGACTGCAGCCCCAGGGGTTACCTGTGAGTTGTTGCATGGATTTCATTTCCACAACCCCCTGGCAGGAGACCCACAGAATATCCAGCTACCTAGGCCTTGTACAGAATTGCAGAATATCTCCTTAGGAGTGTTAAATGGGAGGTGGTATAATAATAACACAAGCTAATTCTTATATGGTGCTTTTCATTGACAGATCACAACAGCAGTCAATCTCGTTATCCCCATTTTATGGAGGGGGGGAAACTGAGGCACACAGAGGGTGATGCCCATAGGCAAACCACAAGGAGAGAGGTGTAGAACGCAGGTATACTGAGTTCCAGTCCAGTGCACTCTCAGCTAGGCCACAGCGCCGCACATAATACGTAGCTCTTTGTGTTCAAGGATCACACACTTTTTGTTAACTAAAGAGGCAGAGAAGTATTATTATATGGCTGTTTTTATTTGATTATCTGACTATGACATATGAAGAAGCTGAGGGAATAACTGACCAGCCCAAGATCGCTCAACAAGTCAGTGGCAGAGTGGGGTCTAGCACCCCAGGATTTCTAATTCTCAGTTGTATGCTGTAACCACTAGGCACATTCCCTGGCCTTTTGCATAATCGCTCAGCAGTGTTGTTTGTGTATGCTTTAGGAAGAGTCAGGACCAGCTCTAGGCACCAGCAAACCAAGCACGTGCTTGGGGCGGCACAATTTCAGGGGCGGCATTCCGGGCGCGCTCAGAGATTGGGTTTTTTTGTTGTTTTTTTCGCTTGGGGCGGCAAAAAGCCTAGAGCCAGCCCTGGGAAGAGTCTTAGAAAAGATCCTGCATAATAATACTTAAGGCAAATAAGAATGAAAAGACTCATTGCAGCTAATGAGATAATTGAAACAATGTGAAAATATTTTTCATTTTTATTAAAATAAATTCAAGAGATTGCTCTAATAACTGACAGAACAGTAAGCTCTTTCATCCCATTGCAGCCAATGTGTCTGGTGTGATGCTACTGTATACTGGGTGATGTTACCATTCACCACTATAATTCCCCCTCATTATTAATGCCTCCCATGATACAGGAACGAAGCTGTAAGGCTGGTGTAATAAGCGAGTCCCAGTACATCAGTTTCAAAAATATGGAGTGCATTGTGTTAGTAATATACCAAGGTGCTGGGAGTAGCTTCCTCTGGTACAGGTAGAAGTTTGTCTACATCAGTGGTCACCAACTGGTCGATCCTGGAGGAACTCCCAGTCGATCGGGATCTCCAGCGGCACAGAGGGGCTGCCGCTAAGACAGGCTCCCTGGCTGCCCCGGCCCCACGCCACTCCTGGAAGCAGCCAGCGTGGCCCTGGAGGTGAGGGGGGCAGGGGTCTCCCTCTGCGCACTGCTTCTGCCTGCAAGCACGGCCCCCGCAGCTCCCATTGGCCGGTAATGGGGAGCTGTGGCCAATGGGAGCTGCAGGGGCGGTGCTTGCAGAGAGGGGCAGCGCATGGAGCCATGTGCTGCCCACCCCACCCTAGGAGCCTCAGGGGCGTGTTGGCTCCTTCCGGGAGGGGCGTGGGGCAGGAGTCGGCAGGGAGCCTGCCTTAGCGGCAGCCACGCTGCACCACCAACCGGGAGCCACCGGAGGTAAGTGCTGCCTGGCAGGAGGACACACCCAATCCCCAGCCCTGAGCCCCCTCCCGGAGCCAGCACCCCAAACCCCCTCCTGCACCCGAACCCCCTCCTGCACCCCAAGCCCCAGCCCTGAGCCCCCTCCCAGAGCCAGCACCCCAAACCAGCTCTGAGCCCCCTCCCGGCGCCAGCACCCCAAACCTCCTCCTGCACCCCAAACTCCAGTGCTGACCCCCTCCCAGAGCCAGCACCCCCATCCCCTCCTGCACCCCAACACTCTGCCCCAGCCCTGACCCCCTCCCAGAGCCAGCACCCTGTACCCCCTCCTGCACCCCAACACTCTGCCCCAGACCGGAGCCCCCTCCTGCACCCAAACTCCCTCCCAGAACTTGCACCCCTTACCCCTCCTCACCCCAACCCCCTGCCCCAGGCTCAGCCCAGAGCCCTTCCCACACGGCGAACCCCTCGACTCCAGCCCAGAGTCCGCACCCCCTCCCGAACCCCAGCCCCCGCCCGGGGAAAGTGAGTGAGGGTGGGGGAGAGCGAGTGACGGAGAGAAGGGGGGATGGAGTGAGTGGGGTGGCGCTTTGGGGAAGGGGTTGGGTAGATCCGGCGTTGCCCTTAAATAGGGCCGGCGCTTCCATTTAGGCGACCTAAGCGGTCGCCTAGGACACCAGGATTTGGGGGGGCAGGATTTTGCCGCCTTTGGCGGCAATTCGGCGGCAGGGGGGGGTCCTTCCGCGCTCCGGGTCTTCGGCGGCAATTCTGCGGCGGGTCCTTCACTCGCTCCGGGACCCGCCGCTGAAGTGCCCCGGAGACCGGGAGCGCGGAAGGACCCCCCCACCGCAGAATTGCCGACGACGACCGGGAGCGCGGAAGGACCCCCGCCTACGGCGCCAAAAACCCTGGCGCCACTCCTGCCCTTAAATTCAAAAAGTAATCTTGGGCGTAAAAAGGTTGGAGGCCACTGGTTTACATATTGCAATGTAGAAGCTTTAAAGCCAGAATTTTCATAAGAGCCCATCACCTAGCTGAGAAACCCATGGAAGGATCAGATTTCCAACAGGACTCATTGTGACTTATTCCCAGATTTTCAAAGCAGCTAATACCCAAAATGCTGAGTTCTTCAGAAGAAGATCTGCCCTCACTTGCGGGTGCTGAGGACTAGCCACACCTTTCTAGTTATTCTCTGGCTTTTCCCTCTCTGGGTTTAATTACAGTTGCTGTTTATATAGCAACATAAGCATAGCTGATGCTTCACAAATAGCTCTTCTGCCCTGAGTCACTCACACAGTCTGTCCAGGCTCTGGTGGTTCCTGAGAAGTCTCTGGGAAATGATTTGTGTATATCCAGGGATAGCTAAGCCAGCCCATGGCTATTTGTATCTTTACTTAAATGTGTTTTTCAGGATGTATAGTGCTAAAAATGACTGTCAGGACACTGGCATGGGTCAGAAGCTCTATGGGCAGCTCTTGAGATACATTCTAATGATCACAGCAATGCTCCCTCACATTCAGAGAGGTGCAATCCTGTTGAAGTATCATTTGACACTGCCTGTAGTTATCAAAAGAGACACACACATTGATCTCTTCCCCCGTGTTCCCTCCCACAAGTCTGTCTCTCTGTTTCTGTCTCACATCAGATAAATAGTGCAGCTAATGGTGGAGATTAAAGGTGAAGTTTGTAGGGTGAGAATGGACACCCAGTAAAACATTCATGAACATGAGTGACAGCACGTACCACATGGCAGACAAGTGGCTTTGGTATTTCATCCAAAGCCCACTGAGTCAATGGGAGTCTGTCCATTGATTTCAATGGGCTTTAGAGCTGGCCCTTAGACTCAGAGCCCTTTGGGGACGGGATAACCTCAAACTAATTCCCAGACAAAGGCAGAAATATACATGGCCAGAAGTGGACCTGGGACCGACACACCTTGAGCTAGAGGTTTTATTCCCTAACACAGAAAAGCATGTCCTTGCTTGAGCTCACAGGCTATGTTAAAACATGACATGGTGTTCTGGCAGCCATGGCATGGAATTAAACCCTTGTAAACCCTCTAGAGAAAGGACAAAGAAATGGCAATCATCAGCTAGGAGACTTAGGCCTTAAATTATTTACAGTCAAACTAAATCTAACTCTTTTGGATTTATGGTTCACATCCACATTAGCAATCCCAGCAGCTACTGGAATGCAACCAGCATGAGCCACCGTTTCCCATTCACATGTTTCAGGGCACAGAAGACTTGTCTGGACACCAGTGCTGAAGTGCTTACTTGACATGAAGGCTTCAACCTAATCCAGCAAAGATTGAGTGACTGATTTCTAAAGCCCCATGAAGGCTACAGGTGGGGAGAGCAGCAGTGTTCCATGTACTAAACTGTCTTGACCAGTTTCTTATCCATGTTCTTCACAGAGTTCTGCAGTGTCTACCAGACCAGCAGACAAAGCATTTGAAGTATATTACCACTCTGAAAAGTGTCTGTGGAAAAAATGGCACCGCCTTACTCAACAGATCTGTTCCATTTGCTTCTTCAGGGTCACAGCCGCTGAAGCTAGTGCTTGCTGAGTCTCACACCTGCTAGCCCTGCAGAGCCAGCACAGGTAAAACGCAGGATTCTATTCCATCTCATGCACCGTCAACACAAATGTTTGCCAAGTTCCAATCATCCAGACCTGTGTAAACCCAGCAAAGGCAATGGGACTGCACAGATATCACCGAGACATCCTTTGAGGACAATGGGGGTGCACAGTTGTCCCTGAGCACTTTTTGAACCTTTGGCATGGGTGATGGTGTGTGGGATGAAAGAAACCAGCCTGACTTTCAAAGAAACATTTTCTTACTTTAAACTGAGCACAATTGAAATAATAGAATATCAGGGTTGGAAGGGACCTCAGGAGGTCATGTAGTCCAACCCCCTGCTCAAAGCAGGACCAATCCCCAGACAAATTTTTAACCCCAGTTCCCTAAGTGACTCCCTTAAGGATTGAACTCACAACCCTGCAGTTAACAAGCCAATGCTCAAACCACTGAGCTATCCCTCTCGCAAGGAAGGCTAGGGAGACATAGTGAGCATGGAGCATTTTTGCAAAGTCACCTTTCAGAGCAGCACTAGGCTTTATGCAAAACCAGAGTGCAAACACAGCGCTTCATTTGCACGCTCCAGGTTCAGTGACTAGCCTTATTATAGATATGAGCTGGCCGCTTCCAGTCGTCATTGGCGATATTTAAATGTCATAAATTCTGCTCAGGGCAAACCCCATCTGGAGTGCCCCACTCACTTCAGAGCACTGTCCCATCTTGTGAGTCAGTGGGGAGAGAGCAGTTTCAAAAGCCATTGCTTGAAACAAAGACCAGTTCAGTTAGAACCCCCTTTCTGAAGTTCACTGGAAAAAAGAATCTGATTCTGACCTCACGTTGTACTGGGGAAAATGAGGAGTAAATCTGCACAATAAATCTGGTGAGAGACGAGGATCTGACCCTCTCCAATTGAAAATCTATTGCGTATTAGATTATTACCCACCATAGGTAATATGAGTGTATGATTTTAATTACATCCTGGTGCCCGGTGCACCATCAAACCTGGTGCCCAATAATAGGACAGGGATTATTTGCTATGGAGCAGTGAGATGACATGAAGGCTAAAAGGAACTGCTTCCTGAAGCTTCCTTTATTTCTGGAAGGTGGCCACAGTGTTCAGGCTGTATCAGGCTGCTGTAAGTCCCCTACTCGCTAACGTGGAGAACAGAACTCAGGGTGCAGTCACAGCTGACGGTTCATCTGCATGCATTTTAAGCACGTAGTATGAAAATGTCTTCGAGTACGTCTCCATGGCAGCCCTAGGTTTGAGCTGCAGTTTGTGTAGACGTACTCACACTAGCTGTACTGTAGCTCGCTCACTAAAAATAGCAGCGAGGGCGTCGTGCCATGGGCTGCACCAGCAAGTACAGGCCTGGGGGCGGGGGAGGGGTAGATGGGGTTGTGCAACGCACACTGAAGCCTGTGCTGCAATTTTTTATTGAGCAAGTCAGATTAAAGCTGGCGCTGGTACGTCTACATCAGCTGCCATTCATGCCCCCAGCTGCCGTCTAGATGCACCATTAGTAGAAGGCAAAAGAGCTAGTGTCAAATGAGGAGTCAATTCATTTGAGGGGCTAGACAGATGAGAGGATCAATAAGGGGCCAGAGCTCTAGATCATGAGATAATCATTAGCACCCACCTTAGCTTTATTCTATCAGTCACTAACCTCCCTCTGGAGGGACCTCCACACGTTATAGGATGGGCCCATTGGAGGGGCTGCATTGGGGAAACTTGCTGTGTGGATAAGCAAAAGCTGTCCAATGTCCAATGCTGATGATCTGGCTTTCTTTTTTGAATGCTAAACTCACTTTAATAAAGAGACATCATTCATGTTCACCATGACCCATACTTCCTGCCTCTTGCCCTGGCTGCAAGTAGTCATACAGAGGTTAATGCTGATGGCTTGGAATCTGTTCTGTTATTTGGGATAGAAATGTATTGTCTATAGATATGCAAGGACAAGATTTTTTTTTAAAGCAACTAATGATTGTGGGTGCCTAAATATTTGAATGCCGAACTTTAGATACCATACAGGGACCAAATTTTCAGCCTGCGTCAAGCACTCACCCACTGGAAATCAAGCCGTTTTGCAATGTCTTAGGTCAGGCATCCCAAAAATTGAGGCACCTGATATATTGGCCACTGGACTTAATATCCTTGCTGTCAACAGGTGCAGACAGGTGGGAAAAGGAGGGCACCACTCCCCCACTCCTACTTCCCCCTCCAAAAAGCACATGTGAAATGCTCAGTATTTCTTCTTCTTTTGATGGCTGGTCAGGCCAGATTAGTGTGATTGGAAATGGAATACCAAGCCTTCCACCTGCAGCTCACCGATTGGAACAGGGGCCCTGGGGCAAAGCGGGGGAGCTGCGGCGCTTGTACTCACCCGGCGGCGGTCCGGGTCTTCGGCGGCATTTCGGTGGCGGGGGGGCCTTCAGTTGCGCCGCGTCCTCGGCAGCACTGAAGGACTCCCCGCCGCTGAAAAATGCCGAAGACCCGGACCGCCCCCGGGCCAGGGCTCGCAGGGCCCCTGTGGGGCCCGGAGCCTGGGGCAAATTGCCCCCACTTGTCCCCCCCTCTGGGCGGCCCTGGATTGGAATCCAGCCTGGGTTGGTAGTAACTGAATGTTGTCACAATCTGGTGGCAATACAATGCCCCAGGCAGAACTGGTTTGGTGGCTTCACAATGGCTATCACCATGGGTTGTACTATTTGGCAGTCTCAGCAGAGAGGCCAAGGACTGAATGGGAACAGAGTCTGAACTACCTTCCTCATGTCTAGAGGTTGCCTCTGAAGGCTGAGGGAGAGGTGCCATGGAGAACAAGATGAAGTTTGTACTGTGTGCTATACCCACTAGGTACTCTCACTTATTGTTTTTAAGCACTGGCAATATACTTGGAGCTTACGTGGCACAAAATGAAGGTCGCTCCTGCCCCAGAATGTGCACAGTCTCAAATTTACAGAGAAGATGGACATTGGGAAGACCAGCGGCAGGAGGAACTTGGAGTGATGGATTCTGTGTGATTTGTTTCCATGTCTTTTGGGCATCAAGGCAGAAGTGAGTCCATAGACAGTGGCCTTGAGGCTCCAGGGGTGCTAATGCAGCACTTTCCACCAACACTCAATATTAAAATCATTATTAGGTATCCATGAATCAGCAGGAAGTAACAACAAAGGAGTGCAATGGAAGGGTATCAAAACATACCAGACTTTGGGGGTTAATTCAGTATGTCCACTTCTAATTATAGGAAGGAAATAAAGTCCAACGATTTTCATTCATTATGTGGAAGAGCTAAGCCCAGTTTAATCAGCCCCAGGTCTGTTCCATTGTCCTTTTCTGGGGCTGTTTCATCAAGCAGGTTTTGGGTATAATGAAGATGTGACACACAGGAGTGCTGGCAAGGGAGACTGGTTGCATTTTCTTTTGGCTGGGGCCAGGAAGTAATATCATGTGGCAGGGGTCAAGACTTCACTGACTCCAATGCTTTCTGTTACAGGGAGCTAAATGGTATAATAAAAAGCATCCCATCTTTTTTTCCTGATGCTCAGAACTTTGCTCAGTTGGCCTGGTCTTTAGGAAAATTTCTGCAGGTATGCAAACTAACCAGATGGCTCCACGGGCTCAGAATAGGCTCCAGCTGTCTTCTTGTTAGCATTCGAATGAAATTATTCTCTCTTGCACTGGAGGATTCAGACCGCAGATCCCAGTTTGCAGGTGCAGGGAGCGATTTTGCTGACTCAGCCTGGTTTCCAGACAACGTGAGTATCCTCATCTCAATTCAGGACCATGAAAGGCTGGGAGTTTCTCTGAGGTAAGACAGAGCCAAAGGAAAGGTCAGTATGGCCTGCAGGGAGAATTCCTCATCTACATACACATGGGTACAAGGCATATGTTTGTAAGTCCTGTCTTGCCCCTGGAAGTGGAGGAGTGTTTGGGCACCTCCATTGTGTTGGGTGTTGTGTCAGGAGTGGGGTGGGGTGGGGTGGGGTGGGTGGGCGTCCGGGTCTCACCTGCAGTTAGCATGTAAGAACTAAATCATTGTAACAGACTTCCCAGAATCAGCATCTCCACCCCACTAGCATAAGGCAGTGCTCTGGGGAATGACAGCACTGTGTGGGGAGAGGTACGCCGTGTGTAGGTACTGGCAGTCTCACAGCTGGAAAACAATCCAGCCTCCACTAACTAGATTTTGTGGATGGTATCTGTGCCCTCTCACAGAAGGAGCCAAGCCCCCGGATATTAGTGAGCACCTGCCTGGCAGGTAACTTGCCGCTCTCTGCAGATAATGCTGAGAATTATTGTTTAATTGCACGTTTGTGACCTTCGGTAAATACATGACAAAGTAAATGGAGCATCCCATACATGATAGCACCACCACTAGCAAGTGGGTCGGACTCCTATCTCATTGTTGACATGGTATAATTCTATTGTGACTAATGGAGTTAGTCCAGATTTGCACCACCGTGACAGAGATCAGAGTCTGGGCCAAGGAGTGCATTGACCTCAATGGAAGTACAATTGCAAAATAAAGACACTTTGAATGAAGGGCAATTCAAATTCTGGTATTACAAAAATCACGCTTTGACCAAAGTTCATCAAAATATGAGCTCTTTCCTCTTGAGTGGAAAGAAGGAAGAATCCCAGAGCCGATGAACTGTTTCACATGAACTGTGTGGAATGATACAGCTAAGGAACCTCAAGGAATATTCCACAGAGCTCCTCCTAAGGAGAATGTTTAGCATTTATATAGCATTCTGCTTTAACAAACAATAATTAGTGATCATAATGCTCTCATTTTTACATGGGGGAAACTGAGTCAGAAAGGTTGCCAAGAACATGCCAAGAACATACAGCTGAAGTCACTGGGAGCTGTGGGTGCTCAGAACCTCTGAAAATCAGGCCCTAAGTATCTTACCTAAAACCACATCATGTAGATCCAGAATTAGCATTTGAGGCTTCCTGGCTCCCAGCTCCCTGCTGCCGCCTAGAATTTTACATGACCTGGTGAGTTAGTTCTGTGTAACACACTGCAAAAGAGTGTCTGTGACACTTTCCAGATCCCAGGGAATGTGCTGACCGACCCTCCTCACAGCATTCCATGAGCTGAGGTTTTCCTTTACACCTACATCCACATGCCGTACCCAACGGCCTGGCCTAATCTCTTGTCACACGTAGTTTTGCACAGCTGTTATATGCTACCTCAGAGGTGGCTGCTCTAAGTATCAAACTGAGAGGGATTTTAAAGTCCAATTTAACTTTTGCTCTTTAGACTGTTTACTTGTGCCATTTCTTTCATTTTGGTCAATGACACTTAATGAGATCAGTTACATTTTTGTAACAGTAACTTTCAGGTTCTTAATGCTGCAATAATTGGGTTGCAGATTCTTCTGGCAAATATTTAGTTGTTTAAGAACAGTTGTTTCCATGGGCTTTTTGTTGTTGTTGTTTTTTATTTTTTAATCATTAAAACATTTCTATGAGACCTAAGTTTTTAAAGTGTTCCCCCTCTTCTTTTCAAATACTGGGCCAAATTTGACACTTTTCCTTTAAATACAACTTATATGATTGTCAGAAAACTGTGGATGATTAGTTGTTTGGCTAATGTCCATACAGGGCTTTGAGATACAAATTGCCAAGCGCTGTTAATTATTGTGATCACTTACAACTTCTGATTTTAAAAAAGCAAAAAACTAATCATTTGTTCAGTTGGCAGCAAAGGGGTTAAAAATATGCTGCTAATTCCAAGCAGCGTGGAGCTGGCCTTTCAAAGAGGGATGCTGGCTTCTTTCGTCCACATTCTTCTCAGCTGGCATCCAGGATCTGCAATGTAACTGATGGGACCAGCAAATCAGGCACCATTCACGCTAACATAAAGAAACTCCACCACTAAGAAAGGGCATGTGTGTGTTTGTGGAGGGCCGTGATTTTAACTTTTATGTAATGTAGCTTTTTACCATTGCTGAAAAGCTCTTTAAACAACAGGCCCTCTCCTTCCCTCCCCCGGCCCCCACGGCTCCCTGCCATTGGCTCGCTCTCATCTGGTATTCTCTGCTTTTGTTCTGTTTCAGTGGAATTGGCCAAATGACATTATGCAGTAGCCAAAACAGACACGGAAAACAGAATCCAGTGTTCTCCTTGGCACATGCTCACTCTGCACTGCCTGAGGCTCCCAGGTACAAACACATTCTGTGTTCTGCCGTCTTCAGCAGCATGATAACACCCCTTTGGCCAAGTCTGGTGAGCTCAGGTCTGGAGGAGGTAGGGGGCCAGTGTGTGGAGAAGTGGGGGAATGTGGGGGGAAAAAACAACCCACCAAACGGAGGCAGGGTTTTTGTCTTTCAGAAGCTGCAGACACAGGCATCATTCAGTGCTGTGCCGCTTGGCATACGTGACGCGCTGTGACATACCTGGCTCGGCACACTGAATAATACTTTTTTTAAAAAAATTGTAAAAATAAAATGTGGTCCCGCTAGGATGAGCCTTGTTATGCCCAAAGTTGTGCTGGGAGGGTGGCAGCATGTGGAAAATGTAACAACATGAACACTAGCAAACACCACTAGCAGTAAGAGCTATTTTAAGACTTATCTCACTACACTGGAAAGAAGCCACACTTCAGATCAGACCCTTTGAAGTCCATTGTGGTTTATCCATGGAAGTCTGGTGATGGGAGAGGTGGATTTTGTAACCATGGCTTTTTATCTCTGAGCTGCTGGGGGCTAGGAAGACACTTCTCCTTTGGGTATGCTAGTCCATAATTATAATTCTTCAGGGTAGGGAGGTTATACCTTCCTCTGAAGCATCTGATACTGGCCACTGCTGGAGTCTGGATTCTAGGCTAAATAAACCATTATGGCCATCGCAACATATTGGCGTAAGCCAAGTCTCACAAGCAGTAGGTGAAACCACATGTCTCAGCCAAAATCACAGCTGAGGTTTTCCCGTGGGACTGACTGACCTGGGGACTGAGTCCCAACGAGAGCCTTGCGGTCCTTCAATTCTCCAAAAATCCAGATCCAGCTCAGCTCAGTGGTGATTTACTGACTGGGTGTCCTCGCGAAATGAGTTTCAACCTAGCGGGTGGATGTCCACGTCACAACAAAACACAAAGCCGTTTTGTACTAACTGGCCTCCTGACTGGTAGTCTCAACAGAGAAGCCAAAGACCGTATGGCAATTCTCTTGTTTATGGTGTCTGTCCCAGCATCATAGGCATGTTTTCACAAATGTTTCAGTGAAGGAGATGCTCCAGTCTCTTGATAAACTTTGAGTCTGATTTCCAATAGCAGGCATGCTCTCTATAATAGTATCTATTAGTCATTCTTTAGAGACATAATGTTATGGCCAGAAGGGACCATTATGATCATCTAGTCTCAATTTCTGCATAACACATCCCACAGAACCTCACTGAGTAATTTCTGCATCAAACCAATATTTTCTGGATGAGCTAGAGCATATCTTTTAGAAAGACATTCCAGTCTTGACACAAAGACTTGTAAGGGATTTTCCATCACTTGAACCTTTGGTTAAATTATTCCAATAGTTAATTACCCTCACTGTTAAAAATTACCCCTTATTTCTAGTCTGAATTTATCTAGCTTCAGCTTCCAAACACTGGATGGTCGTAAAAAAAATTTCTGCTAATTTAAAGAGCTGTCTACTTCTTTAGATCATTCTTATGGTGTACACACATGCACTATGGGAGAGTAATGCATATAGATTACTAAATCATGAAGACATCTTGATTATACATGGGTATATTTCTTGTCTTACACTGAAAATGTATGTCATTTTACTCACTTCAACACCTGTTCTTTGCTTCTTCCCACCAGCTTGTCTGTATTTTCCACTGTTCTTGACTTCCTCTCTTTTTCCTCATATTTGTTGCATGATTTAGTTTTTCACATTTGCTGAATACTATATCTCTTTTTGCATTGTACATACCTTTCATGGGGGTATGTCTACACTGCAAAAAAAAAAAAAGTGTGTTCTTGACTTGGATTAGATCATTCAGGTTAAAATAGTAGTGATGACACAGCAGCTTGACTTTTAACTCAGGTTAGTGGCTTGAATTAAAGGCTGTTGGGCAGCTGCTAACCCAAGTTAAAAGCAGAGATGCTGTGTCTTCACTGGCATTTTAACATGAGTTTGCTAACACAGGTTAGCACCCAAGTTAAGAACATACCTTTTATTTGCAGTGTAAATATACACTGGGGTATGATTATAGTCACTAAAATGTATATTTTCTCTTTTAGAAAAATTAATAAAACTTTTTTTTAATGGCCAAATATTCCCTTCACCTTCTTCTCCCCATCTCCACCCCGTTGTACTACTTCCATTTAATCTTCACCCACTTGACTGCATGGTACATCAGAACATAAATGACAAACTCAGCTGAGATCTAGTGGATTGAGCAGGAGACAGGATATCCCTGAGCTATATCACTGGTTTGCTGCATGACCTTCACCTCTCTGGATTGCTGCAAGTCACGTCTCCTCTCTGTGCTTCAGCTGCCCTACCTGTACAATGTTTGTAAAGCACTTTGTTAACCAGAGAAGAGCCTCACCACCACATAGGAAAACATTCATAGTACTAATTTCTGGCACATTCCTGCCCGTAGATCTCAAACTCCTCCTTTGCTCAGATTGCATGGAAGAGACAAGCCAACTAGAAGAAAAGTCCTCAACCCCTAAAGCGGTGGCTCATTCCTCATTTCAGCAAAAGGAAAGCCCTGGTGTGATATTTTTCCAGGAGCTCTAACCAACCATTCAGCCTTCAACTACCTGAAGGGGGGTTTCAAAGAGGATGGAGATAGGCTGTTCTCAGTGGTGGCAGATGACAGAACAAGGAGCAATGGTCTCAAGTTGCAGTGGGGGAGGTCTAGGTTGGATATTAGGAAACACTATTTCACTAGGAGGGTGGTGAAGCACTGGAATGGGTTACCTAGGGAGGTGGTGGAATCTCCATCGTTAGAGGTTTTTAAGGCTGGGTTTGACAAAGCCCTGGCTGGGATGATTTAGTTGGGGTTGGTCCTGCTTTGAGCAGAGGGTTGGATTAGATGACTTCCTGAGGTCTCTTCCAACCCTAATCTTGTATGATTCTATGATTTCATATTCCCTTGCAAGGTTCCTCCTCCAGCAGAACTTGCTTAAATCCACTTGATCATTCTCATCGGGGCTTCTAGGGATTATCAATATCTGATCATGGAGGTAGGGAATGCTCTTGGTCTCTGCCCGACACTACTGGAGCCTTTTCTAATGTAACGTGTTTAGGAAGCTGCAGTTTGGTGCATTTTAACACTGCAGTTTAATGATATAAAATAAAGATTTCCTCATTCGTAGTATTCACAATCTGCAGACCACAACACATTATGCTTTGCAGTGTCTCTGAGAGGCCCAAGTCACCTGGGAAGTCACTGATAGCAGGAAGGAATCCAGGAGTCCTGACGTCCAGCACTTGGAACCACCCAGCCCGCAAGCCCCACTAATATTGTATACATGCTACTTAGGTGTCTCACCTATGAATTGTGTGTTCTGCTCCTGCAATGTCCTCAAGGCTATGGTGACAGATGGGGTGGCTGAGTCCTTAGCAGTGTCACCCCGTGGAAACCCCTAATCCCTTTGTCCCACCCTTGACGTTCAGCATTGCTCCAGCATATGGTTGATAGGCGATTTGGGGGAAGTACGATCACTACTGCATTGGCTTTATTTCCCAATCCATTAATCTGGTTTCATGCTTTGTCTTGTTTTGTGGTTCCCTCGTTCCACCCACGCCCTAGAAACTGGAGCCTGACTCCACCTCACTGCCCTTGACCCCGGCATATACTGGGACAAAGGAGATCCAGGGGCTTTTAGCTTGCCTGGCTTTCATATCCCCTACCATCTGCCCCTCCCTACCCCCAGCCCTCCCTGCAGCCCATTTTGCCATTGTTGACTCAGAGGGAAAAGCCTGGAACCCACTTAAGGTCTTTTCTGGGATCATTCTCAGGGCTGTCCTAAGAATTGATCTGTAAGGATATGCAACCCATCCAACTCCCCCTGACTTTCCAAAGCCCTCCTATGTCACCTCTAATATGGCCAGGTAGGCACCCCTGCTCTGCCCAATATTACTAAAGTCACCCCTTTCCCGAAGGGTTGGACTGCTTACAGCCAGCTAGCTGTATTGTGCTCCCACCTCGGTTCCACTGAGATTTCCCCCCCCCCCTTCTCCTGCCTAAGGCTCCTGCTGACGTGAGGGCAAGTTTACAAACAGGCCAGTCTGAAAGTATCTAAAAACATGCCATCCCTCCATGGCAGTAGAGGGTAATGTTTATTATCCGTGTCATCCTGTCAGCTGCTGGAGTCGAGATTAGGAAGCTGGTTCTTATCATCCTGGCAGCTCTACAGCCCAGACCCAGCAGCCTTTCACTTTGCAGTTGGAAGAGCCTACGAGCGAGTAGGTTTGTGGTTTTTAAAGTTGCACCATGAGTAAATGGCAGTAGGGTGCTGTATCTCACTTTTACTCACGGCAGAAATGAGTAAGTGTCAGTTCTCTTTTTGTGACCAGATGGTGACTGAAGAACGTTTCATTTTTTTAAATCAGCTTAGCATGCAACCCTTACCATGTACCAAGCCAGGACTCTGCCCTGTAACAACGCATGGCAGTCGATGCAGGAGCGAGGCAGCATGAAAGCATTTCTCTCTGGCATTTCATCTATTACAAACCCCTACTGATAGCAGTTATGGTTGGAAGGAGGATGCTGTCTGTGTGAATCTGGGGTCCGAATTTTCAACAGTCTGCGGGGAGCTGCAGTGACTTAAACAAAGAAATTGTAAAACCTTAAAACTGTATGTTCATAGGCTGCAAATTATAAAACAAATCGTTTGCTGTTGTTTATTATTTGTCTTAGGCAGGGCTGGCTCCAGGTTTTTTGCCGCCCCAAGCCAAAAAAAAAAAAAAAAACTCTCCGAGAGTGCAACTGCCGAAGCACAAAAAAAAAAAAAAACCCTCCCGGTTTTGTGCTGCCCCAGCACGTGCTTGGTGTGCTGGTGCCTAGAGCCAGTCCTGGTCTTAGGGTACCACCAGGAGGTCTCCAACCATTGAGCTGGGTGCTGTCTGACCACATAATAAGAAACAGTCCCTGTCACAGAGAGCTAAACAAATGAGGTGCAAGAGGAAACTCAGGTGCTGCAGCCTGCCCAGGGTCACACAGCTACTCTGTGGCAGAACCCAGAATACGCTCCAAGGTCCCTGAGTTCCAGTCCTCTCGACTCCGCTGCCAGTATTTTTACTGTATTATAATATTAAGTCCAGCCAGAACTTGGTCCTTTTTTTTTTTTTGCTTTCATTCAAAGCACTTTGCAAAATATACTTAACCCCCAAACTAACGTTGTGAATTAGGGACTGTTTATAGTCCACCTTATCGATAGACCCATTCAACAGGTGAAAAAATTGAGGTCTTCAAAGAGCTGGAAGTGCATTGCCTATGTTCATATAGTGAGTCAGTGGCAAAGCGAGGCTGAGAACCCAGGAACCGTGACGCCCAAGAGTCAGACCAGACTCCTCCTCACTGAGCATAGTGTGGTGGGACTCCAACCCTCCTGTATTTGTTGTGCAAAGTTATCTAAAACAAAGAAGAGAGCAGACAACACCTTTTGTCCTGAGCTGCTGTGCTTCGGACAGCTTGGTTGACTCTTGGAAACCATGATGCTATAGAAAGCCTCAGGGAGACTGTTGGCTGCTTGTACCCACAGCTACATTGGTAAAAATCACTTTTTACAGCAGTGCAGCACATCATTGCTAGCAGTTGTGCAAGAGCAGCTCTATCTACCCTGGGTGCAAAAAAACCTCCAAAGTAGGCAGAACCTGTCAGGGAGTTTGCAGCTTCTTTTATTTCAGAGCAGGCAGGGGCGTCCTTGCAGCACGGACAGTGGCTGTTAATTCTTTGGGCCCTAGTGGAACAATGCAGTCCATGTTCGTGCTGTAGTTCTTTCTAGGCAGGCGTTGCTGGACTCCTGCTTATTTGCAGAAGGCTTTGAAAAAGCATCCTGCTCACTCACCTGCTGCTCCTTCCATTCTTCCACAAAACCTGGGCTTAGCGCCTTGCTTTTTCCTCTATGTCGCCCACAGAAATGCTGACTCCGGAAACAGAGCGCATAGGAAGCGTTACAGAAACGTGTGGTCATCACATCGCTTTAAAGCCACATAATCCCTGGCCATTTGAAAGCCAGTGAGATCAACACATTTGTTCAGTCGGAATTTGGCATTTATTAGCTCATCAGTTGTCATAAAAGCTATGGCTAGAATTTTCAGCAGGTCTAGGAACCTGCACCAATGGTGGGTACTGAGCACTTGAAAATCTGGCTGTGCGCTTTTGAAAAATCTGGCTCTCTGGCTCTCTATGGCAGTATATTGCAGCTGTTGTTAGTCACCCATTACTGATAACATCTGGTTTGACCACAAGTGGCTTCACTATTCAGCAAGCATCTACCTCTTGGCCAAGTCCGGCAAACCTAAATGCATCAACATGATTTATATAGGTGGCTTCTCTCCTTCAAAATACTCTGCAAACACAGCCACCATATTTAAACAATTTTCATATGGGCTTTTTCCATGTGTGCTAACACTGTGACTGTACAGAGTTCTCAGCAGGATTGGTACCTTCAGGCACATTGCAGATAGCTGTTTACTGACAGGCCAGAGTATATGTTTCATGGGACCCAGCAATATACATAGCCAAAGAACTGCCTAAATATATATTATACCAATAGACCAAACTGAGTCCTTAGAGCAGCTTTAGAAACTACCCTGGGTTTCTCACATCCAGAATGGTGACCTTTAGTGGCAAACCAGAGGTGACCGGTTTACTTCACTGAGAATTAACTGCCTTGTAGGCTATGGGGAAAATGTTTAAATGTACCTAAGCTTCATTTACAGTCAAATCTCACTGATGCTCCGAAGTGCCAAAGTCACTTTTGAAGATGGAATTCAGATGCTTGAAATTTTTATCCTCCTTTTTTTAAAATAGTTGTTATTTTTTTCATCGAGTGGTTTCCTACTTTTACACACACACGCTACCCTTTTTCCTCCCAACAATTGTGCTGTACTATGGGCTGTCACAGAACAACTCGCTGCTGAGGTTAGAAAGTTGGAAGCATTATGTAAAAAAACCTCCTGGAAGTATGTGGGTCTTAAACTGTTATTTAGTCTTGCAATGCGTGTTCATCATTTGCTGTGTGCCACACCAGAGTGGCTGCATTTCAGTGCTGCTGGGACTGCGCCTTTTCATCATAGGTGTATATGCAGTGCCTGGCACAGTGGAACTCTAATCCCTGATTGTGGCCTCTAGGTTTTACCCTCTCCTCCATAGCAATATTAAATAATAATAGTGAAGTGATGCAGCCCAATATATTGTATAGTGCTTAGGCTGAAAGGCACTATTATAAACATAAGCCACTGCATCATTACCATGGCAAGGCCAAATCTTCTTTAATACAGCTAGTCTGCCATGCCCATTTCAGCACGGTCAGCACTGTATAACAGTGCTGCAAAGCCTTTGTAAGCACCGTTTGTTGCTTTTACTGTGGGCTAAGCACGAGAACAGAACTTGCTCCCATTTTGCCAAAAAAGGAACCTTCCAGTCTTGACCGTTTTCAACCGGCATGACTGAAACTATTCCCATGCTGACTACAGAGTATGGGCGCTCTACTCATTGCTGTCTAGCGATGGCTGAATCCCTGCAAATCCAGCCCATCTGCATAATATTGTGAGCTTTCCTACACTTAATCTAACATACATATATAACCAAGCCCTTGCAGTACCTGAAGCCTGTTTACAACAGTGGCTAGAGCATGTGACGTTGATGAGCAACAGAAACTGAAATTACGGCATCACATGACACTGTGGGAAATAAAAAGCAGCATAAATGATGAACGCTAAACTGGATTGTTGAGGGGGTGGATTTTAACACACTTGCGCATGTTTAAAACACTGGGTGCTACTCAAAAGTTCAGGCCTGACCTCAGCATTAATAAGGGTGGTTGGCTCTAGTTCATTTATATGTGTGGTTTTAGTTTTCCCAATCTAAAATCACCTTTAAATAGTTTTGTGTTATTAGTGACTCAAGAATGGGGGGGGAAAAAATCTACCTAGCCCGATAGCAAGTGATATCTATAAATATAGAGGTAAGGTTAAAATTTTGAAGTGGCGAAGGGCCAGATTTTTTTTTTTTAATATGTATGTTGATGCTATTGACCTCACTGGGAGTTAGGTGCCTATGGGCTTTGGAAAAATCCCTCTAAGCACCTATTACAATTTTAGTTGTCTAAATATCATTAAAAAATCTGTTCCTAGGCACTTAAGGGTTTCTTAAGATGAACAGTTAGTATGCAGCAGGATGGGTGTAAATCTACCTTGCATTAACTGTCCATATCGCCCCTGCTTAGGGTGACCATATTTTCCCAAAAGGAAAACAGGACACCCACAGGGCACCGCCTGAGCACCCTCCCCCCGCCATGTGGGGCTGGCCCAAGACCTCCCTGACTCCCGTTGGCACAGGGCTGGACTGAGGTTCCCCCTCCCCCTGGGCTGACCCCAGTCCCCCCCCCCTCCCTTCCCCCCCACATGTGGGGTCGCCCAAGCCCGCCTGCCTGCAAAGGGCCAGCCTGAGGTCCCCCTCCCCACTGGCGCCAAGGGACGGCCAAGCCCTGCTATGCCACACTAAAAGTGTCCTAATGCTAGCAACACCCACTAGGGCAGTTTTAGCATGCAGCAGCATGGTCTATATGAGGCGTTAGTGCACAGCATGGTACCGCAAGGTAGATTTACATCCCAGCTTGTTGAGCACTAATTGTTCATACGGTAAAGCACTGTCATACTGAAAGGCACCTGTGTCATTTAGGGGTTGGGGAAAATTTTACCTAAGTCTCTTTAACTTATTATTGAAATGTTAAGTTAAAGGTGTGTGTAAAAGAGCTTGAAAGCAGAGGCCAAACAGTAGTTTGTAAATGGCTGCTAATGATGGTTTAAGCGTGTAATTTTTATAATGAATATTACTCTCCTATATCGATTGCAAAAACGCAAAGAATTTTCACAGCAAAGCACACTCCAAACCAGCCTCAAACTGCTGGAAGCGACTGGCTCCTTTGCAATGGGCATTGAAGAATTGCCAGACTGCATTCTGCAGCACGTTATGGAAGGCAGGTTTTAATGTGGCACCAGCACAAACCAGAGCATTAAGCACGACAGTGATCCCTCACTGAGGCCCAGGCTGACATCCACAGGCTACCATGGCATAGCCCAAGAATGGGCGGCTGCCTCTTGTGAATGTGTAGCTGATGTCCTTTAGTGTGAGGTGTGGAGCGTCAGGGTTAATGCAGAGCTGGTTTCTATATGTGGTTTGCATTGTTGGCTGTAGTTAGGACCCGGGTGACAAGCAGACCAAATGCCTGTGCCATGTGTCAGCAAAATGAGAGTGCACGTGAAACTTCAACACTGCGAGTCTCATTTATTCGGGGCTCAATGCCTTTTTGTTACCACTGATTTGTTTGTGACTCTGCCCTAAGTTTGATTTCAGCCTGCAAGGCACAGAATGAATTGGACTATGCTTACTGTTTGCCAGTCGCCTGGACTGCCCCCCACCCCCACTGCACACACCAGCACTGTCCCTCTGCGCTCTGCAGTTTCAGACAAGCTTTTGCTCTCAGGGCCGTAGGAAGTGAGAAGGATGTTTGCCACGGCTTGCTTAGCACCTTTGTCCGAGAAATGATTACTTGCGCCCCATGCCTTGAGACTGTCTTCTGCATTTGAACTGGCATCGTTCTGCATCTGAATAGCAAAAGGAGTGAAGCAAAGGGGGTGAGGGGGAGTGCAGAATGAGAGACGTGCTCCTGGGAAGTCTCTGCATTCATTAAATCTTTGGCTGAAGGTATAATACTAATCTCTTTGAACCAACCCCTCTGCTTTAGCTTTTTCTTTTATCCATCCTGTGAATTGGTTGCAGCAATTTAAAGGCAAGTTACTTTTCAGGGGAATAGTGGTGAGAAAACTAATTGGGCCACATCCTGGGAGCCTTGCTCAGTCCACATTTCTATTGACTGCAGTGGGCGTTTAGGTTAAGAAGGGCTTGCTGTGGCTTTATTGCCCCATTGCACATTCTAGTTTCATATTTATTTTAATCATCACTGGGCTGTCAAAAACCTTTCCTGTGCAGCAATGCAAAGAGAGCGCCACATACACTTCATATAAACCACATCCGGGACCCCATTGTGACGTGCAAGGGCTCCCCATAGAAACAGGGATGTGGAGGTTTTCCTTCACTCTGCTGCCATGAGAAACCACAACTCAACCAACCATTCACAGATAAATAAGCCGCTCCGTTGTTCACAGCTGGCTCCTACCATAGCTCTGGCCTAACCTGGACTTTTCTTCTGAAAATTCCATCTGTGCATTATCCCAGGTGTGACTCCCAATGAGAGCAATGGCAGGAGCTCTAGTGAACACAGGATTTTAACCATCCAACTGGTCAGGCTCCTGCATTTACAGCTGTGTGCACAATCATCATAACTGTGAGTGCAGGTTTGCGTGAAAATTAGGCACACAATTGGATGCACATTTCTAACAAGTGTGGGCTCCATCTCCTTCCCACACTCTTTATCCTTATCTGAGACAGACGCTTCCCTTTGCCAGAGCTACCCCTGCTCTAGCTCCTTTGAGTGCATAGATCTATTTTGATATTATTATTGGTGGTGGTGGTGTTACCAATAGACTCAAGCTCCAAATTCAGATCTTGAGCCAGATGCAAATGTCAAACACCCCCAGTTTGGGATCTGCTGTGTGGATTCAGCTCTCTGTAATAAAAGAAGGGTCGTTTGTGAAATTCAGATTTCCAATTCCTCCCCACCTCCATGCTCCCTCTCCCCAAGGCCAATTACATCATTTGCGCCCATCCTCGTTGATTAGTATTGTAACCACTGGAAGAAAGGCTGAAAAGTTCCATGTCAATAAATAAAAAATAAAAGGTGGGCGAAGCTGGCATGAGAAGAGAGGTGTAATCCTCGCCTGCAGTGTTTCCCAGATAGGAGGGCTCAGCCCTTCAGCTCTGTTTTCAATAACAAGGCAGGCTTCCCCCCCCCCACCCTCGCCCCCTGCCAAGTAATGCTCATATCATCATTCTAAACGTGTGTACTACAAGGATTTGAAAACTTGCACAGCCTAGATTACCATTTATAGTTGTTTATTATTCAGGTCACAGGAAGAACCAATTTCTATTGTATCACAGGAGGATTTTTTTTTTTTTTTTTTTTTTAAGTTTAGGAAATTTTCCACCACCACCATAGCTGGCGAGCAGACACAGCACATCCATTTAAGTGCAAGTGCAGAGATAACAGCAGCCAGGCATTCTATCAGGCTGAACAGAAACTTTTCCAGGAACCATCTAGTAAAACGCATGACTGCCCCCCTCCACCCTCCTTGACTATATCCTGATATATGGCAGCCATTCACTGGGCACGATGCAACAGAGTCAGTTGACTTTGTTATTCAACCTATTTTAGGGATGGTTTTTAATCCAGGCTTTTTTTTTTTATTTAAACAAGGGAATCTCTACGTTGGCAGGATTGAGGGAGGCACAAAGGACGGGAAAGCTAGTTCCAGCCAGAAAATGAAACAGATGGTGTTAGCATTCTTTGTATGTGTCATGGGGGTGAAAACATTACCATGCACTCAAGCCTAACGGGTAAACTGCAGCAAAAGCCCAGTTATCTCAGTTAATGTGCAAATAAATGCTCATCCTTTTCCCCTCTAGGCCTCACCCCTTTGGGCACTGGTCTCATAAGCTAAGCAAGGTTGGCTGTTCTCTGTGCTTGCCTGGGAGACGTCTGAGGAACATTCATTACGCTGTGGAAAATGAGGTGGAGATGCAGTAGGGGGGCACTCCTCTTCCCATGGAATCAATCCTGGACCCTGGTTCCAGCCAGATGAAAACAGGCACCATCTTGTGTTTTTCAATGAAATTGATAACCCAGGTCCTTGGCTCTTTGCACTCATCAAGGATCCCATGGTACTTAAAGCTAGCATCCCACCCCCATTCATTCCATCTGGCCCTGATACTCTGATTCACTTCCTGCCCTAAACTATGTAAAGTTAAAATGCTATTGTGTTACACTTCTCAGCAGGCTCTGGTTGAGCTGTGGGCAAAGCATCTTTAGATAAAGACCAAACCTTCCACCTGCTTGTGCAAATATGGGTGGCTGCAGGCAAAAGGGATGCCTCCTCTTTCTGACGTAAGTGGCGGTATACCTCATCTACGGAGAAGTTAACGGGGTCCCAGAAAGGATATGTGAACTCAAGAGACCTGACTCCCAGTTGCTTGTTCTAGTGATAAGATTATATACCACCTTACCCCAGCTGCTATTCCACATCTCTTCAGTCCCTTTGTCTAGGCTCTGGTCTTATGAAAGAAATTGCATCTATTTCTCTTGGGGTGACACCATGGGAGTCAAGGGCACTTAGCAGCTCCAGGACCTACTCAGTACCTCGCCAGATCAAGCCCCTAGCAACTGGAACACTGTGGGCAAATGGAACAAATTAGCTGATGTGGCTGCTGACTGATTTCACATTTAACTAACCACCACCATTGCTGACACTTCTCCACAGCACATCAGGGCTTCTCCCAAACCTGACTCTGCCCCTCTCTCTAGGGAGTGCTAATACACCAGGGAGTGAGGAAAGCTATTCATTTAGTTGCAGCAGTCCTCTAAATGTTGCTAGGCTGATATGCAAACCCCAGGCCTCCAGCAGGAAACATTCAGTCTCCACAAGTGTCTGAACCCGATAAAACACGCTGGCCGGTGACTGTAGTGACTTCAGGCCACTGCCTTCACCAGGCAGTTTATCAAGAGCAGCAAATGTTTTAAAATGAGACTCAATAGCAGTAAACGGGTTGTTGGGTCACCCCTTTGACCTCACATGTTAAATCGGGAGGGGTGCAGCTTTCTTTAGTAAAGGAGAAACTCCAGTGGGATTTGAGTCTTGAGGGGGATGCCAGCCTACCGCTGGGAGAAATCTCATGAGAACAACTGAGCTCCCACAGCATCCAGCAGCTGGGACCGAAATATCACGAGACAAGCAGTGAGAGTTTGGTGCTGTTCAATCCAAAGCTTCGAACTGGCCTGGCCTCTAGGCCCCTGATCTGCTGCAAACACTGCTCTGTTAGTCCTCCTCTCATACACACAGTGCACGTTACCACAGTCCATGAGCATGGTCTCATTTGAACTCCTTGATCATTTTGTTGAATCCTAGGTTCAAAGAGTTTTTATGACTGAAAATTCCATCAGATAATCCTGCCCCTCTCCCTCTCCCATTAAAAGTAAGAGCTACAGCCATTTATACCCACACAGCTCAAAGCTCACCCCTCTGAAGTCGCTAGTTCCTAGTCATTTACACCAGGGATCTTTCATGTAAATTCTCAGGCATGTGACATTCTGACCTTGACCCTGGTGAGAAAGGAGAACTGCCAGGGGTCAAAGTGGGGAGGGAGCACATTAAAAAAGGGTGCAGGAGGCCCTCCCTCTAACAGAGGGATCTAAGGGGCTTTTGGGGTTCTAGTCTGTCACTGGGTGAGGGGAACGTTTTGTTCTCTTGATAAAGGCAAATACGAGAAAAAAAATCTTAGTGCAACCATCAAGTGTACTTTAATTCTCAGCATCCAGCAGCACTTGTCAACTCTGAGCATAAACTAGGGCTCGTAAACTTCCCCAAGCAGCCTTGACCAAGTGGGGTAGCCCCTTAGCTCCACTTGAAAGTAGCCTCCACTGCAGCTTCTTCCTAGCATTGTCTTCTCCGCGCACCCTCCACCGCTGCAGTCTTGTGGGCCCTCCCCATCCCCCATTTTAAAACTCCTATAGTACTTAGTGGTATGCCTCCAATTCCCATTAGTAAGCCAGCGTGCAAATACACACCTAGGATATTGCATCAGACTCCTCCCAGTGCTTTACAATGTCAAACATCAGTTTAGTACCTGGTAAACAGATACACCCCGTCAGTCCTGCACACATTGCTCCTAGCTACTCTTGGATATGCTAGATGCCCTTGTTAATCTACAGCTGGAGCAGGCGAGCTTTAGTTGAACAGGCTACACAAAGTACAACTTGCCTCAGAGAGAGGAAGCTACTGCCCAGTTTCAGCCCTTATTCATGAGCCCATTTAGATACATTGGTTCTAGGTTTCATCCCAAAGGACAGGGGAAGAGGCAAAGTCATTCTTTTGGTATGAAGCTTCCAAATGAGAGTTACATTAGAGACTGGGAATGTTCTAGGACCTTGGCAGGGGTGTAGACTTTTCCTGTGCAGGACCCTGTACCAATCAAGAGGCTGAAACCTCTTATTCCTACATCAGCATTAGCAGATTGCATTTTGAACCGGCCCCGCCAACAGAGGGATGGATCTAAAGGGGCTTTTAGGGTTCTAGCCTGGCACTGGATGAGGGAAATGTTTTATTGTCTTGATAAAGGCTAAACATTTCACTTTCCCTTGTGTGGGTCACTACTCCGTTTCCACCTGGAAAGCTCTACAGGGTGGTTCATTGTTATTCCACCAAGCCACCGCTGGGTTTTTACAAACAGGGAGCTGGCAGCTTAGACAATTGTTTTGATGTGGCTTTTTCTAGAAATAAGCCTGGGGCAAAACTGATCTGGATCCAGGAATCTATTTCTATAATGGGCTGAATATCTATTGAAAGGGAGACATCTAGGTCAGTTTTCCCTTGTAACTATTGCTTCCTGTTTTGGGCACCTGTTAGGAAGTTGGAGGTAAGGGGAAAATCTCTTTTATTAAGCAAAAGGTACACTGTAGTATAGCTTTTACATTCACAAATTAGTCTTCCTATTGGCTTCAGGGGGAGCTAGGTGAAGATCCTGGAGGAAGACAGAAGACTACATTTAGCACTCCGAATATTGAATTCAAAGGAGCTTTGCTTGAGTGAAGAACAAGGAATGCTGACACGAGGTGCAGGGAGAAAGAGAGTCACTTGCACATCAACAGATTTGGGTTTTGTGACCACCAAAAGCATTGAACAAAAAAGGCTTGAGGAAGAAAAATATTGCCAAATAATCTGCTGCCCTTATAGTATTTCTAAGCTAGTGACTTCTCAGACCATGATCCTCCCCCCAGCGTAGAATCATATTGAGACAGTATTCAATGGTGTGCTGTGCTGCCACTACCATATAAAAGTCCTGGGGCAGCCAAAGAACCTAATTACTTACACACAAAAAAGTTCTAGTTTTATGCTTCTCTCCCCTACCCCCTACCCTGAGTGAGCTGGAGCAACGCTGTATGAAATGTATCTACAGCCTGAAACAACAACCGTGACTGGAGTAAATCAATGTCTACTAGTCTAAATGGGGTGGTTACTCTGAAGCATAATAATGACCCTATTAATGTCAATATTGTTACCTATTTTACTGCTGAAAATGTGTAGCAAAAACCATCCAGCTAGTCTAGGATAATGGGTGGGAGCTGGGATTGTGGGTAGAGTATCACCACTTCTTTTGTCCCTAACCTGACACACACCCCCACTAACGATTTTGTGCATCAGAATCTTCTTAGTAGCAGCATGTGGTGGTGCTAAAACACAAGTCTCACTTTTTCAGTGACCAGCAATAGAAGAAAAAGTCAAGATAAAAAAAAAAAAAAAAAAAAAAGAGTTTTGTAGATGTTTATAGAGGTGAAATAAAAGGAAAATTAAACATCTTTAAATAGATTCATTTTATTTACTTTAAAAACAGTTTTTTTGAGGGTCAAAAGTTGAAAACCAAATTGCTATAGGAAATTCAAGGGGAAAATAAAATGGAACCATGTGGCCAACCTGAGGAAGGCTCAGGGCCCTAGAGCCACCTTGCCTGAGGGCACGTGCCAATCCCAGCATGTCTGATTGAAGAGGCCCTCAGAAACCCAGCCCTTACATGAGACAGAATTTTGGATGGAATCAACTGTGCAAACTTCCATTAGAAGAAGCATGTGGTTTCTTTGCGATACCATGAAAACCCCCTCAGGACAATACTGATACTGATCCTGCACTCCTTGTGAGTCTCCATTGCCTAGCACCTTGGTCATCATTTACATCAGCGTATGGTCGGTGAAAATGCTACCAGCTTAGAAAGGGAGCACTAAAGACCCACTTGACACTGGACTCAATGGACAACACAACCTACAGGGCAACTAAGGGCCAGGTGCCTTCCAGGCATGTGACTCCAATGGGAGTTGCTGGAAACTGTAGTTTGAATGCAGAGAGGGGTCCAGGAGACTTGAAGGTGGCTCAGAACCGCTCAGGATCAAGTCCACAACAGCTGCAGGGTAAGGCCCAGTGTATCCAATTCAAGTCAATTTCATCTGTGTCTTTAATACCATATTTATTTGACTGGAGCATACAACATAGTATTGAGTGGTTTAAAAAAAAAAAAAAAAGTTTATTGCTCCTCCTTGTAAAAATGCACTTATCCTATGTGGTCTGTTGTCTCTCTTTATTTGGCTGTTGTACCATAGGCATAAAAATGTTACATTTACCCATTTGTTCAAATATGTAAAAAAAGGTTTTAATCCATTCCTCACATTCTCCTAAACTTTGCCAGCCAACAGCCTGAAAACTCTGTCTAACTTTGACATAAATACTGTCCATTTCTCCATAAGTTGCAGCATTATAACAAAAGATCTATCATAGTAGACAATATGTTCAGTATTCCAGGTGGGGGGCTTTGTTTTTGATTATTTTTTTTTTGCATTTTAAAAATATACCTAAGTCTGAGATAATCTTAAGAGTAAGAATTACAATAAGAAAATATTACAGTGCGTTGACTAAAGGAATATTCTGCTTTCCTTAAAGCCAATATTCCCTTTTGCATGTTGAAGTGATTCAGCAATTACTTAGGAACTTTTACCTACGTACAATAATTTAGTAAAATGAGAATTAAACAAGGCAGATACTTACTACTATTCTTCTGTCTGCAATTCACAGCTCATGCGAATAAAATCGCAATAAATATTAAAAAATAGTTTTCTTCTTTTTTCTGTAAGGCATCTCTGAGTATTACAAAGTTTTTGTACAACCAAAAAATACGATTGCTTTTTATCCATGTTCTCCGAGTACCTTGTATACCTCAACAGTAAATGAGAGGATTGCAGATCTGATTTGGGGAGGGGAAGGGGAGTAGGAAACAACTGATGGATGGGGAAAGGGAGAAGGAGGGAGAGCGAGAAGATGACAGGTAATGGAAGCAGATCACTAAGTGTGCAAGAAACTGTAGTTTTCCTTTTAACATTTCAGTCAATTTAAGTCCATCTTCAAGACAATATTTGCCCTGATTGAAAGAAAACTTACCGGAAGTCCTTTTCCATGAGCGTAGTCAGACAGCAAGGGTTTAGGTTCGTCCTTAACACTATAAATAGCTTAGGTATTCGTATGCACCTAGTAAGGTTGGGTGGTTTTGTTTTCTGCTTTTTTTGTTTGTATCCTTCCACTGTAAAAGATTGTCCTACATGGTGAACGCATGGGCAGGGCCCTTACTGCATTCGGTCAGGCTGCAGCTGTTGGGGCTGATACTGAACAAAAGCCGTGGTGTGCGCTGCCGGATTGCTAGCTGTGATGGGCTGCTGAACTGCGCTCGTGTAGCCGTATCCCACAAACCCAGCAGCAGGAGAGGCGGCGTAGGGGTACTGGTCGTAGGCAGCGGTGGTGTACTGGGAGTAGGCTTGGCTCGCAGAGGTGTAGTCTATGTAGGGAGATGTGATAGACTGCACGGGGGTTGGGATGACCACGCTAGGCTGAACGATAGCTTGAGGGTAAATATAGTGAGGGGTGAGCCTGTGGAGTCAAACAGATAGAAAGTCAGTCAGGTTCCCCCCACCAAAAATAAACTAAGTGCACTGATAACAGAGACAGTGCTGCCTGCCAACACCATCCAGGTGCTGGGGTGCCAGCGTAATTAAAAGATGGGCACAATTAAAGAAAGGCAAATCCTGAAGGTTAGAAGTAGCACAAGGTGAAGCTTATACGGTGGGTACTTAGCTGATCCTTATCCTCCCTTATCTCTGCTCCTCTAATCTTGACTCTCATGCCCCTTCCGCTACAGTATCCTCCACTGAATCTCAATGACAGGGGAAAGAAACCTGGCTTGGAGTTCTTTAGGGAGAAAATCCCTCCGCTCCACTGAAATGGTTCTCGCCGGCTTCTCCCTGAAGAAGTCTTGGGACCTCTCTAATGTCTTCCGTCTGCCTTGCTTTCTCTCACTTCTCTGAACTTCCCCTCCACTGTGTTGCTGTCTCCTTCAGCAGCTCCTCCCCTTGGTGTCCTCAGAGCCATATTCTTGGTCACCGCCTCCTCTCCCAGGGTGATCTCATCTACTCTCATGGCCTCTACTCTCTCCTCTATGCTGGAGACTCACAATCCTCTTTCTCCACCCAGCGAGTGCATCTGACTCCAGGATGGCATGCTGGCTTGTTGCCAACTCAAGTTAAAAACCACAGCCCAGCTTCAGCCTTCTGACTTCCTAATCCCTCTGCGCTTTCCCCACCAATGCACTTCCCAAGACACCATTAAAATGGCATGATCTCCTCTTCCTGGGGAATTTCTCTATAAACAGGGATGTGAGGCTACTCACCCCTAAGCCCCTATCAGGATGGTTTTACTATATCTCCAGGATATAATCAGAGTAAAGGGCTTCCAGGTTTAACATGCCAGCTTATCATTTACAATATATTTACACTGGTGTTGCCACAATGCCAGGCTGCTTGGGCGAACAGCTACGTGGTGATTATTGTAAAACATGAAACGTTAATTCTGTTTGCTTTCCTTTGAGTAATACTTCCCAGCAGTTACCATGTCAACAACCTGCTGCCCCCCAAAAACAAGCTGTGACTTGCGTTATTTTCAGTATTTGTGACCTTTATGCTGCTTCTCTTTCTGCTAATGGTGTACCTAACTGGATCATCAAACAAAAAAAGAGCACAGATGACAAAGAGGAGCTGCCTAGCTTTACACAGTGCTAACCTCCCTTGGAAAAACAGACTCCCTGCTGCGGGGAAAACCATTCCCTGGACTGGACTTAAGGCTTCATTTCATTATCAGTGCTGGGCCCCACTTACATAAGACAGCTAAGGTCTTTTACTGTGAATGGGAATCCAAACTTCAGAGTGAACCTCGTAATCACCATCTAGCTGCCTACTCAACCAGCTCAGTCCCTATGTATTCACGCTGCACTTTCAACTGGATACTGTATTCTTCACTTCTTGTCCTAAATTGTGGTGCTGCTGTACACTGTTAAACAGCTGATATGTCACATCCTGGACATGGCTGTATTGCTAAGCAGAATTTAGTGATGCTCTCGTAAGACCCTTTGGGATGAAAATAATCTGAGATTATTCACACAGGAGCTCCTATTGGTGAGCTAAAAGCTGCTGACTACAAAGAAGCCAAAGAAGGGTCAAAAAAAAAAAAAAAAAAAAAACAACCCACACACCAAAAACGCTGGGCCTCAAACTGGGGGCAAGACTGCGCAAACCTGAAAACAAATCTTAACATACAAACTGAACTGGCCCACACAAGAGATGTAAGATGTCCAAGAATCTGCAGATACAAGTGATGTTGGTCTAGACCAGTGGTCTCCAAAGTGGGGTGCACAAGAGGACCCCAGGGGGTGCGCAAGAGGAGGAGTGCCTTTTTTTTTTGCTTCGTCAGTTCAGGCGGGAGTCCGAGTGGCTTTTTGTTGTTGTTGTTTTTGGTAGAGCTGGCGTGGCAGGGGGTGCATGCTCAAAAAATTTTACTGATAGGGGTGTGCGATCAAAAAAGTTTGGAGACCACGGGTCTAGACAATTCCTGATTTTGCATGTAAAAACACTTCGGTGCACAAGATGGCTGCAGTTTCAGAGGCTGCTTGAGAAATTGTTGGCCCAGTGCATTTCTCTGCATGCCCAAAACTGTCTGCAGAAAAGATGACCCTTGAAAAAAAAGAAAAAAAAAAAAAAAAAAAAAAAAAAAAAAACACCCAAGATGAGTTTTTGTTGCACCAAAAAACTGGCATTACACTAAACTTGTTACATGGAAATACCCTCTTCTGTTGCACCAACATATTTAAATAAGCCAATAAGGATAACAAAAAAAAAAAAAAACACACTAAGAAGTCATTCAAAAAAAATGCAGTGTTTAAATCCTGCCAGAGAGATCTGGCATAAAAATTTTCACAAGTGCTTAAATGACTTAGGAGCATATGTCTTATTTTCCAAAGTCTCCCATTGATCCAATTAAACTTAGGAGCCCAAGTACCTAAACCACTTTTAAAAATGGGACTTTCAAAAATGTTACCCTTGGCCAATAAGTCACTGGATCATCACAGCTAGAGGTGGAAAAGACCCATCAAACAATCTAACCCATTCCGCTGTGAGGACAGGATACAGTCCCCTGCAAGAAGAGGTTTTATCAGGATTTGTGAACAATTCATTGGTTTGTGTCAGTTCCTCTGACCTTGCTTGTACTGGGCACTGTTCAGTACCCACTACATAGTTCTGTAACGCCACTATACTGGCATCTATATAGAACTGGGGTTGCTGTAAACTCTCCTATCTAATTATTCAGTGCATGCTCCTGTTGGTCATTCTGACCATCAGAACATGGCAGAGCCTTTTCCATATCTGAGGCCCAGTTCTGGAATCTCCTGTAAGCAAGGGCTCATCTAAGCAGGGTTCTCAGGCCAACACTTCATGGTTTCCTAGCTAGATCCCTGGCTCAGAATGTGAACGGCTCATACCACCATTGCAGAGGCCCCCCAGCAACAGCTGCCTCAGGCGCTATAGTTATCAGCAAAGCAATTCAGAAACAGCACTACCCCTTGAAGAGGGGAGAGGCAGACTCGAGACTATTACCTCAAATCTCTGCAGGGCTAGGGGCAGTCACAAATCCAGCGGTCAACCTACTCCTAGATCTACTGCATGAAGCAATAACCTCATGGCCTTTACGTCCATGAATGTCTTTATCCATATGGGGTCTCTAGATGTCAGCGTTAATCTAACCAAATAGAATAAAACAAGAACCTGCTAGAAATTCCCTGTGTCTTTTTGTTGGTTTTAATTCAGATCTGAATTAGGGTTAGGATGGAGTTTGAGGCTAAATCAGGGCTAAAGGCAAATTCACATACAATGGTGTTGAAATCTCACACGCTCTTGCAAGGTTTCAGCTGTACCCAGCTCAGAACCAGGAACAAGGACCTTTCTAGATCTGAACCTAATCTAGAACCATAAAGATGGGTTCAGATTGGAAGATTTGAATCTAACCCAGAGGCAGGGTTCTGGTGGTGGCCCATCTCTAGGTTCAAAAAGTATTTTTTTGAATAGCTCTCTGTATCAATATTAATCTTCCCCAAACCCGTACAGAATTAAACAGTTGCTCTCCCCTTTACTAGCCTATCTGACAAAGTTAGAGAAGAGAGGGTCAGATCATCTCCCTAAATCTAACATTCTTCTATTGAGGAGTCCTCTTTAAAAAGAGTTTGCTTTCGAAGACGTGCTCCTTCCAGACGAGAGGGTGACCTGTAACCAACCCTCTTCCCTACCCATCCAAGTTATGGTCCTTCTAATAATGCATTCCCAGTGTCTCTAGGGAAAGGGCTTGGTATGATTTTTTTTTTTTTTTTTTTTTTTTTTTTTAAGTGAATGCCCGTAAGTAATTGAATAATCCTAACTGTTACAAGTGCAACCAACAGTCCACACCAAACCCAACTCCTCCCCACCAACAGGCCTTGTGTTTGCACTCACAATTCTGTGCACATTCTTGCCCACACATGCAAATTTACAAGTGCGCACCTAGAGGCTGTGGGTTGAGGCCCTTTTGAGCATTTGGCCCTAAATATTCTCTTGTTAAAAACAGCTCTCCCAAGCACCTAGTAACTCGCATGCAGAACTCTCGGCCAAGCTGCTGACATCTCCCACTGAGACCTAACTGTCCCCATTCCAACATATAAGCTCACTGAAAGCATAAAGACGCGGAGTGGGATAGAAACCTTTGAAATGCCTTATGGATGTCTAAAGGTGACATGAAAATATTTGTCCCCAGACATCAATTCTCTTTGCTGGATTTCAGACATATTTCTGGCCAAGTTTACAAGAGTAGATGCCGGTGTTGCATGTGGAATGTATCCCTGGACAGAAACAGACCAGGAATCAATCAGAACCAACAGAGGTGCACGAGAACAATCTTTCATACTGCAGAATTGCATGCTGTGTGTGTGCACACAACCTCCACATCTATTTCCTGGCCATTTGGCTGGATGCACATGCACTTTCCTAAAGAGAAAGGGACCCAATCTTGCAAGGCATTGAGCCCACAACTCCCAGTAGCTTTGGTGGGAGCTGAAGGTGTTCAATATCTGGCAGGACTGGACTTAAAAACGCCCCAAAAACCTCAAACATCTTTATTTTCTCTGATCACTTAGCTACAGAACACTACAAACTTTTTTTTTTTTTTTTAAGTGTATTTCTTTAATTGTAGTTGACAAGATAGATCTTTTTATTGACCAGTTTATGACACTAACTTTCGGACTATTTTCTTCCTCTTAGTATTTGCTTCTCTCAAATAGGACACTGTATAACCAACAGTATTAAGACCCGAGTAGCATGTACTTCTGCACTTCGTTTCCAAAGCCAAGCCCCAGCCCAGCACATATACTAATGCATGCTAAACACCTTCTTTTATTATGTTCAAAAATCACACACAGCAACTCCAGGATCCATTTCTATTTAAAGGGACCACTGGCAGTTTTTAATTGCAGCTAGACATTTCAATCAGGGTTTATGCCAATTGGACTTTAATTGGCTGAGCAGATAGCAACTCATTTATTGATTAAAAAACCACTTACAAACCCAGGTAAGGTCAGCTTTGATTACTAGCAACTACAAAGAAAACACAACAAAAATCAAGTGCAACGTGATGAAGTTATCTGCTGGCTGGGCTTACTAGTCACAAGTGGTCTCAAGCTGTATTTCCAGATTTTTAAGGAAGACTGTGCATAAGCCTTTTAAAGCTTTGCTGAACACAACTTGCATTTGACGTCCATCTTTTCTGCAAGTAGCAACCGTCCATGATCATGGTAAAAATGGAACAAGCTGTGTAGTTCATCAAAAGCCTTTTTGGATAATTTAATTACATTTTGAAGTGGTATTTTAAGCTTCTTCTCCTGCTGTGGAATTCTGTCATCTGGGTATGTCAATGTAGTTCTGAAAAATATAGGTCAATCAGACTCTAGGGCCTCCCCAGAAGTTCTGAAAGCCAGAAGAGAACTTCATCCAGAATACACCGTGTGATTACAAAATGTCAAGTGATCAGCAATTGTCATCACACATCAAAGTCATCCTGTGAATAGCAACAATACGAGATGCTTCAGGGTATTATGCTTAATCACTGGTAGAGGCCACAAACACTTGGAGAACACAATGAACAACATGGTCAAACCTAAAATTAGAATCACTGGTGCCTGCTGGAGAGACTCATCAAGGGCTTTGCTTTGTGCCTTTGGCCAAAGGCAGCGCGAGATGGCTGGCGATCAGGATCAAGGCGCTAACCCAACGTTCCTAACTATGTGGCACAACGCCACACCTGCCCCAATAGCCAAAATTAAAAGACAATGAGAGACACGGTTATAGAGCCATCAGAGGAGGACACACAGACTTAGCTTTTGATTTTATGCTGCAAAATATAATAATAGGAGGATGAATATAGCTTGTTTGCAATTCAGTTCATGCTGGAAACACTTTATATATTTGAACATTTTAGGGCGGGCTTAAATGCAAGATACATTTGATTGAACAGAGTAAAGATGCAGCTTCCAATCCATTCAAAACAGGCTTTAAAAACAAAAAAACACAACCCTACACAGACTGTGCTGACTGGGTCATTTGGCCTTTATGAGGCTTACCTTTAAGAACTCCAGTTGCTGGATTCTCCCTGAGAGCGCTTATAGTCACACCCAGACACCCTGTTAGCATTGCTACTGTAGGATGCAGTGCTCAGAATACTGTAGGTTGGGTTTGTGTTAGGCAGCTACCTGATGGTGGCATTCGGAGGGTCATCCAGGAAGGAGGCGAGACAGCTACGTGACTAGCCTCTCATGCTGCTAGGGAAGAGTGCCGACTACGTTGCGTGCTGCCCAGGACTCTCTCCCTTCCCAACAGCAAGCAGGACGGACTCTCCTAAACCCTCGCAGTCCCACTGCCACCAGCCACGCAGCAGGATTGCTACAGGGCCATTTGTAACTCCGGTGTGCTGCACAGATTTAAGAGTACAGGAGACGGGCTCAGGGGGGAAGCAGCGAGGAAGGTGGGTGGCTCTTTCGCTCCCACATCCTGCTCAGCTCTAGCTCCCAAAGAAGCCAGGAAGTTGGGCTTTGCTTGGTTGCTTTAGGAAGAGGGTAGCCCGACTGCTGTTTTTTGCCATCCTCGCCCTTCTTGAGGAACAGTCTTGCCACACAGCCCTTTGTACACAGACCAGAAATAAAAAGGTAGGCGATACAGTGGGCCTCCCGTTCGACCTTGACAACAACATCCCTATCAATAAGACAAGCCCCCCCATCCTATGGGGTAGACAACAGTGCTGCCGAAGCATTGAAAGAATCAGCAGTATGTGCAAAGATCACGTCGGAGGCATGAGCCTGCTTTGGAGGTTTAGCACAGAAATGCCAAGTTGCCCATTGCTTGAGTACACCACGCACAGGGCACCTGGCAGCCGCACGATTTTTTCTCCCTGAGAGCACTTATAGTCACACCCAGTGATACTGGCCAAACAGCCTCCTTATTTCTTGAAGAAAAAGAAAAATAGAGCCCTTGGTGTTTGCCAACAAGTGCAGGTGTAAGACATCTGGCCACTGGAACTGGGTCTCGATTTTCATTCCGGCTGCTCAGCGGCTAAGGGACATGTTTAAAGGATAAATCCCTTTGGGTTCAGTGCGTTGAAAGGTGCTAGTCTGAGCACCCTGCAGACTGAAGTAATTGTTCTAAATAGTACTGAAGGCTTCCCTGCCATCCCATACCCGTGCCATCCCCTGGCTCTGGGATGCCAATGGGCCTCATACTTTTAGTAGCAATAGACACCTCCACTGAGATCACCACACTGCACTAGGTGCTGTACAAATACCTAGCAAAGGACAGTCCCTGCTTTAAAAGTTTACAGCTTTTAAAGACTGTATAATTCCTATTGTACAAATGGAAGACCGAAATATAGGCCCTGGACCATCAAGCACACGTGTAAATGGGACTACTCCCAGGGTTAAAGTAAAGCATGTGTGCAAACATTTGCAGGATGGGCGCCTATGTGCCTCACTCAAGGCCACACAGGAAGACTGTTGGAGCTAGGAATTGAACTCACATATCAGGAGTCCTAGTTCAGTGGGACAAAATCGTCCCTCCTCTCCGACACGGAGCTGGGAAAAAACCATCTTCAGGGTGAAGCACAGTTCAGACATACTTTAGTCTCTGGTTTCTCTGTTGTGACTGCCAAGGATTTCCAACTTCAGCGGAGATTTTGTAGGCATCTGTCCACCAGGAATTCGACATTGACCAGCAACCTCATTCCACATAGGCCACCAGAACAATCTTCAGATGGTAACAACCAATTCGTCTCTACTGTTGTGGGTTGGATTGGAATCGGTGACCTGACACCAAACTTCTGAACCCTCTAGTCTCCTACATAAAGCTTGTTAAAGTTAGCACTGAGAAAGGAAGTCTAGGACTGCTCTCTTACTTCAATGTCTTCTGTGCCACTAACTGGTTATTTTTGCCCTTTCCAAGCAAGATCCAAACAGAGCTAGATATTCTACAAATGCTTCAACAATAATTCTCTCCTTACATGTATATGATTTGCCTTAAGTGCCCTCTAGGCGGCCTTAAAGATTAGCAGGTGTTTCATTGCAACTCATTTGCCTTTAACAAAATCAAGGTGCATCTTAAGAAAACTCCCTCTGGCCTCCTCTTCTGTCTTACGCTCTTCCTCCTTAGGTTCAGCAAGAAGATTTACACAGCAGTCTGAGCAAGCTCAGCATGTCAGTAACTGTGTTTACTGCTTCCTTGTTGGGATTATGCTGTCAACGCTCTGGGAGAAAACCAGGAAAGGACTACATGCCAGCATCATTGACTGGGATGGGGAGAGGAGTGGAAAACATGCACACAATAGGACCTGAGGTTATTACTACTGGCCACAGAATGGGCACAAAAGGCTACCAAAACCACTGGAGAGAGAATGAGAAGTGGTTAAATCAAAGAGATCAATGATTTCCCACTTAACCTAAATTTTGAAAGGTTAGGCAATTTAGGGGTGGGGGAAGATTAAACCCATATGGCTCAGCAATAGGTCATTACTTTATGATGCTGACAAGATAACCAAGCTGTTGCATCTTGATGTTATGACGACGCCCAAAAAAAAAAAAAAAAAAACCCACCACCTGCTAGAAAATGGATTGTAGTAGAGGAGAAAAAAACCCTCAGTAAGGTCCAGGAAAACAGATCCCACAGAATGCAACAGGTGGAAAAAGAGACAAGAGACGCCACCCACACCTGCTCCCAGGATGTACAGCTAGTGCAGAGGTATGAAAGAGGTGACAAACCATAACCACACGTGGTGAGCACATCCCCTAACAAAGATCTAATCCTCCTCTCTCAGCTCAACCCACAATGTGAGATCAAAACCCAGTTGTGCCAGGCTGAACATGACCACAGCCTTATCCTCTACATCTTGCTTCCTCCACACCCAAGAAAACCCCCCAAAGAGACGCTCTAAAGGACAAGAAATAGTTCTGGACAAGCAGGCTTAAAAATACTCAAGCAACAGAGCTGAAGGAAACATCTGGACAAAACAAGAATCACATCACAGTGAAGACAAAGAAACACTCTCAAACTTGGAAGTCTCACCATGAGATCTCAGCTATACAGCAATCTCTTGTCTTCCAATGTAACACAGATACAACAGAATATACTGATGGTAAAGAAATAATGTACTACTTTGTATATCTATATACAAAAGGAGTGTGGAGTGCTAGAAACATTAAGTCTTAGAACACCCCATGAGGTAAATAGCTTCAAGTTACAGATAGGAAAACAGAAGCATAAAGAAGAAGTCCACTTCCGGGTTCACAGGAATGCTGCCTTTTGCTGAATACTTCCAACCCTCCACTGCAACTGAAAGAAGGCCAGAGCCTGAAGAAGTCTCTTTAAATCCTCCTAAGACCTCCAGGTAGCACTGGTTGGGGGGAAAAAGTTGCAAAATATTTAGAAGTATTGTTTCAGAAGGGATCAAAATTGACCTTTTTAAATTTTGCATTTTTCCACCTTTAATCCAAAAGTCATCAACAACTTTTTTTTTTTTTTTTTAAATCAAAATCTTTAATTTACCAAAACAGTTTTGGTAAATTAAAGATTTTGATAAAACACTGTTTCAGTGGTTAGATTTTGGGAGGGAGGGTGGGGGATAAGAGGTTTTTTTGGTCCCAACGAAAGAGATGAAACTTCTCAAAAAAGTTACATTACCCTTTTCCTCAAAATGTTTCAGAGAAAAAAAAAAAAAAAAGTTTACATTCAAAAGATTTTGGTCAGTTCTACTTCCAAACCTCCTTGACCTCAACTATCCAAGATACTTCTTTCTTCCTGCTTCCAAAACCTACTGTTAAGGACCAGGTGGTGGAATGCCTCCCTTTGCACCATGTTTCCACCTATTCCAGAGCCCCCTGGCTGCATCTGTGCATATAGTGAGTCTTGCACAACTTGCATGCAAACACTGCCAAAGACGTAGAACAGGTGGAGGTTCAGTACATTTGTGTTTCAGGAGTGCTGGAACGTGTAAAGGCAGCTCCAGAGGGCTCGCTAGGGTCATCCAGGATCCAGCTGTCAGATTTGAGGGGTGCGGAATGGATGGCTCAGGGGTCAACCATGCAGTCCTGAGCCTTTCATCTCTAGTTTAACAGATTAAATCCAGCCCAACTATGTAGTGATCAAAAAAGTCATTGCCAAGTCTGACAGCCTCTGGAAAAAACAAGTTCTTGGTCTGAGTATAATTCAGGAGTGAAGAGCTGTCCTTGCTGCAAAAATCACTACCAGGGCTGTTAATTAGATACCCCATTGGTATCCTCAGCATGAATTTATTAGGGCTGCATTCATCACACTTTCAGTACCTGCTTTGAGCAAGTTTTCAGGGCACAATACTGAAGACACCCTGTATGCCTTGCACCCAGTGTAAATACTACATTTGGCCTAGGTGTATTAAATACCAGATCAGAATGGTTGCATCTTGCACCCACTTAGCCCAGGTGTAAGCCTCTACACAAGGTGGGAGGGCTCAGTTCTCCACTGCTAAAGACTGCTCTCACGCTGGTGAGAATCAAGAGTAATTCTACTGAAGCCATTAAGTCAGTATGGGAGAGGAGACCAGCCCCTACTCTCACATTTAAGAGTGGGGGCAGAATTTATATTATAGATTAGATTGACTCTTACAGTGACTTAGTGGAGTAGCTCAGAATGTAGTGGAATAAAGAATTTGGCTCATGAAACAAGCCAGACACTGCCTTGTGCTTTGAGCTGTCATTTACCCCCGTGCAAAATAAGCACAAGATGCTATCAGATGAGAAGGGCAGTGTTTATGCATTCACTTTGCACTAGTGAAAGCAACCACACAAGATGCAGGGCAATGATGAATTGGGCCCAACAGAACAGAATGGTGCTCTTGAGTGCACTCTGAATCTTTGTTCCTTTCATACGCAGGTCTCAGAAAAAGTGGTAAAGCAGTACAGTCTAGGTGTGTATTTACAGGCATTCAGTTCAAGAGGAGCCTTTCTGACTGGCAGTTGTTTGGCCTGTGCGTCAGCCATGCTTGGGAATTAACAGCTGAAGCCACTTGGATTTGACTATTTCTTTGGAAATCTCCCAAAAAGCTTTCATGTTACTGGCACAGACAGACAACAGGTGCTGTGAGAGCCACCCCACAGGAGCCGCTTGTGACTGACAGAGCAGCCTGGGGTCTTGCAGCAGGGTGTTTTTTGATGAGTCGTACAACAGGAAGCCAGAGCATGGGGAGGCACTACAGTAAGGAATGTGTGTGACTTTTTAAAACAGCAAAACCACGGAGAAGAGAAGAAAGTTTTTTTATTTGCACCCCAATTGAACGGCATTAAGGATAACAACTACCAAGGGACTTTCTTCACTTCCTGGTTGTAGCAGCAGATTGTGAAAGAAACCGAAAAGATTTAACAATTTCAAGGCAAAAGTGACAGCGGCCACACGCTGACCTGGAGCAAGCAGGCCCAACACAACTGGACGCGGAGTACTTTTTCCATTAGCCTCTACCTTGTGTAGTCACTTACGGGAGTGCAAGCCAATCTGGTCTGGTAGCATTTTACATCCACTTTGCATTGATATAAGTGACTACACAAGGTGCAGGGCAATGGAGACTCAGGCTCAATAGCTGGCACCAGACCCACTTAGGACAGGTATTTTACTCAGTGGGCCACATCCTGCTGCATTAAAACCACCTTTGTAATATTCCAACAGTGCAGAAAGCAGCCCTAAAGCCAGCTTACTCAGCCAAATAAAGATTCCTCCCCCTGCAATAGAGGGCTCCATAGGTGGGGTAGAACCACTGTAGCAGTGCCTATGCCACACACTGCTGCTGACCAGAGCATGAGGCATGGCTGGGGATAGAGGATGTAGCCAGGGATTCCCTATGCCCTGTTCTAGTTTATGTCAAATGACAGGCTGATGCACAGCAGCCCCTAGATCAGAGGGGCACAAAGGATGACTTAAAGCCAGCTTTGCATACACCACACTGCAGCTGCCCCAAATGTTTCTTGTCAAACAATCTACACAGTTGCCCCTCATTGCTTTTTATAAAGGGACACTATAGCAAACAAAAACAACTCTGATTGTTGCCTCACCACATGTTCTGATCATATGGGTGCAATTTTATGTCTTCAAGTAATCATGCCCACAGATAACTGCATACACAAATTCATGGAACTCAGATATCTAGCTTCCCGACTTTCCACAAACAAGATAGCTAATCGTGTCAATTCTACAAACTAAGCCTGTTAGTTGCAGGAACAATCGGTGGGTGCAAAATTGTGCCCATAAATTTAGAGTGTCTCTCAAAAATTAGGAAAATACTACTGTGCTTGTGTTATTAAAATCTTAGATTAGAATTTGAAGATTCAAAAAAAATCTAAGTTTGCTTTTCCCCTTTGTGCTGTTTATTTATTGATTAGCTTCGCTGCTTCAGAGTGAAGACCAGAGAAGCTGATTTAGTTTCACTTTCTGTTTTGTATGCACTAGCCTAATGCTGCAGCTGCATTTGGGTCCCCAGCAGTGCCGGGAAAGGTATAAATTTAAAGCTACCAAAAAGAATACCTTTCACGGGTATTTGGGATTTTTAACCTGCATGAAAACACTTCTATTCATTTTAAATTCAATAAGCTCCTGTCCCCCCCCCCCCCATCAGTCTGCATTTTGGGCCTTCGCTACTCAGCATTCTCTTCAGCAGGATTCTGAAGTTACTTTTTTTTTTTAAACTAGTTCATTGTGTAGCATTTAATAAATTATTCATTAACCACTTCATTGCTGTGTTCTGCGGCAGCATCCGAGATGCAGAGGACCGTAGCAGCGGTTTCTAAATCCCAGCATTCCATTATTGGAACATTAACACTTTAATAGGGATGTTTGTGAGTGGCACAGCATTGGAAGGGTTTTGCCCCTGTGCCAAGTATGTAGGTAGCTTAGAAGCAGGTTACTTATTTAGGTAATATGTGTAAGTCACTGAATAGTAGACAAGCCAATTACCAAAGAGGGTGGGAGATGACTAAATTAAACTTAAAGTGAAACAAACTGGGGCCTGATTCTATAAGCGTAATAGATCCAAAAATCCCACTGGTGTCAGATGAAGTTTTGGATGATCAAGAAATGCAGGATTAGACCCTAGACTGGCTTTTACTTTGCTGATTGCTTTGAAAAGACAAAATCAGAACTGACAGACTTTGTTGCTCAAATGAACACCTGACTTTGGAAACATGGTACAATTCATGGCACCAAGGTAAACTGTATGACTTTTTTGCCAATGCACGTTTCCTGTGATTAAATTATTGCCAGAGAAGAATGCAGTGAAATTCTTGTTTACTGATGCTTGCAAATGAGATCTATAATCCCCTCCCACTTCCTCCGTCTCTTGGCAACTGATAAATAATTTGTAGTGCTCATTGTCATATGTACTAAATGTATCCCCGTTGGTTTTAATGATGAAACTGAGGCCTAAGAAATGGAACACTAACTGTAGATCACAATGAACACATTCAGTCTCACGCTTCTTAATACGTGAAACTAAAAGGAAGTTATAAAAACCTCTGCAAAAAAGAACCTTTTGTTTGCCCCACCTATATGGCTGAAATGGCTGGGCAGAGTGTCAGGGACAGAAATGACAAGAGTATGTTTGCATGAGTTAGGGCCTGATCCAAAGCAGACTGAAGTCAGTGGGAGCTTAGTTTGTTTCACTGCATTATTCTTCTCTTTACACTTCACATGAGGAAAGTCTTGTTGAGGGCAGTTTTTAAGATCCACATTAATTATGTGCTTGTGCACCCTTTAGAAAAGCCTCTAGCGTACATGTGCCAGAAATACCAAGGTTACTAGTTGTCTCATCAGCTGAGAAAGCTGTTGTATTTCACATGCAAACAAAGCTTTAAAAAGACAAGACCAAAAAATACTGTCTACCTGAAACATTTCTGCTCTTCGCACCTCAGACGAACGACTTCTTTACACAACAGATGTTACTCCAGTCCTTCCAGCACAGACTTAACTATTTATGAAACCTAGCATGTTTTAACAATACACACTCAGCATATGGTGTGAGCACTATTATGGCAACACTGCCTCTTACATCCATACACTGGCTGGAAAGATAATACCAAGACAGTTGTGGGCCTATAGGTGTGAGGGGACAGGAATCAAAGAAGGAGACTATGAATTAAGGACAAGGAAGGAATGAAATATTGTTTTGTTAAAACACACACACACACACACACACACACACACACACACACACACAAAGGTATATTGTCATATAAAGTTACAAAATGGCAGTGCTCAAGAAAATGGGTGCACTTTTTTGATGCTCTAAACAAAAACCCACTATCAATATTCACTTTCTGAAATGATGTGAAAAAGAACGGCATCAATCATTAAACAGTTAAATGAAGGCAGTATGACAGTAGCTATTGTTCTCTTGAAGCACACTTGTATTTTCCAGAGCAGCTGCCAGATCCTATTAGATGTATAAAAAGGAGGACTTCTCGGACTGAGTCGGGATGGTATAAGCTATTGAAAACAGGAGACAAAAGCCCACTTTTGCAGACTATTCAAGCCCTGTATAACAACATCTGTCCAGAATCAATTTTTGACCTAATGTTACTTTCATTAAGTATTAGACTTTGTTTCCCTGACTAAAATGGTACCCCAAGTGTGATTCCATGGGAAACAAGATGGAGAGAGTAGATCTTATGCAAAAAGCATGCTATGGAACATGTTATTTTCTTGACTGTTTTGACACCTTAAATAATGTTATGACAAGAAAAATACATGCCACTTATTTGGATTCTTCTGCATTCTTTGAATTGCCAAAGAAGCAAGAAAATATATTACAAAACAAACCTCTCGTGATTTATGAAGACTGATTTGCTGATGCTGAAAAGAGGATCTTTAGGAGTCATATGAAAACTGAAAATTAAAAAAAAAATAAAATGGTACACAACTTTTCCAATGCTTGCCTAAAAGAAAAAAGTACTATGAAGTTGAATTACTGCTGCTGAAGCTGTATTCCTCTTTATGACTTAGAGTTCTCACACATTTTAAAAATGAGGAAGTTGATTCAAGCATTTGACTTCAAACTGACTGAAGTTAACTACATAAAAAAAATACTTCCACTTACCCATATGGTCGCTGAATAAAGGCTGGATGTAGCTGCTGCACACCTATAGTAAAACCTGAAAAAGTACGGGGAAAGCATTAGTATTAAACAAAAACATTCACTGTAGTGTGTAGGTATTATAATGCATACATGCACAACTACAAGTGTGTGTGTGTGTGTGTGTGTGAGAACATTTTAAACTCACTAACAGAATACTTTTTAGAGGTACAATTATTTTTAATATACTCATGTAACATGCACACAGATCGGACTGGAATTCTGAACACAGAAAACTCACTCATACAAAGAGACAAGCACTCATTTTCTACAACATGCAATAAACCCAAAGGTGAAGTGGTAGAAACAATTATACTATAGCAGTTGTAAGAAAAAGAATATAAATGCACTAGCTTCCGGGGACAATATCCTTATCCCAACTATGTGAGGCTGGGTGTATATACACATGTGTAATTTTGGCATAGAAGGTTCAAGTAAGGAAACGGGGAGCAGAGAAAGTTGAATTACATAGTGCACTAAACAGGCAAAACTGAGGGGCCAGTGTGGCTTTTCAGATCAATTACCAACACATTTCCCATTTTGCAACTAAGGCTTCTTCAAACAGAGAGAGCTGAGAACTCACCAGTTTGAATACTCCTTGGTTTTGCTCCCAGATATGCCAGGTTCACATTTGCTTTTCTGCCATCAATGATGGGGTTGGGATCTTTGCACGCTCTCTCAGCTGCAGCTCTGTCTGCCATGGTCACCTGGAGTTAAGCACAACCTGTTTTGAAGCAATGGTTCTCCACAAAACCTACACTGAGTGGGGTTTGATGAAGTTTGCTTATTTTGGGCGAGGAGTTAAATTTGCTTTCTTGAAATCTCAGTTTGCGGGGGAGGGAGAAGACTCAGAGGGACAAGAATGGGTCCTGTGCACTGGGGTGAAAACAGAAAGCACCAACAAGTTTCTCTCCTGGGGATCTGCCAGCAATTTTTTTTTCCACTCTAGCACACACAAGTTGTTAGAGTAACTTAACCCCTCCCACCCAACACTCCCTAAAGCAGAGGCTGCTCAAGGAAACTTGAAGCAAAGGACACACTCATGAATCATACAGAAGATGCAGAAATTGAGGCTGCACAGAATGTGCTTCACTGAAGCGCTCTAAAGAAACAAGCCAGCAACGCGTGGGGGAAGGGGTGTTGAAATGAACTACAGAACAGCCAGCACCGTAGGTTCTTATCCCAATGCTCTCAATCAAGGGCCTTTGTCTTGGGGGTGGGAGAGTTACTCTCTGCCTCACCCCCACACCCGAGCTCTCCTGCGTTCAGCAGTCTGTCCTGCAGGAAGAAAAACAGATCTGAGCGATGAAGAAGTGGGAAACAACTTTCTAGCAGAGGGTGGCTCTGCACAGAAGAGACCTCCAAACCACCCAGCCCTGTGTAACCCCCACGCTAGCTAGCTGGTGCAAGAGCAGAGCAATGAAGGGGGAGGTCTTGCCCATGGAGAGCGTGGGGGGCATACAGAGAGATTCTCCCCTGCGTTAGAGAGAATCCAGGGGAAGAAAGGGCCGCAAGGAACCACCCTTGACAACTAGAGGAGGCTAATGGGATACAGTGGGGAGGGGGGGACGGTGTTTCCCTGCGGTAGGGGCTCTCTTCCCTGGGAGAGGGGGGATCCCAGGCTCACACGCTCTTTACCCGACACAAAGCAAGTTACTATCACAACTCCCCCAGCTTCAGAGACCGGGCTCCTCTGGGACATGCCTGAGCCGGGCTACCAGGACCAACACGAGGAAGCGACCAGGGCACCAGCCCCGGCTAACGCCCGCCTTTCACTCCGCGCCCATCACCGCGGCACCTGCCTGGGCTGGCGGCGGGGGGGGGGGGGGGGGGCGGGGGCGCACTTACAAAACCATATCCCCGGGATTTGCCCGTCTGCCGGTCGGTGATCACCACCGCTTCCTCGATGTCCCCGAACACCTCGAAGTACTTCCTCAGGGAGGAGTCGGTGGTGTGGTAGGGCAGCCCCCCGACGAAGATCTTGGTGAAAGTAGTGTCCTTCTGCACGGTGTGCATGGCGCTGCGGGCGCGGGGCGGCGGCCGCTGCAAAAAGCATCCAAAATGCCACGGGCGGCCGGGAGCAAACGGCTCAGGGGCTCAGAAGAGGCGTGAGACACCCTGGGCCGGGGTCATCCTCCTCCTCACCACACGCAGCTGGGGGCAGAGGTAGGCGGGGCCGCCCCCACGCAGCAGCAGGCAGCGGCGGCAGCAGCTGTCGCTTTGTCCCCCATGCACCGGGAACCGCTGCCTGCGAAGAGTCCTGGCTCCAGCCCCTCTTGTGCAATGATCTCCCGCAGGGCGCCGGGGAATAGAGGCGGCCGCTGCCTGCCAGCCGCCGCGCCGGGCTTTGTACCATCCTCTCCCTCCGCCCCCCAGCCGGGCTCCGGCCCCGCCTCCCCACGGGAGACAAACCCCGGAGGCGCAAAGGCCCCCGGGGCTTGTAGTTCCCACCCGCGGCGGGGAGGGTCGATTGGGGGCGGGGCGGGGAGCAGGGGCTGCCATGAAGCAGCCGCCGCTGAAATAACAACGCGAGGCAGGAGCCAAAGGGAGCTGAGCGGGCTGCAAACCGCGCCGCGACTGACATTAACCAAGGCCACCGAGCATGTCAGCTGGAGAGAGGGACACATCTGTCTCCATCCCGGTGGCCAGATAGGAAGTGTGAAAAATCGGGACAAGGGATGGGGGTAATGTCCATATCAGACAAAGCCCCAAATATAGGGAGTGTCCCTATAAAATCGGGACATCTGGTCACCTCGCATCTACTCCATTTTAGACACGCATTCGGATGATGCATCATTTTGTCTCAACGTGTTTTGCAAAAGCGAGCTACTAATTGATTGCCTAGAGCTGTAACTGTAGCTAGAGAGAGACGTGGAGAAACTGGGAAATACTTATTTTTCCACATCTTTGGATTTCGGCTAAATTTGCTTGTTTACCTGAGAGAGAGAGAGAGAGAGAGAGACTCTGTGTGTGAGTGTGTGATGAGAGAGAGACTTTGTGTGTGTGTGTGTGTGTGTGTGTGTGTGTGTGTGTGTGTGTGTGTGTGTGTGACACATCCAAAAAGGCAAATAAAAAAGGGTAACCCTGTAATTGTTATTGTTAGTATTTATATTATGGTGGTACCCAAATGCCCCATTTGGGCTTGAGGCCCCACTGTGCTAGGTGCTGTACAAATACAGAAAGGAAACAATCCCTGCTTCGAAGGGTTTACAGTCTAACCAGACAACGGATACGGGATGGGATACAACATAAAAGTAAATACACGCTTTCTGGCTTTCCAATTGCTAAATCTAGCTTCTTTCCTGGTTAATGCCATGCACTGGCTCTAAATCTCGCAATATCTCTGTAGCTAGGGTTGTCTCCACTCCTCCAGCTAGAACTGCCTATGTAAGTGCAAGGGGAATATATATTTTCATGCACTGAAAAAGCCAAATAAATGGACAGTTCTCTGCATCTCTTAATTTTTCTAATCTACTTCTAGATTGAGGTTTCCCCGGGAATCTAATGCACACATGGTTAGGGGTCTAGTACTCTTTGTATGTACCTTGGTACTAGAGTCTGGAGGCGCCTCCTGGAAGAGTCTTTAAAATTCCCACGAAAATCTCCCAAACGCCTGCTTCTTTTTGATGTAGACTACAAGTCCCAGCAGCCTCAGCGGGAGCCTTCTGCTGGGTGAAAGCTGCATGCAAATCAGCAGCAGGACAGAGGCAAGCTGAATAGGGTGGAGTGAGAGGGGGAGCGGAGCAGGCAGCACTGAATTTGAGTAGGAAACATATGTTTGCAAAGCAAATGTTTGTGCCCAGGAGCCCGCCAGTAAAAGCCGCTTAAAACGAGGTGTTTTTTTTTTTTTAAACTTTGCAGCAATCGTGACTGAAAATCACTGGCACATTTTCAGACACTCCGATAAATTAATCAAAGGGCTTGCATGCCTTGCCTGGCTGGCTCACTTTGTGCTTTGGGGCTGCACTAGACCACAAAGGGGTGCTAGAAGGAGAAGGCTGGGACAACTTGTTCTCTTTTATCACGTAGTACAAGGGGCAGGCCTAAGGTTTTAGCTCAAGCACTGGAAAAAATAAATATAGAGATGAGGAGCTGGGTGCCTTTATCAACCCCATTTCTAAACTGGCCCTTCTACATTGCACCTGTACAATTGGTGCATGTATGAACAGATGTTTGCATGTGCAAAGCAGGCATTTGAGCATGCAAATACAGAGCGTGCACATTAGGCACATGCACGTGTTTTTTGGGTACAGTTTAGGCACCCTGTATCTGAGTCTGAATGCTTCCTGTACCATCAGCTGTCACCTAGGGCACAAATGAGGCTCCACCATCCCTGTCTATCCTGGGTGGTTCTTTGCCTGTCTCCTATGTTCTTAAATCCCATAGGTTTTCCCTCTCTGAGTACTGTATGACAAAGGGATTCTTTTGGTTGGCCCATTTTTTGTGTGCCCTATAACTAAGGACAATTTGGGCAACACCACAAAGGAGACTATGAGAGCCCACGCCTCTGGTGAGATTCAAGGCCTATCCAGAGATGGATTAGATGGTGAGGAAATCTGTTCTGCCTCCCTACTCAGGGATGCACTAAATGAGCCACTAGCAGTTCCTCCTCAGCTCACACACTTCTGGTTATGCCCTCAATCTTTTGTTTTTCAGATAAGTGATTTGACGTGTCTCTTTTAATGTATTGCTATTTTGTAAGGAGCACCCTCAGTGTACATGAACGCAGAGGAATACATGGGTGCTACACTGCCCCAAGGACTGTGGTTACACTGCCATTTTTCTTAAAATCTCCCACAGCTGTAATTCCCCCTGTGCAGCACTGCAGATGACACAGCAGTTAAAACACTGGCAGCTGATCTACACTAGCACTTCCACCTCTGCTACCACAAATGGAGCTGCAAAGGTGGGAGATTTTAAAAGAAAAGCCAGAGCAGACAAGGTCAGGTGTGTACAGTCTGAATTAGACAAACAGTACACAATCTACATTAGGGCTCTTTCTCAAAGCTGGACAGACAGACAATTTTCTTTCGTTGGTGAGTTATTGTTAAAAGGCTTTGTCGGAAAAGTGTGTTTTAAGCGGGGGTTGACTGGAAGGGAAAATGATACTAGTCCTACTCTTCCACGTTCCGCCCACAAAATAAACTCCACCCACATGAGTTGCCAAATTGAGAGTGTTCACAGTAGATTGTGCAGATGTTTAAAATATGATAATATGAGTTCTCTGAGCTCCATTGGACTCCTTGAGGTTGACTCTCCTTGGGTGGGACATTGGATATGCCCCTGGGCTTTGCTAGGCTCCTTTAGCTTGCTCCTTCATGATGGCAGAAAAGTAAGTGATGGCATCTCCCAAACACGAGCCACTTGTGGCACCAAAAGGAGACATGACTCAGTGAATTGTACAGTGCTGTGAATCTCCCTCTGCTTTCTTACATCAGCAATGAAATAGTTAACAGTATTTACATTATCATCACTACGCATCAGAGTTGACACTTCACATCGATCAGTGGCTCAAACTTTTTTTACTGGTGACCCCTTTCACATAGCGACCCCCCCTTATAAATTAAAAACACTTTTAAATATATTTAACACCATTATAAATGCTGGAGCAAAACGGGGTTTGGGGTGGAGGTTGACACCCCCCCCTTAATAACCTCGTGACCTCCTGAGGGGTCCCGACCCCCAGTTTGAGAACCCCTGACATAGATGAATGGGGCAGTTCAAACCTCTCCGAGATAATGTTCCAGGCTCTCTGCAGACTCACATAGGGTATGTCTACCCAGCAGATAAGATGTGTAATTCCCCATACACCAGCTAATTCTGCTCAGGCTAGCACCTAAAAATAGCAGTGTGGCCTGACAGCTCTGCCTAGCTGCCCTGCCCAACCCCACAGGTATGTCCTTGGGTGGCTAGCCCAAGCTGCTGCCTGTGCTGCATGGCCATGGTGCTATTTTTAGGTTACTAGCTCAAGCAGCGCTAGCACATAGATGTCTGCCTACATGGGACCTTACACCTCCCCGCTGCTGTGTAGACATACCCATAGCCATCTCTGCATCTCTTAGACCCAGTTCACAGTTCTGAAGTTTTCATCACAACCATGACAAACCAGAGACTTTGTTATTGTTGTTGTTGCTGCTCTTTTGAAATGAAAACTGACTGTGTGGAAAACAAGACCGGAATTTCAGCGAGCTGTCAGTATGCCATCCTATTGCATACCAGCTGAACCCCAGCCCTGCTTTTAACAAAGAATTGAAAGAACAGAAAGTGGGCATTAAACATAGCTATTGTTGCAAATCTGTAATACTGTTTCATCAGTTAGATTCTTTTCCAAAATGTTACTTTCCTCCAGTGCACATAGAAGAGTAACTGGTCTCATTCTACATAGTACTTAAAAGTTAATTTGACAAGAAAAATCTATATCTGATTTTTTCCTATTATCATGGTGAAACATAAGAAAGTAGAAGAACTGGCAACACAGGACAAGTCATGTGGCCATTTTACTTTGATTTAGTGTTTTATACCCACAAATCTTCCCAAACATGTTCTTGACACTAGTATGATAGTTCTTCAGCCATCCTCTTTTGGGAATCTGTCCTGCTGCTTACTTGATCATATTGCTTGTGGAAGTAAACGAAGCAAACAGAATTTACCTTTTGTGTGTATGGCTGGGAAGGAGAGCGTTCTGTACCAGGGTCCATTACAAGAGGTAGAAGTCTGTCCACAATAAAAAACCCTTCTTGGTCTGTCTTGCCTTTGTAGGATGAACACTTGGGAAAAACAGATTTGGACTAGAGTTTTCTAAAGATATTTTTCTTTTATAAAAGCCCCCAAACAAAAAGCCAGTTGTTTTAAGGCAATTTTTTTTTTTTTGAAATCTGAACTCCACAGTTGTCCATTTATATATTTGGTTGCATTGATTCTATTGCTCCACACATTCTAGACTTCATGAATGATTAAGGAAGGAGCAGTCCACCTTCCTGTTTCTCAAAGTGTCATATTCCCCTTCAAGGCCACATTGACTACAGTGAGGCAGGATCAGGCCCCATCTTAATAGTGCTGGCTGAGTATCTCCCAGCATAACTGCATGAATGAGAAGCTCATGCCACTTTGCAATAAAGAGAGTCAATGTTTGAAAAATTGTATGCCTGATGTAATCTTGAGCTTTGTTTTGTGACATACATGTGTTGGTGGAGTCACAAGTCATTGCCTACCTTCCACAATGTATAGTGCAGACAGCCTCTGGTTGGTCACACATTTTCCCTGCTATATGACCAATTCTTAGTATTCCTAGGCCTAGAGTCTTCATGATCATTGATTCATACCACTTACACCTACCTTATTTCTGCCATTAGAGATGTGTGGGCTCCTTCTTGGATTACTAACGGCTAATTACAAAACTCATTGATTTCACTTACCCTCTTTCCCTAGTTCTTCATACTGCTCCAATTGATGGCAATAGCAAATCTCCACTTCATCTAAGTTGTGCAGGATCAGGCTCATAACAGATTCCCTGCTCCTGCACAAGAACAGATGGCTAATACTTCTACCCTCTTTTGAGAGCTAAACAAATGCTTACCCACGTCAGCCAGCAGGAAATGTGTGTAGAGAACAATATCACCTGCTTTCTCCACTGAGCGCAAACACAGCAGCTCTATGACATGTCTGAACTCCAGTTCCTCTTTCTCCTTGCAGCCAGGCAGGCAGCACCAGTAGAGTACTTCCAGAACGGGAGAAAAATTATGGTGAGCCTCTGTTTACTTTGACTTCCCAGTTACTTCGCAAAAGCGGGCTCAGCTGCTGGTGTGACCTGTCTGAGCCACATCCCAGAACACAGTGTAGTAAGAGAACTGCATTGCCCCATAATGTAGGTGTTACGACCATAGCCAAAAGAGTCCTGACTACCAGTGATCATACCAGAGGGAACGAGTAAATATGGTGAAAATAAAGTGGGCGAGGCTACCTTTATGGGAGTTGAGAATGAGGGAGACAGACTAGTCAGAGCCCATTAGGGTGACTGGACTTCCTCCCAATTCTAGGGCTGCTGAGGAAGGACGCCCCTGTGAGCTTTTCCAAGCAATTCCCCATCTCTCTCTGGTTTCTCCTTGGGAGAGGACTGTGAAGCATGTGCATACCATGAGTCTGATCCAATGGCCATTGAATGCCCTCATTTCAGGGGGCTTTGGATCAGGCCCCATCACAGGGAACTGATTATTACTATTTTTAAAACTGAGCAGAGCTACTGTGGAGCTTTGACCTATTTCAGTTAATGCTGCTGCTTTCTGCCAGGCTCTAAGGGCTTTGCACTTGGATTTGCTATGGAGACCTTGCTTGTTGGTTACTGCAGCAACCTTGAATGGGACATCCCTTTTGGACGCTCTGTGGTTAAGTTAGTTATCCAAAGAATAAGAAATATACTGTGGGAATTGTTCAGCTTGTTAGTTTTACTAATGCTTAATCTGGATGCTGGCCACTGTCCAGGCTGAGAGTGGCAGGAGGGTTGAGACATCCTGGGGGGAAGTTGCAGTGAGTCACATTTGGTTTGCTTTGTAGGAGGAAATACATTCTCCAGCCCTTTCTCTTTCTCTTAGTTTTTTAGTTTTGGTGGCCTGAATGCATGGTGACCTTTGCTCATCTCTGTGCAGCTGCTACAACAGACCTGCTTTTATAATCCTTTGTGGGTCACTTTTATGAAACATTCAAAGAGAGGACCTCTCCCTTGCCCAGGTGTGTTGCTTCAGTTGGAGTCTTTTGATGGGAACAGCTTAATCTTCTGAGTTATTTCAGAATTGGGAATTCCCAACAGACATTGCACAGTGCTTTGAAAATAGGTATTAGGCCAGATTCTGTATTCTCCAACACTCTCACATCTCCACGGAGTTAATTTGTTACAGCTTACTTTTACCTTCCACGGAATGTTGGTTGGCAGCAGAATGTGACTCTTAGGTCATTGATAACACTAGGAAAAGAGGCCATGGTTGATGCTGTTAGGTAAGCTCCCCACTAGAGTCTATCATGACCAGCTATTTATCTATTTATTTATTTATTTATTTAAATTATTAATTATTATTATTTCCACTGTGCTAACAAGTAGGACCCCCAGTCATAGATTCCAGAGCCAGAAGGGACCATTTTGATACAGGTCAGACTAGATGATAACACAGGCCAGGGAACTTCCCCAAAATAATTCCTAGCGCAGCTTATCTTTTAGAAAAACATCCCATCTTGATTTTAAAATGGTTAGTGATGGAGAATCCACCACGATCCTTGATAAGTTGTTCCGATGGTTAATTAATGTCCTGGGTCATGTTCTCGGTGCTGTACAAACACAGAACAATGAGCGTATAGTTTAATAGCTGTCTACACTACAGGCAAAGTCTTGGTAGTCGATGTGCTAAGCAGCATGGGGCCAATCACAATCTCTTGTCCTACCGTAGCTAAGGCCTCGCAGGGTATGTTTACACTGCTACTGGGAGCGTGCCTCCCAGCTTGGGTAGACGGACATGAGCTAGCTCCGCTTCAGCTAGGGCACTAATAATAGCAGTGTGGATGGGTCATAGTGGAGGTCATAGAGGACCACAAGCTAAAGATGAGTCAACAGTGTAACACTGTTGCAAAAAAAGCAAACATCATTCTGGGATGTATTCATAGGAGGGTTGTAAGCAGGACACGAGAAGTAATTCTTCTGCTCTACTCCGCGCTGATTAGGCCTCAACTGGAGTATTGTGTCCCGTTCTGGGCACCACATTTCAGGAAAGATGTGGACAAATTGGAGAATGTCCAGAGAAGAGCAACAAAAATGATTAAAAGTCGAAAACATGACCTATGAGGGAAGATTGAAAAAATTGTGTTTGTTTAGTCTGGAAAAGAGACGACTGAGAGAAGCCTTTACAGTTTTCAAGTACATAAAAGGTTGTTACAAGAAGAAGTTAGAAAAATTGTTCTCCTTAACCTCTGATGATAGGAGAAGAAGAAATGGACTTAAATTGCAGCAAAGAAGGTTTAGGCTGGACATTAGTAAAAACTTCCTAACTGTCAGAGTGGTTAAGCAGTGGAATAAATTGCCTAGGGAGGTTGTGGAATCTCCATCATTGGAGGTTTTTAAAAGCAGGTTAGACAAACATCTGTCAGGGATGGTCTAGATCAGGGACGGGCAAACTTTTTGGCCTGAGGGCCACATCAGGTTTCTTAAATTGTATGGAGGGCCGGTTAGGGGAGGGGGTCGTGGCCCGGCCCCCACCTCCTATCTGCCCCCCCCCGGGACTCCTGCCCCATCCAACCCCCCCTGTTTCCTGACGGCCTCTCTGGGACCCCTGCCCCATCCACACACCCCGACTCCCTGTCCCCTGACTGCCCCCGGACCCCCGCCACCCCATCCAACCCCTCCTCTCATTCCTGACGGCCCCCCCAGGATCCCTGCCCCTGACTGCCCCCTGCTGCCCCATCCAACCTCCCTCCTTCCTGATTGCCCCGAGACCTCTCCTGCCCCCATTCAACCCCGTTTCGCCCCCGACCACCATCCACACCCCCGCTCCCGACCACCACCCCGAATTCCCCTGCCCTCTATCCACCCCCTCCCCTGCTCCCTGCCCCCTTACCGTGCTGCCTGGAGCACCGGTGGCCGGCGGCACTACAACTGCACCGCCCAGCTGGAGCCAGGCCATGCTGCCGCCGCCGCCACCACCGCCACCACCACCATGCAGTACAGAGCACCGGGTCAGGCCGGGCTCTGCAGCTGTGCTGCCCCAGGAGCTCGCAGCCCCACCGCCCAGAGCATTGCGCCGGCGGCGGAGCGAGCGAGCTGAGGCTGCAGGGGCAGGGGGACAGCAGGCCAGGGGCCAGGGGCTAGCCTCCCAGGCCAGGAGCTTGGGGGCTGGGCAGGACGGTCCCATGGGCCAGATGTTGCCCGCAGGCCATAGTTTGCCCACCCCTGGTCTAGATAATACTTAGTCCTGCCATGAGTGCCGGGGACTGGACTAGATGACCTCACAAGGTCCCTTCCAGTCCTATGATTCTATGCTGAGGCATGGGCTATCAACCCGAGTACAGACCCAGGGGTTCAGGTGGGCTTGTACTCAGACGGCTACCCTGTGATGCCGCTGGTGCTGCAACATCCCCACAGCTATTTTTAGCATGCTTGCTGAAGCAGAGCGAGTGCGTATCTGGCTACCTGGGCTGGGAGGCATGCCCTCTGTTGCAAACTCATTAAGATGTGCCAAGCCCAGCTCTTGTGACCACTTGTTAGACTACAGCAGTACTCTGCTTGCAGACCATTTAGAGCAGGTATTGCAAAGGATCCCCTGAGTTCAAACTGCAATGGCAGGTCATACAAAATGCTTCCACAGCAAGCCAGGCTCCTCTCACCAAAGCTCTCAGCCTGCCAAGGCCCAAATATTGGATGCAATGGATAATAAAGACCTTCAAAGAGGGGCACAAAATTATACATACATAAAACTTAAAATGCTGCAGGATTCAGTGTAGTGTAAACAGCTTTTCATCTAAGTTCCATGATTGCTTATTTTTAATGATGTAAATAATTTTCATCAATAAAAAGTATGGGGACATGAAATTTGTGTGGAATGTAGGTAACTTTGGGACTGACAGGAGTGACGTCCCTAGATAGGAAGGGCACATGGGAGGCATGCTTCTCAAACTCTGATACCCCATGAGCATGCCTGCATCAGTTTCCCAGGATGGTATGGGATGGGGGTGAGAACTGGAGTCTTCATCAGAATGGCTATTTCTGTTCTTGATCCCAAGATGGTCTGCAGAAAGTTTCTCATTTGTGCCAAGACCAGAGACACATTTTATTACACCTACTGACAATTATGTGCCCAAAATTAATACCCGTTTAGAGGAGAAATCACGGAGCTCATACTCACTTGAGCATTCCTGCCACAGAGACTGAATTGCAATGCATAGCTAGGAAACCTGGGTGGGGTCAAAATGTACAAGTGAAGTGCTGCTTCTTATATGAAGAAGCCATGCCACCTGGGCTCCTCCCACACCCCCAGCTGTCACTACAGAGAATCTGCATAACTAGGAGCTTTGTGCTTTGCTATTTATTGAACCCAGCACGTCCTGAGAGCACCACAAAATAGCAGAGAATGCCATTTGTACTATTCCCACCCACCTAGTTCAGATCCCCCAGGGTTCATCAGACATCGGAATCTCATCCATGCCAGGAATTGAAGTCAGCTGAGTGGTAAATCCAGTTGTATGGTACCTTCAATTGCTAATGTTGGGTGGTGCTGTTTCAGAAGCTCCTCTTGTCGTGTCTGCCAGGAGAGATGGGTTGTGGATCAGGTTGGCACCATCACTGCTTCCTGCCAGCTTCTCATAGTCTGGGCTAAACTGCAGAGTGCTAGCTTGGTGCTTTCTCTCCCATATGCTCTTGCGTTGTGTGTGGGTGTCACAGATAATCTGCCCCTTTGGGCCTTGGTTGGAACTTTCCCAGGTGTGGTCAACAGATACCCGGTTTGCCAATGTGTCCTTGACCAAGATGGTGCGAGATGCTGAAAAGGGGCGGGTGGACCGTTCAGCAGTGCGCTCTGGGCTGGAAGGCGATGGGTTGACAAGATAGATGTAGACTTCGGCTCGCTGGACCAGTGGCAAGCTCTGGTGAAATTCAGTCCCAGGATGGTGCTCAGGACCCCTCTGATGATATGCCTGGGACACTGAGTGGTGGTAATCATTGTTGAGATAGGTTCTGGATTCTGGGGTGGGAGCCAGGGCAGAGTACACTACCCGCTTAGGGCCTGGGAAGATTGGGCTGGGTATGAAGTGTGCCTCATTGACTTGGGGGTGAATGTGCACAGCAGAGCACTCTGAATGGAGGCCGATGGGTTCCTCTGTGTTTGGAACAGCAGATTGATGCAGGAAACTCTGCCGTTGCATAGTTTCTCCTGCACTGTCAAGGCCGAGCTCTTTATCCCCAGTGACCCTCTGCGGGTTCTGTATGTAAATGCCCCAGTCAGCCAAGCTGCCTCTGGCCTTGACAACCTGCTTTGGGGAGCTGGTGTGAAAACGCACTGATGACACAGTGGATCCGGCCGGGCACGCTGGCTGAGGACTGTCACTGTCTGAGTGACGGGAGCTGGACTGGCTCTCCCAGTCACGGTAACGTTGGCCTAGGTTAGGCCGGTTGTTCGCCTGACGGTGTTGCTGCTGGTGCCCATACCAACTGGCTTTCTCATCATCAGTGTCTTGATGGGTTGGCCAAGAACCATGGTAACCTTTGCCCTTCTTGTGACCCTGGGGACAATGGCTTTTCAGCCCATTTAAGTTGTTCAAGTTCACGGTTAGCCTCAGAGGATCCAGAGTGCAGTGGAAGCGCAACACGGAGATATTTCTCTGGCCTTTGGTCAGCACCAGCTCCTTCCAACCGCTGGATTTCTTGCTGCAGGAAATGGCTGTTAGTGCCTTGATCCATCCGTATGCTTCAGAGGAATGAAGAGGAAGAATAAAAAATGAAGAAATGAATTAACAGAAGTACAGTGTCCATGTGGTGGCTAACCTATTATAGTAAATTCATGTAATCCCTGGCCAGACAATGTCTGGTTCCTTTCTTTCATCTTCCCCAGACCTGCCTGCACAGTGACAGTGGAAGAGACAGAGAGGGAAGGTAAAGGACAGAAACAGAAAGAGAGAAAGGAAAGGGGAGTGAAAGAGACACAGACAGGCTACATCTACACTAAAGATTTTGTTCTCAAATTTCCCAGTGCTGCTAATCCTGGTGCAGCTCTGCTGGTGGTAGTAATGGTGAGTGGGAGCCCTAGTGTAGACAGGGTTCCTGTAGACACTAGCATTTAGAGCACTGTGTCATCTAATAAGAACTGGCCAAAAACAGTTTAGAACAAACAAAATTGAACGTTTCCTCATCTTCCCCAATTTACCTTTGGTGGTGAAATAGTGGAAGATTCTCTTCAGAAACTGACACAGGTAAATCCAGATCTGAAAGAAGGGAAGGAGAGAAAACCATGAGAATTTTCAAGATTTTGAAGCATTTCCCCATTTTGAACTGTGACAAAAAGTCAATCTCAAATTTTTTCACAAACCAAAAATCTGAAGAAAAAAAATTTGGTTCGGGTCAATCAAAGCTTTTCATTTTGGTTTTGGCTTTTTTAATCTATAATTAAACTTATATTTTGATATAAAAATAGAACTTTCCATTTCAAAAATGTCAGTTCATTGTAATCAACCCTTTCCTACAAACAGCTTCAGTTCCAATGAATTGGCATTTTTTGATGAAAAAACATTAGTTAAAAAATTCTTGACCTAGTTGTACCTGAACCACAAGTGTAAGAGCCTTCAAAAAATTTAGTATCCACTGAGCAAACTTGTAATGTAATCACACCTGAAATTGCAGGGCAAACTCGCTAGGAATTGCCCACCCATTCTTGTTGCAAAACAAAAAAACAAAACCCTCACAATCTTCAAGCTGCCTTGGCCCTAGTATCACATGGGGGATATTTGGGCAGTCATACCTCTGTGGACGTTATTAACAGCAATAGAACAGAACTGTATTCAGAATAGGAATATATTAATATAATATATTATATGTTTAATATGTGGATATACCTATCTCATAGAGCTGGAAGGGACCTTGAAAGGTCATCAAGTCCAGCCCTCTGCCTTCACTAGCAGGACCAAGTACTGATTTTGCCCCAGATCCCTAAGTGGCCCCCTCAAGGATTGAACTCACAACCCAGATGTAATAGTGGATCAGACACCCATATCTATCCTGTATCCCACACCACTGCTCCACTCAATTTGATATTTCCTTCTCTCCCAACCTGCTATATTAAATCAGGCCACAGGTCCAATTGGTCTAGAATCCCAGTTCCTGACATATCAGATCAGATCACTAGTCCAGCTAATTTGATCTCTCTCATCCAGAGTGACCAATGCCTTTAGAAGAAAGTGTTAAAATTCCTAATACAGCTAGCCAACCGTGGAATGCCATTCAGGGGGAGGAAATGCCCTTTAGCTCCCTGCTGCAGGAGATCAGCATAACAGCTCATTACTCTTCTCTCAGAGGGCATAACTACAAATGTTATTAGCCATAAAGTTATCTAGCCTCCTTTTTCAATACAACAAATGAACAGGGATCATTCACTGCAGAGGGGCAGCCAGCTGTGGGGTGGATTGTGGCAGCTGACCAGGGATGACCACTTTAGGATAGGAAATAAAGACTATATGCAATTGGGACTGAGAGAGGAGAGAATCAGCAGTCACTGAGACTGGAATTTGAGCAAGACACGATTAAACTCTTGTCTTTTACATAAATTGCCATATGATCTTCAATGATCATAAGTGCTCAGAAGACCTTTTCTGTCTTATCCAGAAGGTTCAATCAGCACAGCACCACCTAGTGCCATATCAGGGCAGTAGATTAGTTGTGACCCAGGGAAGAATGCTCACACTCAGGAGTCACCCACAGCAATCCATGCAGCACAGCTCCCCCTAGCACCAAGCTATCACTACGGAATGGCAAAAATGCCCAGTGAATCACCCACTGCAATACAGTGCCCCCTAACGTCACAATGTGGCAGTGGCATCATTACTGACTCAGAGGAGAGAATGCTCCCTAATTAGTAACCCACGCCACTCCCTCCAACACAGATCTGCTTACCACTCTGTTTTTAAGCTATGAGATAAGCACCCAGAGCATGGGATGAACCCCTAAAAATATTTTTCTTAAATCCAGTTGATAAATAAAATGCTTGGACACAGGTCAGTAATGATTCAGGAGAGGAGCACCTAGCTAGGGCCCTGTGGTTAGTAATGACTCAAAGAGAAATGTCATGGGCCTAATAGAAGAAGCAACCCTCCCCATCCACAACATTGCTTGCTTACCAGGAGTGCATTTTTGATGGCATTATCCAGTAAGGCAAGGAGCCCCAACAAGAGTAGGATGGTAGCTAGTACATTCTGGTAGGACTCACTGATGGAAAGGCAGCTATTGGGAATCTTCTCTCCTAGCAGAATCATAGTTAGAAAAGGAGTTGGCAGGGGTTAGTACACCATCTTTACTCTTGTCTTCCCAATGGTGCTGGTCATGGCAACAGCAGCACCAAAGAAAGGTGCTCAGGTAGTGAGGTGGATAAGCTAGACCAGACCATTGTGATGATGGACTATGTCAGTCTTGGTTGTGACTCAGACTGTCATATGGACCAAGTATCTTAATAGCCTCTCAAGGACCCCAGGCCAACCAGGACTTAGTAGAAGGCTCCAATGAAACAGATTTTCTTAAGCAATTCTCTCTATTGATCTCTCCCACCGCATCCCTATATATAATCTTTGTCTTTCTTATCTGCCATCTCTCCTTCATTTCTTTTATATTTCAAGAATTAGATATACAGAGATGTACATTATATTATGAAGCACTGTGCATATATAAATTCGTGTATATCAAGTCCCTCTTTTGAATGAGCTAAACTGCTTTAGCTGCCCCAAGAAAGATCTGTATTTGTAGGTCTGGTTCAGTTTTGGGGGTCTGAATTCTATCTTAACGTTCTGGAATTTATGTTGGAATGAAAAGATAATGGTTTGGTTCAAGTTTTGGTATGAAAATTAGGGGATCTTATGCTTACACAGAAAGTTGCAGGTAGCTTTGTTGTCAGTGATGGTTTGTCAAATTTTGCGGCCAGAAGCTTCAGGATTTGAAAATAAGTTTGGGATGGAGAGTTGAGGGGGTTAACTGGCATTTGAGGGTTCAGATTTAGGGTCAAATTCTCTGGTAGTGTAATTCCACTGACTTCTCTGCAGGTGTAACTGGTGAATTTAGCTCTCCGAGCCACAGCTTATTTTACCCAAACTGCCTTGCTCTGCTCCCTAGTAGCTTTCCTAGTTTTCCTACTTTATATTAAAAGGAGGCTGTAAACTAACAGCCAAACATTTAGATTTTGTAACCCAAACTTTTATAAAACACTGAAAATAACACAAATGTTTCCACCTTAAAAAAACAACAACCCCAAACCCAAAATAAAATCAACCCCAACACAAACAAAAAAACAGTGGAAACAGTTATTTGAAGACAAGTTAACATTTCCATCCAGTGCTAGAAATTCTACCTCCACTGATTTTCATTATGAGAGCTGCGAAATATGCAGAATAAAGAAAGGCAGAAATAATTGAGACATATTTTAGATTTTAAAAGCTCATGTTTAATAATTATTACATAACAGGTAAATAAACGCTTGTTTCCACCACATAATTTTTCTACTTATGTAGGCTTTGAAACTGTGCCCATAGTGATATCCAAGATGACAGAATGTCATCTTTGTACACACCAACTGTGAGAGAGGTTAGCAGAGTGGAGTGTATCCCTCTGTCCTACTGCAGATCAAAAGAGGAGCTGAAAAAGCATGGAGTCTCATTTCTAGATAAGCCCCATTTGTGCATAATCCAATCCAGGGCAATGCTATTGCTGTTTGCTCCAGCAAAGGGGAATTTAGCAGCCATTACAATAATGGAAGCTGCTACTGCACTTCCCCTGCCAAGATCAAAAAAATGAAGTGAGGTTGGCCACACTTTAAGGTCAGTTGGTTGTAATGGTTTTGACTATCAGTTGCTAATAGCCTCCTGACATTAATGTGGGTCACCTTCCATATATGGATAAGCAAAGCAAAGGTTCTAAGCTCCTGGGGCATGAAGCCAAGGCACTTGGGAAACAGGATCAGTATAAAATAGCCACATTTAGAGTTAAACATTGCAGCACATCATGCACGTTATCGAATATATGGCTACAAGCATTACAGGTTATAGTGCACCGAAGCAGCTGCACTGACAGAGTAGGCCCAGCTCCAATAGGCAGTGGAGACCAATAATTAGAGCAGTAATACTCAGACCTTAGTGGTTCAGGAGCCAAATTAGCAACCAGTGTTACCCAAGAGCCACAGTAGTGTGAATTCATAGTAAATAAAACAATAGCACTATTCATATTTAAACAGTATGATGGGAAATATTTAGTTTTTATATATACATATTAGCTTCACAGCAAATAAGTTCATAACTTAGCGCAAGTTGATAACTGAACTGGTAATAACATTGTAAAAGCATCCTGACTGGTTACTAACTTTAATATAACGTGCTGAAAAGAGCCATAGGAGACACATTAAAGAGCTATTCACAGCTCCTGAGCCTCAGTCTGAGTATCACTGAATTAGAGCATAAAACTGGAAGACAGGATTCTACTTCCAACTTCGTCACTGACTCCCAGCACCTTCAAGCAAGCCCCTATTTCTGTGCTTCAGTTTGCCCATGTGTAAATTGGAGATAATGCTATCTACCTATGGTAAATTACCCGGGGGTGTGGACTTGCTTGTAAAGCACTATGAGTGTTAAGTATGATAAATACAATCATATTCAAAATAAGCCTAGAATATTTCCTAGCTGATGGCCACAGTAATTCCAAATGTTTACTCTGTATTGGTTGTATAAACAGATTTCTTTAAAACAGAAAAGAGATGCAATATCCATCAGTGTCAGCTTTCTAAAGGGAAAGGTGCTCCCCTACTGACTAATTACTCCATGTATACATTCAGCTACAAGAGACACTTCAATAATTTAGTAGGAGTGGGCAGGTAACCTAGGAGCTTTTGTCTGGTTGACAGTCTCTTAAATCAGGTGAAACCTAATCTCTGGTTTGTATATGCAAGGAAGTGCTTTGGTGTAGCTCCTGCATCAAACACCACGTAAGAACAGATAAAAGATAGAGGTAACTCTAGCTATAAGTAGGAAGAGATTACAGCTGCTTTGTATACATAAAGTACATATGAGTAAAGGTCCAGGATTCTGCTAGTTATAGTAATAGGAAAATGCTGAAGGTTGCCTGCAGAGGAAGAAATAATTGGGTTGGGGGATTTTTTGAGCTTCTCTTTTTACATCTTTATGATGTAAAAAGCCTGGCAAGTGTGTGTTTTGTTTTGTTTTGTTTTACACATTGGAAATTCCTTCTTAAATTCTGCCTTTTGGGGGGGGGGGGGAGAGAGACAGAGAGACATTAGATTTTTATTTGGAAGAGAGTGATTGAGAGGGGAAATGGTGGGACTGTGACATCAGAGATGCCATATAAGTGAAACCTGATTAATAAAGAGTGGTTTCATGAATATTTTAAATTTGTATTTAACACAACCAGTTGAGAAACACTTGGGAGAAAACCAGCTTTGTTCAAAATTCAAACACCCTTCACCTTTAATTGAACATCAATTTTCTGGTAGTGCTGGAGGATGCTCTCATCTAGTCCAGTGTTTGTCAAACTCCTTGAAGGCCGGGGATCATTTTTCCCCTCCAAGCTTTGTAAGCCCTTTGTTTTATGCTAATTAATTGCAGTCACAGTTTTGCTCCCTCTATATAGGGGTTCAGGCTCTAATGGCCTTTTTTGGACAGCCATGAAGTGGCCTAAGTAAGCTCATTCCACTCCAAGATACTGACTAATTTACAACAGGGGAAAATAAATCTTTTGTATAGAAAATAGAAGGCATCCTCCTCTGGGCATTTAAAACAAAAATACCTTCTCCTTTGGTGCAACCTAGTGCACTCTGAAGGCATAAAAATTAAATTACACTCCAGAAATGTCTTCAGGATCAAGAGCTAAAAGCCAACCCTGACAGGAATGATTTAACAGTATTTGGAGACAGGGATAGAACCCAAAAGAAGCAGGAAAGTCACATACAAAGCCCAACTGTGGGAATATATAGGAAGTGCCACAGACCTGATCTTGAGAATCCTTTTTACTAGGATTGTTCCTTACTGTATATTCTCCAGTGCTTTGTTCTGGCCAATTTTATGATGCAAGTGACCCTCCGGAGGCTATTCACTACCACAGCCCCCTGAATAACACTTTCCCCCCTGATATTAATTCCAAATATACCAGCAAGAGGTTTGGCACTTTAAAAAAAGCATGGGTTATCAATGGTTTCAGAGTGGTTATCAATGTACTCTCAAAACACCATTTAGATCAGGGGTTGGCAACCTGTGGCACGCAGCTCGCCAGGGTAAGCACGCTGGAGGTCCGGGCCAGTTTGTTTACCTGCCGTGTCCGCAGGTTCGGCAGATCGCGGCTCCCACTGGCTGCGGTTTGCCGTCCCAGGCCAATGGGGGCGGCAGGAAGCCGCAGCCAACACATCTCTCGCCCGTGCCGCTTCCCGCAGCCCCCATTGGCCTGGGACGGCGAACCGTGGCCAGTGGGAGCCGCGATCGGCCGAACCTGCCGACGTGGCAGGTAAACAAACTGGCCTGGACTGCCGGGATGCTTACCCTGGTGAGCTGCATGCCAGAGGTTGCCGACCCCTCCACTACATAAAAGCCTGGGATAGGCAATAAATACTGAAACCAATTAAAACAGCAGCAAGAATGTAGTTACTCAAATTGAAATCTGGGCAAGACTGCAGGACTAAGGCCTCCATCCTCTTCCTGCTTCCACATTTGAATGAACAAAACATAAGCTTTATATTTCATTTGAAAGGAAAGCACCCTGTCCCATCACACTATGCTGCAGGTCTGATTCTGTTTGGACTAAAAAGGATGTGTTATCACTTGGTGATTCACATTCACCACTTGCTGCAGGAGTCTGGTTTAAGAGCATTTTCAGGACCATCAACCAGGCCCACAGGTTATCTTACACACCTAGCAAAGCCAACTTTTCCTTCTCCTGCTTAAATGTGTTTGTTCACAGACTAAAGTGGTATAGCAGCAGACTGTAATTAGTTGTTTATGAATATATCTGCTTTTATGGAATGTAGCATATAAGTTTGTAAAGACCAAGAATGATCTATTAAGAGTTGTCAAACTTTTAGTGTTAGTATATAGCACTTAGAGGCATATTGACTTGGCTGCTACAGCTCCTTACACACAATAAAAATCCTGAAGGCCTCAAGTGCAGTTTTGGCTACTCCATATTGTATAGAGTTGATCAGACAAAAAAACCCTATTACTTTATTTACAAGAGAAAAAACTGGACTCTTCAAAGGCCTCAGCTTCATCCACTTCTGCATTAGAAATATAGCAGATACATATTTAAACTTGTAATTTCCTACAGAAGCTTTAAGGTACAGTGGGGGTTTGTATATGACAGTCATCCATTACTCTATTTAAAGATTGCCTGGAAGACACCATCAATGGTGCCACCTTCTGGTATAAACAGAGATTTACAACAGCAAGTTTAAATTGAAGCAACTCTTCAGTTGAAGTACAGAGCATTTATTCATCATAACATAACCAGTCAGAATTGGCAAAATATGTGCTCATATCCATGGGGTAAATACTTTATGATGCAGCATTAACAATGGGGGTTCCTAAATGGATAGAAAGATTAGTTAAAAACCAAAACAGTTCACTCCTTTAAAATAAAGAAGAAGAAAGGATTTGTAATTTGTAAGTTTTGAGAAAGTACATCTTATGATACAAGTGAAATTTCAGCCATGGATTAAGTAAACAAAGCCATTGGTTCCCTCATCCTCAGCCATCACAAGCACCTTCCATCCCAACGGTTATGTATCCAAAGGAAGTATCAATTATGTTGCGTTTGAGTAATCTGAAAGTAGGACTAATAAACAGACAATTAGAATAATAAATTGCCTTAGAAGAAAGAACAAGCAGATTTGTTATCTTCATCTGGTTACATCCTTTTAGTCCATGAATTCAAAATAACACAATCGGAGGCCCGGGTTCAGGAGAGCACATGATTAACTTTAAAAACATATGCTTAAATCTCACTGAAGTTGATGAGACTAATGCACATGCTTAAAGTGCTCTTCCTGAATTGAGATGGTTTCCTGAATCACAGCCTAAAGTACTACATTTGTGATACAAAAAAAAAAAAAAAAAAATCAGTGCAAAACAATCATTTTTACTGGGACTTTAATATAAATCCAGGTCAAGATTAGTGTCAATCCTAGCACATTTGGAAAAAAGATTAGACAGAAAAACAGAGCATCACCTTAATGAGAATCACATAATTAATTATATAATTAACAAGGTATGTTTGTTATAATTTGGAAGATATTTTTACTAGTTAATTTAAGGTATTTTATGCTTCTATTCAGAATAAACACAACCAGATACCATACTACATTTGATAATTAGTTATTATTTAGATGCAGTGGTAAAGGGCATGCCACATCCCAATTTAGGATCATTAGTACAATTATAATCTCTTTCAAAAAGCACCAGATCTCTGGGGTGCAAATATTAAAATCCTTACTGCTTAGCCAACGCCCCAAAAACTGATAGTAAGGCTGTAGAATACTTTAACCTTTTTTCAAAATGGTAGTGCCATCAAATACAATTATGAAATTTGCAAATTTCATGTTTGCCCCTTATTATAGAAAAAGCTGGGGAACTGGATGGTTGGAGATGGACTTTGTATCCCTTTACCATTTACATCTAGAGTTCTACTTCACATCCAGCCAAAGTCAGTAGCAAAAAAAAGGACTTGTCTATCCCTCTAGTCTATTTTCCCTAAGATTTCTTACTGTTAGCACTAATTCAGCTCTACCAATAATACCAATACTGGGACAACAAAAATACATGAGGTGCAAATAGCTGTGGTCATTTTAAGCACCATGCAGTGTAGACCTTTTGAGCAGGGGTTGACAAAGAGCCTTAAAAAAGACAATGACTACTTGGGGCATTGTCTACACTCGCCTTCTTCCCATCGCTGCCACTGCTGAATCTGAACCAATGCTAGTAATGGGGGAAATTTCAGCAAGAGCGTGTCTTATAGCGACAACTTTTTAAAAGAACACTCTGCATAAGAAATGGCAGGTTTGGGACCCAAGATCGCTCAGTCCTAGTCATTTTTCCTTGTCAGGCAACTCTATGCAAAGTAGAGCTAGTCAGTTTTGTTGTCAAAACAGTAACAAATTTTTCTTGTTAGAAGTGTTTGGGTCTCAGTGAAGTTTTCCTTTTTTGATTTAAAGACCAGAAATTCTCATGAGAAATTTAATTAGCATTTTTAGACCAGCTCTAATGCAAAGCTTAGAGGCACTATTTCAGTTACTGTTCCTGGTAGTGAGTCATCATGCAGTGCAATCAAACCCAAATGAGAGTCAGATAAATATATCAGTCTGCACGTTTGATACCATTAACTTTGCCTCTGTATGACATACAGGAATATTTCTTCTGTTGTTCCACTCTAACAAGTCCTGCCATTCTAATCCCATGATTAGATAGGGGCACGCTGTATTACAGGACTATAAAAGCAAGATTAGACCCAATAATTACACAGGAGCGTCAATACTGGAAGTCTAATCTTTAAGGATGGCTCATGGTGTCCTTTAAATATCAAGACTATTACAAGTGGATTGGGTACATGCCACCCCCCACCAAAATCAAACTTTATAAGATTTTTTTTTTAAAATATACTTTTGGCACACAACTGCACATGAAAAATACATGGACTAATTTGGACACAGATGCTATGATTTCACATTTAAATATATGTAGCTTCTCAACTTCCATGTGCCTAATTACCAGATTTGTGTGCACAAACATAGCCATTGCATATGGTAATTAGGCACAAATAAACACACAAAAGAGTAAGCAAATCTGGTCATGTTCTTATGCCAACTGTTTTTGTTTTCTAAACCTACTTTATTAATTAACATCCTTGAATGGCAAAAGTTCAATTCCCTAGCCTAGATAGTTGATCTGGTCGTTTTTGTAAAGGTTTTTCTCCACACACTTATATCACTTCCTTGGCTTGCTGATTAACAGAGTTGGTGTATGTTCCTAGATATATTTCTTCTGCTCTCCTTAGAATTTGAGCAATATAAACAAAGAGAATATAGTCATAAAAGTGAACTTAGAAATTTAAACTAGGTATTGATCTATAAAATTAATATATAACATTTTATATATAAAATATATATATATGCTTAACTTTAGATACACCCCACTTACCTTATAGATATTGGCCAGAAATAAATGCCATAGTATGCTGTGAATGGGTAAGTTTCCATATGTAACACTGCGTTGTATGTGAATACGGTCTTCCTACGTGTGAACTTGGATGGAGTATGGATTCAGCTGTGTGTATTTTAGATGATGACCCCACAGCACCTCAAGCCATAGTAACATATTGCCAAGGCATTTTTCTAGCCTTGGTAAAGGGAAACAAGTCAAGTTTGGATCCTGACTTTGTCCTCATAGTTGGATATATCCAGTATACCAAAGTGCATAGGAAAGCGATTGAAAATATTTCTTTCTAAACTTAACCTGAACAACCGTAAATGTGATAGCTTTAGTTCAAAAATATTTTTGAACCTTTGCTGATGGGCAGAAGACATGAATTCCTACAGGAATCAGTTTTCAACACATTAACATGCAGCTAAACTGCGAAGCAAAGGGAGTATCACTGTTGGTTCCACACACCATAATGAAAATATAACTTGGCCAAATTCAGCACTCACCTAAGTAGTCACAATTCCATTTAAGCTAGTGGAGTTGCACCTGCTTAGCCAGTGACAAATTAATTTATTTTCTATATTTACTAAAATGTGGATATTTGAACAAGGAATCAGTTTTTTAAACTCTTAACTAAAGACAGTACATTCAGCTTTCCCCCTCCCCCTAATGGTGCCAGTGGGAGTTGCACACACAGGTCAGAATAAAATTTTTTGCCATCAACTGTTACACTTAACCTTCATCCACATTCATGGGGTAATGTGGTATCCCACAAGCACATATGTTGCAATAACTCATGAACAAGTTGCCCTCCAACTATGCTGTTTTAGGAGACTCACCTACACACATGTACACACGAGCAAAAAAATTAATTTAGCATAAAAACGTTTTTTCTATATTAAAAATATGTGGGGTACAAATGTACTCTAAATGTGTTGCATAGTTATCCTGTCTTTTTAGTAGTTTTATGTACATGTTTGCTTCAAGTGAGACTATCTTGTAGCATAATAGTTAGCATTTGCTAACTGACAATGCATTGCACTAACAGCGGTGCTGCATATAGTTATCCTAAAGTAGAAGGTACTCCAGGGAGGTTTGTCCTTTCAAATCCAGGCTTGTTGGGTATCCCCAACACAAAGCAGAATGATGCTGGCTCTCTTTGCCTAACATTCTTGTGGGGAGTTTTTATCTAGGTATCGTGGCCCTTCAAATACTGCAGACTCAGAGATTCTTGAGGGGACTTGGGTGTGTTGCACTATTCAAGACGGCAAATGAAGAGCACATATTCTGACCATATAAAAATGATCTGCAACTCTGAACGCAAGTTGTCATGAGATGACCACATATTAGGTGATAGTGCCTTTGTGCCAGATTGTGTTGACAGTTGCTCTGAGAAGGAAGACCATGTTTCCGTTGACTGTTTATCAAGTTAGTCTTTGCCCAATGAGGATTTTGTGTTCAGCCCTGGTACAAGATCGGATGAAATGTAGTGGGGGGATACCTTCTTCACCAGTATTCAAGCTTACTGAAGATCTACTTAACAAAAACTTGACCTATGCTGGAACAATCCGATGAAACAAGATAGATATACCCAATGAGATGCATCCATATAGCAACAGAGAAAAATTGTCATCAGTGTTCGGGTTTCCTGGGCTACTCACCCTGGTTTCCTACGCTCCAAAGAAAGGGCAAGTCAGTAATGATGTATCAAGACAAGGCTGTTGGAGGAGACAAAAAGAAACCCCACCTAATTCTCCACTACAATGACACTGAAAGTGGTGTTGATAATGTGGATCACCTTGCAAGAATGTACTCCTGCAGGTGCAAGATAAATAGGTGGCCAACGGTTCTTTTCTTCAACATGCTTGATATTGCTGGCATTGCAAGTTTCATCTTTTGGGTCAGCAAGAGTCCTGCTTGGCACCAGGCTTACCCAAGACAAAGAAGGTGCTTGTTCTTGTCAATCTAGAACAACTTGTAGATATGCATATAAAGAGAAGAATCCTTGATACCTGTCATCTCACCATGCCCATCAAAGCAACACTCTCATCCCTTGCCTCCTATAAAAAACCAGCCACCATGGGAGCACCTAGAAAACTCGACAATGGACACTGCCACATTTATCCAAGGTCAGTTGACTAGAAGAGCCACAAGCAATGTGGGGAATGAATTTGTATGTGCTGACCACTCCACATCGATGCTGATGTGTGAAAACTGCATATAGGCTTACACTTAATAAGACTCCTGCTAGTTCTTTCAATTTGCTAGCTAACTTTTTTGTTGTTGCCTAAAACAATAAAGAATTGTTGTTAGTTTCTGAATGCATTTGGGGGACAAAAGTCCCCCACAACACAGTTAATGTAACTTTTTTCTCAACATTGGATTAAGTTGACCTTTAGCCTGCTCAGTGCTTGTTGGCATTCATAATATTAATTCAACTGTAGAAACTGGAAATATGCTTAGCATAAAAGATTACAATATTGTTTTTCTTTCAGAAAACATATGCAAATTTCAAAAATGACATTCAACAAAATAATAAAAACTGCTCAAGCAAACAACCAGTCACTGCTAAAACAGTTGGAAATTCTCATCTCTATTACAAAAAGAATGGGAAACTACTCCATTCTCTGCATTTGAAAACTAAAACCAGACGAACATAGCAGTACAGGGTAGAAACCTATCTTGGGTAATTAAACATAATAAAGAGCACCTCTGAGAAATAGTGGCATATTGCATGATTATTCCTCAAACATGTAACTAACAGCTGTTAAATCAACACTGCAAACAGAGGAGCACCATAGAGCAAGAGATTTTGATGATAGCTTGTTTTTGGTACAAATGAATCATGCTGTCAGGTGGCTGGCTGTTGAGATACCAAGGAACTTGATTAATTCCATTAAACAAAAGGCCTTTATATTTAATGAACTAAGAGGAGTAGCGTTGAGACAAAAACCACAGGAATGATTTATAATGAAATGGCAAGTGGCAAATGAAGTAGATTTCCAACTCAGGACATTTTTTGTGCAACTGCATTTAGCTGTTGCGTTAGTTTTAGAAGAAAAACCTGAAATTGCAATGAAAGGCCAAGAAGCCACTTTTGGAAATGTAGCACAAACATGCTGGCCTGATGCGTTCTGTCCATATTATTAAAGGAGCTTTAGAACTACTGAATACTCAAAAGCATTTAGTAAAAATTTTATTTTAAATGTAGCTATGAATCAGTAATCACAAGTGTTACAATTATATTTTTACAGCGATTTTTACAATAAGACACATCTTTGTTTACATGCGGGCCCCATTTTTTCCCACAAATAATAATCAAAAGGAATAAGCAGTCAGCTCAAGAAAGAAAACTTTGGCATGTGTACAACATTTAGTTAACAAAAATAAACGGTAGCAGATTTGAGTCAGAAAAAACTCACATCATTTTTGCTTAATTTCACAGCACTGTTTAGTCAGGGATGAAACCCACCTGCACTATAAACTATCCAGTATTAAAGTGATCAAACTTATTTCAGCCTGACAAAAATGTACTGGGGAAATTGGTGGCACACTGAGTTAAAAGAACAGCCTTTCAATTCTGGAGACATCTGGGTGATCAAACAGTTTAGGCCACAAGTGAAAATCAGTTTGGTGGTCACATCTTAACCATTAGCAGTCTGTCCATGCTACTGAACTATACCACTTGATGCAACTGGCGGTCTCTGCTTAGGACTGGGATAAGGAAAGGCACTGCAAGTTAGGACTGAAGTGCACTGTTGGAGTACATGGTAAGAGAAAAGGGGAGTTTGCACAAGGCCTCTCTGTTCTACGTTGGGTCTTCGTCACATACATAAATACCAAATTAATCCAAACCCTGAGGAAAACCAAATTTGCAAAGCTTTCTTTCTGCTATAGTCACTAACGCTTCTTTATTAAAATCAGAATGACCAGCCCCCTTTGAGACAAGTTATTCATAATTCCCCAAATAGTTAAAAGAAACAGTATCTGTACAATTTTTCCAGAACTATTGTAAATGCACATATTTTATTGTAGTAACGGTAAAATATTGGCATAGACATATTTGCATTTCTAAACAGTAAAGTAATACCAGTCTTGAATTTAGAGATTTTACAGCAGTTACTGCAGAGGAATAGATGTATGGTAAGTCATCCTGCAAATATCAGACACTCCTGTACACATCAGAATACATATTTTGAATGATGTTCTCCAGCAAGTCAGAATACACTTTGGTATTATTTATAGGGTTTCCTGCTAAATGTTAGCGATCCAAAATTGACAACTGCAAGGGAGTCCAGTGGCAGAAAAGTACTGCTGTAACACCAGTCAGAATTATACTCACTACTTCTTATTCCTGGGCTTTAACTCTTCTGCTGCATTACGCAGAAAAATGTAGTTTTTCTTTTGTGGATTATAAAATTCATGACCCTGAAAAAGAGAAAAAGTTAGCTATATTTATCTCATTCAAAGTATCAACCTAATCTTGAAATACAAGAAGCTGAACATTCCGTCAATTCGATTTAGTGAGACTTTACAATTTAAAAATATGGACTTTTAAAGATCAGACTTACTATGCAACCCAAGGGAAATATTGGTGGGTATGCACTATAATTAGAAACAATTCACTATGCAAGGCAACTTTCAAAACAGGTCTTTTTTAAGATTAGCGTGAGTGAACATTCCTTAAACTTTTGCTTTACATGCAAAATTCAAGTAGTTTGAGAGTTAAGGGAAGTAAAAAGATTGTTCTAGACAGGGAGAAGAATGAAGAGGGGACGTTATAAAGCAGGGGTGGCCAACCTGTGACTCCAGACCCACATGCGGCTCCTTGTATAGGCACCGACTCCGGGGCTGGTGTTACAGGTGCCAACTTTCCAATGTGCCGGAGGGTGCTCACTGCTCAACCCCTGGCTCTGCCCCCACTCCACCCCTTCCCCTGAGCCTGCTATGCCCTCGCTCCTCCACCCCAGAGCCTCCTGCATGCCACAAAACAGTTGATCAGGAGATGCGGGGGGGGGGGGGGAGAGGGGAGGCGCTGATTGGCGGGGCTGCCGGTGGGCGGGAGGCGCTGGGAGTGGTGGGAGCTAATGGGAGGCTGATGACGTATTACTGTGGCTCTTTGGCAATGTACATTGGTAAATTCTGCCTCCTTCTCAGGCTCAGGTTGGCCACCCCGTTATAAAGGTATTACAGCCTTATTGTACATTCTGTCTTTTGAGCCAAACGAAAGAAGGACAAATTTTCATATAGTGAAGTGCAGGGTCCACACACAATTATACAATTACTTTTGTTCATCAATTGTGAATATAAATCTAGTATTCTGTGTGTGAAAATGAATAACTGTCAATACTTATTTGCATATACAAGTGCCCAGTGCGCACACCCATTGCAATAACATCGTGAATAATTCATGTGTTAAAAGGCACATAAGACCTTAGGTCTCTTTGAAAATCTAGTTCTCTTTTTTGGCATCTGAATTTCCTTGGTTTTCTTTATTCAGACACGGTCATTAAAATTATGCATTGGGTTGTAATAGTTAAGTTATGGACTTTCATTCACTTGATAGAAAAATGGAATCTAGAAAGGAGACTTATTGCCTACCAACTCAAGTTTCACTACTAAATATCGGTTCATAATCTACAGATCTGAAAGACCAGTTAGTTCATATAAGCCAACATGTCCCATTCATGAAAGTAAAAGGCTTATATCTTGGACTGTAACAATAAAAGTAAAATTATAGTGTTTCCCATCCAGCAGGACCATAAAGCACATTAGTAAATTTAACTACATATAGAGATCACTTTATCTACAAATGAACTCCCGAGATGTGATATGCCACTGTTCACGAATGAACAGCAAATCTCCAACAGTTTACAACAGGAAATGAAAGATACTCCATCAAATTTAAAGTACAGAAATACACAAGATATAATAGAAAGAATAATGCTACTGTAAACAACCTAGATTGGTTAGATTTCAACCTTCCTTTTTCAAACTACTAATTGTATTATCTCATGCTGCGATTCTATCAGGTCTCAATATCTTAGCACTGAGTGCATACTGGGAAGAAAGACCTTAAACCATCACAAAGGAGCTGCAGAAAGTGGTATTGGAAATTAAATACATGGCACTCACCTACTTGTTTAATAGAAGTAACCGTGTCCCAGCAAGCTTTTTAGCAGTGCTCTAGGTGTGCTCTTTGGAAGAGATGCAGTATCAATTTTACTTATGGTATGATCCCAGGGTACTCTTCCCAGGAGTAGGTGTGTTTAGCATTCACATTTGGAACAATTTTCCAAAAATCAGGTAACTATTTTCAGCCTATATTCAGTTGGGTAAGATATTCTTTGTTTCTTGGCCTAAACAATTATGTACTGATTCCGCGCTATGTTTCATCTGAAAGGTGGCTAACGTGATCCCTAATCAACCTTTTCCCAATCTCCCAGGTGTATTTGGAAGACTTTATTAATACCTGTAAAGAACTTTGAGACTCTCAGATGAAAAGGACTATTGAAATATTGTCGTCTTAGTTCACAACCATTGATACGAAATTTAAATGTTAATCCTTCTTACCTTGGACCAGTCGTAACTGGAAGCATATGCAAAAATATTCCCATTGTGGTTAAAACAACAGGCAGATATTGGCTGGTCAAGCTGTTCTGATGTTTTTAGCTTTGTTCGTGCATCTTTATCCCAAAAGCTGAATCTACCATCAGATCCTACAGTTGCAAGGGTGCCATGGGCAGGATGAAATGCTATCCCATTTACCTGCAGTTATACAAACCACCACATAAAACAACCAACAATATAGACAAGATGGAGTTTCACAATGCATACACTCTACTCAGTGAGTGTAAATATATTATGTGCAGATTTATCTAATTTAAATTAAGACTAGTTGCATTTTAGTCTTGACAAAGAATTTTTTTGCCAAAAATCATTTGTTCTTCCTGACCAGCTATAATTTAAATACAAGTTCCCATTAGAGAACACAGTAATTCCCTTGGTGTTGAACAGATTCTTAAGCAGAGGCTTAATGAGCAGTATGTTTTTCCATAAACAAAAACATGGGTATAGAATTGTCCTAATAAGTCTTAATAGAAAGTCAGCCAAGTTGTGGGTCTTTTGGTTGTTTATAATGAAGAGCAGAATACTTTGCATGCTCCTATTTTAATATTTGCATATGATAATTTTTCCTCTAAGCATAAGCAAAAGAACTCTTTAGGCACAAGAAAAGGTCAGAGAACAGAGAATTAATGGTAGATTTCATACAAAATTGTATATTATGTGTATGTAGCTTCTAATTGCACTACAAAAATGATGTAATGGTATGTGCTGAATACTTACAGCATAGATATCCTGAGGTGCTGATGTGTTCGTTCCATTGGAGCGATGACATTTAAAAGTGAAGTTATCTTTGGCTCTAAAAAAAAAAAAAAAAAAAAAAAAGATATTCCTTCACATTTTCTTAATTTCAAAATGAATAAGATAATGCAGAGAGTGTTTAAAAAAAAAAAAAAAAATCACACTTACGGATTTGGTGGGTTGATATAGTGAATTGCTACCCTTCCTTCAATACTTCCAAGGGCAAATCCAGTAGGTTTGTTCACTTTGTCTTTAAAAATAGCAACACAGCGATGCTAAATTTGAGAAAGATATAGAGCATTTTAGACAGAAGCTTAAGGGCCAGATTTTCTAAACATTGCCTCTCTATGGGGGCACAACTCACTGCACGTACTAACACTGCACAGAGAAAAGTACGTACAACATTAGAAAATGGGTCAAAGCCCCTGTGAAAATTTGGACCTGAATATCTACATTTCTGAATTCACTTGGGAATCAGCAGCAGACATTTCCTCAAAATGAACAGAACAGTTTTCTTCCTTCACCAAGGAATAAAACATACAAAAATCTTTTGCATATTAGGTGACATGACTGAATTTGAAAGATTTCTCAAAATTCCATGTCCCAAACTGTACATTAATATAGTGAGGAAAAATTACTAGATTCTAGCAAAATACCATCAATCCTGCTTCTCTGGAAGAATTACCCATTATACAATACAGCACTGTATTGCAGTCTTGTTAAGAACAAACAGGAAGAAGGGAGACTGACATTTTGGACCAAAATTAAAAACAATAAAAAAATTGAACTGTGAGCCTACTCCTGCAAGTCGTCCTCTCCACGGGTGCCAAAATGTGCATGCAGGATCTGTCCCATTAAGCTGAACTGTAAAGCTTTTAGTATTTAACTAAAATAGTTGTAAATATTCAGATATATTTCATTAAAATATTGTAGTGCATAGTCTTTCACTGTTCCTTATTCCTATAAAGAAAGCCAGCCAAATTACTTCATGTGAAGTAAATCTTAATACATTTCTTAATACCATGTGTTTTCAAGAAACCTTTTTCAACTGAAGTCATCCACTTGGAAGGAGATATGTACAACAGAATTGCAGAATATGCACCACATTGAAAGTCTAAGTGTACTCAGGGGCAGAAACTATACTGAGTGAAGGGAATGTAGTTTTAAAATATTTTTTTTGATAAAGAATCTAAACTACCATTTTATGTGCTGCATTAATAAACTTGTAATAAATAATAATTAATTATTTACCTGGTGTTTCAGTGGAGAGTCTATTCTTCTAAATTCAGAAGGCTGATTCTCTAACTGGTATACTATCAAACCCCTTTCTGCAGTGGCGACAACTGCCATGGGATGCACCTGAATGAGGATGAGAGGGACAGGTTGGAAGAGACTAGGCTATGTTAATTTCACAACAGGAATTCTAACTCCTTCAAGAGACGGTCTACACTAACCCCCCCACTTCGGACTAAGGTATGCAAATTCAGCTACGTTAATAACGTAGCTGAATTCGAAGTACCTTAGTCCGAAGTTACCGCGGTCCAGACGCGGCAGGAAGGCTCCCCCGTCGATGCTGCGTACTCCGCTCGCCGAGCTGGAGTACCAGCGTCGAAGGCGAGCACTTCCGGGATCGATCCGGGGCACTTCCGGGATCGATCCGGGATCGATTTATCGCGTCTTAACCAGACGCGATAAATCGAACTCAGAAAACCGATTGCTTACATCCGGACCCGGATGTAAGTGAAGACGTACCCCAAGTTACTTATTTCACCAAAGCCCCTCAAAAAGTCAACTCAAAGGAGCAAGACTGTTCGTTCTGCTAGAAGGTGACCCATAGACTGAAAATTTTATCTGCAGAATAGGTACAGCAAGGGCAATAGTAGCACAGGCTTCTTCCAACATGAAGCATAAATTCTGATATGGGCAAGGAAGCGAAGGCAGTTCAGTTTCAGTGTCAATTCTATTTTTGGCCCCTCTCCTCTTAATGCCAACAAGGCCACTAATAGTGCTTCATAGGAAGGGAATGTCTATCCACCAGGAAGTAGACTGAGACCAAACAGCCATCAAAGAGTAACTTTTATTTAATAGTAACCTGGGCTGGTTTCAGATGACCTAGGTATCAGGCTGTGAATCCATTAATCCTCTGAGCCATCTAATTCCCATAAATTTCATTTTTATGAAACAGGAGTTTATTGGCTTACCACATCAGCACAGTAGCATCTTTCAGGCAGTTGTAATGTCATCATAGGAGTTGGTGATCGTGTATCCCAGAACTAAGGAAAAAAGAAAATCAATGGATTTAAAAGACTTGAAGAATTTCTTTTGCCGTCAAATATACCATATAAGTACTAGGAAATATTGCAACTGATTACTTTAGCACAAATGAGCCTGGCCACATTTTCATTTCAAGTTGTTTAACCCCTGGGATAAAACACTCACTTTCTTAGGGCTAGAAATGATCACCAAAAAAAATGACCTCTGGATTTTAAATTAGTATATTTCAGCAAAATTTATAGCAAACATTTCCAGTTTTACATATATTAGCATAGTACAAACCCATTTATCAGGTACAATTTTCATACCTTCAAAGTTTTATCCCAACTTCCTGTCATCACACAGCTATAGTTTGGTGCTTTAATCCAATGGACAGTCTTAACAGGGGCTTCATGCTGAAGGAAAACAACCAAGAACAATGCATATACATTTTTTTTTAAACAACAGCCTGTATCACTTTTTGGTTGTATATAGCAAAAGAATGGTACAAAGGCAGGATATAAATGTTTATTAAATCATCACTACAACCAAAATTTGTATGCTTCACCACAACTAAACTATAAGAAAAGAGTGAACATTTTCACATATTTAATTTCATATATCGTAGAGACTTTACGTTAAGCAACAGAAATAAGTGTTTCATATTAGAGTAAAAATGTGCATTGAAGTTGACTGTAGATAGAGTCTATTAACAGTGCACTTATGAAGTCAATACCCTCATGAAAAAGAACTCAACAATTACATGTAAACTCTGTTTTCCTACAATCTTAGTACTCATCCAAAAATCTATGTAAAAAAGATTGGAGAGCGGAACAAACTATCAGTGAAACAGAGCAAGAAAGCAGCACAGAAGACTGGGTAACCAAAACAAAGAAAGCAAAGTGGAGCCAAAATGGGGTGGAGAAGCAACACTGGGTAATCAAAGGAGGAATCAGTCTGCAGCTGGGTGCTACAGTAAGGCCATAAGGGAAGGGAAATCTCTTGGGGGGCACTCAGGGCTTTTGCCTAAGATTTGCATTACCTAAGTCCCAGTAATCATCAGTTACCTCCACCTTAAAATTTAGCTAACAATTTGACAGGCACTTTCCTCACACCATTCTTCATCTAACAGCATCTAATTGGAAAATGTTGAGTGTTATTTTAAATTGGCTAGTAAAGATTCCTTTTTTTTCCCTTGAGGGAAAGAACTTGGGAGTTACTTACCTGTGCAATTTGTATGGCCTGGTTACTGTTGAGATCCCACATTTTGGCAGTTTTATCACAAGAGGCAGTAAATACTTTACTCCCGTCCTAAAAATGAGAGAAAAATAATTTAGTTTCATAATTTTAAAAGATGAAATATTAACTGCACCACAGTACATGTAATTTTATGTTTGTAATATCCAATACCCATTAAAGAATTGCTGGGCCTGATTCTTCACTGCCTAGTACTTGTGCAGTCATTTAATAAAATAGGTATGTAAAATAATACTATTCTGAGAGTATTTGCATAGGAGTAAGTGACTATATTCGGTGCAATGTAACCTACTCCTGAGGGAATTCATGTCCCCCGCAGAAAAATGACTTTCTGACATGGAAGCAAAGGGAAGCAGCAAGAGCAGTCATGCACCACTCCCTAGCTGCACAGGTGCGTTTCAGGCACCTGGAGCAGCCAGTGGAGAGGTAAATCACCACAGGGCTGGGGACACCCCAGCCAGTGGCTCCTACTCTGAGTTAGGATCAGCTGCTAGTCCCGGTTGGGCTGGAGGCAGGAGAGGACAGGACTTCCTCTTTCCCTGAATGGAGTGGCTGGGGCCGTGTCAGACCCACCCCCAGAAACCTCCCCCAGCTGCAGGAAGCTCAGCATCCTCCCCTGCTTCCTGCCCCCATCGCTCCTCAGCTGTGGGGGGGAGCGGTGACCGTACAGGGAGCTGCTCCCCATCTGCCCAAAACCCATGCATCCGGACCTCCCATACCCAGACACCCCCAAGTCTCACCCTGTACACCCAGAACCCTCTTAGCCCTCCATAACTGAACCGTTCCCCATTGAACCTCAACCCCTGCATCTGGAGCCCCCTGCACCCAGACAACCCCTCACTGAACTCCCTACACTCAAACTCCCACCCTGGTGAGCCCCACCCCTCTGCACCACCCTGAGGCCCTACATCGAGACCCACCCTCCTGCACCACCCTGAGCACCCACACCATTGATCCCGAACTAGCTGCACCCAGACCCCCACCCCACCATGCCCCAATCCCCCAGAACCCAGACCCCCCAGCTGAGACTCCCACACCCAGACCTCTCCGCTGAGCCCCAACCACTTTTACCTGGAAGGTCCTGCAGAATCCCATTGCCCCTGCACCTACAACCCCACCCCTCAATGAGCCTCTGTGCATCCAGATCCCCCCCACACCAAGACCCCCTACTGAGCTGCCTGCACCCAGATTGTCCCACACAGAATTCTCTCACCCCACACCTGGATCCTCCCCATGCTGAACCCGGCCACACTTGGCTCCTACCTGGTTAAACCTGCCTACCCCACACCTGGTGTACCTGGCACAGAGGGACAGGGCTCCAGGGCATTTCTGGGGCAGGCCCAGGCCTTGTGCTGTGTCAGGGTTGGGTACAGCGTCACCAATGAGTCCGTGTCCCAGAGGTGGGGGGTGGGGAGGCTGCAGCTTGATCTCTCACATTCGTGCAGCCTGTGGCCTGTGCTCCCCACTGCTATGCTGGAGACTCTGCATTTATTTATTGACAAATAAAACTTGCAGAATACTGCACAATTTTAAAATACTGTGCGCAGAATTTTGAATTTTTTGGCGCGGAATGCCCTCAGGAGTAAATGTAATGGAGAATCAGGCCAATTGCCCACAAAACAATCATACAAAACAGCATTTTGCCTAATGTTAATTATCTGAATCACTATCTCAACTGTTATGTACTGTATATCACTACATTTATCTGAACTAACAAACACGTTGAGACTGCTATCCAGCTGAGTAGAACATGTATTGCCCTGTTCTACTGCTTAACTGCAGTCCAAAATTCTACTTCAAACCTTTCTCCTAATTGTTTTCTACAGTCTTATAAATATGCAATGCTTCTTCTAATCAAACAGTGCACACACAAGAGAAGATGCCCCAAAAAACTGAGAAGCATCTTAGATCTCAAAAGAATGGCATTTTTTTATAAAAAAGATGATAGCGAACAATATGCCAATATTCCACTGTTTTCCTTTTTCCAATACTTACAAAATATTGTACAGAGGAATGTACTAATACTGGTATTTACTAACTTATGACAAGTGTTTTGATTGGTCAAATCATAACCATGTAGTTTCAAACTGCCACAATAGTCTACTCTTGTCTAAGGAAGTCTCACATATTAATTTAAACAAAACCCTAAAAGTAATTTTAAATTAAAATAGTACAAAATTTAAACTATGAATGGTAATGAAACAAAACAAATTCTGAAATTATGCTTAAAATTGTAATATTCTAGGGTGAAATTCACTCCAGTACATAAGACTTATGCAAGGCCTTTTGTACTATCACAAATTAATGAAAACTGACTAGCTATTAACAGCTTAAAACAACCTCCCGCCATTGCATCTGCACACCCAAGTCTTAGTCTAGTTTATTAAAACAAACCAACCATGGATTTAGATGACAAAAGTCTATGCTACAATCATAGGATGTATCTACATTTTAAGTCTGTGTGTGTTTTGAAACTAGAAATAAGGATATTTGTTTTCTGGATAAAATCGATTTCCTTGAAAATACTTTTTGAAACAAAGGAACATACATCACTCCAACACACATCTAGCACAGGCCCTGTGTGCATCTGCTGAGCTTTCGGAATAGTTTGTCCATTATCTTGAACTTCCCAACACCGAACCTATGAGAAAAGATGCACATATCAATTTAGTAATATATTACTATTGTTTGAATACCCAGGAATGTGCTAGGTGTCTCTCAGAAACAAGGCACTGCCTCTGCCTTGAAGAACTTACCCTTACTTAACACACTGAATTTAGATGGAGGGGAAGAAGGGAAGAGGAAAGACAATAGTTACAATCATACAATTGCCACTCATAACCCTTTCTAATTTTGCCTTTGATGTCAGCAACACGGAGCATTCTCTATATTTAGGGGTGTACATTTAACTATGGATATCTTATTATCCACATAAGTGGATAATCCTTTTTCAAATTCTACCAAGCTTTTGGCTTAAACGATGTCTTGTGGCAACGAGTTTCCCAAATTAAGCCCTATGTAAAGGAATGTTTCCTATCAGTTTCTTTTACCTTTACAATTTCACTGAATATCCCATTGCTTTTGTATTATGAGAAAGGAAGGATAGATAGGAGCACCTATTAAGAATTCAAATGCTATAGAGATTCATGATTTTTTTTAATTACTGACAATGTTCTGGAAAATCATTAATTCCCTTCGCTCAATACTTGTTGTTTAATCTAAATTAACCTGGGAACTGCAAGTTCTTTGATATTGGACTGAACTTTGTCTAGTCCAGGAGACCCCAATCTTTTAATAGCGTGAACTACATCTTAACAGGGAGATTGACTTGTGGACCATGTGGCCTCCCATTCATAATTGCACAGACCACCTCACCTCCTACTGGAAATCAAATAGCACCCATACATAAACTACACCAACTTTTCACTTTGAAAATGAATATTAGGGAAGTATTTAGGCTGAGAGCCAGCACTGAGACTAACTCACTGTGGACCATTGGCTGTCCACATACCACAGTTTGGGAAACTGTGCATCTGCTGAAATTCCAACCTCTTACAACAATACTCTGAATCATAACCTATATCTGCATATCATACAACAACTGTATGAGGAGGGGATTCTTTTTCTTCTGTATAGTGAAAGTAGCAGACAAATGTAACAAATACATGTGCTAGTCCTCTCTACAGATATACGAATTGGACTAGCCGTTATAAAACACAGAATCAAGTAGTAAAAGTCATTTCCTTGAGCTGAAGTTTAAATGATATTGTCAGCTTGAAATGCTGTCAATTTCAACAAATTTATTAAAAGTAATTTTGGGTACTACACCTGCCGCTTGCTGATTTTTATGTTTACAGAACCATATTTCTGGTTTTTAAAAGTTATTTTCTGTGCCCTAGAGTTATACAAAGACACAAAGAAAATAAGGGGAAAAAACTGACTTTTCAGATGAAACAACAAAATTTGTTTTAGGCAAACTTCTGTCAATTAAATAAAGTAAGGAAAGTGGCTCTTTTCCTCCAATCTTTAAACTACAGCAATCTTAGGCATAACTTGTAACAAGAGTAGGTAAGTATGTATCAAGCTAAAGAGATTTAAACTGTCTTTTTTACAGACCATGCTCATTAAATACTTACATCATTTGCCCAGGATCCTGCAATAAGGAAGTTACCCGGCAAGGCTAGTGGACTGAAAGCTAAACAACCAATGCTGTCATCAGGTGGAGATGTAACTTCAATATCCTGTAAAGACCAAAAAAATTACAAATATTCATACGTCATAGAACTTAATAATGTGTCTTCTAGTCATAGAGTAAATTAACAAAGTTCTGAGTTTTGCAAAATAGATAGTACATGAAAAAAATATTAAAAAGGCAACAATAATGAATCACAAGTGGTACTTTATTTATTTTGACAAATGTTGTTTAAATTAAGTTTACTGCTGATATAATAAGTAGGGAAGAAATCACTTGCATGTAGAATAGCGAGACTGTTATAGTACAATTTATTTCTTTTGTAGTTCACCATTATTCTTTACCTTTAACTTCAAGGTCCTGTGGATCTAAGTTTGGCAAGTTTCCAAAAGATTATACCTTTATAACACCTATAATCATCAGAATTACACACACAATCAAGGTAACTGTACACAAAACTGTGTACCAAACTTGTTTGAAAATCAGGCCCACTAAGTTCATTGAAATAACATGCTGTTCTATTAGATTGCTAGAATCCTCTAACCAGTCTAACGAACACAGAAATGCAATGGCAAAACCATTGCTTGATCCATGCTAGAAGTGTGCTTGTGAACTATTTTTCAATACTGCCATTGATAGCACAGTTTCCTGACAGCGTACAGGGTATTATCACCATTCCTCATTATAAGGCGTGTTAGCCAAGACTGTTATACAGACTATGCCCCTGCCTCATATAGTCCATAGCACCGTTTCTGGGTCAAATTCAATTGCAAACCATGTTAGGTTGTAACCATGTTTGACAACAGTCTCAAACAGTTACAAACCACAGTGTGGTTCGGGCCTAAATCTTCTTCCTTGGGAAGTAAGAAGAGGGATATTCATAACTGCATTTGGTAACAAACCCTGAAACTTCTCAATACTTAGGAAGAATGAGTTTGGGGAAAGAGAGAGAAAATAAATAAATACATGCTCATGTTCACTCCTGATTCCTGGAAAGGAGATCGCCTGATACCCACTGTTTACATATAGGTTAATACAAGTACCTTCATGGGGTTGTGATTATCTGTTGCTGTATTTCCAAACATGCTGGTACCACCAGCTCCAAACCCTGAGGTTGATCCAAACAAACTCATCTTGGCCCTGCAAATGACAAGAATGCCCATTAAAAGCAACAGACCTTTACTTGGGGACATAGGAAGTGTTGTACTAGATCAGAGTGGTCCATCTAGTTCAGTATCCTTTCTCTAACAGCCAGTACCAGATGGTCTAGAGGAAGGTGGGGGGAGAATAAACAACATAGTGGACAATTATAAAATAACCTGCTCACAAAATAAGTTTCTTCTTACCCCTGTCAGAGATTTAACTTTGTGTGTGTGTTTGTGTGCGCGCAAGTTTCTGCAATGTTTATTCAACTCAAGTGTTGGCCTTGGCCTCAGCCTCATTTTCCCCAGAAAATCTGATTTTGGAGGGTCAACAATTCCTTCAATGAGCAATAACCACAGATCACCTTAATCTCATTGGCTATGTCTCTGCACAAGCCCAGAGAGCTTTGGAAAACATTGCTGCCTTTGTCTTTCTTATTATTTAATAACAGTATTTTTGCTCAACAGTAGTTGTGCTATGCAACACTCCAAACACCCTTTGGAAACAGAAGAAACTTCATAAATAAAAGCTATTACACTGGGGAAGGGTACACAGAGGGAGGGAGGGAGGATACTTTCTAATTAGGTAGGACCATTTGGGGGGGGGGAGAGAAGCTGTATAATAAACATTGACAGGTCAGCAGATGCGGGGTGTAAAATTAATTGTTTCAATGAGTTTACATGTCTGGAGAGCAGTTTACACTGAAGCAGGGAGCATTAGGAGGGGAAATAGGGGCAGTAAGGTGGGGAGGAAGGAGCAGTTGCTGACTGACAGGAGAGAGCTGGGGCAGTTGCTGGGGGATGGGATCAGCAGCTGGCTGACAGGAGAGAGCTGGGGCAGTTGCTGGGGGATGGGATCAGCAGCTGGCTGACAGGAGAGAGCTGGGGCAGTTGCTGGGGGATGGGATCAGCAGCTGGCTGACAGGAGAGAGCTGGGGCAGTTGCTGGGGGATGGGATCAGCAGCTGGCTGACAGGAGAGAGCTGGGCCAGTTGCTAGGGGACAGGAGAGAGCTGGGCCAGTTGCTAGGGGACAGGGCCCGTTGCTGGGGGACAGAAGACACCTGGGGCAGTTGCTGGGGGACAGGAAACACCTGGGGCAGTTGCTGGAGGATGGAGGCAGCGGCTGGCTGACAGGACAGAGCTGGGCCAGTTGTGTTGGGAGCAGGAGACACCTGGGGCAGTTGCGGGGGGACAGGAGACACTTGGGCCAGTTGCTGGAGGATGGAGGCAGCGGCTGGCTGACAGGAGAGAGCTGGGGCAGTTGCTGAGGGACAGGGCCCGTTGCTGGGGGACAGAAGACACCTGGGGCAGTTGCTGGGGGGACAGGAAACACCTGGGGCAGTTGCTGGGGGGATGGGGCCAGTTGCTGGGGGACAGAAGACACCTGGGGCAGTTGCTGGGGGACAGGAAACACCTGGGGCAGTTGCTGGGGGATGGAGGCAGCGGCTGGCTGACAGGAGAGAGCTGGGCCAGTTGTGTTGGGAGCAGGAGACACCTGGGGCAGTTGCGGGGGGACAGGAGACACTTGGGCCAGTTGCTGGAGGATGGAGGCAGCGGCTGGCTGACAGGAGAGAGCTGGGGCAGTTGCTGAGGGACAGGGCCCGTTGCTGGGGGACAGAAGACACCTGGGGCAGTTGCTGGGGGGACAGGAAACACCTGGGGCAGTTGCTGGGGGATGGAAGGGGTGGGCGGGTGACAGGAGAGAGCTGGGGCAGTTGCTGGGGGACAGGAAACACTTGGGCCAGTTGCTGGAGGATGGAGGCAGCGGCTGGCTGACAGGAGAGAGCTGGGCCAGTTGTGTTGGGAGCAGGAGACACCTGGGCCAGTTGCGGGGGGGCAGCAGGGAGATAGGGCGCGGCCGCCGGGTGCCCATCGGGAGCTCTCCAGCGGAGAGCGGGCCAGAGGCGGACCCGGAGGGAAGGAAGGGGTGCTACTGCCAGGGAGGGAGGCGCTGAGAGGACACGGGAGCGGGAGTCTCCGAGGAGATGTTGGGCGCAGACACTGGACTCGGCCTGCCCCGGTGAGGGACACTCCGCACTTACCCAAGAGCCGGGCTACGAGCCTGCTTCTGAGGGAGCGTGAGGCGAGGAGGGCGGGACAGCACCACCGGCTCACACACGGCCGAGCCGGAACAGGCCGCTTTCCACTGCGCATGCGCTACCAGGAGCTGAGCTCACAGAGGGAAAAGGGGCGGGGCTGACTCGGAGCGCGGGAGTGCTGCCGGACGGGGGATAATGGGGCAGGAACGGGGTCATGTGACCAGGCCCATTGCACACTTGTGCACGCGCCGGCCTATGGTGTTGCGGGTGGCAGAGCTGTGTTAGCAAGGCCCAGGGTGCATATTGCAGAGAGCCCTTGGGCAACTCTGCTGTTTTTCCCCATCAAGAAGGAAAACTGTTATCATGTAGTTAATTATTCATAACAACTTGAGGCAGGAGGCCCAAAGACAATAGGGTGGCACCAGATAAAAAGGTGCATCTGATCACTTAAATTCTTTTGCCAAAAGGCTAAACAAACCTTTAAAGATTACAAAGATGGAAACATACTTAATGAGAACGTACTTACATAATTAACACCGTCTTAAGAAGAATAGACATGTAACCTTACACTATGTTGGGATGGTGGAATAGGACCAACTGAGTTGTGATGGTTATATCAAGCACTATAGGACAGGAAATGCCCCACATCAGTTACCAGCTAGAGAAAAGTGGAATTTTAATGATCGGAAGAATTTATTACAGCTACTGATTAAACAAGACACCAGTGCATTAATTTTCTGGTCTAGGCTATTTTTGTAGCTAGACACTTGAAGTGATGCAAATGACAGAGTGCCACAATGCAGCAGAACTAGGGTACTGTACGGTAGGTAGAAATAAAAAAGTGATTCTCTTTTAAATAAAAGAACAAGTGATATAGTCTACAGACTTTTTTCCTTGTCAGGTACTAATTTGATGTACTGTACCTTAAATTGCAGTTCTATGAAAAGTAACTGTAGAAACAGCACGTTCTTATTCATAATTTCATGGATTCCAAGGCCAGAAGGGACCACTGTGATCCTTTAACCTGACCGCCTGTATAACACGGACCATAGAACTTCCACCTAAAAATTCCTAGATCATATCTTTTAGAAAAGCATCCAGTAGAGACACTCTCTCTGCATTCAGTTGTATATAATTACTTAACTTATTTTTTGTCACTTTTTATTCCTGTCAGCATTTTAGCACCAACAAAACTACCGTATATACTTGATCATAAGCTGGTTCGTTTATAAGCTGACCCCCCCAAGATGGATAAGTAAAAATGGAAAAATTTTATAACCCGTTCATAAACCGACTATAATTCAGGGGTCAGTAAACTTTGGCTCCCGGGCCATCAGGATAAGCCGCTGGTGGGCCAAGGTGGTTTGTTTACCTCGCACGTCCGCAGGCACGGAGGTAAACCTAAGTAAACAAAGTGTCCCGGCGCACCAGCTGCTTACCCTGACAGGCCAGGACAGCAACTGGTGGGGAAATTTTGGGGGGGGGAGAAGCTGGGAGTCAGGGGAATAACCCCTCTGACCACCCCCCACATGACCCCACCTCTAGCCCGGGACCCCCACACTCTCCCTATCCCATCCCTTCCCATCTTATCTGGGGAGGGCCAGGGGAGGATGTCTCTGGCCTGGCTGGAGCTATTCCAGCAGGCTGGGCAGCACAGCTGCAGCCTGCTCCAGTGGGCCAGACTGGGTGGTGCAGCCGCAGCATGTTCCAGCGGGCTGGGCCGGGCGGCACGGCCGCAGTGTGCTCCAGTGGCACGGTCACAGCCTGGTCTGGGAGGCGGGGCCAAGCAGCACGTCTGCAGCCTGCCAGCCCCGGAGCTGCAGCTGCTTCGGAGGCTGGGGGGAGAGCAGCGTGGCCAGAAGTGGAGAGACTCGGCCCCGCCTCTTCCCTCTGGCTCTGCTGGTTGTGCTGCCTCTCCTTGCTCCCTCTGTTGGGGCGAGGGGCTGTCTGTGTCCCACCACTCCCTCTGTATATCCGTTCAGAAGCCGACCCTCTTCTCTGGTGCTTCCCTTTTTTACTAAAAAAATTCGGCTTATGAGCGAGTATATACGGTAAGTGGTCTATTGATTCTATTGTCCTATACATCATTAACAGAATTGTTTACTAAATTCTAATCAGTAAAAAAATGCTTGCTCACTTGTGGATTGCAATGGGGGTGTAGTAACTGAGGCATAATTTGGCCTGCAGAACCTTATTACTGTTGCGCAAGAATGAAAGAACCCATCTTGACTTTCTGATCTCAGCTTGGGTTTATGGAGTTAGCAGTTAGAAAATTCATCTCTTTTATCTGCAAGCTAAGCACATTTGTTATGGATTCATTTATGAGGAACATGAAATGCCATGTTTATAGTAACTTTTCAGAGGATTGTACCTTAAAAATATTACAGTAATTTAAATTACTTCCCTGTCTTCAAAAGTAAAACATATCAGAAGACACAGATTTAGTTTGATTGTGCTTTAAAGTAGACTGTGAATTAACTGACACAAATTTAAACAAATATAACTTTTTAATTTCTCCCCTCAAAATAAATTTCAATATCTTTTTAAGGAGAATACTTTTACAGTTGGAATTATTGCTACAGTTATGTACAATAGCCACAAAATGGAAAGAAAAAATGGTATTTAAAATATGTTCATGTCCTTAAGGTACACTAGGGAAAAACAATCAAAATTGTAAAGAAATTAAACTATTGACATAATTTAAAAAAATTTAATAAGGAGCTGAGGCAAACCTCTAAATCTCTTCACTAATTATGTAGAACAATTGCCAGAAATAATGCAATGTTATGCAATTTTTGTAAATAGTGGCTTATATTATAATAGCTCCAAAATAAATCCACATCAGGAAACAATTGATCTACAAACAGATATTCAGATCCATCCACCAAATTGCAATTTGCTTGGTAGATACACCCGGGAAAGGTAATCTGATGAAAGAGAAGTCAAAGCTTGAATTTCAGCCTTCATTTTAGATGCTGCCATAATTTCCATCTGAAAAAGAAAAAATTGCAAATTAATGTACTGTTGAGAAAGGCCTGACCCATAGGGTGATGTAATTAAATCTTTAAATTACATTAGATTTGATTAATATTTATCATAAAGAGATGTGCTCTCTATTGTGCAGCACATAGCAAAATCATAGCAATTCATACAACAGGGCAGTGTAAACAGATGGGGAAAGCACACAATATGTTTTCCCACTATGTAACCACTATATATCATATCTGCATGAACTGTGCTTTGTATTCTAAATTATGCAGACCAAGCCAGAGGTGGAGGTTAAGTAATTGTTCCACATGGCATGTTCCCTCTCTTCAAGAGATGTAATTTATTCTGTGATATTTAGAACTGTAGTAACCCCCCTCTAAAACATATGATCATCAGATGGCCAATGGGAGCAAAGCCTATCATGCTGCTAGTTCTTTGTTGGGGATGGAACTATGAGGCACATTGGTACAGAGACAGCCTGCATGGCTCTCAATCCTGACCACTCCGGGTGGAGTGCAGCAAAACCTTATTGGTTCTGCTATGTTCAGAGCTCACCATAGCCAGGAGGGATGGCATTGGGGTAGATAGGATTTGTTCTTTAGGGATTAAGAAACAGAAAACAATATAATTTCTTCATACTTCTTTTTTCCACATTGGTTGGCAAGCCACATAAGGTCTCTTCTGCATACTGGCAAGTTTATTTTGATCTTGTTTAGTAAGTGGAATCAATGCATCTTTGCGTATATTTAATCTGAAAAAATGGATAAAAGTTTTAGCCTAATTAATATTTTTTTTAAAACTACATATCATTTCCAACTTAAATTACTATTTCCAATCATCAAAATGCTCTATAAAAAAAACTATAAGTTTATTGAGAGCAGAATCAACAGTTAATTGTCTTTTCTTTTGTGGATTTAAATCAGACTTAATGTTACATATACTTTTTGTAATAGAATAGAGGGATAATTAGATTTCTTCTAGAAAATAACTAACCTTTCAATATCAGATGGAAGGAGACCAAGCCATCTTATCGCTGGAACTGTGAGATGATGGGCTTCAAAAGACATTGACTACAATATGAAATGTCATATATTATGTTCAGTGTCCCTTTAATTTGAATTATTTATGTTTGTCTTTGAGAAAATATTTATGCTTTTTTTAGGTCGGGGTCAAGTTTTGTAAAAATGAAGCTAACTCTGTTCACAAGCAGAACTCTTTATGAAACTCAGGCTTGTAGAAATTGGGACAAGTGGCTGAAGTAGGTAAACCAAAACACAGGGAGGGAAAGGGGGGAAATTAAAATCCAGCTGGAGCCCGGGGGGGCCCTGCACCCACTCCCAGAGAACTGTGCAGAGGACAGTCTGCCCCCCTTAGCCATGAGAGCTCGAGTAGAGCCAGTCAGAAACTCAAGTCAGCTGGAGCAGAGAGAAGCAGCTATAGCATATATTTGGACAGGTGACCTGATAGTTTTTACTGTGGACATTTTCTCCTCTCTGCTGATTTTCTGTCCAATTCACTTCCCCCTCCTCCGTCAGCGTGTCTTTGCCTAATTCCACTTGCCCTCCATACTTTTCCTCTCTCTCTTTCCTTCTTACCCCCACTCCTTGCAGTATAATGTGCCCTCTCCTTTCTTTTCTCTCTCTGTTAGGTAACCCCTTCCCAACAAAACCTCTCAAAATTAATAAATAATAGTAAATATTAATAATAATAATCAAAAATCTGGGAACATAACATGCTGTTTGCAAACTATCACATTGTTCACTCTGCTTATGTTATATCTCCTCCCTTCATTCTATATCGGTCTTGTCTATATAGACTGTAAGCTCTCTTTAGGGCAAGGACTGTGACTTACTATATGGACTACATTGCCTAGAACAGTGCAGCACAGATCTCACTTGGGGCCCCCTGACCACTACTGTACCACAAATAATACATAATAATAATATGGACAATTTTGTATAGCAGGCAAAACTTCACATTTTGTTAGATTTAAAAAAAATGAAAAATCTGCCATTTTCACACAATTTATTTCTGTTATGGCAAAAGCCAACTTTTTGCGACTGAAAAAAACTTGTTTAAAAAAAAAAGCACCCTCGGACCCAAAGTTGTTTCTTAGTGTTAAAACAAAAGAAAACACCCATCTGAACTACACTTTAACAGTTTTCACATTCCAGCTCCAAGGCTGGATGATAAAATAATTAAGTAGACCTGAAGTGGAAAACAACTATACTCACCACAGATCCATACTTGTAGATGCACATTATTTCTATACCTAATTTACAGAATACCAAATGTCACATATCTATTTGTCTACATTTTGGGCGTGATTCACCATTGTGTTAGTTTCATGCTTATGTAAGCCCATTTGAGTTACATTGGTGTAAAACTGGACTGATGAATCAGGCCCTTTATGTTTTACAATTAGCTTTACAGCATATTGTCATATACAATCAACATTTTTGATAATGTGACACTTACCTCAATATATTTAATATTTCATACCTGTTATGCATAGGCATCATACAAAAGTAATGGACACCTGAATCTTGTTTTTTTACATATTGTACCATGTCTGTCACAAAAAAACAGCATCTCTTACTTTGTCCTACGGCAACTTAATAGAATTCAACATTGATGGTTTAATCAATTATTCTAAATTTTCATACTTTTCATTTGACAGTCTTAATATTTTAATTATTTTATGTGCTAATTGTTCAGATAATTTATTAGCATTTTTCCTTTCACGGTCTGATAAAGGAACATTATCAGTGTTTTCAGGTCTACAGTTTTACCTCTTAGGTCTGGTCTATGCTATCGGTCTCTATCGGTATAACTATGTCGCTCAGGAGTGTGAAAAATCCACACCCTTGAGCGACACAGTTGTCCCGATCTAAACCCCTGGTGTAGATAGTGCTATGCCGGCAGAAGAGCTTCTCCCATCGACGTAGCTACCGCATCAGTGTAGAGCGTCTTCATTAAAGCACTACAGCGGCACAGCGGTGCAGCTGTGCTGATGCAGCATTTTAAGAGTAGACCTGCCCTTACTGTCCCCTTAAGAAACAACATTTTGATAACTGCCTCTCAGATAATATCTTCCATTGTTGTTTGCAATGTTGTATCCATATTGGACCCAGAATCTGAGAGAGACAAGGTGGGTGAAGTAATATCTTTTATTGGATCAATTTCTGTTGGTGGAAGGGACAAGCTTTTAAGCTCTTCTTTAGGTCTGGAATACATAACCAGAGTCTCATAGCTCAATACAAGGTGGGACAGGTTGTTAACCATAAGGTGTTAACACATATTGCAAGAAGCCACTTAGGCCTGGTCTACACTGGGGGGATCGATCTAAGATACGCAACTTCAGCTACGAGAATAGCCTATCTTAGATCAAATTAAAATTACTTACTTTGCGTCCTCGCGGTGCGCTGTGGCTCCCCCGTCGACTTTGCTTCTGCCTCTCACCGAGCTGGAGTTCAGCAGTCGACGGGAGAGCGATCGGGGATCAATTTATCGCGTCTACAGTACACGCAATAAATCGATCCCCGATAGATCGATCGCTACCCGATCCGGCGGGTAGTGTAGACGTACCCTTAGAGTGAAGTGGGCAATTAACACCTCTACAATCATAGGACAAAAGAGGGTTAGTAGGTTACAGGGATCACCACAGATCCAATACTATCCCAGACACACCAAGAAATCCGTTATCTACAGCCAGGCACTCAAATACCACAGAATATGCTCTGGGAAGAACATGTGGGATATACACCTTAACACACTTACGACCACCTTCATCAAACAAGGACACTCCATCAGAGAAGTAGATCACACCATTGAATGGGCCACCCAAATACCCTGAGAGAACCTGCTTCAATACAGGAAAAGAACCTGCACCAACCACACACCCCTTGCTGTCACTTCCATCCCACACTGGAACCCATACAGGGTATCGTGAAACAATTACAACCCATACTTGATGGGGACCCCATCCTGAAAGAAATCTTTCCTGGACCCCAACTTCTATCCTTCAAACAACCCCCCAACCTTGCCAAGCTCATCATCAGAAGTAAACTCCCCACAGACCAGGAGACGACAACTCAAATTGGCACCACACCCTCCAGAACAAAAGATGCAAAACCTGCAGACGTATCTCCACCACTATAATGATCAATACCTGCCACAATACATCTTTCAAGATCTATGGGTTTTACACATGCCTATCACAATTTGTGGTGTACCTCATCCAGTGCATCAAATGCTCAGAAAACCATGATATGGGTGAAACCAGACAATCACTATGCTCTTGAATGAAAAATGATAAAAGACCAAAACAAAAACAAAAACAAACCCATCACCCATGGGCAAACACTTTTCACAAAGCAATCACTCCATAGCTTACCTATAAGTCCTCATCCTCAAAGGCAACCTGCATAACACCTTCCAAAGGCAAGCATGGGAACTTAAATTTGTAACTCTGCTAGACACTAAAAATCATGGTCTCAACAGAGAATGGTTTTCCGGCTCATTACAACTATTTGTAACTACTAATCTGCCTTTGTCCTATAACTGTAGAGGTGTTAATAGATTTCTTACAATGTGTGTTAACTCTTAGGATATGTCTACACTGGAAACTTCAAAGCGCTGCCGTGGGAATGCTCCCGTGGCAGCGCTTTGAAGTGCGAATGTGGTCTCTCCCAGCGCTCCTGGTAATCCACCTCCATGAGGGGTTTAGCTCCGAGAGCTGGGAGCATGGCTCCCAGCGCTTGGAGCCTGTCTACACTAGCGCTTTAAAGTGCTCAGACTTGCTGCGCTCAGGGGGGTGATTTTTCACACCCCTGTGCCAGCAAGTTAGAGCGCTATAAAATGTAAGTGTAGACAAGCCCTTAGGCTTGGCAATCTGTTCCACCATATATTTATTTGTGAGACTCTGGTTATGATTTCCAGACTTTGGGAAGAGTTCTGTGAAGCTCACAAGCTTATCTTTTCCACCAATAGAACTTAGTCCAATAAAAGATACAGTACTACTTCACCCACCTTGTCTTCCTCAGACAATAGTAAGAACCAACCAGCTCTCAAAAAGAAAGATATAACAGTTCAAATGAGCATCTCCTATTTTACAGTCAATGGATGAAATCTTGATGCCATTAAAGTCAATTGCAAATATGCCACTGAGTTCATCAGGGCAAAGATTTCACCCATTGTCTGTGGGAATAAATGAAAACTGTTCTATGTTCTTCCAAAACAGAACTATACAGCTATGCAGTCAGGCTATGTTAAAATACGATATATAGATGGCTAAGAAAAACTTTTTCTTACTAAATCATATTTTAAATTTAGATCATTCTCTAAACAGTCAACTGTCAGTCTCAAGCATGCTTAATATATTTGGTTCTTTATTGTCCTAAGGAATATTTACTGAATTTCCTTCACTACAGAATAAAACACTACTGTTCTAGTGTTTATTTTCTGTTATTTAACTAGTGGCAGTCAGAACATTTTTAGTGAAATGAAATTCTGCCCATCTGATTTCCTTTCTGATTCAGTAAATCAGGTTTGAAGCTAAACTGGGTTGTTTAGAGTTCAGCATTTTTTGTTTTTCATCATAAACTGAGTTGCTCTGCTAATCATAACATTAATATATGACATTACACACTGGCAAAATATTATTTAAATTATTCAATATTACTAAACATTTTAATGTCATGTTTTAATCAAATGTCTTTTTCACTGAAAGCACCGCTGAGAGAAAATTGACAATTTACATTCCATCTTGTTTTTGGTTCAAATTCCAGTTAATTATATTGTATTATTAATTGGTAATGGAGACTACTACTTAATTAAAATGCATATTAACAGCTACTAATTTATAGATTTTTAAAAATGGGATTCCATGACCACACCTAGTTCTGAGCAAAAGCCCAGTCAACATGGAGGGTGTCAAGCTCTTCTTCAATGTCTCAGTTTTTATCCGTCTTTCCATTGTACCTCATTTTAAGTTTTAATGATCAGCATTCTAACTATCCTTAGTCATAAGTTCGTTAAACAAAGCTATACATTAGTTTAGAAAAAGTCACATTTCAAAGAGTAATTACAAAACTACACATCAAGAAGCATGTTCTGTAGTTGAATCATCAGCTTCTTAAAGCTTGCTTCCCACTCCAGCAACGAGTTACCTTCCACCAGCTCTCAGCTTCATTGCTTTCCCCCACATCATTGTCAAAGAAATATGGAGACAGCAAAGATTCTGTCATCCATTAGGTCTGACCCTCCTGCCTCCCACATAATGGTGGGAGAAAGACTGCAGCGCCTATGATGGCAACTGGAATAATTCCTCATGCTCCATCCCCAATATTCTTTGCAAAACTGAAGAGGCAAAATGTCATTGTCCATGATGTCTCTATCAAAGTATAGTGAAAATTTAAAGAGAAACAACAAAAACCATTCACTTTCACCAGGAAAAAGTTATAAACTTGTGAATAAATCTATATTCAGGATTCAAATTTTAGCTGTAGAACACAGTAAGATGCATTTTTATTTTACTTAAAACACATCATACTACTTTCTTAGGGCTAAATCCAGTACGCCTTAATTTGACAAAACTCCCATTAGAGTCAATGGGAATTTTGCATTAGTTGCGACTGGAGGATTGGACCTGCAGTACATAACTGTTTGTCTATTAGAAGAAAACAAAACTATGACATTTTAAAATATTTCCTGTTTTTGCTTTTTCCAATGGAACAATATCCAAAGCACCATTATGAGATGAGTCATCATACTGGTAGCTCTAAGTGATCCTGCATTAAAAGGCACGCCCCTCATTTTAGACTAAAATTGGCTCTAACCAACATCAAGTTTGTAGTATTTAGCTTTCAGAATGGTAATTTACTGACATTACAAGTGTTGGATTATGAGGGTGGAGCTATAAAGAATGTTGGTTACCCTAAATCAAATTTAAAAAAAAATCACGTTGAAATCATCTTGTACTATTTTTTTCATGTCTATTATTTTGCATTTGCCTCACATTTGGGCCTTGGCTGAGAAGTGTATGCATCACAGTATATATAAAGTTCTGCTGAGAGTATGTGGCTAGCTTTCCTCTAGTCCCAAATTGGGAAAAGGATGCAAAAAGCCCTATTCCATCCTCCCATACACCTGCCAAGGGGCAGCTATAGTCTAAGGGTGGACTATTCAAAAATGCCTAACGGCCAGATTTTCAAAGGTACTTAGGTGCCTAAAGACGCAGATAGGCACCTAATGGGCTTTTCAATAGCCCCAAGGCGCTTAAGTTCCTTTGATATAAATGAGTTAGGCGCCTAGGCACTCTTGAAAATCCCACGAGGTGCCTATTTGCATCTTTAGGTGCACAAGTACCTTTAAAAATCTGATCCTAAGTGACTTTGACTCACAAGTTCTATGGAAAGTCCTTTCACTCCTTAGGCACAAGGTCCAGGATTGCCTAGAGCCAACAGCTGTGTTAGTCACCCCAGAGGGTGAGGAATGCCCCAGTTCTGCATTAAACAGTGGAGGAAGGCCAGCATAGATGTCACAGTACTCCTCAGTACTCCTGCAGGCATTCTGGTTGAGTTTAGAAATTTCTGCTTTGATGGGGAACCTCCATTCACATACCCATAACATGAGCTCTGGTCTTAAAAGTCAAATAAATAAGGTTCTATTCTGCTGTTAGCATGCAATTACCATGTGGATCTGCATCCATGAGGGTGAAAATAGGAATATGACATGTATCCCACAACTTTCTGACTAGAAGTCTTGTGTTCAGATCTGGTACTCCTTTTCCCTAAGGGAAAATAAAATAAAATCATAAGTTTTGGAATTAACTAAAACAAAGTCTGACTAGACACGTGCTTAGGTATGTCATAAAAAAACAGCAGGAACATTTGTCCTGCAGTTATTGTGTAGGGAGAAGATGGTTGCCCCTATTGTAGCTCCAAGAAAAGTTACAAAGCAGCATGGCAGATGTCCTGTATGATAGGCACCATGGGTGTGGGAGCGGGAAGAACGGCGTAACAGGTATGCACACAGGCATAATCAGATGTCTGTATCAAGCCATGTTCACTATAAAAAAACCTGTGCTTTTTTTCATATTAATGGCACAAAAAGAATATGTAAGGTGGCTGTAAATATGGGTGGACTTCACCTGGATTTGGGCACACACATATATATACTTCAAAAGTAGTATTGAGTGTGTTTCTGAGGGATGGGGTGAGGTAAGCTACTTTCCTTACAGTAGCCAGAATTTTCCCCTTTGTTCTTTCATTACAAACCAAAAGAAACAAACAAAAAAACCCTCAACAACAGCCACTATGATCTGTTCCATTCGTGCTCCTCTACATTTAGGAAATCTTCACAATAATTTGATTTCAGGAGCTATTCTCTGTACTTGATTTGTGCAATCTCAAAAAACACCTTAATCCATGGATTATTAATTTAACCAATTGTAATATCTTTTTTAAACACAGTATATCATGTCATATGTTGTTTACATGTTTTTTAAAAAATACTAAGTTACATATTCCACATTTCATTCTGTTATATGGCAGAATTAAGAGTACTAATTACAACCTTATTTGAAACATTTTTGGAAAAGAAGATTATAAAATGTGTATTTGTAAATATGTATAAGAACAGAAAATACCTTTCTGCCTTAAATATAATTCAGTTTGTCTCCATTTTTATGGTATTATTTTAATAAAAATGGAGGAAAATGTTGGAGTTAAACATTTCTTATTTTAATTTTAATATATTTGAAGCTATTTTTGGAGATCACCACACTGTTACTATATTATTAAAACTCTTAGTTCTAGAGGTGGAATGTGAAATGTCAGATGCATACCGTAATCATTATGCATGGAGACAATTTATTGCAGAAGTCATCATCCAGGAGCCTCTGAAAAGTTGCATCTTTTTCTACAATTAGTATAAATTTTGCATCTGTGATCACATCTTTGATATTAAGGCTAGCTACATATAAAATGAAATCTGTGGCATTGTATTATATTAATCAACTACAAAATGAATGCTCTAATATACTTGTTTTCAAGCCAAAGGCAGTGCTCATAACTCAGTTTCAGAGCCAAGAAATAGAGAAAAAAATCATAAAAACATTGTTTAACTTGGAGTATTCTTTGTTTATACTTTATTTATTTTTTTAGTCTACAACTAGACTTCTTCCTTAAAGGATACTTCTAATTCCTTGAACATTAGATGGCACGACTGCCTAAAACAACAAAAATGAAATTAATAATTTTAAATAGAGAAAATGATGTATTTTAAAACAACGACATTAGGTAATGAAGGTCAAAATTACATCCTGAAACGACCATTCATCTTTTTATATACAGCATTGCTCTTGACACCGTCACTGCTTTATAGGCATATTCTATCCTATATAGCCTGCTGTGAAGCAAGGATGTATAGGGATCCTACTACTACCATAAGGCATCTTTCAAAAATATCTGATGCTACTTGCACGCAGGATCACCCATCACATGATCACTACACGGTGATGCAGCTCCCCATTTTCCTTTGTGTTTTAGCCAGGAAAAAACCACTGGGTGTGAGACTGCAAGTTTAAAGCAGGTTTAAAAATGTAATTGGATGCTTGTTAAAGATCTTTACAAAAGACCTTTAAACTCCAGCTTTTGATAACCTCTATTTGGAGTTTGTTTTATATTTCTAACTGGTTTGTAACAGATAATTTGAGATGGTAATGCTTACTTCACATCTCAGATTAGGATTTGGCTCAGTCTGGCAAACATATGGATGAGATAGCAGGAAATGGAAGAAGATCTTGGCAAAATAGTCTGTATATATTGACATGTGTGGTCTGTTTTAATTTCTTACTGCTGTATCATCTCAGGTGCCAATGTGGACCAGCTCCATAAATAGAAATGTGAGGCCCTGTAGAGGAGCATGGATAATGGAGATCTTTAAAGTTCTGATTTAGATGAAAAACAAAGTAAAGCTAGATAAGGTTTTCTTTCCATTTTTAAATCATTCACTTGTGCTTAGAGTAGAAACATTGTCCAGGGAATGATAGCGGAAGTCAGAAAATCAGTTTTATTTCCTGCTTTCTACTCACTAGCAGCATGACGTTGGGCAAATCTGTTAGGCTTAGACTTTCAAAAGAACTCAGCTCCCATTTAAGGTAGTGCATGGATTTTCAAAATCTCAGCCCAACTATTGGTGTTGAGCATTTGAAAATCTGACTCTTAACTTCTCTTTACCTCAGTTTTCTCATCTGTAAAATGAGGTTGATGACAGAACTCTTTCTGATGTCTGTAAGTGGTATGATTATAAATAGCTCTTTCTAATATGTGAGACCCTATTGTTATAAGCCATAATGTGGTGCAATACTTGGATACGAATGAGTTGAAGACTTTTACTTACACTGATGGAAGTCACGAGTGCCTCCACTGAACTCAGTGGGTTTTTATTGGTGTAAAACTTGTGTAAGTGAGAAGAGAATCAGGTCCATAAATAAATTCCTGGCTCTGAATATATGGCTTTATTCACTGTATGTACTTTTACTAACACAGATCCTAGTGGCATGCCCATTGCAGTGAAAGGTGCACCCAGAGGACAGGGTCAGAGTACTGCAAAGGGATTGTTCTCCAACTCTGCCAGAAACGCACATGGCCAAAAATTGTGTGTGTTCATGTGCCCAGGACAGTCAAATTCAGAGCACAACATAGACAGATCAATGTCATAGAGAGCCTCAACCACAAATTAAATGTCTTCCTCTGCAGAACTTCCAATATGGAAGGTAATCAGGACCAGCTCTAGGCACCAGCAAAGCAAGCACGTGGCAATTCCAGGGACGGCATTCCGGCCATTTTTCTTTTTTTTTTTTTTTGCCTAGACAGTTCTCGGAATTTGGGGCGGCAAATTTTTTGCTTGGGGTGGCAAAAAACCTAGTGCCGACCCTGAAGGTAATGTAAACATAGTTTGCTCTTCCCAAGAGGTAAGTGCTTCTGTTGATTCTATAGCTGACCCCCAAATTTACAATATATAAAGCGCACAGAGATTACATTCAAAAGTATATGGAGGCTCTGATCTTACAGTCCTTTCTCATGCAAAACTTTTGCTGCATTCCTTAAGAATTTTGAATGTATAACATTTGTAGGAAGTGGGCATTAGTAGTGAGAGTTTAAGTAATGTCTAAGTTTGCCACAGGCACAAATGTACATACATTAATAAATTAGGTCACAACAAATATAGGAAATCACACAATATAGGAAATCACACAAACTTGGACATAAAAATGTTAATATTAGTAATACATACTGTTGCACTGCATGTACAATTCACTTTCGTACCATCTTCCTCAGTATAACTTAAGTTACCAGCAATGCAACCTTTAGTTGTAGATAGCTGGGGGGAAAAATAGCAGTAACTCAAGTTTTATATAGTAAATTTTGTACATTGGATAGGAAAAGTTGAGTCAGCTACAAAAGACTTCTGACCAGAAATAAGCTGTTACTGATCATTATTATCATCATGAAATACAGATTTTTTTTTAGTTTAGTCATCCTACATAACTTAACATATGCTATTAATTGTGTTTACAGAGAAAAAAATGTTACAAATGTCAAGGCATGAAACAAATATAAAATCTGAAAGGATGCCATGTTCCTCTGTTAGATATGTTAAACCCTCATTTAGACCCCAAATCAGCAAACCACTCAAGCACAAATTACTGAATCAAGGCCTTAGATTCTAAGGCTGAAATCCTGGTTTAATTGAAGTCAATGGTAAAACTCCCATCAGCTTCAAAAGAGCCAGCATTTTACCTCAAGCTCTAGTACATCTGTGAGCGTTATAAAAATAATAAATAAAGAGTGTATTTTATTTAACAAAATTACAATTTTTAATTTTTGCTACATACATACTTCCTACCAATCATTTTCTTACTTTTTCAGTTGTTCATATAATGCAATATATATGATTTAATAAATAATAATAATAATAACCATAAGCAACTACTTACTATACGTAGACTTCTCCTAGGTATCTTAAGCATGCAGGAAATGTCATTGACTATATTGTCCACAACACTCTGGCTACCAAATAGTAGTGTATCACTGTAATATATCTCTCTATCAAGATAAAATATTGTATTTGTAAAAATAAACTAATTTTAATACAATACTGATTGAATCATAGGATTCTGAGATTGTAAAAGAACATTTTAATGACAGCATGAATAATTAAATCAGTTTCAAACATTTTACGTACAAAAATGTGTTATGATATTTGACAAGCTTAATAGCTAGGTTCTTTCTTTATCTATATAAAATTCTTAAAATATATTTTCGATTTGCAGTTAGAGAAATGCAGTCTATTACCTTTTGGTTGCATACGTATTGTTTTGCACCATCTTGTAGATCACAGATAATATTTTAAGAATTAGAGCTGGAAAATAAAATCATATTTTAAACTTAGCCAGTATAAAGCTATAGAATAAATAAACTAAATTATATTATACATGAAAACAATGGCATAGGAGCTTAGTTATTTTTTGCAAAGTAACCCATTTATTTTTAACAATTTAACAGTTCTATCCCACATTTTCAAAACTGTGTTTGCAGAAATGTGTGTGCAACAGGGATTTCCCTACACCCTCCCCCCCCCCCCCCCCCCGGGAGTGTGTGTACATCCCTCCTGGATTTCCCCAACACACAATCCCCCAGTGGTCAACTAGTTACATGCAGAGTTGCAAATTTAGTCATTGGTTGGAAATTTGAATTGAAATCGAAACAAAAATGCATGCTTTAAAAGCATATACAGTATATGATAAAATACTTGTACCTGAAAAAGCATAATAGGTTTGAAAAGTATGAACAAAGACTAGCTTCCTCACACGGTTGTTGTTGTTTTTTCCGTTTTGGTGATGTTGGCCAACCTTATAATTTCAAATTATGATTTGTAAGCAAGGTCTGAATGAGCTCGCCTCCAGCCTAGGTGCTGCTGCAAGGAGAGAGAGCTGGGGGCGAGCCCTCTCTCCCCACTGTAGCCCTGGGGAGCCCCACTGCACCGCAAACCCCGCATCCCTAGCCCCACCCCAGAGCCCACACCCCCAGCCAGAGCCTTCACCCCTCCACACCCCAACCCTCTGCCCCAGCCCTGAGCCCCCTCCCATACTCCAAACCCCTCGGCCCACATCACCTCCATATTGGTGTACATAACAAAATTCATTCCATACATGGGTGGGAAAAAATTAGAGGGAACACTGTTCAGGACCAGACTGTATTTACATGAACACACCTACTCTGCCTAGGTATCCAGCAGATACAGCTGTGTCGTCCAAGTGATCAATTTTGGCTGGTGTTGGGTTACTAATCACTTTAGTATTGAATGCGGGGATAATTAAATATTGTTATTGTATGAGGAAAGGGCAGCAGAACTGTGCTTAGCTTGTCCAGATGAGGGGGTCACCCTCAGTGCTTAATTTGTGCCAGGGCTTGCCAAGGCTGAGCCCTGGCACCTCTAGGCTCGGCAGTTAATAGCCCCGGTACCTGTTGGCTTGTCACATCAGCAATGAATATAAAAAACTTACTTGAGCCCCGGAATCTTTTTCATTGCAAATTAAGCACTGGTCACCCTGAACTGACCTTGTTAAGCAGGGGTTTGGATGCCAGATCCCAGTGGGGGGAGAGAGAGAGAGTGGGAGACAGGTGTTTTGCTTCGTGGTGCAGTTGAATACATAGGTCAGCAGCCACAGAAACTAATTTCTACTGTATCAATCAGAAAGGTTCTATATTAATTATTAACTATTTCCATGGCAATTAACATTATAATTTAACAGAGATGGGAAAGACTGGGTTAGGACTGGGGCTTAGAAGATAGATCTGAGTTTTGTTTTATTTATATACTTCTAATGACACAAAGTATGTTTTATTTCTTCTACCGAATACTGCAGTATGATAAACAAACCTAAAACAAAAGACAAAACTAATAGAGAACTCTGTTGCTATATTTTTAGCTTACCAAATTTTGGTGCTGATTTGGGACAGTCACTTTTTATTTGTCTTGTGGTATAATGAGAGATCATCTGTAGACCTACAGAATCTTTAAACCTGACATTTTGTGAACAAATAAAATAAAAAAGCTGATGAAGGGAAAGTACAATTCGTTATTCTGTGCCAGGTAGTTCACACTAAGCCTGTATTCCCGCAGTGAGAACTGCTAGTGCAGTTTCCAAGACCCAGGCAGAACCCCATTAACATCAGTGGGGTGGCTGAACCCATCTGGAAAGCCAGTGTTACTAGCTACCTGGGGATCCACTATGCTGTTTCTATACTACACCACCTCCTGGAACAATAAGGTGTTTATATTTCCATCCAAGTACTCCATATTAGCAAAATACTAACAATATTTATTTTAGATGCCCTTGACAATTTTAGCAAAGTGCCTCAACTCCGTCTCTAACACTTTGTGGATCAAACATCTTATGTTCCCTATTGCCTCAAAAATGGATTCATCAAAATTTCTTTTCGTCAATTTCACAGTTGCAGGATTAACAGTCACAAGATTATTGAAAGGTACAACTAGAACAAAATTTTTCCTAGTGCCATTTCTTATTAGGTAAGAATGATTTCTATAATTATTATTGTTGTTATAGATAATTTTTGTTCTAAAGCACAATGTTCCCACAAGAGTTCTGCATGTATTTATCCTGTTTTTTAATAACTGATCTTTTTAAAAGTATCAATATTAAAATTACAATAATAGTTTCTAATACACTAACATAACACTTCTCTATTTCTTTACTTGTCACATGTATTGCCTCATGCATCCTTTGGGTGGCAGAACACACCACACAGCATGAGAATGTGCAGGGTGTCACAATGGACAAGCACACCTAAATAAGTAAGAGAAAAACTGCATATCTGAAGAGATATTAGAGCAACAAGGTTTTTGTTCATTGTTATTTTGTAATATCAAAGCTAAATTGGAGTATTTTGACAAATGTTACAAGCATCATCTTCAAATCTGATGCAACATAGAATAATGACACTTTTCAAAACTATCAGACTTAGGGTGATGGTAGTAATAATTATTTTATTGAGTATAATAGCATCATAACTGTATATGGTGCTTTATAGACAATATGTATGAGAAAAACGAACAGCAATTAAAATCTTCTCTCAAATCCATTGTATTTGGCTTTTTATTTTGGAACAACTTTTTGCTCTTGGACTGCAACACTGCAGAGAGGTGTTCCTGCTTTTCAGTTGGATGCACCCTATAGTGTACCTACCCATTGTAAAATTCATGAAAAGGGAACAGAGGGCCCAAGACACTCTGTTAGGCTGACTTCATGCTGTATGTGAGAAGTGTTCCCTTTAGGGAGCAGTATGCTGAGCTCTGCAGGGAAATACTGAGAATAAGCTGTAAACACAGGCTTCAGAGTAGCAGCCGTGTATCCGCAAAAAGAACAGGAGTACTTGTGGCACCTTAGAAACTAACACTGTGGCTCTCAGAGACACTTGGGGTAAAGGAAGCTCCAACCTTGCATTATGTGAGAGCTCAAGCAGTGCTACCTGCTCTAGCAAAAGAATTCCCTATTGATTCTCCTCTCCATGATTTTGCAATACTTTCCTTTATGAAGGAGGTATACTTGGATAGTGGAAACTAATGGTACTACCGTAGGGACCAGTACTACTTATTTTCAGACAGATATCCAACTGGATACCTACCGGTGTTTATAAGGCACATACTAAGTATGGAGCTGTTCCCTAGTTCCACCCCTTCCTGCTCTGCAGAGCTCCAGCCCTGCAGGTTTGCAATGGAAAGGCTCCTAGGGAAAAGGGGAACATGCCCCACTGACTTTACTGCCACCCCACACATAGTGCCTTTGAAGCATTCTGCTCCTACTTATTTTTATTTGCTCTCTTCTAGGTTTCAGGGCAAAGTGGAATATAGGTGCCTTACTTAGTTGGAACAACATCTCTGAGATTGGAATTTGGCCCATCATAAATAAGGATGTCATTATTTTTATTTAATTGCTAACACCTTATTTTAACACTATGGTATTCACTTTTTTTTATTTGAACACTTTTTTTTCTTCCTATGTGATCTGATAGCATATAATATCTCATATTTGGTCTCTTAGCCTGGAATGTCAGTGCCCCTAACATTGCCAAAGATTGTTATACTATTTTAATTTTATTGCCATATAAGAAAAACATTTTTTGAAACTATCAGGACATAAACCATTAAATCCACTGGACCATACAAAGCCCTTTGGTTAACTGAATATCTTTTGAGAGAAGTTTCTTATTCTCATTATATAAGAATTCCTTATATAATAATTTCCCCGCAAGTGCACTCAGAATAGAGCAACAAAGAAACAGTATGCAGGGGAGGAAAGACTAAAATAAGAGGACAGAAAGGAGAGAGAATAGCAAAAAGGGTAGAAGCCTAAACATCACAAAGTAGATGAAAGAAGCAGAGCTTAAGATGAGGAAATAACATGAGGGAGAACAGAGAGAAGAAATTGCGAAAACAGAGAAAATGAATTGGAGAAATAGATCCAGCCTGAACCAGGTTTCTCAATCATATGCAACCCATTATCTGTTTTCTCTTCCCACCAGAAAAGGATAGTCTAATATCCTCTGTATGACCTTTCTCTACTTTCTTCTCCTTTTACAGTGGTGTCACTCTCCCCTCCACATTGTGTTCCTCTGTTGTGGCCCCTAATGACTCTTTGTGCATAATGATTATTAAAGGTCACTTTTTAAAAAAAATAGCTTCTAAGGTTGGTTGCTTTTTGTTTTTTAACAAATAAAGTTATAGTCATAGAGTTTAAGATCAGAAGAGACCTCCTGAACGTCACAGGCCCTAGCACTCAGCAAGCCACCCATGTTCCATGCTGCAGAGGAAAGTGAACTCCATCTCCCAAAGGTCACTGTCAGTCTGAACCTGAGTGAAAATTCCTCCCTGGCCCCACATATGGGTGGTGATCAATAAGATCTTGAGATATGAGCAAGACCAGGAGCCAAGCACCTGTGAATTTCAGAACCACCTCATAGCATTGGTCTACATTAAGCAGTGTCCCAACTCCAGCTGTGGCAATTGCTGATGCTTCAGAGGAAGAAGACAAACCCACACCCCAAAACCCAGAATACATTGAGGAAAAAATGTCATTCCTGACTCCTAGAGTTGATCGGCTGAAGCCATGAAGCATGAAGTCATTTATTGATTCTGTTGTACATGGGATTTCATAAGGTGGACTCATTTGAAAATATTTAATGAAGACAAATAACAGCCATTTGTGGTATTTATAATAATCAAACACACACACTAATAATACCTACTGTATATTTCCCCAATCTGATCTGTTAACCAAGGTGAGAACAGGTGCTTTGTTTCTGGCTAGACTTGTAACTATATCTTGAACAACATTTTCTATTGCTCCAAGGATCTCAGAACTGAAACAATGAATATTAATTAAAGTTTTGTATGATTAACCATAATTCACTGTCAATTCTTACCATTGATTCCCTCCCCTAAAATCTACAACAAATATTTAAAATCTTAATTGCTACAATTTATGTATTGATTTTAAAGATGGATAACACCACATTCTCCCACTACTACTTTCCTGAACTTTGTCTTGCTTAGTTTCCCTAGAATCCTTGATTTGCCATTCCACATGCATGACTGAGTTGCACAAGTTAAAAATACATTTCCAACCACTCCTCATACCATCAGATTTTCAACCAGCTGAACTTTCAGACCAACTGGTTGGTTTGAGACAGATGATTAATGTTTTAGTTTAAATGATGTAATATTGGTTTTGGCTGTGATTTGGGTTAACTTGTTTTTAAATGCTGTAAATTGCAAAAATATTCAAGAGTACAAATAATTCCTGTTGTACCATATCACATTAACCTTTTGATCTGCTGCCCTGAACGAACTGTTGAGGTTTTAATTATATGAAGGATTTGGCTCAAAAGATGCACAGTGAAAAGGACAAAATCTATGTTTTTCACCTAAGCAGACAAACTAACCATGCAGCAAATCCCTTATAGCAAAATAGGAGGTTGGTCCAAGTGTTGTGACAGTTGCCTTTTATTTTCATAAGCAATCTGATTCCAACCTCTGAGCTGTCCTTAAAATTACAAGTGCACAGTGTGCCAGTATAAATCTTGGTAAGAACTAGAAAATGTATTACATATATTTTAGCCCAATGTTCTACCTGCAACCCAATTTTGTCGCTGAGTAAGGTCAAATAGCAACACAGTTGCAAAGTCAATAAAAATAAAAAGGCTTGATCATACAGCCCCTGCATAAGTTCACTTGCCATTGTGAAGCAGCTGCATAATTGAGTCCCCTATCTCTTAACCTTCAGACATATACTCTACTTCATAAAACTTAATGACTTCTAAAAAAGATTCTAATGAGTGCAGAGAAAATGGGCAAAAGGTGAAACACTGTAAAGTGTAGAGAAGGGATAGAGTAAAATAGGAAAGCAAAGCTGAATAGGGCTGTTCTGCAAGTAAGATGTATACTCAAATACTATGGTGATGAGGGACATATAAATACTTAGGATAGAATGGTAGATAGATAGATCATCCAAATTTTGGCATTGACATGTCTCTTATATTTACTTTTATCATTAGGCTCTTCTGACTCTATTTCTTTAGATACCATAGTTTTTTTTATGTTTCATATGCATCTTGAAGTTTGCCTCAGATCTGCACAACTCAGACTGTTCTGCCAGGTATCTTCCCATTTCTGTAATAAAATGCATGGTCTGCTCTACACTGTCAAATGGAAGGTCCAAGCTTCATTTCCTATCCTGATTTCTTGCTTTCTGGGCCATCAGAAGCTGGGAGGGCTGCAAAGTTCTACCAACTTACATATATTCTTTCCTCTGTTCCATCTCCTTTTCAAGAGATGAACTCAGTTTTAGTAAGCACACAGTGCTGGCCGACTATGCCTATTTAAAATGCACTTTGGGTTAATAATAATGAAATCTGGGCTAAGCCGTGCTAGGCACTATAGATCTTACATCAGGATACAGCCTGTTAGCTCATTTCTAACAGGTCACACATGAACATTTAGTAGTTTGGCATAGTACATGGAATGCACTTAAATAATTATGTCATAAAAGAAAAAACTGTTAAAGAATTAATCTTATAGTACTTTGAGCAAACAATGATATGTAGACAAGAGTCAAACTATTCCAAATGCAAATCTGCAGTTTATGAGACTAATAATTTTATAACTAAATTTTAATCTGAGTTTGTAGTTTAAACTGGGAATGAAGATAAATAAAAATATTTAATTTTATTTATCTTCATTCTCAATTTAAGCAATAGATTACAAATTATGGTTTTGAAAAAATTGATATTAAACTCTATTATTTAGAGTAGGTATGTGGTTTCATATGTGAAACCTGATGCTGTGTGTGCGCTGTGACATTTCTGACAACGGGGGACTTTAGGTCACATCCTCCATACGGGGCTGGTATGGTTCCATCAGTACACTATATCTGTATAGTGGCACAAATACCTATTTTGCTCAAGCCAATGGGGTATTTTGGGGGGCATCATCCTTTCACATTAGCATGAGTGATCAGGGCACTGTGTGCAATGGTGCAGGGACCTGTTTTTGCCTATGCTAATAGGCTTTGGGGAGGATTGTTATTTTCCACACTGGCATGAGTGAATTATAGCACCATGTATGTGCAGTGTCACAGCTACCCTTTTTGCCTGTGTCAATAGCATATTTTTATAAGGGAACTTGTGTCTTGCCTTGACATGGAAGAACTGAGACGCTGTTTGTGTGTGCAATGGTGCAGGGACCTGCTACACCCACACCAGTGGAAGATTGTGTGAGCACCCTTTGAGACTTCACCCTGTCAAGATTTACCTAGTGATTTGGCAAATGTTATTGGAGGGACCAGTTTCCACAATTCTGGTCTCTTCTCTGGCTGCCTCCTTGATGGAACGCAGCAGGGAAATCCTGTGGTGATCCAATAAGGTGAATGCAGACCAGTCTGTCTCCCCAGGGAGGGGCAAAGACATTCTGAAGAAGAGGTGAAACCCTCAGCAAAGGGATTAAAATGGGCTATTATGAGCATCAAACATCAACTTCCTACCCTCCCCAACCCAATAATAGGGGCAGCAAAGGGCCAGTCAGTGAGGAGGAGTAGGAGACTCCTGAAGAAGCAGCAGTGTGAGACCAATGGCTTTTCCCGCCCTTCCTGACTGACCAACTGCTTTTCCCGCCCTTTCTGGCCGACCAATGACTTTTCCCACCCTCTCTGACTGACACCTCTGTTCCCGCCCTTTCTGGCTGACCAACGGCTTTTCCCGCCCTTTCTGACTGACCAATGACTTTTCCTGCCCTTACTGACTGGCACCTCTTTTCCTGCCCTTTCTGGCTGACCAACGGCTTTTCCCGCCCTTTTTGACTGACACCTCTTTCCCCGCCCTTTCTGACAGACCAATGGCTTTTCACACACCCTTAATGACTAATGACTTTCCCGAAAACATGCACTGACTGAGCCTTGATTGCTCAATCTCAATCCCTACTAGCGCAGTCAGGTGGCTAACGAGAGGCGAGGTGGACTTTTTAAACAGCATGATGATAGCTGCCATGTAGGAAGAGCACCACATGTGGAGGGAATAAGTGGCTCCTAGGCAGGGACAAAGGGTTGTACAGTGGCCCAGGTGTGCGCCTGCAAGCAAGGAGTGGTAGTGAAAGGTGTTCTAGGCTGAGGAAAAGAGGGAGGGGCTGCAGGGGCGCAAGGCTGGCAAAGGGTTGAGAAGCCGAGAGGAAAGTTTAGGGGCAGGTACCCAGGTCTGTGCCAGGCAGCCTAAGTCTGTGTCTGACCAACGAAAGCTACCCAGAGGTATTAGAAGTACAAGGCAATGAAGAGTATCCATACCCTGTTTCCCAGACAGAGTACAACAAGCAGGAGAAGGGAAGGGGCTAGGAGAGGTCTTCAGATGGCTGGGTTATTAGAGAAGAGAAAAGGGAAGTGCAAAGTACGGGGGACAAAGAGAGGATGCTGAAAACTGCAGTGCAATATTTTACCAACCCCAAGTATTCAAAAAATCATGAGTCCCTCCCCACCACCACTTAAAATTATTGGATTTTGAAAAATAATAAATATTTTGTCTTTTTATTTGTCTTCTGTTTGAGACTTCAGTGTACACCTGAGTCATGTTTTCAAGTTTCTCTCTACAAACAGGAGGGCTAGAAACTTACTTTTTAAAAAACTGAAAACTGATGTTCTGGATCACTGGATTCCACTGGAAAGCTTGGGCTTTTTGAAAAAAAAACCAAAAACAAAAAACACTAATTATTGCATGATAAAATCATGGGAGTTGGTGTGGGATATCCTTAGCCAGAGAGCATCTTGCAGTGTCACTCCAAGTGGGATGCCAGGGTGCTGGAAGTGGGGAACTCTGTGCACTTGCAGGAATAAATACAATAGATTTAAGTTTTTATCATATTCAAGTATTCCATACACTGTTTCTTCCTGTTAGTAAGACTTTTAGTTCTCTCTCTCTTTAAAAAACAAACAGCCTTTCTTTTCATGCCACCTTTAAAAAGAGATATCCTGGCTTAAGAAGAACTTCTGAAAACCTATGGTCTGCAACACTGCAAGTGCCAATTTCTGCTTTCACACTAGTGCAATCTGATCACAGTTCCCATTGAGCCCTATTGGTGTTGCATGAGTAGGTTAGTAGAAATCTGTCCTCTGTTTCTTTAATAGTGGTGGTTGTGGCAAGATTATTCCTTTCTTTTGGGGAGGAGCCCAACTGCAGAAGAAAAAGCAAAGTTGGAGAATTTATTTTATGCTGTCTTCACCTTTACAGTTTTTGATATACCAAAGATTTTTGTATTGTCAACTCATAACAGCATCATAATAATTGTCAGGCTGAAAGTGGTGGTTTAGACACTTGGTTAGGGGGTAAGTTGGGGGATATGCACATTGAAGACGTCTACATTTTTTGAAAAAATTTCCACTGTTACTAACACCAGTTTTGCTGCACTGTAGTTAGCAATGTTGTGGGCTGCCTAACATCTAACTGTGTTGTTTAGACTTGTCCTAGGAGGACTTGATGTCATGGTGCTTAAAAAGTTGGCAACCACTAGCAGCTGGTCTTCAGTGGCGTTCCCAGTGTTGCTACCATCAATGAACCCTTGCTCCCTATACTTGTTGGAGTAAGCAGCCCAAATCCAGCCTGGGTTGGTAGTAACAAATCCACAAACGTATTCATTCAAGGAAAACCTCAGGCTATGATAACATGAAAACAAAATGCTGCAATTATCAGAGGCATACAAAAGAAGAGGGAATTAATAAATCCTTGAAATTCTCAGATCTTTAATCTTGACTCTTTGGCCCTTAGGTATCTTCAGATCACTCAGGAAATATTTATGCAAAACCCCCGTAGCTCTTTTCAGTAACTCCATGTCAAAATCAACAGAGTTGCAGAGTTTTGTTTGATATAGAACTGACAAAATTATACAATGCCCTTAGCAACAGATTTCAAATAAAACTGCATATGTGAACTTGCAGGGAGGTATTTTAATGACTTATTTCTTCCAGCAAAGCAGTAAACCTCAATTTAAAAAAGCATGACCCAAATACTGAATGCCTCGTCCAGTGTTAGCTAAGTGTAAGCAGGAATTGAGAGCAATAAACAACAATAATAAAATAATAATAATAAATAATAAAACCCCTCTATGTCTCAATCTTTATTCAAAACAAACAAAAAGCCCACATAAAACTAGCATCCAGAAAATTATCAGTTAATCTACAAACACTGGGCTATTTCCTGAGGTCCTAATTCATTTTTTTACTTGGCAAACTCTGCTAGATCTCAATAAAAAATGAGTTGGAGCCCCAAGTATTGACTCAATGTTTTCCACGTATATGAGATGAAAAAATGACTGAAAGAACAAATAACGATCCATTATATTAGCTGCTGAAATGGAAAGAGAAAGAGGGAGCAAAAGAAGCATAGGTGACGCAATTGCCTTAACATTCGCTGTCTGTCTGTAAGCACATGAGCAGTAGAGGACACCACAGATGGCAGACATAAGAAAAACTAATTGCTTCAGGTTTTAACCTATAGCTGCACTAGTCCTTGACAAAACTGCACAAGGTAGATAATGAGATACATTTGTATTTGTTAGCACAATTAAAAAATAACCTTGTGCCAAAAAGTTTCCCTTCATTAGGTTTTGTCTGTTTTTACAAATGTATGCTTTATTTAAGGATATTTTTAAAGGTCATTATACTGTAACATGGTCTATCAAATTTTAAAATCATTTCTGTAAATGACTGAAGAGACTTTTCTGGTTGGATTTGTGGGTCCAGTCAAAAGTAAAAAGTATTACATTAAATTAAAGTGCATATTTAGCTTAATGCCACATTTTTAACTGACCCCAGACCTACAAGTTATTCCTATATTAACAGCTGTATCAAGCAAAGTACTCCATAGACCAATATATCAAAATATGTGGGCTTTACTTGCTTTTTTTCTGTTCATTGCATATTTTATCTGAAGACGATATTTTTTTCTTTGGTATGATCAGTCTCTTTCCTACAGTGATTTTTCCATGATTGGGATGATACTCCTCACTCACTAACGAAGCCATAATTAATTACTTTAATGGACCAGTAGCCATAGTAGTGGCATTGAGATATCAAGTCAGTTATTTTCAAACTGTGTGTGAAAATCAATTCTAAGTAATCAATCCTAGACAGAGGGAGAGGTCTATAAAATGTCATGCAGCAGCGTACAAGCAAAACTGGTTGGCTTAGTTCTGCCATCCTTATATTCCCATTTACACTTATCACACTGGGAAACATATTGCCCTTGATCTCATAGAAGGGAGAACTCTTTTCGTCTGTGACAGCATGAAACCAGGTACAATGATAAATATGTGGGCCAGTTAGGAATGCTTAGTAGGTTGGTGGAAGCTGGCATACCAGTTGTTTCTGCTTAGTGATACTTTAAAAAACAACAACAAAAAAACCAGAAAATTTCCACAGAAGTCATGTAAGAGCTTCCTGGGAGTGCAGCTAGTAAGTTATATCAAGTTTCCTTCTCTTTTCAGCTTCCTAAAATTATGATTTGGACAAAACTTGAAACATAGACCTTCTGTGTGAACGAGCAGATTTTACTGTGAACAAGTTAGTGGAGGAGGGGAGCCAAATCCCTCACCTACCATTTACATGAACAAAGCCCAGGGAAATAGGAGATGAAAAGTCACGCACCGCTAACAGTTTACAAATGGTATATCCCTTTCTATTTGACATGATTTGATAAAAAAGAAAATCTAATACATGTTTTTATCTTACCTAACATCTGAGTGAGAAACACCTGCAAGTCATTTAGTATCCAGTTAGCCAAGTCTATAATAGGAGGATTTTAGTTTCTGACCCTTTTCTTTGTCTTGAATCATTTAGCCATATATAAATTCTGACAGGTCTTGTCTTTTGTGGAAAGGAAGCTTGCATCTAATCTCTGTCACAGTGATTTTCAGAACTAACATTTCCTAATGCCTTTAGAGATGTTAATACTGTTTTTAGGGGGTGAGGGGAGGGAGGGCAAGAAGGGTAATGGAGAAAAAGCAAGACTGACAAAGTAGTATCAACAAAATGTTCCTTATCTCTTACAGTATGAATGTTGTGTACACTTTGTTTTGTTCACAATAAGTGAGCAGCAGGCAGGCAGAGAAGTAGGGAAAAGATCTTTATTGAGCATGCATAGAAGCACATATTACATGCTGAGAAATCAGTGCTTGCCCAGTACCACCCTTGCCACCAACTCCCATTCCTGAGCTCCAGGTGTCACAGCAAAATAGGGTACTCCTGAAACCTGACTCTTTCTTCAGGCCTACTCATCGTGCCACATACTTATATGTGTCACAGTTTTAAGGCAGAAAATTGTATTTGATCTATTTAGTATTCAGACTGTAGTGGCATTATTTCAACATGGGTGTACTGATATGTTAAAAGAACATTATTAAGGTTGCACAGTCAAGCATTCAAAAGATAGCCTTAATTCTGGTATTTCCTGTCTCAGAAACCTTAATTTGTCCCCTGGTGCATATGCATTATGATGCAGTCATTCACACCAACAAACACCCACCCTCCACCACTACCGCCACCACCACCAAAAAGCAAACTGGAAAAAAAATAAATTCCATCATGTCACATCATATTGACACCCACATGGGTCACCACAAGGGTGGAACCTTTACATCCACCACACAGGTATCTGCTTCTTTAGCTAATGGAGAAACTGCCGGCAATAGTAGGCTGTCATCCTCTAAGTGGACCAGCTCTAGAGGGGGATGGAACACTTTGCCAGTGGGTTTCACAGATATTTGCTGACAGCAGAGGAAGCTGAGACTCAGGGTCTGGAGATGTTCCATTGCAGGCTCTACATGGGAGTGTTTCCTAGTGGGCACAGATTCTTTTGCCCATTTCCCCATGTTACCCTGTCCCCCCTAACCTATTCCTGTCCCAACCCTCTCCCTTCTTTGCTCCTCATCTTCAGGGCCGGCTCCAGGCACCAGCCGACCAAACACGTGCTTGGGGTGGCACCTTGTAAGGGGCGGCCCATCTTGGGGTGGCGGGGCGGCGCTCTGGGGTTTTTTGTTTGTTTGTTTGTTTTGTTTCGGCGGGGCAGCGTTCGGGTTTTTTTTTGTTTGGTTTTTTTTTTGGCGGGGCGGGGCGGCACTTGGGGTTGGTTTTTTTTGGTTCGGCGGGACGGCGCTCAGGGTTTTTTGTGGTTTTTTTTGGTTTGACGGGGCGGCACTCGGGGTTTTTTTGTTTCGGCAGCGCAGCGCTTGGTTTTTTTTTGTTTCGGTGGGGCGGTGCTCGGGGCTTTTTTTGTTTCGGCGTGGCGGCGCTCGGGGGGGTTGTTTTTGTTTCGGCGTGGCGGCGCTCGGGAGGGGGGTTTGTTACAGCGGGGCGGCACCCTTTTTTTTTTTTTTTGGCTTGGGGCGGCAAAAAAGTTAGAGCCGGCCCTGCTTATCTTGGTCTCTTTCTCCTCAACTAGTCAGTCCCATTTCCACTCCACGGACTTCTCATCCCAGTTCCAGTTTGTTTGCCTAGGCTGTCCTAGTCTTACCCATCTGGACTCATCCTTCCAGTCCAAGTCTGCCCCAGCTCCCAGTGTCCTTGCCCAGCTACTGGGGCTAGCAGAGTGGGGTGGAGCATAGGAGAGAGAGGCTCCCTGCTTTCAGTTCTGGTGCCTGGAGCTGGCCCAACAGTGAAAGTCCTACTCAGCCCTGTGGTGGAGCATGCCCAGTGCAGATGGAATCCTTTGGAAATTTAGCTCCAAAACTCTCTACTGAGCATGTGCAAAGTATGATTTTTCAAAGGTTTATAACCTGGACAAATGTAGGCAAATTTTCATGGAGATGGCACATCCCTGACACAAGGGCCACCCCCTGCCAAACTTCAAGTCTCTGCTGCTAAGAATGGGGTGCTTCTCAAAGAAAATGTTGCAAGAATTTGTTAACATAGACAAAACAATATTTTTCCTTTACCTCATTCTTGGAAATGGTGAACTATTTTAACTGAAAATTTCCCCAAAAAATCAGCCTGAAGCAGACATCTGGTATGAAAAATTTCTTCCCAAATGGTTAAAGTTTGGCAAAGTTGTAAGCAACAAGGTCTTATAATGGGAAATGTTGGGTAACCTTAATAATAGGTAGTGCTATCAGCCTCAGCTATAATTACTACTTTTTTGTTTTTAAAGACTATATTGTTGTGAGGGTTTAAAGAATACCAATAGAGTCAGCACTTCTAATAAATACTTCAAGTCTCCACATCGGGGCCGGCGCAACCCATTAGGCGACCTAGGCGGTCGCCTAGGGCACTACAATTTGGGGGGCGGCTACCGCGGCGGTATTTCAGCGGCGGGACCTTCCGCCGCCTCTGTGGGGGGCGGCCTTTCGGGGCGGGACCTTCCACTGCCTAGGGCGGCAGAAAAGCTGGCGGCGCTCCTGCTCCACATTATGATGAAAGCACAACAAAGAGTCTGTTTTGCAGTTGAACTGACATTTTTCTGACATGTAAATATGAAAAATTATCCAGATATCCTCTGGACAAGACACTAAATTGTGTTTTCTCCTACCTATATGCTGGTTGCATTGATAAACGTTAAAAAGCATTTGGCACTTGGATAATCCAAATGATGTGGCTAATGTTCATTCTTGCAGGTGCTGTTCAATAAATACCTGTATATTAGTTTAATAAATAATAAAATGGGCTCTGGCATCAAAGGGATTATGGATGAATTACAGGCAAGCAATCTCCCCCCTCCTCACCAAATGGCTGCTACAGTTGTCTGCACAGTAAAGGCTGGATCCAAACCCCTTTAAATCAACAGTGGAAGTAAGAATCAGGCATTAAATGCTGTAAAAATATTCAGAATGTCTTTTATACCTTGTTCATGTCACAACTTGAATCTAATGATCAGTGATTGAGCCTATCCCCAACAACAGCTGCATCATTTTTGTCTGACTTCAAAACGTCTAAAATATTTTGCTCCTTTGCTATTTTCCTTATGTTGGCCAAATCCTAAAAAACATGCCAGCTCAAGTGTGATTTTTCTCTTTGAACCCACAGTGCCAGGTGCTGTGTATTATAGATTCTTTGCGCCAAAATCTGCTCTCAATTATGCTCATGCCACCCCACTGAAGTCATGGGTGTGACCCAATTGACAGTAACAGGTATAACTCAGGATGGAATTTAGACCCTTGTTATTAGTCACCTAATAATGCCTAGGGGAAGTGAAGTAAAAGGATGATGTAGCAGCCTACACTGACATTGGGCACTATGAGTCTTACAAATAATGAGCTAGGTGGGGCAGTTGATTAATAGACTAGCCTTTCATCCCTGGAAATCTAGACTCAAATCAGTTTTATTCACCATTTAAAATGCATTTGGCAATTTTAGCCTAGTTTCTAATGTCAATTAGTCCACACTACAAAACTGCTTTTGGACAAATGGCAAGCTTTGCTTAAAGAGTCCTAGGGCTGAAATAAAAGTGATGTAAAATAAAAGATTAGGAGAGAGAGAGTGTGTGGGTGTGGGTTAGGGGAGGAGAGAAAACAACTTCATTCACATTTAAGAAGGAATTCATCCCAAAGCATGGTTAAAGAACTTGTTTTGTAAATGTTCTGGTTATAGTGAGTTGGTTAACATTAACAAGCTTTTAAAATTAATCTCTGATGGGTTTTCTAGATTTCCCTGCTATGATGAATTCTAAGTTCCTTTAAACTTTTTCATAGACCTCTTATGTGTGTGTAGGTCACTCTTCTTTGTGGGCTCAGAACAAACCCAGATGAGTCAAATGGAGGCATTGTTGTGAGCCACCTTCCATCTTTGAGCACGGAGGAAGATATAACTTTTTACTTCTCATTTGGCAACGTGGACTGCTAATGAACTTGATTTGTGGCTCCGTGGGTCTGCTTCCAAACAACTTTTTGGCTCCTGGATCTGGACTGGGCTCTGAAAGGTATCAAGCCAGAGAAGCCCAGAGGGCACCCTGCAGCCAAAAAGAGCATACAGCTCATAGCTATGGGAAGGTGTTAAATAAATATTCTGTAAATAAAATTACAGTACCAGGGCAGGTAAAGGCAAATTACTAGTATATAGAACTCTCTTTAGCTGACCTCAGGTACCATCAGTCATCCAGAAGAGAGCTCAGCCCCATGTTAGGGCTTCAAAGGTTTGAATAAAATGTACTTACTATTCTCTCTAAGGACAAAGCGCTTTGGTCCAAGTTTGGAAGACTGTGGACTAAGTACTTGTCTACACAGGGAAATTGATGGGAATAGCTATTGTGGAATAAGGTATTCCACAATAATTCTCTATGTGTCTCCCTGTAAACACTCTAGTCTGGAATAAAAATAATTTTATTCTGGAATAATTTGTTTATGCACAAAGTGCATTAATTGTTCCAGAATAAAGTGACTTTTATTCCATAACAGAGTGTCCATATGGGGAGCTGTTCTGGAATAGCTGTTGTGAAATAGCTTATTCTAATAGGTATTCAGTTTCCCATGTAGACAAGTGCATAGGGGCCATGTCTACACTAGGAAAAATATTTGTTTTTACAATGAAATAACTAACAGATGATAGCTAATACATTATAAAATCCTAGAGTAGGCAGGGAGGTAGTAGTCTTACCTTGATGTGTAGCTGGTCAAGGCCCTTTATTGAATTTACTAAAACAAGCTATAACAGTATAATGTACTGAAAGCAATTATATTGGTGTAAAGACCTTTATACTGGTGTGAACACCTTTATACCAGTATAGCTGTATTCACATTAGGAGATTACACCAATGTAACTAAATATTTTTTCTAATGATTTAGTTAAATCAGTGCAAAAGCTGTGTGTTGACAATCCAGTAAAGAGAATAAGATTTGTAATGCAGCCTCTGACTGAAGGATCTCACATCTCAGCAGCCAGTCTCAGGATTACTTCACACAAGCTGTTAGGAATATGGTGTCAAATAAATACACGTTAATGCCATGTTGCTGCAAAAGCCTAACTTCTTCTGTGTTTGGTTGTTTAAAAGAGACACAAGATTTAACTGAATATGGTATAACCTATGTTAAGACAAACCACATGGTCTAAGTAGTACTGTGTTGTATACAGTCTATAGTTATTTTGGAATAACTGTCAACAGTTAACAGTTTGTAAACAGACAGATGCTTGGAAAATCAGGCATAGTCAGTCAGTTCTTTGTAGCCTTACAGAAAATGAACCAGAAGCTGGCAACAAAAATGTGTTATAATAAATTGATATATGCCATCAAAGATACCTCTTCCAGTATAAGAATATTCATTTGTGCCATAGGCAAAGTCGATAAGCAGTAGGTGGTTCTAGTGCCCACATCATGAATGCTTTCTTAAGAATCTGATAGCACACGTTAATTTATTATAAGTCATTCCCTTTGTTTTCTGCAGACATTCTTCTGTGTATCTTTAAAGCTTCCCTCATTTGTTTGTGCTGGAATGTTTCCAAATCTGGATCATTCCTTCACTGAAAGTTCTGAGTGTGCTTGGACTGCCAGACTGGGACCCTGGCATGGCAAAGAGAAGTCAGAAATAATTGGGGCAGTGATGGGGTTGGTGAAAATGCTATATAATGCCACTATGTGCATTAGTTCTTAGATAATCATATATTCAGCACTCTCTCCAACTAATCAGACTGCAGCTTTTCTTCAAGTCACTTATGTGACGATGCGGTTCTGGCGGAACCCAACTGAGAGTGCCAACTCAGGACAAATTGCTCAAATAGGGCAGTTACAGCCCAAGGCTGGGGTTTCTTCCACCTCTAGGGCAAACCAAACCAGCCAGATTAGGAGGACTTCGGTCTCACCCCACTGGCTAACCGCAAGTCTCACAAGCAATCTCCTTAGGCACTCCAGTTTCCCAGTATTACCACCAGTGCCACTCGTTATGGGGACAAATGGTTATGAAAACCAATATCCCAGTAAAAGAAAAAGGTTCTCCTGATCCCAAAGGACCAAGCCCCAGACCCAGGTAAATATACAAATCAGATCTTACCCACAAATCACGCTGTTGCCAATCCTTTAGAACCTAAAATCTAAAGGTTTATTCATAAAAGGAAAAAGATAGAGATGAGAGTTAGAATTGGTTAAATGGAATCAATTACATACAGTAATGGCACAGTTCTTGGTTCAGGCTTGCAGCAGCAATAGAATAAACTGCAGGTTCAAATCAAGTCTCTGGAATACATCCCCCGCTGGGATGGGTCCTCAGTCCTTTGTTCAAAGCTTCAGCTTGTAGCAAAGTTCCTCCAGAGGTATGAAGCACGATTGAAGACCCAATGGAGATGGGGCATCAGCCTTATATAGTCTTTTCCAGGTGTAAGAACACCTCTTTTCTGTTCTCACTGTGGAAAATTACATCAAAATGGAGCCTGGAGTCACATGGGCCAGTCCCTGCATACTTTGCTGAGTCTGAAGGCATATTGGCCTTCTCTCAATGGGTCCATTGTATAGCTGATGGTCCTTAATGGGCCATCAAGCAGGCTAGGCAGAGCTAATCCCAGCTTGTCTGGGATGTCACCCAGAAGCATAGCATAAGTTTGCCATACAGACAGTATAGAGCCAATATTCATAACTTCAACTACAAAACTGATACACCCATATAGACAGCATAATCATAACCAGTAAACCATAACCTTGTCTTAGACACCCCATTTGACCCCCTTTATACAAGATTTGGGTGCCACTACAGGACCTTGGTTGCAACAATGATCTATATGGTCCCAGTTTATGTCAATAACGTCACACCCCCAACGCAAAATTGATGCAGGAAGGGATGACACAAACATCACTGACTGCATCCCAAGAGCCCCCCATCCTTGGGTCTGTCTCGCTACAGCTAGTATTGGGTTAGAAGCCATACCAGTGTACAACAGAAATGGTTTATCAAAGTCATGTTCAACAACATGATTGAACCTCTTTACAAACTCAAGGTAAAACTTAGTTAGAACAATAGTGGATTGGATCTGCTCTTGCAGCATGGTTCCTGTATGTCTCATGTGATCTTGCCAAGAGCTAAAGCAAATAGCTATTTTATCCATACAAGCTCGGGCAAATGTTTGGAACCCAATTAACATCAAATAACTGCAGATATTAATGTTCTTCATAGTACAGGAATCTTGGCATTTAGCCATGAAAGCAATATGGTAGTGTGCCTCAGTCTTCCTTTTCACGCAGCACATTAGGTCTGGAATGTCTTTCTCCTTGTGAAAAGTTACAATACTGTTTACAGGCATTAACTGTGAAACATCAGTATAACAAGGCCTTTTAACATAACGTGCGTTCTCATGTAGTCCTTTTAACATGTTCAAGGGACTCTCCAAAAGATTAGGCACATTGTACATTTTTACAGTTTGTGGCAATAGCAAGACATTCATTACAGAGTTTACCATTAGCACTAACAACAAGTTCATTGCAAGTGTCCATCTACAATCATGTTTGTCATGCCCCACCTTTGGCTCAATACCATTGGAGTTTGGGCACTTTAGGGTTAACCTGTGGCTTCCCTTTGCAAAATTCAGTTTTCTCTTTCCTCCTTGTCCTGCAGGATCAAACCCTGATTTCTCTTGCTTAACAGAATTCACTGGCTGATGGGGTGGGCTCTCTGTGCTAACAGCTATTAGCAAGTCCTTCCTCTCCCAGCCAGGCAAGTAATTTGCACTACCCCAGACCAGAGCCAGTCCACCAGTTTTCATATTCGTAACTGCTATCATTTTCAAGGCTGGACTCTGTCTTAAAGAGATACCACACAAATCTAAACAGTCTGAGGGTGAGAGTTTGCTTGCTCTCCCCTGCATCCTCAAGCATTTAGCCATAAAACTGTTCTGCTTTGAAACACCGGTAACCAAATCTGTCCTCAGACCCTGAAGCACAAACTGCTCCTCTAAAGAATCAGAATGGAGACATTCCTGTTCCAACAACATTGTCTCCCCAACAAGTTGGCCCCACACAGCCACTTGGCTATAGGGCTGCCTCAATTCCTTAACAACTTTTACTTTCTCTGAGACCTTCTCAAAGCTACCCACACTGGATCTTTCAAAAGGAAAGTCAGTGGATCCATTCACAACAGACAATTTCTGGCTGTTAGGAACTGAAACTTCCTTGATTAAATCACTCTCACACCCTTCAGTTGCAGTGAACTGCTTGCACAGATTTCCATGAGGATTCCTTTCCCCAGGAGCTTTTCTAAGCAGCAATTCACCCCTCACAGAAATTCTGCCCTTACCCTCTTCACCTAGGGCTTGCTCTAAAGGAACACTTCCCTGAGCAACAACAGACTCTGTCTGGGTCTTACTTACATTCAGGATCACCTTTGGCCCATCAGGCAGATTTCTACACAATCCCCTTTCAGGCAAACCCATAGACTCACTATATGAAAGGTCAGAAGCATTCTCCTTTCCTTTGCCACACACAAGCTTAGGAATTTTGTCCTTTCTGCTACAAGTTGTTAAACTGTCCGTAGGTACCACAACCAAATTACCTTTCTGCTCTCCTCGTGCCCTGGCTAGGGTATCACCCTGATTAGACAGAGCTGTTACACCCTTCTCCAACCACACATTAGCAACAGGCAAAATACAAGCAGCAGAATTGTCTGGTCTCTGGGATTTTGCTAGGACACTAACTGGATGCAACCTAGTTACAGTGCCATTCTCCCCAGCAGACACAAACTTGGGACCATTTCCTTCCTGGGCTTTAGTTGAATCCAGAACCAAATCTGAGACAACTGCACTATTCTCAACCATCACAGGCTGAAAGGCACCCTCTGTCTGCTCCACAGTCAAGAAAGAGTTGGAGACACATTTTCCTTTACTATACATACAGTATGGGATTTCATTTCCCTTGTCCCAGCACACAGGGCCGTTCACAGACAACTGCTTGGAGACTGAGGTAGCTTCCTCCATAGGCAAGTCAATACCCCTGACAGACACAGGCACATTTCCTTCACTGTCACTATTCTTCACACAGGAAACAGGTAAGGTATAGGGACATTCATCTTCCACTTTCCTTGCCTTCCCAAACTGCTGACTAGATAAAGCCATCAGCTCACAAGGCTGCCTAGGCTCATCCAAAATCTCCTTGTTTTCCTCTCCCTTCGCTTGATCTAATTTCAGATTTATTTCTGAGACATTAGATAGACATTCAGAAACTTCATTCACAGCCAAACAGCTACTTTCCAAAGACAAACTTTTGGAGAAACCTTCCATAGGCACAACCTTAGGATCAATCCTCTCCTGTGCCTGGTTTGTGTTAACTTGACTGACCATAGCTTTAATATCATTTCCAATCATAATATCCTTAGGGATTGTGTCTTTTACTCCCACAACCATGGTGCCCTCAAATCCCTTCCATTTCAGGTGGATTTTAGCCAAAGGCACCCGGACAAAATACTCAGAAAAGGCTACAACAGTCACATCTTCACCTGGCCAATAATCTTCCTCCCTGACAAGACTTGCTTTAACCAAAGTGATATCTGCTGCAGTGTCCCTCCATGCCATACACCTTACTCCATTCACTTCTGCACTGCTAATAAACTCTGCATTATTTCCCCCATATTTAGCTTTAATGTGAGTTTTAAGGTCAAAATTTTCAGAGACCACAGAAACAGCATTTGCACACAGGGCACCAATGCTGGGCTCTGTGTAGCTTGCCTGTGAGTTTATAACAACAGGGTTAGCATTTGCCGTGGCATTTGGGGTTGCTGGTTTTGGGCTGCCCTTCAGTGTTGGGCAGTCTGGTCTCATGTGGCCCAGCATACCACAGTGATAGCATGTAACCTGTTCCCTCCTGGGATGTGAGTTCCTACCCTCCGGGCCCCCTTGAACTCCTTTAGAAGAGTCAGGTTTACTTTTAAATCCTTCCCTCCTCTTGAACTGGGGAGAATGGTGATTAGTTTTCCCCGGGGTTTTACACCCTTCTCGAGCCCTGTTTTGGGTGTGGGCATCCGCAATCTCTGCTGCCCGTAGGACTGACTCAGGGTCCCTATCACACACAGCTGCTCTCACATTGTCAGGCACAATGTCTAAGAACTGTTCCAAAGTTATTAAATCCAGCAGTTTTTCAAAACTCTCATGCGCCTTGGCTCCCACAACCCACTTTTTAACAAAACCCATCAGCTTATGAGCACATTCTACAAAAGTACAATCCTTAGACATTTTAAACTCTCTAAACTTAACTCTGTAAGATTCAGGAGTAACCTTGAACCGCCTTAACACAGAATCCTTAAACCGCTCATAATCCAAGGCTTCTTGTTCCCCCAATTCATTAAATACCTCCCTGGCTTTTCCAGTCAGTCTAGTCAGCAGGACAGGCATTCGCTGACCCTCGGGGATCTGGTACAGATTGCAAAGGCGTTCAAAGGTAGATAAAAACTCCTCTATATCCTCAGTATCGTTGTAAATGGGACACATCCTTTCCCAGTTTTTCTCATGGCGGGGGGGAAGTGGAGTACCAGGTGGGGATGACTTTCTCCGCTCTTCCATTACTTGGAGCTGAAGTCTGGCCGTCTCCTGTTCCATCTTGTGAGTCTCCTGTTCCATCCTGCGAGTCTCCTGTTCAGCAGCGAGCAGCTCTAGACGCCCCTTACGAGATCTCTCTTCTAATTCTGCTATTTTTTGCTTCTCCAGCAATCGAAGATCTGCTAGCTTCTGTTCATGCTCAAATTGCAGTTTACTTGTCACCTTTTGCATCCTAATTTTTTCTGCATCTTCTGTAGCCTCAGGTAAGGGCTGTGCTCTTGCCCCCTGATCACTGGCTATTAATAGATTTCTCAGTTCTTCCTTTGCTCAGCCATTGCAGCAGCTATTTAACCAACAAAACTCTCAATCCCAAAATTCAAATTTGGATAGCGTGGGGTTCTGACCCAAAGCTTAATTGACCTGGTTCTGTGGATCCTGCCGACTACGCCACTGTGACGATGCGGTTCTGGCGGAACCCAACTGAGAGTGCCAACTCAGGACAAATTGCTCAAATAGGGCAGTTACAGCCCAAGGCTGGGGTTTCTTCCACCTCTAGGGCAAACCAAACCAGCCAGATTAGGAGGACTTCGGTCTCACCCCACTGGCTAACCGCAAGTCTCACAAGCAATCTCCTTAGGCACTCCAGTTTCCCAGTATTACCACCAGTGCCACTCGTTATGGGGACAAATGGTTATGAAAACCAATATCCCAGTAAAAGAAAAAGGTTCTCCTGATCCCAAAGGACCAAGCCCCAGACCCAGGTAAATATACAAATCAGATCTTACCCACAAATCACGCTGTTGCCAATCCTTTAGAACCTAAAATCTAAAGGTTTATTCATAAAAGGAAAAAGATAGAGATGAGAGTTAGAATTGGTTAAATGGAATCAATTACATACAGTAATGGCACAGTTCTTGGTTCAGGCTTGCAGCAGCAATAGAATAAACTGCAGGTTCAAATCAAGTCTCTGGAATACATCCCCCGCTGGGATGGGTCCTCAGTCCTTTGTTCAAAGCTTCAGCTTGTAGCAAAGTTCCTCCAGAGGTATGAAGCACGATTGAAGACCCAATGGAGATGGGGCATCAGCCTTATATAGTCTTTTCCAGGTGTAAGAACACCTCTTTTCTGTTCTCACTGTGGAAAATTACATCAAAATGGAGCCTGGAGTCACATGGGCCAGTCCCTGCATACTTTGCTGAGTCTGAAGGCATATTGGCCTTCTCTCAATGGGTCCATTGTATAGCTGATGGTCCTTAATGGGCCATCAAGCAGGCTAGGCAGAGCTAATCCCAGCTTGTCTGGGATGTCACCCAGAAGCATAGCATAAGTTTGCCATACAGACAGTATAGAGCCAATATTCATAACTTCAACTACAAAACTGATACACCCATATAGACAGCATAATCATAACCAGTAAACCATAACCTTGTCTTAGACACCCCATTTGACCCCCTTTATACAAGATTTGGGTGCCACTACAGGACCTTGGTTGCAACAATGATCTATATGGTCCCAGTTTATGTCAATAACGTCACACCCCCAACGCAAAATTGATGCAGGAAGGGATGACACAAACATCACTGACTGCATCCCAAGAGCCCCCCATCCTTGGGTCTGTCTCGCTACAGCTAGTATTGGGTTAGAAGCCATACCAGTGTACAACAGAAATGGTTTATCAAAGTCATGTTCAACAACATGATTGAACCTCTTTACAAACTCAAGGTAAAACTTAGTTAGAACAATAGTGGATTGGATCTGCTCTTGCAGCATGGTTCCTGTATGTCTCATGTGATCTTGCCAAGAGCTAAAGCAAATAGCTATTTTATCCATACAAGCTCGGGCAAATGTTTGGAACCCAATTAACATCAAATAACTGCAGATATTAATGTTCTTCATAGTACAGGAATCTTGGCATTTAGCCATGAAAGCAATATGGTAGTGTGCCTCAGTCTTCCTTTTCACGCAGCACATTAGGTCTGGAATGTCTTTCTCCTTGTGAAAAGTTACAATACTGTTTACAGGCATTAACTGTGAAACATCAGTATAACAAGGCCTTTTAACATAACGTGCGTTCTCATGTAGTCCTTTTAACATGTTCAAGGGACTCTCCAAAAGATTAGGCACATTGTACATTTTTACAGTTTGTGGCAATAGCAAGACATTCATTACAGAGTTTACCATTAGCACTAACAACAAGTTCATTGCAAGTGTCCATCTACAATCATGTTTGTCATGCCCCACCTTTGGCTCAATACCATTGGAGTTTGGGCACTTTAGGGTTAACCTGTGGCTTCCCTTTGCAAAATTCAGTTTTCTCTTTCCTCCTTGTCCTGCAGGATCAAACCCTGATTTCTCTTGCTTAACAGAATTCACTGGCTGATGGGGTGGGCTCTCTGTGCTAACAGCTATTAGCAAGTCCTTCCTCTCCCAGCCAGGCAAGTAATTTGCACTACCCCAGACCAGAGCCAGTCCACCAGTTTTCATATTCGTAACTGCTATCATTTTCAAGGCTGGACTCTGTCTTAAAGAGATACCACACAAATCTAAACAGTCTGAGGGTGAGAGTTTGCTTGCTCTCCCCTGCATCCTCAAGCATTTAGCCATAAAACTGTTCTGCTTTGAAACACCGGTAACCAAATCTGTCCTCAGACCCTGAAGCACAAACTGCTCCTCTAAAGAATCAGAATGGAGACATTCCTGTTCCAACAACATTGTCTCCCCAACAAGTTGGCCCCACACAGCCACTTGGCTATAGGGCTGCCTCAATTCCTTAACAACTTTTACTTTCTCTGAGACCTTCTCAAAGCTACCCACACTGGATCTTTCAAAAGGAAAGTCAGTGGATCCATTCACAACAGACAATTTCTGGCTGTTAGGAACTGAAACTTCCTTGATTAAATCACTCTCACACCCTTCAGTTGCAGTGAACTGCTTGCACAGATTTCCATGAGGATTCCTTTCCCCAGGAGCTTTTCTAAGCAGCAATTCACCCCTCACAGAAATTCTGCCCTTACCCTCTTCACCTAGGGCTTGCTCTAAAGGAACACTTCCCTGAGCAACAACAGACTCTGTCTGGGTCTTACTTACATTCAGGATCACCTTTGGCCCATCAGGCAGATTTCTACACAATCCCCTTTCAGGCAAACCCATAGACTCACTATATGAAAGGTCAGAAGCATTCTCCTTTCCTTTGCCACACACAAGCTTAGGAATTTTGTCCTTTCTGCTACAAGTTGTTAAACTGTCCGTAGGTACCACAACCAAATTACCTTTCTGCTCTCCTCGTGCCCTGGCTAGGGTATCACCCTGATTAGACAGAGCTGTTACACCCTTCTCCAACCACACATTAGCAACAGGCAAAATACAAGCAGCAGAATTGTCTGGTCTCTGGGATTTTGCTAGGACACTAACTGGATGCAACCTAGTTACAGTGCCATTCTCCCCAGCAGACACAAACTTGGGACCATTTCCTTCCTGGGCTTTAGTTGAATCCAGAACCAAATCTGAGACAACTGCACTATTCTCAACCATCACAGGCTGAAAGGCACCCTCTGTCTGCTCCACAGTCAAGAAAGAGTTGGAGACACATTTTCCTTTACTATACATACAGTATGGGATTTCATTTCCCTTGTCCCAGCACACAGGGCCGTTCACAGACAACTGCTTGGAGACTGAGGTAGCTTCCTCCATAGGCAAGTCAATACCCCTGACAGACACAGGCACATTTCCTTCACTGTCACTATTCTTCACACAGGAAACAGGTAAGGTATAGGGACATTCATCTTCCACTTTCCTTGCCTTCCCAAACTGCTGACTAGATAAAGCCATCAGCTCACAAGGCTGCCTAGGCTCATCCAAAATCTCCTTGTTTTCCTCTCCCTTCGCTTGATCTAATTTCAGATTTATTTCTGAGACATTAGATAGACATTCAGAAACTTCATTCACAGCCAAACAGCTACTTTCCAAAGACAAACTTTTGGAGAAACCTTCCATAGGCACAACCTTAGGATCAATCCTCTCCTGTGCCTGGTTTGTGTTAACTTGACTGACCATAGCTTTAATATCATTTCCAATCATAATATCCTTAGGGATTGTGTCTTTTACTCCCACAACCATGGTGCCCTCAAATCCCTTCCATTTCAGGTGGATTTTAGCCAAAGGCACCCGGACAAAATACTCAGAAAAGGCTACAACAGTCACATCTTCACCTGGCCAATAATCTTCCTCCCTGACAAGACTTGCTTTAACCAAAGTGATATCTGCTGCAGTGTCCCTCCATGCCATACACCTTACTCCATTCACTTCTGCACTGCTAATAAACTCTGCATTATTTCCCCCATATTTCGCTTTAATGTGAGTTTTAAGGTCAAAATTTTCAGAGACCACAGAAACAGCATTTGCACACAGGGCACCAATGCTGGGCTCTGTGTAGCTTGCCTGTGAGTTTATAACAACAGGGTTAGCATTTGCCGTGGCATTTGGGGTTGCTGGTTTTGGGCTGCCCTTCAGTGTTGGGCAGTCTGGTCTCATGTGGCCCAGCATACCACAGTGATAGCATGTAACCTGTTCCCTCCTGGGATGTGAGTTCCTACCCTCCGGGCCCCCTTGAACTCCTTTAGAAGAGTCAGGTTTACTTTTAAATCCTTCCCTCCTCTTGAACTGGGGAGAATGGTGATTAGTTTTCCCCGGGGTTTTACACCCTTCTCGAGCCCTGTTTTGGGTGTGGGCATCCGCAATCTCTGCTGCCCGTAGGACTGACTCAGGGTCCCTATCACACACAGCTGCTCTCACATTGTCAGGCACAATGTCTAAGAACTGTTCCAAAGTTATTAAATCCAGCAGTTTTTCAAAACTCTCATGCGCCTTGGCTCCCACAACCCACTTTTTAACAAAACCCATCAGCTTATGAGCACATTCTACAAAAGTACAATCCTTAGACATTTTAAACTCTCTAAACTTAACTCTGTAAGATTCAGGAGTAACCTTGAACCGCCTTAACACAGAATCCTTAAACCGCTCATAATCCAAGGCTTCTTGTTCCCCCAATTCATTAAATACCTCCCTGGCTTTTCCAGTCAGTCTAGTCAGCAGGACAGGCATTCGCTGACCCTCGGGGATCTGGTACAGATTGCAAAGGCGTTCAAAGGTAGATAAAAACTCCTCTATATCCTCAGTATCGTTGTAAATGGGACACATCCTTTCCCAGTTTTTCTCATGGCGGGGGGGAAGTGGAGTACCAGGTGGGGATGACTTTCTCCGCTCTTCCATTACTTGGAGCTGAAGTCTGGCCGTCTCCTGTTCCATCTTGTGAGTCTCCTGTTCCATCCTGCGAGTCTCCTGTTCAGCAGCGAGCAGCTCTAGACGCCCCTTACGAGATCTCTCTTCTAATTCTGCTATTTTTTGCTTCTCCAGCAATCGAAGATCTGCTAGCTTCTGTTCATGCTCAAATTGCAGTTTACTTGTCACCTTTTGCATCCTAATTTTTTCTGCATCTTCTGTAGCCTCAGGTAAGGGCTGTGCTCTTGCCCCCTGATCACTGGCTATTAATAGATTTCTCAGTTCTTCCTTTGCTCAGCCATTGCAGCAGCTATTTAACCAACAAAACTCTCAATCCCAAAATTCAAATTTGGATAGCGTGGGGTTCTGACCCAAAGCTTAATTGACCTGGTTCTGTGGATCCTGCCGACTACGCCACTGTGACGATGCGGTTCTGGCGGAACCCAACTGAGAGTGCCAACTCAGGACAAATTGCTCAAATAGGGCAGTTACAGCCCAAGGCTGGGGTTTCTTCCACCTCTAGGGCAAACCAAACCAGCCAGATTAGGAGGACTTCGGTCTCACCCCACTGGCTAACCGCAAGTCTCACAAGCAATCTCCTTAGGCACTCCAGTTTCCCAGTATTACCACCAGTGCCACTCGTTATGGGGACAAATGGTTATGAAAACCAATATCCCAGTAAAAGAAAAAGGTTCTCCTGATCCCAAAGGACCAAGCCCCAGACCCAGGTAAATATACAAATCAGATCTTACCCACAAATCACGCTGTTGCCAATCCTTTAGAACCTAAAATCTAAAGGTTTATTCATAAAAGGAAAAAGATAGAGATGAGAGTTAGAATTGGTTAAATGGAATCAATTACATACAGTAATGGCACAGTTCTTGGTTCAGGCTTGCAGCAGCAATAGAATAAACTGCAGGTTCAAATCAAGTCTCTGGAATACATCCCCCGCTGGGATGGGTCCTCAGTCCTTTGTTCAAAGCTTCAGCTTGTAGCAAAGTTCCTCCAGAGGTATGAAGCACGATTGAAGACCCAATGGAGATGGGGCATCAGCCTTATATAGTCTTTTCCAGGTGTAAGAACACCTCTTTTCTGTTCTCACTGTGGAAAATTACATCAAAATGGAGCCTGGAGTCACATGGGCCAGTCCCTGCATACTTTGCTGAGTCTGAAGGCATATTGGCCTTCTCTCAATGGGTCCATTGTATAGCTGATGGTCCTTAATGGGCCATCAAGCAGGCTAGGCAGAGCTAATCCCAGCTTGTCTGGGATGTCACCCAGAAGCATAGCATAAGTTTGCCATACAGACAGTATAGAGCCAATATTCATAACTTCAACTACAAAACTGATACACCCATATAGACAGCATAATCATAACCAGTAAACCATAACCTTGTCTTAGACACCCCATTTGACCCCCTTTATACAAGATTTGGGTGCCACTACAGGACCTTGGTTGCAACAATGATCTATATGGTCCCAGTTTATGTCAATAACGTCACAACTTAATAAAGTTTGATGTCCCACCAAAAGGATAACAAACATCCCCATCAGCCAATCCAGATTCCCCTCCGTGGAGAGCTGGATGAGATGAGATCATGGTCTCAGCAAAATTATAGAACTCTCAGAAGTGAAGCAGGGAAGCGAATTCCTAACCCTCTCATTTTAACTTCAGGTTGCCTCATGTTAGTGATGTAACAAAAACAAATAATAGCCGTTGCCTACCAGTCATTATTACACTACATAAGTTGTTCCGTTTTATGAGATTGGAACAGGAAGGAATAGTTCATTTAAATTTAAATACAGTTGATTTTCTAGATTTCTGTTGCAGTCATACTATTAGTTTGTTGTTCTTCAAACTAGGTTTCTAAATGCTTCTCCATAATTGAGTTAATGGGTCTTCATTCTCATTAAACAATATGGGTAGGAAAGAAATTATGATTCTACAGCTCATTGCTGAAAGTGTTCAGTAGGCACTTCTGATTCCAACACATTACAAATTTAAAGAAGAGTACTCTAGAAGATTGGTGAATCTTGAATGATGGTTTAATAATGGTGTAATAATTGATATAATTTATTTATATTCAAAATGTATGTAAATACCATTTGTATAGTATTTTTATCTGAATATCTTTAAGCACGCTGTAACAGTGAGGCACAGAGAAGCTAAGTGACTTGTGCTAAGAGCTGCACACAGGAAGCCATTTGAAGTACATAAAAACAACTCTCATAACTTTTCCAAAGTCACTCAGTCATCCAATTTCAGAGCTAGAATAGAATCCAGGTCTCACAACTCCCTTGTTCAGTGCTCTTGATGCTTTCCATAATTCTTATTAAAAAAAGAATGATGAAGGGCCTAAATTGGAATCCAGCTCACAGCGGCTTGCTGCAGTATCTCTGTGTGCCTTTCTGAAGTTGGAACCCCTGATGTTCTACAACACATTAGCACCAGTTTCCACATTAAGGCTGCAAACACTTGTACATGATTAACTTTATTACTGTGAATAGTCCCATTGACTTCAATAGGTCAATGTGGATGCAGTTATACCACTATAAAGGTGTCTAATACTGGTATACTTTATGGGAAAATGCTATACTGGTATTAACACCTTTAAACTGGCATAACCATCTCTACATTAGGGTGATAACACTATAACTATTTCAAAAAAATAGTTTAAAAAATAGTGTAAAAAAATCACACTCCTAACCAACATAGTTATACTGGTACCAAAACTATGTGCAGGCCATGCCTAAATGTCTGCATGATTAGCAACCAAGGTAAGAACATTTTTAATAGAGCTGGTCAGAAACTGGAATTTCCATTCTGGGAAAAATTATAGGTTTCAGAGTAGCAGCCGTGTTAGTCTGTATCCGCAAAAAGAACAGGAGTACTTGTGGCACCTTAGAGACTAACAAATTTATTAGAGCATAAGCTTCATCCGAAGAAGTGGGTTGTAGCCCACGAAAGCTTATGCTCTAATAAATTTGTTAGTCTCTAAGGTGCCACAAGTACTCCTGTTCTTTTTTGGGGGGGAAATTATGACATTTTGAAAGTTGTGTTTGTCCCAAATCAGGATGAAAAATCAAAATCTTGAAATATTTCGTGGAATGGAAATTCCAAAATATTTGTATTTGGAAACACTGAAACACCTTTACCAAAACAAATGATTTTGATAGTGTCAAAATGTTTCATTTCAATAATGATGATATATTTCATTTAGATGTCAAAACCTTATAATACAGACAAAAGAAGGCGAGCTAATACCTTTTATTGGACCAACTTCTGTTGGTGGTAGGGGCAAGTTTTGAGCTTCACAGAGCTCTTCCTCAAAAAACATTATAATGTAAGTCCAAATGAAATAAAACAAAGCAAGAAAGTCAAATCAAAATATTCTATTTTGATTTTGAATAATTTAGAAACTTTTCCTGTGAAAATTTTCTTGAAATCGACACATTCCCATATTCTTGGTTTTTTTACAGTTTCATACATATGAAATCGCTGCATATGCACAAAGTTTATTTCTTCCTTCCAGGCAGGGATAATATTCCAGTATATCCTCTGTCTTTCAAAACTGCCTGCATTTCTTTTAAAAAACCTCTTTGGTGTAGGCTCCCTCACTGAAACAAATATGCCTGCCTCCCCAAACTGCAGTGCTCTTATATATATATACACTGTATTTGATGAACTTTGTAAGAAGGCTGTGTCCTGCATGTTGACACAAATCATTATCTGTGCTCTTCTCTGATCTTCTGCCATGGATCAAAATGGCAATATGTTCCGCACACCAACTTCTTTGTCTTTACATAATTTGCTTGCACCCAACTTCAGAACTTAATGAGTATCCTTCTGTCAAGATCCAATACCCATCCCTTTCCAGAACACCTGAAGGAAGGATTAGACTTGGTTAGGAAGACCTCCCAAAAGTATCAGTATTGAGTTACAGGTATCATATGTACAGGAAAGCTGGAAGATAGATTAATCATACCCCACCCCACCCCCCCAAAAGCAAGCATGGCTAAGAATGTTATAAAGACTTGCAGAAAGACAAGGTGGGTGAGGTAATATATTTTATTAGCAACTTCATTACCTCATCCACCTTGTCTCTCTAATATCCTGGGAACAACATGGCTACAACTACACTACATAAAGACCTGCACATTGTGATGTGCTCAGAGGATTTTGGGTGCTAAACAGTGAAATAAAAAGAAAATATACATATAAATGAAAATAAATTAGCAACTAAGAGACAGAGGGAGAAAGAGCATTTTACATGGTTTTTAAAAGCATTTTGAAACACTGAAAGCAATGTTATTAGTTACTATAAAAAAGTAAATGTTAGATTTACACATACACATAATAAAATAAAATGATAATTAGAATAATTCTGAGTAGCAAGAAAATTATACCACATCTTTTATCTGGAAGGTTTCTGAAGTGTTTTATAAACTTGGCTCACTCACGCACCACTGAAATGCGGCCACCTCTGGCAGGAAATGTGAAAGTAATTCCGCTCCAGTAACACTACACAACTGTTTCTTCGAAAAGGCAGTAAAAAACTATTCTGCAGGCATTAGAGCTTATAGAATCATGGGGCCAGATTGCCCCCTCCCATGGATAAAACTAATGGTCGCAGGGGCTAAGGGAGAGGAAAACTCTGAGGATCTCCTCACGGAGAGAAAATCTGTGGGAGAAATGGTGGGGCTTCACATACGCACAGTCACTTACAGGATTGGTGCCTAAGTCCTTTCATGTCACTGCTAGGCTGGAGGGAATCAGAAAAGGGTGAGGAGCAAAGGGGAAGGTGAAAAAATGAAGCAGGAGAAAAACCAAAGTAGGAGGACAAAGTCTAGAGATTGGCAGACAGAGAAGACAGGAAGCCTGAAATAAGGGAAGTGTTGAAATGAGTGGGAGGGACAATGAGCAATGAGTGTCCTATGCTGGACAGAGTAAAGTACTGTAGAGGACAGAGTATGGGGGGAAATGGTGATGTGCCTTTGTGTATGTGTGTTTTAAACTAGCCACTTTAGGCTGAGGACACAACCTTAAAAATCAACAGAGGGTCCTGTGGCACCTTTAAGACTAACAGAAGTATAGGGAGCATAAGCTTTCATGGGTAAGAACCTCACTTCTTCAGATGCAAGACTTGCATCTGAAGAAGTGAGGTTCTTACCCACGAAAGCTTATGCTCCCTATACTTCTGTTAGTCTTAAAGGTGCCACAGGACCCTCTGTTGCTGTTTACAGATTCAGACTAACATGGCTACACCTCTGATACTTGCAACCTTAAAAATGTCACTCTCCTTTCCCCTCTATGCCTTTCTTCTCCTCCCTTCCCATTTTTTACTTTTTTTTTTCTTTTTTCTGTTCTTGCCTTATTTTTGGAAAGAAAGAACGCGAGCAAGCAAGAAAGAAAATCAGTGGAGTCCACATCTCAAAGATTCCAGGGCTTTCAAATTGCTTTCCAAGTCCTCCTTTTATTCTAGCAACATGTCTTTCTTGGGAGACCCTTGCCACATCTGCACTTCACTTAATTCCATGGGGTGGAGGGAATTAATACTGTTCCTACCAGCGTTGGCCAGAGAACAGAGGCCATAAGATGGTTTCGGTCACTGATTTTGTGTAATATGAAAAAAAAATCAAGTATTTGAATGATGCCCAAAGTCAATATTTATGGGGGGATGAAATTGGCAGGAGAGTTGAGCCTTTATTGCCATGTGAAAGAAAACTTCACATTTCATAAATTAAGTATTGCTTGTCTCAGTAAAAGAGGAGCTTGCAGAACATATGTTCTGATTCTCCTTCCTTTCCTATTCATCTGACAGGGAAATTAAATACAAAATTCTATTTTCCCCCCCTACTTTGCAGCTCATGCAGTCTCATGTTGAAACCAATATTTAAACAAAGGGGAATCTTTGAGTTCTTTGAAAATAGGTGTTTGTTTAAATGTGATACCTGATATCTTTGTAATAAATATATTCAGCAATACATTGAGGTCATGCATGTTAACCACCGGTAAAATAAATATGCTAAACTCATCAGAAGGAAAATATATTTGCATTCATTTCTCATTTACCTGAAGGCTTCAAAATATTTAAAAAAAAAACAAATCTAACAATAATATTGCATCAAATGTTATTTAACTTTTCTGGTAATGAATATAGAATCCAACCCTGCAAACGTTATTTGGACCAAAACACCCATTGCTTTCAATCAGGCCCCAAACCCTTAAAGCCAGATTGAGGATAATTGGCTGGAAATAAAATTGCCTAAAATCACAATGAAAATTGGACACAGATTTGGACTAGGAAGGACAGAGATCGTCTTGCTCTGCTCTAATCATTAGACATGCTGTCTTCTACATGCAGTATGTGATAGTCATCGTAAAAGGACTGTTTCGTGATATATGTATATTGATCTATGTTTTATGACATCATCCTAATGTTTGAACATTTATTTTCCTGGTATGGCATTCCTGGGAGTTCATCTCCAGATACTAAGGTAATCAGTTTCAGTCTGACCTAATGAAATACCTCTGTACTTTGTTGGAACATTAAAAGGACTAATATAACATTTCACAATCTGAGGGCATGATTGAAAATTTTAATCAAACCCCAAAAGGCCAGTTAACTAAACTGATATGCCATCATGGTAGTGCATAAAGTCTCTACATTCCCTAGACAGAGATGATATAGAATTTAACAACACGTTTGCTGTATTTGCCTACCTCTCGTTTCTTTGTGTTCTTTGGTTTCATTTCTAATTTAGGGCTAGATTGTAAATACAGTCTGGTGTGTAAAAGGGGAGGCATGTACCTGCACTGTCCCAGGCAGACCAGGGAGAGAATGATGACTCTTGGTTTGTGAATCTGGACCAATGTACTTATTCCATTGCTATTAGATTCAGGGACAACAAAGGAGGCTGGATTCCACCAAAAAATTAAATGCACTGGAAAATGGCACTCTGTATGGGTCGAGCCCTGCAAAACCATACTTTCTGTCTCTGATTTTTTGTACCTGGGCCAGTCCCCCAGCTGAGTTAGGAACATCAGAACATAGGTATAGCCCTATTGGGTCAGAACTGAGGTCCATGTAATCCAATGTCCTGTCTCCAACGCTGGCCAGTACTAGATGTTTCAGAGTAAAGAATAAGAGCTCTGCAATGCGCAGTCATGGGATAATCTACCCCCCCCACACACACACACATTAAGTCTCATCCTGATCTCTAATAGTAGGTCCTAAAGCACAAGGTTTAATGAGATGAGTTTCCTGTGCCTTTCTTAGAAGAGAGGAGTTTATGTATTAACTGTTCAGGGCAGCAAGGCAATGGGACTCAGAAACACGTTTCTGTTGAGACGGAGGAATAAGAGAAAAAATATAACTTTTATCCCTACAGTTTGCCCTCTGGCCACCTGGGGCTTAGTAGTCTTTTGTTCTCCGTTTCCCCCCATTGCTCTCCATGCCAATTGCTATCCCAGAACAGTGAGCAAGAAAGGAGGCACACAGAGAGATAGACAGGAGCAGGGGCATGACCGCTTAAGGGCCTAGGGCAAGGGAGAAGAGGATCTGTTGCCTAGGATCCATGGAAGATTGTTCTTTGAGGCAGAGGGTAAGGCCTGGTCTACACCACAGGGTTATGTCAATGTAAGCTGCCTTGAGTTGACCTAGCTGTGGAAGTGTCTTCACTTAAATTTGGCTCCCACTGACATAAATGCCTCTCTCCTCCGGTTTGGTCACACCACCTTCCTGAGCAATGTAGAGTCACAATCGATGTAATTAGGTTGATGCCGTGTCAGCATAGACACGGCATTGCTTACATCAACTGTGACTGGCTTTCAGGAGCTGTCCCACAATGCTGCACACTAACAATACAATCGCTCCTGGTGAGGTTGCACACTGCCAACACAAGGAGCCAAGTGTGCATGCACACAGGCAATTTTATAACTGGGATGGCTGTATGCCGACATAACTTAGGTTGACATAATTTTATAGTATAAGAGTGGGTAGAGGGCTGGGAATGAAGTCCATATGAGGAAAAGAAGAGGTTGCTGTGCGGAGGGAACTAAGTCTTTCCCCCATCCACACACAGTTCAGCTCTGCCTCTGTACCAAGACTGGAAATCAGATTCTTAAATTCATTAAAATATGGACAGATATGGCCAAATTTTACCTTAATTTACTTCCTGTGCAATGCCATTAACTTCAGTGCATGGGATCTGAGGCGAGAATTTGGCCCCTAGGATGTTCAAACAAAGTAGAGAAATAAATAAGTAGATGTCTCATCATTTCACTTACACTGTCGGAGGGAACCTTTTTGCCCCAGCTTGAAAAATAGCTTGGGTATGATTAAGATGAAACAGATCATAGAGAATTTGAGCTATATGTAATTTTCTCTGGATATTTAATCACAGGGGAAGCAATGGAACAGATTTGCACAGCCTACTGGTTGATGACCTGCTCTGATAAAACTTGGCTGGATTGTAGAAGCCATTCAGAACCCATTCTTCTGGAATATCTCATGGGCAGCTACATGGAGGAGAGATGCAGTGACTTTATTAGAATTTAGTCCTCCACCTCATGAAGGATATAGCATTGGTACACAAGAAAATAATCTGAAATGGCCATTGAAACTTTATCTATTTATTTCAAACCTTGAATATTAAATTGGCACCAATCTCCAAAATATATCGGATTGGGATGGGGAAAATCTGTGGGAAATCCTGCCTAGGAATCCTACTATGTTCACAGACATGAAGTTTGGCTGTCCATCTTGTATAAGATAAAATGTTGGTTGGCACAGTGCTTGCTGTAAAAAAGCTTGAAGCCTGGGGCTTTGTGCCAGGCAACGACAAATTTAATTTATGGGGTGGGTCTATAGGGAATGCAGAAACCTCTTCTCTTAGAAACTGTTGCAGCAAAAACTCACTCATGCAGGCAATAATTTCTGCGGAAGTACTGTACTTTTATTTCTTATCTTATTATATTTGCTTTGGTGTCTTGTACTGTTTCACTCAAGCAAACTTATTTCCACATTTTTTGGTTATGAATCATTACAGGATAGAAACTGGCAGATGAATGTGTAATTGTAATTGAAATGGTTATTTAAAATGCTAATGCTGTTTTTGTCCTGGATCAGCATAGAAAATGAGATGATACATCTTCGTACATTTACCTGGCAAAAGAATTTTAAATCAATAAGATTTTAAAATCTTAATGAAAAAATAAAAGAGCTGCCCTTGCACAAGAGCTTTTAAGTGGGAAGATTGGGGATTTTTTCCCATGTAAATTTTTTATTTGTTCTTTTTTTTACAAGAGTAAATAAGAAGATGACTTGGGCACATACTAGGAAAATAATGCAAAAGATCCCCACATACAAATACAAAAAGGAGAGGAAAGTGCATTCTAGAAGTTTGTGCACAGAACTAGAAAACAAACACTCTTGAGGTATACCTTTGGCTCAGATACTAAGGCTTTGTCTACACTGGAACCTGAACAACAAAACTTTTGTCGTTCAGAGGACAGGTGTGAAAAAATACCCACCTCCCTGAACGACAAAAGTTTTGCCGATGAAAAGCGTCGGTGTGAACAGCGCTTTGTCTGCAGGAGAGCCGCTCGTTGGGGGTGGAAGTTTTTTGTCGGTGGGAGAGCTCTCTCCCACAGACGAACAGCGGCTACACTGCATGCCTTTTAGCAGCACGGCTGTAGCAGCACAGCTGTGTTGCTAAAAGGTATGAAGTGTAGACCAGTGGTTCTCAAACTAGGGTCGCCGCTTGTTCAGGGAAGGCCGCTGGCGGGCCGGGCCGGTTTGTTTACCTGCCGCGTCCGCAGGTTCGGCCGATCACGGCTGCCACTGGCCGCGGTTTGCTGCTCCAGACCAATGGGGGCTGCAGGAAGCAGCGCGGGCTGAGGGATGTGCTGGCCGCCCTTCCTGCAGCCCCCATTGGCCTGGAGCGGTGAACCATGGCCAGTGGGAGCCACGATCGGCCGAACCTGTGGACGCGGCAGGTAAACAAACCAGCCTGGCCCGCCAGGGGCTTTCCCTGAACAAGCGGCGGCCCTAGTTTGAGAACCACTGGTGTAGACATAGCCTTAGTCTCTGTGTTCAAACCTCTACATCTATAAAATGGAGGTATTAATACTTTTATTAATCTTCATCTCGGAGGGCTGTTCTGAGCTTTAATTACTGAATATTTGCAAAACATAAAGAAGATTATAAGTGCACTGCTAGTATTATCAATACTGCTGCGCCAAAAACCAACCAACCATTCAACCAAACAGACAATAAATTGTTGGTCCAGAAAACAAGATCTGATTTCATAGATGGAAATAAATGTATTAACGTGAGCCATTTTTCTCACAAGTAGCATTTACCAGTTGAAGAAACGGGGAGCAACAATTATTAAATAAAATAAACATTACTAAAGAAAAAAGAAGCTACCATCTTGCCACTTTGCCATAGGTCGAAAAAGCAACTTCCAGGTACATCAAATACACAAATGTTTCACCTTTGTACAATGTCGAACCTCATCTTGCACCAGACATAAGTTCAGTTATGGAAATTTTGTTTACTAGGACTACAGAACTGGTTCTACAGAAGAACTATACTGTATGAGCCTATGAACTCCCTGCCTTTCCCAGAAGCTCTTGCTGCTTGGCTGATTCTTGAAGTGTGAAAAGAGTTCACAGAGAGGCAACGGGATTAGCCTTCCCTTCCCCCGCTTTATTGAGGGAAAATAAAAGGGTTTGCCCATGACAAGCTCTGCTTAGAACATGTCAGGTTGAAACACAAAACAGACAAGCATAGACACACACACACACACACACACATAGTTCACAAAGCTGCCATCTTACCAGTTGAGGGGCCAGAAACTTCAAAACTGCTATATACAACTATATCAAGTTCATTTAGGGCTTGATTGCACTGCCATTTAAATGAGTAGAAAGATTCCCTGTGACTTCAATGGGAGTTGGATTGGGCCCTTAGTCCTTTCTGATTTTTAGTTTCCTGTGAAAAACTGAGTGAGCAGTCATCATGACACCCCCACCCTCTCACCCCTGACACCATTGCCAGTTCCAGGTCACGCAAATTAACTTTTCACATAAACACACTTTTTCTCATTTGAAATGTCAAAGCCTCCTTAGTGGAAGGTTAAAGTCTGTCTAATGACAGAATCCCTTAGAGTGTTAATTAAACAGGACAATAATAATCCACCAATGATTTATAGTTAGATGGATTACTAGCCTATAGTGGTTGGTCTGATAGGCATTTATTGCCTACTTAACCATTTAAGTATAACAAAAAAAAATCATTGTGGTACAAAAGGTGATGAATGTTTCTGCTAAAACAGTCCATTAAGATGATTCATTAACATTACAAAGAGGTCTGCGGCCTGTGTGCCACTTGGTGCCTGTAAAAGTCTGGGAAAGTGAGAGGCATTACCATAGGAAATGTTTTATGCTAAATGTGTGCTGATATAATCTAACACCCACTTTCTGTAGATAAGATCATCGCTTTTTACATTTTACATAACAAGGTCTATGGATGCTTTGTACTTTTCATTTTTTCAGCTAAAGCGTTTATCTTTCCAACAGAGAAACATTGAAGGAAAGGTATAATAAAATTTAAAATGCTTAGGAATCCGTTTGCGTCTTGCAGCCTACTCTTTGAACTGGTGTCATCGGAATGTCAAATTGCTGGTTCCACCATTGAAGAATGAGAATGACAGTCATGAATTATGGTTAAGAAGGCCACAACTTTATTAAACACACATAAAATAAAGGTATCATAAACAGTCTTTTCAGGTCAAATAACAGCACAGAGTCTCAGGGCATAACAGTGAGGAAGAATACCATCTATTCAGCTGAATTGATAGTGGGAGTTTAAGGATGCAAAATATTAGAATTTAAGTTGAAATTTGCCCAGAATTCCAGAGCTATGATATGTATACTTACAAAAAAAGCATTATGGGATATGTAACGGCCATGAGTGATCAGAACCTTGGTTTTATATTTCATCTAAAATACAGAACCACAAAGGGCACAACACCTCCTAACGCTATTAGTTAAAGAGTGACTTACAAGTGAAAACATCATAGATCACTGTAAATACACTTGGAATGGAACTCAGTATCACATTCAGCATCAATGGGAGCTGCAGGGGCGGCGCCTGGGGACAGCGCAGCACGCAGAACCGCCTGGCCGCACCTCTGTGTAGGAGCTAGAGGGGGGACATGCCGCTGTTTCTGGGAGCTGCTTGAGGTAAGCACTGCCTGGAGCCTGACCCCCTGACCCCCTCCCGCACCCCAACCCCCTGTTCCAGCCCTGATCCCCCTCCCACCCTCTGAACCCCTTGATCCCCGAGAGGAGTACCCTCCTGCACCCCCAACCCCTCATCCCCAGCCCCACCCCAGAGCCTGCACCACCAGCCGGAGCCCTCCCACCCCCCAATTTTGTGAGCATTCATGGCCCGCCATACAATTTCCATACCCAGATGTGGCCCTAGGGCCAAAAAATTTGCCCACCCCTGCTGTATAGGGTCTCTGTTTAAGAACTCCCTAGTTTAAGGGATTAAAATTAATACATGGCTTGCATCACACAAAATATACACAGGAAAACTAGAAAAATGACACATTTAGAAAGTATTTGATAAAATAAAAGATGTTGAAAAAACCAAACAGTATAGTCAGTTATATTTTCATGTGGCCTCTAAACATGATCAAATAATTAAATTAAATATATTTTAGCTGACATTAAATACAGTTACAAAAGCATCTGTTCATTGTGTTCTGGATAAATTAATTCCCCCAAGCTGCTGTAGGTGGGTTCAGAGAGTAAGGTGTTTTAGCAATTTATCTGTCTGGAATTCCCAAGCAGAAACTCTTTGAAGTTGTAGCCAGCAAATTGCAGGCAGTTGTTGTCAACCATTTATCAGAAAACTTCACTGCAAACAATACACTTTGAGTTCAGACTTTTGAAGAAACAGAGACAACGTGACATAATTTAATAGTATACAGTAGTATTAATACAATGCATAATTAGCATATTTCATCCTGAAACCCAGACCCCTCAGGAGCCATATAGACTGTGCGCGCGTGCACGCACACACACACACACACATATAAAACATGAAATTAATGGAACACAACAGTATTTAGCATATATCACAATAGTGAAAAACAGCAGTTTGCATCAAAGGCCCAATCAGTTTGATGATGTTCTATTTCAAAATTATCCCTTACATGAAAGTACTCTAGTATTCTTCAGTCATGGTCCAAAAATGCAGTTTACAATAGTTAGGTGCAAACAGGACTTTGCAACCAATTGGCTTTCCTGATTCCCATACTACTCCCCTATAATATTCCAAAATATAGCACGTAATAATATTTTCCATTGCCTGTCAGTCCTACTACAGCATTAACTGCTTTAAATCCCTGCAGTGGCTCTCCCTTGCTCACCATATCAAGTTCAATTTCTTGATTTTGCCTTCAAGGCCCTGCACAACTCAGCCCAGCCCACATATCAGAGCTCATTTCATATTGTGTCCACATTGATCCCCTTAGCTTTGCTAACAATACCAGATTTACAGCCACTTTTACATCCTTTCACCACTAGTGTCTTTGGGCTGGTCCACACTAACCCCTCACTTCGAACTAAGATACGCAACTTCAGCTACGTTATTCACGAACTATCTTAGTTCGAACTTACCGCGGGTCCACACACGGCAGGCAGGCTCCCCCGTCGACTCCGCGTACTCCTCTCGCGGAGCAGGAGTACCGGCGTCGACGGCGAGCACTTCCGGGATCGATCCCAGAAGATCGATTGCTTACCGCCGGACCTGGAGGTAAGTATAGACGTACCCTTTATGTCTTCTACCACATTGCCCCCTCCAAGTGGAAAAAACTCCCAAACCCAGTATACCAGGCCTTCATCCTCCCCTCATTCAAATCCCTCCTAAAGACTCATCTCTTCCACAAAACATACACACACACAAACCTTCCATTCTAACATTATATAAGAGGAGGTGTGGCCAGTGGATCCATGACTACTCAATCATTGCACTGTCAATCCTCTGACAACCCAATCCTGTGAGCTTCCAAGGACTTCCTACCAGCTTCTGAGCATGCTCAGCTCTCACTAAACACAGTGGGAATTGAAGGTGGTCCACATCTTGTGGGAGGGATTAGCTCCTGGAGTTGAAATTATTTGGTTCCTGTCTCAGAGAGATATATAGATATAGATATAGATATAGATATATAATGGCCGGGCCTATTGTTGTTTCCTCTTTCATGGTCTCTTACTAGCTGTTTCCAGGAATACTTAATGTATGTACATACCCATGTTTTATTTATATAAGTTAGCAGTTACCCTAGTAAATCAGATGATAGAGTACACAAAACTCCAGACTCTTTCAGAAAAGCTTGGCAGCTCTACTGGCAAATTTAATCAGTGTCAGTCCAAAATCATCCAAATTATGGGCTTGTACTGTCTGACCTATCATCACCTCCTAATTACATACAACCCGAGAAACTCTGTAAATAGGTTTTTGTTTCAACGGCAGATCTTCTGTTCTATTGTTCAGACATATGCAGGACATCGAAATAGAGAAGTGACCCAACACAAAGTGATTTATAACCTCCATAACCCTTGTGTGAAAGCACACTGATTATGGAATTGACATCCATATGGAACATCCTACAAGAATATGTGTTTGGCCTTTTGTGGTTACATTCATCATCAGGTCTTGAATTTCTTCAGAAGTTAAATAGCAGAAACCTGGGAGCTCTGTTGCAAAATTTCCCCCAGCTCATTGGACTGTGAACATTATGCCCCAAGGGAGATTTTTATTCCAAAAGGAAAAGTGAGGATCTTTCTGAGTCTCCAAAATCTTCGCTCCCTTGGCACCTAACACTTGCATCAACATGGCAGATGGGCTGCATACACCTCCCCCATTGCTTATTTAGAATTTATACAGAATCTATTTTACAGTCCATTAGTTTAAACTAGATAAACAAACAAACATCTTGACATCCCAAACATTTAGAACTCTTTACAGGATACTGTTTGAGGAAATTCATACTTTTAAATGTTTTTGGGGTACCTTAAACAATAAACAAAAACAACAGATTCTCTCTTGTGGTCAAACCACCAAAGCAGAGTGAAGTTCACTGACTCTCTGAGAGTTTCAGCCCCATGTTCTGCTCTGCTTGTCCTTTTGAAAGGGGTCTCAATGAGGTGCCTTGTTGAAACCTCCGCTGGTGCCACTGTTTATAGAGGGAATCATTAGGAACAGTTTAGTCAGAACAAAAGGGGGTTTGTTTCCATTGTTCTCCTTGCAGTTTGACATCTTAACTGAAAAATTATCTTAATTGTCTAACAATATATATTTGCCTATGGGGTTCAGACAATTGTAAAAGAGATTCTGGATGACTTCTGAAAAGAGATAATTTACAGTGCAAACCCAGTGCATGCTGAACACCATTTAGCTATCACAAATGTTTCCTACGAAAAAATCTGCAGGAAAATCCCCACCAGTAACTATAGCTTTGATCTCATGACTGTATGTGATTATTTTTATGCATTTATGATTGCAGCATCCCCTAAAAGGAACACACTTTGTAAGATATTACTCTAATAGTAAGATAGTCTGCTTCTGTATTTTGATAAGTAGATAGATTAGGTTAGATCCTCAGCTGGTATAAATCAGTGTAACTCGTTTACTTGAATGGAAATATGCCAATTTACATCAGTGGTAGATCTGGCCCCTTAACTTTATTTTAAAAGCCTCCAGCATAAGCCTGGTTGTTAATGGTTTTCTGCTGCTGAAACTCTAGGAGATTGCTTGATGCAGGCACTTGCAATATGGCAAACCCCCTTCCTCAGTCAGACAGGGAGCTAGAACGTTCCTTAAACCATGGAGAATTGGTCCCAAAGTGTAATTGTTTGTGTAATTCTGGAGGGGATTTTTGTGGCCAGAGCTTTGGCAAGTCAAATGAATTCTCAGCTTCAATCTCCTTCCACATCAGTTCACAGACTTTTATAGAAATCATTATATATAGGAAGAGAGTTTTTTAGAGACAGGATCAGAGTCAAAAATGCACATTACACCTCTTTAGCTCTCTAACCCCACACTGCACAAAAAGTTGGCAGCTCAGAATCTGTTGCCAATTAGAGTAGTTTTAATATGTATTCAAAATAAACTATTAAAATAATTGTTTCTATAGAAATGAAACATAAATAAAACAGAAATTGATACTGAATTAAGATAACATTGGGGCCAAATTCAGGCTTTTGCTTACTCATATGCATGAGCAAGATAAGCCTCAATTAGAAGAGAAACTTTGGAGTACAACTGTTGCACCTAATCTTGCCTCCCCACAAACCCTCAAAGTCCACAACCTCCACAGTTCCCTAGCTCTAGTAACAGAGGGTTGTACAGTTCGGGGGCATGATCCATATGGTTTTGCTTACATACCCCAATTTTCCAGGCAACCTCCCCACTCGGGTTACTAATGCTTGTGGCACAAGTAGTTTGTGCAGGGGTTATGCAAGCACCATTCAGAATAAAGGCACAAAATAATGGTTCTTTTGAGGTATTGTTTTGCACCAGCCTAAAGAGCAAAAGCGAAGGCATTCAATATTTGGCCGGTTGTATGTTGCATGTTAAAGTCAGTTATTGCTGTAAACTCCTGAGAACAAAGGTCAGATTTCAAAGGAAACCTGCACATAACTGACTGCAAAAATATGATAATTACAACATTTGCAGTAATTACAAAGTGCAAATGACTAAAAAGAATTTTTTTAAAAAATATAAAATGACTTCAATATAACTAAAAAGAGTAATTAACAATCAAACAGGAATCTTGACAGCCTGATGATGAAGAGTTAGGATGAAATGATTGCAGTTTACTATAAAAATGCATGATAAAGCAAGAGACTTTCAGAGTCAAATTGTCAAAGGGAGCACAACACAGACTAAAAGACTGCACTTACAACATGGCATATAACAGTGTTGCCTACACATTTTTTTCACAAGTGTGAACCTAAGGTTTTAGATGCACAGAGCATATTTTTGCCCATAAGGACAATTTCCTGCATTATGCCAAAAAATTACCTCCAAAACTGTTGACGCAATAATCTGAGAGTGCAAAATTAGAGAATAAATTGTAGACGCTTCTTTGGAAAATCTGGACCTCAGAGTGGTTTTATGGTAAATTCTGTTTAAAAATATATTATTGTGGTTAACTTATAAGAACCACAATAATATATTTTACTACGTGGGCTTGATCCTAAAATGGTCTATATCTAGTGTCTGGTGTAAATCAACAGTAACTCCAGGGAAGTCTATGGAGATCGAGACCAACGTTATAAATTTAGGGCTAAAATTTAGTTGCCTTATTCAAGCACTCGGCACTTCTCAGGATTCAGTCCCATGATACCATTTAAATTTTAGAATTCAAAGGTCCCTACTGTTCCAAAATTATTTCTTTTTAAAAATTATTACAAGGCTTTCCCACAGGAGTAACAGTCCCCTTCAAACCTGTGTGCACTGCTTCCATCACTGTATCTTCTCTGATCAGTAGAGCTCAGGGCAACGAGAACTATGGCTTAATTAATATAACGTGATTAGCACAGTCCAGAACCAGATTAGTTCAAATTCTTGGAACAGTGCTAACGTGTGGCTTATCCATAATGTGATTACTTTCATGTTGAGGAATACATTTGCGATAATGGTGTTAAGGGGAATGAATAGAAACTTTGATAAGTATAATCCAATGTGGCGTAATGCAGTATTCAAGCTGTTTATGTAATCTTATAAAAACAATACTGTTTTTTTTATTGCTAGAATCTGAATCACATGTATGGAGGGACCAGGAAAGGGAAACAGAGGATGTACAGAGTATCCTGATGATACTATCAGCCAAGATTCCCAAAAGACATTTATTTTAGTAGAAGCATTTGGAGGAAGAAAGAAAAGATGCTCAGTGTTTAGGAAGAGGAATTTGTTCCAGGCATGAGATGGGAAGGTGCAAAGCTTTCCGAATGGGGAAATGGGTAGGAAATAGAAATGGTTAGGAGGAGGGCATTGAGCTGTAAGGATGTGGAGCTTGAACTTGATTTAAAAAAATAGGAGGAAGGAAAATAATATATTTTGGGCCTGATCTTTAAACAAGTTAGGTGTGAAAATGTTTGCCTAATCTGAGTGTACAGTTACTTTATTTAGGGGAACTTTTCATGAAAATGACCAGAATGAGCCATTGGCAGGCATTTGCCCCATTTGCATTTATGATCATGGCAATAGTGCCAGGGCCGGCTCTAGGTTTTTTGCCGCCCCAAGCAAAAATTTTTTGGCTGCCCTCCACCCCAGCCCTGGGCTCCCCGACCCCACCCGCACTCCCTGATGCCCCTGCCCTGGGCTTCCCCCCACCAGTGCTGACTCTGCTCACTCCCCCCTCACCTCCAGCCGGTCCCCCGTCACCTCCAGGCGGTCTGGCGCTGGCGCGGTCGGGGTAAGCAGCAGGGCTCCTGGGACCCGGGAGGGCAGAGGGCAGAGCCGGGGGACTGCCCGGCAGAGGGCTGAGGAGCTGGGGCAGGGCAGCCCCAGAGGGAGCGGAGCCCCGGAGAACGGGACGCAGGTCCTGCATGGCAGCGCCCCGGGCACCGGTCCCCACTATGGCCCCGCTGCTGCTGCTGCTCCTGGCCGTCCTGCCGCAGTCCCTGGGTGGCTCAGGCCGCTTTGCCCAGCCCCGGCTGCGGAGCTGGGGGGCGGCCACCCTGCGGCACCCGCAGGCAGCTCTGTGCGCCCCACAGTGTGGCCCCCAGCCTGAGTGTCCCGCGCTCGGAGCCCGCCCGGCCATAAGGTGCGGGCGCTGCTCCCCGACGTGAACCGCAGCGGCCCCAGGGTGCCCCCTGTGCAGGATGCGCTGCTGCTGTCAAGGCCAGCTCTAGGCTTTTGCCGCCCCAAGCGCAAAGAAGGAAAAAAAAAAAGGCTGGCTGGAATGCCGCCCCTGAAAATGTGCCGCCCCAAGCAGGTGCTTGGTTTGCTGGTGCCTGGAGCCGGCCCTGCATAGTGCATGCAAACTAGGCACATGCAATTGCACGTGCATTTTGGGTGCTTAATTTTTTTTAAAATAGGGCCCTTTATTTCTAAAGTTGTCTCTTCCACCCGTCAAGAGTGTGCAGTTGCCCGCACAAACAAAAAGAGCAGTAGCTAATACACAAAACAGATAAAAACATTCAATTCATGATGAGACCAAAAAGTAGCTAATCTGGTAACATATGTAACCCTCAAGAAAGAGGCAATCGGTTGGAATTTTTTTATCTAAAGAAATGATCTGAAACAACAACTGCCAACATGCAGGTATTGCTTCATCATGAGCATTCAGCTCTCCCTCTCTAACGAGGAGGAGGAGGAGAAAGGGAGAAGAGAGCCGTAAGAGGAAAAACTGGTTTCTTAATTGACCTGGGAAGAAGGAGGAGAAAGAGGATGATGATATGGACTGCCAATATTTCCAGCAATATGCCTGCAGAGCTTGGGAGCTAGCTTGCAGGGAGCAGATGAAATGAGTTTAAACAGTATGCAATGTATGATGGGGGGAAAAGATGGAATCCATAATAATGATGGTACAGACTATAATCTATATAGATTGGTGAGTGTTTGGAACCCAAAACTGTATCCTAATATTGAAGTTTGAGCCCATTTCAGTCTATACAGAATTATCCTTTATTGAACATACTGGGACAAATTCCGCTCTTGTTTACCACCCATAACCCCACTGATGTCAATGAGGGATTAGGCATGTGATGTGAGAAGAATTCTCTAATAGATTCCCTTTCTTAACCCACACTCATAAAGAATCCCCCTAGCATTATGTGCTACAGGTAAAGAAGCAGTGGCATGTGTACTATTATATATATCTGTCATACATCTATTGTATTGTATTGTATTGTACTTACTAGCTTACAATCACAAATCAGACATTTTGGGAGGGTGTGCGGGGGAGAGGGTAGTGTGTGGAGGCATTACCCACAGCTGCTTCAAAGAAAGAGTTTGGTTCACTGATTCTTATAATAATCCCCTCTCATAAAAGCCCAATTGCTTGTCCACAACGTCATCTCTCTACTTCATTCTTAATCTCTGCTACACCATGTACCTTGCTTTGCAATTTAGACAGGAAATGAAGAATAGGACCATAGAAGAAAGCAATACAATTATATAATTTAATTAATGAACTCATTAAATCATCTAATTTGTTCCCATGCAAGTGTAGCATATACCCCCAATGTTCCCCACCCCTCAAGAAAGGACATATCCAATATTAAACTGATACACTTTAGGGAACCTAAACAGCTGAATATATAGGAAAAACAAAGAGAAATAAATGACCTCTTAGGCAACCCTAAAAGCTCACCAAGTTTTAAAATTCATCTCCCATAAAAATGATAAACTAAGTCTCAGCAACCAGTTTCCTGGCAAAACACCTTCCAACTCCCAATATACAACTATTTTTCTTTCCTTCCCCCCAAAGGAAAAGTTAAAGGGACACTGTCAACTTGAAAACTAGTCAGTTTCAAAAAGTGAGCTACAAGTAGTTTTAGATACTACACCCATTCTTGAGTCCCCTTTGACAATTTTGATGGTTTGACTATCATGTTTTCCTATTTTTAAGATGTTTTTCTTCCCCCTGTTGCTGAGTGAAAGATCCACACACAAACAAGATGGGAACCAACTGGCTATATAAGAGAAACAGTGGAAGTGACATGGTGCTGTCAAATGCACATAGGAAACAAAATGGGGGGAAAAAACCACCTTATCAAATCTATTTCAGTTATACACTTGGCAAGCATTTTCACACAGAAAGTGCCTGATTCTCAGAGGTGTTGTAGGTACTCAGCACTTCTTGGGATCAAGCCCAAGATTTGTATAAAAGTTGTTACACAAAATAAAGTTGTGTGTAGTATTGCAGGCAGTTGAAATCACAGAGCTAAGCCAAAGTGAAGGGACTCTGGAAGATCAGAAGCAAGAGACAAGCTTGATGTAAATTACCTACTCCTTCCCACTGCTTGACAGCTGGTTGGTAGTGCTTCTCAGGGAGTATAAAAGATTTTGAGAGCTCATTCTTGTTACCTCCATTGGGGACCCAAAACTCTCATTGATTTAGGAGCTTTGAGAAGCAATATGGCCCAGAGGAATGAGTACAGGGCTGGGAGTTAGGAATCTTAATTCTGGCTCTATTACTTACTCACTAGGTGGCCTTAGGGTGATTTACTTCAATTATATGCCTTAAGTTTCCTCTTCGAATCAGGCTATCCCCTTTTCATAGGCCTCTTATGAAAAATCGCTAGTTACTGCTTATATGATGCTTTAAATACACAGACCTATAGAAGTGTTTGTAGGTGAAGAAGGTGTTCAGGATCAAGTACTGAGACTTTCGAGTACGGTAGAATCATCAGGAAATATCAAAGGCATATGCTGTCAAAATTAGTGTGACTGACCCACTTTCTTCATTCCCCCTTCCTTCCCAAGACTGAATTTGAAAGTCAGCATATACTGTGAATTATTTTCACTCCTCTCTTTTCAAGTAACTGTTGGGAAGCAGTAGTTAAAGTTGGTGACTAACTCTTATTAATTTTTTTTATATCACAGTAGATCCCAAAGGGCCCAATCATGGGCCCCAATGTGCTAGAGGCTGTACAGACAGGTAGTAAAAGACAGTTGCGACTCCCTGCTTTTAACACTTGATAATCCAGTTCAAGCCAAGATTCAACAAGTGAGTGTCACAGACAATAGAATGGGAAGAGGTGACGGGAGAGTAGTAAGATAATATAGTGACATAACCTAGCAATGTGCAGAAGCTGATGGTTCAAAATCTTTTAAATATTATTAATTGTTAGTATTTTAAAGTTTCTCTATCATCCCATAGTCCCCCAGTCTTCCTTGACACTTCCTTATACTAACTCCCCCTGCTCCCCATCTACTTGTGGAAAAAGTGACCCTGGTCTCTCTGCCTATTATATTTACATCATTAAATTTTAAATGTATGCATTTATTGTTTTCCCCCTTCTGGACAGTGTTATTATATATATACAAATTCTCTCAAAGTATTCCCCCCCCCTTCCCTGTACATAAACCACCCCCTCCCCCTTGGGTGCTTTCTCTTTAATCATGCTTACATTAATTTAACTACTTAGAAATGGCTCACCCTTTCTTCCAATCCAGCAGCTTCCATAAACATCCTGAAAAGCAACCTGATCAGATGTTTCTGCTCTAGGCAGTAACATGGATTTTCTTTTCTAAGCAGTTTGGAGAGAGAGGGAGGGACAGGGGGAGAGAGAGAGAGAGTGTGTTGAGTTTTGCTGCCTGCTCCTCCCACAAGATACAACCTCCTGTTGCCAGTGCTGTCTGCAAAGCAGCATTTCAAACGTACTTAGACTTAGCCTGTGAGAAGTGAAGAGAAAGAGATCAGACCCTAACGGAAGAGGGTGGAAAGTAACACTCAGGATTTATCTTTTCCATTGATCTCTTTCCTATCACATGGATTTTACAAACTACACAACCTCCCCCAGAGCCAGACTTTTATCATGAGAGCACTGAAGCTGGATCTCCCCTCTCTACCCAAGTGATCAGAACTTTGAGGGGCAGGCACCAGCTGTCTTTAATGGTAAAGTATTTATTCCTGCTCCCCAGCCCACTGGATCTCTTTACCTCCCCTCCACAGGGAGCTGCGTGAAGGAGGAGAGGAGAGAGATGCATGTGGTGTGGCTCAGGCAGCCTGCCTCCTGGCTGCTGGTCCTGTGGGCTGCTGCTCCCTGCTTGTGGCTGCGCTGTATCCTGGCTGATTTCACCTTGGACAATGAGGTGCACTCGAGTTTCATCCACAGGAGGCTGCGGAGCCAGGAGCGCCGGGAGATTCAGCGGGAGATCCTCTCCATCCTGGGTTTGCCCCACCGGCCCCGGCCCCATCTGCACGGCAAGCAGAACTCTGCCCCCATGTTCATGCTGGATCTCTACAATGCCATGTCGGTGGAGGAGGAGACGGCAGGAGAGGAGGGAGAGGGATTCTCCTACCCTTACAAGCCCATCTTCAGCACCCAGGGGCCACCCCTGGCCAGCCTACAGGACAGCAACTTCCTCACCGAGGCAGACATGGTTATGAGCTTCGTGAATCTGGGTGAGTCTCTAACCCCCGTCCCGGGGAGCTCTGGGATGAGACTTTTTTTTTTTTTGCGGAGGAGGGAGTGCCTGAGATTGCGATTAGTGCCTGGGGGCGAGATGGGGCAGATCTCTCCTGTGGGCAAAGGGAGGACAAGAATCTGATGGCACAAGTGTCTCTGATAGGGCCAAGTGTCTCTAATGGTGGGCACAGGTGGCAGGTGGCTCCAGTGGCAGGACAGGGAAAATAAGTAGCCCGAGGAAAAACTACTTTTTTATGTGATACGTAAATGGCAGTAATATTGAAATTCAGCTGGGCAGGGCTCAGTCCCTATTTCACATCATTAGGATTTTTACAAGCTCATGTATTGTGCTGAATCAGCTCTCACCCCACATGCCGAATTCTTCCTCCTACCCCTGCCACTGGTTATTTTGCCTGTCCCAGAGGTGGGGTTCTCCGGTGCGGGTCTTGACAAGAATCACGAGCGGCTCTGGCCTGCATATTGAACCTCCAAGGAAGATGTGAAACCAGCACAAGACCACGAGCTGCCGCGTAGTTCAAAGCCCTGGGCTTGGAGTCATGTAAATGATCACCATGGCACTCGAGCGGCTGTAAATGGATGGAGTCCAGTGGAGCAGGGAAGACAGCATTAACTAAATGGAAAGGGCCAAGCCAAGCTTCTTCATTGGCTGAGAGGGATTCCATGGTAAATCCTTATTTACTCCTGCCGCTCTTTCTATTGACCGCAGTTTTAGGCAGCTAATTTGCCTTCTTTCACAAGCACATGTCTGTGGATGGGTTTATGCAAATGACGGGAAAGTTGTCACCTTTGAATGCAGCTCTAGGCCTCTAATTGGATGCCGTGGTCCAAGCTGAGTTCTATTTGTCTGCTGTAGATTGTATGGCCTTGTGGACTAACTGGTCAGGATTTGAGTAAAACGCTGTCATGGCCAGCATTCTATTTTAAATATATAATTATAGGTCGGAGTTTGCTGTATCCAGTTTTAGCACTCATCACGTGTGGCTCTGAAACCACCGAATGTACAGATTGGGTGCCTACAATTTCAAGACCAAATCTGAACCGTAGTTTCAAAACAGGATCAACTCAAACTTTGCCTTAATGAGATGCAAGAGGGATACACCTGATGCATAAAAATAATAAACTGGTACAGATTGCAAGCACCCTTATCTTTAATACTGTAAAAAAATCCATCATTGTCTAGGACTTAAGGGTTGGCACTATGGTTCACACCATGGCCACCTAGAACTTCCTGGTGGCAACAGAAATTGAACCATAATCCTTCTCCTGGCACTTGACCTAAAGGAGAATCACTAGTAGCAGTATAAGCTCTATGCCACACAGTTGAATAGTTATGATTATATACAGTTACCATTCCATTGCAATCTTGGTGATACCTGAAGATGGAGTATTCTATGCTGGACTTCCAGTTTCCATGAGTCACACATCCATATTAAATACCATGAGCCTCACAGGAGGGCTCTATGAGCTACATTTGGCCAGGGTCTACACTTTTCTGAAAGTGATAATAGGTTCCATTTAGAATTATAATGCTTGTCTAATCTCTTTTAGATATTTAAACCAATCATCAATAATACCTTTTAAAATCAAATATTTGAACATCCAAAATTACAGTTGGTGGTTAAATATTAGAGTTTAAAGATAAGAGATCACGTTAACAAAGTGCTTGCTGGTACCTTAGTTTTAAGTATAAAGTACAGTCTAAGGCTGAGAATGCGGGGACACTCAATAAGCTCTAACAGAAAACAAAGGATGTTGAAATAATGAAACTAAAACTTACATTTTTCTTTTTATATTGTAAAAGGAGGATTTTGTGAAAGGGATAAGTAATTAATATGAGTCAACTCCAGATAAAGAAACATTTATCTCCAGGGGAATAATTATATCCTTTATAAAAAGCAAAGTTAGTTCCAATGTAGCTTTCATAAGTACAGCTCTAGGAACCCAGTCTCATACTCATTATGTAAGGAAAGATCATCTTTGAAGTCCATGGCAGTTTTGTATAAAACATATTAAGGTTCAGGCTCTAAAGCAGATTATATCGCACACAGACATTTTAGCCCAAAGTGTGATTATAGTGAAATTAATCAACATATTATACAATATAGAACAGGGGTCGGCAACGTTCGGCACGTGGCTCACCAGGGTAAGCACCCTGGCGGGCCGGGCCAATTTTATTTACCTGCTGACGCACCAGGTTCGGCCGATCGCGGCCCCCACTGGCCGCGGTTCGCCGTCCCGGGCCAATGGGGGCGGTGGGAAGCGGCTCGGGCGAGCGATGTGCTGGCCACGGCTTCTCGCCACCCCCATTGGCCTGGGACGGCGAACCGTGGCCAGTGGGGTCCGCGATCGGCCGAACCTGCCGTGTCAGCAGGTAAATAAAACTGGCCCGGCCCGCCACGGTGCTTACCCTGGCGAGCCGCGTGCCGAACGTTGCCGACCCCTGATATAGAACAATTTTTGGATAGCTCTTGTTCTATAGGAGTATCACAGAACACAGAGTGATTGCATATATGTAAACAGAAGTTACAAAATGTAACCCTAAGATTATTATGCACTCCATCACAACTCTTGGCTTCTGTAGTTAGTTTAGAAAGCATACAAGTATTCTTCAAGCAAAATGATCCATTATAGTTTTATTTAATTGCTGTCAGGATGGCCAGTCATTAGTCAGAAGGTAGGCAATAGTCAATGGTTTTATATAGACAGGTGGAATTATTACCAACAAGGCACTTTTGAGAGGTTTATCTGTACTGTTTTGTTCCCCTGTCAACAGTGCATGCCAGGACAAGTTTAAAAAGGACATAGATCTGCAATAGCTTTCTTCATCACTGTGCACACCTTTCATCCCATTATAGTCATCGTTCTTTCATCTGTATCGGACAAAGCCTGGCTTGTTTATGGACTTTTTAATGAATCAGACTAGCTCCTAACTTACATTTATAGTCAAACACAACACCTGCTCTAGTATGAACAGTTTTCTATGGCATACAGTGAAAATTAGATCTATTGTAGACTGTTTTTTTTTAAAGCTTTCTACAATGATTCCATTTAAATCAGAGCTGAATTGCTAAATGAAGTCAGTATTAAACTGTGTCCTAGTTTTGTAAGAGATACTCTGTGGGCATTGTATTTCACAGGTAGGTTTTTATTACATTCTAAAGCCAGCACAATGAGGAAGTGTCACAGCATAATAAAATGTGCATCTTAGTAATGAGGGAAGTGAGAGTAAGTAGAGAAGTCATTACTAAATCTAAGCTTCAGTAAACAAGCTATGTTATTGCAGATCTGTGTGACTTCCAAAGGTTAGTCTACTGATATACTTTCTCTCTTTGAACATGTTTCTTCATCCATCTAGAAAGACAGTTTTTGTTAGGCTTAAAAGGCTTTACATATGATAATAAATTACAAGATATGAAAGAGGAGATAAATTCATTGACTTCTGTGGAGTTAAATCAGGGCTGAATTTGCTCAAAGAGTTTACATTTGACCTTAGTGGTTAGGAATCAGAATACAGGTGCTTTATTTCAAGGGTAGCTTGAAACAAACTAAGTTTATATTGAGCAAGTAGCATTATTATAATAGCTTGCTAATTAACTAGATATAGCACTAGATCCAGTTAACTCATGGGCCAGTTTCTGTTCTCAGTTACACCAGTACTGAGATGGATGAGGAATGGGGCTGTGTCAGGAATAGGCTTGGATGTAAACAAAAGCAGAATTAGGCCACATAGGTCTGAATACCTAATTTAAATAAATAATGACCAGGCTTATAAGGGTATTACTATAAATTGTATTCCTCTGGATTTCATTTGAAAGAAAAAGTGTTCTCTTGCACAACCTTAATTTTCAAATTCATAAACAGCAACTAACGAGAAAACATCTAGGCTGCAGAGAGCTTTTTTTCTAAAAAATAATTGGATTGTCTTTATGTTAATAGTCTTGACTTGGTAAATAGTTCTTCCTTGACTTTTTTTTTTTTTTTTAAAAGACCCAGCACGAGTGATGTGCAATCAGTTAATTTGTCTCATAGCTGATTATAAAATGGATAAAATTGTTTAATCCTTGAAAAAATGAGATTAAAAAAACCAGAAAATTAGTCATTCTTGGAAGAAGCGTGTGAAAGTGGCTTTTGTTAATGTAAATCAAGAAGCTGAAGAGCCCCTAAGTTTCATTTTATTTCATACCATCTGGCTATCCTTTTTGTTGACAAGTGTTTGGCATAGAGAACCATCTCTTTGCCCTTTAATAACAGGCTTTAACACTGTAGGGTATTAGAAAAAGATTCTATAACAGTTAAAAAATTTCCTCTGGGGAATACTTTATAAAGTGAGCACGGGCTGCAGGCATTTGCAGCTGTAACCTGGCTTGTGTTAAAATTTGGAAGGGGCTGCCTTGCATTCCAGCTCACTACAGGCCTTCACTGGTGTACAGCCAAAGGTTAATATAGATGTCACACGGTTTTGCTTTAGAGAGTCTTAGATATAAGAGTACGTGTACAGCTGTGTTTTTAGTAACCCTTTCATAATCACTTCTTTTAAACCTCATTTTCCTGCTTATATAAATCAAAGATTTTCAAGGATATTTGACCTGGATTTGAACTTTTGATCTTCACGTATCTCCCACTTGAAACAAAGCAGATTAAATCTTGGTCCTGAATGTCTGCTCATGATCAGATGATTTGGCCCATATATTAGGCCAAACCATCAGATTCCCCCCTCCCCTCCACCACTGCCCTCTAGTCCTGTTACAGTTCTCAAGCCTGAACAGATATGCCCTGTGATAGTTTCAGACAGTATGGATCCACCAATGATTAGGTGGCGTGGAATTAGCTTATGGGGAAAAGTTTGTAGCAAACGACATCAAATAAAAATAATGAAATATTGTGTCTGTGTAGCAAGGAGCTATCCAGTATTCTTGGAATGTACAGACCAATCCTACAGGAAAACACTGAATTTCATTCTCACTTCCTTATCTGTAAAATGGGAAATGAGACTAGGAGTTAGTTACCTGCTTCACAAAGGAGTTGCGCAGACTGACTCATTATTTAGGGTACAGACTGTAGCTGACCCTGTGAAGGGGGTAGGAAAGGGAACATGAAGGCCTCTCATTCCCTTGTACTTCTGTGCAGGACACAGTCACAGTCACAGTCGTTGCTCTTCCAATGGCTACATTGGCAAGCAGGCCTGGATAGGACTGGAGGGCTGGTCCATTCTGTCTGCTCCTTGTCAAAGGATGTAACTTTGGCCACAGCAGCATACTCTCTTCATTGCTCCCAGGCATATTATCCCTGGAAGCTGAAGCCCTTAACAGGACCTGTAGTTTAAAACAGCCACAATGTAAGGTAAGGTAATTTGAAGAAAACAAGCCCTTAGGACCAGATCTTGCAATCCCACAGTGAGAGGTGTTTCCCCACCCCCCCACCCCCCCAAGTAAGGACTACAGTACCTTGCTTTATAGAAGTGGTAAACACTGTATTATTAACCGTTGGTTTAGGATATGCTACCCCTCTCTTAAAACCCACCCTTTTGCTTGTGTGAGAATTGTCTCTACCATTCTCTCTTCAGACTAAGTTTAACAGCCTGTTGGCATACATCATGAAAATCAATCTTTAAGTTTTCTTTTGTAAGTAAGCTTGTGTACAGTTTGGAACACTTTTGTGGGTGGGGAAGGTTGCACGAGTGGTTGGAAACATTAATTAAAAAAAAAAAAAGATTAACTATTAAAGCCTAGTCAGGGCTGTCGACAGGCTTCTTTTAAATAGGACATTGCTATGCTTTAGTTTAATACATTCTGGCAGTGTCACCGGGGTTAAGGCTAATACAAGGATGTGTGGATCCTGTCATGTTATTGTCAGGAGGAATGTGGGGATTAGGTTTAAAAGTGGCAGAGGGTGAGTGGTGCAGCTGTATACACTTATTATAAAAGATTTAAGTCCCACTGGTAAAATCAATATATTAAATTGCAAGAGCCTCTGTTTTTAGTTAAGTTAAATCAAATATGTTGGTAGTGCTAATATGGTTTCTATCCTTGGACCAAGTGAAGAAATGCTAATATTTGTGTAGAAACTGCTAATATGTGGTTAAAATGTAACACATTTAGTTTTACATATCTAAGTTATTCTAAGTTGATGAATACCAGAGAAACACTGAGATGATAGATGAAGTCATCTGAGTGACTGAATAAGTTAAGGAAATATTAATAGTGGCCAGATAGAGAGGTTACCTGATGATATACAGCACTAGGAGGACATAGTATTTTTAATTCCCTTCCAAATACAGACAACTTCTTCCAAGCCAGAGTCAAAATATTCAGTTAGATAAAAATATATATTTAAGTTATGAATTGTAAAAAGTATCACTTTTTAAAAGAAATTAGTGGCCTGTATGTTTAAAAGTTAGTTTCAGAACTAAGGTTCTGATCTTGTAAACATTTGAAGTCAGTGGGACTACTCAATAGGACAACTCACATGGATAAAGTTAATGACAAGCATAAATGTTTATATGATTGGGGCCTAGGAGCAGATTTTTGGCTAGATCTTCAGCCATGTAAATTGGCATAGCTCCATTGGATCTGCCCCCTTACACTCATTTACACCAATGTAAGTCTAAAGTAACTACATTAAACTCACTCCAGATTTACACCAGGATAACTGAATTCTGAATCTGGTCAAGTGTCCCTATACAGAAATAATCAGCACGCAGTATTTTATTTTCGGGCTTCAAATAGTTTTCTTTCCTAACCTTAGAAATTAGTTGTTTAGAGAAAAGGTTTCCCTTACTGCAAATAATCAAAACATGAACCAGATCCTATTAGTCACTTCTTATCATGATTATTTGAATCCAGGTTGTTGAACTACATTGAATTCCTGTCTTTGTAACAAGCAGAATTTAACAAATATTTTGTTTGACAAAAATGTGATATATCTTAATACAAGACATGTTTCATATGGAGAACCCTCAGTGATGAAAGATTACTGGTATCAAAATATCTGAACCTCAGCACAAATAAACAATATGGTGTAAAGATTGTAGAGCCAAATTATCTGTTGGCATAACTCCATTGAAGTCAATAGAGTTATGCCATCAGATTATCTGCCACCTAGATTTTTTTTGTATAAATGTAAAAACAAGAGGCTTTATGATTTTGTCAATATCTTTCAAAAATAATACATATCTTGACATATTTATGAAAATTCAGGTGCTTATTTTTGAAGTCCATACTCTCATGAATAGAGCTTCAGGACTGTATTCAGGATGTGATGCTGATCTGATTTACATTGGTGTAAAAATCAGTGAAACTCCATTAATTTAAGTAGAGTTACTCCAGATTTGCACTGAAATCAGAATCAGGTCTGTTGGCTTCTACAAGAATGCCTGTGAGTAAGAATACAGAATTGGGCCCCAGAGTAACATTCTCATTCTTTTAAACATTTGTGTCAGCTACATGTTGAGTGCAGTGAAAATCCGTTAGAGATCCAGATTGAGTGGATTGAATTAATGGCAACTCTGAGACTACAAGTTTTAGTGTAATTGCTTTATTGTTTTGCAACCAAGATGCTTACAATCTAGTTCCTGTGCAAACATATTTAACGTGTGTTAATATGTCTCAAAACCAGACCCTGTCCGCAAAATTCTGCTTTTCATTAATTGACATCAGTAGCATGGTACAGTATTTCAAAGTGCTGGCCAAATATAAACTGTGTTTCTAATTTCCTTACTTTCCTGTGTTTGGAATGCCAATGTTAATTTGTTCCCATGGAAGAGTGAGAGCTGCCAACCACAGTTTTATATAAATGGCTTTACAGTGCAGAGCTGCCAAAATTAAATGATACTTAGGAATTTTCATGACATTTTGTAGTGTGTGTGTGTGTGTGTGTGTGTGTGTGTGTGTGTGAGAGAGAGAGAGAGAGAGAGAGAGGGGGGGGGGTATGGGTTGTTGAACAATAGCAACCGATCATTGGGAGAAATGTTTGAAGTGATTTATATTTTGTTTAGCTATCAGTTAACGTTCCTTCTCACTTAGGATCCAGTTTTTCTTTCTGTCAAATGTTATACAGCATATTACTTGTGCGCCGAAGATAACCCTTACATAGTGAATTTCGCTGATAGCTATCAAGAGTGATTTTGTGGATGCAATTATTCCCAGCATGCTTTTATTTATTGGCAGCTTAAAACTGACATTTTTGTTATCTGATCATTATGATACAGATTCTGTCACCTGTACTTGCAATAATAATACCTTACTCCTTGAGTAGCCCCATTTATTTCTCTGAGACTAGCCAGTGAGGTACTGCTCAGCATGAATAAGGATGACAGAATTTGGCTGTATATTTATATTGTCAATTTGATTAAAAATACCAAGAAATATAGGAGTACATAAACCAAATTATTTTCTTAAAAAAAAAAATTAAGTCAGAGGTACTCATATTTACTTTAACAACATGTTGTCTCTTACACAAAAAAGAGACATAATTTTGATTAAATGCATCTATTTTATTTTAAATGTAACATGATAAAAACAGAGGTTTTTTTTTTCTTTCCAGGAAGGTATTCAAAAAGTACAAACTGTCCATGTTTCAGAACACTTCTGTTAATGAGTGCTATGTTTTTGAATCTCACAAATTTCCCATTTTATTGGAACAGGTGCAGTGTTTTACCATCTGTGCCAGTGTTGCACTATACCAACAAACAAAGTGTTGTTTTGGTTCAGTGGATTTAAAAGTCTCCTGAGAATAAAGAAATGAAAGAGAAAGAATTTAGAAAGTGCCTAGTGAAGGAAAGGCACTTCAAGTAATGTGCTTTGTCACTCAAGTCTTCTCATAAATTACCTTCAACTATTTCCAAACTGTCTGAAAAATTTATCCATAGAGTATTAAGTTTCTGTTGCATATCTGAGGTCACATGTTATTCTTTACCATCTTTATCTTCCTGGAACTGCTTCCAAGTTAGATTCTTTTGTTGTCACGTTGAATTAAATTTTATGCTGAGTAAAAACTCTGCCTTGTTTTGAAAATAGAAGAGCTGTGAATTTTCAATGTTCCGATTTTGAGTTTTGCTGATTCTGCCCTTTTAAAGATGATACAAATATTCCTCAAAGTTTGTAAAAGCTCATTTTGCAATTAGATCAACAAGCTCATACTTAGCTTATGGCTAAAACAACAACCACCACCACCCTTTTCTAGGTTCATCTTGAAAGTGTTTAGTCAGTGTGTCTGGAAAGGCTTACAGTTAAAGTGCCTGAAGGGTGGGGATGAGATATTTCAGCATGCAGCCAGTACTATCAGGTCCACCTGGCCTGGGAAACTATGCAGGCTTTGTAGTAGAGAAAATCCTTTTACTTATATCTTCATGGGAAGCTCTTAAAAACCATACACTGCCATCCTCTGTTTTTAAAATTAGCATGACCCTCATTTGACTATGTTCCTAATGAGGGAACAACTTCACATAGACCAAGCCAATTATCATTCCAGCGGTTGTTTTAAAAAAAAAAGTTGTCTGCCCATGCATGATTGCTTTCAAGTAGGAAAAAAGTTTCCTTTCTTTAGCCTTGGTCTTAACAGATTTTTAAATCAGATTCTGCTCTGAATTACACCTCCATGCAACCCTGTCAATGTAATCAGACCAAGATCCTCAGTTAAACTGGAATAGCTCCATTGAAGGCAATGGAGTCAAAACAGTTGACAACCGCTGAGGATCTGGCACAGCATCTTCATCATGTTTGATGGGGTTGTAAATCAGGGCATGATTTAACTCCATGAATGCAGCCATTGGGCTAAATTCTGCCTCCAGTTATCGCATCTTCTTGGAGTCAGTGGGATTGTGCACATCCTAACATTTTACCAATTTGTGGTCTCTACAGCTCAATGGCAGTGAAGTAAATAAATAAAGGACCTGGAAGAAGTACCAAAAATACTTGTAAAATAACACAGCATCAATATTTGTGAGTAGTAATTTAAGTTAAGAGGTAAATTTATTTTACTTGGGGCCTAATTCATGCCTGAAACTCCAATTGACAATGGGAGCTTTGCTTCCAAGTAGAGATGCAAGATCTGGTCTATCATTTTAATAGCACTATACAAGAGCTAAAAATTATAAATAATGAGTTCTATTTCTTTACAACTTATTAGGATTTGAATGATTATTTTAACATGTGTTTTTTTTTCTTAGCATATGTCTATTATCTATAAAATCCCAAATGGCAAATATTCATAACTAACAAGAATTGATCACCGGTACCCATTATGCTGGCATGCAGGAAGCTAACAAAACAAAACAAAACAAAAAAACCAACCAGTTTTCAAGAAGTTTAAAACTAATTGCTGGTACCATTCAAAAGACTCTGAACATTTCAGTCTTGCTACTTTTACTTATTTATTTATTACTATGCAATAATTATAACTCTATGGGGACTCTCTAGAGATTAATAAAGAATACTGTCCATCACTTTTCCTGAACCTTGTGTGGTGCTATAAACATTCTGCTGGGTTTAAATTCCCCTTTCTGAACATAGACTTAAAAATTCAGCAATTGTTAAGAGAAGGGAGGGTTTTTGTTGTTGTTTTAAGAAAAAATGTAACGTTAGCCTCACAGTCTGTTAGCTACATGAAGCAATAAATGTTTATTTGAAACCGGGAAAATCCAGGGCTGCTGGTGGTTGGTTGTTTCCTTCTGGAGGAAACAATAAACGTGCCCACTTGTATTTTAACTGCTTTACCACTAGGCCCCCTAATGACACAAATATACTTGCACTAAGCTTCAGTAAGGAATAGCTGAAAATAATCACTATTGATCTCACCATCCTTGACAGTGGAAAGAGAAGCTTTTGACTAAACAGCCATTTAATTCTAGGACAGGGTCACTAGAAGATCAAGATTTTTCCATACTTGGGCCCAAGTGGAATCTCTTATCCTACATGGTGAAACAGTCTGCCTACTGAGACAGGTGAAAAAGAGATGCTAATCACACATACGGTCAGATCCTGTTCCCATTTAAGTGAAGGGGATTTTGGTAACTGACTACAATAACTCTTTCAACACAGTAGCATGCATTATAATAAAAACTGCAGGAATTTTAGACTACATGACCCACAGAAACCAGTCAATGATTGTGCCACATTAAGGCCAACCCAAGGTATGAAGAATCAGGCATGTATTAAAGAATCCAGAATCAAAAATACTCCAGCAGACCCAAATCTCTTTTAGGTATCAGTAGCCTTTGTTTTGCTGATAAATCCATTTCACTATAAATGATGTAGTATACATGACTGCATTATTTAAGTCAGTGTGTCCAAAGTTTTTGTGACCCCCCCCCCCTTTCTGTAGTGATAATTGGCAGTTAAAGTCCTATGGCAAAGTAGTACAGCACTTGAACGTGACATGTTGGCAATAGACCAAACTGGAGGAGAATGCTTTGTGTTCTGGTCCTATGAGGGACACTTAACTCCCCTTGTGCATAAATCCCATGGCCTCATTCGTGCACTGTTTTGAATAATGCAACACAATAGAGTGTGAATTATGTTGCATTCATACATTCATTTCATTCATTCATTCATTCACTCATATCAAATTGACTTGGGGAAACTAGAGTACTACAGCAGCTAATCTAATACAAAAAGTACTGCAATCAAAAAAAAAATATCTGAAAAAAATTGCTATTTGTTAAGGATTGACTCCAGGAGACCACTTTGGTCTAATGTTAGTGAGAGCCTCTATCTCCTATATTATGTTAAACTGCTAGCGAATATGTCTCTCCCTATTCCCAGATGACCTTAGTAATGGAGAGTAGGCCAAAAAAAATCTGAACTCTAAAGGACACATGGCCTAAAAGTATTTCTGAAGTAAAACCCCCAAAATGGCCCTGAGCGTGGGAAACCACTATCATTCCATACACAATGCCCCAGAAGACTTATGCATATGTTTGTATTCTTAATTCACCCATCTCAAAATTCCTGAGCGCATATACTAAATAGCACATAATTCATTGCTCTTTGTCAATGAAAATAATTAATCTTTATTTTAGCTTCCCCTCCCACAAAGGAATAAGCTGTATGAATATGCCCAGGTACCATCTCAGGCAAAAGTCTGAGAGAATACATGGGTCTTAGACTGAATAGTGAAGGTCTGCTGACTCTTCAGCTCCCAAACTTTCAAATCCAGAAAGCTGTGAGCAGGAGCAGCCCAGTTGATCTGAATTGGCTTGGTGGCACACAAGAAGAGTGGGGTCTCAAATTAAAATGTGAAATGGGTCACTGAGCACTACTTGCAGTAGTGAAAGAGGCTGACCCCTCTGGCTGGAATAACTAAGATGAAATTCTGCTCTCAAAACAGCATTTTTAAGATCTTTTGTGCATAATGCATCACAGTATCCAGTATTCTACATTTGATCCCAACAGAGAAATCGCAGAGAAATATGCAGTAGAACTCCACAGTATGGGTCCAAAATAAGATCTTTACTCTTACTGAGCTTTCACCTCCAGTGTAGCTATACCTTTCCCCTGAATAGTTTGCAATCCCCCTGGCACAGCAAGGACTGTAATCTTCCAGAGACTGCTTGACCTAGAAAGGTGCAGATATTTGTTGCTGCACAGAGAGGCGCAAAAGGTCTAATCTATTACTGTATCATAGCATAACTCAGAATGTATACATTCCAAGCTGTAAATTCTATTGATTACAATCAAGGGCTGAGATTCGCATCAGTCACATATCTGATCTCTCCTGCTTATTTTGTAACGTCACGGGAACTACATTCTCAACAACACAGGAATTTGGGATCCAAGCTAGGAAACCCAGCTGGCTGTATGATTTAAAACCTGGCAAACTGATTCTTGGATTTTTTTTTTTTTGTATAACCATAACCTATCAAAAGGTCCCAATCCTGCAAATCCTCAGTTTGGATGCCCTCTGTGCTCCTCCCAGAGGGTTTGTGGGGTTGGGCCCAAGATTTAGTATAATGTTGGGTATACTCCAATTGCAATGACAATAAAACATTTAAGGAGGAATTAGATCTGTGTTATTTATCTGGGCAGGTGTTCGGAAGATGAAAGGAAAACATGAAAATGAAATTAAACATTTCAACATAAAGAGGTCTATTTCCACACAATTCTCCAATACAGTAGTTAGTCAATATCAGTGCAGAAATGGGCATATTCCATTGACAGAAATGAGGCATATGAAGGTTCCATCAACTCTCTTTTAAGGCTTGCCAATAGATATACAAAATATATATGTGTGCTTTTAAAAGACTTTTATTTTGAACTCATGATGTGAATCTATGGTATTAAAGAAAGCAGAACAATCCTTTATTTAGCTGCACCTGCACCTTAATGCCTAATGAGTTTAGTCTGATGGAATCCAGACCTCAGGAAGGATTATAAATTCTCATTTGATTTCATTTACTTCTAAAATACCTTAAACCAGCTGTACCAGTCCAGAATCCAGTCCTCCTTTCTATACCAGTTTTGCAAATGTTTTTGCTTGCTGTACTAGGTAACTTTATGCTATATAATAATATACACATAGTAATAAGGAACAGAAGGCCGTTTGAAAAAAAATAATCTAGTTCTAGTGGAAAGATAATTAGAGGTATATGAGCTTGAAAACCACTACCTTGTGAGTAAAGTTTTTTTTTAAATTTCTTCATGCTCAGCAAGAAGAATGGAAAAGAAATTAAAAAATCATAGGTCTGAAAACAATGTTCTCTCCAGTTGGTCCAATAGTAAAATACAGAAGGGAGAGATGGCCCCAAGGCATAGTGTTCTTTCAAGTGTAATGATCCCAAGTTGCCATGAGTTTATGTTTTAGTATTTGTCAGTAGCAAAATATCTAATAGTTGCAAACTTTAGTGGCTAGAAGATTTATACGCTCTAGTGGAGAATGACCACTTTCCTTAAGTGGCAAATGGTACATTCAAACATGTCATTCTCTTTTGTATACTGTAAACACAGCAGTAAGCTTGAGCAGCACCTTCGCAAAGACTGCTAGGTCAGGCTATTTAGCTTGAACAATATCTAACCATCCAATGAATTTGCAACTTTTGGACTTTGTCCCAACTTAGCTATTACAACAGGGCAACACAGCTTAATGACATTCCATCAGACAGGCAATGAACACATTGCAGAGAACCGTGATCGCATTGCAATGCTTGGGTTTCTGACGGTATAGCAAGGGGAGTGGTCCCAGCTATCCCTCAGTTCCTTCCAGCTACTGAAGGTGAGTGGTTGAAAAGTACACTTGCCCTCCTGAAAATTTTGGAAGCTTGTGGCACAGGCATCTTGACGCCACACGTGTGAATGGGCAGAAGCTCCTCTTGAAGGATTCCAGTTAGTAACCTTCATTTTCATGGGACTTGATTTCAGGATTTCATAAACCTTCCGGAAATTTCAATGCCATATTTTCATAATTCTTACTGTCTCCCTGGTTTGTTAAAGGGGGAACAACTTAACGAATTAGCATACACTCAGAAGCAGAGTTGCTTCATATATAAGTTGAAGATCTTGAGTTCAGGTCCCAGCTAGAGGCATCCTTCAACTGTACAAACTCCTCCACCATTTTCTTTCCTCTACCATCCTAATGTTAATGTTCAAAAACTCCTGGGTAACATGTGGGGTGACAGGATGTGGTGGTTTCCAGTATCATCTGATCTCATCACTTCCTGTTGCCGCAGCAGTTCTAGGAAGCCAGGTGGTTCAACACCATTCTTATGAAATCAGACAGGTAAGACTAGGTTTGCCATTTCAAGCCTAATGGGTGAATATGAGAAAGGGCACAAACACTTTGTTTTAATATCAGTCTCCAGTCTATGCATCCTTGTTTGCTGGAGTTCAACTCCATTTGGGAAGAATTTGCTGCTGCTCTAGACATAATTAAACCCATCTTCCCTCAGCCCTCCCTTTTGGTACGTGTACAATGACACCATTGTTCAGAGTCCTGCAGCACATATGCTGACATTAAAGTGTTTAATCTTGTAGTACAGTATTCCATTATTTCTTGGACATCTGTACATAATAGAAATAGTCTGTTTTAAGGGATTTGTTGACAAAGAAATGGCTAATGCTGATGCATGTGCAGACTGAAAACATCTTTCCCAATTCCATCCGGCAGTAGGTTGCTTCTTTCCAGTCCTGAAGCCTAGTACAGATGTGATATGCACCATTGCGATTAGCAATCTTGAATTTATAACAAGGAGTCAGTGTTTTGGAATACTTTTGGAAGCTCCCCGCTTGGTTGTCAGCTAGGTGATGTTATTGGCAACACTATTTTTATGATGAAAAGCTGAAAAAATGAAGTTATGGTTAAGGGCAAAACATTAACTACAGAGGTTTGTTTCCCTGTAGCACAAATACTGAACCTCATGAGTTCACAGCAATAAGTACTAAGTACTTCTCAACCTCCTGTTTCTAAATGGTGACTCTTGGGGCTGGAAATCAGGATTTGGGGGAAAGGGTCTGTTTGTTCCAATCTTATTTTATGCTATTGAGTTACACCAGTAAGTGAGAGCTGAATCAGGCCCCTGGTTTCTACGCTCATCTGTGCCACTGATTTACTGTACGATTTCAGATAAGTCACTTACCCTCTCTGTACCTCACTTTATCCATCTGTATAATGGATGTAACAATAACGACTTTCCTCGAAGGGGTATTATGATGCTTAATTGTTGCAATACATTTTGAGATTCTAAGATGAGAGCACAAATTATTCATCTTAAAATGGTTCCATTCCATAGAGTAATTGAGTACTGGCAAATGATGAGCTCAGCACACACCCTTCTGCAAAGGGCAGTATTGCACTGTCCCTGAGGGAGCATCAGGAGAGAACATGCCTCAGGAGTCACAATCACTTTCTGTGACTGGTCAGTGTGCACAGGGGTTGTTCTCTTCATCAGGATGGTGCTCTGCTGGAGTGCTGGCCACCCTAGCCCAGGGGTTAATGCAGAAGGGGCACATGACAGCACTCCTCCTACTTCTTTTTAGGTGCTATGCTCTCCCAGAAGGTGCAGGCACTACTGTTATGATCTGCCCTGTGCATGCTGTTCAAGGAGGAAGGGAGGCTCCTTGTGGAAACCCTCTCTCCTTGCTCACTCATGCAAGGGCAAATCAGAGCCAGGCCATGGAAAAAGGAGCTGAGGACTGATTTGACAGCATCCTCCAAATACTGTATTAGCACAGTTATAAAAAAAGGGACATTTCACATCAATTATTCACAATCTAGGGCATTTTATCTACTCAGTTTCCAGAATTCCCAATGTAGGGTATTTCTTTAACTGCTCTTCCAGCTCCCTAATCTCGTATGTTAATCTTTTAGCCAAGAGGACTGAATGAATTAAAACCAATCACAGATCCAAATTCTTGCCACTGTAAATTTACCACAACAGCCCTGTAATTCTTGCTGTAAAGCTCCGTGTAGAGGGAACCATGTGCCTTTAGTAGACTGTGGCTTGGAATATGATTATTGCAATCCCCTTTATACTCTCTTTTCTGCTTAGATGAATATAGGGACTGATTCAGCACTCCTTGCTCAGCCAAGATTCCCATTGGCTTCATTGGAAGTTTTGGGTATGCAAAGAATAACGAATCTGGCCCACAGTTTGCTTTCTTCAACCTTAGATCTCACTAACTTAAAGAGAAGGGGCCAACATTTTTAAAAGTGACTAGTGATTTTGGGTGCCCAGCTTGAGATACTTTAAAAGGATTCTGATTTCCAGAAAGAGCACCCAACTTCTAAAAATCAGGCCCCATGAAGGTGTCTCAAGTTGAGCATTCGGAAACTGAGGCACCCAAACCAATCACTTTTGAAAATGCAAGCCTCTGATCTTTTTTTTAAATGAACTTAATGCAAGAAAGATTCTGCTAAGTTCACAGTATTTTGTTGATTAGATTTTTTTGGTATTAAAAATTTTGGAAGTGTGCAAAAAATTGTGCATGCAAAAATCAAATAGATGCATTGATGTATGCAAAATTATGTGATTGCACGTGCAGTTAGCTAGTTTGTGCCCTCAGTCACCCTAAATGCTTGCACAGATAAGGCAGGCAAATATGTACCAAAATGGTCTGAAAATCTTAGCTATAGTGATCACCTAAGAAACAATTTCTATTTCTAATAGATCTGAAATTGCTAAAAGAAAAGATTTCTCCTTCCCATTTCAATCTATACTACTTCTGTCAGCGGAGTCAACGGCCATAGGCATACATGGTATATGAAAAGATATTAAGCAAGATGTTTGATGCCAAGATGTGGCAGATTTTTTCATTGGCCTGTGTCTGAATCCCTGGTGGGTTTCACAGGCAACTGGGTTGACGACTTTGGAGCTGAGACTATTACATGTCTTATAAGCTGCTGGTGGGGTGGTGATGTCTTTTGGAATCTATTTTCCTTTGACTTATCTTTCAGCCTCAGGAATTCAGGACCTTTAATCTATTTGAGATTAAAGTCCTTCACAAATCCCTCATGGCCTTTTTTGGAATAAAAGAAGTTACAGGCATTCTACTGCACATTCCTTTTGCCACTTTTTTTTTTAAAAACTTTGTGAATTGGAAACAAGCAACACTCTAATTTTTCCATATAACAGAAAGTCATCATTATATTTAGAGATCAGTAAGAGTTTAGAGACTTTAATAAAATGCCTTATACAAAAATAATAAACAAATTTTCTAGCGATAATTTTGTCATGTATGTTTAAATATTCAAAATATTTTCCAAATGCACCATGAAAACATTCCAGGAAGATTAAAGTATGGATTTACCAACCCGTGCAAAAAATCTGCTCACCCATTCTTTACCACTACTACTACTAATAATTATAATAATACCTAGCTCTGTCATAACACTTTACATTGATGATTATGATAAACTCATACATTTTACTTGTGAATAAAAATTATTACTTTCCTTAGGTGAGCAGAATTTAGCAGTGCTGAATTAGGGTCTGATTCAAAGCTATGGAAGTTAATGGAAAGATTCCAGTTGGCTCCAATGGGCTTGGAATCAGACCCTTAATGCCTTTGAATGCTTTTTTTTTTTTTAAAGTTCATGTGAATTGTTGCAAAATTATTCCTCTGATTCATGTACCTTTGACTTACATATTGAACTTGTCAACACTACAGTTGAAATAGTGCTATCCTGTTTGTCCTAGCAGGGTTTTAGCACAGTTTCTTTCTGCTAAATAACTTATATGCTATGGCTGTGTCCACATTTAAAACTCTGGCCTACTTGACATCAGGTATCAAGCATGGATCCCCGTCGTCCATATAATCAAACGAGTTGTCCTGTTGATGTCAGAGTCAACAGAGTTCAGTTTCCATTGTAACAAAGCATGATTGGGTATAACAGGGTGACTGTGCTTTGTTACGACTAGTGTTGAGCATGGTTGGCTCTGTCTGTATGAGTGGGACAGTCATTTTCCACATGGGTGAATGCGGTCAAAGGGAGCAGTGTTTTGAAACATGAAGTCAAACACGGCAGATTCTTAAGTGTTCATACCACGTAGAAGGATGTAATCTATAGCACCATTGTAAGGGAAAAAAAATCTCTCTACACACTAATCAAGAAAACTGTGCTCGATCTCTGCTAACATGTTTGTTAATGCTGAGGTGAAGAAAGGAGTGAAGTCTGATATTTTCTTCTCTTAACTTAGGCCATGATCCTGCAAACATGTATCAGACTTGCTCTTTTCTTCTCCTCATGTAATTGGGCCATTGTATGTCCTCTTGAACACAGAAAAAAAATGGCTTCCAATGAGAGAGAGCAGTGCACGAGCTAAACAGCTTCTCTGACCTTGTTGAGAGACAGAGCTATAGAGGAGGTACAACTTTGAAAGTTTTATATAGATAATAATTAATAAAACAAATGTTGATGTCTTGCTTATCCCTTCCCTGCCTTCAATTCTGACATTATTATAGCTGATGATGTTCTTGTGAGCTGCTTGTGTTACAGCATAGGCTCTAGTTCTAATGATTTTCAAGACAGTAAACACTAAAATCGGATCAGAATCAAAATAGAGGGGAAAAAAGATATAATGGTAATTACAATGGTGTGATTTTTAACTGTGATTTCAAAGGAGCCTAAAAGAGTTAGGCACTCAGTTCCTTTGGAATTCAGTGGGAATTGGTGTGCTTAATCCCAGCCTTAATGTCCTATAGCTAGAAAACCTCTAGGCCTGGAAACAAGTTAAGATTCCTAGCTTTCCAAGGAGGTACATTTTATCCTAGACACCGGGAGATATCAGACATTAAAATGTGGCCATTGGTTTCTCAGTCTAGACCTGCTCATTTAGCTTGAGGTGTAACACCTAGAGTTCTGAATGTTTGATCAGGGTTATTTTCAAGCTCTGTTAAAATGAGTGTATTTTGATGTTACGAGTGTTATGTCTAAAGCGGGGGTGGGCAAACCATGTCGCGGGGGTTGAATCCAGCCCTTCAGAGGTTTTAATCCGGCCCTTGAGCTCCTGCCGGGGAGCGGGGTCCGGGGCTTGCCCTGCTCTGGCGCTCCAGCCAAGGAGCAGAGTTGGGGGCTTGCCCCACTCCATGCATGCCATGGCTCTGCATGGCTCCCGGAAGCAGCAGCATGTCCCCCTTCCAGCTCCTATGTGGAGGGGCAGCCAGGGGGCTCCCCACGCCACCCCCGCAGCTCCCATTAGCCGCTGCTTCTAGGAGCTGCTTGAGGTAAGCGCCACCTGAAGCCTGCATCCCAGGCCCCCTCCCGCGCCCCAAACCCCTGCCCCAGCCCTGATCCCAGTCCTGCCCTCCGAACCCCTCGGTCCCAGCCCGGAGCACCCTCCTGCACCCCAGAGCCCACATCCCCAGCTGGAGCCCACACCCCAACCCTGTGCCCCAGCCCTCTTCCGCACCCTGAATTCCTCATTTATGGCCCCACCCTAAAAGAGCTCGCACCCCCAGCCGGAGCCCTCACCCCAACCCCCAATTTCGTGAACATTCATGGCCCGCCATACAATTTCCATACCCAGATGTGGCCTCTGGCCAAAAAGTTTGCCCACCCCTGGTCTCAAGCAATAAATTTAGGACTGTGTCAAAACACTTAGAAATAATATGAATCTGTCAAGCAGATTTTGCAGATTTCAATTGCCATGGATTCTTTAGTATTCATATCTTCAGTATTCCCATACATTTGGATCAGATGCTCAGTCACCATTACGACTGAACAGAACTATCCAGTGTGTTTTCTTTTAACTGTTCACTGTCATTTCATGTTATGCCACATTGCCTCACCTTGCATCACTGCAATGCAGCAACATAGCAGGTCTGAAGGAACATAAATCATCAAGACTTCACAGAGAACACAGGCCCTTTCTGTACTGGATAGTCAGACAAGCTTTTATTCAAATTGTTGATAGAAAATGAGGCCAGATTTTCAAACAAACTAGATTTACTTCTGTGTTTCCAACCAAGGCCCGACTAGGAGCATCATTTGCTATGGGACAAGGGGGGAGGGGGAGAGTTTCTGGCCACCCCCCAACTTTTCATATGCTCCACTTTTTATCCCCAGACATTGCAGAATATAACATAATCACAATAACGATTGATATGCGGACAAAACTTTGCCACTCCCCGTCACCCTCAATTTTTTCTGAAATTATGCCCCTGGGACTCCCATATTTACCTGCTACTATGACAACTCAGCCTGCTGCTCTTTTCTGCTCCCCCCCGCCCCAAACACTTAAAAACTTGTGTCCTGCTCCTTCTGTCATGACCCACTGCTCCTCAGCTCATTGCTGCTAGGATTTCATCTGTTCCTCAGCATCTCCTTTCCCACTCAAAGGCACATGTCAAAGGAGTAAAGAATTGCTAGAAGATCATCACCTAATGTTGCTGCAATGAACTGCAACATGTGTATTCTTGAAGCAATTACAATACAGGCACATGGGGTTCTTATTAGCCCACCCATTCAACTGACTGTGGATGAGCGGATTTTGAGCCCTACAGTTAACCAACTCTCTCACTTGCACACACATTTTACATAAACTGAGTATTTGCACATGCAAATGGAGAGAGAGTTGCATTTATATATGCAGTTACCTGAATGTAATGCATAATTTTGTGCACGATTTTGCCAAGCTTACTGTGCACTTAACTTATTTTAAAATCTGATCCCAAATGTATGTAATGGCAAGTCATACTGGATGGTTTTCTTTTTTAAAGGCAGATAGTTACTAGGGTACATTCTCCCATTTACTTTTATGTGTGTTGTGTCCTCTTCTTATTTTATGTCCTCTATTTGACCCAGAGCAGGTGCAGCAGGGAGTGTGGCAATGCCAGCTTCCTCTCATACTGCCCTGCCAATGTGTCGTGGCAGTTCCATCATCTGCGTCTCTGGTGAGGTTTCCAACAAGGGGGCCAACAGTTACGATTGGGCACTTGTCCATTAGGAAGTGGACTGAGAGCATCAGCTAAACAGCCGTTGGATAGTAATGATTTTCACTCACAACTGACCTCGGATGAATGTGAACTCTAAATCTGTAGGGGAAAGCCTGTATTTCATTCATTATATATCCCACAAATTTCCATAGACACGGTAAGCCACCATGACTTCCAAGAGAGTCACTGAAATATATAATGGCTCATGAACCCCTTTGATTAAATCCCCGCAGAATGACTCAGAGGTTCTCATGATGGTCTGTTGTGTCAACAGGGATCACTGACATTTTTATGGGCCTAAAAGAGAAATTACAGTCACATTCAGAGAGCTATCACAATTCTATTGTCTCACTGTAACAGTGAACACCTTTCAAATAGAAAAAATGGTCTGATTCTTTCTTATTGAAAATACCTCCAGCTAACACTTCTCAGGCAATTAATCAGAAACAGCCATATTGCAGTATTGTCAAAGGTCTAACCAACACCCACCAAAAATAGGAAATTCAAAACTCTCCTGCTCACCTCATGCTGTTGTGCTTAAGGTATTGCTGGGGTCTAACAAACAGTGCCTGCTCTTCTATACTGTACCATATGTGCACAAATATCAAAGCACAGCAGCATGAATTAAGGATAGGATTTCAGCCTTCATTATGAAGTATCTTGCTCTTATGAGAACAAGGTCAAACCCTTAGAATTATTTTAGCATAGATTTTGGTGTTTAATTATGTAATAAGATTTACTGCAGTCATCTAACAGATGTTGATTCAGGGTCAGTGTTTCTCATAAATTAGTTCTGAAAGGATTTGTTACTTCTGGGTCAGCAAATACATCCAGAGTGCAAAGGAAAAGAGGGAAAACAAACACTGAGTTGAAGGGTTTCTTGGGATTCTTTCTTCAGTTACATATCCACATATTTTCATGGTTTTAATGACTATATAGCCATAGGAATGTTTCTGTTAACACTAGAGATGGCCCAAACCAAAACCCTATATCCAAACATCCCCAAAGTCTGGGAAAGTTCAAAGTTTGGGGATCTTAACTTCATGACTCTGGGCCATTGATTTTTCATAGTAGTGGGATGTAATTATCATACGACTCAACAATGGAGCTTACTGAAATGCGTGCTTTAGTTGCAGTCATAAGAATTTTCCTTTTCATATGTACCCAGTGGGTCAGGCATCAAACAGCGATTTTTGCATCCAAATGTAGGGTACGAGATGTCCCAGGCTTTGAACAGCTGTGTGCCTCAAACATTCAGGACAAGCTTGCTCTGGGCAGAGAAAGTAAGTAGCCCGCTGCTCACTGTGTGAGAGATCACTCTGACCCCCAAACCCAATTCACAGAGGATAGTTGTTTGTTATAGCCCCTAGCTACAGATCCTGGCTCTTTAGCTCAAGTTGTAGAGGCCAATGCTTTCGGATCCAGACTCTCCAATTCACTCTCTGAAGTGTTGGCTAAGATGGTGACCATCACACATGCATATTCAAAAGGTGCATATGTGAGATGTATAGCACTCATACTTAAAAACACCCATTGCATCTTCCTTTGAAAATTCATCCATAAGTGTTTTTGGAAGTAGGTATATCTGTATATCCTGCTGTTGGAACTCTCTGAAAGACACCCTACCACCAGTGAGGTTATCCAGAAATATAATTAAAAACACCCAATATAATATCAGTGACTCAATAGTTGTGGGTACAGGATCCATTCTGTTCTAACATCTCTCGCTCTCTCTCTCTCTCTCACTCTTTTTTTTTTTTTTTAAAACTCCCTTATAATTTATGCACAAACAAATTCCTTTGGGGCTCAAATGATACTCTGCCAATTTAACAGTGAACTTTATTTTGCTGGGAATAGTTTCGAGGAAACCAGACAAGGCATTTTTAATAATCTTGTACTTAGCACTCATGTGGCACTTTTCATCTTCAAAGAGTTTTAGATTGTTAATGAATTCTCACACCACACCCCATGTTCAGATATAGGGAGAATAAGTGACCTATATAAGGCTACATTGGTCGTCAGCAGCAGAGATAGGATTAGAATGAATGGTTTTGGAGCAATAATTGTGTTCATTCAATGCATGCTTAGAATGCCCAACATGCTAAAGCATTTACTGAAATTGATTGCCTCTGTCTTGGAGAGGTTAGAGGGAGTGAGGGGTAGATACATAAAAGCCTGCATTAAGATGAATCCCAATTATTACTGTCAACTGTAATGGTGTGTCCCTTAAAGGCTACCATACAGCCATGAATTGAGAACCACAAAATAGTTAGTAGATATAATGTATGAGTTGAAGAGGAATGTTAAGCCAACTGTAAAATAGGATTGGACCCACTTTTGTGGACGTGGTTGGATTTACTATTTGATTCCACAAGACTATCCACAGTCCATTCCACTGCAAAGGAGTGCCTCACTGGTGCTTCATCAGTAACTGTAATATTATTAAACATATGTAAAATATAGCACTGTAAATTTAAATAGCACTTTATACACTGATGACTGGATCTCTCACTTTGGTGTAAATCAGGAATAATTCAGTTGAAGTCAATAGATTTACATCAGTGTAAAAACTGCTGTCAGGAAAGAATCAGGCCCATAGAAAAAGACCATCATTGCCAAGAAAATCTTAAAGTTAAATTACCTGAGTTGTGTGTTTAGAAGCAGTGAAGTCTAGTGGACAGAGCATTGGACTAATACCTAGGAGACCCTGGTTCTAATTTCAGCTCTCCCACTGACATGCTCTGTGAGCTTTGGCAAGTCACTTCATCTCCTTGTGCCTGTTTCATAGAATCATAGAATATCAGGGTTGGACGGGACCTCAGGAGGTCATCTAGTCCAGCCCCCTGCTCAAAGCAGGACCAATCCCCAGACAGATTTTTGCCCCAGATCCCTAAATGGCCCCCTCAAAGATTGAACTCACAACCATGGGTTTAGCAGGCCAATGCTCAAACCACTGAGCTATCCCTCTCCCTTTCCCCAACCTTGGACTGTCTTGTCTATTTAGATGTAAGTTCTTCAGAATACGGACTGCCTCTTACCCTGTTTGAAGTGGAGCCCTTCTCTCAGTCAGAACCTCTAGACATCACCTTACTACAAATAATAAATATTTGCCATTACTATTGCTATATCAGACACAGTGTACATTGTAAGGGAATATTAGCTGTGGTCCTATGTACGATGTACCAAGTTGGACCTAAGTTCTGCAGAAAGGCTCCTGCTTTTATTCTCTAGTGGCGAGTTCTTCAGCAGCCCCAAGTACAGTAAAAGAAAAGAAAAAAAAAAAGACTTTTAGTGCATTAATTGTGAAAATTAATGATAAAATAGGCACACTGCACACATTTTGAAATTAAATTCACTTTATGCTGCCCTCACATATTCAGTCTGCAATGTGCCACACATTACAAACCCCTAATTGCAATGTAAGAGCTGCTGCAAGGAAGCTAGAAGTTTTGACAGTGAAGTAGTGCGAAATGGGGCATTTGACATCCAGGATGGCTGGGAGGTAATTTGCATTATTGGCACTCCAGACACAGAGGTTTTACCACAGGGAAGGGGCCAGGTCTCCTCTTTTCCTCCCCTTTGCTGGCCGAGATGGAGGTGACTTAAAAGACTTGTTGGGGGGGGAGAAGCCTGAAATCTTTACACTTCAGAGTTAACACCCTGATGATGAATTTGATGCTTTACACATCTCAAAAGCTATTGTCACAGGGTGTCAATTTGCAGACTTAGGAAGGCACTCCCATTGAAGGGTTTTTGTCACAGCCTTTAAGGGCTAGAATTGATTACAAATGAAAGCTTAAGACATTGTGGAACAGAATTCAGTAACTTCGTTGATTCCGTAACAAATTCCACTGGCACAGAACATTGGGTACTAGCATGAGAAAGGTTGTAAGAACTGGAACATCTTCTGCTGGGATTTCCAGAAGTACTCAGTTCTGGTCTGACTCTGTTCCCATTGTTTCAACAGTCAGTGCTTCTGAAAAATCCCACCCTTCACTTTTAGATCCTTCACACTGCAGCTTGTACGTTGGTAGTGGCAAATGCCCAGAAAGAGTTATCAAGCAGCGCTCTGCCAAAAATCATTACAAGACAAAAGTCAGCATCACTCAATGCACTGCCTGATGACAACTGTTTCAGAGACAATGCAATCACTAGTTTCATATTGCACGTGTACTAAAACTAGTAAGAAATTTAACAGCAGAATGCAGTGAGGGAGTCAAATATTCATGCCTTCCTCTGATGGGGCTACTTGCAAGCTACTTGATAGAGAAACTAAACAAAAGCTGGTGGCTAATAGGCTGTTTTTCTGTTTCAGTGGAGCATGACAGAGAGTTCCATCATCAACGCTATCACCATCGGGAGTTCAGGTTTGATCTCTCCAGAATCCCAGAGGGGGAAGCAGTGACTGCTGCCGAGTTCAGGATATATAAGGATTACATCCGAGAACGGTTTGATAATGAAACATTCCAGATAAGTGTCTACCAGGTACTGCAGGAGCACCCAGGAAGGTGAGTGACTGGAAAAGAGCATACTGAGTATATTGTATAACTGTCAGTGAAAATACAGGGCTAGGTTCTACTGCTCCTAGTTAATATAGGGTTGCCAACTTTCTAATCGTACAAAACCGAACACCTTGCCCCTCCCTCTGCCCCACCCCTTCCCCGAGGCCTTGCCCCCCCCACTCACTCCAGCCCCCCTCCTTCCATCGCTCACTCTCCCCCACCCTCACTCATTTTCACTGGGCAGAGCTGGGGGACTGGAGTGTGGGAAGGGGGAAGGGCTCCAGCCGGGGGTGTGGGCTCCAGGATGGGGCCAGAAATGAGGGGCTCTGGGTGCAGGAGAGGGCTCATGGCTGGGGTTGAAAGTTCGGGTGTGGGAGGGGGGGAGGGGTCTGGGAGGGAATTAGGGTGCGGGAGGGGGTTCCAACCTGGGGTAGGGGGTTCGGGGTACGGGTTTAGACTGGGCAGCGCTTACCTCAGGTGGCTCCTGGTTGGCGGCACAGCAGGCCTAAGGCAGGATCCCTGCCTGCCCTGGCTCTGCACTGCTCCTGGAAGCTGCCAGCATGTCCGGCCCCGTGGCTAGAGGCAAGGCCAGGCGGCTCTACGCGGTGCTTGCTGCCTGAGCCCCGCCCCCGCAGCTCCCATTGTCAGCGGTTCACGACCGATGGGAGCTGCGGAGCCAGCGTTGGGCAGCACGCAGAGCTTCCCTGATCACCCCTGCGCCTAGGAGCTCGACATGCCGGCCACTTCTGGGGAGCTGTGCAGCAGAGCCAGGGCAGGCCAGGAGCCTGCCTTAGCCCTGCAGCGCCACCGACTGGACTTTAAACGGCCTGGTCAGCGGTGCTGACTGGAGCTGCCAGGGTCCCTTTTCGACCGGGTATTCTGGTCGAAAACCAGATGCCTAGCAACCCTAAATTAATACCAGTGTAAATCCAGATTCAGTGAAGTAACTCTGGATTAATATAGTGAGGTAACCATGAGCAGAATTTGGTTCCTTTAGGAAGTAAGTAAGTATAGTTTGTTCCATTTTAGAGATTGGAAGTGCCAGAGCTTCAGAAAAAGTATATTTATATAATTTTATAGTTTGGTTTAGAGATCATTCATTATGCTTGAATGTCAACAAATCTTAATGGTCTACAGCCTGACACCACTCAGTACTCTGTTAATCCTTTGATTGCCATGTGTGGTACCTACTCAGAAGTTATAAAGCTTCCTGTGGTGACATTAATTGCAGTGTGAAAATTCGGTAGAATGTAAGTATAGCATATCCCTTCAGGAAGTTCTTGCCATGTCTGGACTGTCCACTAGCCATGGAGCAGTAAAGCAGAGATGGGAGAGAGGCACTGCATGTATGTGTCTGTACTGGGAGGGGAAGGCCGGAGGAGAGAAATTGGATCATAGACAAAGTATTGTAAAATTTTAGAAAGAACTGCCCTCTTCCTCCTGCTGCTTATGAATTCTGGGGTGGCAAAAACCACATCTGAATACTTCCTCTCTAACCCTAGGGTATCTTATTTACTAATCTTTATTACAAGAGTCATTTGAGATCCCTAATTAACACAGACAGATGACACCATGCTCTTCATATCAACTGATTGGTTTTGTGTGCACAAAACTAGAAAATGAGCTATTTAATCCATAATCAAGCAATTATTAATTTACGCCATGCTCCCTGACAAATTCTTCAGGAAACTTGAACAAGAACACATGTTTAATTTTCTCATCTGTTTTTACTCCCAATTAATCAGCAATCTCAAAACCATTTATCGGTAACACTTAGTCAGATGCATTTGCACATGTCTCTTTTACACATGAATCCCATTGACAGTAGCAAAATCCTTCCTGCAGTTATGCACATAAAGGGCTTCACAAATATTGGTCAGAAAGTTATTCTCCACAACAACTTAACATGTACCAATAACATTACACGTACCTGAAATAGAGCTATTACACAGCCAAACAACAGATCTCAAAACAAGATGAACAAAAAAATAGTCCAGTGAGAATGCTTGCTTTGTATTTAACTATTTATTGCAGATGGTCAAAAATTCAGGGGAAAATAAAACAAAGAAATTTGCTGTCTAAGTAAATGTTCATTTCAAATTTATTCTACACACAAAAGTTCTTTCAAATTCTTGCTTGCAATGTACAAACCAAAAAGTTGGAGGATATGTTCATTGCCCCAATTCTGGTTACCCTACTCAGTCACACAAGGCCTGGTCTACACTACCCGCCTGAATCGGTGGGTAGAAATCGACCTCTCGGGGATCGATTTATCGCGTCCCGTCAGGACGCGACAATTGATCCCCGAATCGACGCTCTTACTCCACCAGCGAAGGTGGGAGTAAGAGCCGTCGACGGGAAGCCGCGGAGGTCGATTTTGCCGCCGTCCTCACAGCGGGGTAAGTCGGCTGCGATACGTCGAATTCAGCTACGCTATTCGCGTAGCTGAATTTGCGTATCTTAAATCGACCCCCCCCGTAGTGTAGATGTAGCCCAAGACTTGAAGAATGGCATCTCCAAAGGTTCTTTGCGACTAACTTTGCAGAGGGGTGTAACTAGACGTGACCATGTGAATTGGGGATGGTTCACATGTACATGCATTTACCCATATGCAGCTAGTTGGACTGAGCAATGGTTCTTGCAAACCATCCCTTGCACAAGTTATTCTTACTCCTATAAGCAAAGTATGTGAGAGAGTGGATGCACTGCCTATATATGAATCCATTAGGTAGGGAAGATGTGTTTGGGAAGAAAAGTATCAGGGGGTAGCCGTGTTAGTCTGTATCTACAAAAACAACAAGGAGTCTGGTGGCACCTTAAAGACTAACAGATCTATTTGGGCATAAGCTTTCGTGGGTAAAAACCTCACTTCTTCAGATGCATAGAGTGAAAGTTAGATGATCTTGTGATTAGCACATGCCACTACTGTAATACATAAGCTACAATACATAAGATGAGCAGGCACACTGGGGTACCCACTCTCTCCAGGGGTTTTGTGAGGATTAAGGGTGATGATCGATGGCTAAACTCAGTCCAGGTGAAAGTGGGTGCATCTCCATGGATGTCAATAGAACATGCCTACTTAGAACTGGATGGAAATTGGCTTTAGATGTTTTGAAAAGCACTGTTTTGTACATCTTTTTGGAGGCAGATTTGTAAGTACAGAACATGTACGCATTTGAGCTGGAAATTCTACATTCCATGTCCCATTTTCTCATGCTGCTCACAGGGCTGATGATCTGCAGCTTGGGCTTTCTCTTTTATCTCCTGTTGCAATAAGATCAGCTTTTTTTAGCCACAGTCGATATGCATGGAGGACATGTGACTGACATGGGTAGCTGTGAGATCTGTTTTTCTAGCTGAACATCTGGCTCTTTAGCTAGTATTTACAAGGGCTCCATAAAAATCTTTGGGATACTTGAGACATAGGCAGCCGTGGATCTTGAACTGTCTGTTTCTGCTGGAGAGCATTTCCTGTTGACTTTTCTTGAGTAGAGGTGGCCAAAAAACCACAAATATTTTCACAAAAATTGGTGAAAATGTTTTCTCTGCTTTGCATTGAAATTATATTTCAGCTAAAGTTTTCCAACCAGCTCTGTTTATGACCCTCCAATCAGATTAAAGCTGTATAAACAGTCCAGGCTATCAGGTTATTGTGTCTCAGGGCAGGTGGAGAGAGAAAGCAAACTCTCTCCAATGTTGACCTATAAACACTTACACCTTTTTTCCTTGGTTGTTTGTTTCCGTCTTTCTAACCAGGTTAGAGGACTATACCAGTCTAATGTAATTAGCATAAAAAAACCCTAAGAAAATCTAGACATATAAGCAAAGGTTCTTTTACTGAGAGCACAAGTACAGTGTCCTTTTAAAGTTAAACACAAAGATGAACTGGCCTTTTTCTCTTCTAATACTGCTGGAGTCTCCATAATGCCAACTTGACCATTACATAAGAATGTGAGTGAATGAGAAGGGCCATCTAACAGCAGATTCTCCAGGATTGTTCCTCTTATGACTTGCCTCGTGTTTACTAGTGCACAGGAGCTCACCTCCGTACTATACAGAATCTACAGCGGTTCTCAACCTGTGGCTCGCGGGCCGCTTGCGGCCCAATCAGCACAGAGCTGCGGCCCATGTGACATCCTCAGGGCCATAGAGGTACTATTGGATGCAGCCTACATAACACATTGTGGGCCACATATAGGTTGAGAACCATTGGCCTACAGCATCCTGTCACCTTTCTAATACAGTGGAATGACACCAGTTCAACTATCAAAGAAGCCTCCACAGCTGCAGAAACAGGATTTACCCCAAAGACCTGGGTTGAGGCCCCATAAACATTTCTCCTTTGAAGAGTACTGTATGTATGCCAAAGGCTTGGTTTTCATCTATGACCCAACATCCATTTTTATGGATGCAGTTTTTCACCCTGTATTTGTTCACCCACAATGCAGATTAATCATAAGAATGGCATTACTGGGTCAGACCAATGGTTCATCTAGCCCAGAATCCCATCTTCTGACAGTGGCCAATGTCAGATACTTCAGAGGGAATGAACAGAACAGGGCAATTATTGAGTGATCCATCCCCTGTCGTTCTGTGCCAGCATCTGGCAGTAAGAGACTTAAGGACACCCAGAGCGTGGGTAAATACTAGTAGTTGAGCAATTAATTACTTGCTTTGTAAGCTCAGACAGGTTGATAGATATCTAGTTAGTAATATTTGTACTTTTACTTCATTGTGGGTGCAAAATAAAGGCACAGTTCTTTCTGGCCAGACATATCTGCATCCACAAACTAGAACCCATATCTGAAATTCTGGGCCTCCATAACATTATTAACTTTGAATGTACTATACACTGTATAATGTGCATAAAGCAACCGTATCAGTGAAAATGAGATCACAGCTATATTCTTTGAATCAAGGCTGGATGCCTTTCTGGAAGTTATGCCTTAGCCAAACATAAGTAATGATTTAGTAAAACACAAGTTATTGGGCTCAAGACAGAGGTAACTGGGTGAAATTTAATGACCTGTGATATACAGGAGGTCAGATTGGATGATCTAATGGTCCCTTCTGGCCTTAAACTCTATGAATCTAATAATTCATTGCAAGTTGCAGTTTCAATGTTGGCACAATTCCCTCTACAAAAGTATATAAAATGTTCTTCAGTCTCAAAACATCAGGCACTACCCTGAAGCAATGTCTTGAATTTCATAAACACTGTGAAAGCAGTTGACCCTTTGACTGATATAACAATGTCTCACAGTTTCCTTGGGCATAATTTAGTGTCCAGTGATTCGTGTCCAACTCCCATTTGGTCTTCATGGTTCACTCACCTAAGAACTTGGGAAGGAGTTTTCCAAATGCAAGAAATTGGATCAAGTAACATGCCGTGCAGCATGACCTAAAGTCCCTATTTCTGGTTGCACAAACAATGCTAGTGGAAACTAAAGTTTACAACCAGGGTATCCCTGATTGTACAAGCACAGTTCTAGCTCTTTGTCGGCATCAAAGGAAAACATAGTAACTCCTTTCATCTCTGAGTGCTAGAGAGTATGCACCGGTAAAACGCATAAGAGTGAATAAGAGGTGCCGAAGATAGTTTATTATAGAAACTAAAATGGGAAATGTTTTCATATAAAGCCACTCTCCCAAATAAATTGGGGTCAAGACTGAATCAGCAAATAAGGCTCAAGAGGAGGATCTCAGTCCATTTGTAAACCCATGACAAATCTTGGTGTCACTTAGCCAGGTAAGGCTCATCAGAGGCACTTGAAAAAGTGATCCACAAACTCCATTGGTGAACAGCAGCTTCTGCATTTAAAACATTAGCTTTTTATACAGTATTTCCCCTGCACTATTCCTACTGTGTGTCTGGAAAATACGTTGTGCCTCTCCACAACAAGATAACTGCTGCCAAAGTTTAAGTTGCGTTTTTGGAACCCAGATTTTGTGATATCCATATCACTTTCCTAAACACTGAATGCAAAAGGAGCTATCATTTAGCAGTAGGTTGGATAAAATTGGAACCTGCTGAAATCTGAACTGGAACTTTTTCTGAGGCACTAAGATGTTTGGCAAGCTGGGTAAAAAACAACTAACCGCAACCCCCCACACACCTTTTTCATTTTTTGTGCATTTCTGCACTTGCTGACTCAGGCTGAGTCTACCTGGCTGAAACACCAGGAAAGGCTAGAAAGTCGTATCAGAAAAAAGGTCTCTTTGCAATATTGCTATGTGATTTGCAGCCCAGCTCTCTAGCCTCAGGAGATACATTTAAGCATACATATTTTGGTAGCATGTCTAGTGGGCGGAGCGCGAGTCAGGAGACTGAGGTTTCAGTCCTGACTCTGTTGCTGACTCACCAGCTGAACTGCATTTAGTCATTTAACTTACCTGTACCTCATTTCCCCCTTTATACAATGGGCTTAACAACCTGTTTTACAGGGAAATTGGAAGGCTTGATCCATATTTGTGAAGTGATCTGAAGATGCTACAGAATTGCAAGGCTTTGTTATTGTACTATTTGAATTCCCACTTATCTCTAAGGCCATAGTAAAAGCCATTATATTTGTGGTGGGACATTCTCTGGACTATCAGTTAAGGACTGGAAAATGTAATACTAGAGCTGTCGCACAGTATTATCACTAGTGCTCTTGAGACTAGCCAGCTTTTGCTCAAAAACTATTGGTGTTGTGTGCAGCAGTATTTGTTTGCCCTTGCTTGGAGTCTGTTACTGTCAGGAGATGTTCAGGTGAGTGGTCAGGACCCCTAGATCACCAAAGGGACCGAATTTCAGCCAGTTACACCAGTCACCTTTGGCCTCACACCGTACTGAAAGCTAACACCACTCCTTGTTTCCTTCCTGCTCCCTCTTCCACTTGTCCATTCAGCCTCTTGTCCATTCTTTTGTTCAATTTGGAAATGCTCATTAGTGTTCATTAACATGCATCTTGAAAGTAACGATGACGAAAAAAGAGAGGGATGGGGGGAGGTTGAAAGGAGGCAAAGGAAGAGGCAGTATTCAGTATAATTTAGGGCTATCCCTATATTTTATAGCATTTGACTCTATAATTGTAAGATTTTTATATACTATTCAGCCTTGCTATTGCAGTGCTGCCAACTCACCATTTCACTGAGAGTCTCTCAACAATTCATGTTCTTCTGAGAGTTCCAGCTCACAGAACCAAGTGATTATGTGACAGTATGAGCTTTCATTTTATTCAAAAATAAGTTCCTAACATTCATGCTTGCTGAGAAAAGCTGGAAAACGTGGCCTAAGTGTACCCTAAAAGTTCAAAAGAAAGAAGAAGAAAAAACCCCAAACTTACTATTTAAAATAAATAAATGATTTTTTAAGCCACTCTCATGATCTTTGAATTCTTGGCATTGGCAATACTGATGACATGTATCCAAGAGGTAACATATTTTTAGATAGTTGCCTGTGACCCAAGAGACTAATTCCTTTGCTGCGTTTGTTTAGGTGTTGAAGACAGGGGAGAGGACAACCAATATCAAGGGCAACGTGAAAGCTTGAGGAAAAAGGGAGAATGCATTGTCTGGTGGTTAGAAAATGGGAATGAGTCATGTTCTGAGGTGTGTTCACTGCACCACTGCGATTTTTCTGTATAACCTGTTACAAGCAACATTGGCAATAGCTTTGAGCAGTCAAAACATAATAAGGGTGGGAGTTGCCTTTGTGCCTTTGAAAATCCTCTCCTAAGTTACTTGCCAGAGTGGGGGAATCTCGGTTACAGTTTTAGGTGAAATACTTTGAAGAGACACGCCGTTTGGTGCATTCCAAAGGCAAGCAGAATCCAACATTATTCACGTATATTGTATTTAATAGCAACATATTGGCAATTGAATTTCTCATTAATAATAATACTTTAAAATGAAATTTGCTTGTTTCCTTTGTTTTTCTTACACTTGTCTTCTCACTCCACTTTCTGCTTCTTTTCTATTGGATCATAGACCATGGTATATTTTTTCTGCCTGTTGTTACCTTTTTCCTTCCCTCAGCCATGTGAGTTCTATCCTGACATTGTGCTCTCTCCCTATTTCCCTATATTTTTGTCTCCCACTTTCCCCTCCAATCTCACTCCTGCCCATCTTCTTCTTTTCTCTTCTAATGTACCCCTCAATCTCTCACCTATCCATCCATCTGCATCCTAGGTCACTCACAGTCCTCCCACATCCTCATCCATTTGTTCACCAACATCTACCCCTCCTCAGATGTACCTATTCTTCTAGTGCCTCATATAGGGCTCCTCACTCTTGCAGCAACATGCGGCAGGAGGATGGCAATTGTGCTAGTCAGCACAAGCAGGCCCTAAAGTCCAGAAAATGACAGACCTACTAAGGGAATTTCCTGGACTACCAGGCAACCATCCAGGTCTTAGGGCAAGTCACCTTCAGCCAGATTTTCAAGAGTGCTTTCTCATTTTGGATGCCTCAGCTTTCTGGTGTCCAGCCTGAGATGCCTTAAAATGGCGCAGTTTTCTGCAAGTGCTGAGCTTCCACTCTCTCACAACTAGGCCCCTCAGCATGGTAGCACCTAAAGTCACTAGTCACTTGCCAGCTACAGGTCCTGCGTTTTAGAGTTGCTATGTGCTTGCCACTCCCATTGACTTCATTTGGAGTTGTGGGTGTTCGGCATCTCTGAAAAAAAAAAAAAAAATCTAGTCCGTAACTCTGGCCCCAATTTTCAAAAAGATGAATTGGGGCACAGATCCTACTTCCCGATCTTTAGGGGGTGGTGGTTTGTAAGGCCCCTTTAAACCCTCAGATAAGCATAGCTATAGCAGTGCAGAGAACGTGAGCAATTTCTTTCAGTCCTGACTGTAGAAGCTTAGTTCACAACATTGCGAGAGTATTCTAGAGCTGTTTATAGTTAGTAGACAACTTTTCAGGAGATGGCACTCAAGAATATGTAGCATAATTACTGGGGTTTGCAGGACTGATAAAACTTTTAGTGTTCAGCCAATGGTTACCTCTGTGCAGCTCTTAATGCGTGAACTGTGGAGCTGAGGTTACATTGAACTGGTGCTAAATCATGTGATAACACTTCCGGTTGGAGTATGTTAAGTAAAGCCCCCACCCCCGAAAGGAAAGGGCAAGTTCAGGAAGCACACAGAATTGGTGTCTCAGAGTGCAAACTGTTAATGCTTGCTGTGATGCAGAGTGAAACCGCTTCTGTATTTTAATATACCTGTAACTTGTCTAACGATTGTGTTTAAAGAGCTTGCCTTGCCGTTTGCTAGTTGCTGCTCTGATTTTATTTTGCTGTGTCTCTTTGGTAAGCAGGCCATTTTATTTAAAGGGCAGTTCTTTTAAAAAGAACAAGAGGTTTCTTTTAATTAGAACAAGCTCTGCACTCTTGAGCCCGGATATTCCGCTTGCAACACTATTCAGATTTGCATCCCATTTTTCTCCATTGGTCGCAGGCTAGAATGAAAAGCACTAACCCATTAATACTGTGAACCTCTCCAAAGAATATTTGACACAAGCCCTTTCTGGGTCTCAGCGTTCCAATTGTGTGTGGGAAGGACAATTCCCTTCAGCATGTCCCTTTGATCTCTCTTACTGAGGATTTCCCCTCCAGGCCTATTGTTTGCACATTGCTGTAACTACAGGCAAACAAATACTTTAGACAATTTCCCAGACTGACTCACCCCTGCACTTGATGCGTCATGTTGTCTGGTTACCCTGATTGCATCACATCAGCATGGGAAGCTTAAAGGCTGGTTTTTCTGAGTAATAATATTGCAGACAGCAGTAACTTATTATTATTGCCATTATCTTCAACCTGCAACCCACAAAAGAGAAAAATCAAGCAAGCTACATAGCTATTAAGTAAACCATTTGTGAATCATAGGCTGGAGGCAGGAGGCATTGTTAAATCATGCGGTGTGTTAACATAAAAGCCTTGTACCTCTGGAACCTTAGAATCAGTATTGGCCTACGTCACAAGTGAACACAAGTGTAGCGTTCTCTCATCTGTGTTTCCTGTGGACAGGGCCGGTGCTTCCATTTAGGCAACTAGGGCACCAGGATTTGGGGGGGGCGGCATTTTGCCGCCCTTGGCGGCAATTCAGCGGTGGGGCGTCCTTCCGCGCTCTGAGTCTTCGGCGGCAATTCTGTGGCGGGTCCTTCATTCGCTCCGGGACCCGCCGCCGAAGTGCCCCGAAGAACGGAAGCGCGGAAAGACTCCCCCGCCGCAGAATTGCCACCGCTGACCGGGAGCACAGAAGGACCCACGCCTCGGGCGCCAAAAACCCTGGCGCCGCTCCTGCCTGTGGAACATGTTGTGTCTTAACTTTGATATTACTTACACCCTAAGGCAGTCTCACATTTGTGTAATTGATTTACACATATTGTGATCCCCTCTACACAGGCAAGAAACAGCTTTGTAGCACAGTCCCCCAACAAGTTAGATTGTGATGTACGGACGGAGCCTAAAGCCTGGATTTTCCATAAGCAAAAACGTCGTTTAAAAGAACAAAAGGTTGTTTAGGTGACATCTTCCCAATTCCCCTCCCCCACCCCTTGCCAGCCCTCAACAGCAAGGAAATGCCAAGTTCTGGGATATATCCGAACTGCACCCAATACCTACAAGCAGCACACTTCCACGGGGAGCAAAAGACACTGCATCTTCACAAGGAATTTCCTTCTGCCTCCCGCTGATAAGATCTCCCTCACATATAATATGTAATATTAGTGAGAGCCTCAGCAACATTTGTAAATATTCCACATTAGCACATGCAGAGGTTAAGAGTGTTGTGTGTTTGTGGGGGGAAATATGAAATTGTACTTCCATAGGCATTTGGTGATGTGGTCATTTGTCCTTCCGGGACTGGAATTGGATATTTAATTTCATATAAGCTACTAAACAGCTATGAGGTAGTAACTACAGACACTTCTATTATTCACACCAGTGACTTAGATTAAAGCTATTACTGTATAGCTTGACCGATCTAGGTTGGAAGGATAGCCATGTGGTCAAGACACTGGAACGGGACTCAAGTGAATGAGGTTCAATTTCCTGCTCTGCTAGACTCTTATCTGGGGCAAGTCATTGCATTTTTTTGATGCCTCAGTTTCCCAATTGTAAAACATGAAGGATAATATTATTTCCCTACCACACAGTGGTAAAATTCATATACTTTTTTGAGGCTTTGGGGGCCATATAAATCCTCTCATTTTAGATTTTTGTATCACATGATGTTCCAGGCAAACAAGGGGCCCTGAGTGAACTAAAGACGTTAAAAAAAGTTTGTACTGATAAGTCTATAAAACAGATTAATCTGGCCCTCCCCAGGCTTATGGGACACAATAAAAGAACCTTCCTTATCCCTTTACAAGGTTTTTCTTTACTCAAAAAGCTATAGTTACTCTCCAACATCTGCACATTGCAAAATATGAAAGAATCTCCTACAGGGCTTGTTCAGACACCACCTTGCTGTCTCCATCCTTCTTGTAAAGAAAGACATTTTCCTTTTGGAGGTAGCTAAACCATTACCCAATTTTCTTGTTATCATCCAAGTTACTTCTTTGCATTGGCTTCTGATGAAAGAGATCCATTCCTTTTTAGAACCTTTGTAATCCTTGTAATTTACCAGATTTTCAGTTGCAGTTCATCTCAGTGGTAAATTGTTGAAGACCCAGAATGATTACCACAGCCCCATCTGAGACCTTGAAGTATTCTCCAATTCTGATTAGTTTTGATTTCTTGTTCTCAATTTCTGGTCCAAAATAATCGGAGTGTGTCTGTTTATTTAGCTTTTAAACAATAGATTGAAAGGACATTACCTCACAAGGTAATGCTGCGTTGTGATCCTTATTCAACTGTACGTAGCCTCAACAGAGCAGATTTTTAAAGACTTTATATATGTTAGTGTTTGCAAAAGGCACACAACCATGCTCCAATTTGCTTGCACCATTGCCATGATTATTTCCAACAGTCAGGTTATTATGCATGGAAAAGGATAATTAGGTGTATTTGCATGCCCAATTACCAAGTTTCATATGCAAACACAATAACTGTTCACATATTTGCCTGGAAAACATTTTAAAAATTACATTAGTAGGATTAGCTGTAATAGTACAGCAATATGTACGCTCCAAACCACATTAATGCTACTTTAATCCATCCTCCCATTGTTCAGGAAAGAAGGCATTTAGGTTGGCATTGTTATCTATCTGTGACATAACTTGTGTCTTGTGATAAAGGCTACCAATTGTGTTGCTTAAAGTACTAACTTGAATGGCTATTTACATTAAGTTATTTCCATCTGAAAATCCAAGTAACTGTTTCTTTTTTTTCTTCAGGGATTCAGATTTGTTCCTGCTTGACACTCGAATAATCTGGGCTGCAGAGGAAGGTTGGCTGGTGTTTGATATTACAGCAACCAGTAATCACTGGGTGGTAAACCCACAACACAATCTCGGCCTGCAGCTATCAGTTGAGAGTATAGATGGTAAGTTTCAGAGAGTAAATGTCATCAAAAAGTCTCAATTTTGGCTGTAGGAATCCAGTCAGGATTAGTCTGAATGCAACCAGTAGTCATTCCTCTGAGTGGGATTTCTCAAGATTGTCTTGAATTTTCTTAAACTGCAGATGTTGGAAAAGTATTACAAAATTACAATATTAGCCTATCACGCTAGATTTGAACATATCTAAATAATCACCACCTGATTTCAAGACAGTCATACATCTGTGTCCGAATCCAGTAAAACCATAAGCACATGCTTAGCTTTAAGCATCTCAAAAGAAACTATTAAGATGCTCAAAGTTAAGCATCTGCTTTAGTGGATCTGAGCCCTAATTTGCACACACACATTTACCATGATTGTATGTGCAATCTAGTAACTATGCACATGACTAATATGCACATGTATTTACTTCATTTGTACTTGAAGTCCTGCAAACTACACATAAAAATTGGCCATTCTTTTGGCTCAACCAAACTTATAAATACTCTGGCCCTAGTGGTTCACTGTTTAAAATTGATTGGGTTTTCTTTTTCTTTTCTTCCCCCCCCACCCCCCATTTAGTAAATACTTTTTCCAATGGTGTCTCTATGGGTGGGGAAGGAAATGTCAGGAAAGTCTTAATTGCTGAGTTTCTCCAATTATATTACATTAGAAAGTGAGGGGGAAAAAACTGTACAGGCTAAATCCTCAGCTGATGGATCTAGTCCATGTTTTCTCTTTAACACTAGGTAGGAATCATTAAGGCATGGCCTCCTTCCCCACCCACAGAGACACCATTGTCCTCTTCCATTTAGCAAATGATTTTCTCCATCTCTCCCTAGCTGCAATAGTCCCAAACTGGAGCATCTGAAATGCTGGTCGTGGTGACTGTAGCAAGCACTCAAGTGAATCAAAGGAAGTTATTTGGCACACAGCTTCCTCCCTGGTCCTCTCTGTGCGGCTCCTCCCTACCCAGGCCTTTTTTCTTTGCTCTGTGCTGTCTCTTTTCCGCCTCCTCTCCCTCCCCCCAACACGTCTCTAGATTTGCATGTCTAGTCTGCTGAGAAGGAAATGCTTTCACATAAACAGTCCAATCAGTTTTTAACAGTAAAACATGAGGAATGGCTTGACACACTATGTACTCCAAGTTCTTCAGCCAGCTTGTGATGCAAGCCCATGAGAGTTAGAAATGGGGTGTGAGTATCAGAGATACAAAATTGGTCTGACCTTGGATCTGATTTAATAGGGCAATGTCTTTGTTCATTTGGTACAATTGACTGTGGCCTCCTTCTCAATCAGCTTTCATAGTTTGCTTGAGTCTCAAAAATCTTTGCTCTCTATGAACAGGGAGAATTAATCCAACCAGAAATTTAAAAGATTTCAATTGCTTAAGTTACCATGAATGCCTGTGATACTAGAAAATACAAGCCCTGTATCCTGGGGCAGAATGGATCACTTTGTCTTTATCTTCTGATTATGTTGCTAGGTGCTTAGCCGTTGCAGTCTAGAAATATTTTCCGGGCTCTGTGTGTATTCCATGTGGAGTAAATCATGGCTATAGGAAGTAGTAAAACCTTGGTAGAGTGAGCATACAAGGGAGTATTAGGACTTACATAAGTTGTGACTGTGTAAGCAATAAGTCTGAATATAGTATAACTAAATTATTTACAATAACAACTTATTGCCTTAAACACTAGAAATGTGCATAGCACATAAACAGATATTATGCTCTTAGGCCTATGGAATAAACAGCAGATAAGATCATAGCAGTTGCAGTAAGGGAACAGATGATTAGGACATCTTGCCCAGACTTTCAGAATCCTGAATGCAAAAGAGTGCCACAACTGTGCATGCATTTATGGTAATTGCTCAGACAAAGCAGGTAGATAGACAGTTAGAACTGCGCCCTTATACAAACCTGTCAGAGAAAAAGCTTGGGGAGAGATTTTCAAAGGCCTAGAATGACAATGTAGGGGCCTAACTCCCATCAACTTTCAATGAGAGTTAGACACCTAAATGCCAGTTGTGTCTTTGAAAAAATCTCTCCCTTACTTTACAAATAGGCTTGTTTTTGGTTTAACACACACACACAAAGTAACTCCAGGACTGAATTTGGCTGCTTGCATTTTAAAAATTAAACCTGTAAGTGGCACAAATCTTTGCAGTCTCACTTCACCAGAATTCAAGCAAACATTTTCTTCCATTTTGAGCTGCAAGGGTAAGTCCCACCAAGCCCAAGTTTAATTTGGGGTTCAAACAAACTGTGCACTCCTAGCAAAGCTGCAGTTTCACCTGGTTGTCATGTCACAATTCTGAAGACTAGCAAACATAGCATGACTTTGATGCAAAACTATAGATTTTTGAAGTAGCAAACCTTTCAGTGGATATGGCCTGAGTTTAAAGTGTGTAATGAAACTGAAAACCTGGCAAGTTTTGTCTAGAATTTGTACCAGTTATTCTGTGTGAGTCTCTCTATACGTGAATAAAATGCAGCCAGGAAAGAAGGGAAGAGTCAAAAGTACTGTCCGGATAGAAAGATACAAAACAGATTAGTTCATTTATCTGCTCTTCATATTCCTTTACGATCATGCCAGATAAGTCCATCAACAATAGCAACTTGTGGGGAATTAAAGGATGTTTGTTTACGCTTAGAAAGTTGGGATAAGCTCAAACAACAAGTTAGAGAAACACTAACATGATTCATTAGCCTTAGGCATCCTGTCACCCTAAGCTCTGAAATGCTTCACGCCCTCATAATACATAGGAACAACAGCTGACTATTTAGCCTATTACTTATTGCTTCATAGCCCTTTTTTCCTCAGTTTAAAAAAAAAGTAGCTTCTTAAAGACAAATAGTCTGCATTCTCGGATTTGAGAGTACAGCTCTATTTTTTGTTAGATAAGTACATAATTGGTTAATTAGGAATAGACAGATATCTTAAACATTTTTTTTCCTTGAAATCTGGTCCCTGGCTGTAGGTGGAGGTTGAAATACTTAGTTCTAGTCACTTAAGTGTGTGTGGTGGTGGTGGGGGGAGGGTTCTCCCCACAAGTTTAATGAATAAGGAACACAATAGCTCTCTGATATGGGTCTTACTCAGAACATTTTTTAAATAGGGCATAAAGCAAAAAAGTTGTACTCAGAGAGAGAGAGAGAGAGAGAGAGAGAGAGAGATTGAGATTTGCTACAGCAAAAGTAACTTTCTTTCTGTCATCAAAAAACTCAAGCCTCTCCCTAAATTGATGCACTGGCCAAATTCTGCTCTCCGTTACCCTCATGTAAACCCATCGAATCAACTAGGAGTGATCTAGGGCAGTGGTTCTCAACCTATTTACCATTGTGGCCACATATGCAGCCCACGATGTGTTATGTGGGCCGCGTCCAGTACTAGGTGTATGGCCCTGAGGATGTCACATGGGCCACAGCTCCGTGCTGATAGGGCCGCAAGCGGCCTGTGGGCCAGAGGTTGAGAACCACTGATCTAGGGTCACTACCTGCAAGCTGCTGAGGTTCTTGTTAGTGAGATGATACAACTAAAAATAAATTTACTCTCTCAAAACCATGGCCTTTTTAAATGGCAGTGCAATCAGAAAAAGTTTCATGCTGATAATGGGGGGTGGGAGGGAAATCAATGCCGTACTAGATGAATTCTCATTTTTGGCTAAACTTGTTCTTGAAAAATGGAATAAGGCCCTGATCCAGAAAAGCATATGTGTAGCTTTTAAGACCACGAATAGTTCCAGGTACTTCAGTAGGACTACTCATGTACTTAGAGCTACACACATGCTTAAGTGTTTTTTGGGAGCAGCCTAGCTGTGTAAAATAAAGACTATGTGGCCAAATTTACAGGGCCTAAACGGAGGATGAAAATGATGCAGTCAGGTGGAGGTGCTCATGCCCACCAAAACACATACCTTTGCATATGTAAATAGGTATTTATATGAATCAGCACATTTCACTGATGAACAATATAGAATTTAGGCCTCATTCATGGAAAGCCTGACCCAGTGTCTTATCCTTAGGAGATAAGTTTTGCTTAATCCCATTTAGCATATCTACAGGTCTAAACCTATCGCCTCCCCACATAGGGAACCCTAAGGGGTTGTAGCCATGAGATGTAGGTCATGCTTAGTTGCCAAGCTGTCATGCTCATATAAAAAAACACTTTATGATTCTCTGTGCAAATCCCATGTACACCAGCTTTGCACAGGGAAACAATTTGTCCTTTTGTGTTGTGAATTATTTAAGCCAAATTAAGAGTGAGAGAAGCAAATGTAAATTGGCCATTGTTAGCCTTGAGCTGTGATCATGGGCAATTCTTTTCCATCTTAATATTTGTATGCACTCAAAAAGCTGCTAAACATGAAGGGATGAAAAGATCTAATAGAGACCGTGGTTCTTGAGGTATTGGTGTGGGCCATTCCCTTGTTACGGAACAAATGCCTTGAAAACCGTAGTTATGGAAATGAACCTTAGAAAACGAGGTTCTTTTGTTGCCTTTTTTTTCATATTGCACTTAGAAATCAGAGGACCAAAGGACGCAGTGGATTGCTAATGGAAATACAGATCCTTTCACCTCCACAATGCCAGTGCCAATGTGGTTCAGCTTGTGACTGAGGGCTTGTCTATACTTAGAGCGGTGAAGCTGTACTGGGGCAGCTGTGCCACTGCTGCACTTAGTAAAGACACTACCTACGCTGACGGAGAGCTTCTCCCATCAGCATAACTACTCCACCTCCCCGCGAGGCAATAGCTATGTCGACAGGAATAATGTAGACCAGGCTAAAACTAGCATCAGCTGTTCTTTGACTTACTTGGCAAGCCCTAGTTCAGTTCCTAACAAACATCACAAAATCCACTATCAAAACTGGTGTGAATTATCATCACTACCACAGTCCTAAGGTTGGTTGGTTATAGAGACTGAGGTGGTCTCCAGAAATGGTCCCTTCACAACATAACTGAGACACAGTGGAGTAGGGGGAGGATCTGGGGGCAAATCTGTACAGCCACTATCCATGCCTTATCTTTGTAAATAGTTGACTTCAGTCTCCTGGACTATCAATCAGGCATCTTTGTCCAAAACTAAAGTTAATTTAAAAATCCTGCATCAGAAAAGGAATGAGCAATAATCATAATGTATCTATAACCAGGTTACTAATTCAGTACTGCTGTTGTGTGTGACAGATGTGGCAATAAATAAAATGTTGCTAAATATCTGAACTATTTGTTACTTTCAAATGCAATATATCTGGAACTGTGTCAACATTTAATACAAGGCATTTTTATTTTAAGTTAATAACCTTCCAATGAGAATTTAGTGTTCCTATGGGCTGAGTTTTATGGTTCCTTTTATGGGATCACTTCAAGTTATAGGTTGGTGAACTTAAAGAAACCCCTCTAAAGAATGCAGGAAAAATCTAATGCAAAGCTGATTTAGGGTAAAATAATTATTTGTAGGAGCATTTTATTTAACTTTTACATTCAAATATAAAATGAAGTTAGTTGTACTGAGATATTCCTTTCAAAAGTGGATTTGCTTGTTAATTTTAGGCCCACTCCATCAGTTGATCCAGGCATATGGGCCTCAATGGGAATTTTATATGTGGGACATAGGCCAGTTGTCTCAATCACGTTGTCTTCAATATTGCTGGTGGAAATGGAAAGTTATAGCAATTCCTCTTACGGGCTGATTGTGTTGTTGATATTTCTGTTAAGGTCAAAGCATCAATCCCAAACTGGCTGGTCTTATTGGAAGACATGGCCCACAAAATAAGCAGCCTTTCACGGTAGCATTCTTCAAAGCCACAGAAGTGCATCTCCGCAGTATTCGTTCCACGGGAGGCAAACAAAGGAGCCAGAATCGATCGAAAACACCAAAAAACCAGGAAGCCTTTCGGGTATCTAACATTGCAGGTACAGTGAAGGCTGCGAAGTCAGTTTTTCTGGGTACTGGATAATTCTGTACTGTTTTGTAGAGACTAGAATGAAACAATATTGTGCTCAAGCAATATGCTCTCTTTTTCTCTTGTATATTCAGCATCATCCAAATGTTTGTCTGTCACTGGCTTAAAGACTAGAATGTTTTTTTTTACTAAATGTTTCTTGGAAAAATGCTGATTGGTCATAACCAAATTTTTTTTTGTAGGAAAAGGTCAGTTTTCACAAATTTCTTGACAAACTATTTTTGAAATAGGCTAGTTATAGTAAAAATAAATAAATAAATAAACAAACCATGGTCAAAATACAATATGATGGGGGCTAATTTAGCTACAACGAATCAGAAAAAAGATCTTGGAGTCATTGTAGATAGTTCTCTAAAGACGTCCACGCAGTGTGCAGAGGTGGTCAAAAAAGCAAACAGGATGTTAGGAATCATTAAAAAGGGGATAGAGAATAAGATGGAGAATATCTTATTACCCTTATATAAATCGATGGTACGCCCACATCTTGAATACTGCGTACAGATGTGGTCTCCTCATCTCAAAAAAGATATACTGGCATTAGAAAAGGTTCAGAGAAGGGCAACTAAAATGATTAGGGGTTTGGAATGGGTCCCATATGAGGAGAGATTAAAGAGGCTAGGACTTTTCAGCTTGGAAAAGAGGAGACTAAGGGGGGATATGATAGAGGTATATAAAATCATGAGTGATGTGGAGAAAGTAGATAAGAAAAAGTTATTTACTTATTCCCATAATACAAGAACTAGGGGCCACCAAATGAAATTAATGGGCAGCAGGTTTAAAACAAATAAAAGGAAGTTCTTCTTCACAAAGCGCACAGTCAACTTGTGGAACTCCTTGCCTGAGGAGGTTGTGAAGGCTAGGACTATAAGAGCGTTTAAAAGAGAACTGGATAAATTCATGGAGGTTAAGTCCATTAATGGCTATTAGCCAGGATGGGTAAGGAATGGTGTCCCTAGCCTCTGATTGTTTGTCAGAGGGTGGAGATGGATGGCAGGAGTGAGATCACTTGATCATTACCTGTTAGGTTCACTCCCTCTGGGGCACCTGGCATTGGCCACTGTCGGTAGACAGGATACTGGGCTGGACGGACCTTTGGTCTGACCCAGTACGGCCGTTCTTATGTTCTTAATAGAAACAATGTTTCAATTGACCTGAACCGAATTTTAGATTTTCAAAATTTTGAGATTAAATATTAATTTGGCCAGAGAAAGTCAATTAAAGTGGAACAAATATGGATGAAAAGTCAATCTCACTCTATAGCCCAGTGGTTACAATACTCACCTAAGAGATGGCAGATCCCCGTTTAAATCCTTTCCCATCAGGCAAAGAGGGAACATCAACCAGGGGGGTCTCCCGCCTCCCAGGTGAGTGCTCAACCACTGGGCTACAGGGAGGTCCCCTCCTTCCCTGGCTGTTTTACGTAGATCTTGGCAGCCTCTGAGCACACCTACCGCACTGGGCCACAAATGCTAGTTGTAGAAGAATGCCCATGTGCCCCTGGTTTGTGAATCCCTCTGGGGCTTGAGGGGAGACAGGTGTCTGGACCCCTAGTTGGCAGCTGTAGCATGCATGCTCAGGAGCAGAAACATAGGCACCTAGGGAACTTTTAATGCAAAAGCTTAGGTGGCGAGTGAGCTTATGCCCCGACAGCGTTAGGCAGCAGCTGAGTAAGAGTTTTGAGAATTGCAATGGCACCTGAAAATGGGACTTATATGTCTAAGTCTGGGGGTGAGGTACCTAAGTACCCTTGTGGATCCTGCCCAATGGGTCAACAGTCAGAACTTGTGATGCATCGGATAATAGATTCCAGCTCATTCTCCCATGATTCTATTGCTTTTGCAGGACTAACAGGTCAGCAGCAGACAGTACTCAAAGAAAATACAGAGATGTTAAGAGGGTGCCACTCTTTAGAGTCACTTTACTATTCTTATTCTCTATAGGTTCTTATACTAAGCTCATCACTGTGTATGTGAGAGTGCCTTCCTGGGTCTCTCGCTGTGTTCTCTTGCCATACAATAAAGGCACAATGAAAATAGATTTTGTTTTGCAAACTAGCCCTGAAACAAAAATTCCCAGGGCTTTCTTGGCTTTGCGTAGAAACCAGATGGACATTTTATATTTATTGAATCCAGCCATTTTTTTTACTATTAAAATACAAGAAACTGAAACAGCTAAAAGAAAGTGACAAGTGCTGTAAAGCAGTGCATGGCTCCAGAAAGGGAGCCACACCACATTCCCCATCGTAATGTTGCCAAAAGGTGTCCGTGCTGGGGAGCTTCAGACTTTGAGGGATTAATCTTAACGGGCCTTGCTTTCAGCTGAAAATTGCACTGAAACATCCAGTTGGACAACACAATCTCACTTGATGGTTTCAATTTTTTTCACCCCTACACCCTCCTCCCCCCCTCAGAAAACAGCAGCAGTGATCAGCGGCAAGCCTGCAAGAAACATGAACTTTATGTCAGTTTCAGAGATCTTGGCTGGCAGGTAAGGTTTCTGTGCTCAGGCTTAAGAGAGACATGATGCCTTTTCAATCATTTGTCATTTACTAGTAGCGTTCACTCATGGACCACATTTTTAGCCTCTGATTGTGTGTGTAAATGTCTGTGCTTACAAGAATGGGTGTGCATTCACACACGTTAATTCACTGCCCTTTGCATACACAAAAGGGGTGTTTGCCTGTGTGTTGGCACAACTGATTGCATGCACAAAAGGGGATGTGCAAATTGGAGGCTAGTTTAAGAGTGGCTGAAAATTTGATAATCCCCACAGCTTTATGGCTAATTTTAAATTCAGAGCATTACTTTCTGGCCCTATAAACTCCTTCTGTAGTTTCAACTGGACACAGTGTTCTTCACTTTCTACTGAATAATTCCTTTAGACACTGGTAAACAGCTCCTACTTTTCACACTGGAGGTAGCTGCCTTCCAATAGTGGATGAAGTGATCCTTCTGCTATATACAAAGTATTCTCTTTGTAAAGTGCTGTGGGATCCTTCAGGATAAACAGGTGCTGCAGACAGGTTAAGAATTGATCATATTGTTAGAGCAGCTAGTTTAACAGGAGACTTTTTCATGATTTTTTGACTGCCTGCATGTATTTGAATTGATTGAATAGTGTACAATGAAATTAAATCCATCTTTTCTCCATGATTTAACATCAATTTAATCCAGGACTGGATAATTGCTCCAGAAGGCTATGCTGCATATTACTGTGAAGGAGAATGTGCCTTCCCATTGAACTCCTACATGAATGCTACAAACCATGCTATTGTACAGACACTGGTAAGTGCAATTTAAGTTGAATAATGAAGGCTGTTAACTATGATCAATACTTCACTGGAATAATTTTGTGCAAGCAAAACCCTCAGAACTAGCCCGAGAAGGAAGATCTGTGTTAGCTCATAATGCCTTCAGCATCTGGCTAAACAGGTCTAGCGGAATGGCCTGAATTAATAGTTGGCCTGGAAGTAATCTCTTTGTTGCAAGCATTAACATGCTCCATGCTTGTAGAGGGGCCCTAGATGTAAACACAAATGGCACAGTCCCACTGCTCCAGAGGGGAAGAGCAGGAATGGAGGGCCCCCAAGTAGGGGGGAGGGGGTCAGCCTCCCTTGCACAAAATTCCCTGAAGATCCATTGCATACAACTGCAGGGAGTGGATTAGGGAGGGGCCTCTAGAGCTGTAACAATACAGATTAGCCCTACTTCTGCTTTCTTTCCCATATGGATGGAGAGTAGAGTGGGGTGGAGGATTCCTTGATCTCCCAAGTATAGTCCAGTTAGTGGGCGTGTTTGCCTGTTCCCAACAAAGTGTATGAAGGACCTGCTCTAAAGCCCATTGAAGCCAAGGGAGTCTTTTTCATTGGCTTCAGTGGGCTTTGGACCAGGTCTCAAGAGTAGATGAAGAGGAATAGCTGCAGGATCTTAACTCTTCCCGATTTAAATTGGCAAATAAACAGTGCCATCAAGTATCACAACCCTAGATAACTTCCACCTGTTTGTAACAAATGAGAGCTTCACCACTCTTCCCTAGCTGCGTAGCTACAAGACTCCAGGAGTCTAACTGGCTAGAAATGCAATTGAAACTAGAGGTTGTTTTTTTTTTTTTTTAATTTTTATAATTTAATTTGCCCAAGTTGTTTTTGCAAGGGGAACATTCAGACAAGTTAAAAAGGTGCAGAGTCCCCCATCACTTCCCCTTCCCCCCATCCAGTTCTAGTTGAAACTCATCTCCAAGACCCTACAAAAGGCTGAGCTTGATTCAAGTTTGGGGTCAGAGCTATTTTAAAACTAATCAGTTTTCCCAAATGTATTGGTGATAGGCTCTTCTGCCCCCACTCCCTTACGAGTACTGTTTATCCTCTCCAGCACAGGGTTGCAGCAATATGGAAGAAGCATGTACTAAAGTCCTTCCTGTATCCAGTGCTCGACGATTCGCTGGACATAGAAAGGACTTCAGTGTCTAGGCTTGTCAGCTGACTAGATTTCATCAGCACCACCCTTCCAAGGAAAAAAACCCAGGAGGCAGCAGATCTTCCCGATTTAGGCATGCCCAAGTGTGCCTGTGAATTTCACCTTGTGTGCGTACAATGAGGTATTTGTGTACACAAGTCAGTGTGCCAAAGGCACACATGCAAGTTGGAAGGTTTGCCCAAAAAGAAGGGGGGGAAATAATCTTAACATTGTTTCCTTTCCCCTCCCCCAGGTTCACTTTATAAACCCAGAGACTGTGCCGAAGCCATGCTGTGCTCCTACACAACTCAATGCCATCTCGGTGCTCTATTTTGATGACAGCTCCAATGTTATCTTGAAAAAATACAGGAACATGGTGGTACGGGCATGTGGCTGCCATTAGGTTTGCAGGAAGGGGGGGGGAAAGTGGCTGTAAAGAGCGTTTTTATATGGATTTGCAAAGAGATTTAAGTCTCCTGCATTGGACTGCCTTAAAAAAAAAAAAAAAAGTTTGTAGGGACCATGCTTCTGAAGGTGCACAATTAACAGGAGATAGTGGAACAAATTCTGGATTCCAAGTGGCATTTGAGTCAAGTTTGTTTTAGCTTATTATAGACGTGATTCTGCAAACCGGTGCAAAGTGAAACAAGCCAGAGGAACCATTTAAAATCAAACCCGTCCAAAATAATTGCTCTTACTTCTGCAAATGAGCCTTTCAGAAGATGGCTAACTCACCAGTGTTGATTGTGAACATCTTTTTTAAACAAATCCATCCAGGGTGAGAATCTGGTGTGTTTATGCACAAAGTAATAAACATTTGTTGTTCCTGTAATAACTTGTTCACAATAAAATGTGCCTGGAAAAAGATATATTTTGTTAAAGAATTACCTCCAACCCTTGCTTTATCCAGCTTCATAATCAGGAGAAAAAGACTAAGTACATGCACTTCCAGTATTAAATTTTGCACTAGCAAAAAGTATCTGGATTGACTCAAATTAAAAAGGACAAGTAAGTCTAGAAATGTCTTTTGGAATTGAAAGAATTGAAGAAAATAACTCCAAAGAACAAGATTATCTTGATATATATTTTCTATGTCTGGGATAATATCTATTTCAACTACCAACAAGAATTTGCATTTAGTATGGACTAAAACAGCTAAAAGCAAAATTTAAATAATAGCGAATAAAGCCCCAAAACAGTTTTGTAACCCAACTTGGACATCTCAAACACTTACAAGGTTATGAAAGGCAAGCTCAAAATCCTGCTCCCATAGGAAAAATACCCATTGATTTCAATGGGTGCAAATCAGGCTCCTGGAATTTTGCAAGTCTGTAGGCTTGATCCTGTGAGGAGATGAAAGCCAAGGATGGTGCTGAATGAACACCCAGCACTATGCAGGATCAAGTCCTTAATAGGGAAAAGAAACCGACATTTGTAAGCCTGGTTCCCTGGGTCTGTATTTTCTGGGTGACTCCTATCTTACTGTCAGTTTCATCTGTAGTAAGGAAACTGCTTGGCTCCATGAATAAGTAACTGCTCTTTTATTTTTAAACCACAGTTGAAATCCAGACCGGATGCTTTCCTCTTTTTAAAAGGAAAAACACAACAAACAAGCCAAAAAGCTCTATACGAAATGAATTGGAGCTTGTTTCTTTGGACCCAAGTCTAATTCCATTGTAGTAGATCTGAGTTTTACCACTGGATTTCCAATAGCAGCAGGATTAGGCTGTTGAGGAATAGGAGGAGTCTCATGGGCCTTGGATCAGGCCCTTGAACACCAGTCAGCATTACCAAATGCATCACACTTATCTACAATGGGAACCAAGAGTCTGACTTGGCTCTAACCCTTGTTACACCAGATTTAACTGAAATCAGGATCTGGCCCAATATTTACTACGTCACGTTCCAAAATGGTGGCTGAAATATTCTTTCAGCCTTTTCTGAGAAGTCCTTAGATGAACTGTCAAAGAGAAATGGTGGGGCTGCAACTGCCTCAGTGTGTCCATTGTTTTAAAGGAGAGATGCATAAAGGCCTACAAATCATAAATGCCACTCAATGTTGTATGTATATCAGCCACCAATGCAACATATTCTAGATGTCTGTGAACCTTGTACAGGGAGTTAAGGTGCTACCAATAAAGTTAAGATTGGATGGTCCGAGCGGATTATTTTTTAATGTAGTCAAGGTTGAGTTTGCCACTAGTGCCCCAAAGTACTGGTATATTGCAATTCAGTCCTGACTACCCTCTCTCTCTGTACTGGATCCATATTATATATCTCCTGTGGTGTTTTTTTGTTTGTTTTTTTTAAACATGACTACAGGATCTCTGTTGCTAGGCTAGACATCAATTCCATTGTTTTGTACATTTTTATGTAAATAATTGTCACAAAAGTGGGAAAAATTTATTTATTTCCATCTCTGAATTCCTTTTCAATCACGCATTCAGGAAATTGATTCTCATCTCTTCTAAACACATTTGTTTCCTTATTTAAGAAAATATTTATTAACAGTTGGCAAAATACATGTACACATTTCTGGTTCTTTTCATAGAGCAGTTGTTAGAAGCATTTTGTACAAACTAGTTGAATAAATCATTGTGACTTTACAAAAGATATTCCAACAACTTTGTGTATGTGTGATTATTCCCACTAAATCTAAAGGGTATTTTGTTGCGAGTAATATTTCATGGTGAGTGTCAGCTATTCTGCAACAGTGCTTCCATGTCCACTAGTTTCTGTACATTGGCATCATGGGCACATGGTCAAAATCTGCTGCAGCTGCCAAAGTATAAATACAGTAGAGGGGAAAACAAAAATATGAATATATTTTGCAGGCTGCATTGCAAAGATCCATGATTGAATTATAGTGCAGCTGTCAGCAGCTGTTTCAAAGAAGCAGGGGGTAAATTAGTTCTGTTTACTGCTAACATAGTTCAGAGTTTAGTCATCCCAATAAAATTATAGAGGCACAAGAAAGGGGAAAAAAACCCATCAGCCAAGAAACTGACATTTTCTAATTGAGATTGTTTTAGCATATTTCAGAGATGCTGCTGGCATGAGGTTTCCTACTATTGATACCACACTGCATTGCAATGGAGGTTACTGGGTTCTTGTTTACTTTGAACTATGTGCAGCATGATGCCAGCTTATCTAAATACATTTGCTGGCCTGATCACTAAGATCTTGAAATAAACGACCATCTTCTAAAGAGTCTCACATGGATACAGACACAAAAAGTGGAACCCCTCAATGTTTAAGGGCCTGATCCAAAGCTCAGTGAAAAGACTCCTTTTGACTTCAGTGGGCTTTGGATCAGGGCCTAAATACCCAGAGCGTATTTAGAAAGAGGTTCTTCATTTTCTTTCCTTAGTTCACAATATGGGCCTGATTCTTTTCATTTAGAACTAGTGTAACTCCAGTGAAAGGAGAATCTGACCCTACTAGAAGTTTTGCCATTGGCTTCATTGAGAGAAGGATCTAGCCTATATGTTTAAATGCTACTTTTCTTCAGCATTGACACACACACACACACACACACACACAACTTAGCAGGATTTCTCAAACTTCATTGCACCGTGACCCACTTCTGCTAACAAAATTACTGCATGTCCCCAGGAGGAGGGACCGAAGCTTGAGCCCACCCAAGCCCTGTTACCCCAGGGAAAGGGGGCCAAAGCCCGAACCCTGCTGCCCAGCCTGAGCCAAAGCCAAACCTGAGCCTCACTGCTCCACGCGAGGGGGCCAAAGCCAAAGCCCGAGGGCTTCAGCCCCAGGCGGGGGGCCTGTAACCTGAGCCCTGCCACCCAGGGCCGAAGCCTGAGGGCAGTTTGGCTTGGGCCCCAGGCCCCAGCAAGTCTAACACCAGTTTTGGTGACCCCATTAAAACAGGGTCATGACCCACTTTGGGGTCCCGACCCACAGTTTGAGAACCGCTGACTTATTAGATATGCTCAGCAGCTGCAACCCCTGTCTGGGAGCCAAAAATCCACTTCTCAGTTTGTTAGCCTCCCATCAGTCCACAGTGCTACTGCAGCTTTGTCTCTGAACCTACTGTTTTGGAAAGGGAATTCTTGACACAAATATGAATGTTACCATAAACTGGCATTGGCCATAAAACCCCACTGAGCACAGGCTTCAGAGTTGTTAGATTTGTCTGATTAATGACATTACAAAGCACATTTAGAACATTATATAGGTCAGTTATTGTAAGTTCGTTTCTGACTGAGCTTCCAGGGTGTTATTTTTTGCTTCATGAAGATTCATTAGTTCTGCTCCATTATAGTCAGTCGTGCTTAGGCTGGTAAGATGCTACAATCCTTACTCAGGTAACATCCCTGTTGCTGCCAAGGATTTCAGAATTTCATCCAGAGTTCTCCATTTCACTCTTTTCAGCTTTGCCTGCAATTGGAAGAGACACTTTTGGATGGAAGAAAGCCAGAAATACTCTGCTTTTGAGTCAGCGATTTGCATCCACAGTATGTTCGTCCAACTACTTCTATTGACAACTTCCATTGTTGCCATGGACACATTAGTCTCTCTATATTAGCTATTCCTCTTGGAGAGAAAGTCAGCCCAATTAAGCAAAAAGAAGCCTGTTTGAAGTTTTTATTTATCAGGTAATGACTGACAGGAGCTTGAGGCAACAACTATGGGAACTTAACACTATGGCCATTCATTACCAGGGTACAAAGAGAACCACAAGTGGGTCATGATGATTGCTTTAAGAGTTGAGTTTTATTTAAAGAAAAAAATAACTTATCTACTGCTAAAAAATGTGTGCTATTTCCACTCCCCCACTCTACTTATGCTCGTCAGTGGACAACTAAATAACCTCAGAGATTTTAAAGAATAGAACATGAAGGTTTATTTCAATACACACATTATCTTATGTTCTGTCATTTGCATTCCTTTGTTTGTTGCTGGGTCTCTTATTTGCTGACAGTAAGTGTGAGGTGGTTTAGAATTTTAAAAATTGAGTATTGGTACCTTGCTATCTTAATGCAGACATTAGAATCAATAAAATTAATGAGATCCTATCTAATGAATGTCCCTTCTTTCACTGAGGACCATAATATGGTCACATGTTTAAGGAAGTAAAATACAGAGACTAGATGGAGGATTATCAGTTAGGGCAGAATTTATCTTAAGAAAAAAAAAAAAATGAACCTAAGCCCTCTTTCCTACTAACTTTTAAATAAGTGCTTAATTTTGCTCACGAGTGGTTCCACGGAAGCCAATGACAATATTCATATGAGCAGAGTTACATGCTTAGTTGCTTGAAGGATTAGGCCCTTTGTTATTGTCAGTTGGTTTGCTCAAATCAACCTGGTCCCAGAAGAGTCAGCTTGGGTGTCTATATGGAATGCATATACTGCTGGATTGGATGAGGGGGAGTTTGGGGGCTTGACTGTATATCAGTGTGTGTGGACTGCCATATAATCAGAAACATGCCCTTCTCCATTTCCAATCTGGGAAGTAAAGTGATTGCAGAAGCAGTCGCAACGCTGTTCAGTGTTAATAGGCTCTCCATAGCTTAGATAAAACATGAATGCTGGACTAATGGTCTTATTTTAGGCAACTCTTAAAGGAAGTGGGGATTGTGGGAGCATTAACGCATCAGTCATATTTGGTTTTGTCAGCACTTAGTTAAATCAAGCCCTGACTGTTGGGTTTTTGTTACCTTTTTAGTCCAGCACATGCAACTTCTATAGTCAGCCTAACTGTGAAAAGGAGTATGATGGTGTAGGGCCTGAAGGCACTTGTTTGTTTGGAGTTCATGTTTTTTCCCCTTTTTAAAAAGGGGAGAAAACATGGTGCTGGTGATAGCTTCAGAGCAGGGAGTATCAACATACAGCAGATGACAAAGTGGTATGAACTCTGACCCGATTAATGAAGGCAAACGGTTCAATGCTGGTGGATTTATTCCTATATTATTTGCCACCAATGTGTCAGATCATGAGCTCTTCTGAAAAATCCAGCAGCTTATTTTGGTGCCTGATTGGTAGTAGAGTTCTCTTGCAGATGTTGGTCCCACTGACTAGATCAGGGATCTGCAACCTTTGGCACGCAGTTCGCCAGGGTAAGCACCCTGGCTGGCCGGGCCAGTTTGTTTACCTGCCGCGTTCGCAGGTTCGGCCAATCGCGGCTCCCACTGGCCGTGGTTCGCCGCTCCAGGCCAATGGAGGCGGCGGGAAGCTGCACGGGCCGAGGGATGTGCTGGCCGCCCTTCCTGTAGCCCCCATTGGCCTGGAGCGGTGAACCGCGGCCAGTGGGAGCCGCGATCGGCCGAACCTGCGGACGGGGCAGGTAAACAAACCGGCCCAGCCCGCCAGGGTGCTTATCCTGGAGAGCCGCGTGCCAAAGGTTGACGATCCCTGGACTAGATTGACTTTAACAGCTGGTTTTCCTAACAGCAAGGCTGTTTTATTTCTGAAATAAAATAAAATAAAAAATTCAGTTGCACCACGAATTCCAGGTAGAGCCTATCAGCAGTTTTGGTTTCACACTACTATTGAGAAGTCAACTGTAAAAGCTGGTGCAGTACTATACACACGTACCATGCACAGAACATGTAACTATAAATACTGGTAGGGAGCCTGGTCTACACAGCCTCAGGCAGGGGGTGATGTGGAGAAGTAGATGAGACTGTATCAGCACAAACTCTCAGAGTTGCTCAGAGTGCTTGAGGTGGGGGGGGGGGGGGGAATGCACTCTCCCCTGTCCGTGACAATGGTACAGATCTACCTCAGGTACTTCTTTAGCCCTCATGAACTGTAGTACTTAAGTGCCTCACAATCTTTAACCGATTTATCCTCACAAACCCTTGAGGTAGGGCACTGCTATTATGCCCCCTTTCAGAGGCACAGGGAGGGTAAATGACTTGCTCAGGATAACACAGTTCTCTCCTCTTGGTGCACAGCTTCTGCGCCGCAAGCCAGTGCGAAGGAGGGGGCAGCAGGTTATCTCCAGAAGAACTGCATGGTGTGGAGGTTGTTTGCCCGTGTAGGGGATCCATTCAGGGTACATCTACACTGCAAACAAAAAACGAGCCACCATGGCCCGGGTCAACAGACTTCAGCTCATGGGGCTCGCGCTATGGCATTAAAAAAAAAGTAGTGTAGATGTTCAGGCTCAGGCTGAAGCTGGCTCCAAGACCTTCCCCCCCCTCACCAGGCTCCAGACCCCAGGCTCCAGCCTGAGCCCAAATGTCTACACTCCATTTTTAGCCCCGTGGCATGATCTTGAGTCAGTTGACTCCACAACCCTCCACCCTTTCACAATCCTATTGCAGGGCTCATTAGCTTTTACAGTTTCCTCTCTGCTCCTTGATGGCTGCTGGACAGGAGCGCCACCAGCTTTTCTGCCGCCCTAGGCGGCGGAAGGTCCTGCCCCGAAATGCTGCCCCCCACAGAGGCGGCGGAAGGTCCCACTCCCAAAATACCGCCGCAGTCACCGCCCCCTAAATTGTAGCGCCCTAGGCGACCGCCTAGGTCGCCTAATGGGTTGCGCCGGCCCTGCTGCTGGATACAAACCTTAATATGCTCCAGGGAGCGCAAGCAACTCTGAGCCATATGGCACCAGACTTCCAAATGCTTCAATACAAGAGCAGCTATGACCAAGCATAGCTGTCGATAGAGCTACTGGGCCTTGAGACAGTGCAAAGACCACTGGTGGGTTGTAAGCAGTGAAGGAGACTCATGGGGTTAGTGTAGGGTCATGAAGATGAGGGGGGAAAAAAGATAGAATGGAGCTATTGGAGGGTCAAGGAGAAGATCAGGGAGGGAGCTTCAAAGAGCCAGGCATGCATCCAGCTCTCTTGGAGCTTATCTAAAGCAAAGTCAACTTCCAAACCTTTTGATGTTTGTTTGCCCAGCACTAATTTCACGTTCATCTCCACGTGGCTCTGCCCAGGAGTTTTTCAGCTCCTAGGGTGCTGTGGCAAGTCCTAACCACTGCTGTGGTTTGAGTACACTTGTAGCCATGCTGCTTTTAAAAATGTGGCGGCTTGACCACTTACCCAGAGAGCAGGCGAGCCAGACCGTTTGCTTTCTTTGGAAAGCCACATAACCGCTTAGCGTAGCCTTGGATGGAATCTACCCTTCTGCATATTTACTTTGTGTTTGTGTACAGAGCAGAACTGCTTGATTTTTGGGGGGGGAGGTTAACACCACTAACCTTGGTGAGGTTCTGGACTTGTTATACAGGTACAAAACCCATTACAGTCAATAGTAGTAGCCTTCTCCTCCCCCTCCCCCCCCGAAATGGACACATCCATAGATTCACCTGTACATACAGGTGCATGCAAACCCACACCAGTACTGACAACTCTTCTGCTTGTATTGAGAGTCTCGCAATATTTGAGGTTTTCCTTAAAGCCCCAACTCCTGCAGTCAGGTGATGAAGTGAGGATTTGAGGTTTTGTTTCAGTTTGCGTTTACCCTTCAGGACCCTAGAAGGGTCAGGAACAATGCTGTATGCAAGATCACCAGGAAGTGAGCCTGCTGGTGCCTAAAATTGCCCTTTCCCATATATGGATTCAGAATTACAAGAGCCTTCAATTAAGTCTTACTGCCTTACTGGACTAACTAATGAACAAGTAATTGGAACAGGGGGACTGGACCAAGGGTCTCCCATCTCAGAGGTGGGTGTCCTAATGACAGGACTAGAGTCATTCCTATTCTCTCCCTCTATCCCAATGACTATTTTAATATCTAACCACAGTGGAATAGTCCCATGGCCAGCGACAGGCTATGTAGCCCCATGGTTAGGGCATCCACCTGTGAGTTGGGACACCCTGGGTCCGCTCCAGCCCCCTGCTCTAATCGCTCTCATTATTTATTTACAGTGCAACAGGAGGGACGGAGGGAGTCCAACATCAGAATGTCCCATAACTCAATGGTTAGAGCACTCAGCTGAGATGTGGCAAATCCCTGTTCAAATTCTTTCACCTCACATCTGGCGGAGAGGAAGGGGAACTGAACCAGGGTTTCCCTCATGCTAGGCGAGTGCTCTAACCACTGGACTAACAAGTATAAGGTGAGCACTGCCACCAAACACCTTCCTCCCTCCTCCTATTTTGTGTGGAGGAGGCTAAAAACTCCTTAGGCACCTAAGCCATCTGATTTCAGGCAGTTTGTGGATCCCTAGTGGAGCTAGGTGCCTATCTGCAGCCCAGGCTTGGGCACCTATCTCCGAGAGAGGGGGGGCAGGGTTTAGCCCTCACCCCTCTCCTCAACATCTTCATTGGCTAGCTTAGGAAGCTCCTCACCTAACGTGCTGGCTTTTGTGGATCATGTTCAAAGATGCCTCTCTCTCCCCATTCATTGTATAGGGAACCTAGGCATCTAACTCAGGCTTTGTGGATTGCAGTGTCCTTCCTGTGATTTTCTAGGTGCCATGACACTCAGCATTGCATAAATCCCTTTGTGGATCCCACCCTAAGTGATTCGCCCAAGGTCACAAAGGAAGTTTGTGGCAGAGGCAGGCATAGACTCCCAGATCTGCTAAATCCCAGGCCACTCCCTTACCCACAAGGCCATCCTTCACATCAGACACACTGACTGAATATCTTCTCCTACTGTAACATCACAAGCCCTTTCCCCACATGAAGAAACCTGTGAGATTCCACATTACTAAATCAATAACTGATTAAATTGCAGTTTTTCCCAGTTCAAACAGAAGGGGGAGGGAAAGATTCCTTGATTTTTTGCATCAGTAATTGTTAATCCCATACTTTAAATCCATGACTACGGCGTCTGCCTTAAGTGCTTCTTTCAGTCCACTTTGGTTGTAATCAAAGCAAACAGAAGACCAGTTCGTCACCACTTTTACACTGGGTTAACTCTGGTGATGTTAATGGATTAGCTCCTAATTTACCCTGGTGCACATGATAGCAGCTTCACGCTCCAGATATCTTTTGAAAATTGAATAAGGACTTGTCATATTCAATATGACGTGGCTTGTGAATCTAGAAAGCTGGCCCATTTTTGCCTACAATCCAGCACAGTTGTGGGCCTAGTGTTGTAGGCTTGCACGTATGGAGTCAGTCCTCTGTATTGCTATGTTCCCTATCTTTCAGAGAAGATTGCTAACCCCCCACCCTGCCCTCCAATCTTCCTTAACATACACGTGGCAGAATGAACCATCCTGTATCCTTTTTGCAGGGATTGACATTGGTCCAGTCTCCACAGGTTTGCTTGTAAGTTCAGTCTCCTCCAGAAAGAACCCCTTCCTCCCCAAGACACCCACAGCTGCCCTCTCCAGGACTTAAACTTCATAGTCTCCAGATGAGGATGGTGCCCTGATATCCCCCACCTCTGTCTGGGTTTCTCAGCTTTGGGGAAAGAAACAGGCCCACAACGCTCAGAGCAGTAAATGGGTCATTTAGGGAGGGGAATTTTCTTCTTGTTCTCCTGAAGAAACGAGTCCAGTGATTTCTCTGGAGAGAACTAACTAGTTCAGGTAACAGACCAGGCTAATTTCTGAGATTTTTACCCTTCCGATCCTTTCATTTTCTTAACCCATTTACTTGATTGCATTTACATAAAGAGAGGCACCATCAGAAAACACTTGTGGTGACGGGAGTGGAATTTCTCGGTCGAGTTTATTTTAAGCGACGCATTTAGAATATCTAGATAGCCACAGAGCTATATATAGATATGGCTAAATTACAGAAAGAGCCCCTATACTTCTGAAAACCACAATGCCACAAGGACAGATTATATGAATTATGGTCATTACTGAAATTGCTAGCTAAAGAAGAACCAGCCAGACACCATACAGTGCCCTAGCAGTTTGACTGTAGGAACCACTATAATTACACAAAGTATTTTAAACCAGGCCAGTACAAACAAGACCTGGAAATGGAAAATACCATGCTAGTCATTACATCTGAAGATTAATGGCAGACATGGAAGTGCACTGAATCAGTTACTCATGCCCAAGCCGTGGGTATGAAGTCATGTTCATCACCTTTGACTACCTTGGACTACCAGCAAAAAAGCTATTTCCATAGTATCTCCCACAATACATTGTGCTTTCAGCTGACATTTTTTGGGCAGTCTTTCCAACTCAACTCAATCACTAGCAGAGATGCACTGTATCCTTGACTGAGAAACAGAAGTGGCACTAACTTCATGAGCTTCAAGAAAGGTACAACATGCAAAGACAACAATAGAGACCATGTCACACAGTTCTTAGCCGGGAGTTTCCACCTTTCTGACAATCTGCATGGAACAGCCCATTATGAGTTAGAGATTCAGTGGTAAGAGGGCTCCCATAGTCCTTGGTGGTTTGGCCCAGAATGGCCCTCAATGGTCCTTTTTATAGCTGCCTGGAATTTTTCATGCAGAAGTTTTCCAGATCCCAAACTAATTTCAGACAGAATTTTTCATGTGAATAGGGCAATTTCCTCAAAATTTGAAATTTTAATTTCAAATAATAATAAAAAAAGCTTGTTTTGACAGTGTGAAGTGTGTTCCAAAGGGTCAATCTGAAATGAAATTGCTTGTTCTGAAGTTTCCTCTCAGCAAAGAACACTTTTTTCCCCTAAGGTTTTCATTCAACATTTCTCCATAGGAAAAAATTCAGTTTCCTGACCAGCTCCACCTCTCTGTGCCTTTCCCCTGGTATATGGCGCTTCACCTCACAGCCCTTCTCCAGGGCAGGCATTAGTTGCCTCCGCCAGAGTCATTCACTTACGGTTTTTAATTGCCTTGAAGAGTCTATCTAGTCTGCAAAATTGGATTAACAGTCACAAGAGAAAGCCTGTTTCTTGTGATATTTTAACCCAAGGCCCTGATCCTGCAAGTTGATCATGACAGGTCAGAACAGAGACATCAGATTGCAGGGTCACAGCCCCAGTTAGATACAGGAGCCTCAGAAATTCATCCAGGATACCCTGCTGCTGGTTAGCTGAAGGTGCCATGAGAACATCTGTCCTCACAATGTTTCATCACTTGTCTTCCTGGTTTCAGTCTTGTAACACCATTCCTGCTGTAATTTACAGTAATGGCCTAAAGCCGGGGTGGCCAACCTGTGGCTCCGGAGCCACATGCAGCTCTTCAGAAGTTAATATGCGGCTCCTTGTATAGGCACCGACTCCGGGGCTGGAGCTACAGGTGCTAACTTTCTAATGTGCTAGCGGGTGCTTACTGCTCAACCCCTGGCTCTGCCACAGGCCCTGCCCCCACTCCACCCCCTCCCCTGAGTCTGCCATGCCCTCGCTCCTCCCTCTCCGCCCCCAGAGCCTCCTGCACACCACAAAACACTGGAGGGAGGGGAAGGCGCTGGGAGGGGGGGGGGCTGCTGACATATTACTGTGGCTCTTTGGCAATGTACATTGGTAAATTCTGGCTCCTTTTCAAGCTCAGGTTGGCCACCCCGGCCTAAAGCATTGTAACTTCTACTTAGCTCTACTGTGATGTTTTGGGCAGTTATTTTAAAATACTGTTGCTTTTTTTTAAAAATGGGAGCATGTAATATAAAGCTTACCTCTCCAACATCAGGTGCAGAACCATCCCTCAGCTTCTTCCTACTCGGTCTCAGCTTCACAGAGTCTTTCCCAGCATGGTAGGATGATTCAGGTGGATAATTTTAGTGGTTTGGCCCTCCAGATAGAGGGAAAGTCCTTCCACTTCCAGGGTAAATAAAGTCCAACACAGTAAATCTTTGTCCCTCAACAAAGCACAGCCTTCATCCCTCAGCACAGGGCTCCCTCTGCCCGCCACAGGCTAAGCCATTCAGTAGTAATTTGTTCCTCAGTGCATGACTCCAAGTTCTTCAGTACAGTCCTCTGTGCAGGGTCCCAACCATCAGCCCCAGCTGGCAGGGATTTACAACAGTGCTTTGCCCCTCTTTCACTGGTGACTATCAGCTCACTTCCTCCAGGTGGGACAGCTGACACATAAGGGAGCCCATGCCCTGGCCCCAAGGAGAAAACTGATGAAACAGCCATCCACATCCACCTCCAGATTCCCATTCTCTGCACTTTTTGCCAGGGCTACTTCCTACATTGCCTTGCCAGCCAGCAGGCATATATTCCAGGCCTTATATGTTGCCTTCCAAGTTCCCTCTCAGCAAGGAACACCACCAGGCCTAGCCCAGACACTAGCCTCTATAGAGCTTCCTGTCCTCCCAGCTCCCTCACTGCAAGAAATCACCAACAGTCCTTACCCAGCCACTAGAAAACCACCACCACAGTTATCTCCTTCTGCTACTAAGCCTGCCAGGATCTGCCTTTTATCATGTTTACCTCTTCCCAGCAGGCTTTGCTCCTAGCCCTTAGTCATGTGATCTGGAGGGAGTGGGAGAAATCAGGCACAGGTCTAAACTGGGAATTGAACCTGAGTCACAGCTTCACAGAATATCAGGGTTGGAAGGGACCTCAGGAGGTCATCTAGTCCAAACCCCTGCTCAACGCAGGACCAATCCCTAGACAGATTTTTGACCCAGATCCCTAAATGGCTCCCTCAAGGATTGAACTCACAACCCTGGGTTTAGCAGGCCAATGCTCAAACCACTGAGCTATCCCTCCCCCCCCAAAGGTACAGCTTGCCCCCTGACAGGGTGGTGAGTACTAGTAAGTACACAGCAGTGCAATAATTTATATCATGGTAAAGAAATGCTAGCTGAGATTTGAACCTCAAAAATCATTGGAATGTCAGACTGGAAGGGACCTTGCTAGGTCATCTAGTCCAATTCCCTGCACTGAGGCAGGACTAAGTATGATCTAGATAATCCCTGACAGGTGTTTGGCTAACCTGTTCTTAAAAACCACCAATGAAGGAGATTCCACAACCTCCCTAGGTAATTTGTTCCAATGCTTAACTACCCTGACAGGAAGTTTTTCCTCATGTCTAACCTAAATCTCCCTTGCTGTAATTTAAGCCAATTAGTCCTTATCCTGTCCTCAGTGGTTAAGAGAAGCAATTTATCACCTTCTTCTTTATAACAACCTTTTACATAGTTGAAGACTGTTATGTCCTCCCTCAGTCTTCTTTTCTTCAGACTAAACAAACCCATTTTTTCCCCCTCATAGGTCATGTTTTCTAGACCTTTAATCATTTTTGTTGCTCTCCTATGGACTTTCTCCAATTTGTCCACACAGAACTGGACACAATACTCCAGTTGAGGCCTTATCAGTACTGAATAGAGTGGAAGAATTATTTCTTGTGTCTTGCTTGCAACACTCCTGCTAATGCTTCAGTTCAGGTTTGGATCAGTTCATATTTGGAAAAAGCAATAAAATTGAGGCTCTGACCAACTCATTAAAGAGGTCACCAGGTTTCTGCAAGAATAGGGATGTCAGCCGCAGTGTTCTGGCTAAATTCCGCTTGGGGTAATTAGAGTTTCCCAACTTAAAATTAACTTTGTAGTTTTAGTTGGATGTAGTTTCTTTTTTACTCCCTGTCCTACATTGCTGTGCACTGTTGAATAGTTGGTGCCAGAGTTTAAGTGTGTAGTTGCATATACAATTGCACACCTGGTTGTGTATGCTTAATTTGCAACAATTGAGTCAATGGAGATTTCAGCCATTTGCATTCATCTCTGTGTTAATTTTATGTGGAATTGCACATGCTTTTCAACAGGCACAATTGCATACCTAAGCTTCTGAAAATCTGGCCCTTGTTGTAATTCATCTTCATTGTCGGTGCATTCAGTGATGGCGGCAATAATTCCTCTTTGTATGGTTAGTAATGCGTTTGGGATACTTTTTACTGAAAGACACTAGGTAAATGGAAGCCACTGTTATTCCATGAGAATTGGTTTGCCTGCCACTAGTAAAGGCAAATCTTACAATCCCTTTGCTGACCTATGATCAGGATTGTTCTTGAGATATTCACCTGCCAAGTTTTCTGATAAGTGCTAAGGTCCAAACCTGCAAGGAGAGCAGTGGGACTAATCACATGGTTAAACTTCATGTTAAGTGTTTGTAGGATTGGGGCCTCACCTTGGAAAGCTGGAGCTAACACTAGTCACACTGTCCTTTTCTTTCATATTCTCGGAAAATATGATTGTGGGCTGCATTATCTTTCACCCACTTCTATATCAGCCTACTGTGCGCTTCCTCATTTTCCTTTAGAGCCATAGCTTGTATGATTAGGGTTACTTTGATGAGGTCTTTGTCATTTTTGCATCTGGATTCCACATTTAGGAGTTCAGTACTTTGAGGTCTAGGGGGATAGAGTGTCAGTTGTATTCTGGTTATGAACTGCTTAACTATTTGTTCACCATGTTTCCCAGTGCCTATCTTATGGTGCACTATGGATTTTCCTCTGGCTTACTCCTAGGTAGATCAGCTTTTCCAGAGTCTGAAGCTGCTTTTTATTTTTTAAATTATAGTTTGGGGAGTATAAAGACTGCGTGAAAATCCCAGATGCCCCTTCAGCAGATAATGAATACAATAGAAAGAGTGTTTCCAATGCTCTTATACAAATTGCTGTTGCACCAAGCAACACCTCACCTGAATCCAATAGGTTAAGCAAGAAGACATGACAAGAGGGAAGACTTGGGTTCTGGTCTTGACTCTTTCACTGATGCACTGTATGGGCAAGACACACTGCCTCCCTGTGCTTCAGTTTCCCCTCTGTAAAATGAAGGTAACAATACTTTCCCATTTCACAAGGCTATGCTATTTAATTAATGTTTTAAAGCCCTTTGGGTTTATCTGATGAAAGGTGCTATTGTAAGTGCAAAAGCATTAGTACTGTGTGTAGTAAGTCAGAACATGCAGTTATTGGACACTATTGTTGTGAGTATGCAATTGCTGACCCCAAAGCATTGTAAGCCATTTAAGAAGGAAAGACTAACATCCAATACACCAGGAGCCTGGTGAGAAATAATTACAGCCATCTGGTGAGTAATTAGCCAGGAGGTCCAGGGTCAAGTGTCTCTAGGCACTGGTGCTGGAACTGGGGGTGCTCCTGCACCCCCTGGCTTGAACTGGTTTCCATCATATCCTGGGTTTACAGTTTGGTCCAATGGCTCTCAGCACCCCCACTATACAAATTGTTCCAGCACCCCTGTCTGTAGGTCCTGATTCGTACAGTTATCTCACAGTGATAACCTCACTCCCTGGAATATGTCACATAAACAGTGGCATTTGGAAGGAAAAAATCAGACAAGCTCAAAAATTCCAAACCATTTGGCTGCAGTCCCATAATCCCACTGGTCCTCATTAGCCCATGAGGATGCTTTCTCTTTTATTTAAAGTGTTATATTGAGTAATTGCTCTCTCCAGATATTTGAAATGTGTCACATTCTGTAGCCTGGCAAGCTCAGTCGAGAGTGCTTCCCTAATGTAGAGATGGCCATTAGGTGACGGCTCTTCTCATTTTTATTAGTTTTATTGAAAAGGGAGCTGGTACAGTGGTCGTGGTCAATCAACATTTGCCAACAGTTACCATGCTGTGGTGTCAGAGCCACTGCAATGATTTGTATTCTAAGAATGGGGGAATATATGTTATCTTAGAGACCACTGGGTAAGTAAACATTAATGAATAGCAGCTTTTTAAACGGTGACCACAATAGACTTGATCTTCATTTACCGTAGGGTCTTTTTATGCTGCCAAATTGGTGTAAAGGGGCCATAGCATAAATGATAATAAGACCCTTTATGATCATTCAAATTGGTGCAACCCCATAGTATGGAGAATGGCTATGCTGACTGAGCGGGTGAGATTTCCTTGTTGAATGTGTCTTTTCAGGGCAATGGTTGTACGGTTTGTATCCATATCATGGCATGTATAAATATTAAACAAATGTGGAAATTTCACCTATGCTACCTTTGGGCTTGTAGTGGGGCCAGTCCTTATTAGTTTAGCGACTCACATGTAGGATGGAATTCTAATGCTGCTTTATGCCTGGGACCCAATGAACCAAATTCAGCCCTGAACTAAGCAGATGTGCTAACAGACAGTGTCCAAATCCCACTCCTAACACAGCACACAAGTGGATATTGTCCAAACTTCTCCTTTCCCCCCTTTTTCAGGGATCTGCCTTTATTCTTAATTCAAGTAACAAATCCTAAAACAGGAAACAAACACAATCCTTAGCTTCCAAACTCCATTTGGACCTGCTTATCCTGAGGTGGTCTTGTCCCTTCTTTTAACTCTTTCTTGCCTCAGAGAGACACTTAGCCTTTTACGTTCTTGAATGGAGCTCATGGAGTGGAGACATAGGGAGGAGTACAGCTATTCTGCTGTTAAACCCAGGGGTGGCTCCAGACACCAGTGCAGCAAGCGCTTGCCTGGGGTGGCAAGCCGCGGGTGGCGGCCTGCTGGTCGCTGTGAGGGCGGCAGTCAGGCGGACTTCGGCGGCATGCCTGCGGGAGGTCCACCGGTCCCGCGGTTTCGGCGGCAATTCAGCGGCGGGTACACCAAAGCTGCGGGACCGGCAGATCACCCGCAGAAACGCCGCCGAATCCACATGACTGCGGACCGCGCACAGGCATGCCACCGAAGGCCGCCTGACTGCCGTGCTTGGGGCGGCAAAAAACATAGAGCCGCCCCTGGTAACACCCCAGTTAAAGTTCCTTCAGCCTCTAGCAAGATCAACTTCCCTTGAAAACCCTGGGTGTAGCTCTCACTTATGCCAGGTAGAATTTAGCCCACGCATTGCTAGCAATATATGTTTTATCTGGAGCTTAATGAAATGCGGCTTTTTTGCTGAGTGGAATTTGGGGAGTGGCAAATTACAGTTGGCTGATTTTTTTTTTTTTTTTAACATTTGTTTCCAAGAAAAATGGTTTTCTGACCAAAATGAACTTGTTCAATTTTGTCAACATTTTCTGATTTTTTTTTCAATGAAAAAAATGGAAATTGAAAATGCTTCAGTAAAAATGTTCAGTTTTCTGTAAAAATGTATTTTTTTTGTTTTTTTCAACAATGGTTTTAACCAAAAATAGTTTAAAAAAATAAATAAGGATTTTAGGTTTGTTTTTGTAATCAGAAACAAAAATTTTCAAGAGAAATTTTGGAAAAAATACCCGATTTTTGTTTTTCCAAAATTTCCTGCTGAAATCTAATTTACGTTTTTTCTACCAGCTTGCCATAAAATACACCATAAAGATCCACCACTTCTGCAGGCTTCAGGCGCTTGGTTTGAACATAAGAAAATGATAGCAAAAAATAGCAAGGTGTAGAAGTGGGTTGGGGGTCAGGGCCTGTGGGTACATTAGTAGGGAGGCTGTTTTTACACATTTTACCAAAAATGTTACCTCATGTTTGGTTCAATTTGGGGATGGGAGAAAGTTCTAGCTGGGTCTTAAACTGATTTGAATGGTTTGGCCTGATTTATCCATTTATATAAACCATCAGGTGTGTCTAGGGCAAAGAAAATGGAGGGTATGGAAGCTGAGAAGCCAGTTGTTGCTGTAAGATGCAACTTGGACTGTGATTTACTCGAAGTGCCTGAAGCCCTGCACAAGATGTACTGAGTATCCGGAAAATTTAAGAACAAGGAGATCTAACAGACTGTTGAATAGGCTCCCACGACTAGATGACCTAACAGGACTTTTCCATCTCTCCTTTCCATCATTCTGTGATACTGATCTGGAATGGACCTACATGATCTAGGGTAGTTCCCTACTACCCCAGAATGTTACTAAATTCCTATTTGTCCAAAAATATTGACAATGCTTTGAAACTTGTCTTGTTTTCTCTAATTCCATCCAGGAAACATTCATATTAGTACCAGCAGATACTGCCCACACACAGATCCAAAAAATTAGAGGGTACTGCAAAAATGAGTGTTTCCAGTGGTCAGATTAGCTGCGGATGGAAGTAATTCAAGATGCATTAAAATCTAACAGATTGTGATTGTCCAGGAGCATTATCTTGCAATATAGCACTTCACTTTAGTTCTTCAGAGATATTTCTTGGAATCTTTTCAATCACTCTTCTGCTTAAAATATGTGCCAACTTTCAGACATTTCCATCCCATGTCAAAAGAGAATGAACTAAACGTTCGTCAACAGCCTGTGGCAATGTCTTGATGGAGAAAGCTGAAGTCATTTCTTAATGCCATTACTTATTAACTATCATTATTGTGTAAATGTTGAGAGAGTGCAAGAGAGCAAAGATCTGCTCTTAATTATTATGAACCTGGGTTTCCCACTGGCCAGCAGTTAAATCTACCGAGTTGCCCCATTCCTTTAAACATACAGAACCCCGGCTTCATCCAGTCTTGTCAAAGTTCTAGTAAGTATTACTGTGCCCGCTTAACTCACCATCAGCTTTCCTCGTTAGTTGGTCAGTTACATTTTCTATTTAAAAATAAGTTCTTTCTCCCCCTCCTGCAATCTGGTTATAATTACTGGTTACTGCCACCCGCAGACTGATAAACTTATAACAGCTGCACTGCAGGAAATCACCTCCAATTCAACCCTGATGTTGTATGGATGTCTTTAGTTAACGTAAATAGGCTTTTAACATTCATTTTTGTTTTTGTGCAAAACACCTATCATTAATTTTGACTTGAGAGATCAAACAGTTAACAATGTGTTGATCCTCACTTACTTTCAAGTGATGTATTGTATCATTTCTGAGAGTTATGAGGGGTTGATACTTTCTTTTACTAATGCATCAAAGTTGATAAGTGAGCGGGGTAAACCGCGTCCTGGGAAAGGAAGCCATTAACAGCTATACTCTGAAGATTCTGAGGGCCACGTTGCATCATAGCTCTTGGGTTTATTGAATGTGAACTTTTTTTTTTAACCAAAGGAAATGAGTTTCTATAATCCTCTGCTTTGAGCTACATCATCAGTGGGGTAATGAAAAATGACCTACGCCATTAGATAGCACACTGCTTTACACAACATCGATCTTCACAAGACTGAATGCAATTTAATTTATGCTTTTTCTTTTCCTTAATGTTGAACTGCAGGCATCCACAATGAATTTATTTATCACAAATCTACAAGGCACTAGGACAGAATGGGCACAGAGGGGGGAAAAGCTCTAGTTTAACTTGGCATAGTAAGCAAGCAATCCCAGAGAAAATGACCAGCATTCAAATCAGGGAGAGCAGAACATTTTTATAAGGAAGATCTTGAAATGGTGGTTTCATACATACATTGCAAGCAAGGCAAATAGGTTCCAAGAACAAGGCATTTGCTTCCTTGAAAACTTTTTTTTTGGGGGGGGTGGGGGGGGAGAGAATTTGTATGTGAGTTGGGCATGTTGAGTGATTTATGGGACCATTAAACATACACTAAATCAATCTCTATTAGGGGGGCAAAAAAGCAATGTACTTAAAAAAAGGCCCCCAAGCTAAATTTCTGAACCCAAGGTCTGACATTGCAAGGCAAATGGCCCTTGGTACTTTGGGGGATGTAATGTGAACTCAGTCAATTTGGATATGATCGTTTTTAACGTTCCATGAATCTAGCAAAATGTGTATCCAATTAACTACCACAAACGGACCTTATTTATAAAATAATACTTATGCGGTCAGGTTGCACTTTTCCCAGTCAGTTCTGCACCCAGTTCAGGTTGCAGATTGTGTGTGTGTGTGTGTGTGTGTGTGTGAGTGTGAGAGAGAGAGAGAGAGAGATTAAATAAAGACAAACATCAGTTTTACACTAGCCTGTATTGGCACATTACAGAAGGTTTAGGTAGTAGGATTGCGAAAATTAAATACTTTCTATGCCCATTATTACAGCGTTTTCCTAGGAGCTAGGTCCACCAAGTAACTCTTCTTTTAACTTACCATATTCTGACATAGGAGCTTTCCCTTTAATTAGGGTTGCTCTCTAAGTGCAGACACAAGTGATGCAAAGTATGCACTGGCAAGTCATAATTTCTTAATGCTGCTTTGGATCTGAAGAACATTGTAGCTGGTATGGAATTGTCCTTTTGCCTACAACACCACAAGCATTCTCCTTTGAAAAATTGTCTGATGCATTTAAAGGAAATATGCATAATTTATACATGGTAACAACCATCCCAACTGCTTTCTCTTTCCTTTGCTAGTTCATTTTTAAGCCATGTACTGGGAGGTCCTTCTCGAGTGCAGCCAGAAAGAAGTTTTATGAGCTGCAGGCCTGCATGCTTGATGCCTTGCCTATGCAAACGAGGATGAAATTCATAAGGAAAGAGGCCAACTGCATTTTATTAACAGAGCTATTTTCTTCTTGTCATGGTAAGCATTGGAACCTCTGTGGCAAGAAAATTGTAAAACAACAGTTTGTTACAGCACATTATCCCAGCTATGGGTGTGTGACTGACATTGATAACTTCCATTAACTTTAACACCAATGGGCAGGTGCGGGGGCAGCCTGAGAGCTGGTGGAGAAATGAGAACATTTCTGCAGAATGTGTTGCAAACTCAAGAGCATTTTACATCCCACCACATTTGGTAACTGCCTTTTTCATTTTCCAAATATTCTGCAGAATAATTTACAAAAAATAATATTTCAATTTCAAAAATAAAATAAGAATCAGAATCATTGTTCTGATTTCAAAACAGTTCTGAAATCTGCCAATTTCATAATTGAAAAAAAAATCCATTTTCAAAACAGAAGTGGAAATGCTGCTGCAAACATTTAAAAAATCCTGGTCCCACTGATGTCACCCTCCAGTGGTGGTGATGGGAAAGGAAGGAGAGAGGGGAAATAGATTATATTAGAAAGCACAGATAGAATAGATAGGCTAGCTGAAATGAGGCAAGGGTCAGATGGCATTAGCCCAGTGAAAAACTTTAAAACACGTGAGGAGTTTTGCCTTCATGAATGTTCATTAAACCCCACCAAGCGGAGGAGGGGACACCCCAGAGTTCTAAGCCCCCTGACTCATGCAGTAGAATGTTCATATTAAAAGAGACATGGAAAGAAACAGACATTAAATGCTGGAGGAGCGGGTGACTCTTCTCTGGCTTCCCAAGTAAAGCCTCTTCCTCACCAAAAGGAAACCATGGGAACACCCTGCAGGAGAGCCTTGCATAGAAAATGGCCAATTCACCTCCCATCCAGTCATCTGTGGTAGGTGTTTGGGATGAAGAAGCTTTGTATGTAATAGTGGCAAGTGCATGACACTTTGAGACAGAAAGCACAGTTTTGATTCCCTCCAATGCATGGCTGGGGTCCAAGCAGAGGAACAGGATTTTGGGGACAAGTGAGGGTAAAGGAGAAGGAAAACGTCTGGGGTTGAATGAATGTGAATTCTGCATTCTCCTTTCCCCCTCAGGAAAATTTGGCCTCTGAGGGGCAGGGCTGGGATTCTTTAGTCAGGGCAGAACATGCAGAAGTGAGTCCTGAAGTCCAGAATGGGAGAATGGTTTCAAGAATGGGAATCCCAGGAGAGGGCACAGTGGGGAATGGTGTTCCACTGGGGGACTGGTATGTGTAGAGGGATGAAGGCCAACCATGAAGGAGCTCTTAGCTACTCCAGTCCCAGCATCTCCTAGCAGGAGGTGCTGTAGGGAATAGTGCAGAAGAGCCAGCCATGGAGAAGCTCTCAGCTACTTGTGCCAGCCACTCTCAGCAGGAGGTTGTAGGGCAAGAAATTTGAGGAGGTTTGACAGCATGAGGCTCAGGGGAATCCTCAGACTGTTTTTGTTTTGTTTTGTGGGGTTGTTTTTTTAAAAAGGGGGTGTGTTACATGCAGGGGAGGTTTGAATGCACATAACTCCCAGTTTGGGAGACTTGGCAGGAACTTAGGGAGGTTGCAGAGAAAGCGGTTTCAGTAGTTAAGGCAAGAGGAGAGAGAGCCTGTAGGAGGATTTGAGCAGAGGTAGATATATCACGTCCACTGCTTTCCCCATATCCACAGAGCCAGTTATCTCATCATAGAAGGCAATCAGGTTGGTCAGGCATGACTTGCCCCATGTTGACTGTTTCTGATCACTTTCCTCTCCTCCAAGTGCTTCAAAATGGTTTCCTTGAGGACCTGCTCCATGATTTTTCCAGGGACTGAGGTCAGGCTGACTGGTCTGTAGTTCCCCAGGTTCTCCTCCTTCCCTTTTTAAAAGATGGGCACTATATTTGCCTTTTTCCAGTCATCCAGGACCTCCCCCGATTGCCACGAGTTTTCAAAGATAATGGCCAATGGCTCTGAAATCACATCAGCCAACTCCCTCAGCTCCCTCGGATGCATTAGATCTGGACCGAGGGACTTGTGCATGTCCAGCTTTTCTAAATAGCCCTTAACCTGTTCTTTCACCACTGAGGGCTGCTCACCTCCTCCCCATACTGTGTTGCCCAGGACTGCAGTGTGGAAGCTGACCTTGTCTCTGAAGACCGAGGCAAAAAAAGCATTGAGTACTTCAGCTTTTTCCACCTCTGTCATTAGGTTGCCTCCCCCATTCGTTAAGGGTCCCACACTTTCCCTGACCTTAGGCCAGGTTGTTGTCCCACTGGACAACAGCACATGCATGTCTACATATTAGGGGTGCAGTTGGCTTTCCTCTATAAAAAAATCATAACTGGGTGTCTCTCTCTGGTCTCAGCCAGTCTCCCACCAAATCCGGACTGCCTTTGAGACAGGTGAGAGAGCTGCCTGTACCAACACCAGGGGAAATGCTTCACAGTGCATCCCAGATATCTGAAGCAATGGAAAGAAGAGACAGGGAAGAAGTACCCTATCCAGTGTCGGCCTTCCACTCACCTGTTTTCATGGCCCCGCCTCTTATGTAAATGACTCCATGGTGACAGCTTGACCAACAGAATCTAATCAGCATCTGGAGAGAATCACTGTGCTCCCTCATTCTCTCCTTAGGATGGTGCTGAGACAGGAACCTCTGCCCTCACATGGCAGGATCCTGTTGAGGGGCACTGCGGCCCATGCCCTGCCAACTGGATCCAGGTGGCGGGACCAGAGGTGAAAGTAAGCCGGTATGCCCCAGGCCCTTTAACTTGCCGCCGAGCACCGCCGCCACTACCCCAGGGCTCCGGGGATGATTTAAAGGGCCAGGGGTGGTAGCGGCAGCCGGAGCCCCGGGCCCTTTAAATCACCGCCCGAGCCCCTGGCTGCCGCTGCTACCCCGGGGCTCCGGCAGCGCGGCTCAGGTGGCGATTTAAAGGGCCCAAGACTCCCACTGCCGCTACCCTCCGGGGCCATTTAAATTGCCACCTCAGCCCTGCTGCTGGAGCCCTGGGGTAGCGGCGGCGGGGCTCTGGCAGTGATTTAAAGGGCCAGGGGCTCCCAGCTGCCGCTACTGCAGCAGAGCCCCGGGCCCTTTAAAGCTCTGCCAGAGGCCGGGGGCCCCTCCGATGGTGATTTAAAGGGCCTGGGGCTCCGCTGCGGTAGCAGCGGCTGGAGCCCCAGGCCCTTTAAATCACCCTTGGAGCTCCCAGCCTCTGCAGCTGCTGCTACCACAGCCCAAGCCCCGGGCCCTTTAAATCCTGATTTAAAGTGCCTGGGATTTAAAGGCCCCGCCTCTTCCGGCTGAGGCCCCACCCCCTCCTAAGGACTCCGGAGTACCGGTAAATCCTTTAAGTTACTTTCACCCCTGGGCGGGACCTACCTATGCAGGGTGTGAGGTGGTACCATCAGAAGCTGCATACCATGGTATCCACTCCCTCTTTCACTTCACAATGCTGGAGGATGAAGTGCTGCTGATGACAAATCACAGGATACATGAGTATCTGTGGGAAAAATACAGCAGGTCAGTGAAGGAGCAGGCATTCTAGCAGTGGGGCGGGAGGCCAGTCTGGGAGCATGAGGAGAAGTGGGTGAAAGTTTTTGGCTGAAATTTTTGCAAATTTATGTCAGTTTTCCCAAATGATTCATGTCAAACCCCATACGCCTCAAAAAAAAAAATCTGAAAAAAATCAAAATGTTTCCATCTTTCAATTTGAAACACCTGTTCATTGCAATATTTCCTTTAATTTTATTTTCAAAAATTTACATTTTTTCCAAAACATTCCTAAACGAAACATTTAGTTTAACCCAAATGTTTTCTTTACTTTTTGATATTCCAAAAATTGCATTTTCAGTCTCACCCAAAACAATTTTTTTCTGACATTTTGAAATTGCCAATGACCCAAAAAAATCGGTGAGGGAAAGTCTTGCTGTCAATACCCTTGGGCAATAGAATGAGTCTCCAACTCTGCTCAGACGCACGATGGAGCCTGATCTTGCAGCTAAATTATCATTGATTTCAGGAGTAAGATCTGTGGGCCTGGGCCCATAGAGTCTGAATCCAAGCACAGGGGGTAGGATTCTGGACATAAGGATGCTGGGGTGTGAAACATGCTGTGCTCAGTTATTGGGAACTTGACTCCTGGTTTTTATGGCCCTCTGGTGTAGCTCCTGTGGCACCCAAGAGCTGGGAGCGTGAATTCTATTACTACTATCCTGGCCTGTAGATCACGCTGCAGTCAGAGACTTGGTATATGAATCCTATAGCTAGTGCTCTAGTGGCAGACCCATTCTCATGCATCAGCATCATGCTTGGATGAAGAAGCAGCTTTGCTGAGACACATGTTGGGAAACAAGTGCTGTCAGAGACCATAGCCTGGGCATCCCTCCAGCATGGGCTCTGTGGGCCTCAGAACGCCAAAGACTCTGATGGTCTGCTGGATGAACTTTGACCCACGCCCTTGGATCAGCAGGGCTCTGAGTTTTGCCAGGGGAGCTATTTCTCAGTGGATGCCATTGATGCTCACACCTTCACAGCTGCAAGCAAGGGTGGAGCGCGCTACGTGTTCCTGGCTAACGTCTTGGTGGGTGAGTCAGCGTGTGGGAAGGAACACTACCGTCAGGCAGGCCCCAGAACAAGATCCTGGCAGGCCGCACTACGACTCGTGCCACAATGGGAAACCCTGTTCCCAACCCAAAAGCCATCTAAGCATCTACGTGATCTTCCACAGCTGCCAGTGCTATCCATATCTCCAGATCTGCTACAAAATGCTCTCGGATCCTGAGAGGCTGGATAGCTGACGGCACCGGGAGGAGTGGCCAGGTCATACATAAGAGAAACCCTGTCCAGTTCATAGCAGCTTTGCTAATCAGAACTCCGGCCCCTGGGGAGTGTCTGCTTTCTGTCTTTCCAATCTTCACACCACTGTAAAATACTCCTGACATCCCACACATATGCACCAAATGTGTGCGTCCCCTGTTCTGCTGCATGCAAAAACCATCCCAGCTCATTCACAGAGAATTCCGTCCTCCACCCCCCTTCACCTCCATTCTTATTGTTGTTGCTTCCATTGGCATCATGGGTGGACCCCTGTAGAATCCTGCAAGGGTGGGCCCCCAAACCCAGGTAGTCAGAAGGGGGCACTGTTCAGTAAGAAGTGTCATCCATCCCTCTTTCCTGATCTCTCATGGGTTTTGAGGAACGTGGTGAAATTTCCATTTGTGGCCCCAAATGCTACTCTTACAAAATGTTATTCTTCCCTCCTCATCTCTACATCCTTTCTCACTCTGCGTAATATGTTTATGCATAGATCTTTGACAGGGGATGTTATTAGAGCTCCTGTTTTTGTTACGTTGATTATTGAGTCAAATTTTACAGATCCATTTACTGCTGTTCTTTGTTCCCTCTTTTGCTATGCTTACTTCGATTCAAATTCATTTGCAATTATTATTATTCTGATCCTTGCTCATCTGGACAATTTTCTGGCCTTTAATATAATTATGAAATGGGCTGAAAGAATGAGTGTCTTTATTATCCAGGACCAATTAATTTGATCCTCCATTAAATCTACTCAAATCCTTGCACACAAATAATTTCCATTTAAAAACAACAGCTCACGTGATTCACTAGCCTGGTGCAAGGGACATATTTTCATTCTCCAACCTTTGCTAGCCTCCTGATTCATCTTCCTGTCTAAAACTGACCCTCACCACATCTTGCTTTCCCTTGTCACACTGTCACTGGAGACCATGCCCAAGCCCAGACCTGCATTGCATATGGCCACCTTACCTCTGATCTCCAAACTGCCCCTGCCTGGCCTATGTCAGAAACGCGCCCTGAGTCCCAACCTCTGCCTCTCCTGCCCCCTCTCTGTCATAACCAACCCTAAACCCTATCATGAGATGTCAGTTAATCAAAGTTCTATGCATCAGGACATTATACAATTTACCCTTTTAAAAATAAAGGCTCCTTCTTTAAATTTCCCACCTGGGCAGGATTCTCACTTGGGGGATTTGCGTTCCCCAGTGTGTGAGACAGAACTACACAAACTCTAAGGATTTTGATCCCTAAGGACACTGGTAGCTGGCTGAGAAGACAGACAGACACTTTGTGCCTCTGCTTCATTTCTGTATATTCTAGTAGCCTATAAACCTAACAGGCAAAGTTGAAGAGAACCATAAACACCTTTTGGGTCACAGTAAGGGGAGCGCCTTAGATTTGGCTGTGTCATTAAAAGCTTCAGGGAGTGCCACTAAGATAGCTCTGTAAAAACAGATACAATATTCACTCGGACCTGAACTTTCATGAAAACTGTCCCAAAAAAGCCATTTTGTAAAGGGAAAAAATTGATTTCAGTAGAGAGAGAGAGAGAGAGAGAGAGAGACTATTATACCTTCCATGGGCAGAGGAATTAGAAGAGAGTGTAAACTCTGAACCTGTCCTATTTGGCAGTGGCTAACTGCTATTATGTATATTGAAGCAGATCGTGTAGCTAGCTACCTATGGTTTTTCAAACTGCTGCTTCCTGCAACCCAACAAGCTTCAGAAATGAAAATGGACCTGGCCAACTCTCCTTCAGTGGGGCACTGAATTGAACTGAAACTCTGAGCCATTGGACCTTTTCCCATCCTGATGCTATCCATCACCTCCTAATCTTCCAGTCCAGGATCTAACTGAACTCTTTCTATGGACCTGATTCTGCCACCTTCGCTCACATTCATTAGCATTTTACTTTAGGTGTCGACTCATTGAAATTAGCGGGACTGTCTGTGTAGTAAGGGCCTACCCACTGTAAGGATGACAGATTCTGGCCCTGTATTTCTGTGTAACACCACAGAATGAAGGGATGAATGAAATAGACTCCTTAGGGTTACATTGTGCAACCCTTCCTCATACTCAGTGGAAATGCTTGTGTGAGATAATGCCCAGCAGCCTGAGCGAAGGCTGCACACTTTGCTCCATAGCGAGTCCTCTCAGTTGAATGAGCATTAAAGATAACCGAAAAGGAGATGCTTATTTGAAGACTGTTTTTGTTCATGAGGGGCTGAATCTAAAACTCTGGGTTCATTCACCCAAGCTTTGGTGACATTCTGAGCCAGATCTGATCTACTTTTCTTGCTTTAGCTCATCTCTGGTTTTGGTCACTTCCCCCCCCACTGCTCCAACTCCAAGTAGCCCAGTCTAGAGAATCCAAAATTTGCCATTGACAATCCCATATGTTTTCACTCCAGCATACATTTTTCTTGTTTTCTCTTTTGTAGCTGAGAAATAACACCCTTCCACTCCCCACCAACAAAATAAAAAATCCACCTGGGAGGTAGAATGCTCTTTCTAATTTCATTGACAGTGCTGGTGATATATAGGGTAATTTTATCTTAACAACCTGTAACAAAGGATAAGACAGTAGTTGTCTTACATTCCAGACAGTAGGAGATGTTTACTCATTCTCCCAGCAGACTCTCTCATCATTCATCTCGACTTTATTAGGATGCCAGGAAACAGTAAACCTATAATTTAAGAAATGTATCACACAGGGAAGCTTTTTTTGTTTGGTAAATAAAAGGTAGCTGGAGATCTGAGATAAATTCTCTCTCTCTCTCTTTCCCCCCCCCCCAGCTAACTTCTTCCCCCCCCCCCCCCCGGTGAATTAAAAACTCCCCAAGGTGTGAAATAACAGGCAGATGCAGATGGACACCTCCATTGAGGCCAGAATGTGCTCTGCTAATATCTGAATTTAGTAAACCACATTACTCTTTCTTTAGCGTTTCAGTTCATACTGATCTGGCACCTGGTTAAACTCGTTGTAAATCCATCACAGTTCATTTCTGGCTACTGTCGTGCTGCTCTGTAGGTTACATTGAACATAATGAGGTGGCATGTCACAAACATGTTTGCTTTTCTTGCCGTGGCAAAAGAGAATGTGCATTGTGACTGCAGAGACCTCTGGTTTTACTCTTTTTAACAAAAAGAACAGGAGTACTTGTGGCACCTTAGAGACTAACAAATTTATTAGAGCATAAGCTTTCGTGGGCTACAACCCACTTCTTTGGATGCATATAGAGTGAAACATATATTGAGGAGATATATCTATGCATCCGAAGAAGTGGGTTGTAGCCCACGAAAGCTTATGCTCTAATAAATTGGTTAGTCTCTAAGGTGCCACAAGTACTCCTGTTCTTTTTGCGGATACAGACTAACACGGCTGCTACTCTGAACTCTTTTTAACTATCGCTAATGAAGGACACCTGATCCAGTTTTTTTCCTACCTCTCTTTTTCCCCCTGAGATGAGTGAAGTAAAAAGAAAAAAAAAAGGTGATTTATCAATATTTTTGTTGGTGGTTTGGTCTTTGGATCTTTTCCCAACTGAAGGCCAAGTTAGGAAACTGGCAGGACCCAGAGCCACACTTAACCAATATAAAATGGAGCACATTGCAGCCACCCTCATCTTAAAACATAGAGCTGCCACTCATTAAAAGTACAGTTCTTAGCCTCTAGTACTTCGTCTGGAGCAAAGCAAAGACCACAGGAGCACTGTATGCTGGCAGGGGTCGTTTGTGTGGGCTGCACCTCCATATTAAAGAGCAGGGTGGCCAGGGTTTAAAACTCGACAGGCAGCATTAGACTCACAGGCAAGGGATCAGCCTTTTGTACAGTTTTATTTCCAATATGGTGCAATTATTTCCATTATTCCTGCAAATCAGTTAGATGTGCATGTCCTGTCTTTTGATTGCTAACCTATCCCCTCTGCACTAGGGGTCATTTTGTGACTGGCCTCATGCAGGGAGGGTAGAAAGCTCCTTGCATTCTTCCAAAACTCTTGAGCACCCAGTCAGGAAAAGCTCCTACAGCAGCAATGATATAAAGGCATTTTTCTGCATTGTATGAATATTGCCCTCAGTTTTTACCTACAACCTAAACAGCCACACAGCACTTTTGTTTAGCACAGAGCTAGGCAAACTGCCCATGGGCATCGGGCCAAATTGAAAACTGAATTTTGATTTGATCTTGTTCATTTTCCGTGAACATTCCAATGCTTGAGCTTTGGTGAAAATACTGGTGAAAAGTGAATTTTGAGCTTGAATTCTCTACTATTCCCTGGCAGCAAATTTCAAATTGTTCATTTCAGTGTTTCTCAGCCTTGTTAGGTTGGCGATTTCTTATTCAAAGTCAAAAATGTTCTTGAGTCCCTGCCTGACCTTTATGATAAAAGTAAAAAAATGTCTCTGATAACGATGATACCGTATGCAATTTGTATGTGTGTTTTGAGACATTGACAGAGTATTAGACTGCCTGGGGAGTGAGATTTTCAATGCCTCATGAGCCCTGTGGGGGTCACAGCCTGACAGTTGAGAAACACTGGACTATTTGGTTTGTAAAACCAAGAATCATTTGCTGATGAAAATCACAATTCCATTTCAAATAATGGGTATGTCTGAAAATTTCACAATCGGTTTGTGACCATTTCTCCTTCTCCCACTCTCCCTTTCCCTCCCTTGTTCCCAGCCAAAGAGGCTCAGACACATTTTCCCTTGGCTTGGAATTGCAGCAAGCTCTACCTCCTCCGGGTGCTGCCTGCCGAAGCCTGTTCCCAGAGCAGCATGTCATTTCAAACAGTGTAGCGTTGTCTGATATTGTTTCCTCTCCTACGCCTGAAGCATCTTGATCAACAAGTAGCTCTTTCGTCTCCCCCTCCCACAGGGCAGCATAATTAATAATATGACATTAATCTATAGCAGGATGGAACAGAATTTTGGTGACTTTGGAACAGTGGAGAAGGCACAATATTGTTTCTCTTGTTTACATACAGAGACCTTGGTAACTGGATTTTGAGACACAATTGTGCCTGCAGTTACAGTGATTGTGTATGCTAACTAGGGAGTTCTGCACATAAGTGTGTCTATTTAGATAATCGCACATGGAACTACTGGATTTGTGCATACAGTTGTATTGCCATTGTTTTTGAGTAGTTTGCATCTAGATTCAACTTCTTATCTAAGGATCTCAGAGTGCTGCGTAAATACTTATTAACTGAAGCTCACAACAATCCCGAGGGGTAGGTGTTATATTGCACAATTTTATAGATGTGGATACTGAGGGACAAGCTGTTAGACTAAGTAGGCCAACACACCACTGAAGTCAATGGAACTGTGGCCACTTAGACCAGTGGCCAATTAGATCCAGCGAATTTGAGGATCGCCTTTTCAAAAGGCTGGTCTCCCTAATTTGCACTCACAAATCTGAGTACCGTACTTACATCTCCGCCTGCCCGAATGTGCGTGCAAATCTGGTGGGCAAAAGGACAAATACTCAGATACATATGCAGATCATTTATTTATTTATTGTAGATGCAAAAGTGCAGATCCAAATTGTGCCACACTAAAAAGTAGTTTAAGTGCCTAACACCCATTGAGATTTTATACTATTTTTGTCTCTCAAAATCTCCTTCCCCATCTACAGCACCAACAGTACAAATGCAGCGCCATGTATGAATCCCACTAAACCGGCAATGTTACTATGGTTTAGTTTTTTAACATAATGTCTGAATTGTGCAGAAGAAATTGTTATTCAACTTCCTGTCACTATTTTGTCCCTGCCAGTTCTACATTTCTGTCAACTTTAGGTATCTTCAGACTTACAACAACATGACCTTGTGGGTTAGTACATGACCGCTGGTGTCAGCAGAACTGGGTTCCATTCCTGTCTCTGTCACAGATTTGTAGTGTGACCTTGGACAATTCAGTTAACTCCTCTGTCCCCAAGTCTGAATGCCTATAAAAAGAGTTTAATAATAAATACCTTCCCTACAGGGATGCTGTGATGCCTTTTTGCAGTTTGAGGTCCTCAGATGAAAAGTAGCTATAAGAAAGAAAAGTAGCATTAATAACTGTCTCTGATATAGCACTTGAATCACACCAGAGAGATAAGTAAGTAGAGTATTATTATCCCCATTTTAGCAATGGGAGAGCGAGGCATAGAGCAGTGAAGTGATTTGCCCAAGGCTGAGGAAATAGCGAGGGTCAGAATGGGGATTTAAATTCAGTTAAGCCCATGCTCAGACCATCAACTCTTTCTGCAAAATTCCCAGCTTAATTTTCACTCTCCTGAAGTTCAGAATAATTTGGATAGAAACTTCAGAGATGGATGTGAGCTCCGGGCTGCCTATCTGAATTGAAGCTCCAAACCTGGGGAGGTCGAGCCACTCCTAAACTCCCCAATGCCCAAATGGAGTCTAAGAGAAAGAACCTACTTCAATAGACAAAAGAGAATTCTAGGGCTTGTTTATTAGTCCTAACCAGGGTTCACATCCTTCTTTCCCTTTGTCTTTAGATGTGTCATGTAGTCCAGGATAACAACAAACTATGCACAACCTAAGTGCAAGGCTTTAAGAGAACAAAAGCAAATTGAAAGTGGCAAGCATATTTAGAGCTTCTGCTTCCCTAGCTAGCTTCACCTAAGCCTTTATACGCCTGTTTACATAGCTCTACATGAATGCCTGGCTTTGATTTGAGGGCAAGCTGCTCCATAAACCCACAAATATCTGAATTTAACCTTCACCTTTCCTCTTTAACCTTCACTCCTGCCTTTTCCTTCATGCATGGTGACATTCTCACAGCCCTATAATAAAATGTGCGCTACTGAGAGTGAACTGGAATTTGAATGTGGACGCCAAAGGAGTGATTTGTGGTGTTGCTATTACACTGGGTCCTCCTGTATATAATGCATGGGGTAAACAATGCTTTCTGAAATCAGATCCCCACATCATATCCAACCCCCAGATCTGTGCACACCCAGTTATTGGGTAGCTAAGCTGAACCTGAAAGTTACAGCCGGGACCAGCTCTGTAATGAATTGAACCACATGCCTAAATTCCAACTACCAAGTTTGGATCCAGAACTGAACTTTCCATCTTGGACTGTTTATATGACTAAGACTCCCTCATGCTTTCAGTTTCTAACCTCAGGCATCTCCTTCCCTGACAGCTATCCCTTGTCCTTTAACATAAACACTGTCCCTAGTATGGTTCTGGCAGGATTTCCCTGACCAAATATGACAAGGATTTCTTTCCTCTAAGAATCATGTAATAAAGTCATGCTATAGACTCTGTGGGTTTTTCTAGAGCCTCATTTGGCCGTCATGGTTCTCAGAAAAAGTCCCATACACAGTACTCTTTTGGGGGGAAGGGGGAACAGGGAATGATAACTGGACTCCAAGAAACACACTTTTCAACATTAAGGGTCAGATTCTCAATCCCAGCTCCACCCCTGCCTTGGCTTCAACGGAGCTATGTCGATTTATACCAGCCGCGGAAATGGCCTGTCAATTCCAACTCTTTGCTATGATTCTACAAGGCCCGAGCCCTATCCAGTCCCCGCCATTCCACGACTGGCCTTTTTCTCTAGGAGGGATACAGTCTGTTTGAACTGACCTTCTGCCATAGACTGCCAGTGGGTCAACCAATAAATGACATCCAGTGCCATCACTGTGGGGATTCGTCTCCCCATCAAACATCCATGTTGTCCCCTCAAGCTAATGTTCAGCATCCCCTTAGCACAGCAGGCACAGCCTGAAAGGAACCAGCCATTGGCTTTGGATCTTCATCAAAGGAACATTTCTGCTTGAAGTTGTGTTTCAATCTCCCCACCCTGCAAACTTCAGCCAGGAGCGTGGCTTTCTCTGGTATGCATCTGACAGCTGCCACGGCAGCTGTACAGGCTGCCCAGGCTTACCATACTCTAACATTTGGCCAAGTGGTTTTGACGCTTCACGCCATAAGGCAGCGCTTCCAAAGAGTGTGGTCTGTCATCCTCCAAGCAGTCATTAAAACTAAGGTTGAACTTGAGGTCATATTGCGCCACAAACCTTTGAAGAGCTCCTTTGCATGTTAGAGACCAGCAAATCAAAGGGCCAATGATATGAAATTTGTAGTAGGCCAAATTCATACACGCTGTAACTCCACCTATTCCAGTGGAGTTAAAGCAGAGATGAATTTGGTCTGCTCTCTGATTATTAAAGATGGGCAAAATCCTCTCACCTAATTTTGGACCTAGCTGAACACAGAAGCTCAAAAATTTGGCTCAAGCTTAGGGGGAAAATGAAGAGAGAGAGAGAGAAAAAAATCTAATGACAAACTAGATACAGACCCTGTCACTTGTACTAGCCTAGTATGCAGGGGCTCTTTGATCTTAGTATTGGCCCTTTGGCGAAAACAACATTTTTTTAAACTGCATCATCCTTAGAAAAAAAGAAAAGCATGGCTTTAAATTACAGGAGAAGAGAGAGTTGTGAGCTCAGAGTAGTGAGACCTGCAAACCCAGGAGAGATTTCCCAAGGTTCCACAAAGCTTCAAACTTCACAAGGTTTGCCCAACCCCTTCTTATGACAAGCTTCTATTTTCTATGGTACCTTGCAGGATAATTTCATATGGAGTATTTGATCTGGTTAGTGGTTACCATAAGCTCTAATTAGAGATGGGGCAAAACCAGAACTGAGGCCCTCCTCCTAGCCCCCAACTTTAGAGATAGTTGCATTGTAATTAAGATTTTAATAGTTCTGTGTCAATTACAAATTATTGGTCTTGATAGTGTTTGCTTCCATAGTAGAGAAGAATAATTCCCTCCACTGCAGGGTGACATTCTACAGTATGTGTTATGTGGGTCAGATTAGATGATCTAATAGTTCCTCCAAGCCTCCTAGAATCCAAACTCTGTGGCTTAGACCTGACTCCATAATATGTGCTGGGAATGCAGCACTTTGGGTCCATCTCTAGGCTTTGTGCATTTCAGAGCTGTTAATTATTTTAGATATGGTTAATTCCCTTTACATTTCTTTTACCAAAGCTAAATTTACCCCACTCCTTCTATTGCACTTCCTTCACCAATATAATTAGTTTAAAATGACCACTAACAAGGTGCTGCTCTCAGTCATAACCACTAACTCTGCCTGCTCATTTCTGAAGCTTTCCTTCTTTCCATAGGTCTACCTTGTTACTGAGCATATGTTAACCTCGTACATATCCCTACTTTCTAGCATCAGCCATACTGCTATCAGTCAGTCTCGCCTTCTTTCTATGCTCAGCAATCTCTGGCCTCATGATGATAGCTACCCCATTCATTTTTTTCCCTTTAGACTGAAAAGTTTTAAATCCATCTTTCAAGATTTTACTTTTGCCTCCACATCACCTAGTTGCCTGCAGACATGGCATACAGATTTTCCTTCTAGCTATTGTCTCAACCACATCTCCTGACCTACCTGTAAATAAACCTATGTTCCAGGTTACAATTCCCAAGTCTTTACCAATTTGTTGCTGTTGCCCAAAAGACTACCCGGAATGCAGTAGTATGTTCTAAATGGCTCAAGTGCAAAAAATCCACGATATACAAAGAATTTGGGAGCTAAGTAGGCCACTGGAGCTGTCCCACTTTGCTGCCCCTGTAGCAGTTTTCATTTGGTGTTTACCCTCTCCTAAGTCCGTTCCCATCGAAAGCTTCCATGGTTGATCCACCTGAATTTGAGAGCCATTTCCTGCTCTCAGGACGCTGCCCAGTTAACCATTCGCACTTTTTGGGGTTGATCACTCATACTGGCAAACACTCAGCCCCCAAATTCGTATTTGCCTCTGTCAGTCAGCGTTACCACCCTCTATCATGTGGATGTTACGGTTGGGATTTTCCCTTCATGGGAGCTGAGGCAATAGTGGCATTACTCAAACTCCTCCAGTACTTTTAGGAGCATTATCCTGTTAAGTCAGCTTCTTAAAGTCCTTGAGAGGGTTTTGGAGGCTAGACTGAGGTGCAAGCTGGAGGAAAATATAGGAGAGGAGCAACATGGCTGTAGAAAGGGAAGGAGTACTATAGGTGCAATACTTGCAATGAGACAAAAGTTTTAATGAAGATGATGAATGGAGTGTGTAATTGCTATGTAGTGTTTACCGATTTTGAGAAAGCAGCTGACATAATTCTATGGGAGTTTGTATTTGGCGTATGGAAGGGGGACTGTAGGAAATGGAGATGATAAAGGATCTGTATTGAGGGTCAAGAGCTAAGGTGGCAACAATACATTGAATTTTGAGGTGACCATGAGATTGAGACAATGTGGTGTGCTGCGTCCACTTCTTTTCATCCTAGTTATGGGGTTAGTTTGTAAAAGAACCAAGCCTGTGGAGACACAGAGAAAACTAATGGATGCTGATGGTCTGGCCCTTTTGGCTGACAGCAAAGATGAATTGCCAGTATCAGAGTGGGCATCTGTGTCTGAAGATCGTGGTTGAAGGTAAACACAAAAAACCTGAAGTTATGCAAGTAGATCAGGTGAAAGAAGAGCTATTGATTAAAATATCAGGAAAGAAGCTGAATCAGAAGAAATATGTGTGTATTTAGGAAATACGCTTAGTGCCATCAGAGAGAGATCTGGAGAACTAGAAAGAACTACTCAATGTGCATGAGTGGCAGTGAAAAAGGTGACCAGAGTACCATGGGATTGGCAATTAAGTAACATACTGAAAGGAAAAGGGTATACTTCGTATGTTTGTCCCTGCCTACTCTGTGGTTTGGAAACAATGGGCCATATGGCGAGGGAGGAAAAGAAGATACAGGTAAGTAGAAAATAATATACTGAGGAGAATGGCAGGCAAGTGGAGGGTAGACAGATTGTGCATGGAAGAAATAAGGGGGAAGACGAACTTGGGACTTTCAGTGATAGGCTGGAGAGCATACATTTGAAGTGGGCTGGACCTATGATAAGAATGGGAGAAGAACGAACAGCAAAGAAAGCACTGGAGGAAGAAGACAACAAGAAAGGACATGGAAGACCCAGGATACCATGGAAAGACTCCCTTAAGAGAAGTCTGAAGAGAAAAGCATTGGAACACCAAGAGCTACAAACCCATGCCATGACCCGGAAATCATGGCAAAGAATGAGGGGCACCTCCAACTCAATGTAAACAGGAAAAGTTGAGAAGTGAAGTGAATGGTTAACTCCCTATGAATACCAGATGAAGCCCATTCCAGTTACCCAAAGTCATTCCCAGCTTATGTCTATTTGGAGGCCAATGTAAAATGAGTTGGTCAATTTCAGTTTGGTTCTCTGCGTCCACATCACAAAAGCTAAACTATAAGTTGCCCCCCTAGTAGGGAATCTCAGCAGAAAGGCCACGGAGACTGAATTCCTGTCTCACCACTACAGATAAGGACTCAGGCATATTGTCAGGACTCAATACGGGGCAGCTTGCTCCACTGCAGTCCAGTTTTGTGGATAGGAGACTTCCTTCTCCAGAACAGTCACTCTGTTACCTTTCACCAGCACCACGCTCACTGAAGAATCTCATGCATTTCTTTGAAAATCATCAGCTTGCACACAACTGCAGACAGCTTATCCTGGTAAATAGTGCTGTCCAGCCGCTGAGTGTCTTAACACTTCCACCACAAACCCTAATTATAAGGGGATTACTGCTGTGCTAGAAAAGTGGCTGTTTTCCTAAATTAAACAGTATTATTATCTATCTTCTCTGATGGATGTGTGTGCAGACAGCGGAGTGTGGGCATTTTCTCACATGGAAGCCACATTTACCTTTTCTCTTATCTACCCACACAGCTACTATTTCATTAGGACAATGGGCCAGGACCAGATCATCAGGCTGTACCTTTCATTGATATTCTACGTTATGATTACAAAGTGAAGTCTTTATTATTCACAGAGCTCATGATAACCAGCATTGCACTGGTTACATTGCAGAGCCTTGAAACAACTGGGGAAAATGGAGTTTCACTATAAACTTGACTCAGGAGGATGGGTGCTTATGAGCACAGTTAAGTCCTGCTGAGGTCAATGCTTAACATCAAGCATATGCTCAAGTGCTTTTCAGAATCAGAGTTACATGTCATGGACCTACTTTTCTAATTGACCTGTGATTTTTGTGCCTGGATATAAATTGCAGGTGCATTTCATAGCACTTGGGCAGCTAAGTACCCAACTTTGCCCACAAAGTAGGCACTAAGACATCTGAGGGATATAAAAGGCACCCATAATAATTTACAGGTGAAGAGATGCAGGAGTAAAATCACAGGCCATTTCTGAAAATCAGGCTACCCCACCATGTGCAGTTTTCCATATTTATAGTATTGGATCCAGTTTTACAAACCTTCTATCACACTTACTTATGTGAGGCCTTGTGTACACTGGCAAGTTTCTGCGCAGTAAATGCCGAGGTGTACACAGCAAAGCCACTTAGTGCGCAGTTGCAGCACTGTAAAAAAACCACCCCGACGAGAGGCATACAGCTTTCTGCACCATGGCTACAGTGCCGCAGTGCCAGTGTAGACACCCTGGTTGATTACAGCGCTGCGATTGGCCTCCGGGAAGTGTTCCACAATGCCTGTTCTCGCCTCTCTGGTCATCGGTTTGAACTCTACTGCCCTGCCCTCAGGTGAACAACCATGAGCCCCACCCCTTAAATTCCTTGGGAATTTTGAAAGTCCCCTTCCTGTTTGCTCGGTGACACGTGCAGTGGTCTCAGCGCATCTTTCCAGGTGACCATTCCTGCTCCACGTACCAGGCGATCCCTTGCTTGGAGCAATCCCGAACTACTGGACCTCATCAGCATTTGAGGAGAGGAGGCTGTCCAGTCCCAGCTGCGCTTCAGCTGTAGGAATTATGATACCCACGGACAGATTTCATGATGCATGACAGAAAGGGGCCATGACCAGGACACACTGCAGTGTAGGGTCAAAGTGAAGGAGCTGTGGAATGCCTACCACAAGGTGCGGGAGGCAAACCACCGCTCCGGTGCTGCGCCCACGAGCTGTCGGTTCTACAAAGAGCTGGATGCAATACTTGGTGGCGACCCCACCTCCACTGCAAAGGCCACTGTGGATACTTCAGTGGTCGCGTGTCAGTCAAGAGTGGACCGAGCCAGGAGGAGGAAATCTTGGATGAGGATGTGGAGGGGGACCCAGAAGCAGAGGACGACTTGGAGGTCAGAGATGCATGGAGCAGGATGCCAGGAGCTCTTCTCTACCCCGGAGGAGGCTAGCCAGTCACAGCTGTCAGAGCCTGGCAAAGCGCGAACAGGAGAGGACACAGGCGCCAACTTTTTTCGGCGCCAGTGGGTGCTCGCAACCCCCCCCCCCCGACTCCACCCCTGCCCCAAAGTCCCTGCCCCAACTCCGCCCCTCCCTGCCCCTATTGGATCCCTCTCCAAATCCCCGCCCCGGCCCCGCCTCCTCCTCCAAGCGCGCCACATTCTCCCTCCTCCCCCCTCCCTCCCAGGCTTGCCGTGCGAAACAGCTGTTTCATGGCGCAAGCGCTGGGAGGGAGTGGGGAGAAGCAGGACTCAGCAGTGTGCTCAGGGGAGGAGGCAGAGGCGAGTTGAGGTGGGGGGTGGGGAGCTGCCGGTGGGTGCAGAGCACCCACAGATTTTTCCCCGTGGGTGCTTCAGCCCCGGAGTCAATGCCTATGGGAGAGGAGGCCCCTGGTAAGTGGCTTTGATTTTGGGAATCGCTGAAGCGAGTTGTTGGGGGCAGGAGGGTTGCAGAAAACAGGCTTGTGTCTGTATGATGCGCGTACCACCACATGCCTAGTCTGAGCGGCGGAACAGGGTGTTGATTGACGCCCTCACTTCACGTGGAGATACTGGGCAATCCGCTGCCACAGGTTCTTTGGCAGAGCTGCTTTGTTTCTTGCCCCACTAAGGGTAACTTTCCCGCGCCACTCTGCCGTCACTGGTGGTGCTGGCGGCGGGGGAGGGAACCATTGCCGCACACAGGTGAGCTGCATAAGGGCCAGGGTGGAAGTCGCAGTCTTGGAAAAGACCCTCCCTTGATTTCCTGCTCACCTCAGCAGCGAGATATCTTCCATAATGATCATAGCCTGTGGAAAATGTGGGGACAGTAATGATTATAAGCCCCCCCACACACACACAGTACTAGCTCTTCCCAAGAGCCACATGCCCAGTGTACAGTACGGTCCTGGAACACTGAGTTCTCCTGCCTCTGCGGTTACTCACCATTTTGGGAGTCTTGTGGCTCATGTGTGCTTACCTGGGGTTAGCCAGTTAGTGACAGGCATGTGAATAGTGGCTGTGTTTTAAATCACTGAGTCAGTGGTCTGTGTGTTGCAAACAATACTGCTTATGTTAAATGTTACATTTTTGGCTTCACAGATATGACCTTGGGAGCCCAGCCTCCCTCTTTGTTATCGCCAGCTGAACGGCTGCGCAGAATTAGAAAGCGGCCACGAAGCACTAAAGAGGACTTTCTGCACTCCACGGCTGAAAAACAAGAATTGAAGGAGTGGCGGGACAGTGAGAAGAGGGACCGAAAGGAGAATGCGGCGCGCCAGAACAAGCCACGGAGCATCTCTTAAAAGTTATGGCGTGCCAAGCGGACACACTCCAGGCACTACTCGCACTGGGCAGCTCTGCCCCCGCTCTCCCCTGCAGCCGCTGTCGCAAAACTCTTTCCCATGCGCCCACCCACCCCCCAGACACCACCACCATACTCTTATCAACCTCCTGGTTCCAATCTACACCCGCTGCATTCCACTCCTGCCCCATCACAGTCCAGCCCTGCGGACTCCCACTACCCACTGCACTCCACACCCGTCCCTCTGCAGTTTAGCCCTGCTGAAGTACAGTACCCGCTGCACTGTACTCCAAAGGACAAGGTTGGATATGATCCCTGAACATACACAAATCTTTAACCGTCCTGGGACCCCACCTCCTTCTGGGACCCTCCTTTCCCCCATCCCTCCCAGTGCTGATGTGGGTTTTTTTTTTTTTTTTGGTTTTTTAATAAAAGAATTGTTTTGGTTTGAAAGCAATCTTTATTCTATTCATTGAAAGCAAACAGAGCCCTGCAAAGCAACAGGCAATTTTCTTAAACCTTCACAGTGCATCGTCTGCACCGATCACAATCGCCTCCTAGCATTACAAGCACTGCACTCCCAAGCATAGCAACAAATATTAGTGGATTTCAGCTTCAAATTGCTGCCTCAAGGCATCCCTGATCCTTATGGCCCCGCGCTGTGCCCCTCTAATAGCCCTGGTCTCTGGCTGTTCAAATTCAGCCTCCAGGAGCTGAGCTTCAGCGGTCCAGCCCTGAGTGAAGCTTTCACCCTTCCCTTCACAAATATTATGGGGCGTACAGCACGTGGCTATAAGCATAGGAACATTGTCATTGGCCAGGTCCAGACTCCCATATAGCGGCAGCAGGCCTTTAAATGGCCAAAAGCACACTCAACTGTCATTCTGCACTTGCTCAGCCTGTTGTTGAACCGCTCCTTGCTGCTGTCAAGGTGCCCCGTGTATGGCTTCATAAGCCACGGCATTAAGGGGTAGGCAGGGTCTTCCAGGATCACAATGGGCATTTCGACTTCCCCTATGGTGATCTTTTGGTCTGGGAAGAAAGTCCATGCTTGTAGCTTCCTGAACAGGCCAGTGTTCCAAAAGATTCGTGTGTCATGCACCTTTCCAGACCAGCCTGCATTAATATCCGTGAAATGCCCACGGTGATCCACAAGCACCTGGAGAACCTTAGAGAAATACCCCTTCTGATTAATGTACTCAGTGGATAGGTGGTCTGGTGCCAGAATTGGAATATGCGTGCCATCTATCGCCCTTCTGCAATTAGGGAAGCCCATTTGTGCAAAGCCATCCACAATGTCAGCCATGTTGCCCAGAATCATGGTCTTTCAGAGTAGGATGCGATTAATGGCCCTGCACGCTTCCATCAACATGAGTCCAACGGTCGACTTTCCCACTCCGAACTGGTTAGTGACCGATCGGTAGCAGTCTGGAGTAGCCAGCTTCCACAGTGCAACCTCCACACACTTCTCCAACAACAAGGCAGCTCTCATTTTCATGACCTTGCTCTGCAGGGCTGGAGCAAGGTCATCACACAGTCCCATGAATGTAGCTTTCCTCATCCGAAAGTTCTGCAGCCACTGCTCATCATCCCAGACGTGCATGACGAGGTGATCCCACCACTCAGTGCTTGTTTCCCGAACCCAAAAGCAGCATTCCACTGTGGTCAGCACCTCCGTGAACACCACAGGCAATCTCGTGTCATAGCTACTACGTTTGGCGAGATCAATGTCAAACTCCTCTTGTCTTCGTAGTTTAAGGAATAACTCCACTGCCACTCGTGACGTGTTAGTGAGAGCGAGCAGCATATTGGTCAACAGTGCGGGATCCATTCCTGCAGACTGAAGAGGCAGAGAGCGCAGAACACAAACCGTTGAAAGATGGCGCCAAATGCGGATGGAAGCACAGGGATTGCTGGGATGTGAAGCAATGCATCACGGGGCATTGGAACATGACCCCGTGACCCCCTCTGCCTTCCCACAGAGGAAGAGATGGTCTGTGGGATAGCTGCCCAGAGTGCACCGCTCCAAATACCGCTACAAGTGCCGCAAGTGTGAACACGCTATTGCGCAGGCAGCTGACAGTGTGAACATGCAACAGTGGTTTCCCTTCAGCACTCTCTGAGCGGCGCTGTAACTGCCGGCACTGTAACTCTGCCAGTGTAGACATACCCTGAGTAACTCCGCTTATCTCATTAAGACCTTTTGCATAGTATTAACCAATGTGATAAAGGATGCATAATCAAAGCCATCATTGTTATTCATGTGGGGTAGATGTGGGGCATGAGACTCAAATCCAAGTATCAAGAGGAAGGAAAAGCAAATCATTACAGCTAATAAGCTTCCCGCCCCTAGAGATAACATGTAAAAGAGACTGACAACAACTATACTTCTTGACACTGTAGGAAGACACGCTGCACCAGCACAGGGAACTTGGAACAGGTATGAGCCCGTTCCTACAATCCTCGCAGTCCTGCCAAAACAGGAGATCTCAGGGGAAGTGACAAAACTGCACTCAGAGAATCTAAGAAGCCCAGAAATGTGTGATAAACAGATCCCGATGCCACCACAGTGTATTGTTTGTCATCATGGGCTTTTATCACAGCGATGTATGCTCCTGGATTTCCTCCACTGGTCGGCAGCTCTCCAGCCTGGGAAATTTAACAAGGGGAGCATTTTTATTCTCCCGTTGGAAAGGATATTAGCCTTCTTTTTTTATCTGACAGGAAATATCTCTTTAAAAGTATATGATGCCACCTAAACCTGAGACATGCTGCAGGTTCCTCTGAGTAATCTAACCAATGTTGGGCCTTCCTGTTGGCAAGATATGTTTCACTTAGCATTTGCCAGCAACAAAAATGTCCCTGAATAATCCAGGATTTACTGCTGCAGAGACTTCTGGTATCACCTTTCTCCCCTTTTATAGCTCAGCAATAATCTTAAATTCGGTTGAAAACAAAGAGCTGCCTGTTGACAGCTAACCCTAAAAGACTGAGCTTTGTGTGAAACTAAAAAAAAGATCAACCCCCAAACCTGTCATTGAACAGTTTTGGCAGGAAACACAAAAATGTTTGGCTAATTTTTGCTAGTATATTTCAGCCCAGTTAAGAGCCGCATTGAATGTTTCCTTCTTTGCACTGGCCCATGTTCACACGAAGGGGATATTCCAGAAAACAATAGATAATTTAAATTTAAAAAGTGCCACAGAAGGTATTTATCTGAGCTCTTTTCAAAGCCAGGTGCAGGGAGTTGAAACCTGAAGCTCAGGGACCTTGACAACATAGTTGGATTCACTCAGTAAGCGCATTGGTCAGGGGGTGGGGGAAGGGAACACAGCTAGGGGACAAAGGGTCAGATGCTGGAGAAAAGGCTTTCATTTCCTCCATGCAGGGATTATCCAACAAGTCAGCAGTGAAATGAGGCTCTGACAGCAATAAAATAATGCTCATAACTACACAGCAAAAGTGTCCTGTAATAACCCACATTTAAAAATCCTGCATTGTACCTTGCTAGATGCTAGGTTTGGATGTGCTCTGGTAAAATGAGCAGCCTGGATTATTTCAAAGCCACACCTATGGTTTGAAGGCCGAGGCCTGCAAGGGGTTGACTTTGCTACTGCTATCGATGGGAGCTGAGGGGTCTTAGTGCTCTGGGGGATCCAGACCTTGGATTGCAATTTGTACAGGGTCAAATCCTACTCTCATTTACACCAGTGTAATCTAACATCCTGACATCAGCGGAGTAACTCTGCATTAACAGCAATGCAAATTAAAATTCTTAAAAGATGCCTGCCACTTTCTGCCTGTGCCCGGCTGCTCCGTTAAAAAGCGCTGCCACCAGATATTAGTGCAATGATAGGCAAGCATCTGGAGACAGGTGGTGGAGGGGTGACAGCCTTTTACAGTCCCCAGTTTCAGATTTTCCACAGAGTATTTAATCAGGCTCTAGCACTAGTTGAAACACATTTCCTGAACTCTCCAGATACCTCCAAACAACTGTGTGTGCAGAGAGCCAGCTGTGTGGGTCAGGTCTGTCACATTACCTCTGGGTATATCTATACTGCATTCCAAGGGTGTGACTGCAGACCCAAGTTAGCTTTAATCTAGCTGGCTCGGGTCCCAGAACAGGGAAGCTGCAGTAGCCTGGGTTTCAGCATAGGCCGGTCCAGGAGGCTTTGTACAGCCTGCACTGAAGCTTATGCGGACATGGCTTCACTGCTCAGCTCAGGTATGTCTGCTCAAGCCGTAAGCACACCCAGTGATTGCCGAATAGACATATCCACAGTTTCTTAAAGCCCCTACTTCCATCAGCTGAGATTTGGAAGGAGTCATACAGATCTATGGGACTTGACACACACTTCTACTCCCCACACTGAGCAGCATTTCAAAAGGCTGGCTAGCCGCCTCCCTGTGTACTACTGTCAGCATTTGCACCCATTGAACCCATTTGTGCGACTTGCTTGCTGGCAACAGTTGGCTAAACTTGTAACTCTTGTGCATGCAGACACATACGCGGGAATGCCATTTTGTGTACATAGATATGAAAATGTATCCACAAAAAGCACACTCTTTTGTCTGTACTGTTTAACACTATAATGGAACCACTTGTTGCTTTAAATGGCAAGCTCTTTGAGATCCAGGCCTGGACCTTATTCTGTTATGCTGTTTACATTTACAGTACCATGTACAAAATAAATAATAGGCTGATATCCACACCTTTTGCTATTACACAAAAAGTGCTACATGACCTTGGTTGTGGTGCGTATTCCAGAATGCATCACAGAGCTAAATTTTGCAACCAGAGAATTGAACAGAAGAGGTTGGTTGGTCAATATGGCTAGAACACACAACCAGGACCAGGATACATGGGATCTATCCCTGGCTGTGACAATGCATTAGTCAATGTATTTCAGCTGTTTGAGATCTTCAGATGGAAGGTATAAAGAGGGGGAAATTATTAGCATTTTAAGTAATAAATAGAGATAGGCCTGAGTGACAAGTTCAGATCCAGACTAAAAGTAACCCAGTGTTTGTAGCTGTTCAGACGCTGGGTTTCATTCAGCTCAATCTCTATTGTTACATTTTATATAATAGCAGAGGAGAGAGTAAATCTAATGTGTTGAAGATGCTTATGTTTTCTATACAAAAAAACAACCTTTATTTTCTATTAGAGACCACTCAAATAATAAAAGTCACTATGAAAGAGCATAGCGTGTGTATTTCCTGTAGAACAAGCTGCATTCAACAGCCTCTCAAATGAGCTCCCTACAGAATCTTCCAATAGAAAGGTGCAGTACACAGAAAACAAGTCAAAACAGATATAAGCTACCTACATCACTAAGGAAGGTCCTTCTATCTTTTCCTTCAGGTTTCCATCAGTTACTAATTGGCTTATTTCTTACTATAAAGATAAAATATGAGGGAAATGGAAATGGAAACTGAGCTGTATTACAGATGCTGAGAATCTGGCAGAATTGCTCCAGTGGATAAATTTTCACTCAGTGGATGGAAGAGGGCTCCCACTCAATTGGTATCAAGTATGTACGTGTAGCAAGGAAGGGCATAGTCTTTCAAATAGACTGGGAACCTCCCACCTAGAAAAACGCTCTGTGTAATCAGCCTCTTGGATACCAGAGAAACTTACAAACATGTTCTAGGATGACCTCAAACTTCTTTTGATGCTTAGAGCTCAATTCTGCAATCAATACCCCGGATGGCTTGTGAAACAAAATAAGAGGGATGATCAGACTTTTATTGTCAGCCTTTCTACTTACCGCAAACTTCAGGACATAGGTTTACAATCTGTGCCTCTTTGATATATGACACATGTTGCAGTGTGTGTACTTACTCACTAAAATTGTTCTGGTCTGTCCTTGTTTTTTTCTTGTCTGTGTTTGTTTTCTGTCTCTATATATGTGCTAATCTCTACTGGCATTTTTTAAACAGACAAACTGTTCCTCCCTCCCCAGCTCCCCCAAATGTATTTTCAGTATATGCTTTTTTATCGGTATCTCACAATGAACAGCATTAATATTTACAGCTGAAATAATGTTCTTTGCATCATAACTAAATACTTATTCCATTAGAGCCTGTGTGTGCGAGACAGAGCAAGCAAGCAGGCTTATGTTATTCCATGGCTATGCAGTACTACACTCACTACCCTGTTACTTCCAATTTTAACTCGCAATGGGAAAATAAAAATCACTATTAAGCAATTTTATAGCTACATTCATCTAAGTATTTCAAAACACTGTGTAAATATTAGAATATAAACTCATTGGAGCAGGGTTTATGTCTTTAATAACATTCAATCAATAATCACAATAACAACATTAACTCTTACAACAACCCCGTGAAGAAGGGAAGACTTAATATCCTCATGGTAAAGATAAGAATGCGACCAGATTCTCATTTGGTGTAAATCAGCAGAAGTCAACAGAACGATGCTGATTTACACCAACTGAGAATCTGGCTCACATATGATAAGAGACTTGGCCAAGCCTACACAAACTGACAGAACCAGGAAGGGAAGTTAAGTTCTGTTAAGTTCCGTTTTTGTGCATATTTCCTCAATTGATCTGAACACTAGATTTCACCAAGAATCAGAAATCTGGCTGCTTATCCAAGCTGTCTGAATTTCTCTTAGAGAGACAGCGTGTGAGGTAATATCTTTTATTGGACCAACTTCTGTTGGTGAACCTTCTGTAGCTTGAAAGCTTGCCTTTTTCACTGACAGAATTTGGTCCAATAACATATTACTTCACCACCTTGTCTCTCTAATATCCTGGGACCAACACAGCTACAACTACATTGCAAACAACAATGGACTTCTCTTGAGATTTGTGGTGCTTCCTGCTTCCAGCTGGCATGGAATTGGGAAGTGCACAGGTAACACAAGTGACTTGGCATGGAGAATTCTAGAAATGAGCCTGAAGTAAAACCCCAGGTCTAAACACCCTGAACTTTGAAGAAATATGGATGCAGATCCAAGCTTCATGGATTGACCATACCTCTTTAATGACCCCCCAAACCTCAGACTTTGGGGAAGTCCAGATGCAGATCCTAATCCAGGTCTGAACCACGAAGCTTGGGCCTATCTCTGGCAGGTTTTCAGAGCTTGTGGGATGGAGCTTTCCATGGCTCTAAGCTCTTCAGAGCAGGGACTGTCTATTACGTCTGCACAGTGCTCAGCACTAGGACTGAGTGAATAATTGATTTTTCAGTTCAACTACAAAACCAAAGCAAAAAACAAAACAAGAATTAAAAATAAAATCAGAAAAATTTAAAACTTATGTGTTAAAATTTTTAAGAACACAGTATTTTATTTGATCTGAAACAAAACATTACATTTCCAGACATTTTAACAAAAGCTAAGGAAATGAAGGCCTAGATTAAAAAAAACATGGAAGGAGGTGATGGTGGGTATTTGCTCTGCCCCCATGCCCTTTTGATCCAGTAGACTGGGGGAGTTAGGGCATTCACCAGCTATAGAATCATTGGGACTCTCTTTCTCTCTCTCTGGCCCAATGGCTATTCAAGTATTTCATACAAAATGGAACAGCTTCAACAGGCGAGATTGAGAGACCCCCCAGCCCAGAAATCTCAATAGGCAGCAGGTTAGATCACTTACCTGGAAGAGGAGAGACATAGGTTCAAGTTGCTACTCCAGAGTCATGATCTGACCTTTGGTCTCCCACATTCCAGGTGAGTGCCCAAACCACGGGGCTGTTGGCACCTAAGTTTCCTTGTGAATCTAGCCTCTCCCTTTTTTTTTTTAAAACCAAAACTATTTGGTGAATTTGTGCTGAATTCATGAACAGTTTTGGCTGACCCCAAACTGCATTTTTGGGCTAATAAACTATTTCACCCATTTTTACTCAGGATCTTAGCTAGGCTTTTAGGCACCACTGAAATAAATAACAGTCATAATGGTTCTTTGCCACATGCCCATATTCAGATTTCATAGCTGCTGCAAATTAAATTGGAGACACAAGGTGGAGGGTAAGGAGGGAAGAAAGGACAGAGGATGGTGGAGAGTGGGAAGACTTCTGGATCACAACTCCCCCAGACATGGAAATGCTTTGATGGTGAGTGGGGACCCTTTCCACTAGCTGGTGCCCCAGATGTTTTCAGAAGCTTTTAAAAAGAGAGCGAGAGACTGCTGTGGAGACGTCTTTGAAGAAGGAGCCAGAGTGATAGGGGAATGCACTCCCTCTGTGTCATTTTGGGATTTAATAAGAGCTGCCAGAAGCTTTGAGGGTATTTTATCTCCTCAAGTGGATAATAGCCGTCAGAAGTTTTAGAGGGACATTTCTCTAGCTCTTCTAATAAAAGTAACATGTCAATGCACTTTTTTGTGGTGTTTTAGAAGGGGAGCAGGAAGGAAAAGCCTACTGAGATTGGGGCAATTGTTGGGTTACGTGTTAATTACGTATTCTCCCCCGCTGTGGGTACACCTAGATGAAACAGAAATCAGCCTTCCCTCCCCCACTCCCACAAAGAGCACCAAATCCATGGACTATAGACAGTTGACTCTATAAATCCCTAACCACACCCTCACACCTGGGGAGCCATGACTCCATTAGCTACCAGATCGGATCACCCCATGTGCTTTTTGTGGGTCCTCACTACCTCAGCCTCGGTCTCCTTTTAAAAGAAATATGCATTAAAAGAACAGGTCAGTTTGAAAGGAGATGACCAGTTTAAAGCATATTAGTTGCCCCAGAACAGGTCATACATAAATAAACCTGGTGCTAGTGCCTCAGGTGCAGAATGGGAAAGATAAGGGACTTAGCAAGAAAGGAGCAGCCAGGCTGCTGAAGAAGTGATGACTGTGATGCTAATGACCTGCTGATAGCCCTGATCTTGCTAACAAAAGACAGAATGGAATGCAGCCCTAGGCACTGGGAAGCATAATAGAAGCAATGGATATTGCCCACTCCTGTTATTATTTCATTCTGTCTTTAAAACATTTTAAGGTTCTTATTTAAAATTATTACATTAGATAGAGAGGTTAGGTTTTCAATCAATTTAGGCCTGCAACCGTGTGAGTAATTTGCATGTGCATTTACTGCAATAACGTGCATGAATCACTGAATGCATATAGTGTCCACTTAGCTACTTCTGTGTACAATTAGCTGATCTGCATGCACTGTCATGACAAATGTGCATGCAAATTAATCATGCAGTTGTGTGCACATAGCGTGTGACCAGCTTGCTTGAGAACCTACATAAGAACAGCCATACTGGGTCATAAAGGTCCATCTAGCCCAGTATCCTGTCTTCCGACAGTGGCCAATGCCAGATGCCCCAGAGGGGATGAACAGGTAATCATCAAGTGATCCATTCTCTGTAGCTCATTCCCAGCTTCTGGCAAACAGAGGCTAGGGACACCATCCCTGCCCATCCTGGCTAATAGCCATTGATTAGGGTGACCAGATGAGAGGAACAAAATATCGGGACACCGGGGGGGAGGGGGGGGGAGGGGTCCGCCGGCGGAGCAAAAAACAAAACAAAACAAAAGCCGAGTGCTGCCGGTGGAGTGAAATATCAGGACAAATTGCATCCCGACCAGAAATTGGTCGGGACGCGGGACAAACATCCATGAATTTATCTAGTTCTTTTTTGAACCCTGACCCAGAACTTAGCCCTCTACTTTCCTTATTCAAGCAAAACTTCTATGACTTCAGTGACAGATCTGTCTGAATAACAACTTCAGGATTTGGCTCAACTGCAGTAAAAACTAAATAGGCTTTTTCATGTTGTATTATCCAAAGTTTCCTTTCATTTTGCTTCCTGTTTCAAAATAAAATTTTGCCATTGTAATTTTACAAATAAAAAAGAAGTTACATTTTCCCCTTTCAAGCAGAATTCCAGTTTCATAGCATGTCAGTGACAGACCAGTATTAGAACTCAGGAGATCTTGGCTTCTAGGGTAAGTACTGTTTGTCCCTAAAAGTTTGTCTACAAGGGGACAATCACAAAAATTTAATATGCATTAATTAAAGGTGTGAATTTAACATGGAGTAGTTGAACCACATTAAACCTCTGTGTGGACGCTATCATTCAGAGTTAGGTTACGTCTACACTACAAAGATGGGTTGACCTATGTTAGGTTGACTCACAGACACCATATTAATTACAATGGTGGCTGATGTCCACACTACCCTCCTTCTGTTGGTGGTGTGCATCTTCACCAGGAGCGCTTCCACTGACTGAAGAGGTGCAGTGTGGGGGACTGAAAGCCAGGGCCCTCCTCCCCCCAGCACGTTTCCGGCTCGCTCAGCCACAGTCCCCGGCAGACTAGGATAGAGCGGGGGTCGAACACCCCTCGGGAAATCAGGAAGTCGGTGTCTATAGACTAAGGGACCAAGATAGAGCCTAGCAAGAATAAAGAGAGACAAAACCTGGCCCACTAAGACATCTGAACTTGGCCTGATTGTTATTTAAAAATGAAGCTTATTTTGTGGTAGAGCAAGGATCATCTGTATCCTCAGCTCTTCTCCATCGGCTAGTGTGAAGGTCTGATGGAATGCGTGCCCATATCCTGCTGCTGGAGGGAGATCTAGATGACAAGGAACAAAGGAGACCCACAGTCCTCCTTTTTCTCTATGCCCGTGTCTGTAAAATAGGGAAAGCAGTATTTACTCCCCTTTGAAAGCACTTTCCTTAATCTTCCACACTAATTCCCATTTTATTTTTCAATAAGGCAAGCAGGCACAAATTGCTTAGCAAACAAGTCCCCTAGACTTCTTTTTGATGTCTCTTTAAATCTCTTCTCCATACCTGTAGATACTGTGAACTTTTCAGAAGTTAACTTTGTTTGCCTGATTACAGGAGCCACAGCAAGTAAGTGATAACCTAAAATCTTATACTATGTGCTTAGTAAAGCTGGTTGGGAACTGGAATTTCCCTTATGTGGGAAATTCTGACTTTTTTGGGAAAAAAACCAAAATTGGAATAAAAAACCAAAATGCCAAAGTTTCATATGAAATGAAAATAATAATAATAATAAAAACACCTGATTTGGGACCCTCAAAATGTTTCATTTCAATAACGTGAAATTGTTTTGTTTCAGTAAATGGATTCATATGCTAAGGTCAGAAGTCACCACTGTGATCACCTAAATCTGATGTCCTGCATAACACAGGCCACAGGACTTGCCTGAATTTGAATCCATTTGAACTAGAACATATTTTTTAGAAAAACATTCGATCTTGATATTAACCTTGCCAGTGATGGAGAATCCACCATAACCCTTAATAAATTGTTCCAGTGGTTAGTTTCCCCTTATGGTCAAAATTTTGTGCCTTGTTTCCAGTCTGAATTTGTCTACCTTCAGCTTCCAGCCACTGGATCGTCCCCCACAAAATGTTTTGATTTTGACAAAAACTGCATTTTTGGTTGGAAAACTTTCCAATGAAAATTTTTCCACCCGCTCTAATGTTTAGTTAAAGCACAACCCTAAAGCCTCTTTGGTACTGCTGTCATGACACACACCTATCCTCAGTTAGCTCTAGGTTAGATCTGATGTATACATTCTACGCTGTCTTGATATTTTCACTATGCTCATCACTGTAATTTCTGAGCACTTGCAATGGGAAAGCAGGTGTTTGGTTCGAGTACCTGAATGTTGGGTGAAAGAAGAGCCTATCACCTCAATCCTTTATTAAAATAGGCTCATAAAACATTAACTGAAAACTGTAGACCAGACCCTTAACAGTCCAGTCCCTCGGCAGTAAAATAGATTATAGTCAATGGAGCGACATTGATTTACACCAGTTGACGATCTGCCCCTATATATTTTCCTCTTCAACATTACTTTAAGCATCCCTGTGAAGATCCCTACTTTCCCACAAAACAGACTTTCCTTATAAATAACCACGTGGACATGTTCAGATGTCTTCGTTGGTTTCTTTCTAGTCCAGTGAAATACCAGAACCTGGATTCTTTCATTCTCAGATCATTCTCATTCCTTGCTTATTCACTTTACTCCATCAATGTCCTAGAGCTGCTTTCTGATACATTGGAGGTGAGCTTGCTGACCTCTGCTGGCAGAGAGAAGATTGGCCCTTACTGATATCATTGCGTTCTCTAGGGAGCCAAATCAATGACAGATACATCACTTTTTTCCATTTAACTGTTGCTGACATTTTTTAAAGAACAAACTGATGCCGGAACAAACAAGATAAATAAACAAACACTAGACAAAATGCCAATCACTTCTTACATAGTTTCAGCATCTCCACCCTGAGTTCCAATACTGGGTTCTGTTACTCCCTCAAGAAGAATAATCATCATTCATAAGGTTGTTGAGTTTTTTTAAGTTGGGAAAAATCTGTTAAATGATCTGGCCCATAAGCACAAAGTCAGAATTCACATCCTTTATTTCTCAACTAGGCATTCACAGCTGGATTCTCCTCTCTTAAACCAGTGCGGCACGTTGATTTCAGTATATGATTTACACCAGAATAAAGAATTCGGGATCAAGGCAAGAGTTTGAAGATCATGGTGCCAGAAGAATTATTTTGGTTAGTTCCATGTCTCCCAAAGAGCAAAGGGCCTTATCCTACAAAGACTTACATTCTAACTGAAATAGACATAAAATACTCCTGCACAAAGACTCACATATGTATCTAGTACTACAGATTGTGGGCAGTTGCACCACTCCTAGTGAGCATTCCATCGCTGAGCTTAAGACTGTAACTTCACTCTAATAGTCTCATTAAGGTGGCCCCCTATTGCTTTTCTTACAAACTGAGAAACTGGGATTTCCAAGAGGCTTTTTATTAATGGGCATAAGATATCCTGAGAAATGAGAGGCAACATTGGTATGTGATCAATAAAATATACTGTAATTGCGATGTGTAATGATGAATGAAGAGTGATTCAGAAAGCAACTAGAACAGAGTGAGCCTCTGGTGTTTTGAATGGAATGGGTCCAAGTTCTTGTTCTAAGTAAAAATGTCAAAGACACAGGTATAAAGCCAGCTTGGATTTAGTTATGCATTTTGGAAGCCTCCTAAGCTAGGAAGTGGGAGGGAGCAGAAAGTGTGAGAAAGAACAAATGAGAGGATCCCATGTAAGTGAAGTGAGAAAAGGAGAAAACCCGGGTCCAGAGAAACAGAGAGATCAAGGCCAGTATCGCCATGGAATTCAAAGCCAGGAGACCCTTCCAGCCCTGTCGATTCCTGGTTTTGGGGGAGGCATGACAACTTGTGCAGGAGTATTTTATGTCTATTTCAGTTAGAATAAAACCTGCCTTTGTTGTGCACTGAGTAATTTCCCTATACAAATAAGGAACTAGCTCCTCAGTCAATGTCAATGGAGGTAGGCCGTACACTACCAGCTGAGGATTTGGCCCATTGTTTTCCACAACAATCCAGCACAACACTTCTGTCTTAGAGAAAAGTTGTGACAAACTTGAGTCTTCTAGTAAAACATTGGAATTTCAACACCATATTTGCCACTCTTTGTCCAATTTTTTAAGACACTTTGTCACTTTTCAAATGTTTGAAAACATCATTCCAAGATGACTTATTGCAATAGTATAGTTAAAAATAAATACAAACGCGTGATTTAAATTATTGGGGCAGAGCAGATGGTCGACAAGAACAATGAAGAGTTCAGCAGCTGGCAATCGGTGCTTCTTAAAGTTAAATCAAGAACCTTTTTTAGAACATGGGCTTAGCTGCATTTCTTGCAATACCGACAAACGCAAGATGGACTAGAAGAGAAATACACACATGGTGGACGGAAGCCTGCAATAACAACATTTCCTATTATATAACACCATTTATCCGGATCGATCCTAAACTGTTTGACAAATTATATACATATAACAACACAGAAATGCAGTTACATTTGGGATGGGGGCCATTAGAGAGCACATAGTAGTCTACACATTAGGTAGGGAAGGGGAAATTTGGCCACAAATAGGGACGAACCCCCCATTCTTAAGAAAATTGCCTTAAGGTCATTAATGGCTGATACGCGGGTCCTCTGCCCACACTTCAAAGGTGCAAACATGTCCATCCACAAGTTAAAGATTCTAACATCTGCAGGTGCACAAGAATTTGCACAACAAATCATCATAAGGCAACAAAGTAAAGTAAGGTGGGGGCAAAGCCTACCAGCAGTAGTGGGACAGAGGAGGGAAGAATACAGAATCTGCGTTAATCCAGGTCTATCAAATGTTCATGGTCTGGGCTGACACACCAGGCCACTGCAACCCACTTAGCACCCTATTCACTTAGCCCATCATGGACGTGCAATCATCTCTGAGGTGGAGTTGTTTAACGGCAGTACCATGGGGGCAAGTTAGGGCAGGATTTTTTTCTTATTTTAAGTTTATAAAGCCAAATCCCATTTCAGAATTCCTCAGATAGCCTCAGGAAAGAACCTGGATAAGAAATGCCAGATCTATAATAAAAATAAAAATAAAATAAAGTAATGGGGGATTTCAGCTCTGCCCATATCGACTGCGTACATGTCACTTTGCGATGTGATGCAGAAATAAAGTTTCTAGACACCATTAATGACCGCTTCTTGGAGCAGCTAGTCCTGGAACCCACAAGGGGAGAGGCAATTCTTAAGATAGCTCAGCTACTTAGCCAAGCACATTTGATAGGGTCCTTACAATAATTTTTTCCAGCTCTTTCTGTTTGGCAGCACAAGGCAGGTCTGTGACATTTCTATATCAACAAACACCACTGGAGTCGAGACTATTAGTCAATTTCTTAACTGGAACGGAATGATGGGTTCCAGTCATATTATGCACTGATGTTAGGTTGAATTTGGTAGACACTGGGTATCATGCAAAAGAGAAGCATTAGCCAGAACCAATGACTAAACCACTGGGGTAACACGGCTGGCTACTTTTAAAATGTGGCTGTTTCATCAAAAAAAGAAAAAAAATATACATCAGTATCTGCAGAATTCCCTTGTACTTCCCTATATTTACAATAGGAAATACCTTGAATACTTCAAATACTGAGCTGCTGGTCTCATTAGTTTTCTAGCAGAAAGATGCCAACATGTTTATGCTTGTTGCCACTCTTGTTGGCATTTCAACATGGAGGCATAGGCTGACTGAGCAGGGGAAGTGTAGTCCCCTGGCATCTAGGGGGCAAAGCTAAAGCACATTGGAAAGCTAGATACAAAAGCAATTGATGGTATCCATATATGCTTTGAAGGGAGGAGTCTGTTTCAGGGGCTGTCCCTCTGGCACTGTTCAGGAGCACCTCATTAAAATGCATATTATTAAAACATTAAGCTGGTAGCCTAAATTTTCAAGTTATTTTTGGGTGCCCAACTTGGGACACCTTAAAGCAGCCTGATTTTCCTGGGCCAGGTGGCACAGCATTTTCTGAAAATCAGGCCTTTGTAAGGTATTGCAAGTTGGGCACCCAGAATCATTAGTCACGTAGGACCATTTAGGCCAGTGGTTCACAGACTTTTATACTGGTGACTCCTTTCACACAGCAAACAGCTGAGTGTGACCCTCCATATACATTAAAAACTTAGAAAATAAATAAATATTTAACACTATTATAAATGCTGGAGGTGATGCGGGGTTTGGGGTGGAGGCTGACAGCTCGCAACCCCCACGTATAGCCTCATGACCCTCTGAGGGGTCATGACCCCCAGTTTGAGAACCCCTGATTTAGGCTGCTCTATTTATAATGTGCTTCATGGACTATTGAAGGGCTTTTTCACAGAACAGCCTCTTGGGAATCGGATCAACAGGCTGCTCACAGTTATAATATTAACAGAATATTGTTTCTCAGGCAGAACAGATGAGTCAGTAGTTAGGTTCTGATCTGGCAAAGACGTATGCACCTGCTTAGCTTTATGCACTGTGAGTAGTCCCAGTGATTTAAGTGGAACTAGTTGTAGCAAGTAAAGCACGTGCAAAAGTCTCTTTCCTTACTCCCATTGATTTAGGTGAGTGTTTTGCCACTGAATTTAATGACAGCAAGATCAGAACAAAATCTGTATAAACTTGGGACCTGATCTTGCAATTAGGTCCATGTGAGCATACCCCTGGGACGAGACCCAATAAAGTCAGTGCAGGGCTCAGTCTAGTGAAAGATTCCAAATGACCCATTTTATTTTGGTTATTGAAAACAAACCATAGGCGCAACGTAATAATTAAAATGTAATTTTCTTCACTGGGCAATACTGTGGGAGGAAACTGTTGAGGAATAAGGAGAAACGAATCAGGAAAATCCAAGGATTTTCTTTTTCTGACAATTGCATGCAGGGGGAGCTCATGCTTCATTGTCAAAGTTTGTTCCTTAGTTCTCCTTTAATCATCAGAACTCAGCATATGAAGTGCCACACTGTTTGGGGTTAATTCCTAACATTAAAGCATGCTCCGTTTTTGTCAATAGAAGTAATTCCATCTATTGCTATTGCTCACATAATATTGGCCAGCTACAAGGAGAAACTACAAATGACTGCATGTATGTGAGGAGCAGACATGGGCCAGTCTTATGGCAGGTCTGTGTCATATGATCAATCCCCATATTAGTATGATGTGTATTAGAGTAGCACCTAGAGTCTCAGTTCAGATTGTGGCCCCAATGTATTAGGTTCTGAAGAAACACAGAGTAAAAGAAAGAACCTTGGTTATTAGTATGGTTTATTAGCATATAGAATGCAATTATCTGTTTGTCAAATGTTCTGTGATAGATTTTACACAGTACTAGCTGGCTCTCCATACTCTAACCATCCTCTTCAAAGGGTCAGTAGAGATTTCACAGGAGTCTAAATTGCAGTGGGTTGTAGCCCACGAAAGCTTATGCTCTAATAAATTTGTTAGTCTCTAAGGTGCCACAAGTACTCCTGTTATTTTTGCGGATACAGACTAACACGGCTGCTACTCTGAAACCTTAAATTGCAGTGGGTCATCCACCTTTTTTGTTTGCTTGTTTCATATTTCAGAATAAAATGAAAAGCAATTTAAATTCAAAAGGCAAAGCAATTTGAACAATAATTCCACAAAAAGGAAGGAACATCCCTCATGTTAACTCTGGCTCCTGGCCACCTCAGCTGGGACTATAACAGGATGTTCTGCATTCTCTCCCAAACAATAATTCCTTTCACCTCCCTTACATGTGTAGGCTGGTTAGCTCGGTCTCTGAAAGTAACATGGCGTTGTTCACTCAAGAACTATTCAGTATTGGAAGAGTGTATCAAGTAAAATTTATACCCACTCTTAAAAAGTTACACTACTAGAGAGATTAAAAGAGAGATTTCCTTTGGAAAAACAAAAAGCTACAACCCTGACCTAGCATCTCCCAAATATTAATAAGCATCAGTTGCTAAAGTATACATAACTGATGAACATGTATAATAAACAAGGAGTTTCAGTTACAAAATTCTCTCTCACGCAGGATTTTTAATTTTATTTTATTGCCTTCATCTAGCAAAAGTACATTGGCTGCCACTACAATTGCAACACTTAACATGCAGTGCAATCTGAAATATCGTACAGAGTATTGGTCTGAAACTGAATAGGATATAACTGCAGTATCTCACTGTATGATAATGCTTGATAAATGTTCACTCTTTACTGGTGACCATCTCATCAGAGACATCATGAGCCATATTCTGCTTCCACTCATCTGGGTAATACTATTGCCTTCAATGGAATGGCCTGGATTGGAGAATGGATCTGGTTCTACACTGGCCAGTCAGGAAATGAACTTTTCCCACAGCCACACAACAAGGAATTCCCTTGCTCTGCTCATTTCCTACTCTGACTGCAGAAACCTCCTCATCACCACCTTCCCGCATTCCCATCTGCATCCTTCAGTCTAACCAAAACCCAGCCACCAAGATAGTCTTCCTTCCTTACCACTCTCACTTGGTCTTCCCTCTTCATCGATCTGTGCACTGGCCTTCCTTCTTTACATATTAAGTTCAAGCTACTCCTCATTTTACTTCTTCTCCTGATGACTCCCCTCTTGTCTTCTTCCCCCATTCCATACATCATCCCGTTTTCACATTGCCCCAATTGCTTAGAATAACTGTCCTATCAATGTATCAAAGCTCCCTCTGTCTCCTTCAAAAACCATCTGAATACTGCACAATAGTAAAGAAAAGACCCACATACAAACATGCTGGACTCAATGAACCACATTTTGTTCTCATTTGCATCCATGGAAGTCAACAGGATGGCATGTGTGTAACTGAGAGCAGAATTTGGCCCTCAACTCCCAAGAGCCAACGTTAGAATGGAATGAGGAGAAAAGCCCAAGAAACCAAATCCAGTGCTAACATGAAGTTACAGGCCTAATCCTGTGAGGCATATCAGATGATCGGAAGCAAAGGGAAGCTGTGCAAAGCTGGTCACATTCTTGTCGCCTGCTGTTAATATTAGTGGGCAGTTTAATAAGGTGTGTGGTTGGGTGTATCAATTTTAGTCAAATTATGTTTTTGGCTGTGAAAGATGCCATATGAAAAGGATTACTGTAATTACATGAACCTGTGTGAGTAATGGTATATGGCTCAGCAATCCAACTTTTCGGGATCCAGCTTTACTGAAGATACACAGATAGGTAAGTATTTAAAAAGCAGCTACTAATTTTGGGCACCTCAGGCTTTGATTGCTCAACCTGAGACACCTTACAGATGCTCAACTTTCAGAGGGTGTTGTTCTTGCATGTCATTTTACGATTTTTATTCAGTGACTTTCTATGTCTAAAACAGCATCTTTTGCCATGATATTGGTATGAGTTGGGTTAAACCTTATTGAAACTGGTGGGTGTAATAGCCACCCTGCATTCAGCATGAATGCAAGATAAATTAAGCTTCTTTATGGAGCCAGATAGCTGAAAGGATAGAAGCTTCCTTCCAGTTTTAGAAGCACCGTCCAAATCTGTGCTTTCTGCCTCTTCTTTCTCTTCCTGTGTCTGAAGTGACCTAAAGCTCCTCCTTCAAACCCACTGATTTATGCAGTGTCACCAGAATTCCATTCTGTGACTGTATAATCCAGGCCATGAGGGAGGGAGATGCTGTGAAGTGACATTTGATGGCACAGCAAGTGTTTCATCTAGCAGCTAGGGAACTGCTGGGCCTGTCAGACTCCAGCAGCCTGAATAAGGCATTCTCTTTACAAAAAAGTCCTGCCTTTTCCCTACCAAAAAGGACACTTCACCATCTGACAGTGTTCCATTACTAATCTCCATGCTTCCCGTGCACTATCTTTAATCATTGTATTGTATTGAATTTAGCTAGTAAGCTCTCCCAGGATGGCACTGGGCACATTGATGCTGCTAAGTAAATAGCAGACAATATGATTATGTATTAAAATACTCCCAAGGGCCCAGAACAAGAAAGAAAGAAAGAAAGAAAGAAAGAAAGAAAGAAAGAAAGAAAGAAAGAAAGAAAGAAAGGATTTGGGCTAGATCCCAGGTTCACATCTCCCTTCTGCCTGAAGGAGAGAAGGGATTTGAACAGGAGTCTGCCTCCTTTCATGTGAGCGCCCTATTCACTGGGCTATGGGAATATTCTGAGTGTCCTTCTACCTCACCTGTTGTAGCTGTTTCACTGTGGATAAATAATTAAAAAGTCATTTGGCCCAGAAGGAGACTAGCATGAAAATGACTCCATAGCCTGGTGGTTAGAGCACTCACCCTGGATGTGGGAGACCCAGAATCCAGTTCTCCTGCTCCAGTGACTAAGTATTTATCCACAGTGAAACAGCTACAACAGGTGAGGTAGAAGGACACTCAGAATATTCCATAGCATAGTGGTGAGGGCACTCTCCTAGAGGAGACAGACCCCTGTTCGAATCCCTTCTCCTCGTCAGGCAGAAGGGGTACTTGAATGAGGGGTCTCCCAAACTGCATGCCAGGTGAATGCTCCAACCAGAGGGCTAAAAGTTATTAGGGATCTCCTTTGCCCTCACACCTCCTCCCTCAGCTGCTTTGTGGGACCCGTCTGGCAGGCAACCTCTGAGCATACCTACTGGATCAGGCCATGCATGCAAGTTAGGCAGCTGAATTCCAATCTTCCTGTCATAGACTGGGAGATGGGTGGTCATACCTAATGGTCAGAGCAGTGATGAGAAGCCAGGAACCGGAGATCAGCAGTGGAGACAGTCAGGTACTGAGGCAAGGGTCAGAGCTGGGGTCAATAGCCAGGGGTCAGGCATAGAAGCAGGGCTCTGTAACAAGGCGGGATGGCAGAACCAGTCAGGGTTCAGGAGTCTGGCGAGAAGGCAGGGTCTGATGTAGTAGGCTGCCAGCCAGAGATTCACCTGGTTGCTCAGACAACTTCCTGTGCCTCCTTCTGGCTTAAATAGTGAGCTGCTCCAATTGGGAGCTTCATGGGCAGTGCTTGTGGTGAGCTAGGGTCCATCAGCCCACACTCCCTGCTGGTACCAGTATGCTGCCAGGTAGCAACTGTGATCTGAGGATTGTCTGGGGAGCTGCAGACCTGGGATCCCTCACACTTCCCCTGGTTCATGAATCGCTCTGGGGCTTAGGCAGGAGATAGGTGTCCGGATGCCTAGGAAGGTAGCAGAATGCTCCAGGCAGTAACACAGGCGCCTAGGGAATTATTTACTGCAAAAACATATGCAAGTTTAGGTGCCTACAGAGTTCAGCAGGAGTTTTGCGAATCACAGTTGAGCCTAAAACTGGGACTTTTAGGCAGCTAAATCTGGCATTTGGGCACCTAAGTACTCTTCTGAATCTAGGCCTTTGCCTCCTTAAATCTTTCTGTAAAGTGTCACATCTACTTACAGCACTGGGGCATAACTCAGCTAACTACAGGGCACACGCCAATGGGCTGATGAAAGTAAGTGGGAAGGCAATGTCGGATTTGCCCCTCCATGATATTTATGATACCCCTTTGGGTTCCAGAAAAGTAATGGCAAGGCTGATACTCCTTGGATTTCCATTGTGCATAATTTCACTCAATATCTTGTGAATCTTTCTGCATATAAAGGGGAGGGAGAACTCATTAATGTAAAATCTGTCCCCCAAATTTGCCACTACTGAATTTGACAGGATGGCTCCTGAGCTGCCCTCCTTGAAATATAGGAAAAACTTCCCTGGAAGTGAATAGGAGTATTGAGTACCTGAGGGGAATGGAGAGGGCCCTATGGGGTAGTCATTTGAAAGGCACTTAGACCCCATAGTGAAGCAGAATCGCCAACCCAAAATGTTCAAAAACCATGAGTCAGGTCCTGCAAAATCATGAGATTCTCTTAAAAATAAGATCTCATTATTTGTAACTAATAATTTGCTTTCTGGTTTTTGAGCCTTAAGGGTACATTCAGGTCATACTTTCAAGCTTTTCTCTACAACCATGAGGGCTGGAAACTTTATTTATTTATTACAAAAATGGAAGCTGAGATTTCACATGAAATCGCTAGATTCCAAGACCTGGGGTTTTAGTAAAACATCAACTATCAAGAGACTGCTGATAAAAATCACAAGAATTGGCAACACCAGTGAGGAGCAGGATATTAGCTAACTATGCATCACAACAATTCCTTTGTATTCAAATTAAAATAGCTTAATTCGTTCATGATGGCTAGGCCCTACCTCTAAAAGTCATGGATCTCTGCACTTCTGTTTGAATAGTGCTGAAGTGCTATGAGAAAGTCCAGCCAGACAAATGCGGCACATGAACTTATTTGCATGCCCCCAAACCTGAAATTTTGTGCACAAATAGCAACTGTGCATGCAAATTAAACAATTAGCTACCAAACTACCTGATTTGCACATTTGTGCATACATTGGACATAACTGAACATGAAAAATTGTCCAGGCAAATTTATAGACCTGGCTGAGGTCCCATGATCTGTCTTCTGACCTCATCTTCAGAACAAAAACGTATGTGCAGTGGACATGCAATTGATGCAACTGTGTTTGCCATCACCATAAATGTACATGAAAATAACCAGATGCCTATCCAAGTTTTACATTTGTGTCACAGGACAGATGTTGACTAGCACTTGAAAAGAATGGTAACAATAATGGGCAACAAGGGAATGAATAACAACTGACCAATTATTATATGTGACATTGTGCAGCAGAAATAGCAATTGTCTGCTTAGACACTTATTGCTATGGGACATTGCCATACTTCAAATTGGCCATACTAATACTACTACTACCAACGACCACCACCTAAGCAATGACGTAAGTGGGATTTAAACCAAGTGCCATTTCTACTGGGATTCACTGTACAAATTTGACAAGTGAGATGCAATACCTTAAATCTGGTTCTTGTTACTTCTCTGAGCCTAACATGGTTTCCGTGCAGCGGCTAAAACAGAACAAGTTAGAGCTGAAGATTTATCTTAAGTAAATAATTGATGCAATTCGTAACTTACAAAATACAGTACAGTATGAGCTGTTTCACTTTCTTGCTCCCTAGTGCAATCTCCTAATTATTAGTGTAGATTTTTTTTTAAAATTAGAGCTGCTAGTTATGGCCCTAGTCCACGGGAAATCTTCCTTAAACTTCCTATTTAGATCTAAGATAATAATAATGAGCCTCACAAAGTGTCTCTGTCGTCATTTCAGTCCTAGCTGTGGGGAGAGCATAGGACTGGCAGTCAGGAATTCCTGAATTCCAATCATGATTCTGCTAATAATTTGCCATATTGCCTTAAGCAAATCATTAGGCCACATCTATCAAAAGTGGTCCCTGCTTCTGCGTTCTCCAGGTTGGTGAAATCCTGGTCCCACTGAAATAAATGAAACATTTGCTATTGACTTCAATGGAATCAGGATTTACCCACTGGGGTCTAATTTTCAGATGTTCTAAGCACCCACAAATCTCCATGGATGCTCCCCGCCCCCCGCCCCTGAAAAACATGTTCAAGGTGTCTCAAGTCAGGCTGCTGGAATCAGAAGACGTATTTGAAAATTGATCTTTAATCTCCCTCAGCATCAATTTCTCCATCTAAATATTCACCTGCCCCTGCTGTGAGGGTTAATATTTGTAAAGTGCTTTGAACATGTAAAGTTAATATTGTTATTAGATTTAAAATAACCACAACTGGTTGCAATTTATCAAAATATTCTTTTGATTTTAAAAAATGTATATATATATATACATATGTATATATGGTTTTGTAATATATATATATATTGTTTTACAAAACCAAAATTGTTTACAGAATAATTTTCATTTTGGTCAAAGTTTTGAATTTTTAATGAAAACTTTTATAATTTTTCATTGAGTCTTGGTAGGAAATATCCCATTTGGTCTCACTTTTAACACTCCCTCCGGCTCCCTGCCCCTTTTCCCCACTCTGCAAGTACTCAAAAACAGTTTAAGGGATTTTCCTAAAACTCCTAATAAAAATTCACTGCTGGGCTAGGACCAAGCCCAGAAAGCTTCAAATCATAATAAGTTTTTAGAATGTTATGAAAAAAGGGGGTTATGATGGAAGTCATGTTGTACCTTCATATCACTCACTGCCAACTGCTATCATCAAATTGATCAGCAGAGAATGCTGCGTTAGCAAACGGCTAAATCCATTTTTCCTGATCTCGGAAAACAAGTATATCACCTACACAGTGTACTGTGTAATAGTTACTATCATTAGATACTCTGAACTGGGGGTAAGGAAATTACCTGACACAGTCAGTGTGACAATGATTTAACTTGTAATCAGATATAGAGAAAAGCCCCCGCCCCCCCGCCCCCCTAGACCAAAGGACCTGTAATGTGACATCAGAATAGCAAATGAGCACCTGAAAGATTAGGTCTAAGCACCCCGACAGCTCCACAGAGAGACTTTACAATGTATCACCCAGTCCCTTTCCAGCATCCAAGACCTTGCGGCAAATAGGATACGTTTAAGGAGAAAATAAAAGACATGAAACATCAAACATCTCTTTGCCTCTGACAATTAATGGAGAAGAAAAGCTCATAATCAGTTGCAGATTTGTCTCTGTTTAGCTAGCGTGACTCCACTCAATTATCACACTGTAGTCTAGAGTTTAGTTCTCTTCTTTCTCTTACATGAGTGAGATAGGGCGGGGGGAGGGAGGGAGGAGATACAGCAGAGAGGTCAAAGGTGACACAGGGAGGTCACCAAGGGCATTTGCACAATCAATAATAGAAACCATCATAGACTTTCCCTAATAGTTATACTTTAAATTCACACAAAGTAAGGACACATTGAGACCCTAACAATGCATCTGAATAATTCATATGGGATGCTCATACAGTAAATGCTCTTGCACTAAACCTATCTTGCAGGAGATCTGAGTATAAACAATTGGGGCCAGATTCCAATTGGAAGGAGGAACAGGTACAGGGAGCCCTTTCAACTCCCTTGTAAATATCTACAGAAGCAGCTGGTGCTTGTGCTCCCTGAGTGCAAGATACAGATTGTTGTCCTAGCAGAAGTATTAGCCCCTTCACGGAGGGGGTGCATAACCATAAGACTGCCCCCTCTTCTTGTACCAGCTTACAGGGAAGACCAGCACTGTGAGAAGCACTTGCCTCCTCCTTTTTGAAGGTGTAGCATTTGCTGTATTTAAGCCTGAACCCAGAGGCGTACTACCTTCCTCTGTCCTCAGGGGAAATTCTTCCTGCAACGACCTCCCCAGCAACCCTTAAAGCTGCAATGCCTTTAGAAGTACAATGCAACCCGTAAGGAAAATCTTAAAATTATGGTCAGAGAAAGTTAAATTGCACCAGTTCTCCTCCCGCTAATTAGCAAAACAATTCTTCCCCTCTCCCCCACAGCCTCATTGCACTTCCCTGCTAACATTTCACAGCAGAGAGGTCAAGTGAAGGCTTGTATCAATCAGCCCATACTCTTTCTACACTGGAATGTAAAATGGACTGTAGTAGATTAATAAGCATGGTCAGTAATAATTACAGCTCAGCTACACTTGTCCAAAGAAATGAATTAAGCACTGCTATACAGCTAAATATTTTTAAGTGAGTTTGTTTGCTTACTTGCCATGTTCCCAAATTAACGGATCTGAAACGGGGCACCCAGGCACTCCTGTGAGTGATGAGGTTTTTGCTGTACTTATGGCCGCTTTGGATCTGAGCCTGAAGTGTGATGAAGTCAATGGGAATAGAGGTGCTAAGCCCCTTACAGGACAGATTCTAAAAAGCCATTGCTGAATCCTGGCCCAAGTGAAATAGCTCAGGTGTATTCTGCGCACTCTAAAGTCCTAGCCATCCACTCAGTGTACATGTTGGATTTTCGGTCCCCAGAAACCTAGCCTTTAAACATAAGCATGCAGATGTGCTAATCCTTTAGGACAGCACATGCATAAAAGTAAGTGTTTATATAAATGATCCCTCTCACTTCAGACTCAATTTAATCATCAAAGAGGAAAAAACACATTTTGTTTGGTCTTTTACTAGTAAAAAATGGCTGGTATTTAATAAGCCCTGGAGCCAGCTCTCAGTAGGACAAGCTTTTTATGGGCCAGAGGCACCTACCATACGCTTCCCTTCTGCGTACAGCCACTGACCTGTGTCCAGCTGATTTGAATTTATTTCCTAAAGCTGATGCTTCATCCATTTAAATCAAAACAAAGAGAGAAACGTGGCATTTCTAGACCGCAGTTCTTGGTGTCACTACACATTACTGATAATTCAGGAATGTTACAGAACATCTCAAGTTTAAAGTGCTTTCATGGTTCCAAAGGAGAACTAAAACAGATGGGATTTCAATGTGACCTTTTGACCTCCGAAACATTGTTGACCCACATTATAGTTCAACAAAGTTACTCTTGGATTCATATTACATTTTGGGAAAAACAAGAGGGTTATAATTAGAACTGGGACATATTCTTTAGAGGCAGTTAGAATGGCTTCTTGGCCGTTGTAGAAGCTGGTTAGAAAAGAACATGGATGTATCAATTCCTACAGAAAATCTCTGTGTGTCAAAGTTTTTTTGTTGGGTGCTCAATGTTTGGACACAGCACATATTCTCTGTTATATTTGTGATAAAAGTAAAAGCATTTCTGGGAAAAGCATAAAATTCAGCATCAGGTTGTACAGCGATCAAGGTCTGGTACCAAAAAGAACAGGTCCAGGTTTAAAACTCTTCTTTTTGTAGTGCAGGCCTGGCATTAGAAGAAATTTCAGAAATAGTTGTATCAAAATGTTGATGTGTTTCATCCCAGAAGTGGCTGCATTTCAGTAGTGGGTGAAGTGATTCCTGTATTAAGACTCTGATCCCTCAGTGGAATCCAGACAGACAGAACCTTTCACCCGGAGTCCCATTAAAGTTAATTGAGCTCCATGCAGGATGAGTGATCTGATTTTGTGGATCCAATCGGATTGGGACCATAAGCTGCTAAGCACTTTGGCACCCTATTGAAAGATAAAAAAATTCTCTGTCAATGTGCTATTATTTAAAAATTCCAGCTGTGCCTTCCCAGTGTATTTTAGTATGGGTTAATGTTTGCAAGAGCGGTGAAGATGTGCAGTGTTCCAGAAATGCTAAGACGAGACCAGCGCAATAGTTAAACTGAAAAGCAAAACCCCTTGAAAACAGGGTTCATTACATTTCATTATGACCTCAAACATTCATTTACATAGAACATGTTGCTAAAATATTGGATTTTTTATTTGAAAGTGGGCTTTCCATCAAAACTATGAAAAAAAAATCTCATGCATATCAAGATCTAGCACCAGCCATTTTATCTACCTCTTACGCAGAAGTGCAATTTAGGAAAGGTTTATGATACCCCAGGAAAGTAAAATTTTCAATTTCATGGCATATTTACAAAATGTGGTCATAATTCCAAAGCGCTTGCTAAATTCTCTTGAATTCCTTCACCACCAACAGTATAACCTTAATGATCCACTTATCTCCCCTCCCTCCCACACAAAATCCAAACATTGTCATGTCTTCCAAAGGTATGTTAGGTATGTTTAAAGTGACCATGATCACCCCAAAGCTCAAATTATCCAAATATGTCTCTGGGGTGTCCCCCAATGATTGTCTAACTGTGGAGTTTGTATTGCATGACCTTAACCCTAGTCAATCTGTTCCCATTTTCCTTTCACTAAGGGCTTGATCTTTCACTATAGAAGTTAATGAGAACTTTGCCCCTGTGTGAACTGACCACAGAATGAGACCAGGATGGTAGAAGTCTCACTCCTATCCCGGCCTCTGTGTGAGGTGTAGCAGTCAATGCAGTGGTTGGGCATTTGGTACATGATGGGGAATTTCCCAATGTGTCACGCTAGGATTATTTGATGCTGAACAAGTATGAGCCTATTACCAGGTCACACTCTCCAGTAACTGAAATAGGATGAAGTTTTGGTGGTTTGCCAACATTTTGTGTTGCATAATATTAGTTATATATTTTACAGATTATACAATATGATAAAAAAGCTGCAGCATTTTAATGTGTTTTGTCAACTCAATTACCCTTCTCACATTGTGCAATGCAAGTTCTGGGCTAGACTTTGCTTTTTTACAGCACCTTTCATCAAAGGATTTCAAAGAACATTAAGTAAGTTTCTAAGCTGCCTTGTGTGTCATATAGTCCCTTCCTTACTAGATGATGAAACTGTGGCAGAGAGAGGTTAAGTAACTTGTCCAGAGACAGACACACAGTGAAAGAATAGCAAAAATGGGATTAGAACCCAGGTGTCCCGCCGCCCAGGCCCTCATCCTAACTAATAGGCATCTGTGAACATGACTTTGAGTGGTAGAACAACACGATTCAAGCTGTATGACAAAAACCCATAGGACTGACTGCTTTCTAACGTGTAGTAGTAAATTTGTATGCTTTTGCATTATTACAGTCTAGAATAGCATACAAACAGCTTTGCTCCAAAGCCGCCAGTAAATGGGGGTAGCCTGTAGAGGTTACAAAGAGAAGATCCACAGATGCTGGTCATCCTAAATATGTGCAGCCACTTCCTCCCACTATTGGAGGCAAGGCCATGTGACCTAGTGGTAGAGTAATTAGCGTGGGACTCAGGAAACATAGATTCTATTCATGGCTATCTGGGTGACATTAGGCAACATGTGCTGTATGCCTCAGTTTCCCCATCTGTTAAATAGGAATAATTATATGGACCTCCTTTGTAAAGTGCTTTGAAATCTACTCATGAAAAGTCCTAAGAGCTAGGTATTATTATTATTTTAAATGACCTTACTTACAAATCTCTTGTTTTAATAGATTCAAAAATTTCATTTTTCTTGCATTCAGCACCCCAGATTTTAGGTTTGGGAGCTGAATTTAGGCCCAAGAGTGTCCAAAGAGCTCCTGAGCTATGAAGAAAAGCTGATGCACTTATTCAGCACAAGACAGTGGTGGGAGCCACACATATGTCTTCCTAATAGAAACAGATGGACCTCTATTATTATGCACTCAAGGGATGAGATGTTCATGTATATTCAAGTTATTCTCCCAACTCATCACACATTCCAGCAATCCCATTCAGATCCATGTAGTAACAATTACAATGCGGCTGCTGTAGTCTTGGCAGATAATTTGAACCAGGGACTGGGTCACCTACATGGAGTGGGGTACATTTCTGGTAACAAGCAGTGAGGTTTTTTAGCACTCACTTCTGCTTATGAATAATGGGCCACTTCTTCAGCTGCTGTAATTGACGTCATTCCACTGAAGTCGATGAAGCCATGCCAACATACAGCAGGTGAGGATCTCACCCAACACCTTTAAAATAAACATGTTTTGTTCACTTTATTCCCATGAATATTTTACACTGTTACAGGGTATGGATAAAGACCAGACCCGGTCTGACTGCTCCTTTACATCAAATGGAAACAGCACCATCTCCCAGCTCTTTTCATTCTTAGCCGTAATTGGCACCTGGATGGAAAGTAGCTGGTTAAAGACAAATCCTGGGCAAGGCTGATGTGATGCTGCTGGGGTGAAGGGAAACACTTGAAAGAACTCTAACTCCACCTCACGCCATCACCTTGAGGAATCCTGCCTTCCCTCATGCAGAGACAATGAATGTCAGCCCCAAACCCTTAACGCTGGAGACGTCTGCACAAACTTCATCCCAGCTAAATGGAGAGATTGATTCTTGCTTCTAACTAGAGACTGAAATCCTTTAAATGCTTGTGATTTCCTTTGATGGAAATCAAATTGACCCTGCTTTGGTGGTAAAATGTGTGGGAGTTATGCTTGACTCCACTTTATCCTCTAAAAAGCATATAAAACTCTTAAGATGTCCTTTTATCGTCTGAAGGACATTGGTAGGCTGCCTTCCTTCCTGCTCCACCGCCCCTCTGCTCCTGAATGGGTTATCCATGGTTTTTACTACTTCAAGGCTGGATTACCGTAATTCATGATTTGTTGTGGTCACCTGATAATTTTTCTTTAAACAGAAGCTTCAGGCTGATCAGCATGTGCCCTCCCAAGCCCCTTGTTTATTAAAAAACAGGCCTGACCATCTTTAGAGCAACTACCATCAAACAAATTTGGTTTGCGAATGCTTGATGGACCTATAGCATGAGTTATGAGGCTCAGATTCCAAATACCTGTCACGCTCCTTCTGGCTCGGGGCTCCTCAGATCAAGGCACTGAGGCTATATATTGAGGTCCACGAGTCCCATCTTCATAGTTCAGATCAATACTTTATGAATACAGCGTGGATTAAAGTCCTGATCCAACGTGCACTGGACTTGGTGTAAAACTCTGGATGAATGCTTTGGGGAGAGGTTTCAGTGGTAGCCGTGTTAGTCTGTATCAGCAAAAAAACCCGAGGAGTCCTTGTGGCACCTAAGAGACTAACAAATTTATTTGGGCATAAGCTTTTGTGGGCTGGAACCCACTTCATCTGATGTATGAAGTAAAAAATATTCAATTCTGTCCACATATCTATTCAAGGGACACCATCATAGGACCTAACCACATCAGTCACACCATCAGAGGCTCGTTCACCTGCACATCTACCAATGTGATATATGCCATCATGTGCCAGCAATGCCCCTCTGCCATTTACATTGGCCAAACCGGACAGTCTCTATGCAAAAGAATAAATGACACAAATCTGACATCAGGAATCATAACATTCAAAAACCAGTAGGAGAACACTTCAATCTCCCTGGTCACTCAATAACAGATCTAAAAGTGGCAATTCTTCTACAACAAAACTTAAAAAACAGACTCCAACGTGAAGCTGCAGAACTGGAATTAATTTGCAAACTAGATACCATCAGATTAGGCCTGAAAAGTTGTGTGCGTGCGTGCGTGCGTGCGTGCGTGTGAGAGAGAGAGAGAGAGAGAGAGAGAGAGAGAGAGAGAGACTTAACTAAAATCGGGTGTGGTACAGGTACATTCACAAGTGCTCATGTACTTTGGATTAATCAGTTTTGTCCAAGTATCATTGGGATTACATCACTGAAATGACAGACTGTGGGACTCTCTAGCATTGGAGGTTAGGTTAAGTGTATATGGGCTAAATTCACAAAGGTACTTAACGCACCTAAATCTCAGTTTTGGCTCCACTGCGATCCACAAAACTCCTGTTCAACCCTGCAGGCATCTAAACTCACTCATCACCTAAATTTCCAGAGAAAAAGTTCCCTGAGCACCTATGTTTCTGTCTCTGGCCATGCACACTGCTGCTTCCCAGTAGGTGTCCAGATACCTATCTCCTGCCTTGGTTCCAAAGCGATTCATGAACTGGGGAGGACAGGCAGTTGTCCACCTAGGTCAGGGCTCCCCAACGCGGTGCCCGCGGGTGCCATGGTGCCCGCTAGGGCATCCAAGTGCGCCCGCGTACTGGCCGGCAGACTAGCATCCGCCGAAATGCTGCCAATTTTCAGCGGGGACGCCGCTGGGTGACGCCGCTTGTCGGCGGCATTTCGGCGGATGCTCATCCGCCGCCACGGTCCTCTGTGGCTCGTCATCTGGCTCCTGCCAGACGAAAAAGGTTGGGGACCACTGACCTAGGTCATATGGACAGTCTGATCTGGCAGGCATGCTCAGTTGTGCACTGGATGCCTCTCAGGGTCCAATTAAAAATCTGTCTGGAGGAGGCAGCCACCACTTTATAACTTTAGCCCAGTGGTTACAGCACTCACTTGGGATGTGGGAGACTCAGGTTGGTTTGCCCTTTCTGCCAGAGGGGGAGAAAGAATTTGAACAGGGGTCTCTCACCTCTCAGGAGAGCACCAGGATCAGACTGGATTCAGAGTCTCCCAACTGAATGGCCTAACCACTAGATTACAGGCATTCCCTCTCTCCCCTTTTTCTCTTCCTCCACCAAATGGCTGCTCCACTGTGGATAAATATTTAATTAGTGGGCCAGAGAAAGAGAGCAAGAGAGTGCATGTTAATGACTCTAGCTCAGTGCTTAGGGCAAGCACATTGGAAGTGAGACCCTGGGTCCAGTTACCCTGCTCCAATTATTCTTTTATTATTTATCCATAGTGGAACAGCTTCAGCTGGAGAGACTGAGGGGTCCCACAACAGAATACCCCATAGTTCAGTGGTTAGAGCATTCACCTGGGAGGTGGGGATTGAACCTGGGTCTCCCATATCCCAGGTGAGTGCTCTGACCACTGGGCTAAAAGTTCTGGCGGTGGTGCCCACCTTAGCACCTAACAATAAATGGTTTTGGTGCCTAAGCTATTTGACTCCAGGCAGTGGGTTCCTCTTCTGGCACCACCGTGCAGCCCAGACTTAAGTGCTTATCTCTGTGAGAGGGATGGAACTTCACACCTCTCTCATTGGCATGTCCCAGGGTTGCCATAAGTGGCTCCCCACCTAGCGTGCTGCTGGCTTTTGTGGATCACGTCTAAGGTGCCTATCACTCCCCATTCATTGTACAGGAAGTTTTGGTGCCTAACTCAGGATTTGTGCATCGCAATGGTGTTCCCTATGATTTTCACCTAACAGCAATGCCTACGTCCCTTCATGGTTCCAGGCCTTAGTGCTTAGATAGCACAGAGAGGAGCACAAGAGAAATCCACAGATTAGGTAAAAATAATACTTAGCCCTTGCACTAGATTTCTCACAGAGAAATAAGGCAGATGATAATCACTGGGTTTGATTCTCTCCTGCACATGAGCTCTATTTGATGCGGAGAATGGGGGTCAGGGAGACAGTTCCAATTCCCTGCCTCGACAAGAGCTCTAATTTGCCCCATTGACAGTGTTCTTAATGGACACTGCGGAGCATGGGCACAGAATATGTATGTTTCTGCCAGATGGGAACTCCCCTCTGACAGGGGTATTTGCTACTGTCCAGTTTCCATCCCCTTTCCATCTCCTGTCTATCCTGCAATCACAGGGTGCAAGTGTAGCAAGCTTTAATCTACATAGCCTGGGTACTGTAACTTCAGTGTGAGGTAACCATATGAGTAATTACCCATTGTTCTGGGCAGGCTTATACAATCTGTGGTGAAGTGCGCACTGCTGCGGCTCCACTGCTCCGGGACCTGAGTTAGCTAGATTCAAGCTAGCTCAGGTATGTCTACTGGATCTGCAATCACACCCCTTGATTGCAATATAAACATACCGCTTTAAGGTGGTACAAAGGGGCCAGACCCGATTAGAGAATCTGGCCCAAAGCATTCATTGCTGAGGTTGAATCCGCTTCCCATTTTTAGTCCAATTTTCAAGCCCCTTGAATTTCTGTGAAATTATGACAAAGAGACATAATTCACACATGGCTTTCCCTTAAAACTCAGGCTTCTGGCCCACTTACAACTCATCTGCACATCACACCAAATTTTGTCTCAGGTTCAGGATTGTAATGAATTTTGCCAGGTTTCAGTTTTTATCATAAAAGGTTTGCAAAGCTTTAAGTTCAATGAAGAAGAAGATGCAAACCAGTTCCACTCCTAATATAAGGATGGATCAGTAATCAGAGAAATACATTTTCCATCTTAAACTACTGCATTTTGGTTAAATGGTACAAATCTGCTTCTGATTAATAACTATGCATGAAAGAGGAGGAAAAGCATTTTATGATCTATGCCACTGGGATGAAGTATTACTACTGTCACAAAGGATGTCACATTATTTCAGCAAGATGGCCTCTGACATCAGAAATGCCTCTCTCAACACCTTTATTTATAAATGTAATTCACAATTGTTCTCTACTGTAATTAATACAAAGCAAGAACAAAACAGCTGTGCAATCTCACCAATGAGAGGACTCTAATCCAAAATCACGTTAGCATAGCAATATTTAGGAGCATCCTACAACATGGTGGTTCTCAAACAATTGTTGGTTGGTTACTTATGGGCTGAAGAGCATTTCCAGAAGGTTTGCAAAGGAGCTTCTGTCATAATAGTGAGGTATCCGTGAGACTTCATTATATCTGTAGCCCTTTTTTGACCAATTAAATTCACAAACAACCCCCTTGCTGCAGCCTCTGTGGCGCCTTCATGTCTTTATTCAGCATTCCCTTTGCATACATTCAACCATGACCAAACTGCAGAGGAAATCAACATTGAAGAGCCAAATACACAGGAGTGCTGGATGTTATGTCCTGCGCTCTTGCAACATCATTCTGCAACATCACCAGGAGAGGTTAGAGCAATTGGGGCTGAGGACAAAGACAGGAGATTCAAAACTAATAATAAGAGTACAATTCTAAATAGCACAGATAAAACATGGTAGGACATAACCGAGCATCTACTTATATCACAGTATACCCAGTTTATTTACACCCTGTCTTCATAATTCTGACAATATGATTTTTCCATACAACCAGGCACTATAACTGGTGTGGACTTGGGGGTGGGCATCCACAAGCAGGTTAAGTGGCCTACAATACAATGCTCTAGCATCATCAACTAAACACCAAGGAAACTCCACCAAGGAATTTGCAGATAATTCATCTTCTATACATAGGTTCTTCCCTTAGCATAAATCAAAGAATTCTATTGGTAACAAAGTACATTAACCATGAGAAAAGAGCTAACACAATGGCTAACAAGAAATGTCTTTTATCACATGGCACATCTTTGGGAACATTGCATTGATCCCTCTGGATGCTACCATGTACTTTTCTACTCTCCAGAATTCATCTGCTTTGTGACATTATTCCAGACAACAAATTAACACTCCTGAAAGCGTTTAGTGATCAAAGCTTACCCTTCACAAGTTTGTTAATAACAAGAACATGCCAGAGCTGTCTGGCTCCAGTTGGAAAAACAGTTTAGATGACACTTGAAGCTACTGTGGGAAGATGAGGAAGTTGGGGGAGTCGGATGTAAGTTGGTTTGAGAGCAGCAGAGCTCTTCTTTTTTGAATGACAACATTTGAAATGAAACTAACATTTTCATTTAGTTTAAGCTCTTCAAATATAAGTAATGACAGCCTGGATTAGAATTGATCAAAACACTGACATGTTCCTGTGAAAAAATTCACAGTGTTTTTGTGGGAAAAGTAATAAAGGGAAAGTAAGTGTTGTGCAAAGTTCTTTACAATCGCCCTTCCTCTCCCATTTTATCTCCTTCCTTTTACCTTTTCCCACAATATATTTCATTCAAGATTCATTCATGGGGGGAAATGTCCAGGTTCTGAGCTGCTCTGCTCCAGTGATGTTATTACCTATAGTTGTTGTTTTACTGCCTTCTAGTGGTGAGGGTTCAGAAACAAGTAGGGTGAGCTTTTTTAGCAAAACACAAACAAAAAAACACTAAACCAACCAAATCAAAAAACACAGTTAAGAGAGTTAGGTACCCATCTTCCATTGACTTTTCAATCAGAATTGGGAGTAAAACTTTCAAAAGCACCTAAGTGCCTTAGAAACCGAAGTGCCATTGACTTTCAATGAGGGTCCTAAGGTTTAGATTCAAAAAGGCATTGTGATGCTCAGCAAATGGGGAGAGATTTTAGAATTGCAATCCATAAAGCTAGCACACTAGACGGGCAGGCCATTAAGCCAGCCTATGGGAGATGGAGTATTCATGCTAAGCCCCACCCTTTTGAGATAGGCTCCTAAATCCCAGCTACAGGGAGGTGCCAAGCTCTGCTAGTGATCCACAAACCAGGGAAAGATAGGTGCTCCTCCACCTAAATTGCATGCCGGGCCCAATCTGGTAGGGATATGCCACACAAAACAGCTGGAGGAGAAGACCCTCTCTTATAATCTTTAGCCTAGTGGTTAGTGTACTCACCCAGGATGCAGGAGATCCCCAGTTCAAGTCTCCCACTCTGCCTGATGAGGAGAAGGGACCTGAATAGGGCACTTCCACCTTTCAGGTGAGTGCTCTAACTACTGGGGTATGGAATATGCTGATGTGGCGCTCTCTCAAGCTGTCCCACTGAAGTTGTTCCACTTTAATTGAATAATTAAATATTAATTGGTGATGGAGAGTTACAATGACTATAGCCTAGTGGTTAGGACATTCACCTGAGCAGTGTTCAAATCCCTTCCCCCATCAGGCGTGAGGGGGACTTGAATTGGGGGTTTCCCACATAACAGGTCAGTACCCTAATCATTGGACTAACTGTTAAAAGGGAGGATGAGGGCCTATCTTCCTCCAATTCATGGATCGCACTGGGGCTTCCGCGGGAGATAGGCACCCAGACACCTGGAGCGAGGCAGCAATATGCATGCATAGAGGCGGAAATATAGCACCGAGTGAATGTAGGTGCCAATAGTGTTAGGTGACAGTCGAGGAGGAGTTTTGTGGAGCACAGTGGAGCCTAAAAATGGGACTTCGGTGCCTAGGTACCTTTGTGGATCCCATCCTAAGTCACTTGAACACCCATAACAACAATTGCAACAGTGCCTAACTTCGCTAGGCACTACAGAAAATTCCACCCTTAATGAAGATGGCTGACTAAACAGAAGTCTCTGCACTCATGTCATAAATATTTCAAAACATGCCAGTTGAGTCAACGAAGTGTGTGGTTGCCTCTTATTGTACATGCATTTACAGAAAACCTCACAGCGTGTTGCCACTTGGAATTACTTGTGAGCAAGACAAATGACAAAAATTTGGTTTTTGTTTTAAACATTTTGATACATTGCAAAATGGTTTTTCTTTTAATTTTACACCACATCGTTTGAGATGACATCAAACAACATAATTTGTCATGACAAGATATATAAAAAAAATTAAAGAGGGATTAAAAGAAAATCCAGTTTTGAGAGTTGGCTGGTTGGAAAAGGCTGTAATTTAAAGCAGAAAGGCCTGGGTTGGATTATTCTGACAAATTGAAAGGAGGCAAAAATTTGCCACATGTTTGTGAGGAGGATATGAAAGTGAGGGGATGCAGCGTTTTCTGGTGAGCGAGTACTAGAAGCCAAGAGATTCTAAACCCAGCTCTGCTAATAGGTCTAATTAATGGAGAAGGCCCAGCTACATTAAAAGCTATCTGAATAGTTACACTTCTCTGGGACAATGCAGTTCACAAAGCTAATGAGAGTAGGGGACAAAGCGTTCTTGACTGAGGGGATCTGGCTATGTAACAAACTCCCAGAAGAGATTAGGCAAATCCAGAGCTTGATCTTTTTCAGGAAATGTACAAAATTTTCCTCTTGGAAAAAGCATTTCCACTACAGCAAAAATGACACTCAGTGTGATAACATTGACTCCCCCTCTACTTACTCCCTGCCCCACCACAGAAATACAAACGGTAACACGAACAAATCAACCAACCAAAACCAAACTACACCAAGCAGAGTTTTTACCCCCAAAAGGAAGAAGTCCAAGAGATTCCATTATGCCCACTAGGGACTTTGCTATTGATTTTCCACAGAAGGCACTCAGATACTGTGGTGATAGTATAAAACCCTAAGACACATAAACTGTGTGGATGACAAGGCTTAATTACCCTCCTCAGAGGAGGACCATGGGGATTAGAGCAAATGTTTGTAGAGACCTTTGAAAAGAGTGCTATTGTTAAAAATACCAGCACACCTCTCATTTAAATAATGAAGATAATGAAACTAAAATAATGATATTTTAGGTTACTGCAGCTCCTTTCATCCCGAATTTCTTCATTAACAATAAAAACAAAAGATCACTGAAGTATAGCCATAGTTCAGCAAACAACTGGCACTCAGCAGCACATGGCACCATGTAGAACGTGAAGGGGGAATTTTGGGACAGGACACAAGAACAAGCCCTTAATCTTACATGGGAATTTTAAGGGCCAAATTTTCAAAATAGCATCTTCCTTATACAAGCACAATCTATGACTGCAAGCATATTGCAGGTAGAAATCTGGGTACTTGCACCTTAAACTACTGATTTGAAGTACAAATCAGGTACAGTGGTCAGAGATGCAATGATTCTGATGTACACCCATCAAATTTTGTGGGAGCAAGTTTTGCCTGTCAAAAAGGGAGGGTTTTTAAAAATGTACCCTACCTTTTCCACATGGAGCCAACAGAACTTCCATTTCTAAGGACTCACTTGAGGGCCATCCATACAGCGTTCATGGTAGTTGATTTCCTTTTTTCAGGTGGATAGAGGAATAAACCCAGCCTGCCAGGATTTTAACCTTACTTCCGGAGAGTCTGTGTATGCCAGTCTTAAAACCTAGACCCACCTATGCTTCAGGTCAAGGAATGTATAATTTTGAGACTGACTCATGGACAAATTCCACTTGGAGATATTCAGGATTTCCAAATGGATATTGGCTTTTGGCCTGTGTATGTTGCAGGACAATTTTGTTTCCACCAATCCTTGCCATCTCAACTCGCATTACACCATGTTATGTTTTGCCTGAATTTAGGCCAGGTTTTTAAAAGCACAACTTTGTGGCCAAAGCCAGTCGTTTATATAAATGAGCCACACTCGTTTAATAATCTAGCCTTTGGCCTCATGAAATGATACATCAGAACAAAACACATGAGAAAATGGAGCCCCAATTAACACACCAACTGCAAATTGATGCTCTTGGTTCATGGTAACTGCTTTCAATCTGGGTGTTGCATATTGGATTATATTCCTCATGATTCAAAAGACAGAACGAACTGGGAAGAGGCTGTGGAGCCTACAGAAAGACACATAATCCTACTCAGCACCAGCCACTCATAGTAACTTTATATTAAGGGCTAGTAATTATCGTCAAGGAGAACAATAGAAACTAAGTGTAATTAGAAGTCTGGTTATGATTAAAGATGAGTCAAACTGGTTTGGAATATGAACATAGAACTGTTTGGAAGTCCATTAACTACATAAAATGGATATAGATGTAAGGAGGGATTTTCAAAAGCACTCAGCTTTGGACTAAGTCTGCTTTCAGTGAAGTCAATGGAGTTTTATTGTTAGGTTTAATGGGAGCAGAGGAGAATTTTGAAAATCTTGCCCATATGGTTCATTTCAGAGATAACTCTGCTGCCATTTCTTTGCTGTCACTTTCCAGTGACCCTCTGTTACCAAGGTGGCTCTGCTACATAAGGGATAGTGTCAGGATCTGGGGGTTGTTCAGGGAGTGTTCACCCCCTACATGGCAGTAAGCATATATATGTGGGGCAGGGACGTAGGATCCACTGCTGTGAAGATCTTCCAGTCTTCTTCCCCGTGGCAGGGCAGAATAGATGAAGGCTCAAGTAACCTCCATGTAATGGCACCATAGTCTGGAGGGAGGATTCATCTCAAGCATTCATCTTCTGCATGCTGCTTAGACTAGGAGCTGAAGTGAGGATTTGGCCATTAACGTTTGTGCTAATACAGCTCTGTGGTACTTCCTGGAATAATACAGCAATCTGGGCTCGATGCATGGCAGAGATAGCTCATTTCAAACATTTTGTTGCAGTTTAACATCACAGGGGATTTGTATTAGGGCTACATCTGAGAGATGGCTAGGAAACATCAGCAAGTGGTCACTACTTTCTGTCTCCCACAGATGATATAGAACCTGCAATCAAACCATCCCTGGCTTTCTTTTGCCAAACCAAAACCTGACTGATAAGATTTTGTAAAAACCAAAGCATGACCTCTTTAGCCCCTTTCTAGAGATGGTTTTATCACGCAACAATACTCACAAAGAATTGGTTACAAATAAGTTGGAAGCCATCATTTGTGCATGGTTCCGGAAAACATCTAGTTTGTGACAAAAGACATGAGGAGAAGAAGACGACAACGGAAGGTACCATGAAATACAAATCTTGGCGGACAAAAACTTTTTGTTTGCAGACATTGATCATATGAATTACTTTTATCATGAGGGAGCCTCAGGTGGACTCTTGCTTGGAAAAATAACTGATTTAAAAAAAATAAAAGTTAAATGAATTCATTGGTGGTGAAATGTTTAATAATGGGCCTAATAATGAAAGACTTTTATTCCCACAGAAGAGGTAAAGCACAGGCAGTAGGGATACAAGTTTATCTATCTTACCGTATGTGAAACTCTGTATTAACCTGTATTAACACTCTACTCACTACTGTAATGATCTTTGTACAAAATATGCCTTGTGAGGTATCATTTTGCCCGATGTATGTACGTGATGTGTGTTAAGAGCTATGATTATATGCTGGAATTATGACAAAAGTGTGTGTAAACCAGATATGTCCAGGAAGCTATTAAACCAGCTTATCATAAACAAAGGAATGTGTGTTTACCTCAATTTACACATAAGCAGTAGACTGGACCATCAAGACAGCAGGGGAGGAGATGGCAGGAAACAGAACTATTTGCATTTCAGAAAATAGAAGTGGGGAAAGAAAGAACATAGAGCTTCCTTCACCACCAGGCTCTGTGACACCTTCCTCACTGCTTAAATAAACTTTACTTTGCAGGGTAAACCTCTGAAGAATCCATTTCAAAGGTGTGCTGGTCTATAAAGACAAAGGTTCTGAACCTCTAGTGATAAGCAATTTAATCAACTGATTGTATACCAGGTTACTATATTATAAAAGTGTATCTAGTGAAGTCTTTTCTGAAAGCTAATGACACTCTGGTGATTAATGTCATTGTGAAATGTCTATAGTAAACCTATATGAGGAAATATGGAAACTAAATGATATTGTATTTTAAAGTCTATGGCAAGACAGAGAGAAACAGTTTCCCGCCCAGACAGGAGAGAAGGCAGCTATTTACTTGTTTCCTATGTAAATTAAGGATGGTGGAATCAAAACAATGGAAGCCTCATTTACATACAAGGGAATCGGAAGCCTACAGGAAGGGAAGAACAGCGTGAGATCATCTTGCCTCTTAAAACAAAGTCATAGAACTTTGGGAGATATAAGCAAAGACAGAAGCCATCTTTGGCATCCACCACTAAACAGAGACAAGGAATCAGAGCTCTTACAAGCTGAGAAAGATGAGGTCCTTCAATCAAAGGTGGATTGAAGTCTTTGGAAACAGAATATAGGTGAGCAAGCTGCTTAGGCAAAGCCTATACTTTGCTAGATCAAGGTTCAGACTTGTAGACGTGTGTTTTCACTTTTATTTGATTGTAACCATTTCTAACTTTATATCTTATATTTGAACTCACTTAAAATCCTATTCTGTTAATAAACGTGTTTTACTATTAATCTAAACCAGCAGTGCTGCGTTTGAATTAAAGTGAATGTTAACTCCAGTTAACGTGGCAAGCTGGTGGGTTGTGTGTCTTTAGAGGAACAATCGGACCCTACCATTTCTCTGAACAGTCCAGGAGTGGGCTAGACATTACAGACCTCACAATTTTGGGGAAATTTGAGATTGGGAATATGTTGGGGTCACCTTGATGGTTATAACTAAGGCTGTTGGAAGCCAGAGTGGGGTTATGGGGCTGCATACAGACTGCTAGGATCAGACCTGCTGAACCAAGGCTGTCTAAAGGCAGAGACACTTCAGGGCATGACCTGCATGCTGGTAGGCTAGTTGTGATCATCCTAGGTTGGGAGCTACAGCAGCAAAGCATTGTGAAGCACTCTGGGTTTGCAGGGCAAGTGGTGACACAACCTCTCACTGATCTGGATTGCACCCCAAAATACTATCACACCCTACCACTGGCCGACACCAACTCTGTTCCAGAGGAAACAGATCTAAGGCTGGTGTATCTCCCCTCTGATACTATGAAAAGGGTGCTCATCAGTGTTAATTGTGAGGTTAATTTTTGTGGCATAGATACCTTTTCACTGGGAACTGGACACATGCAAACAAGTAGCCATTAGACAATAGCTTTTGACACTGTGGACCTGGGCTGTAATAGCGATCCCAAAGCGCAAGGCAAGCTATGCTATTAGCAAAATCCATCATCAGCTCCACCACCCTTCAAAAACAATTAGTCTAAAACCAATTGTATCATTTCCCTTTATGTGACTCTGCCCTAAAGATTTGCCAACTGACTTTGATGGATTTACACAAGGGAAAAATTTGGCCCACTGTACGTTAAACACCAGCATGGTTGAAAACATGCTCTGAAAGGCTGAACTGAAATTAAAACTTCTCTTCCACTAATAACAGCTTAAGATCTTCATTTTTGGTTCATGATGACTAAAAACAAAAAGTCATTCTGTTTTATAATCCCCTTGAAAGTGATACCCTCTGAATCAATTGTCTTAATGTTTTTCATCTGAAGGAAGAAAGGTAAGACAGCGCTACGTTGCATTTTCTTTCTATTGGGGGGGGGGGAGCTGGAAATAATCTGGAGAAAAGTTTATTTCCAACTTTCCAGCCCTTTTTTGTATAATTAACAGGATGTAAGAGCCTTAGACATAACAAATAGAGGTTGGAGAAAACCACAAACTCTCCATATGGGGTTTAGTTCCTGTTTACTAGTATCCTGTTTACAACATGGGCTTTGATGGTCAGATCATCAGGCCTCTCATGTTCCCAGCAAGGCTGCGCTTATTCTGTACTTATTTATGGCGGGGAAGAATTTTTAATAAAAAAAATGTTGAGGAAACAAAGCAGAAAGAGATTATAACAATATGTATCATTACAGAAATGCCAGGCTCATTGTTACAGGCTCACACATTGTTTTGTGTGAAGATGGTAAGGCAACGTCAATTAGCCACCAGATAGCAACATGGAACGAATGCTAGCTTTCCCTCCCATGTCAAAGTCTGGGCTGCATAACCCATCCGGCAAAGCAATGGGGAATCACCACCACTTGTGGTGTCTTTCTACCAGCTGTGCTTGCGATTTCACAGTTGCTAGAGTGCTCGGTCTGTTCATCTCTGCTTGTGGTCCAGTGGCAGGAGAATGCGATCCTGAGTCAGGAGATTTGGGTTTTAACTGCGCCTTTTGCACAGCGGAGGAGCAAGTGGGACTTGATGGACCTCAGCGGCTTGTGGGATCAAGACGTTTATTCTAATGGGCCTGAGTCTGATATTACTTAAACTGGCCTTACACTGGTGTAACTCAATTAATTTCATTGGAGTTACTCTGATTTATACCAGTGTAAGTGAGATCAGGTTCTGGCCTTATATATCTGATTTAAACAATTCCATTGTATTGCCAAGTCCGGTGTTTGTTACCACAAGTGCAAAAAAGCCATGGGCCAGATCCTGAGGTGTGACTGAACTGAACAGAGCATAAAGCTCATATTTACACTTCACTGCTCCTACTGCTGTGTGCTGGGAGGGACAACCTTGCACTGTGTTAAGGCTGCTGAATGGCAGGTCTAATTTATGCCAGCTACAAACATCCATAAAGAGCTGAACTTGCAGTCAAAGACAGGCACGGTACACGGGCATCTTGCCACACCCTCTTTCCTCACTTCATCAACAGCTGGGAAGTGGAGTAGCATAAGAACCCCATACATCAGCTCTACAGCACTGAGGTAATCTTTCTAGGCCTAGTTAACTTAGTTTTAGGGACAGATCCACCAGCCTTGTGCCATACCACACTGGAGAATCTGGCCTCATATTTCTGTCTATTGACCCTTAAATATATTTAATGCATTTGAGTTTTGTGTCTAGCAATATTAACACCTAACAAAAGTGTTACACTTCTTCCTATTCCACATGAATATTTTGATGCCTGTTTACGGAGACAAAAGTAAGATAGCAGTTATTAGTTTTAACAGCCAAATGGACACATTTCTGCTTACTGTAAAATTGTGAAGGATGCAACTCTATAAAGCTGGAGCACATGTTTGCATCTGAAGGACAGATGTGAAATTCACTCCACACTAACTTTTTGCATGAAGAAAGAATCACTGACTCCAGGGCCTGGTTCATCTTATTATTTTCTTAGATGAGACTGGAAGAGAGAAAAGGGAGTCAAAAGAGCTTTCATTGGGGATTTAAGTTGAAGAGTAATTTAAAGTTATGGGGTATGGGAAAAAAGGTGATGCACTTAAGAAATTATATTCTAATATCTTTAGACAGTTGATGTCACATCATATCAGAGATCAGTGGCCTGGTACCTTCATAATGGGCTAACTAGATATAGGGTGATAATGTAGTGCTTGCATCTGGATTAGGATGGAGTTTAGCTCAGGGTTGGGATCCGATGGTACCAAAATCCTGAGAGCTGATCTTGTGGGAATGTAGTCCCAAATAGTGATAATCTTGCAATATCATCTAATCTTGTGATAATCCCATCTTCTTCAGCTGAAAGCTTGGCCTCAGCTTGGGACGCTAGTTGGAACCAAAACGATAAGGACAAGTTCTGATCTTGGGACGTTTTTCCCGCAACTCCTATGAAAGTTGGAGAAACTTGAATTCGGTGTTGTAGTTATGATAATCTCTAGCTATCACTTTCTGCTACTTATCATATTCAGAAAAGGGCATCTACTCTTTTTACAAATAGCTTCCAATTTTTTTCCCTCTACTGTTCTGAATAACCTATGACAAGTTTGTAAATTTCTTTCAGTAGCAATCTCATTCTGTTCTACTTGGCATATATTGATTTTTTTTCTCTTGTGTTTCTGATGGAATTGAGATTAATACAGTAGGATTAGGATTTTTTTCCTTGTAGTAACTTTTTAATGGCAAGAGCAGGGATTTAAAAGAAAAATTGAGAATCTGGAAGGTTTTTTCCATCATTTTGAAACCATGTGCAACTTAGAAAGTAGCAAATGCATAAGTAAATGCAAACTTTCAATCTTAAATGAACTCAAACTTTGTTACAAATAGAGCTGAAGAAATTATACACACCGTATGTAAAATATCTAATAAATTTAACCCAGTTTATTGCTTGCAAATCATTTGCAAACACACTTTGATTTTCTGAATTTACTCAGTATTTGTAATAGTTCACATCTAAAGCCATATTACTAAATCTCATTTACAAGGTTTTATGTCCTACATTATATGAATAAGGCCAGATCAACTGGTGAAATCAACGGAGCAATGCCAATTTACACCAGCTGACAATCTGGTCCTTGCATTTCATATGGTTAAAAAAAAATCACTTCCTTCTGTATCAGACAAAATATGGTGACATGAGGGCTATCATGCTTCCTTTCTAGCAATAATTCATTTTCTAAACAAAGAGAATTATTCATGGCTTATGAAAGGATAGGAAAGCCCCAATGACTCAAAAGGCATCACTTTAAGCAGTGTGGTTTGAAGAGTACATGACAGTCAGAACAAACCATCCTTGGGAAAATCTGGAAGGGGATAATCATTCACCCCTCCCCCCAGCTTTACTTTTTTTGTCTGTGGATTGTTTTAGTGCTCATGAAAAGTGCTGCATTGACAGCTCTGGAGACCCTGATCAATTGATAGCATTAACTGTTACATATACTGCATCATAAATGTGCATGGCATTTAAAAGACAAATAAAAATAATAATATGTTTAGGCGGGAGAGATAACAGGATAGAGACAAATTCAGAACTCCTGATTCACACCTCTATACGTGAAGAGAAAATCAGGCCCTAAAGGAGTTACTTCAGATTTAAACCAGTGTAATTCCATTGGCGCGAATTCCCCTGTCACTAATACCATGGACATGGAGACAAAGTCCCATTCTTATTCTGCGAGGTCCTTCCTCCGTGTCAGGACTGAGACACAGTTGCGCTGGTCCCTGTGCTGAGCGTACCAAAAAGGTCTTCAGTAGTACTAACTTTGGTGACTTTATGTGTGTGTTATGGACAGCTGGCCATTGGAAAGAAAACCAACCAATTCACTTCATGTAGGCCAGTGAATTAGTACTGCCCTGGAGTTAAACAAGCAGTTAAGAGGTGGAATGTGCAATAACCAAATGCCAGTACCTGTAGCCACTCAACTTCTAGTAATATTCCATAAAGTCAATGAGGGGGTATATGTTTCTAGACAGAATCTGGCTCAGTGGGGCAAAAACATCCCTGGTTTAACTCCACTGAGCCTCACTTGAATCATAGAATTTGAGGCCAGAAAGGACCACCAGATAATCTAGTCTAAACTCCTATGTAGCCCAGGCCACTAAACACCCCCCAGGCCACCCACCAAGCCCAATGACCAGAATTATACCAAAATATTACAGCCCATAGGAGACTAAACTGTAGTATGCTGCAGGCAGAGAACAGGCGGGACTGAGATGCACCAATGCCTGAGGACTCTTCAATGCAGATTGAGGGCACATGGCTACATTGCAGGAGGAACTCAGCACTTCACAGGGCCAGCCTAACTAATCAATCGTCCCTCAAAACACTCTTGTGAAGTCATTAAACATTTTACATTGATAAGTATAAGGGACTTGCACAACACTGCAGTGAGATAGCAAGAGATATATAATAGAAGCCAGGGGTCCTGATCCCAAGTCCCCTGCTATAGCCACACACACACACACACACACACACACACACACCTTATAACAGACGCACTAGAACTGTGAAACCTATTGTGCCATTTCCACTCATTGCACCAATGCTACTAGCTGTTATGAAAATATAATTCACTTCAGAGATATCCTACTTAGGAAGACTTAAAATAGCCAAGAAGTAGGCCAAAGCTATCACTTTTATTATATTGTTATTAAGGATAAGCATTTCAATTTTATATTGAGCTGAAGTGTGTAGATTTCCGGTCATCTATTTGCCACAGGTCTTGAATTGCTGCCTTTCAGCAGGAAGTGTGGATTCATCTTTTTTATTATAATTTAACATCCTTGATGTTGATAATAAATCAGCTTAACAACTTCTGTCACTGTTAAGCTCCAAAATATCAAATCAAGCTATTGCACAACCACATACACTGCCCTCTGTGCGGCTTGCTGTTTGTTCTTTGTGATTTTTTTCTTGGAGTCAGTTGCCTCAATTTTTGCTCTAGAGAACTCCTGTTGTCCCACCTAACTCCATATACAAGACACCCTGTGTGACAAGACTGTCAAAAAAATGCAGAAAGGACATCGTTGTTCATTAATTTACTGAATGGCGCTAAGGCCAGTGCTTCAGCAGGGAAAGTCATTTCTGGGGCCCTAATCTTATCTCTGAGCTGCCCTCCAAGGGAAATCTCATGAGACCCTTCCATCAAAGAGCAAGTTATACTAAGTAGAGCCGGTTGGAAATTTTTCAACAATTTTTTTGATCATAAAATATCGTGTGTTTTTTAACAGTGAAACTGTTCACAGCAAAGGGTCGGCTTCGACAAATTTCCTATTTTGAAATTTTCAAAATGAAAAAGTTCTGGGTTTTGGTTGAAAATTCCTTTTTGGTTAGTAATGTAAGTTATTTTATACTAGAAAAATAAAGCTCAAGATCAAAACGAAATGTTTTAAAATGATCTAAATGAAATATTTTGATTGACATGATCAAATACAAAAAAAACCCAGATTTTTGATTCACTGTTTTTAAAGAGATTTTGACTTAATGCACTAATTCAGGATGGGAACTTCTTTTCTAAATCTTAAAAATTCTCACAGGATGAAAAGCCATTTTCCACCCAGCTCTAATAATGGTGAATAGGGCTGCAGTTGTATCATATGTAATAGGCCAATGAAAAACAAAATCTACTTTAATAATTATGGGATATATTTAAAAATTCAACAACAATAAAGGCCAGATTCTGATCTGAGTTATGTGGATTTAAATATAAAAATACTCAGCTTCAATGGAGTTATTCTAGATTTATGTCAGTGTAACTAATATTGGAATCTGCCCCATAACATCAAATTCCTGTACATGAACAGCAAGAAAAATCAATAGAGGGCACTTATATTAGAGCATAACTACAGTGCAGTCAGTGTAGCAGTAATTATTTACACCATCTGAAGATCCAGTCTTCTGAGTCTGTCATTGGAAGTTACCTTTCCAGATGGCAGGATGCCTGTTTCTGGATTTATGACACATGTCTATAATCCACTCATTTTGTAGCCCTAATGCATTCACGTGAAATGCCAAACAATAATGTGGATGATATGTTTTTATTATAAATTGCTCTGAGCACATAACTATACCAAGATAATTTTCCCTCTCTTGAAATTAATGCCAAAACTTCCACTAACTCTGGTGGGATAGAACTGGGCCCTTTATACCTGCCTTGGCTTAATAACAAAAACAAGATGTTTCCTGATAAATCTAATGCATGAAGCCTGATTCTTTTTTCATGCTGGTTTACAACCCTTTGCCTGCAGTAGTTCACTCTCATTTGCATTGGCATACATTACATTAGAATCATTAATTTAAATACTGTAAAGGAAATAAAGAGAATGCAAGTGAGTGAAAAATGGAACATCCACAAGCTTCAGCTCCCTGGCCTGTGCCAACCAATTTTTGGTCCTGAAAGCTCCTGAGAACTGCTCTTCTGACAGGATTTCCGTTCCATCCAAAATGGAACTGGAAAATAGGCCGTTCTTGGAGAAGGCTCTGACTCACAATCAAAACCACTGAAACAAGGATTCAAATCCAAACTCCTTCCCACTTCCAAATTCAATGGGGTTCAGATTAGAGGCTCCAGTTTTTGACTCATCTCCAATCTATAAATTATAAATTGCACCTTAGATTAGGATAGTGTTTTGTTGTTGTTTTGTTTTTAACTTTTTTATCCTGTAGTGAATTATCAGACATCAACAGGCAGAGGTTCACAATGGAACAGCTGTCACAATCTTAAAACTCCAGGGCCTTAACTATGATACTATCACATGTGCAACTGTGCTGCATCTGTAGAAAATCTTAAACAAAATACAGTATTATCTCCTCGGTAACCATGTTACTGCATTAAAGTTGCTTATTAGTTTCCTAATTAAATTTCACAAACTTTATAACTGTGACAGATTCTTGGTGATCTTTTCAGCAGTAATTTAGACGGGACGCCGGAGGGAAAGGGTGGGGCAGCCCGTCTCATTTCATGCCAAGATTCTGTGCTACCAGTTACACTCGTCAATCTCTTGCTTAAGCATTTAGCAGTTATAAAGAACTAATTAAAAAGGCTTAGATTTATTAGAAGCACCTCAAGCTCATTAAGAAGTCAGAAAAAATGTGAAGCCCTTGCATCCACATGCTCTTTATGAAGCTGTCAGTTAGAGCTGACTGAAAAGTGAAAAAATGTTGATGTTTTATTTTATTAAAATTTTGCATTGAGGTTTTTTTTTTTTTAAATTTGCCAATTTTTCAGCAGAAAAAAATGTTCAGCTTTTGGGTTTGTTTCCCCCCCTTTTCTCTCCCCCCCCCTTGTTTTCCAATAGCAAAATGGATAAAGTGGGAAAAAGAGGAAAAGCTGAGGAGGAAAGGCGGGGGAAGGAATGGAGGGGAAAGGGGAAAAAAAGAATCATAGAACTGGGGAGGGACCTTGAGAGGTCATCTAGTCCAGTCCCTTGCACTCATGGCAGGACTAATTATCTAGACCATCCCTGACAGGTGTTTGTCTAATCTGCTCTTAAAAATCTCCAGTGATGGAGATTCCATAACCTCCCTAGGCAATTTATTCCAGTGCTTAGCCACCCTGACAGTTAGGAAGTTTTTCCTAATGTCCAACCTAAACTTCCCTGGCTGCAATTTAAGCTTCTTGTCCTATCCTCAGAGGTTAAGAAGAACAATTCTTCTACCTCCTCATTGTAACAACCTTTTACATACTTGAAAACTGTCATGTCTCCCCTAAGTCTTCTCTTTTCCAGACTAAACAAACCCAGTTTTTTCAATCTTTCCTCATAGGTCATGTTTTCTAGACCTTTAATCATTTTTGTTGCTCTTCTCTGGACTCTCTCCAATTTGTTCACATCCTTCCTGAAATGTGGCGCCCAGAACTGGACACAATACTCCAGGCCTAATCAGTGCAGAGTAGAGAGGAAGAATTACTTCTCGTGTCTTGCTTATAACACTCCTGCTAATACATCTCAGAATGATGTTTGCTTTTTTTGCAACAGAGTTACACTGTTGACTCATATTTAGCTTGTGGTCCACTATGACCCCCAGATCCCTTTCCACAGTACTCCTTCTTAGGCAGTCATTTCCCATTTTGTATGTGTGTAAGTGATTGTTCCTTCCTAAATGGAGTACTTTGCATTTGTCCTTATTGAATTTCATCCTATTTACTTCAGACCATTTCTCCAGTTTGTCCAGATCATTCTGAATTTTAATCCTATCCTCCAAAGCACTTGCAACCCCTCCCAGCTTGGTATTATCCACAAACGTTATAAGTGTACTCTCTATGCCGTTATCTAAATCATTGATGACGATATTGAACAGAACCGGACCCAGAACTGATCCCTGCGGGACCCCACTCATTATGCCCTTCCAGCATGACTGTGAACCACTGATAACTACTCTCTGGGAATGGTTTTTCAACTAGTTTTGCGCCCACCTTATAGTAGCTCCATCTAAGTTGCATTTCCCTAGTTTGTTTATGAGAAGGTTATGCAAGAGAGTATCAAAAGTCTGACTAAAGTCAAGTTATACCACGTCTACCCCTTCCCCCCTATCCACTTCCCCCCTAAGTAAGGGGGTGAGGGGGATCAAAAGTCAGAAACTGGAATAAAAAAATCTTTTTTTTTTGTAGCTGAAAAATATTTAAACTTTGAAAAAAATTAAATTTCCTGTGAATATTTTCCATTTTTGGGAAAAAAAAAAAAAAAGAAAAAGCTATTTTTCATCAAAAAAGGTTTCAGACAAAAAAATTCAGTCACCTCTACTCTTAACCAAATCACTGTCTTTAATTACAACTAAATGGATTTTGGGGGTTGGAAAAGGTTAAACATCTAAAACTCTATTGGAATACAATAGTAATAGGTTAAATTCAATTAAAAATTTAAACTGGCACAAACGTGACCACGGCCAGAAACACTGATTCTTTTAGATCTTGCACAAACTTTGGTCTTGATCCAGCAGGGTGCTGAGGGCCCACAATACTAATGAAGTCATGATATCAGTGGACATCGAAGTCAATGAGACTAGAGGGGTCTCAGCACTTTGCAGGATAGGGCTCCTTACCTGACTGAAGATGAAAACCGGCCCTGTAATACTAACAGGAAGATTGCCAGAATGTCAGCAAGAAACCCCTTGCTTCATAAAACAAATATGCTTTGCAAAACTGGAGTACACCTTCAGACACAAAAGGTACAATCCTGGCTCCATTCAAGTCAATTGGAAAACTCCTTTAGACTTCAGCAAGGCCAGGATGTCATCCATGGAAGAATACGTTGGCTTCAGTAGGACTGGTCAGAAAATGGCTTTTTTTTTAACTTGGGGAAAAAAAATTCTAGTCTTCATTGAAAAAACCAAACAGAATATTCATCCAAAAGCTTCTGAACAATGAACATTTTGGTTTCCAGGTGAAAATTTTTGCTTTCAGTTTTCCCATGGAAATTTATTTATTTATTTTGAGAAAAGCAGACACTTTCTCCAAATATTTGCATTTAGTGGAAACCCTAACTATCGGTCAAAAATAAGTGGTGATGGAAAATTTTCTCTCAGCCCTAATTGTTGTGTATCTTTGCAATGTAGAGTGCCAAGTATGACCTTCGGGCAGTATTCAGAGCTCCACTGGACTTCGCATACCACATAGGCTTCTGCCCTTGGGCACATTAAGCAGATTGGTGTCTGACAGATTCTGTATTAAACATCTTTTTTCCTGGACATGGTGTTGTAAAATCAGTTGATAGTGAAAGAGTGGGGAAGGAAGCCAGGCCATTGTTTCATTTCCCCTCCTGTAAACTGCTGCAGGGGGTTCATGGTGAGGCATCCCCTCTTCTGGTCTGCCAGAGGGAAAGGCTGGGCTGAGTTGCACTGGGCCTTGAGCAGCTGTTTGATTTGCTTGTGCTTCTATGTTGCCCAAATCACAAGAGCACCCAAACTTTTAAGTGCTTATTGGAAGTGAAGCAGAACTTTGAACCTTTCAATCCACACCAATCTTCCCCTTAAGGTATCCTGTCCAGTAGTTCAATATGTACATCTTTAAAAGCCTTTTAAAAAAAAACATTTGCCTGCAAGTTACAGCTGTGCTTACTCATGGAAGTAGGGAAGTGCCTTTGGTTTTGCATTCATATTTAGTAATATTAACGAATCAGTGAAATACATGATATGCCAGAGTGAAACAATTATACAACAGTCCATTGCAAAGGGTTGAGAAACTCAACACAGCTTTGCAAGAGAGAACAAAAAAAGATTAAGGTCAGCTTTTTAATGCGGGAGACTCCCATGGTATAATGAAGCACAATGCTTGCCAACTTCAGGGCCACCAAGCTAGCAGGTAAAAATACAATCATGTGAACACTTATTAGAACAAGTCTTTTTCTTTTCCCCATGATATCTATGCTCATTCAAAATGTGCAGCAATAAATCAAATTAGATCAAATGCAACTATCTGAAAGGAAACCACATAATAATCAGCTTTAAAGTTTTCCCATCCAAATGAAAAAACAAAAAAGGGGGAAAAAATCAGTACAGCACTAGAGTAAGTTAATATGTGCATCTAACCCATTATATTTGGCTTGAAACTATAGAAAATAAAATGTGATAGCAGCGTGTAAAGACAGGCTCTTATTAAACATAATTACTCAAGATCTATCCTGAATCAGTTAATCCATCTTGTTACAGACAGACAATTTTACTAGTACTCCCTGACTTTGAAATTAATGGGAATATTAATAAATATTACCTACTTATATTTTGATTATTTTCATGAACTACAGTAAACACACGGGAAATATGATTAATTAATGAATGGTTTGTCACTTTTCTTCTTTATTGCTTGATATCTTCCTCTGGTTACATCATTCATTATTGCTGATGGGTCACATTTTCAGCCCAATGTCCAATTTTTCATACCTGTTTTTTGTGTGCAATTGACTGTATGTGCAAAAGTGGTGCACACTTATTTTGCACGCACAGTCATTTCCAGGCAGGCAGGGAGTGGTAAAGGGGGCAATCGCCCAGGGGCCTGGGCAATTTAAAAGAGTCCTAGGCATGCGTGGGGTGGTACCGACGGTGACGAAGGCAGCCAGGCGGGCATGTGGAAGCCCTGGCTGTGCCGGAAGAGTGCCCATTGACTGTTCTGCCCTGGAGCCCAGAATTGCTGTCAGCAGGCCTGTTTCCAGGCTCTGACTGGGCAGTTGGGAGCCCAAATTTGCACACCTGGTGGTTAAGTGCATGAAAAATGGGTTCATGCTTATTTGTGCAGTGAGATGCAGATGCAAAACTGGACGTTATTGCAAGGATAGTTGAAAATAGTCCCAGCATTTCTGGGCTTTCATATGATTTCACTAGGCTTTTACAAGAGTAATATGTACGTACTATATCATAGCTACTGATACAGTTTTTAGAGCATGGTGTTAGTATTAAAACATATCTCCGGTGTTACATGACAAGCCCATTCTTAAAACTCAATATTTAATTTAAAACAAATATGAAATCTGTCTCTGGGAGCTCCCCACATTGATTGAATATATGGTTTTACATTTTCAGAGGACACTCAAAGATGTTTTCAAAATTTCAGGAGCATCTGTTTATGTGGAAAGGAGCATTAGTTGCATATGAAAATTGCATATGTGGGAACTTGTGCAGTCAGTGGATTCAGTAAATCTCCCCGTACACAACTGTTGTAAAATTTGGTCCTAATCATCCCTAACTTAAGTTTAAAGTGTTCCCTCACTCCACCTCCCACCCACTACAAAAATAAACAAATACATAAAAATAAAATTAAAATCAACACTTTAGAAATGGAATTTGCCTAGTTCCTGAGGTTTCCTCTGACTTACCAAATATAATTTCAGGTTCTTTTGGGATCTTTTGACCCCCTATAGTGTTATACCTTAGTTGAACTCTAATAGGTTAATGAAACAGGTAGAACTCCCACTACCCTACTGTATTTGTTTGTTTTGGGTGAAGTTACACCCAGTTTTAAACTGCCACTGTAGGAGAGTCCCAACTTGTTTCACTATCAGTTGATTTTGATAATCTGCCAAGCAGCTAATCCTGCCTGACATGCAACTCACATGATATAACTCACCTGCACTTCATCAAAGCAGTTAATCTGCCTTTAGTTTTAAAAGAAATAAGTATCATCCTGCCAACAGTTGTTGCAGGCGCCTGGAAAACATGTTTGCAAAGGATTCTGCTTCGTTTATCTTCAGAAACTTCATCACTAGCATTTTGACCTTCATTGTAACGGCACGGGGCCTTCTTTTATGGAAATGATCCATGAGGCAACACAAGTGCATGCTGTCCACGCAATTCGAAAAGGAATGGTTCCCTGCTAACACAAGTGCATCATTTCCATCTCTTGGCCATGTGATTACTCTCTTCCACAGGATTTTGCCTGGTTCTCTTAGTTGAAGGACACCTACAGTTGCAATAGCAATATATTGTTTGCCTGTAGCATGGCTTTCTTCCCCATCAAGTGTTAATGAACTTCCTGTCCTTGTTCCTGCAGTAATTGTAAAGGCATGTTGGAGAATATACTGTCCACACTTTATTAAAACCTAACAGTCTGATCCTGCACTCCCTGCTCAGGAAAACATACCTCTGATTTCATTTGGGGTTAATTTCCATTGTAAGGATCATACACTTGGATTTAATTCCACTGGTCTACAATTTTTGAGAAGTCGTCTGCTTCAGAGATAAAATGTGCTATTTATTATGTATTTTGATGTGCTGAATTCAAATATGACAATTAAAACAACTGATTGGCTACTGTTTCTAAGATATTTAAGTTTTTACATTTTATGTCTATGTATATTGTGTAGATAGTAGAGTTTTAATCATAAATTGTAAACCTAGGTCTTTTCATATGTTTATGGTTGCTTTACATGATAATATTTCACCTGTCCTGTTTATGTAACACTTTAAAAATCAGCAAAAGGGTTATATAAATAAAATTTATTATGAAACAAAAGGCAAAAAACTATTATGTACACAGTTTAGTCCTATTCAGTGTCTACTTGGCACTTCTTGGCTTGTCTCTTGTATTCATTAAATGGAGTATCTCTTGTCACTGTCCAGCAATAGTCTGCAAGCATTGATGGGCTCCATTTGCCCTGATAGCGTTTCTCCATTGTTGCAATGTCCTGGTGAAATTGCTCGCCGTGCTCGTCGCTCACTGCTCCGCAGTTCGGTGGGGAAAAAAAATCTAGATGAGAGTGCAAAAAATGTATCTTAGTGACATGTTGCAACCAAGGCTTTTGTATGCCTTGAGGAGGTTTTCCACCAACAACCTGTAGTTGTCTGCCTTGTTGTTTCTGAGAAAATTTATTGCCACTAACTGGAAGGCTTTCCATGCCGTCTTTTCCTTGCTACGCAGTGCATGGTCAAATGCATCATCTCGAAGAAGTTCACGAATCTGAGGACCAACAAAGACACCTTCCTTTATATTAGCTTCACTTAACCTTGGAAATTTTCCACGGAGGTACTTGAAAGCTGCTTGTGTTTTGTCAATGGCCTTGACAAAGTTCTTCATCAGACCCAGCTTGATGTGTAAGGGTGGTAACAAAATCTTCCTTGATTCAACAAGTGGTGGATGCTGAACACTTTTCCTCCCAGGCTCCAATGACTGTCGGAGTGGCCAATCTTTCTTGATGTAGTGGGAATCTCTTGCACGACTACCCCATTCGCAGAGAAAACAGCAGTACTTTGTGTATCCAGTCTGCAGACCAAGCAAGAGAGCAACAACCTTCAAATCGCCACAAAGCTGCCACTGATGTTGGTCATAGTTTATGCACCTCAAAAGTTGTTTCATGTTGTCATAGGTTTCCTTCATATGGACTGCATGACCAACTGGAATTGATGGCAAAACATTGCCATTATGCAGTAAAACAGCTTTAAGACTCGTCTTCGATGAATCAATGAACAGTCTCCACTCATCTGGATCGTGAACGATGTTGAGGGCTGCCATCACACCATTGATGTTGTTGCAGGCTACAAGATCACCTTCCATGAAGAAGAATGGGACAAGATCCTTTTGACGGTCACGGAACATGGAAACCCTAACATCACCTGTCAGGAGATTCCACTGCTGTAGTCTGGAGCCCAACAGCTCTGCCTTACTCTTGGGTAGTTCCAAATCCCTGACAAGGTCATTCAATTCACCTTGTGTTATGAGGTGTGGTTCAGAGTAGGAGGATGGGAGAAAATGTGGGTCCTGTGACATTGATGGTTCAGGACCAGAAGTTTCATCCTCTTCCTCTTCCTCGTCTGACTCAAGTGAGAATGATTCTGGTGCATCAGGAACCGGCAGTCCTTCTCTGTGGGGTACTGGGCGTATAGCTGATGGAATGTTTGGATAATGCACAGTCCACTTTTTCTTCTTTGACACACCTTTCCCAACTGGAGGCACCATGCAGAAGTAACAATTGCTGGTATGATCTGTTGGCTCTCTCCAAATCATTGGCACTGCAAAAGGCATAGATTTCCTTTTCCTGTTCAACCACTGGCGAAGATTTGTTGCACAAGTGTTGCAGCATATGTGTGGGGCCCACTTCTTGTCCTGATCTCCAATTTTGCAGCCAAAATAAAGGTGATAGGCTTTCTTAACCATAGTGGTTATACTGCGCTTTTGTGATGCAAAAGTCACTTCACCACAAACATAGTAGAAGTTATCTGCACTGTTCACACAAGTACGAGGCATCTCTGCTCACTTTGGCTAAACAGAAATGTGTCCCTTTGCAAAATCAAACACTGACAAATAAGAGAGCACGACACTGTATGATTTCTAGAGCTGATATAGGGCAATTTGTTCAGCAGAGTGATGTAAGCTTCATTATGATTGCATCATCCATGACTTCTAGGAATAACATGATGCAATTCATATCATGTATGACGCAATACCAGCTTCAGATTGCATCATTCACTGTTTTGCCTAAAAAGTACTGTCCAAACCCAGTCATAGATTTATTCATAGATCCAGTCAAAGATGTATTTTAGTCATTTCTGGTTTAAATTGAGATCCCTTCCCTTTATAACTCACTTATCCTCCGCCATTCCCAAGTCAAGGGTCGTATATACTGACCCAATAGCATATCTTGAAAACTAGAGCCAATCAACAATTTTAAGCATCATTTTCGTTCTCAGTGACCCAGAATTAGTAAAGTTTGACTACATTTATTTCAGAAGCATTTTGGCTGTAGAGCAGTGTTCTCCAAGAGCTTGATTCAAAGCTCCCATTTACTTCAGAGGGCTTTGGATCAAGCCCTAACTTCCTTCCTAAATTTCATAGGCACAAGGAGATAAACAGAACTCAGACATAAAGAGGGATCTTTCACACAAGCAGAGATTGGCTGCTGACCAAAGAAGCGAGGCAATTTAGTTAATTAAATGTTGCTTCCCATGTTCATCAAAATGTGGCATTTAATTTGAAATGACAGAAAAGAGCATCTATGCCGCAGTACCATGGAAAACTGGTTAAAAATATTAACCCCATATGTGTGATTAGAATGCCTGCGCATAATTCTGCTAATGATAATGGCGTTGCCATCTCTATGAACTGATTGGATTAATATTTGTAGCTTGAAATAAGAGAAGAGCGGATGTGGGAAAAGGCATTTTTCTATTATTTCCAAGACAATGTGCCCAGTTATAGCACCTCATGCTGTTTCATGTTTTATTGCAGCCCGCTTCCACTTGACTTTCTGGCTGAGGATCTGATCGTGTGAGGTGCTGAGTATTGCCTGGGAGTTGCCCACTGCACTCAATTCCTATGGCCTTCCAATGGAAATGGAAGTCATTCAGCATCTCTTGGGAAGCTCTCAGCACACTGTAGAATTGGGCCCTTAATTAGCTACTGTGGAGTTTCAAAGCAATGCACACAAATCCTGCTATACGTTAATGAGATTTGCGCAACTATAAAAACGTAAACCAAGGAAGTCAAAGATACAGCCGAATCTGCATCAACTCGCCAGTTTGATCCAGAGTTTTAGAAATTTAAAGGGGAAAAATTCCACAGTCTTTGCAAATGGTTATTTTGTTGATTAAAGCTTTGAAGAAAGGGAGCTGAAGTGTCTGCCATGTTTTTCAATGACACAGAAATGTTCACACCTTAGAACCACTTTAGAAAAGCTGCCGGGGTCACAGGGAGCCGAAGTGAAAATGCATGAATTCTGCAGCTGAACTGAAGGAGTCGGCTGCTGCACAGGACAGCATATGGCTCTATCAGTGGTAGCAAGCGTGGGAGTGCTCGTGTAGACAGGCTCCCAGATATTGTAACAACGATGCCCTGTGACCCTGCTCTGAACAGCTCTGGATGGCATGATGGTCAAAACACTGGTGGCCACTTGAGTCAGGTCTTCACTAGCACTCCCATTGTTCTATCTCTCGTGGAGCAGCACAAGTGTCAGCAATGGTGGGAAGTTTTAGCAATAAAAGGCTAGTGAAGAAAAAGCTAGAATGAGACTTAAAGGAAAGGAAAGGAATGGGAGGAAACAGGATCTGACCCAAAGAAAATATTATTAATAAAATAATTATTGTTCCAAGCTCTTTTTATCTGTAGGGCCTGGTCTACACTAGGGGGAGTGTCGATGTAAGATATGCAACTTCAGCTATGGGAATACCGTAACTGAAGTCGACATATCTTATTCCGACTTACCTCCCATCCTCACGGCACGGGATTGACGGCCGCGGCTCCCCCGTCGACTCCACTACCACCACTCGCTCCGGTGGAGTTCCGGAGTCGACGGGGAGCGCGTTCGGGGATTGATATATCGTGTCTTAACAAGATGCGATATATCTATCCCCGATAAATCGATCGCTACCCGCCGATACAGCGGGTAGTCTGGACATACCCTAGGTCTCAAAGTACTTTACAGATGGAGAATCTCAGACCCAGAAAGGTGAAGTGAATTGCCCAAGTTCACCCAAAAATCCTGTGGTAGAGCTACAAATATAACCCAGGTTGCCTAGGTCCCAGTCCCATCCTCAAGCCACTAAGCCACAGTGCCTCTGCACTGAGTTTGTCTCAGGTTTACCTACCCACTTCTCACGAACCTCCAGTGATTCCATTTATTTTACACATAGACTCAGACTTTAATGCCAGAAGGGATCATCATTATCATCTAGACTGACCTCCTGCCATAGGCACCGACTCCATGGGGACTCCAGGGCTGTTGCAGATTGGCCATATGCCTTTGTCGGCAACTTCATCATATCATCCTCTCCATAATCTTATCAAGCTCAGTCTTGAAACAAGTTAGGTTTTTGTCCCCACTGCTCCCCTTGTAAGGTGTAATATATATATTGCTACTTATAAGAAGTAGTACAAGCCAAATCAGATATATTATTCCTGAAGATGGATGCTGAAAGGGGTAATTAACCGTTGAACTATTACGGGTAGGGGGCAAAATGATTTTCCTGATTAAAATGAGAAGAAGGAGAGAAACTTACTTCAGGTGAGAGATGCAAAGTGCAGAATAAAAATGAGTGCCCTTGGCGGGGAAAGGAAAATGTGCACAAAGGACTCATCAGCCTCTTATATTTAACTGTTCGTTTTCAAATAACATGTCGAATTTTCTTAAATCTCCCCGGATGACAACACTCATTTTCTGAAAGAAACATAATTAAAAGTGTGTGCCTATTTCTGGATGTGACTAAACCCTTTTAAAAAAATGGCCAGGGTGCAGAGTTTCATTCAAAAGTGTCACAGCAGAAGGTTGCCTGAATTTTTCTCAGGCAGAAAGCGATTTATCTCAGCTGAGTTTCCTGGTTAAATGCAAGGTTAGATAAATACTTGACTCAACTATTTCTTTCAGCAAGGGTAGGATTAAGGAGGGAGGCCTGTTCTTATTCTGACAGTTCTACATGATTCCAAATTGATTTTATCTTGAAGTAAAGATTAGCCACTTCTATTTGGGGTGAATTAAAACAAGGGGCAGATTCACCCATTATTTATGCTAGAAAGGTCATCAGGAAGGAGCATGAGGACCAAATACCTACAGCTTCCCTTTTGTCTGGGAGTCTACAAGTGCCAAAAATAGCTTTCAAAGGGCTATAGCCAGAGAATGCAATGACTCAACCCATCCCGTGCAACTGGTATGATTCTTATGGAGACCCTGGCAGAAATGAAAGCAGCTCTTCCAAGATGCAGCCCCCAAGACAGCCTGCATGAAGCTGAAATACTTTCATTCTTGTTTCCTTTCAGTCCGTCACCCTGACAATCTTTCTTCTAGCTGGGTATAAGAGAGCATAATCACTTCTTGAAGTTACTCATAGAGTAGCCAACACAGGGCACCCAGAGACTAATATGGCGATCACATTTTAGCTCCTGTTGAGGTGAAGGTTGTCTCTTCCATGCAGTATCTAATTTCTTGTTTCCTACCCACAGCACCATAGATTCTAGAAATCAGCTGTTGTAATGTCCTTCCTCCAACCCAGGCTGGATATATGGCTGCACAATACCTTTTTACAAAACTTTGGGCAATGTCTGCTTTCAAATCTCTGCTCTCACACCCTACTATGGCAGGATGTTACTGAGGAATGAGGAAAGGTTATTGTTACTAGCTGGCTATCTTTGCTAAGTGGAACCAGAAAGTTTTATCCTATGTTTTCCTTCGCATCCTATGTTTTCCTTCTCTTGTTTTCCTTTGCATTCCTTAGCTGGGAATGCAAAAATATACAGGTTGCAAGAGTTTGGCATTGTTCATAATTCGCTCTGCATAGATCTCCAGTGGGAAATATTTTTGCAAAAGGGAGAAGCAAATTATTGTTAAGCAGGATTACTGTGGCTAGAGCAGAGAGGACTGAGAGTCAGGAACCCTTGGTTTTCTGCCAAGCTTTATTGCCACTGAGCTACATAACTAGCTTGAGCAAGTCACTTCATCTCTCTGTGCATTGGTTTACTCAGCCATAAAATATAGATAGTAGTACCTATCACAAAGAATGGCTTGAGGAATGAATGAATTAATGTTTGTAAAACAACTTGAGGTCCTCGGATGGAAGGTTCCATAGAAGAGCACAATATTCTTTATTGTTGCTCTCAAATTCCAAGAATCTAATAACGTATGTTTTGTAGCACTGATCACTGGAGACAGAAGGTATGTCGACACTGCAGCTGCAAGCGAGCCTCCCTTCATGGGTAGACAGACTCCCATTAGCTCCACTTGCGCTAGCATGCTAAAAATAGCAATGTGGGTGTTGTAGCCCAAGTAGAAGCTTGACCTCCTGAGCTGGTGGCTAGCTAGAGCTGCTGACCAAGCCACAACACCTGCATTGCTATTTGTAGTAGGCTAGCTCAAGCACCTGGGCTGAGAGGCTTGCTCCCATCTGCATTGTAGACGTACTTTAATGGTCTGGGAGTCAGGACTCCAGGGTTCTATTACCAGCTCTTAATTCAGGTTTCTACAGTACCATGTGATTCTACTGAAATAGAGAGCATGGAGTAGCAGGTCACTTTGGTCTTGTTTGGAGAACAGTCTGAAATTGGCACATTTCCCTTGTTGATATGGCTGGATTTATAGGAAATGGCATTGTAGATTCAGCATATTTGGGAATTGTTTTGACTTCAATCAATGGGAATTCTGATAATGGAACTGCCACAGAATTACGCTGAGTTCAAGTGTAAAAATGACCATCCATAAGGGAAAACATTCCCATAAAAACAGAAGAGGCAATACTCTTCCTCCACCCTGTATCTACCTCAGATTTCTTTTGGAAATGATTAATATTCTTGGAAGTTATTTTGAAAGCTCAGACACATCACATAGTCCTAGTGCCAACTGCTGAACTCACGGGAGCCACAAGAAGGGCTGGGTGATGAACAGCTTTGAAGGGTGAAACATCAAACCAGCCTCAACTTGACTTTAAGAAGTATCCTAAACCAAAGCCAAACACTGACTGAGCGAATGATACAGGGGATTGGTACGACCCTCTTTATTTCCTATGTAATGGGAGAAAATCAACCAACTATCCCTTCTATTTGGTTTCAGGGTTCTCCACACCCTCCCAGATTTCATAGATTCATAGACTGTAAGGCCAGAAAGTCCCTTTATGATCATCTAGTTTGGTGACTATCTACTTAGCTTTCCAGACACACAAATAGAATGGAAAACAAGGATAGTATCTATTTGTAAGTCTGTTTATCTTCTGCCTGCCAGTTGCTTCATCTACCTAGCTCAGACACAATCCCATCAGCTGGAAATTCAGGATTTCATTCTATGGTATATTTGCTGGTGCTTTGCCAGGTCCAGTTTTAAATGACTCAGATAATGGGACTTCCACCATTTACCTTTGTGCTGACTTCAGAAAATGTTACTGATGCAACAGTCAGTGACCTTACTAAAAAAAACAAAATCACCAACTCTTAAACCACAGAAGGTGGTCTATGGGATCAGCAGAGCACTTTGTTCTCCTTGCTCCTAGCTGAGTTACTCAAATCCAGTGGGAAGGAGAGATGTCACAAAGAGAAAGAGGAGAAAGCGTGATTAACTTTTCATAGAAGGGCAGGGCACTCATCACCACACTCAATGCAGCTGAGCTGAATGTGATGGGTTGGATCACAGAAACCCCCTCTGGGACTGCCACCTGATGTGCTGAGACTACCTCTGAGCCTGTATTCCCTGCCAGTTTGGGACTTCCGTGCTTTGCGTGGTTGTGCCAGACACGCTAGCCTGCTACAAACACAGACCCAGGTCTGAACCGAAAGCTGCAGGCTCACTGAAAACAGCTTAAGTGCTCCTGTATCCAGCGCTCAGATACTCAACTCCCAATGGGGTCCAAACCCCAAATAAATTCATTTTATCCTGTATAAAGCTTATACAGGATAAACTCATAAATTGTTCGCCCTCTATAACACTGATAGAGAGATATGCACAGCTGTTTGGCCCTCCCCAGGTATTAATACATACTCTGGGTTAATTAATAAGTAAAAAGTGAATTTATTAAATACAAAAAATAGGATTTAAGTGGTTCCAAGTAATAACAGACAGAACAAAGTGAATTACCAAGCAAAATAAAATAAAACACGCAAGTCTAAGCCTAATATAGTAAGAAAACTGAATACAGATAAAATCTCACCCTCAGAGATGTTTCAATAAGCTTATATCACAGACTGGATGCCTTCCCAGTCTGGGCCCAATCCTTTCCCCTGGTACAGTCCTTGTTCCAGCTCAGGTGGTAGCTAGGGGATTTCTCATGACTGCAGCCCCCTTTGTTCTGTTCCACCCCCTTATATATCTTTTGCACAAGGCGGGAATCCTTTGTCCCTCTCTGGGTTCCCACCCCTCCTCCTAAATGGAAAAGCACCAGGTTAAAGATGGATTCCAGTTCCGGTGACATCATCACATGTCACTGTAAGACTTCATTACCCACTTGCCAGCACACACGTATACAGGAAGACTTACAAGTAAACAGAGCCATCTACAGTCAATTGTCCTAGTTGATGGGAGCCATCAAGATTCCAAACCACCATTAATGCCCCACACTTTGCATAATTACAATAGGACCTCAGAGTTATATTTCATATTTCTAGTTTCAGATACAAGAATGATACATACATACAAATAGGATGACCACACTCAGTAGATTATAAGCTTTGTAATGATACCTTACAAGAGACCTTTTGCATGAAGCATATTCCAGTTACATATTTTCATTAGCATATTTTCATAAAATCATATAGAGTGCAACATCACACTGAACATACACAGGTGCTTGCTAATGTTACTTTTCCATGTAATCAATTCTAGCTATGTCATGGGTTTGTTATGCAATCCCTGGTGAGAGGGGATTGGCTTGAGGAATTGCAGTTGTAGGGGAAGCATCCAGGAGACCATGCCTTTTTGTGGCTGCACAGTACAAACATGTTTGAGAACTTCCAATTAACACATAAATAATGGCAGTCACATACATCTAGCACAAATCGTTTTAATGGAACCCAAACCAGTTTATAAGCTCAGAGCACAGGCCTGTTCATTCCATTTAAAACCATATTCTCGGCAGAGATGGGAAACTTGTCTTAACCAGGAGCTTGAATTTGACTTAAACATTTCATTTCTTTAAAAATAGAAATGCAATATGTATGTTTGCACTCCGTTGTCAGAAACTTTCTTACTCTGCAGACTCACTTATTAAAAAATTAACATGTTGTGATTCCACTGTGAAAAGTCTCGAGATAATTGTTATTGCTACAGTCCTGGGGCTGAAGAATTGTGGTTCCAAAATGTTTTTATAAACTACAAATTGGATGCTTTTCATACAGGTTATCTAATTTTAATTAAAAATTCCCCTCAGGCACTCCTTTCATTCCTTTGAAGTTACTGAAGTTTTGTCATTTTTGAGTAGTGAGCAGTTTCACACCGTCATTGTGTCAGATTTTATGTCCATCGAAATAGTGTTTCAACAGTTCTTTCACATTACACAAGCTTTTATCTGCAAGAGTTTATTTCAGGTTGGAATGAAAAGTAAGATCACCTTTATGTAAAGGAACCTATGTCTGTAACAAAAAAAAGAATCCACTCTACATCTGTATTAACAAATACAATCAACAGGAATTATTGGCCATAGAGGCACAATTTTAGAACACAAAAATATGACATTTATTTTCAAATAACTGTTTGCCATTTTCCACCAGTATTTTTCTGTTTGTGTCAAGCTTTCATGAATCACACAAAAGACCATAGTAACAATGTGTATTGTGGGGTGTTAATGGAACACTAAAATACATCAACTTTATATATAAATTGTCCCAACCACAGCATAATATCTGCCCACAAATAGGTGAACTCGCAGATGCTTAACCTTTCCATACCCTGACATTTAAAAATAAACCTTACAACACGTCCCGTAGCATTAGCATTAGAAAATGTGTTTCGACCATTGGACTTGACAGTGAGTGCATTTCACGTGACTAAATGTTTTAAGACACACTGCTTTTGTCAGGCACAGGCATAAAAGCAATCCTCTCTCAACTGCTTCATATATATGCAGCCCATATAGAACATGTAAGCTCTTGTACCTTATTGCCAAGGCGTTTGTTGATGTTTCTACAAACTAAAAAAGGATTTAGAACGTAAGCATCTCATAAGAAAGGGCTGGTTTGTTTGCACTTTAAGCCTTAGGCACTAGGTCTAGGGGACAGGATATTAAACACAAAGTGTATAAGCTGTATTTATTTCAGTGATTTTCCTAGACATTTTCTTAAAGAAACCATTTGGGTTTGAACAGCAAATCGTAGCAGTGATTGTATACTGCCCTGCGAAGCCTCTCCCAGTGCAGTATAACCAGTCATATGTTCAGTTCTGCTGTTCAGTTACAAGCCATGCTTCAATAAAGTGCCGAAAACTTGAATTGATTTGGATAAAATTAGACCTTTACCCCCAAATGTTTTTAAATCATTAGGGGACACGAGCCAACAGCTAGTGAAGATAGGGTGACCAGACAGCAAGTGTGAAAAATCGGGACAGTGGGTGGGGGGTAATAGGCGCCTATATAAGAAAAAGGCCCAAAAATCAGGACTGTCCCTATAAAATCGGGACATCTGGTCACCCTAAGTGAAGACAAAAACCAAGGTGTCAAAGCATAAAAAGTTTGCTGACCAGCCAGGAAAGAGAGCAAAAGAGAGTGGGGGAGGGAAAGACTTTCATAGGTGGTTTCTTCTTTTTTTCTTCTATTGTCTGTGGCATCCCTCCAGCAACAGAGCCAAATAATGAGACATGGGATTTTGTCCTTGCGGTTCACAAGTTGTAACGAAAAGTGACTATGAAGAAAAAGTCATTTGTGTAGCATCTAATCTTGGAGACTTCAACAGGAATTTTGGCTGCACTGCAGGGACAGAGGAATTAGGTTTACCAGTCTTGAGGACAAATGTATCAATTGACCTTAAAAAAAGGAAGTATACACCTGCAATCATTCATTGGTACATCTGTCTGCATCTACCAAAAATCCAGCCCTGTTACCATCTCCTATCTTGGCAAATGAAGCTGATTTTTGACTGGAGTCAATGAAACCAAAGCTAAACAAATAGCCCTTCCCCTCCCCCAATAGCTTAATTTATGCCTTCTTTACATACAAAACTTTTACTAGTTATAGTCTAAAACGGTATCAGTATAACCTCCTGTGTGGACGCACTTATTCCATCAGAAGAGTGGATTTTTTCTGTTCTAGCTTAAACCCTTTTCCAAACAACACAAGGTAATCTGAAAAGACATTCTGATACTGAAATAAGTGTCCACTGCTATAACTTATAAATCACACTCAAGGTTATACTAAAAAAAGCTTTCTTGTGTAGACAAGGTTAGGTCCTGTCTACATGGGCTGAAAAAGAGCTTTTCTCATCAAGATAGCTGAATTGAATTAGCTTGAATCAATTAAAATAACCCTTTAACATACATGTAGACACAATTTAACTCTTTTGAGCTAGTTGTGTTACAGCCTCAAACCTGGGTGTTAAGTATGGTTTTCAATCAAGTTAAATACTCTTTTTGCCCAAATACACAGGGTCTATGTTTTTCCCTCAAACTCTGCCCCACACTTGATTATTGATCCCCAGTGCCCTTTCTGTTGTTTCATTCCATGGACCAACAATTAAAGAATTTTCTGGGAGCACAGGCAGCTTCGGTGAAAAGATCTTTGTCATATAAAATGCTTCAAAGGAAGAAAGTTGAGGAACCACTAACTTAAAAGATTTCATGGAATTTTTGGAGAGGGGGAGGAGAAAGAAATTTGGTCTGGGCTATAAACCCGAATTATCATAGTTCTCCCAGTGTGAAGTTTCCAAACTCAGTCTGAGATATAATATGTATAAATAATGGGCAACTATATCAAATACTTAACTGATGCTGATAAGTATAACTTCAAAATGCTTAGAGAAAACTGACCCCTGCACCCACAGCCCCACTGATTTCAACAGGAGTCCGTCTGCTGGAGTTCATTGCAGGAACAGAGTCTCTGCTTGCTGTTTCTGGTGTTATTAAATGGTATTTGGCGATATGCATTTTGAATGCCATAGATCCCAAGTCAGCAGATTCCATTTGTTTATAACCAATTTGCTAAGGAGTTTCAAAAACACACTCCATACTCCAGTCTCAGCATTTTGCTATGACAACCTACCCCGATACATTGCGAACAACAAAGAAAGCAACGAAGGGAAAAGCAGACATATGTGCCAATTCCCCCTTCAGCAAGGGAACCACATGAATCTCATCCAAATTCAGATTGTTTACTATTTCTTTCCAACATGGCACCAGCCACCAGCATCCAAATAAGGCAGAATTGAGCCACATGAGATCAAAACAAGGAAGATACTGAAAACATAAAGAGAACAAAACACAGGATTTCCTCCAAGTTCTTAATAATGGGCAGGGGAGCAAACAAGCTATCTGATAGTCTCAGCACAAACGTCACAAGTGGGAGAAGCTCGCAAAATAAGTCTGATTTTAACAGGCTTTCACACTACACTAAAGAGAAGTGGACTTTGGGTCTCATTTGCACTGGTGTAATTTCAAGTAACTCCATTGAAATCAATGGAACTATTCAAGTTTCAGACCAGTTTAGCTGAGCTTAGAATCAGCCTGTGGTTTCCATTGAAAAGGACACAGTGTGAGAGTGAGGGGCTGCATGAAGACACAAGTTTTGGGGGGAATTCTTTGATATACTGTAAATGCAAAGCAACAGGCTATAATGATATTAGGACTAGAGCTGGCCAAATAACTTGCTGTCAGACGTGGAGCAAATTTTGTCATTTCTCCCCCAGTCAATAATTATTTATATAAGAGGATTCCAGAAATGCCACTATGTATCACTCTGATGCTTAAGATGTCTGTTGAGTCAGTGTGAAGTGATGGGAGCAGTAACAGCCATGGCTGAGAGCTCTTTTTGTTCAGACTATCATCAGGCTGAATCGTCATAGGTTTTTGTGTTCTGTTACCATCCAATTTTAAAGTGCTCAGCTATTTTGACAACGGTCCTAGGCCACTGTGATACCAGAGGTAACTCAACCAATCGCCACCTTTGCTCTGCAGCTAATTTGCATGCAACAATCTCATTGGTTGCATGAAGGGGACTGCACAGATAGTGGATTATTTGGCCACTGCCACACCCATGGGCCAAACTGGCACCTTCACAAATCAACACAAAACTCCCAAAGCAACCCCCTAGACACAAATTAAACACAACCACCCATTTAAGATCACAATCAGCAAAAACAATAACCCCAAACAGCACTCTGAAGCCTAGAATGTCTGTTGAGTCAGTGTGAAGCAACAGAAACAGCTATAAGCATAGCTGAGAGCTCTTTTTGTTTAGAATATAACCAGATTCAATCCGTTTTTAAGTTCTCCGCTATTTTTGCCTTTTTAAAAAACACACAACTTTATGAATTATACCCATACAACAGCACAGACTTTCATCTACTACTTATGAATACATTTCTCCATTATTTGCCTAATAATGTTGCACAGGGGTGGATTTCCCTTAAAGCACTGTTGTAGGCTTATGGGCAGGAGAAGCGTTGACAGCACTGGTTTGATATAAACTTTCCAAAGGGAGCTTAGCACTTTTACACTTCAAAGCAGAGATCGCTTTTAAAATGTTTCAAGACATCAAACAATATATAATTCCTAATGAGGATTTAAAAGGCAAAAATGACAGCCCTTGATTCTTTAAAGCATTACGCTGCAGGTTTGACCACACTGTCCTCTCCTTAACCCATTCCTCTTACCCTACTTCCCTTAATAAACTAGGCAGACATCCAACTGATACACAGTTTAATTAAGTACAGGTAGGCAGCTCAGAGAAGGTCCCATTCTCTACCCCTGTACATCTGAGTGAGGCGGAAGGGACCAGCGTTTTCCCAATTGCCCCCTCAGTCTAATGTATTTTTTCAGTGGAGAAGGTTCCCCACAAAAGTATGTCCCCTCATCTTCTGTTTTAGGAGTGGTTGGGTGATGGCCCCTCCTCTTCCCCTCCCCTACCCTCAGGCTGCATTTATCTTCCTGTATTGGTAATAAATTTTTGTTTTTTATTAATTTGTGGAGCAACTGTTATCTGAAGATAACCAAACTGCTGTGAGGCAGAAGAGTATTTATATTCATTTTACAAATGGGAAAGGGGATGCACACAGAAATAAAATGATTTGCCCAAATACACACAGACTCTGATCTCGTTTTCACTGGAGTACCAACATTGATTTAAGAAAGGTATTCTGGATTTACACCAGTGAAAGTGAGGTGAGAAAGTGAGATACACCTCAGGGTGTATCTGCTTGTCCTGACAGATATTTTTCAGAGGGGGACTCCTTACACCTCTCCATTGTTTCTTCATACTCTAGTGGGAGAAGGTTCTCTCTTCCCCCAACAATCACACCCCTCCTCCCCCACAGACATACATACACCAATGGTGCACCTTATTATTAGGGGTCCGTCCACACTTAAAAACACTACACTGGCACTACCACACGCATTACAGTGTTGGGAGGGGTTCTTCTGTCATTGTAGTTAATTCAGCTCCCCAAGAGGCAGCAGCAGCTAGGTCGACAGAATTCTTTCATCAATCCAGGACTGCCAACACCAGGGGGTAGGTAGGCAAAGCTACTTTTCTCAGGGGTGTGGGTTCTTCACACTCCTCAGAGATGTAGCTACGTCAATGTAAGTTTTTCATGTAAATTTCTTAGGGTCTTTTCTTGCCTCAGTGAAAGTCTCCAGCAGTGGGGAATTGCTGAACGCTTTTTGCTGCCTCGCCAGTGCCAGACCCTTTCACTGACCCATGTAGCTTCACACAGCAGTGTGGACGGCGCTTGCGTTTCACTGTAGTGCGTAGCTATACATCCTCCACATGCTGCTGAAAGCATAGTCAGATGTAGTCAAAGAGAAAGAACTCTACCCTGTAACCAGCTACCATGCAGTGATCCTCAGAACATAGTTTGAGAACAACTGTTTTGGATATATTGAATCTACTAGCAATCTGTCATCCAAATATAACAGATTAAGACAAGTCAAATTAAAAGGGCAATATCAGTCCTCGCTAGTGTACCACTGGTAGGATACTCAGCAATGAGCTAAATAAGCACATAGAGCAAACTAAGTTTCCAATACCGTTACTCAGTTTAGATTTGATAGGCTACATTGTCACCTGATCTCTTCAATTATTCCTGAAATACTGATGTTCACATCAGTTTTGCAAAGGCTGAAGATGTATGATAAAAAAAATCATGACACCTCATCTAATACCTAAGGAAAATAATAAGAACATTTTCCCCCCTTTTTCTTTTCTGGCCTTAGTTTTGTTCCGACTACTGCATGTGCTGTTCCTGATTTTGCTACAGAAATAATTGAGAAGAAACCCTGCCCCCAGGAGCACTAATTAGCATTCACTCTTTGCATTAGGTAGGAAGAATCAGGCATATGCAATGCATTGATTAAAATAAAAATGTACCACCATGCAAATTTTGCTAATTTATAATGTTCAAATGTCAAACAAAAGTGGTATTAAAATTTAAATTGAAAAAAAGTTGAAAAGCACGAAACAGAGACTATGGGCTTGATTCAAAGCCCACTGACTTCAGTGGGAGCCTTTCCATTGACTTCAGTGAGCTTTGCAACAGGCCCAATATTGCCACCAGCCATATAGTTTACTGAGCCAAACTCGGGTCTGTCACACCCATACACTTCAGTGCAGTTGAATGGTTGTAACTAAGGGCAGAGTTTGGTCTGCTGTGTTTCTGAACGGTTTCTGAAAATGGGTTTGAACCCAATACAATTGTGGCTTCCAATATGAGCTATTTTGAACTTGAACTTTTTTTTAATATGTTCATCCTTTCCACCGTATAATGGACTCTGGACTTTTTACAATATAACATTTTCAGTCACTTCCAAAACCACTTTTTATTTAAATGGGGGGTTTTGTTTTGTTTTACAATAATTATTTATACTATTTTGACTCATATTTTTCATGCAGTTGCATGCCCTTTACACACTGTCCATGTTCAGTGACCTCTGACATGTACATGTCAAGTGAGCCCCCTCTGACATCAAAACATTACTCAAGAAAATTCCTTCCAACAGCAGGTACGTACTGACCTAGATTAAGTCGCTTGAGACGTCAAAGCCCTGAAAAAAAAAAAAAGGTAAAATTGACCTAAATGACTTCAGGCATAAAATCTGACCAAAGGAATTATGTCAGACACTATAAACAGAGAGAAAAGCATTTGGAAATCTGAAGGATCAAAGGGAACTCAAGATATTGTGATTTTTGTTTTCCTCCTACTAGAATGAATATTCATAAACTTATTGGTGTGGAAAGAAAAAGCATGTGTTGGCTGCCACATTTTTAAATGCAATTTAGAGACAGAATTTTTTAAAAAGAATACATTTTAAAAAAAGAAAAGTGTAGGAATTACTAGATGTGATTCTGTGCTCTATATTATTGTCTTTCTTCATCCTGAAGTCTCAAAACAATGGGATTTATATAGCTAATCAGAACAGGTACTTTGGTGTCAAAGGGAGTTCTACATGCAAAGATCAGGATCAGAATATCCTTCTTCCCAACACTCTCAAAGTGAGTCCTGGGCATGGAACGAGGATTGAATGACCATAAGCATGATCTAATAATTATTAGACTGCAGCCTGCTGAAGTCAATGGAAAGGCTCTGTTGACTTCAAGAACTTCTCTTCTTGGCACTGACAAAGTCTCTGTGTGTGCCCTTGTGAAAGTAATTTTGTGACTCAATCTGTGCATCTGTTAAATGGGTACACTACTTATTTATCTACCTACCTATCTCTCAATAGTCTTGTGAGGCTTAGCCAATGCTTGCAAATCACTCAGAGATCATATGTAAGTTCAAATAGCAATTCTGAGAGATATCATCTGCTTTTCATTAAGGGGACTGTGTCATGTCTATTCCATAAGGGCATCTAATATTTCAGTATAGAAGATCAATGACTACTTTGTGCACCAGTAGTACCAATTAGTGCTAGTATTTGTATTACATGATTTGTGGGAAATTAAACATTGGCTGCTTGCTTTATATGTTTGAGCCAATCGGAAAAAAAAATCTAGTAGGCCTAATTCTTGCCTCACTTTCACTGGTACGGCTACTACTGAAGTCAGCAGAAGCTAAGCTTGTTTCAAAGCAGAATAAGGCTCTGTGCCTACTTTTTCCAGTATTTGGGATTCAAATTAAGCTGTATATTTATTAGCTATATATGGTACCATTTTATAAGGAGATCAGCCTGCTAAGAATCTGTTCTGCTTTGTAGCATTAACTGCCTATGCCAAATGTTCAAACTTCAGTGCCTAAAATTAGGCACCTATTTAAGCGCCTAAATAAATGGCTTGATTTAAGAGGTGCTGGTCATTGAAATCTGCAAATGCTCAGCACCTCTGAGAATTAGCTCTGGTCTATTGTACGAACTTATGTCAGTATAATTGTGTTACTCAGGGGGGTGAATTTCACCCCGAGCAACGCAGTTATACCGACTGAGCTCCCGGTGTAGACAGCGCTATGGTGACTGGAGAACTTCTCACGTTAACACAGCTACTGCCTTTCAGAGAGGTGAAGTAAGAATAAACAGGGGCGCTGGAACAACTTGTATAGTGGGGGTGCTGAAAGCCATTGAACCAAACTGTAAACCCTGTATATAATGGAAACCACTTCAAGCCCGGGGGTGTGGCAGCACCCCTAGTTTCAGCACCTATGTGTGGAAGGGAATGTTTACTTATATTTTACATCTAAATTAGAGATGATTAGGTCTAAAACTTCCATAGCCTGGTTCAACTTAGAAATATTATGCACCAAGCTTCTTAAACAAATATAAGTAAAGAGTAGGGGAAATCATTTTTCCAAAGGAGATTTAATGAACTTTGACAGTTATTTGTATAATCTGAGTTATCTGACATCACTAAGATTTTTCTACTGGTGAAGATTAAATGAAAGTGTTTTGACAGCTTTCACTGAAGGGATGATATTTAATATAGAACAGTTTGTAAAACAATATCAGGTCCTGCAAATACCTTTTGCTTTAGTCATGACAACTGCCAACTCTGGGGTGAAAAAAAACCCCTGTACTTTCTATTTACACCAAATGAACTTGTGAAGGGGAAAAACAAAACAAAACAATCCTACTATTCAATTATATGTGGATGCAAAATGATGTTTAGACATTAATTTCCATGAGTTGCATAGACTGAAATCCTGAAAAAATGGGTTTTGTGCAGGAGAGAGTGGAAAGTGATATTAAATGCCAAGATCCAAACACCGCTGAACTTTTGGATGTTTGGATTCCAAGTTTGCATCTCAGGCCTGTTACGTTTCTCTGTACACAATGAACTATCTAGTAGTTGTCAGTCCAAAAGACTTATGGTACTTAAGAGTTAGCAAAGCAACAAACAAGAAATAACAAAACTCAAAATCTCCACTTGAATATGATACTATTGAGCATGGTGAACTCCATACACTTCCTCTTCCTTCCTTTGGGGCTGGAGGTTTCTCAGGATAGACAGTCACCTCCCCAAGATTAATAATAAAATCCAAATGATAACTATAATGAAAGTACTGTATGCTTTAGAAGCAATGAGAGGGAAAAACATGAGACAGTAAAGCACTTACTTAGTCTTGTCTAGTCAAAGACTCACTAGAACAGGCTAGGACACTTATAAAGAGTACAGATCACATGCCAACGTTTGTACTCTTCGCCAAGTCCACAGCTGCTCCTTCATACTCCTAATCTACTTCCCTGGTCCTTTTAACAATCCATGTGTTTCTTTCTTCCACAAAAATTCTCTCCTTCCCCAGTAAAACCAAGATCTGAGATTTTCCAAGTCTCTTAGGGGATTTAGATATGCAACCCCAATTAATTTAATTGGAAATTTGCATGTCTAAATTAGTTTGTTGGAAAATGTTTTTCTCCCTGAAGCAACATTTGGATGAAAACATTTTTTATTTTTGTCAAAAAATGAAAAACTAAAAACTAAAAGTGTTCCATCTAAAACTGCAGAAAACTTAAAATATTTTGATTTTCAGCTCCAAGAAGAAAACTCAAAAGTTTTCAAGGAAAACAGAAAATTTCCACAAAAATGTTCATTTAGTCAAAACCCAATTCTCTGCCGATAAATAGTACTGATGGTAAATTTTTGTCTAGCTAGCCTGTCGTCTCAGTCTTTCAGGAAGAAAATCTCAGCCTAGTTCTTTCTTTTTTCCTAAGGCCTTCTGCCTTTCTGGTCATTCAGGAGGTTACCTGAATCCGTGACCCAGAGAGCATAAGCAGATTTACTCCTTCTACCTATAAGGGAGGCTTCTGAAAACTTCAACTTTTTGCCTAAATTAATATTACTGGAAATGTTATGGGAATAAGAGTACATAAAAGAGGACCCCTCAGTTGGGCATATTTATTTGCCACAATGCCACACTGGCATCCAGTCAAGCTGAAGAATCATCATGCTTTTCTCAAAACTTCTATACAGAACATTAAAGTGACATTAAAAAGCAAAAGGCTTAAGATAAAACACTGCAAAAAGAACACTTGCATTAGCAAATTTCTGAGAGATCAGGTGATGACAACACAGTATTCTAAAACGTTAATAACTCCAGGCTTGTTTCATTAGACTTCAGCTACATCTTACAGAATTTGGGGGAGGGGAGCTTGGGGGAGGAATATCAGTAAGTAAAGCTCAGAAAAAGTATAAATTTGTCATTGGGGAGCTACTCTTCAACTTCAAAGCATCTTAAATCTCTTAAAAGGATTTACATTTGAGCTGAAGGGAATTTAAGTAATAGGCAACTCTGAGAGATGTAGCCTCTAGCACAGTTTTCACATACCACACAGCTATAGAAACAAACCCTATCGAGTTTCACTTGATGATTTATTATCTCTGCAACATTTCATGCTTCCCATTGTCTCTTTAGCACGCATGACACACTTGGTGAAATCTCTAAAATTGTACAACTGAGAAGCAGTTTCCCATGGAAATCACATTTTGCACTGCTAATGCCTCTTCCATCTCTTTACAAACACAAATGAATTAAGCCTCAGTAACACTAATCTACCTCAGTGGGGTGTCATTCCCACTTTAAAGGGGTGGAAACTGAGGCACAGAGTAGCTAAGTGAATTGATCAAGTTCACACAGCAGCCTCGGTGCAGAGACTGGAGTAGAATCAAGGACAACAATGTGCACATGCTTAACTTTAAATACACGCTTCCTTGCTTCCCTAAGGGGGAGGCCTGAATCATAGCCAAGATCTCCTTACTTCCAGTCCTGAGCTATTGGTTAATGTTACCAGTCTCACAACTGAGAACAAGTGAAGCAATGGCTTAAAACAACTCTATTTCTTAGTACTAGGAAAAGATATTCAAGAGGGTCCCAAAACCCTGGGTCTGGATATACCCAAATGTTAAAAGATGTTCAGAATCCAAACACTGATCTGGGTCAAAATTTTGGAAATGGCCCACTTCATTATTATAATTTTAATAGGCCAAACCAAAACTTCAGATCTGAACTCCATAGCTCCACATCCATATCTGAATTTCCCAGCTTGAGTTAAATGCTACATGGTATGGAAAGATGCATCCACAAGACTGAACTTGTATACTGGGGTTAATTATGCTTTCAAACAAATTTTTTAGTTTTGGAAGGAGGACTGCTGCCTACTAGTTAAGGTAGAGAAAGTGAGGAAGTAGGACTCTTGGGTTCTATTCTACACTCTTGGCCAGACACTGACCTCACTTTCACTGGGGTAAATCCAGAGTACCTTTCTTAAATCAATGTTGGTACTCCAGTGAAAACGAGATCAGAGTCTGTGTGTATTTGGGCAAATCATTTTATCTCTGTGTGCATCTCCTTTCCCATTTGTAAAATGAACATAAATACCACTCTTCTGCCTCACAGCAGTTTGGTTATCTTCCGATAACAGTTGCTCCACAAATTAATAAACAAAAATTTATTACCGATACAGGAAGATAAATAGAACTGGTTGAAATGTTTTGGTCAAAATTTTTGTCCAAAACAGAACTTTTTTTTTTTGACTGAACAAAAAATTACATGATAAAGTTTCTGATTTCCTTGAAAGTTTGTGGTTTTTTGTCAAAAAGACCCTGAAAATTTCTGCCAAAAATGTGCTTTTTTCTCTCAATTCTTGCATCTGTTCTATTCATTTAACCCCCCATTCAAATCAGTGGGACTTATATGTGGAAAGATTGCCAGGGTTCAGCCCACTGGAATGCCAAATACATTCTCTGAAAGGGATGGAGGATGTTTGGACCGACAACATTTGAAAAGCTTTCCCTCATTTCCCCACAACAGCTGGTACTAACTTCCTTACATGCCCTTCCCCAACCCTGCCTTAAATAATTTCGATCTTTTAAGGAGTTCTGAGGGAAGTTTGGGGGCAGAGGGGAAAGGGGATGTGTCCCTTAGGATTTAGATATCAAATATCTCAGCTAAACTGTAGGAGCCAGTTCACTCCCAACCCATCTGGTTGAACCATTGCAGGAAGCACCAAAATGCAGCCACTTCTAGGGTGAAACACAGCCTCTGTTTAGGTCCTGAAAAGGAAAAAAGCACTGTATCCCAGTGAAATAAGAGAATGAATCCGTTCACCTAATTGAATTATAAGCATTAGAAAGCAACTGAATCACAATCAAAACTTGGGAGAGGGGGATCTGCACACACCGTAATCAGCTGTTTTGGCCAATTATTGTCGAACAGGCAAACAATTTGACAAGATAGTATAGAGAGATACCAGATAGGATTTTCAAAAGCACCTATGGGAATTAAGTGCCTAATTCCCAATGGCTTTCAATAGGGAGTTGGCACTTAACCTAGTTAGATGCTTTTGAGAATCCAATCCATTGTTGTTATTATTTCTATTATTGTACCACCTAGGAGCCACAGTCATGGTCCAGGACCCCACTGTTGATAATGTAATATGGGGTCTCAATTGCTCTGAGTTTAATGGCACTAGAACTCATCCCATTTCTCCCCCTTTCACTATCTCAGAGTTTGGTTTGTCAGAAAGAAAGGAGTAATGGCTGTGAATGTTAAGGGCTTGTCTACACTAGAAAGTTGTGCTGCTTTATCGACCCCAGGACAGTTAAAATGTACATTACAATATAGATAAAATAGGTATGTTACTGCAGAGATGCTTTATACCATTATAGCTATTTCTGAATGAGAAGAGGACTAATTCTACCAGTAAAAGGCACCTTTATACTGGTATAACTGCATCCACACGAGAGCTTTTACCAGTATAATTAGTCTGGTAAAAAAAAAGCACAACTCTCACCAAAATAATTATACTGGTAAAACGTTGAAGTGTAGAGCAGACCTAAGATGTGGAAGAATTTGTATACAGGAGAGTATTAACAAGGTATAGTTATGCAAAAGAAAAAAAGCCATTACATGTTGCTTAGACAGCAGCTGGAGAAGACTCTTGCTGCAGATGCTGAAATCCCAGCGAGTCACAGAAATCGTTATCTGAATTCCAAATATCTTTCCTGTCGCTGGTTCAGGGGAGAACATTTAAAGCCAAGTTTCAACCCTGATTTTCCACACATTTTTGTGAACCATCTTGATTTTGCACATAGTCATATAATGCCAACCAAGCTACCATTACAGGTGCCAAATGCACCAAACCTGGGCCTGGAAATATGGCACAGAACATAGATGCACTTTCCAAAATGTGCAGGCATTTGAAAGCCTAATATTGATATGCAGTTCCTGTGACTGTGAATGGAGTAGATTTGACTGTGAATGGAGTAGGTTTATGTGCAAATTAGATATTCATCTAGGACTGCATGAACAATTGTGATACTAGAACATGCCTAAATACACAAACATACTAGTATTCAGAAAAAGTGAGCCTCAATGTGACTTTAATACTTAAACATTGTTTCAGTACTGTGGATTAATACTTGTGGTTTAATACTAGATTAAAATAGATACTCTCTTTATATTGTTGCTTTCTGCCTGCAGATAGCACTTAAGAAAACATACTTTCCCAGCAGCCCTTTAGCCTTTTTGCAACTGAGGATTCCCTCTTCCTTTTTACCTTTGAGGCAAATCTAAGTGACAATGTGAAATACCTGCACAGAAATTGGCATCTCTGTACTCACTAAACTGTGGATTAAGCCTTAGGGAAAACTGGAGTTGCATGTGTAATGCAAAGCTGTTTGGCACAGGGTTTGACGTTTCAAACCCTTTGCATTGTGTGATGATAGCTATTGATTTGCGCAAAAGGAAAATTAACTCGCTAAACTCCAAGATGACATTTCCCAGTGAACTGGGACGCTAATCCCATTTTTGGAAAGAAGAGGTTTTGTTTTTAGGTTTTAAACTCTTGATGACAGAAAGCCGGCCATTTGAAATTTCCTTCTGGCTACTGGTATTCTGGAAAATGGTGGGCCACTTCTGCAAACACTTGCAGATGTTGTTTAACTCGTGGAGAGAAGTAGAAGTTTAAAGGCATTTGGATTTGTCGTCTAAGTTTATGTAATTCAGATGGCCTCTCTATTGGTATCAAAGCATGCTTTATGGCAGTAGCTGTGCTTCCTGAGGCTGTGATCCCGTTAGATCTCAGACATGAAGCCAAGGTTTTCATTGAAATTTCAGATTTTTCTGACCTGCTCCAGTTATGCATACCTATATCAGTGTATGTGCATATATATTATATACATATTTTAATATAGCCAGATCTTGAGCTCGTTAGTGAGTTTTCACTCAAGCACTCATGCCAGGTGGGTGATGGCCTGGGTAAAAACAATAACTGGTCAACACTCAAAATTTTGTTCTGCAATGTTGTAATTGAAATGCTAAAATATCCATTTCAATTTTTCATTGAAATAAAAAAGATTAAACCTCCCTTAGAAGCTTATTCCAAAACTTCATTATGCTTATAACCAGAAAGCTTTTTCTAATATCTAACCTAAATCTCCCTTGCTGTAGATTAAGCCCAAGGCTTATTGTCCTACCTCCAGTGGTCATGGAAAACAACTGAAGAGGAGTGGAGAAGTAAAGACAACTGTGGAGAACACAGTCCTCTTTTTAACAGCCCTTAACAATTGAAAACTGTTATCAGATCCTCCCTCTGTCTTCATTTCTCAAGACTAGGTATGCCCAGTTTTTTTAACCTTTCCTCAGAGGTCAATTTGTGATCCATTATAACCTAGATCCTTTTCAGCAGTACTACTGCCTCTCCTGTTGTTCCTCATTTTGTAGTTGTGCATCCTTCTTAAGTGCAGTATTTTGCACTTGCCTTTATCGAATTTCATCTCATTGATCTCAGACCAATGTGCCAGTTTGTCAAGGTTATTTTGAATTCTAATCCCATTCTCCTTGCAACCCCTCCCAGCTTGGTGTCATTTGGAAATTTTATAAGCACATTCACCACTCCATCATCCAAGTCACTAATGAAAATATTGTATAGTATTAAACCCAGCACTGAGCCCTGTGGGACCCCAGTACATACACCTCCCAGTTTAACAGCAAACTATTTAACTACTCTGAGTACGGTCTTTCAACCAGTTGTGCAATCACCTTATAGTAATTTCATCTAAACCACATTTCCCTAGTTTGCTTATGAGAACGTCATGTGGGACTGTATTAAAGGCCTTACTAAAGTCAAGATATATCATGTCTACTGCTTCCCCCCATTCACTGGGCTAGTAACCCTGTCAAAGGAGGAAATTAGATTAGCACAGAATTCATTTTGAATGTTCATAAGGAAATCACTAGAAGATGAAAATTCATTTTAACAAGAATGGTAGTGGTTAGTTCTGTTCTGCTAATCACAACTTAAATATACCCAACAGTATGTGTCATTTATTTATGGGTTTGATCGTCAATTTAGGAAACTGCCACTGGTTATTTGAAGAGTGTGTTTATTTAGTGTTACAGTCTTGGGTCATTTCCCCTCAAAGGAAACTTCAGACATATACAATGGCAAACTTGACAAATCATGTCAACACTTGGAATTGGACACTGCCTCCCATTAACTCTTAGGTAAACGAAATATATCTGGCAGAGACATTTTTGCTAAGTGAATGGCAACATTTGTAGTCTAATAAGTCATTTTGATTGCCATCTTATATGCACTTTAGATTGCTTTGCAATCTAACAGTCAATAAAAATAGAACCACAGAAATGCTTTAAGGAGCAACAGAGGGTTCTGTGGCACCTTTAAGACTAACAGAAGTATTGGGAGCATAAGCTTTCGTGGGTAAGAACCTCACTTCTTCAGAAGTGATGGATGGGCAGCCAGTGCCACAACCTGGAGCATGAGGCATCTGTTCCTCTATGGCGGAGTCCTCCAAGAACTCAATTCCTGGCAGCACCGGCTCATACACTGTGTGGGTAAGAGAAAGGGGAGACTCCCTGGCTGAGGAAGACCTAGAGTCCCTGAGGGTGGAGGGGAAGGAGCACAGACTGGAATGGGGTCCCTGCCAGGTGGTGGTGAGACGGCAGGAATCAGAATTTGACTCCTCCCCCCCCCCCCAAAAAGATATTTTAATTGGGACCCATGTTTTAAATGGGCTCACCCCACGCAGTAATGCTGCAGGTATATTTTGCATCAGATAGAGCTTCTGGCTGGACTACATGGGTAGCCGTAAGTAGAACATATTGCAGTAGTCTAGCGTGGAGGTGACAAAAGTTTGGATAACCAGTGTGAGGTAAAGCAAGAGAGGAGTGGTTGAAGCTGCCCAGCCCATTATGGATGACGAAAACCACAATGGGCTACTACTAAAAATCCAAATTCTATGGGCTACCCGAAACTCCGGATGCAACGGTGGATCCAGTAAGGCACTGTGGCTGTGACCCATTTTGGCAAAGGGGAACATACTCAGAAGATGGTGCATGCAATGCCTCTGCTTTTTCATCTAACTGCCTCCCTGCTGTCTCATCTGGGTTAAGCATCAGCCTCCAGATGCTTTTCGGACAGCAGAAGAGTAATGAGAGTTTAGAATTTGGTTTTAATGGAGAGCAACGCAGAGCCAAAAATATGTATGTGATGGGTTGGACCCCTTTGGAAGCCACCTGATGTGCTGTGATACCACTGAGTCTACCTGTTCTGCCAGCATGGGCCCCCTTTAACCTGTCTTGCTGAACCAGGCTCTTAAAACCTCCTCTAACACACACACACACACACAGGCAGGGCCACACCTAGCTGCAGATCAGCTCTGGGAAGACTCAGCTTCAGGGACTTGCTCCAGCACTCAGATGTCCACCTCCCTTGGAGCGCAGACCCAAAGATATAGTATGAAATTCGCTCCCTTCCTCAATGTGGAGAGAGGTGTGCACACTTCTTGCTCCCACCCCAATTAGAAATTACAGAAACTGGGTTTAATAATAAACAAAATTTTTATTAACTATAAAAGGTAGATTTTAAGTGGTAAAGGGGGTAACAAACAGAACAAAGCAGATCACTAAACAAATGAAATCAAACATGCAAACTAAGCTAATTTCATTAAAGAAATTGGTTACAAATAGTATTTCCCACCCTAGATATTGTTGCAGGCAGTTTGCAAAGTTTCTGTGGTTCAGAGTTCCAGTTATATTCCTTGTCAGACTAGACCCCTGTCTCAGTCTGGACTCCCCCCTTGCCTTCCCTTCAGGTGGCTTTTGCAGATTTTCTTCTTGGGCAGACAGCGATGAAGAGGAGTCGTGTTTGCCTACCTCCCCGCCTTCAGTAGGATTTACATAGGAGGGAATCCTTTGTTTCCCAAACTTGACCCCCCGACCCTTACAGTGGAAAGTTACAAAAAAGTCCCAGGTAATGTTTTAGTATCAAGTGACAAGACCACCTGACTCTGTAGGATCACAGTGTCCATGAGTCAGTGGTAGTATGGAGCGTCCACAGGAAGGCCAAGCCTTTTTACAGTCCATTGTCCTCGCTGATGGGCCATCAGCCCTGTCTGGCTTTTCCATTGTTGTACCTGAAGTGTTAGCAGTGGGCGTCACCCAAAGTAGCATAGTTGAAATACAGATACATAGTCAATATTCCTAACTTCAGATACAGAAATGATAGAGACATACAAATTAGATAATCACATTCAGTAAATCATAACCTTTCCAATGATATCTCACATGAGCCATCTGGCACAAAGTACATCTCAGATATGTCATATTAATATTATACGCATATTTTCATAAAGAATATTGAATGACACGTCACAATGCAATATTCCAAGATGTTTTTGTTTGTTATCTGTAACTATGGGAACATGTTTAGTTCTTATATAACATGCCAGACAGGCTGCCAGTCTTTAATGTCCAGGTAATTAAACTTCCAGACACACTGGGGAATTATGGGCCTCCCCAGACTGCAATTTTTGCTGATGCCAGTAAAATCCTAGCTTTTACTGTAAAACCGTTAGCTTGTGAGGAAAATGGAGTCCCAACTGCCCTGAGAATGCAAAAAAACAAAAACCCATCTCCAGCCAAATGAGAGTAGCAGCACAGATGCAAACGATACCTTCTATGACCTTCTTCTCCGCCTCACTAAGGTGTTCACTTCCAAGCTTGGAACCGGACCCTTTAAATGCTAACCATATTAATCACACTCATCGAAGAGAAACATCCAACTGTAGTTGAGACACTTTAAAAATAAACACCAGAGCAAACTTTTGAAAATGCCCAGCTCCCACCAGTGAGGTGGACTTTGGAAAATCTGGCTACTTCATTTAGGGCTTGTCTATACGAATATTTAGTACTTCCATTTCAAAGTGGGGTAGATTAAAATGCACTAGGAAACATTTAGTGTGAGGCAGCAAGGTCCACGCAGACACTGAGTGCACAGCAGGCTAGTGTGGAGTAGATTTACACCCCAGCTTGCTGCAAGCTAATTGTTCATAGATTCACAGATTACAGTGGTTCCTTCTGGCCTTGGAATCAGCTAATCTGACCTCCTCTATCACATAGGCCATAAAACTTCTCCCATATAGTTCCTAGAGCAGATGTTTTAGAAAAAACCCCTCTCATCTTGATTTAAAAATTGTCAGTGATGGAGAATCCACCACGAGCCTTAGTAAATTGTTCCAATGGTTAATTACCCTCACTGTCAAAAGTTTATGCCTTATTTCCAGTCTAAATTTGCCTAGCTTCAACTTCCAGCCATTGGATTGTGTTGAATCTTTCTCTGCTAGATTGAAGAGCCCATTGTTGAATATTTGTTCCCCATGCAGATAGTTATAGACTCCAGCCAGGTCATCCCTTAGACTTCTCTTTGTTAAACTACATAGATTGAGCCCCGTGAGACTATCGCTACAGGAGACTCATACAGACAACCCCTCACATACCTAAATGGGAGCGGTGTTGAAAATCTGGCCCTTGGTGTGCAAGTGAAGAATCTGGCCCCAGACTTCAGTTAGGTGCCAACCACTTGTGAAAATCTGCATTGATTTTAGTTGGATTGATCAGATGGTTAAGCTGAGCAGAATTTTGCCCACAGTCTCCTCCCCTACCTTATTTTTCCAAGATGAGATATTTTCCCACCTGCTCTCCGAAGCAGAAATTTCCTGTCACTCTACCTCTCTTGCAAGGTGAGGTTGGCTCTCCCAGAGCCTTAGGCCCAAATTGTCATAGGTATTTAGGCACCTAATTCCCATTGATTTGAGCAGGAGTTAGGTGCCTAAGAAACTTTGAGGATCTGAGACTTAGTCCTTAGCAGTTGTTAGTTATCCCTTTTCTTTTTATGGTGCACTTACATCATGACACCTTTTCACTAGCCCACAGGATGAGCAGTTACATAAATCTCAGCAAAATGTAACAAATATTTGTGCAGAGTATATTTAATTATTGTAAAATTATTATTGTTTCATTTGCATTACGGTAACGCCTAGGAGCCATGGCTGAAATCAAGCCCCCATTGTGTCATGCACTGTACATACAATGTGAGAATAAGGGACAGTCCCTACCCCAGAAAGCTTGCAGTCTAAGTAGACAAGATAGGCAGATGATGGAGAAAGGAAATATTATCCCCATTTTGAGGAACTGAGGCAGAGAGAGATAAAGGGTCAGATTTTGAAAGGTATTTATGTACTTATAGATGCAGATAGGGGCCTTGGGGAAAAAACACCTAAGTAGGTTAGGTGCCTAAATTCCATGGACATCAATGGGAGTTTGGTGCCTAACCTGCTTAGGTGCTTTTGAAAAATCCTACTAGGCCCGTAACTGCATCTTTAGGCACCTAAATACCTTTCAAAACCTGGCCCTAAGTGACTTGCCCAGGGTCACACTGGAAGTCTGTGGCAGAACCAGGAATTGAACCCAGAAAACCCAAGTCACAGTCCAGTGCCTTAACCACAAACTGATCTTCCTCCCTGAAATGAACTTTCAGATCGTTAAACACATGCCTGGGGTTTGTTTTGAACTTTTAGCATCTTTACTAAGTCACCACATGACCACAAAAGGCCAACAGTCTAGATAATTCTCACCAAATGATAGGTCAATATGAACCTGATAGTCAGCATGGGCTTGATCCAAAAAACACTGAAGTCAATGGGAGTCTTTCCATTGATAAGGCTGGGCTTTGGACCGAGCCCTAAATGACCTGACAAAACAGCACCCTTCAAGCCATTCATCCTTGTTGCATTCAAAGTTGCTAGTAAGCCATTTAGAATACATATTTTATTCAACAAAAACAACCCTTCTTCCACAGGACAAGTTATAATTAACTGGGAGAATTTGAGACACGTTGGGACATTCAATAAGCATCCAATGTTGGGATGCTGAGTCAAACCTAATATCAATTTATCTAGACATCTAGGCTGGAGATTTCACAAGAAGAGTTTCTTGTGAGATTCTCAGACTCCACCTGACTCAGAGACAGCATGAGAACAGCCTCTCACAGAATTTAGGTACTTTCCACTTCTGGCCCAAATGAGGAAGTACATGAAGCTCAAGCCAACTAAAGGAAAATGAACTAACTGAACTTTTTCAAACCCTAAAAAAAAGTTCAGTTTGAAGGTTGGATTGGTTCTTATTTTATTCAAACTGATTCAACCAGTCTCCCTGGTTATAACAACAGCAATGACCTCGGGCCCCATCGTTTCCTGGAAAATAAATTATGGGAGGGGGTTAGAGACTTAAGTTTACCCTGGGCCATCAGATCTCCTGGCTAGTCACTAATACTCAGGAAATACCCCTCCAGCTTTGATCATTATTGCTTAATAATACCATATTCCAGTATTTTCTAGGATCTGTTTTTCTTTGCATTTGGGAGGATTCCAGCAAGAGACTTGAATTATAATGCAGGCAGCCTCTATGATGAATTTCAGTTAAATGAAGAAAGCAATGGTTTGCTAGTGTTCTCAGGATGCCCTCCAAGCAATTGCTAAGAGGTAGCTATTTATAGATGGTTTACCCTATGCCTCTGAATGGACCTAATAAGAGAGGATGCTCTTTTATTATGTGTTTATTAAATGGCTCACACATCCACACATACATTGTTGAGCGTATCTGTGTAACTTTCCAATATGCAGCACCCTTCTACAGCCAGGTAGAGTGCAGCATGTACTGTACGTCTCCCTCCAGCCATCCAGCTCTGCTAACACACCTCACTCCAAAACTGCAATCCTCTAGCATTGGGCCTCCACACAGCTCTGCCTGCCAATGCACCTCAGTCCTGATAGGCTGGTTGTATTTTGGTTCTGAGGCCTGGTCTACACTGGTGGTGGGGGGAAGAGAGAGATTGCCCTGGTGGAGTACCAGAATCGACGAGAGAGCGCTCGGAGGTCATTTTATCGCGTCTAGACTAGACGCAATAAATTGACCCCCGCTGAATCAATCACTGCCCGTCAATCCAGCAGGTAATGTAGACAAGACCTATGTCTTCCCTGATCCGGGGCTACTCGTTGGGATGAACTGAATCAAAGTGCTCAAGTTCCATGTCCAAGTTACTGATTTCAATAGGCTAGGATCAGACCCATATAGAGGGGGTTTTCCACATTGCACATACTCTTCTACCCTTTAAGGTTTTACTTTCCAAGAGTACTTATTCTCATGGTATAACATCACTTACACTCTACAAGGGCAAGAAGAAACAGGGTCACTGTCCACTGCTTTCACCCGATGCAGGTGAAAAGGGCATTTCCCCACAAGCAAGCTCATTTTTGCCCTAATCTGTACAATCACCTAAACCAGCCACACAGATTTTGCTACACAAAATAGGAATTGGGCAAGTTCAGATGTCAAATTAAGAGCCTGATCCCACAACCCTCAAATTGATGGGGTTACGTGCCTGAATACACAGTGTCTGCAAGGATGCAAACTAGGCAGCTGAAATAAATTCCATGAGGAAACTCCCAAATTAATATTTCATTCTCAATTATAAAGGCCTTTCACTGACAAAGGGCTTTAAAATGTAGTTAAACTGGTCAAATCGACTTGTAAATGGGTGCAGAACAAAACTGCTCATGATACCCTCATAATACTTTATTGCCCTATGCCACTAATGTAAGTGCCATCCCAGCTGATGAGAGGCCTCCATAATCTAGTTAGGTTCATTTTTGTAAAATGTATTATTGATGTTGTAAATAGCATAACTACATAGGGAGAAAGCAAATACACACAAATATAGAGAAAAAAAGATTTACCTATACCTGGAAGAATCCTGGAAGTGGATGAAACAGAAACTGATAGGTCAGGAAATTCCAGATCAAAAACGGAGGTGGCTAGGACATACATGGAGGAAAGACCCGAATAACATAACAAGACAGACATTGGACTGGAATCCCCAGGGCAAGAGGTGATGTGTTAGACTATGGATAACACAGAAACACACAACAGAAGCATAGTAGAAAGCTATCAAAATGACGCAGGAAGAAGCTACCCTTAAAGACTGCAGAAGGAGACAGGCAAAGGCGGAAGGCTGTGGTGAAGGCCCTATATTCTGCAAGGAATAAACAGACATGAGAGAAAGAGAGAGAGAGAGAATCCACCTGAGCCAGTTTTTCTGGTCCTAATGCATAGCACATGCTTCACTTTAGCAAGAAAAAGTTGGTTTTAAAATTTATATACAATTGTGGGGGGAGGGGGGGAAGAAGAAAGAGGTTTAAAATTATAGGAAAAAATGGTTAATGAACTCAAACTAGTTTTTCAAAAAAACCCAAATACCTTGGGAGTTTATTTCACAAAGCCTGAAACTCCATTAATACACTAACCGAAACTTTCAAATGGGCCCTAAAAATTACATCTGCAGATTTTATGCACATGCCCTGTTGCACATGCAAAACAAGAAAAGAACAGATATAATCACGTGTTTACCCATAACAATTATTGTTTATTTTTGGTAGTACCAATAATGTGCTAAGCACTTTTCAGACAGATAAGACCTACAAACTCACAATCTAATAATGGGAGTACTTGTGGCACCTTAGAGACTAACAAATTTATTAGAGCATAAGCTTTCGTGGGCTACAACCCACTTCTTCGGATGCATATAGAGAATGCATATGCATCCGAAGAAGTGGGTTGTAGCCCACGAAAGCTTATGCTCTAATAAATTTGTTAGTCTCTAAGGTGCCACAAGTACTCCTGTTATTTTTGCGGATACAGACTAACACGGCTGCTACTCTGAAACCAATCTAATAATGGACAGACAAATACATGGAGGTTATGGGGGGGGGCGGGGGGAGTATCAGATGGGATTTTCAAAAGCATTAAAGTCACTTAGGAGCACAAGTCCCACTGAAAGTCAGTGGAACTTCTGTTCCTAAGTAACTTAAGGTGGTGTTTTTGTAAAAGCCTGTAAGAGACGTAGGAACAGTAGTTCCATTGACTTTCAATGGGACTTGTGCTTCTGAGTGGCTAGGTGTTTTTGAAAATCCCACCTATTATAGAGAGTGGCCAAGGAGGTACTTGAGAAGTTGGGGAACCATGCACATAACTGCCTGGTTTACATACACAAATACTATTTGTATGTGCAAATGCAGATTTTGATCATGCCAAAGTGGATACGCTCAAAAATTTGCAGGCTAAGTCTTAGACCGGGGCTACACAGTGTGTGTGTTTGTTTTTTAATTGCTAAAACTATTTAAGTTAGGATGTGATTTTTTAAACTGATGTATTTATACTGGTACAAATCCTAGTCTGGACACAGGGATACTGGTGCCTTATACCAGCATAGTTTATTCACCTTCCCATATGGGGATGATACACCAGTACAAGCATCTTTATATCATAACTGCATCCACATTAGAGGGGTTGTGGCATTTTAACTAGATCAAGATAATTAAAGTGACACAATTTTTGTGCATAGACAAGGCCTTACAGACCCATTTGAAAATGTGCATCAATATTTAAAACAATCAGCGAACCAGTCCTGAAACCATGTTATTAGGAAGAGCTTAGTGTTATTTAATTACTAGCAAAAGTGTTTCACAAGCAGCCAGTTTGCATACAGCATGAACATGATGTGAGCAACCTACTCTTATATGGAAGCAGGGCCGGCTTTAGACCAATTCCCCTGAATCGGGCCCCGCGCCTAAGAGGGCCCTGCGCCCAAGCCCCGGTAGGGCGTACCGGGGCGGCCCGGCTTCCCCAGGGGGCAATTTAAAGGGCCTGGGGCTTCCAGTAGGGGCTGGAGCCCCAGGCCCTTTAAATGGCCACCAGAGCCCCACTGCTGGAGCCCTGGGGTAAGGCTGTGAGACTCTGGGGGCTATTTAAAATGTCCGGGGCTCCCGCTGCCTCTACCGCCCCGGCCCTTTAAATAGCCGCTGGAGCCCCACCGCTTCCCCAGGGCTCTGGGGGCTATTTAAAGGGCCGGGGCGGTAGAAGCAGGGGAGCTCTGGGCCCTTTAAATAGCCCCCAGAGCCCTGGGGTAGCGGGGGGCTCCGGGGGCTATTTAAAGGGCCAGGGTTCCAGCTGCCTCTGCTGCACCCCCTGCCTGCAGCCAGCCCCACACCCCCTGCTCAGTCTCCAGCCAACCCCTGCCACACCCCCCTGTCTGAAGCCAGCCAGTCCCGCACTCCTCTGTCTCCAGCCCTGCCAACCCCTGCCACACACCCCTGCCTGAAGCCAGCCAGCCCGCCCCACACCCCCCATCTCCAGCCAGCCCTGCACCCCTTGCCCTGCCTGCAGCCAGACCCTACCTCCAGTCAGCCCCTGCCCTGCCTCCATCCAGCCCCATGTCCACTGGTGCCCTGCAGTTCCCAGGGCAGTAACCCTGCACACCTGCTTCAATGAGGAGGGCAGGGAGCAGCTGGGACCCACACATGTGCACACCACCCCCAGGGAGTGGCGGGAACCCACACATGTGAAACGGAGCTCATTAATAACTGATCAACAGCATATATGACGCAATGTACATAATATATAATTTTATTATTTATATAGTTATGGAAAGTAAATAATACATGGAAGAAATGAAAGTCTTTTTTTTTACATTTTTTTTTTTTTTTTGTTAGTCATCCCTGCCGGGGCCCCGCCAAAAATGTTCGAATTGGGCCCCGTACTTCCTAAAGCCGGCCCTGTATGGAAGGGCTCAGAGGAAGCATATATCACTTCAGTATGAAAAATGCAGAGACATTATGTGCTGTTGACAGAGAATTCCATACTGATTCAAAGTGATACTCTCTCTCAAAGAGTGATTCCAACCTGATTTTAACAGATTGATGATGGCAAAATAAACCATGCTACTAATAAAAGGGGATTTATGGTCCTGGAGTTATTTAAAAACAGAAAGGAGGTCAGGAAGAAAGATCACATTGTAAAAGGAAAGCTATTCTGACCTAGTGAATAGAGAGGAGACATTTTGGCCACCTCCTAGGGAGTTCTGATCATGACCACTCAGCAACCTCCCTAGGTGGTGGTTAAAACATCTTGTTTCTATTCATTAGCTCAGGAGCGCTTTCCTTCCACAATAGCTGAGCTTATGAATCCCTCTCCGCCTGCCCCCTGTCACATGCCTGCTTTTCAAATATATTATCTACAAGCAAAAATTCTGGAATCACAGATCAACCAGAAAGAAAATTCCTTGGTTACGTTTTTTCCTCCCTAGCAAAGCTGCTATTGGGGAAATGCAACTGAACCCTGCAGAAGCCAGGAGAACTGATACCGAATTGCGGGGAGGAAAGGTTTACAGGCTGTCTCTCTGGTTTCAGGAGTGTGCATGTTCAAAATGCCTGGGCTTTTCCTGGTAAGAACTGTAATTCAGGGATAGGACAATACAGCTCATTTGTAACTGCCAGCTTTTCCAATACTGAAATTATAATGATTGTGTGTACTATATAGACTTGATTCAGGAAAGCACTGAAAGTTAACCATGTGCTTATGTATTATACTGAGCAGGAATGCTTTCCTGAATTGGGAGCTACATTTATATTATACACACACACATACACACACACACACACACACAGAGAGAGAAATCCATGTTATACATGTTTTAGTTTTATTATTTTATAAAAATGTGAACTGATACAGTATTTTCTAATGGCTCTCAAAGTGCTTTACAATGGTTGATATTTTTATTCTTATTCTATTGACATGGAAACAGGCAGAGTCTAAGGGCAAGATTTTCAAAGGTGTTTGGGTGCCTAAAGATGCAGATAGGCACCTAGTGGGAATGCCCCTGTGCTTAACTGCCATTGATTTCATGGGAGTTGCACACACAGTCACTTGTGAAAATCCCACTAATCACCTAGATACCGCTTTAGGTGCCTAAATACCTTTATAAATATGGCCCTAAGAGACTTATCTTAAGTCTCTCAGTGGGCCAATGGTAAAACCAGAAACAGAATCTAAAGCTTCTTCACTGCCAATCCTATACACGAACCTCTAGATTATGTGGCCTTCCTATAAACTCACATGCACATTATCTATTTAAACAGGGGTGGATAAACTACAGTCTGCGGGCTGGAGCCATTTTAAGCCAGCCTGCAAGCTCCTGCTGGCGAGTGGGGGGATCTGGGGCCGCACAACGCGGCTCCTGGAAGTCACAGCACGGCCCCGCTCCGGCTCCTACGCGCTCCAATGGGAGCTGCAGGGGCGGTGCCTGCAGACGGGGGAGCGTGCAGAGCCGCCTGGCCTCACCTCCACTTAGGAGCTGGAGAAGGGACATGCCGCTGCTTCTGGGAGCCGCTTGAGGTAAGTGCCACTGGGAGCCTGCACCCCATAGTCTCTCCCCATGCCCCAACTCCCTGGCCCAGCCCTGATCCCTCCTGCCCTCCAAACCCCTCGATCCCAGCCTGGAGCACCCTCCTGCACCCCAAACTTCTCATCCCCAGCCCCACCCCAGAGCCTGAACCCCCCAGCCCCCATGCCCAACTCCCTGCCCCAGCCCCGATTCCCCTCCTGCCCTCCAAACCCCTCGATCCCAGCCTAGAGCACCCTCCTGCACCCCAAACCTCTCATCCCCAGCCCCACCCCAGAGCCTGAACCCCCCAGCTCCCAAACCCCACTCCCCCACCCCAGCCCGGAGCCCCCTCCCACATCCTGAACTCATTTCTGGCCCCATCCCGGAGCCTGCACCCCCAATGAGAGGTCTCACCCCATCCTGCACTCCAACCCCAATTTCGTGAGCATTCATGGCCTGCCATATAATTTCTATTCCCAGATGTGGCCCTCGGGCCAAAAAGTTTGCCCACCCCTGTATTTAAGCTTACTTTTATGGTGAAAATACACGTGCTTCAAACATGCTGTATAAATTATGCAATCATGTTGTCAGTGCTCTAAAATGCATCCAGTGGGTGCATTTAAAAATGTCTACTGGTTAGACAGGTATTACCAGTTCTAGCATTACTTCCCCCTCCCCCCCCCACACACACACACTTCAAATGCAAATCTCTCTCAAATGAGGAGGAGGAGGAGGAAACTGTTTAAGTTTGACCACTGAAATAGTAGTTCGACCCGGTTATAAGCTATGGCTGCTTGTGGTACCATAAACCATTCCCTGGCTGCCATGGAAAAGGAATGTTTATGTTGCTTTGTGATGTTTGCTATTGTAGGAATGAGCCCATTTGCGTGAATTTTCTGTCATGTACACAAGATCTGCAATTAGGGTGACCAGACAGCAAATGTGAAAAATCAGGACGGGGGAGGGGGGTAATAGGAGCCTATATAAGAAAAAGACCCAAAAACTGGGACTGTCCCTATAAAATCGGGACATCTGGTCACCCTATCTGCAATATGCCATATGATTTGTAATAAAGGAGAGGAAAGTCCTGACATTTACATATTTGTACTCATTAGTCTGCTCTTTAGTATAGATGTCAGATTTTCTAGAACAAGGTTACTAGCAATGCTGTCATCTGCCTAGCAAACTCCTTACATAAAGACAAGGCACTAAAAAGCACATGGTACATATTCCTAGGACATCACTGTTGAGCAAAAAAGACTTTGCACTTGTCTTTCAGAAAAATACAATGATCAGACAAAATACTATTGCTTTTAAAGCTGTCATTCCTGTTAATGTTCTACTGTAAAAATCACTGCCAGTCAGATCCCTTCATATCAACATTGTTTTCATTAATAGACTACTGAAAACATTGTAGAAAATTTCAATTAAAACATATCTGTGTGTATAAAAATGCTTGGGTCATTGTGCAAGCTGAAAGAGCAGCCATATATGCAAATATTTCACCACATATACAGTACAGATCCAACAGAGGGCACCAGTGCATATACATGAACTAGGCCATGACAATACACACACACACACACACACACACAGAGCATGGGAGTTTGAAAAGCGCTCAGCACTCGGCTTCCACTGAATTCAGAGAGTGGTAAAAAACGCCTAGTGGGAGCAGAGCTAGGCCAACGCTGACTCTTGTGAAAATGTCACCCTTAAAATAAAGATATATGCATAGAAAATGAAAAAAAGTAGCACTCATGTAGCACAGTTGAAAAATAAAGTCACAAAACATCAGGAAATGCAATTATTCAGATTGCAACAGCACCGCTATCTCAGTCACTCAGCACCCTGTATGTTTTGTGAAATACATTTTAGGACATACACTTACATAATCAACAAGAGAAAGAAAATGCTACATGTGCACAAGGTTAACTCTGCAGCACTGCTCTCAGAAACTCAACTTTTGCATTCATGACCTTGTCAGAGCAGAGCCCCACTCAAACCCACAGGGGCCTGAGTGGGTGTAGAGATCCATCAGTACACATCTCATTGTAGGCTCAGAGCTTTTGCTAGTGTTACTGTGCAGCCAGCCTGGATCAGAACCAGAAAATGCACCAAGAAAAAGCAGCATTGACATTTTCCTGACATCCAGCTAATGAAAGGAAGAAGCAACACCAGCAATCACAGGAGAATTTCCAGTCCAGATTTGCTGATACAAGAGGTTCTGAAATATTGGAGAAGCTCCAGAGAAGGATGTCAGCATTTGGGTGCTTTATTCGAATCGAACCCAAACTCAAACATTTCCAGCTTTCTCCAGAGATCAGCAAAGAGAAGCTATTTCCGGAGTTACAGACGCTTCTGGTTGTAAAGATGATCTGATAAGTAAGATTTGGAGAACTCAACCAGCAGTTATTCCTATGGCTATGCCCTGCTTTGTAACTTGACCATCTTTCCCTATGCAAATCCTTTCTTATCAAGAGCTTTGCTGTTTTTCAAGTTTTTCTGCTGCTTGGTTAGGGCCGAAGAGACACAACACCTGCATATGGGCTAAGCTGCTATGGAAGGTCATGGATCTGTATTCCACACCCTTCTCAGCTATTCAGCAGTAACCTCAGACAGGCAAAGGAATCATTTTGCCCTGGGCCACCAGAAATACAGAAACCTCTGGACCAGTGTATCATTCTCTAGAATCATAGAATATCTGGGTTGGAAGGGACCTCAGGAAGTAATCTAGTCTAACCCCCTCTGCTCAAAGCAGGACCAATCCCCAGATAGATTTTTGCCCCAAATCCCTAAAGGGCCCCCCTCAAGGATTGAACTCACAACCCTGGGTTTAACAGGCCAATGCGCAAACCACTGAGCTATCCCACCCCAGTCCCACAGCTTGCCATAAATTTCACTGTCTGCTAGACAGCGCTGCTGAACCCCGCTCACTGATGTTCAGACTCTCTCCTCCCACAAGCAACTCTTCCTGGGGAGTTTGATGGGTTCTGGGTTTGCCCCAGGTGAGCAATGATTCTGCTAAGCCATAGCACTAAAGCAGATGTTACTTACCCTACCCCACCGGGACAGAACCTAGCACTAGTCCCAGGATACTTGCCTCATCTGTTCCCCCTCCCACAAATCACATCCTTAGTACTAGAGTCTTAGGTCCTGATTTTATAAAGATTTAGCTCCATGAGTGGTCTTTACTCATGTAAGCAGGCCTATTGCACTATGTAATCAAATGGACTGCATGCATGAAAAAGGATTTGCAGGATCAAGCATTTGTTGAGCACACAAATAAATAGACTCAATGCACACCATGGTTTTATGGAATTTTTGCACTCATGCCCATCCATTAGGGTGGTATGGAGCCACTCAAAACTGATTTGCCAGTTTCAGGACGGCATTATGCAAAGACAAAGCATGGTTAAGAAAGCAATGTCAAATCAGGTTCACTATGAAGGATGAGGTCTCTTGATGTTTGTAGGTATTATACCATCACCAAATGTTCAATATTTCTTGTATCTCTTCTTCCTGTTTGAAAGGGGGAATTGGATTTGTCCAAGACTCCAAGGAAAAAGGTGTCCTGGAAACATTTACAGAATCATGATGAATACAGACTTAGTAAACGGAGAAAAGGATCAATCCTCTTAGCCACATATTAGCTCCGTTAATATCAGTTTTAACATGTGAGTGCAACTCACTAGTATTAGGCTTTGTGGACAGCCCATGGATATTAAATTTCATATGGGCATGTCTTCTCTGAGGTCCTTTCCACATCAATAACAAATTATCCCATCTAACGTAACAGTGTGCTCTACACCGCCCTCCAGTCCTTGTGTAGGGCATGAAATAAACCATCCGAGTGTACCACTAAGAAATAGTTGCTTTCTCATCCTCTATTCGCCTCCCCTCCCCACTGATGCTTTCTTTGACATGACCAGTGGATATATCCAATTCTTTAATTGAAAGAAATACAGCTGAACTTTCTTCTGCTGGAAATGTGCCAGAGGCTACATCATATGCAACGTCAAAGAATATTGGAAATAATATAGACCTCTGACATTTGTGTTTAATGATTTTGTGTGCCCAAAGGGGGGTTGTTTGGAATCAGAATTTGTCACTGCTGTGAGGAATTAGTCTTCAGTGGCTGGGGCCTTAAGGGTTACTGCAAAGAGATATTAATAAAGCTATGTTTAAACATGTCACTGGAATGTTTTGCTTTAATCTCCTCTGATTCTTTGCACAGCCATGTCCAGAAGGATTCAGTAAGAGATTTCTCAATTTGAGACATAGCAGAGTGAGTAAAAGAGCAATACTCCTGAGATAGCAACAGGACCCTTGCTTAGAACATCTTGCAAGTGAGCAGAGAAGAGCTAAAATGTAACACCATCGTTTATTCACCACAGTTTAGGTTCAACTCTCCCAGCCACTGCCCAGACACACAGGATGACTATTAGCTCCTGACAAGGAAATTAAAATAAATATGTTTTTAGTTATATAAATAAGAAGAGAATAAGGAAGTTGTGGATGGAAAGGAGATTAAAGATGATCTAGGTATAGCCCAAAAATGAAATGAATCCTGTGCCTTGGTTTTCAATAAAGATGGCAATATGGAACATGGGCAGAATGGCTGATGGAAATGAGTGTATAGAAATGGAAATTACCACATCTGAGGTGGAAGAAAAACTTGAAGAGTTTAATATGCTCAAACTGGGGGGAATTGGATAATCTACATCCCAGAATACAGAAGAAACTGGCATATGAGTTTGCTAGTCCACTAGTAAGGATTTTTAATAAATCTATCTATCTATTAAGGGCTAGACTGGATATGACTGGAGAATAGTTAATGTTGTGCCTATATTTAAGAAAGGAGAAAAAAAGTGATACTGGCAATTACAAATCAGTTAGACTGACCTCAGTCGTATACAAGGCTTTAGAACAAATTGTGAAGGAAAGAATAAATTAAATTCATGGAGGTGAACAGTAAAGGGGATATAATGCAACATGGGTTTGCCAAAGGTAGATCGTGCCAGACTTACCTGATTTCCTTCTTTGACAAAATAACTGCTTTTTTTAGTTAAGGGAAATGCAATATATCTAATACACTTGGACTTGAGTAAAACTTTTAACACAGTACCCCATGCAAAATTATTGTTAAATTAGAGAAGATGGGGATTAGCACAAGAATTGTATAGTGTATAAGACAATACGTTGTGCTGAAAGGTGAACTATCAGACTGGAGGGAGGTTGTGAGTAGAGTGGAGTGGAGTCCAGGATTGGTCTTGGGACCAATCTTACTCAATAGTTTTATTAATCACCTTGACATAAAAAGTAGCAGTGCGCTAATGAAATTTGCTGATGATACAAAGTTGGGAGGTATCATCAATATATAGGAGGATCAGAATCTTATACCGGAAGATTTGAATGACCTTGAAGACGGGAACAGAAGTGGGATGAAATTCAATTAGTACAAACTGCAAGATCATGCACTTAGGATCTACTTAGAATTTCTGCTACTAGCTGGGGGCTCATCAGTTGAGAGGGAGAGAGAGACCTAGTTGTGTAGATTGATCACATGTGACTATGAGCTTCCCGCGTGATGCTAAGGTGCACCGGCAAGGCATTTCTAGGAGAAAAGCAGAAGTATTAATGCCACTGGACAAGGCAATGGTAAGACCTCATTTGGAATACTGTGTACAATTCTGGTCACCCATGTGTTCAAAAGAAATGAATTCAAACTTGAACAGACGCAGAGAAGAGTTACTAGGATGATCGGGGGAAAGGAGGACCCATCTTACAAGAAGAGACTGGAGGAGTTTAGCTTAGCAAAAAGAAAGTTGAGGGGATGTGATTGCTCTCTATAAATACATTGGAAACACCAGGGAGGGTGAAGAGCTATTTAAACCATGTTGACACAAGAACAAATAGATATAAACTGTTGGGGTTGCTTGTGAAGCGAGAGGGTAGGGCTCAACAAAACTGAGGCTCACATACAGTTTGCATTCTATTTTCCTAAAAGCTCATGCTTCCAGGTTTCAGCTGGCCACCTCTAATGGTCAGGAAGGGATTCCCCTTGCCCACAATGTATTCTGGGAGGGAGGTTGGTCTCTTTCCTCTGAAACATCAGATATAGCCATAGCTGGAGATGGGACACTGGACAGGGTGGTCCAGTGCTCTGAGATGGCATTAAGCAATCTCACAAGTGCTTAGCTGGCTGGTTCTTATTCACATGCTCAGGGTCCAACTGATCACCATATGTGGGGTTGGGAAGGAATTTCTCCCCAGGTCAGATTGGCAGTGAGCTTGGAGGTTTCTCCCCCTTCCTCTGCAGCAAGTGGTCATTTGCTATTGCAGGGGCCCCAAGCATTCGTGGACCTCAGTCCCTCCTATTTTCTCCCTGTGGCACATCATAGTCTAGTTTCCTGCAGGCATGGGCGGTGGGTATAATAGGCCAGGACAGGCCCCCTGTAAAGCGTTTTCAATATTTGATTCTTCCAGCACATTTCTGTTCTCATTATCAATATAAATAAAAAAATAAATTAATGGAGATATTCTATCTCCTAGAACTGGAAGGGTCATCGAATCCAGCCCCCTGCTTTCACTAACAGGACCAAGTACTGATTTTGCCCCAGATCCCTAGGTGGCCCCCTCAAGGACTGAACTCACAACCCTGGGTTTAGCAGGCCAATGCTCAAACCACTGAGCTATTGCACCCCCCATTATTGAGTTTAATGTCAGTGTTTACATAGGGATGGTTTTCAAGCTCTCTGGTCCTTACTTGCTCAAGGAGGGACTTCTTGTTTTTCATTTTTTCAATCATTTCTTTAAAAAAAAAAAATCGTTTGTGCAATTCTGAAGTTTTTCTAAACATCAATTTTTTCACTTTTTCAAAAAAATTAGCAATTTTTAAATTTTATTTAATTAAAAATACCAAAATATTATCTAAACCTTTCATTTGCCAAAAAACTGGGTCTCAGGTCAATGTAAAATGTTGATAACCAGTTTGATATTTTTCCACTTAAAAAAAAGTGAAAAAATTGACAATGTTGATAATTTTCCCATGAAAATTGTGTTTTTTAAAAAAAGCATTTTTGATTAAATCCTTTGAAAAAATTAAAACACTTCTAATTGTCTGAAGTGTTTTTGCTGCACACTTTTCAAAAGTAAACAAAGGTGGAACTGACCAGACACTAAACACGGACATTATCACAGATGGTCCAGTTTGTCCCTGCGATCTGCACTGATATTTCACAAAGATGCATCCCGAAGCTACAGCAATTATCCTTAAAATGAAGAAATGTGGCAGTTGTTAAGGCTTCATCCAGGCTCAAAAGTTGTACCATTTTAATTATACTGATATAGGTAATGCAGCACAACTCCCCTAGCATGGCTGGAGTAACAGCAATGTAATGTGCTTATATCAATATACCTTATTCCTTTGGGTAATAAGGTGTAAGGCACCTTTACACCAGTATAACCACATCCACACTAGGAGATGTTCTGATATAATAAAATCAGTAAAGGAAAGAAAAATCACCCCACTAACCTAGTTATACCAGTATAAAAACCTGTGTGTAGAGCAGGCCTCCAGGTACATCTACACTACAAGTGCTACAGCAACACAACTGCAGCTATACCACTTCCTACAGTGATGGAAGGGTTTTTATCATTGCTGTAGTAATCCTCCCCATGACAGGTTGTAGCTAGGCTGATGGAAGAATTCTTCCATGGACATGCCTGCATCTACAGTGGGGGTTAAGTCAACCTAACTACCGTAACCTCACGCAGGGCGTGAGTTTTGTGAGAGATGTGGCTAGGTCAACCAACGTTTTAGGTGTGGACAAGGCCTCAGAAAACCATTTGGGGTGACTTTCACCCTGGAAGAGATGACCTGAAAAGGCCCTTTATACACTTAAGCCACCTATGAGGACTATTGAGCTTTGCATGCGCAGATGCAGTGGTTGTGAACCCTTTGTGAAGGAGGACTGTGGAGGAACAGTACCCCATATATTCCATCTTACATGCAGGAAAGGGGCAGCACTACAGCCCATAGCCTGCAGGTAGGTTTTGAGGTTGAAGTCCATTCCCCGGACTACAGTCCGCTCCCCACTCAATACCTGCTTTGTACAGAGAGGGGTAAATTGCACCCTTGATCCATAAGGAACCGGAGCATTTTGTTCACAGGAGGTTGGAGCTCTAGCTCTGCAGAGGCACAGCTCTGGCCAGAGCTAAGTTACCCTTCCCCCTTAATCAAGTTTGAAATGTGGGTTTAACGGAGCTATGCCTGAGAACGACATCTGAAGGGAAATGTGCCACTGACGCTCTCGCCTGGACATTTGCAAGGACAGAAATCTATTGGTCTGAAAACGACAACGTTTGCTGAAAAGCTGTGCCTTGCTGTAGTAGCATTTATAGCTCAGGAATGAAGGACCGCACGCGCACACATATTTTCTTTCAGTGTCTGCTTTTTTGTCTGCTGCTAATACCAGTTGGGTGTGGCAAGGAAGAGACCTGTCTGAGAAAGGGATAGGATTACAAGAGTCAGACAACACTATTAACTCTTTAGTGGCTGAACGCACTAAAATAAAAATTGTGGTATTTGTTTCACTCCAGACAACAGATTTTAAAAACAAACAGAAATCGGTGGTTGGGATGACCGTTTTTTAGCTTTCAAAAATGAGAGTGATGCATTCTGTTGCTGAAGGGGGAACACTTAAGAATCTACAGTAATAAGATCAATAAAAGGGTCCACAGTTTTCTATTCTTAATCTTTTTTCCAGGCTCTTAAGGGCATCTTTAAAAGAGTCACTAACAGACACGTTAATTGATTTATAAGTTGATCTGATTTATTTTTGTACATGTAATTGATTTATTGAGTTACTGCTCTTCTTTTGCATTTCAAGTGCCTCTTACATGCAATATATTGTGGTAGCTTTGCACCTACTTCACCCCTTGATAGATGGAGGTACTTCACTTGATACCAAAGGTTTCAGAATAGCAGCCGTGTTAGTCTGTATCCACAAAAAGAACAGGAGTACTTGTGGCACCTTAGAGACTAACAAATTTATTAGAGCATAAGCCTCCTGTTCTTTTTGATACCAAAGGGCATTTTTGCAATATGAACTGACAGCAGTGCATGGCCAGGTAATAGAAACCCTTGCTGACTTGCCCTTCCCACCCCAAACAGGTTAAGGATCTGTGACAAATCTATCTTTTCCAATGAACATTTGAAATGGAATTCTGCAGAGGCGGGAGATGATGTTATGGGAAATATGGACTAGAAATTTTGAAGAGACTAGAGAGGAAATTGCATTACTAACCTCAGTAGCTGCATACTGATTTGAAAGGGTTAAATATCAACAGCAAATGAGCAGGTGAAATCATGAGATTTCACCACCATTGATTCAGAGTCTAAACCTTAGCCCTGATTCAACCTCAAAGCAAAACCTTCCCTTAAACCTAATCCAGATCCTGATCTGAGCACCTGCTAGGTTCACCACTGCTCTAACAAAGGCTACACCTTCACTGCCAAAAAGAGTGTTCTTACAGAGAGAGCTCATTTGAGTTAGATCTCTCGTTGCAAAATCCTACCAGAGACAGGTAGTTTTTTACCTTTGTGTAGCTAGTCCAGGTCAACAATATGGGCTTACCTCGACTAGCTACATTGAGCTAAAAATTACAGTGCCTTGTATCCACGAGGAATTTACAGCAAGGTGGCTAACAAGTCTATTGGCTTCAGTGGAGTACCCAACTTCCGTGGAGTTACACCAGAGATGAACTTGTCTCAAGGTCTGCCAGTTGGCTAGGGCAAGTCCGTAAAGGGTTTAAAAACCTGCATAGGACCATTTTCAACTGGATCCTGATATGACTGGGAATGTGTGATAGTGTCACAGCCTACTGCAGCACCTTAAAATTAGAGAGACAAATTTGAGGGTGGGGGTGATGTGCTCCAACTTGTTTGAACATGTAAGAAGCCTAGCCATTACGTTCTGCACAAGCTGACGCCCCTGGGAGCTGGAACCCGGGGAAGCCAGAGAGAAAGGCGGTAGAGGAGTCAGGGAAAGAATTCTCAAAGTCATTCTTATTTTGCAGGGCATCGTCACTTCTCCCTGATGCTGGAAATAACTGAAGGTGAATATAGTTAATCCTATGGAACACACACACACACACAAACAAAAGCATATGACTGTTCTCAGCCCCAGCTTATTCCAGTTCTGGTCTCTTGCCCTTCCCAAGTACAGTCACAGTCCCATTACCTTTAAACCAAGATATCCCCAGGACCCCAAATCTTGATCTCTGGCCTTGTCCACTGTAATACTCCTCATGCAGCAAACACAGCCTTATGGTTCAAGCCTTGCGGCAGGGCAGCACCAAGCGCGGAGGACAGCTTGGTGACAAGGATAGCAGTGGACAGGGGCAGCGGCTGTGCCCAAGGGACAGCTCAATTTAAAAGATAAAAATCTACAGCTTATGCTTGAGATCACCGCAGCGGCATCCGGCAGCATGAAGAGCCACGTTGTTGCTTTTCCTATACATAGTTTAGGCAACTGATTAACAAGCATGGATGGAACATAAATATCCAGGTTGGGATTGTTGTAAGTGATGGGTGAGCCACTTCACAAAATAAAAGCCGGTCTCACTCTTGACCCAAAATTCTGATTCCAGCCCCCTACACACACACACACACACAATTCAACTCATGAATCCTGCACAATCCCAGATCCAAGTAATCCCAAGTTTTGGGGCAGTTCCAATCCAAACACTATAGCTCAGATCTCTATCTCAATCATTTTTAAATTGCAAATATATCCTGGGACTGGAAGCAACCCCCCCCCCCTCCCCCCGAAATGAAAGTTGTTGCCAGGGAACGACTTAGCTGACCTGAAGCAGGTGTGAGAAATCTCATCACAGAGCCTGCTTTTACAAGACTGGGAAGCCAGTTTTGCAGGTTTTAATAGTTTGGACAAGGAGCCAAATTTCTGGGGGCCCAGCCAAACTCCAAAGCTTTACAGGATCTCCCACCACTAATCAGGACACCAATCTACTGCTTCAATACGGAACCCATGGGAGAAATTGGGGAAGGTTACAGTTGTGTTTTAGTACATTTGGAGGAATTTCACGGGGAACATTCACTATTATTCACTTCAACCCAATATAAAAAATGGAGCACCACAAGCACTGTGGGTTGAAGTCACTAAGAAGAATTCTAGAGCAGCAAATGGATCTCTCTTTTCCCTACATTGACTGCAAAGTTGGCCTTAGAAATCCAGCTAGTTCAGGAGAAGAGGCCAAAAGAGCAGCTCTTCATTACACAAGTTCAAGTTAAAAAGAATCTCAGCACTAGACCGGCCATATAATGGCATAATCACAAATACCACAACCCTGACTCTGCATGAATACAATACATTTAAAGTAGAAGTGGCAAAGTGCTTTACAAACTTAGGCTATGTTAACACTTGGAGCTAGGGATGCGATTCCCAGCTCGCACAGACCTACTCACACTAGCTCGCACTGAAATACCCTGTAGTGTAGCCATGGTAGCTCGCGCAGTGACACTGGCCAGTCGCCCTGAGTACATACCCAGAGCCTCCAGGCAGGTTTGTACTCAGTGCAGCTAACCTATGCACACAATTAGGTCCCAAGTAATGGTGTTTAGTACATATACACAAACATACAAGGCCCAGCTCTGGTGCTCTGGCTGGCTGGTTTCTGGCAGCTTCTAAAACACAGAACATGGTGAACACCACTAGATGGCTCAAACAATTTAAATGGATACTACCCAGTTCCTATACGGTTCATTAAGTCTGTTCCCCTACCTGCTAGCCCTGCCTCCCCTAACAGAAATCCAGAGCAATAATACAATAACTGTTTCTTTGCTCTTTTTCCCCTTGTGTTAACTTTAGTTCTTCAAAACCAATTTTTGGAAAGAAACGGGGCTAAAATTTTCATTTGTTTCGAAGTGCCCTTCTGTGCGTACCCAGCTAGCCATGCAAATCCATGATGCATGCACTGAGGACTGTGCTTCCGCATGCCTAGATGCTCATGAGTAACTTACACCCAGACAAGGAAGACAGAGCTGGTCAGGGAAAAAAATGTTGTGCAAAGTAATTCAAAAGAACTGAACTAGCTCTACAGTTGGTCAAAAAACAAGAGAAATTTCAACATTTTCCAAATTTGATTAAAAAATTTCAAACGGCTTTACTGGGACGGGTTGCAACTAAATCAGGTATGCTCAATAGATGCGTGCATGTTGCAAAATTTGGATTCAAGTGTCTAACTTCTGTTACTGAGAATAATATATTTATACACATGCATCCACCCTAGCCACACTATGGCAGATTTATTTTTAAGTAGGGTGCTTCTTTTGTATTTATTTATTAATTAAACCACTTGGTTTTTTTAATAGAGGCTACTATAGGGGAATGTAAGACTAGCAGGATGCTAGAGACTAACAGAATTTCAAGGTGTTCAGAGCCTGGCAGGATCAGGCCACGTATACCTAATTGTTAAATCCTATTAATGTGAGAGATGCAAGCAGGATCTGGCCTGTAACTGGTAAATGGCATTTTATAGTTGAAGTGCACTGATAATCATAGAAGTGTAGGGCTAGAAGGGACCTCAAGAAGTCATCAAGTATGCTGAAGCAGGACCAAGTAAACCTAGACCATTCCTGACAGCAGGTGTTTGTCCAACCTGTGCTTTAAAAATCTCCAATGATGAGGATTCCCCACTCCTCACCTCCTGGAAGCCTATAACGAAACCTTAACAATTGTCGCACCACAGCAATATAGGAAAGATAAGCATTTTAAATGAGATAATAATGTTTATATTAGAACAGTGGTCACACCAATATCAGTGGAAGTTATGAACAAAAAGTAAATGAATCCCTAACATGACTCTAAATAAATGTCTAAGAGATACACCTACCGTTTGTCTTCATATCTGCCTTGTGAGCTGTAGTTTCTGTTTGTATTAAGGTTTCATTTAGTTCCCAAATCATCAATTATATAGAATTGCTACTGTCTGCTATCTGAATAGGAAGCAATAGCTGGATCTGCAAAAAATTTCTTAAATCACTCTGCTCTCAAGTGGTAGGGGAGGAAAGCCAATTTAAAGATGTGGCTGCACATCAGGGACTTAAAATCAGCATAAATAAGGTCTATTAAGGGACTAATCCCACTGAAGTTAATGGGACTACCTACGTGAGTAAAGGATTATACATGGCCCTCTGGTGGTAATTTTTAAGAAAGTGACATGGTGCTGTTCTCATTGCTGTTTGAAGCTCTTGTAGTTTGAGGGGGGAGTAGGGTAGAAGATTTTTCTCTTGCTTGCAAAGCAATAAATGAAAAGTTCCCCTGAAGTGCCTTCTGCCAAACCATTCCCTGCTTCCCACCCACAAATGTTGCAGATGAGTTTCAGCAGCTCTGAGCCCCATCTCCAGCAGTAGAGAAACTCTCAATTTTATGCAGAATGAGAGCCATAAATCAGTTTAAACCTGAAGCAATCTCAGTTAGTGTTTCCTATGAGCCTAGTACGCATGTAGATAATACATAGATATTTATTTCATTATACTCCTGAGGCTTAATCATGCAAGCTGTTGAGCACCCTCAACTCCCCTTAAAGTCAGTTGAATTGAGGATGCTCAGTGCCTCGAGAGAGAATGCAAGTACCTTGCAGGATTGGGCCCTATCTTTGAAATCAGGTAAGGAAATCGTACAGCAACATATTTTAATTCTGCCCTGAAGAGTTTTACCGAACCTCCTCCACGTCCTGACCCCTTAAAATGCATCTCAACATATTGGTGACTTTTCCAGATCTTGTTTTAATTATCTAAGTCAAGCTGAAAAGCTTTTGGAATTCCTTTTTGTGGAACACTCTGTACTTGGGGGGCCTCAGCTGGATATCATGGGTTATGCAACCAACAGCTAAAGTTATTGTTTTCAGAAAGAAATTGCATGAATCTCATTAAATACATCGTTGATCAGGATGTCTCTAAAACACCATTTGGATCCAACCCTATTGTCCTAGGAAGGACCGCTTGCCCTCATTTCTGACTCAGTCTTAAGCCAAACTATTGTTTAGATTTAATTAGTTTCATATTGGGTTGTAGCATCATGTTGAAACTGACATTCTCCTTAAGACGTATTTAAACGTTTGGGTATTTTTTTAAACCGGAAGAGGGCAGCAATTTTCCTAACAAGAACAAAAACACAGAACATTAGTTTAACAGGTTTGACAAGATACAAACAATCCAAATGGCATTAGACTCACAGCAATGCAGTCTGGAAATGGGAGTGGGGGGGAACGGAGAGGAGCCTACAAACCAAGAAAAAGATTTCTCATTTGTTAACAGGCCATTCAAATGGCAGGTGTTTAAATATTTCAGGCTTTCTTGGCCAGTTGGCTGAAGTGAAATTTAACATCTGTTATCAGTTTAATACCGATATATCCTTTATCAGGGGATCACAGTCCACATTATTAAGTGGATAGATAATTTAACAGGTTATTTCTTCCCCCTCCCTGTGATTTACAATCCCAAGTGAAACTGGTACTGGAGGTTCTTTCACTTTACCAGACCAATCAACCTTCAAGCAAGATCAACAGACACTGAGGGTGTCATTTTTACCTACTATACATCTCCTGTTGAGTGACCTGTTAGTGATTGTGTAATTCTCCCACACTGCCCTTGCTGCTATTGTCCTCTGTTTACACAATTTTCACTAGTGTCTCCTCACAAACAAATAATCTATTGGCAAAAGAGGCTTGTTCACTAGCATTAGAGATCATGAGCGTAATGAAGGAAGAAAGAGAGCATGGTCACCTGAACTTTACATTTCCCCTGTAGCATCATTGCTTCCTGTTGAAAGGAAGAGGAAAGTGGCAGGCTGCATTCATGGTCGCTGAGTTTAGTAACAGGCCAAGACCCCCGTCACCGCTAACCGCCCATTCACAGTAGACACTCCAGGATGAGGAGCTCCGATGATCTATAGCAAAACTCTTTAGTGATGGTCTTACTTTTTAAACCTTTGGCTCCCTGCAGAACTGAAACCCATGAATTTGCAGGAAATAGCTGTGCACATCTGTCTTCATCTACCTGCCCCAATTACTAAGGGAGGCAGGTTCCCTTCGCACCATCCTACAGTCTCTTCAGTTTGATACGCCCAAATATAACAAAGTCGCTATCAGGTGGCTGAAGATTATAATGTTGGTGAAAGAAGTTATGGGAATAAGGAAGCAGTACATCTGCTGCTTTTGGTGTTCTCCTAAAGCATAATTGCCCCTTGCATTATTCTGTTCTAGGGTACAACTGACACCATCTCTAGATTTGGTATTACGAGTCATCATTTACCCACAGGAGAAAAGCAAGAATATTTGGAATGATGGACAAACATTTGCAATGTGCCCGGTAGGCAGAATGTCTGTCCTTTAAGCTTGGAAAAAGAAGACCCTAACAAATTCCATTTGAAGATGGGATATTTCTGGATTCCAAACTGCTCTTTTACTCACTATTTTCTCTCCTTGCCAATGAGGGGCAACCTGTCTGAGGCTCAATACTAATGTGACATAGTCAGAAGGCCTCAGATTGATACAAAGCCTATTTGTTAGATGCCCAGCCATGGCCACCTGGATTCAACATGGTTATCTTAATAGGTGTTTGTTGCTTAGAGTGATCCAGAGAGGGTGAAAGATCATCTGATTGACATTTGCTCTTAGGAAAGACTGTTTTGCTACTGCTGCTGAAAGATATGACAGGGCTCGAAAAGATTTACTGCAGGGATGGCAGACTGAATTGGGCCGTAAGTTTTCCACATTTTTACATTTGTTGAAGAAATCAGTGATAAAGGTGACAATCCACGAGCTGAGATTTCTGACTCTCCATTCTAACTATGCACACACAAATATGATTTAATGAATGCTCACCTTAGTATCACAGATGATAAAACCAGGCGAAAGGAAGAAGGGGCTGACCCACTTGCTACACATCTGCTACAATTCATTCAGCACAGCGTAAAATTATTCACAGCTGCACAGGTACAACATTATTGTCCAGTCAAGACTATTTATTGCAAAGAAATTTCATTGCTTCTTACACAGGTGGACTGCAAGCAGTTGCAGTTCGATATATGCAGATAATGGCCTGTGCTCATAACACTGGTAATATACTATAGGGCAGGTCCTCAGCTGGTGCAAACTGGTGCAGCTCCATTGATTTCAATAGACGATTTGTCCCTGTAGCCTCCTCTTCTCATACTCTGAAAAGTCTGGACACTGATTTTTCTAATACAGATGCATGGATCTCTTTCTTTAGCCCCTAGATCCCTTAATCCCATTTGGTTATTTGAATTTAACTTCCCATTTGGTCTCTGGATATGACAAATTTATTCTATGTGTTTGATTATTTGTTTTACGGTGACCAGATAGCAAGTGTAAAATATCGAGACAGGGGGTTGGGGGTAATAGGTGCCTAGATAAGAAAAAAAACCCAAAATCGGGACTGTCCCTATAAAATCGGGACATCTGGTCACCCTAATTTGTTTTGAACAAGTAGTATTATGAATTTATCCCCTTCGTTAGTGATTAGTGAACAGTTTGGAAAACAATGCTGATTTCTGCAAATATCCTTATTTATATGTATTCAATATGGATATTGGTATTTATATGTATATTTGGTATTCATAATTTGTGTTCTGTGCTGGATCACCTAAATTAGGTAGGATAGTTGGTGCTTTTGGACTGGATGGCAAACTTTTTAAACAGGGGCCTAATGAATAATGAAATTTCAGAATAAAAATGTTGGATAAATAAATAAATTCTGAAATTTATGAAAATTTGGAGCCCTGTAAACATTTTCATAGATAGTTGGTATCTGCATACCTGCAGATTATGAAGACTCTGATTCACATGTAACAGCAAACTGAACTCAAAGCATTTTTATTCATAACAATATTAACCATGTTATTTTTTTAAAACTGTTCCACCAGATCTAATTGCCATTAAAATAAACTTCACGTCACCTCTCTCATCTTTCTCCTCCTGAAAGATGCAAAAATATGAGGTAGAGGATATCACTGGAAAACAAAAATTGGTCAATTTTTTTTTAAATTATATTTCAGCATAACCGTCATTTTTCCACCTCTGTTTGAAGTTGTGGGTTTGTTTGGCTTGTTTTCTATTCAATACTTGAATAGAATGGTTTGAAAAAATATTAACATTTGAAATATTAGATGCACATTTTTAACCAGCTCTATTAAACACTTTTGCATTAGGACCCAGTTGCAATTTTTCAAAATTTTGAAAAAAAGAAGATTGACAAATTTGACAAAGCCTTCATAAGATTTTTCCCCATTGTTCAATCAACCATAGAGCTGGGTGAAAATGTTTCACTTTTTGACATTTTAAAATTCTGAATTTTTAAATTAAAAAGAAAATTTGTGAAAAAAAATATTTTTTCACCACCTCTAGTTTGCAGGAACAGAAGGTGAGTTTTAAAAATATTGGAATATAGCATTTATCTTGATCAGATCAATGTAGTAAGATGCTTCATGATACATTTGTTAACAGAATAAACAAATTACAAAGAAATAAGCATTTTACATCAGAAGTGGTAGTGCAATGTTCATCCCAATGCGAAACCCTAGTGGCCAAGTTAAGATTGTTCTGATACAGACGGATTACTTGGAGAATAAAGATAGTAACCTGTTTTATATACCATGACTTTGGTAGCATACAAAAACCATTTACAGTGCCATCAGAAAAAACAGAGAAAAGAAAATACAAGGTTGGTCTGGGTCGAAGAATTATGTAATATGACTCCATCAGTGGTGGAATTCATTGCTGAGTTTAAATACACCTGGGTACCTAAGCACATGGGTAAGAAAATTAGATGTTCTTCTTAGTCTATCTATGTCTATTGCCAGCATTTTACATAACAGGACAATGGATCTGGGAATGATCTCCCTTGTTGGTTTTTGTTGTTATGAGGGATGGGCAAATTAGTGGTTACAGCAAGAAGCCATCCACAATTTTTCTTCTAACTGGAAGTGAACCCAACAGGTTTTGAGGTCTGAAAAAATTTGGTTAGATTTAATTTAAAAAAACAAACAAAACCCACGCTCAGATGACTTTACCGGTTTCCTCCAGGTCATTTCATTCTTCGTGCCACATTGTACCTGCAGGGCCGCCTGTGGCAACTCATATAAGCTGAGACTGCATCTTCGCTCTAAACTCACAACCAGCAACCAGGCTGTCAGTTACATCCATTTTACCTGCCTCCGGCAAGAAAGCAAGGGTAGCGTTCTTTTGAAAACATCAGACAGTACCTTTTAATTAACTGCAGCAGTCACTTTTGGTTTTCTTAAACAAATTAGGCAGGGGAAGGATAGATGATACTGTATTGTTTTCCCTTCGGGGAATGGAGGGTAACTAGCAAGCCTGCCAGGGAGCAAAGACTGGAGGGCCAGCTTTCCCTAGGCGATCAGCTGAAATAGTCACGCATTTGCTTTAGGATATAAATCAGCGGGGGTTAAAATCAAAAAAGCAAACTCTGAACAAGAATTTTTTGAAGTGTGGTACAGGCAGCAGTGACCTCACCAAGCAATAGGTGACTGGCCACTGGCTAGGGCTCAATTTGGGGAAAGACAGGGCCAGATTGTTTAGCTTGTGGAGTCTAAGCAACAATTTGGAAGATCACTGCCAGAATGTGAGAAGGTAGCTGAACACATCCAGCATCCTTCAGGAATACAACTGGCAGCATAGGGTGCAGAAAGCATTATACAACTTCAGTATCTGCTGGTTAACCAGAGAATGGTCCTTTTTTCCCCAACATATTTTTCCTGTTATCAGAGTACCTAGGAGTTCCAGTCATGGACCCCCTTGTGCTAGGCACTGTACAAACACAGAATAAAGTAGATGGAAAACTGCTAGGAAGGGACTTATGATTGAGTTGCTTTGTGCTGTGCCTAACTACTGACTGCTACATAGTATTTTCAGTTTCAAAATTATAGGGAAAGCAGCCAGAAAATGACTTGCTTTCTGTTCAATACTTGCTTAGACACCACAGTGATAGGTGCCTTTAAACAGCTAAAATAGAGTTTACATAGTTCAAAAGGAAAATGCAGAGTCTGGGCCCTGTTCTCTGCCACTGTCATCTGGAAATCTCCCCCACGGGATTATTTTCCTGAAAATACAGAAAAAGTGTGTAAACTGGTGACATGAAACACTTCAAAGTAAAGCAAACAAACATGGGACTCACTGGGGAATCAAAAACATCATGATACTACAATACTAGCAGTTAATTTTTCAGTGCCTCAGGCTTCTTGGCAGAGCGTCACAGTAAAATCGTCTAGGCATGCAAGATCAACTCATATCTGTTTTCTTATAAAGTCCCATCCTCTCAGAGTGGAGGCCTTTTACACCTTCATGGGAATGCTGTTCTCCAGTCAATGCTGAATGGGGGAGTTGGAAGGGAACCCTACGAACCTTCCCACCCTTTCATCCAGTGTGGATTACCAGAAGCCAAGGCCGGCTTTAGCGTTTTTGCCACCCCAAGCACACAAAAAAAAAAAAAAAAAGCTGCAATCGCAAGCGGCGGCAACTCTACCACCGCTTCAATCTACGGCGGCAATTCGGCGGCAGTTCCTTCGCTCCGAGGAGTGATGGCCCCGCCGCCGAATGGCTGGACGTGCCACCCCCCTCTTCATTGGCCGCCCCAGGCACCTGCTTGCTAGGCTGGTGCCTGGAGCCGGCCCTGCCAGAAGCATCCTAACCGTGCTGTACAAAGTGTGAATGTGCCAAAGAACAAAGTCCCTAAAACAAAATCTTGCAGTCTAAATGCTCAAGTCAGTAGAATATCAAACAATATATGACAGAACAAGGACAGAATGGGCTTTTCTAAATAAAATGTATTTATTAGAGTGAAATTTACTCCTGTGTGCAGAGGGCTAGAACAAGGCCCATGAAGAACTTAAATCCCACACTAGGGCTCTGTGTAGGGGCTCATTTCACCCTTATATTTTATAGGGTCAATTTTGTACTCTGGGGAAAATCCTGGCCCCATTGAAGTCAATGGGAAACTCCGATTTCCCTTACTGGTCCAGGATTGCACCTTATACGCTTCACAGTAATTAAATTGACAGTAGCTTGAATGCTTCTCGGAACAGGTGAGTCTTGCTGTCAGAATTGTTTCATATGTTTACTTAGATTTAACTATGGTGCCTGCTTCCTGAATATAAACAGCAAGCAACATTATCCTATCAATTAGCTTTTCTTTCCAATTGGTTTCTCAACCAGGAAAACAAGTGTGACTTCAGTCTTTGTAGAAACCATTAATATACGGAAGAGTATGGGAGACAAATTGTATCGGTGGAGGTGTCAGTCAGTGGAGAAACGTAAAGGGAAAATTGCTCTAAGTTTAAACACAATAATAAAGGCTGCAGTTGAAGCTCACTCTGCTCTGATTTCATGGCCAGCCATCGGACATTTATTAGACTGTACCAAGAACTATTTGTATCAAAAACTTTCCCCCAGAAGGATATTGAAACCATTTGCATGACTTTAGTCAGCTGGCTGAAAAGCAGTTTTTGAACAGCTATTTAAAACAAAAAACAAACAAACAAGAGATTGGCTCATTGGAAGGGGTTTGTGTTCCCTGAGGAAAAACAAGTCTGGCATCCATTTCAGTGACAGCAATTTTTCTGTAGGATCCTGAGATTATCAGCTTTTGTGATCACACAAGGCTCATCGCATCTTTGCACGAAACCCACAGCTCGCAAAGCTACATATTTCAAACGCTTAGATGGAAATTGGGAATAAAACTTGGCCCATTCAGATAGAACAATCCTGTTAATACAGCAACTGTTCCAGTGCTTTTGTGTTGTTAAATAAAGTGTTTGCAAGGGTATGATCTTAAGAAGCCCTGAGACCTGTCACTTCCCATTAACTTCTGGGAGAGTTGAGGGCACTTGTCATATTGCAGGCAGTGCTCAGCACCTGACAGGATTAGACCCTAAACCCTATTAAAATATTAAAACTGAACAATTCTTGAGCCCGATTTTCAAAAGGCCTCAGCACCCACAAATAGCTCCAGGTTTTCTAAAGAGTTCAGCGTTGTTCTCAATGGGAGCTTTCGGGTGCTTTGAAAATCTGGCCCTAAATTACCCCTTGCACCATTTAAACCCCTGGGATTTGTTTGGGTATGTTTGCTCCTGTGAACAAGGTTGGCATCCCAAAATCCAAGCTATTTATTTCCCCACCTGAGCTGTATTCCAAAAAGCAAAATTTAAAATGTGAATTGTACTCCTAGTTAGACCACATAACCACATGTCCTCATCAATGTTACCTTTATGCTCTTTCCCCAAGTCCCTCTAACATTTGTTACATCCACTTATTTCTTGTCTTTATTTAGCTTGCGAACACCTCTGGTGCAAGAACTGTCTCTTAGTATCTGTTTATATAGCATCTAGCACAACAGGCTTTAATCTGATCAAGGCTTTGGGGCATCGTTGTTTGTTTGTATTACAACAACAATGGGATATGGATTTATTTCATAGCTATTGCCACAAGCAATCATTGTCTAGGTATTATTATCTTTTATTAAACCAACTTCTGCTGGTGAGAGAGACAAGCCAACAGACGTTGGTCCAATAAAAGATACTACCTCACCTACCTTGACTCTCCAATACCCTGGGACCGACACAGCCACACTACACACAATAAATGACATGATGTCATTTCGGACATAGACACACAGCTATTTATAGACCTTGCTACAAAGGGGCCCAATGCTGTGGAACAATGAGCATCTTTATCTCCAGTTTATTTCAGAGCCAAGGGCAGTCAGCATCTCTACAGAACCAGAGGAAGTACATTTGAAAATGCATAAAAAGGAGTTGTTTGCCCAACTCCCACTGACTTTCAGTGGGAATCAGGTGCCTAACTGCCCTTTGTGCCTTTGAAGATCTCCTCCAGACCACCTAGTTTCAGGTTGGTTTCAAAGTGTTGTTTGGGTGTGCGTGCATGTGTGTACACACACACAATTACCTGATGCTACTGTAATTTTCTAAAGGTTACACTGACCTAGTTGCTCTGCATTAGTGTACATTAAATATCTACCTACATAGCAAATATTTATAGCCACTCTTTATTTTACCCTGACTACAGACAAACCTCTTCATCTCAAGACTGTTTGTTGTTTTAAAATAGAAAAGTTTCTAACTGGTTTGATTTTTCTTTAAAGACAGCTGGGCCAGATCCTCAGCTGTGGAAGCCGGTATCTCAGCTATTCAAGTCAATGGATCTATGACCCCAGCTGAGGATCTGGCCCACTAGTACTTTATTTCTACCATGAACATACAGTGCCAGAGGAGCGTTTTAACACAGGTTGTCCTGGGAGCTTAAGAACATTTCTAATCTATGCAACACACACCCTAGAAAGAGAACAGAGCTCAACAACAAGCTTATTTTCCTTTTTCCAAAACGTACAGAATCCTTAAGCTACACAGCTTGTAAAAAGCTGTTTGTTTTGTACTGACCTTCTCCTTTTATGTAACGTGATAGGCATGCTTCAGTGAATACTGAATGCAGCTAAACATATGTCGTCAGCTTGTGTGTTGCTGCCCCTTCTATTAAAATGGATTTTGATAGCATATGTGGAATAGGCTTGCCACAGATACTCAAGGGAAATGAAGGAATACAAGGTAATTAGCAGGAGCAATCCCCAGACCTCTCTGCTAAGCCTCAGTGGGAAGTACAAAGACTTATCTCATGGGCATGGAAACAATTAAGGTCAACAAGTAATCGTGGAAAAGGAAACTTTAAAAAAGAAGAACATAATAAATGACCTAGTAAACACCCCTTACCACCCCCTCCTGACATAGTATGCATTTCATCTGGGGTTCACTTGTACAATCTAGCTGGGTTTTCCCTCCCCAGCCCCCCTAGGATAATGACTTCCCTTTGCAATTTCCTGGAGGAAGTTGTTGAAGTGATCTTTTAGTGATAAAATAAGCCATAGTGATCCTTAATTTTCAGCCAAGGAATTCTCCTGATCTCCTAATTAAGGAACGAATGACAGCAGCGTTCGTTAGAAAGCATCAATGAACAAGTGGCTTTGCAGAAGAATGAAGTTAGTCTGGGAGAAGGAAGCATCTTGGGAGAAGGAAGGATCATTTGGCCAGATTTCTCATATATTATAGACTGACTGAGTCATTCCTAAAGGTAAGCATACTAAGGCACATTTTATTTTGAAAAGAGAGGTTTTTATTTCAATATTTATAGGTTATTAGAATCAGAGACAGAGGAGAAATTGGAACATACTGCCTCAGAGTTTTAAAAGCATTAACTAATAGAATAGAATATTGGCAGTTATTAATATTAATCTATGCTCTGTTGTTCCACTTTCTCACTACCATTCTTTTTCCAGTAGGCCAGGAAAGTAAGAGTTTTGATGACGCCATTTAACAGTAAACTCTCTACGGTTTTCTTATGCTTTTTTTGCATTTTACTCATACGTCATATACTGTATTTAATATCCTCTCCACGAGCACTTGATAGAAGGTGGACCAAGAATAGAAAGCCAGAATGACTGCTGCCAACTTTCAATTCCAGACCTGTACATATAACAGAGCAACATCCATATGCAGCATCACATCCACCTAAAGATCTGGTCCACCAGCAAATCAGTAAAACTACTGCTGGAGTCAGAAGCATTTTACCCCCATGCAAACACACTGGCATATGTAGAACAACACAGGTGCATGTAAGTTGCAACGGCAGCCTTTGAGCCATTCATATTGTAGATTGCCTTGAATCCCACATACATGAATTTGAATATACCGGAGATTTGGGTGGGGTGTATGATCACCACACTGGATCCTATGGCTATAACTGGATGAACAAAACCCTTGCAGCTTCTCCCCATGTTTACAAACTGGTTCTGCCAAACCCTCAGTTTGGAAAAGCCCAGAATTTCAGCCTGGTTTGAATCCCGATCCATATTTTGCAGCTAGGGACCACCTCTAATAAGACTCTCTGAGGCTGCCCCTATGTGGCTTCAGGTCACCTTGATCTTTCCATGCTTCCTTCTTCCATCCTTTTTATAACTAATAGAAACTCTTATTGCAACAGTTGAATCTGTAGGTAGGAATTAAGGCCACCCTAAGTGAGGCTTGCAGTTTTGCTATACTAGGCGAAAATGACCTTGCACTGCAGAACAATCAAACTCACTTTACTAACAATCCCCACCTCATCTGAAACCAAAGGCCGCATTGAAGAAAAAGGTAGGAAACGGTCTTTGTTCAAGGTATCTTGTGCTTCTTTGTTTCACTCTGCTTACCACATCATAATCGCCATCCTAAAAACTTGTCCATGCAATGTCACAAATATAGCTGAAGTCCTTGTCACTTGTTTCTACTGCAGGGTACTCGCAAGATGCTTTTAGAGACAGTACTGAAGCGGTACATAACTGGAGGCTAAATCTAGCATACAGTGAATGTAACACACTGTGACATCTGTCACAGCTCTTCTTGGATAAACCTATAATGATTGCTCTGACCAGAGAAGAAGACATCTGAAGTTAGCAACTGAATAATGCTAATGATACTTCATATACAGCGGAGTTCAAAAATAATGATGCATTTCTCCTGAGAATGATGTTGGAGAGATGAGGGGGGTCAGGCTGGGAGAAATTTACTTCCATAATTTTTTCTAACTATAAACATCTTTTTGAAGTGCTGCAGGGTGCTTTCTTTTTATGTATCCCAAACTGTATAACGTACCATAATATCCTGCAGAGAGACATGTCAATATAGATTGTATGTTTGCATCTATATATTTTTGGCATCGGTCTGTATACAGTATTGACCAAGGGGTGGCTCATCTTGAGCCCATTATTTCCTTCCTGCTTGCTTTTTCTTTACAGCTTCCTATAAAACTAAACCAATACATTCATACAGAAAACATCCCAGTAACCCCAAATCAACATGCAGTATTTATCAATTATTACAGAGCAGTTCCATGTCCATGATGATACATGGGTATCATCTGGTAGCAGCAGATTAATCTATCAGTACTAATAGTAATAACTATTGTTGACTGTCTTCTGTAAGCTCTTTGGAGCAAGGAACATTTCTTACTCTGTTACTTGAATTATGATAGCACCCAGAGATCCCAGCTGAGAAAACAGCCTCATTGTGTTAGGTGTGTACAGATACAAAGTAAGAAACAGCTCCTGCCCTGAAAAACTTGTAATTAGAGCTGGGAAAAGATTTTTGACCAAAACTTGTCCCCGTGCCGCCCCCAAAATGGAGATTTGCATCAACTAAAACATTTCATAAGTTCCTGTAGGATTTGCCAACTTGTTTCAGTTGAAAACAATTTTTAATAATTCCAGAAAATTTTACGTCTGACATTTTCATACCAAAAATTTTTCAATTCAAAACAATGTTTCATTTAAAATTTTACTTCAATTTTATTAAACAAGAAACTCAAAAACCAAACAAAAACATTCCATTTTGGTCCAACAAAATGTTTCATTTGACCCAAAACTAATTCTCACCCCACCCCCCATTTTACACTTCGGCCAGTGAATCGAAAAAAATCAGTATTTGCTCAGCTCTGCTGAAAATCTAAATTGGGGAGACAAAGGAAATATTATCTGTTTTATAGAACCGAGGCACCAGAGGATTACGTGGCTTGTGCAGGGTCACACAAAAAGTCTCAGTCCAGAGTCTTAACACAAGCCCGTCCTTACAAGGCACTGCACTGCGTATACTTATAGCAATATTACTAAAAATCACATATAATATATCATACATGTGTCTCTGTATCTATTGAGAAAGCAAATATTTGTGCCATAAATTAGTATTTAAAATAGGATGTAAATAAGAGGGCTTTATGGATTTCTAGTAACTATTCCCCATTAGCTAGACAAGAACCTCAAAACCGGCCGATGACTGACAATTGTTATACAGGGCAGTGGCCCCTGCGTCAACTTATTCACAACACCTGTCATCACTTCTTGTCAGCAATCTTGCTCTAGTTATGATTTAATTTATGCCTTGTGTGTCATAAGCCAGCACTTAATTTTTTTTCAAAGCACTCAAATGAACTCTTTTGTTGATCAGCCTCATTTCTTTGACAGATGCTGAAATAAGACTATGTAGTGAGCAGCTCTTACCATTGTGACTGTTCCTGGCAAATAAGTACCGTACCAGAGCTACTGCTGGCAGCTTTTGAGTCCAAGACTCCATATATAATGGAAACAACAATACAAATTCCCTCCAGTAACTAAGGGAAAATCCAACAGCATGCATAGTCCAAGCTAATGTTAAGCTAGTGACAAAGAATTTGTGACAATATTCGATATTTTGAACTGTTGTTGGGTGTTCCCGGGATTACTTTAATTTAGCTATATTATGAATGTGAGCTTTACTACCATGCTTTGGGCAAGATACTTGTCACCACAGGAAGATGATTTGCTACAAGCACTCACTAATCCACACTCAATACACACTCTGAAATGTAGGTACATAACTCATCTCTGATCATCATCAGCAAGACAAGAAATTTACAGTTGCAAAAAGAAAAGGGCATTTCAAAATTAAAACAGGGCTTAATAGTAAAAAGTTGTTTAAATGGAAATCATTAATAGTAAAGTCTAGCTGAGCGCAACTTCTTATCTTCCACTCACAGTGTATTTTTCAGATAATTGCACAAAGGCTGAGAAGGGATCAAACTCTCTAGAGCTGGTCCAAATTTTAAGATTTCAATGGGGGGGAGGGGAAAAAGGACTTTTTTTCCCAAGAAAACTTCTCTTTAAGAAGACATCCCAACTTGTCTCCTTAAACAAATGGCCATACATAAGGGCCATGTATTTGAAAGGTGCTTCATAATTATTACAGTATTGCCTAGAAACCCCAATGAAGAGTGGGGTTCCATAGTACTAGGGGTTCTACATATACACAGTAGAAGATGGTCTTGACCCCAAAGAACTGAAAAACTAAACAAACAAGAATGACAAAAAGTTTTACAGATGGGAAACTGAAGCACAGAGATTATGGGCCTGACTCAGCAGGGTCCCCCTTGCAGGGTCTTAGAGTCCCAATATCTACACTGCAGTTTTATAGCCCCACAGTCTGAGCCCCAGTCAGCTGATACAAGCCAGGCGAGGATGTTTTGTTGCAGCGTAGACAAACTCTGATGGTACAGGACAATTCCCTACTGTACATCCAAATGGCATGTACAGAGGGGTATTGGTACACCAGTGTCAGGAATGTACATGTAATGTCTCAGTTTGGGAGGCTCAAGGGGTGAAACAGGTGTCCTTCAATTAGTCGACCAAGCCTTTAAAACCAAGTGATTCAGAAGACTGTATGCTCTTTGGGGCAAGGATCATCTCTTGGTTCTGTGTTTCCATAACTGGGACTTTTAGGCACAAACACAATGAAAATAAATAATAAAGACAGATCTGGATGTGAGGAAGGAGAAATGCATAACAAATACTTGTTACATCTTAGCATTTTCAGATTCACTCGCCGATTGATTTATTTTGGTTTTTAACTTTGGTCCCAGTCTTAGAATAATTGTCATTCGGCCAAAAAACCTGTGTCTAGTTATTGGCAGCCACTTAAGATACCTAAGTCATAGCTGTATCGGTTTCATGGAATGCTCTCTGAATAATGCCAGTGCCACGGATATCATCATCAGAAGCCAGCAAATCTCTGCATAAAACAGACCCTTTAAAAATATATATATATTTGAAAAGCTGCAAAGATCTCAGTGTGACAGTTCCACAATCCATAAATAAATACAGTATCAAGACCTGCCATTGCTATTACAGACCCTACTGATCCCTCAACACAAGTAAGGGACAAAAATGTTTGCAGGATTGGGTCCCGTGGCAACGTTTATTTCCTGAACATTTTATAACTTGACACATTAATTAAAAGGTATTTAGAGAACACGTCTCTACATTTTAAATAACAGCATTATTTGTCTCAGAGTAACACATGTATTGCCTTTATGCTTATATATGTGTTTCCTGCATGGTACATAATATTTCAGATGGTTTCATTCTGAAAATATATAATGGCTAAATGTGTACAAGTTCATAAGAACATTGTTAATTTCATTTTATGTGGGTCATTTAGTGGAGTTTGTATAATGGCCTCCCTCTTGGTCATCAGGTGCTAAAAACAAAAGCTGCTTCTGCCTGAGCTAAACATGTGAATTCTGCAGCTGTTGTAGACAACTTCTTCTATGGACTAGCCATTAGAGAGGGACAAAGATCTGTACTTTTAGCACGGATGACACATGCAATAAAGTCAATGTAAACAAGTTATGCCAGGTTTTGCTGGGAGAATGTAACTGTTATAGATAGCACTTTCAACACATCTCATATATTTTACTCAAACTACAGTGATGAGAGCCATCAAAGTACCCAGTTAGACAAATATATGTAAAGGAAAATGGACACAAAAATTATATAATTTTGGATTAAAAATACCCACTTTGGTAAACCATGTGTTCTAATAAAAAAATACCACTTACTGATCTCCAGGGGTCAAATTCAGAGGAGCTGAAATGAAGAGAAAACACATTTAATTCACGATATTTCACCCATACATTGTAGCACTTTATGTACAATAACATATTAAACCTCATCAGCACTCCAAATGGGCAGATACTATCATTACCAATCCAGGGATGGGAAAGCTGAGGTGCACAGAATTAAGTGACTTATCCAAGGCTTCATAAGTCAGTATCAGAGCCATAAAACAGGAGTTCCTGGTTCTTAGTCTCATGGCTGAACAATACACCATGTTGCCTTTGCACTACTTATGTGCTACTTGTGCATCCCTTTAAATCACTTAGGAGCCTAAGTCTGATTTCAAAAGTGTCTACATGATTTAGCAGCACAAATCCCATTGAAAGATCAATGGGACTTTCATTCCTAAATCATTTGGGTGCTTTTGAAATTCCCACCTGTATCTTTATATCTGTTTAGCACCATGCTCACTAATGGCACGATAAGCCTAATGCAACACCCATTGAATTTAGTAGAAGGATTCCCATTATATTAAAAAAACAAAAAACAACCCCCACCCCCACTACCAAATCCATTAAAAGACCCATCAGTTGCAGATATGAAATACACAGAATCTTCTGAATAGCTGACCTATGGCTGCCAAAATGTTAAACCAATAGAAGCTGCTGTGATGTATAGGCACCACCATATCCATATGTAAGGTGCCACAAGGATATTGCAGCAACTAGCAATCGCGAGTCCCTGATTCTGTGATATTATTTGGGGAAGTATCATTTTCAGACAAGATCTCTTCAAGACTGGCACCATCTGAGAGGGCAGCACCCACCAGTTTGAAGGTAAATTGGGTGGGTATGTACAGACATCATCCCTCAGTCACCCTCTGATCCAGGGCTTTGGAGTGGAGCCCGGAGCTGGAGCGCGAAGCAGTTCCAGAGCAGTGGAGCTGCAGGTTTTTGCCTGGAGCTGGAGCAGAGCCAGAGCACAGCTCCAAAACCCTGCTCTGATCTCCATACGTTGGAATTGCTTTTTGATACCCAGAGTAGAAATGAGCCCAGATCTCACCACTGGTTCTAAATCTCCTTGAGATTTAGTTTGGTCCCCTCTCGATTCCAATGTACAAAGGCCTCCAAAGCCCCAATCCTTCAAACATTTATGCACATGCTTAACTTTAAGGATATCAACAGATCCATAAAGTCAATGAGACTGCTCAGGACCTAAATGTTAAGCACTCACATAAGTGCTGGCAAGATCAGGACCCAAGTCAGGACAAATGATGATTTCATAATATTTTAACAGTAGCAAGAGGTAATGATACAACCGTAAGAATTAATCTACATCATACAAAATACGTGTCAAGAAGAGGTACTGCTCCAACAGTCCTAAGGCAGGCAAAACTCCTATCAGCCAAGAAATGCACAAGAACTGAAGGATCAGCCCCATTACTGGGATGATAAATCTTCTGTATGTATCCAAAAGCCATTTTGTTCATGTCAATTAATATTTTCCCATGGACGTTAGCAGTGCACTAAAATAAACCCCTTCCAGCATTTCCACACATAAGGTCTGTGTTTTATTTAGGAACTATTCTTTATAAAACTTGCCTGAGTTTTATAAACACAAGCAAAGGCTTAGATTTCTGTAATGACTAGTGATTAAATAAGATGCCTTTAAAATCTGGGCATGTCTTCAAAAGGAGAGACAAACAACACTGCTTATTGCTCCTCCATAATTGCCTCCCCCCTAATTGCTCTATTTATGTTATTAGTTTCAGTGAGCCAGTTGGGAAAAAGCAAAGTGGGAACTACTAGGAAGTCTGAGTTCATCAAAATCTTATGCAAGGAGTAAATTAGATGTCATTTCTACAATGCACGATAAACATTAACAAAAATAAAAATATACATAAATACATGCAATTGGAACCACTATTTGCAGAACATAAACAGTAATAAAAACTATATATATATATAGTGACCACATTTATCGCTTTTCCTGAACTACTTCCTTGTAGGGTGAAAGGTCAGACTAATCAGACAAATTAACTACAGCTGTTGAACTCTTTAAAAACTCTTTAAAAAGAAAATGCTTAAAATAATTGCACTGTTTTTTCTAAACTGCATTACTGCCATGGTTTCCCTAAGGGGACCAATCAGCATGCACATGAATGCAGCAGAGCAATCAATCAATGAGAAAGCATTCACTAAATTAATCCAAATGAGCACCGATTTTTATATATGTGTGTCTGCATGAGTACAGTATACATGTGACTACTGATTTTGGCCAGTAAATAATCATTTGTAGGTAAGCCATTTCCTCCTTTCTTCAAGTTGCAATAAAAGCAAGAAGCTGCTTTCTTGTGTGCAAATAAATCAGAGTTTCTAAGCAAAAAAACATTTCCATCACCACCCACTCGGACAACAATATTGTGATGGTTTCATTTTACCACACTGAATGGCAATGCAAGTTTTTGCCTGTTTGGAAATGTAAGATGGAAGCAGCTTATTGTTTTAATTTGAGCAAGCAGATGCTGCCAACAATTTTTGCTGTCAAGCCAAAAATAATTTATTTTACACATTTATTAAAGTCATCATCTAGTTAATTACAATCACTTTGTAAATACGGTGATGGAATGAAGACACCATTAGGACACTGCTGATATGAGACACAACAGACCAAGTCTTCAACTGGTGTAACTCAGTGTAGCTCCATTGACATCTGGGGAGCTTTGTTGGTTTGCACCCGCTGAGGAACTGGCTCATCTGCAATCCCAGTACTATGGGATTTTATCAGAATGCTTCCAGTTGTTGTGGCAACATTTTAATTAAAACTACTACTAAGCTCTAATAGCATTGTTTTCATCTATGATTCTCAACATGCTCTACAGAAGGAGTCGTACCAAAATCCTCATTTTACAAACGAGGAAACTGAGTCACAGTGTGGCGAAAACATTATATCCCCCATTTCAAACATCCGCCAGGTATGTTTTCTCCGGCCTCAGAAGTGCCATCCTTTTTCCAAATTGGTGTTTTCATTCAAAGTAGCTAAAACTGTGCTTGGTGATGTGTTTTCCGGCTGATGATTATTTTTGAGGGGAAGGGGAACTAAATCACAGGGAATTGAAGTATATTCATTATCTGAACATATGCGTAAAACCAGAGGTTTCACAGTCTACCAACATTTATTACCACTTGTATAATCTCCCTCCAGCTTTTGATCTTAAAAATACCATAAAATTTAGAATGTGAGTAAGCTTCTCTTATTGACCATTATTTTTAAAATAAAAGCAACCAAGATATGTAACTTTCAGACACACCCTGATTTTATCAAGTAAATAACCTATTTCTAACATGTCCCATGACCTCCTGTGGTCACATTAGCTTCAGTGAGATCAGAATCTGGTCCTTTTACATTCTAATAGTGGAGATCGTTTGGGCCAAATTATGCTCTCAAATGCACTGGTGCAAAGGGGGTTACTCCAGATTCTCCATGGGGCACAAACACTGACAGAACAGGCTCTCAGTTTTCTGAAGCCTGGTTTATACATAAAGTTGTACTAGGTTAACTCAAGGTATGGTTTTAAACAGGTTTAGTTAAACCAGTGTAAGTTTGTATGTAGATACTCTGAAATTGATTTTAACCTGGTTTATATTGGTTTAGCTTGTATTGGTAAACAGATAGGCTAATATAACCACTTTTAAACTGATGAAAGTGCATCCACAAAGGGGTTTCCACTGGTTTACTTTAAATTAAATTTTTAAGAAATGTAATTTGAACCAGATCACCTGTGTGTAGACAAGTCCCAAGACTTGTCCGATTTACTTTGGGTATTCTTTGTTTCTTTTTGTAACTTAACATTAAAATTTTAAAGTAGAATTCAATAAATACCAGGAAATAACACAAAATAACTAAAGCCAGGATAGTCAGACTCAGAATGAAGGTGAAAATTCTATCCTGTACCTGCCCTGGTCTCCAAATTCCCTGTTCAGAGATGTCTGCAATATTCCGGCACAAGCGGAGTTTATGTCTCAGGGCCATGGCTCCTGAATCATATGTTTAGATAGATGAGAAACTGCAACTGAGGGCAGGGCTTGCCCTGCTTCTCTTGAGTGAAAAGTGTTTAATTAGTTAATCCAAGAGATGGTGCAACCTGGGATAAATTGTTTTATCTGCCAAGCATTAATTACCTGCTTTGTTAGCTGAAGCTTTTCACTTGTGACAGTCACAAATTCCAGAGTGAAATATTATGGCTGACACTTGGTTGCTGAGCGGTTTGTCACTGATTTCAAAGGGAGCAGGATTCAATCTTGAGGCCTGGTTTACACACAGTTTTTGTACCGCTATAACTATCGTTAGGGGCTTATTTTGTAAAAACTAAAATAGTTACTCCAGTACAACCCATCGTGTGGATACAGTTATGCCATTATAAAAGTGCCTTATACCAGTAGAGCTTATCCCCCTTCTCATCTGGGAATAGTTATACTGGTATAAGAACCTTTATATGGGTATAACTTTGTCCACACTGAGGGAGTTGCACTGCTTTAATTATACTGGTCTAGGGGCATAACTTTGGTGTGTAGATCAGCCCTAAGGCTTAATAAAGTCTAATTACATGCATAGGCCCCAATTCAGTAAAATGTTTCAGCAACTGCTTAACTTCAATCACCTGCTTAACTTTAAGGGTTAACAAACCACCTTCAGATCTGCCTGAGTCCCGTATCAACTGCTGCTCTCATAACCCTAACTCTTCAACTATGAAGGCAAGAGGAGGCAGACTTTATTCCCAGTAAAGAGCAGTAACTAAGCACCATCCTGCTCAAATAGGAAGTGGCAATGCATAGAGGAAGGAGTATAAAGGAGACCAGGCGGTTTTGTGAGTATTTGGATTCAGAAGAAGGTTAGAGATACAAGATCAGGTTCAGTAAGTACTCCTATGCTTGCAGGTTCAGATTTCAACACCACTTAAAGTGTCTATGTGAGTCTGAATATCCAAAACTTACAGCCACTTAAGGTACATCTACACGGCAATACAATACCAGCAGCTGGCCCTTGTCAGCTGACTCGGGCTTGCAGTGGCTTGGGTTGTGGGACTACAAAGTTGCAGGGTAGGTGTTCAGGCTCAGGGTGGGCCTGGGTTCTGGGAACCTTCCCCTCACGGGGTACAGAGCATGGACTCTGGCCCAAGCTCAAATGTCTACACTGCAATTTTATAGCCACGCAGCCTGAGCCCTCCGAGCTTGAGTCAGGTGACATGGGCCATCTGTGGGTATTTTATTGAAGTGTAGACATACCCTTAACTTCTTATTATTTTTCATTTTAAATCTGTGTTTTTTCCATGTAGGGAGACAGTTAGATGAATGATCTGTTGTTTACACCAATATTAGAATGCTGCCTATTGTAAACTGGAAATTAGGTTTGCAAAGACATTTCAACAAGTGGTAAAACTCCTGACAGCTAATTTGAAATTACATTTTCAGGATTCAGAGCTTCTTACATCATCATCATCAATGACCCCATTGTCCAAAATGCAATAAGGACATGACTTGGAAAGAGACAATGATGACATTATTTTGCTTATTTTCTATTCCAAAACAGAAGAGTCATTTTAATAGTGAAAATGGGAAATAATGAATGTATTCTTTTAATTATTCATAAGAGTGTGCTGTTGGGAACATAGTGGTTTGATTTTTTTTTTTTTTTTAATTTCATGCACTTGAATGATCATACATGCAATTAGTAGTTTGCTTTCAGAAAATAAACCATGTCATACAAAACCTTTTTTTGTATTATGTGTTTTTGAGATGGGCCAAACCATTATACAACTGTTTGGCCCATCAGAGATGAAGAGGACTCATCTACTTCTGAATTGAAGCTGTTTGGGCTCCTCATCTGCACCAGATCTAACCAAACGTCTCCTTCTGCTTTGTCTAGAAACAGACTTCTTTCAGATGGTCTCCCCGGGGTTTCCTGTCACTGCTACAGCCACTTTCTGGGGAATAGAGCCAACATTGTCTCTCTGGCACTGGAGTAAAAACAACCCCATTAAAAGCTACTGAGAAACTTGACAAAAAAAAGCTTTGAAAAAGGTGTCGCCACCACTGGCTCCAGTCATCTGGTTCCTGGATACACAGGGGGTGCCTAAACAGAGAGAAAAATTAAATAGAGGGAAAACTTATTTGAAAGAAAGAAAAAGAAAAAACACTCTCTGCTCTTGGTGACCTAATTTGACTGCTGTGACTATACACAGCACAGAAAAAAGATCACTTTGGAGCAGCAACGAACAACACCAAACAGCCTGGATTATTTCTGTGCATTGGGCAGGGATATATATATATTTTTTTAATTATCGTGATGCATCAGTATTTGGCGTTTACTGTAGTGAATTCAGAAGAGGAGCATATTTTAATACAAAGAATATGATTTTAAAAATACACGTTCTCTCTTTGATGTTGCTTAGAGTGTGTGTATATTTTTATTGCATCATAAATTGTATAAACATCAAAGTCCATCTTGAACAACAAGCATGAGATTTCCCAGCCTCTACTTGGGGACTATATCTTGCCCTTCCAGAGTGAAGGACTTCATGACCTAATAGATCTCATCCATCTCTAGCTATAGTATTACCATCTTCTGGTTCTTTAGTCTGGCTCAGAGGCCCATACTACCATTGTGTTCAAAAGAACATCGCTTTAAGAATTTTATGGCCCAGGCTTTGCCCTTCTGGACAAAACCAATTTGTCGGGCTCTGAATGTGGCTGAGCTAGACTCCACAGAGCCAATGGCTCTCCTAGTGTCCCATAAAAACCTCAAGTATTGACCAGGGGGTGGCTGATCTTGAGCCATTATTTCCTTCCTGCTTGCTATTTCCTTACAGCTTCCTATTAAGCTAAACAAATATATTCATACAGAAAAGAGCCCAGTAACCCCAAATCGACATGCAGTATTCATCAGTTATTACAGAGCAGCTCCATGCCCATCACAGTTCCACAGAGAGACCTGCACAGGTTTGGATTGCTACAAAATCTGAATAAGCATATTACAAAACTGATATTCCCATTACGTAGGGTTTCCAGAAAAGTGATTTAAAAGTCTGTGGTGATTGCACATGATCTGCAACTTCTGCCCAATTACCCTGGATCTCTCCTCAGAAAAGTTTCTCAGAAAAAGCCATGACTCTGAATTTAGTAAGTGGAGAAGAAATGAGTGATAGAAGGGGGACTAATGCATGTATTACTGCTGACACCACACAGTGGTCCCATCAGTGGCGGATTAATGATTTTGCCACCCCTAGGCCCTGAAATAATTGCCGCCCCGCCCGCCCCAGCCCCGCCCTGACTCCACCCTTTCCCCATCCCCATTCCAACCCTTTCCCCAAAGTCCCCGCCCCAACTCCGCCCCCTCCCTGCCCCTATTGGATCCCTTCCCCAAATCCCCGCCCCGGCCCCGCCTCTTCCCCCAGCGCACCGTGTTGCCCCGCCTCCCCCCTCCCTCCCTGGCCCACGAAACAGCTGTTTCACAGGAAGCGCTGGGAGGGAGGGGAGAGAAACAGGATGCGGCGGCGCGCTCACGGAGGAGGCGGAGGCGAGCTGGAGTGGGGGGGTGGGGAGGGGATCGCTGCCCGTTGATTTAGCGGATAATGTAGACAAGCCCTTAGTACAGTGATGGGAGTTCTCCATGAGAGGTGGTAGCTAGGTTGATGGAAGAATTCTTCTGTCAACCTAGCAATGTCTACACAGGACTTACGTTGGCTTAGCTGCATAAATCGGGGTGTGAATTTTTCACACCTCTGAGCCACATAGCTGGGTCAATCTAATTTTGTAGTATACAGCAGCCCTAGGGATTGGCAGAGAACAGCAACTCATTACACACAGGCCCCTGAACAGCCATCAGATGTTAATAACTTTCAACCATAGCCAGTCAAGGATAGTTCTGAACCGAGAGATGAAGAACTTACGTAGAGCTGCTTGAATAATGTTTGACTAATTTTACCATTTGTTTTCAAATTTATTCAAATTCACACTTTGTTAGAACATTCAACCAGCTCCGTATCATAGCTGATTGAATATTATCTGTCAAGTAAATTATTCAGAAAATAAATAATTAAATTAATATTAGTATTATCTGATATTTAGTATTTTGTATTTGACCAGCTCTGATCCTACCAAGCCCCAGAGCCATTCTGGGCCCCCACCTGAAGTGTAGATTATTATAAATGTATTTGAATTATGCTAGATAATACCTAGATCCTACTTTGGGAATCACAAGGGTGCATGATTGTTTGCAACAGGTCTCCATGGGGGCAGGATTGGGGTTTAGGTACCTGAATGACATGCTGTGCATTTATTTTACAGTGTATTAATTCTGAATAGGACTACTGTGTTATCTTTGCCTTAGAAAATTAGTTCAAAATAAACACTGTAGGGCCTTGAAATCTTAAATACAGCAAGAACACATTGGACAGCTTTGGTATAGGCAATATTCCTTTCCCCTATACTTGTTAAAGCCTGGCTAGTGAAATGCCTTAACACTAACTCAAGTATCTGTAAAGCTCTGTAAATACAAACAACCATCCTGAATGAGATTAAACAAAGTTCAGTTGCTGATTTAGATTGTAAGCTCTTTGTGGCAGGGACTGTCTGCTACTCTATGTCCTGCAGGACTTCGTGCACCGAGGCTCCATTCTTGGCCGGCCCTTAGGCACTATGATAGTAAACATGATCTGTAATGATGGTGATGCTTTTGCTTTGCTCTGGGCATTATAGACCATCACAAACTACCTGTAGAGCGCTGAATTCTTCTCTCCCTTCCAAAGGGGAAAGAGAGCAACTGGTAACACATTCAGGGGAGTAAATGCATTTAAAAGTGGAGGGTTACAAAAGTAAATAAAACTGTTTTAACAATAACGAACGTAATAATGTACTTTCTTTTCGTGTCAGTTTTGCTCTGTTAGTTACCTGATGATGCGATGCGCTATAAATGGCTTTAAAGAACATTCCTTGTCAGTCACTGCTGCCCCGGGGGGAAAATGCTAGCTAGCTCAACCCTCAAAAGTAATTAAAGATAATCAACGAAAAATGCAAGGGGTCTGTTGCACTCTGCATTCCAAACTCCACCTTACAACAGGAACATAGCACAAAAATGATTATTTAAATTTAAACCTTTTCCATGGTGAATTGGGGGAGGGGGGAGAAGGCACAAGGGAAAGGGGGTTGTTTGCAAGCTTAGCATTTCAAGAAGAAAGAAATGGATGAAAAAGCAACACAGAGATTCTAATATTGACTGAAAGAGGGAAAGGAAAAAAAGTTCCTGCAACTCTGAATTCTTTCTTTTTTGTGTTGTTGGTTTTTTTTGGATAGGCTTCTTGCCACAATATCTGCCTCCAAATTTATTAAAGTAAACCAGCTTCATCCCTTGAAGACAGTAAAGTTATAGCAGAAATTAATTTGCCTCAGCGAATTTGCTAAGAACAAGTAACAGCACTACTAATAAAATAATAATGCTGGTGTATTTATATGGGGCCATATTTTCAAAAGTACACCTCTACCTCGATATAACGCGACCCGATACACGAATTCGGATATAACACGGTAAAGCAGTGCTCCCGAGGGGGGGTGCGCACTCCGGTGGATCAAAGCAAGTTCGATATAACGCGGTTTCACCTATAACGCGGTAAGATTTTTTGGCTCCCGAGGACAGCGTTATATCGAGGTAGAGGTGTACTCAGTACCCAATAGCTTTCACTGAAATCTCACTTATCATAAATAAGAATGAGAGGTGATGGCTGCTGAATAGTTTTGAAAATCTGGCTACTTCTTCAGGTGCCTAAGCAGGAGATGCTGAGTAGTCTGGGAAATCTGGCCCATAGTATTTTTCATCTCTAAGACTCTTTACAGTTATTGGAGCCACTCCTGCTATCCTTACCCAGGAAAACTCACTGAAGTGATTGGATTTTTCACCAGAGCAAGGACTATCCGATTAGGTGCATGAGCTCTTTCTTCACCCTATGTGCCATACACAAAAGGAAGAACAGCAATGTAAAAATATAGGGCCTGACTTTCAGAAGTGCTGATGTGATGTCCACCCTCTTGGCCAAAACGCTAGGGATTGAATTGGGGACCTCTGGAGCTGAAAGCATGTGATGCTACAGACAAGACTCTGTAGCTGAGGTCTGTAAAAACATATATCCTTTATGGATCAGCACAGAGGAAAGGCCTGTAACACACACATTCACCAGTGGTTTACACTGAGCAACCTCTGTTCTAGCTGAAATGAATGGAAGCTATAGGTGCTCAGAAAAGACCTGATTGTGGGATGGCTTCCATTGAAGCAGAGAACAAAACTCCCATTGGTTTAACGGGGGCAGGCCAGGCCAAAGGAGGACTAAATTGTTATGTGAAGTAGAAGTTAGAAACTTCGGCCCTATCCTGAGAGCTCTGAACTCACAATGACATCATGGTGATCACATCCAGATGCTCAACACCTCACAAGATAGGGCCCTTACAGTATAGAAAGCTCATCTCTGCCTAGCTCACTTGCATCTGTGGAATGTATTTAATAAACCAAGGAATTTAGAAGACAGACAATGCCAATAAAAATCACAGTCACTGTATTTTAGCACCTTTACTAAAGTGCTATATAGACTTGGGCAAGTATTGCCAGTTTCACTAGCTTTTAGGGCTGTTTGCTACACATAAGCAAGGAAGACAGCAAGTAGATAATAAGTAATTAAGAATATAATTAATTACACTACATACATGGTTACAGGGGCAACAAAAAACCTTTCAATTTTCAATATATTGGCCTAGTGTTTGTATGTGTTTGTTTCTGCCATACTCTGTTATTGAGCTCAACACAAAAATATTGCCAATTTTTAAACAATGTTATTCATAACAGCAATTTTCTAAGTAACTTTTAAAAGCACTGATGTATTATTTCACAATAATTTATATAAATCCTTAAAGTATGTAAATATGTGTTCAGAGTATTGCTTAAAACTCTGATGCTGACCTAGATTTGACCTTTTCAGGTATCCACAATCTCTCTCTTCTTTCAAAATAAAGAAACATAGCCTCGAGGAATGATTGTGTCCTCTTCAGAAATTATGAGTGTGGATTCCACGTGACCACAAAAAAGAAATGCTGTACAGGTCTTAATTAAAGTGACCTTATAAAATATCCCATGGATTCCATCTAATTTTGTGCAAACCACACAATTTAATCCTGGTCCCACTGAAGTCACTGGGAGTTTTACAGTTGACTTCCATGCATCTAGGTTTTGGCCCTCATTAACAGTGCAGTGAACATATAAAACAAACATCATGAGCATGTGTAGAGCGCCTTGAGAAGTACGCACACAGGGAATGCTAGGGAAAAATCTACAAAACTTTTCTGGAGTGACTTAGTTCAAGAAGGATACTAAACCACTTGAAAAAGACAAACGTGAGTAAGATATTAAATTTAAATCATATGCTACAAAGAAAAAATAAGTGAAGATTTTTATAGAAGGCTGACTATTAATGTAGACATTTTTAGAAGAGCCACAAAAATTGGTCAACATTACATATTAAGATATATATAATATTAGAATTATGATCATTTGGATTCACATGGGATACATTTGTATTAAACAATTTAAGAGTATTTTTAGGATATAATTTTCTGCATGTCATTTTTAATGAGAATATGTCCCAGAGACAGTCATATATTAATTTAACTCTCTGAGGAAAAAAAGGAGCATATCAGTACACAATGCAACTATTTAAATTTAAACATTATATATAAATAAAGGGCAATTGGCCCGGATGTTATTATCTGCATGGGGATTGAAGGAATAACTAGATTTAGACATTCCAGTGTAATATACTATATATAAAGTTGTATGCATGCATTTCAATTCCAGATTTAAACCCAGATGGAAATTTAAACTGAAAATGTGTAAATGCTTAAAATCTAAAGTGTCTTGGTTTCTTAAAAATAAAATATTTTGAATTTCAGCATCTTAATGGAAGCATAGTTTGAAGCACGGATGATGAAGTGCAGACCAATTAAATTGTTAGTACTTTAAAGTCTTAGCAAATAGATGTTACATCTGTCTAACTCTGTGTATGCATAGAAAGTGACTAAAGTCCTGCCAAATAGAGTGTGACCTTCAATCTGCCACTCTCATGGTGAAAGACAGGGAAGTAAATTACTTGGCCTTCTTATTCTATTCATGGTGAATACAAAATGGTCGGAGTTGACCTGCCGCCAGTCTTGCAGGCTCCGATTCTGAGTGGCACCCTACAGTTTACACAACCCAGGATGAATACAATGAAAGAGGGGCTCCATTCAGAGGGGCCTGCATGCAAAAGAGACGACCATTAGATCATAGTAATTATTCCATTTACATCACATAGTGACACAGTGGGACATGAAGGACTCATCAAACACTTCTCTTCACCCAGGCCCTGGCTGCTAATGAGGCACATTGGATTTCATTGTGCTTCCCATTTACTCATGTACTATGGCCTGCCTGCCAACAACAGCTCAGTATACCAGACAGGCTGTCCCTTTCAGAACCATTTATTCCTCTCTCAACCTTTGACCCCAAGGGTTATGACATCAGCAGCCCTGATTTGTGATCATTTTTATTGGCGGACATTCAACTCTTGTTTCCTGTGTTTAACTCTGCCTCCCTTTTTTTAGCTAAACTTATTGGTTCTAATAGGCATCTGCCAAAAGACTATAAAGTAAGCCAGAGCTTTCACAAAGAGGCTTCTGATCTTGCTATAAAAAGCCCCATAGCTACTATTTATGCCAATAATAACGAGTAATTCATTATCTAGGTGCACAAAATCTGTTCACCGCTAAAATGTTGAACAATTCAGAGCAGATGTCCAACAATTTTATGAGTTTTAATTAAAATGTTCTATTTATTTTCATTAATACACTCGGGGTTTTAAATATACAGAGATGTTACATGGATGCACAGTAGTATTTTGCAAATTATGCCTTCATAGAGGGGATTAAGAGAGGATGATTTGGGCTAATCAGATGCTGATTTGGAGCTAATTTTTTCCCAGTTAGGTGTTCATGCAAAATTAAAAAGGAATTAAAGTTGAGTTTTAAAAAGATGCTGCTTTCTTGTGTCACAACAGCAACATTTTAGGAGTCAGTGAACTTAATGTACGTTCTTCCTATTTGAAATAGAGAAAGGAAAATTGCATTTTGTAGCAAAGTCCTTTATTTCAAAGCTAGTGTTCCATATGGAAATTAAATATCTGTAGAACAGGTTTTCAAAACACATGTTTTTCATAATGTCATTTGTTTAATCACTGTGATTTACCAGCACAAACAGAATTATATTTACAACTAGCTTTTGGTAATCATACATTCAAAATAGTCATTTGCTAAGAGACTAAAGTTATAAAGTTACATAAGTAAAGAGTCATAAATTAGTTTTTGTTTGTTTGTTTTAAACATTTTTTTAAAGGAAACCATTTAAATATTTAAGATGTTGATGTTGAATGTAACATGAAATACTGTAATCCATGCTCTCTCATCTGAGTAATAAGCTTTTGGCCTGAAGTTAAAAGTTAATTAATTTTAAAGGAGGATGGCTTTAGCTCAATTATAATCATAAGTGAATTACCAAAAAGAAAGATCACATATAACAAATTTTAAACTGTTACAGTCACAGACAACGATTACAGGAAGCGGTTAAGTAATAGGAGACTTTTTTTAATAATAAAAAGGACTTACTTTAACCAGCTATATGCTGATAATGTTTATATTAAGCTTTTTTTTTTTTTTTTTTTTTTTGCAGTAATCTAAAAAACAATGGGCAAGATTCTGAGCTGTTGTAAACTGACATAACTCCAGTGAAATCTATGGAGCGACACTTACTTACCACAGCTGAGATTCTGGCCCAATTTCTCTTTGTAGTCAAGTAAATTGTTTTACCTAGTACCTACTATTCTGTTTCATTTCTGCAACATTTCATAGTTCTAAGTTTATTTATACAACTGAAGATATGACAAAAGCAGAGCTACCACAGTTTGATAATAATTTACACTCACATACACTCTAACTAATCATAGGCATTAGGAACGAAGAAGACAATCTTCATTGTCTAGTTGAACATTTTCTAAAATGGGCATAGTACACATACAATTCATAGAGTTTTGTACATGAATGAGGTAATTGCATGTGCATGTACAAATGACCAGATAAGGGTATCTATACATATAATTACCTAATATATATGTGCAATCACAGTAATTGCATGGTTTTTTTTTAAATTATGATTAATTAAAGAAAGCATTGGGCCAGAACCTCAGCCAGTGTAGCTCAGCACTATCTGAGGACCTAGCTTATGCTTCTGGTTCCTAGAATATGGGTACTTTAAAAATGACATAGATGAGGTAGATTTCATACTGCAAGTCCGATGGAACAACCCTGCATTGGGAAGAGGATGGCCTTTCACAGTATAGCTTTGAGAGCTGTTCCTAGACTTGTTTAAGATACTGGAAATGATCAAGCTTCCAACACATCCTTTAGGAAGTGACTCTACTTATTCAGCCTTCATTTCCCTTTTCTCATCCCTTGACTTTTATAACCAGATCCCTCTATGCCACTTTCAATAATGCTTTCCTTTCTTTAGGGCAAAATTATGCCTTGTGATAGAAATGATGCCCAAACTAAAAGCAAATGACACTGTGAACCTTTATTCCCTCATCCTTATAGCAACATGGGGAAATCTATGTGTACATGTGTGCAAGCGACAGTTCTCGGCATTACCTCCTCCAGATAGTTGTGTACCTCAATACAGAGACATGTACAGTATGGTACAGTATTTGGCTTCCAGCGCTTCAGAAATGGAATTAGAATAGCAATAGAAATACTGTTGTGGAGTTCCATGGGGTGAAATCCTGACTCCTTAAAAGTAAACGGCAAAACTTCTACTGACATCAGTGGAGCCAAGATTTCATGCCCAGTATCTCAGTGACTCCATTCAGATTTGCTTTACAAGTAAAATGTTTTGCAGCCCAAACTATGCTCTGAGTTACACATGAACAATCTTCACCATCCTACACAACCCCATTGTCTTCAAATAATCCTGTTACACCAGTACAACTCTACTGAGAATAATGGGGGTGAACTGAGAGGATAGAAAAACCTGATGTTGGTGCAGAATCAGGAAAGTGTCAAGTTTGACTTTCAAATCCCTGGGTGAGATTGTGAAATGCTGGCTGTGAGAAAATTCCTTGGGTGAAATCCTGGCTCGGCTGAAGTCAATGGCAAAACTGTCATTGATTTCCCCACTCCTATCTTTTTACTTGTAAATGGAGCAATCGTGGGCTGGAATAATTGAGACAACACATGGAACTAGAGCTGGGTGGGAAACCGCCTTCTGCATTCTGCATCAGAATGAAGCCAAGATTGTACAAAAATTTAAATTAAAAAAAAAATGGGGGAGGGAAGAGTACCTGCCCCCCACCCCAAGATTGTCCAGAGGTTAGAGTACGCAGCAGGGATGTTAAAGACCCAGGTTCAAGTCCCTGCTAAGCCTAATTCACAGCTAGGATTTGAACCTGTGTTGCCCAAATCCCAATGCCCTAGCCACTAGTGTAGGGTGACCAGACACAGGGAGCAGGGAATGGGAGGAGGCGGGGTTGGGGGAAGGGGTGGAGTGGGGGTGGGGCAGAGCCGGGTGGGCTAGGGCTGGGTTACTTGCTGCTCCTGCGCCAGGCCCCCCGCTAACTCCCCAGGCCACCCTGGACCCTGCATACCCCTGAAGCGCAGGGCCCCCACAAAGCACAGGGCGGTTTCCCCGGTCTGTCCTATGGACAGAACAGCTCTGCTTGCACCCGTTCTGCACACCACCAAAAATTGTACAAATCTGGCGCCCATGCTCTCATTGTCCTCTCCCTGCTTTGTCCCTTCACCCCCCTTCCCCCGCCCTGTTGCTCCTCCATATCCTCCCCGGCAAGCGCGTCCCGCTTCGAGCGATGTGCGGAGTACCAGCCCCTGATCGGAGTGCTCAGCTCACCAACAGCCTAGCCGGCAGGCTCCTTCCTTCTCCCACTGCCTCTGACTGGGCCACCGCCCCAAGAAAGCCCAAGATCCTCCAGCCCGGGGCACTGGCTAGGAGGAGCCGATCCCTGCATGTGCCAAAGCCCCACACAGCACTGGCATGGGGAAGCCTCTCCACCCCTCAGCTAAGCTGGGGGGCGGGGGGGGGGGAGGGGAGATTTCCATCCTGTTCCCACGCCAAACCTGCAGGTTCCACAGCAGCCCCCTGGGCAGGGACTTAGCACCCTCTTCATTCCCTCCTCCCCCCGCCCTGGGTCCTGCCCCCAAGGAGCATGGGGCTGCTCCGTCCCCTAGGCACCCTCCCCTGCTGAGCCACCTCTCTGGCTGGGTTCCATGAGCCCCTGCAGTCAGGTTCCCTGGGCCCTGGTGCACAATGCATCCTTAGGGCTTAACTTCTTCCTGCCCGCACTATAGCGGGGGACATGAGGCAGCTGGGTTATGTCCGTGGCCAGCAGAAGCCTGGAGGTGTTAGCTGCCTTTCGACACTGTGCGGGCAGGAAGGGACAAGCTGCTTCCAGCCATGGGAAGGACGGGAGAGAGGAATGAGCTCTGCAAAGACACAGGCCATGTCACACACACCTGCTCCCTGTGGCTGGAAGCAGCTCCCGTCCCTTCCCTCTCGCACAGTGCCGAAAGGCTGCTGCTGGACACATTCTGGTGTGAACCCTGGCAGAAATGGGGGGGGGGGCATGTGACCTTGCATGCCCCCCAAGTGTTGCCTCAGGAAGACGCAGTGCCAGGTACCAGGAGAGACGGATCCGTCCTGGGGGCCCAGCCAGGCACGGAGGCAGAGGTGAAAGTAAACCGGTACGGTCCAGTACGGCGTACACCATGCCGGACCGCACCGGCTTCCGCAGCAGGGATTTAAAGGGCTCTGAGCTCCCTGCCGCAGCAGGGAGCCCAGAGCCCTTTAAATCCCGCCTGCAGCTCCGGCGGCTGGGCTGGGGCCGGGATTTAAAGGGCTGAGAGCTTCCGCGGCTGCGAGTAGCCCAGAGCCCTTTAAATCCCACCTGCAGCTCCAGCGGCCGGGCTGGGGCCAGGATTTAAAGGGCTCAGAGCTCCCCGCCGCAGTGGGGAGCCCAGAGCCCTTTGAATCCCGCCCGCAGCTTACTTTGTACTGCATAGTTCCGATTGATTGCCATTGAACTCGCTTGAATATGAGTAATTTTACCAGGTGTCCTGTATTGAGCATAGGGAAATATGGTCACCCTACACAAGTGTATTGACTAGTCTCACATAGGGCTCACTCTCACTTCTATCCTAGCCCTAAGAAACCTTCCCAGTGAAAATGTTATCAAAACCGATACATTTCTGCAAAAAGTTTCCATTTTGGCAAAACAAAAGTTTTGTTGAAAAATTCCAAACCAGTTTGAGGTGGAACCCCACCATGCCATGTTTACAGAGTCAGTTTTCAGGATAGATCCACGTTTTTAAAACTTGGCCTTATACAAAGCACATGGTTCCAATCTGAACACACATTTCATGCAGCCATTCTAAGAGACTTTAGAGCACTGATGCTAAAGAAACTTGGGAAATTGAAAGCATGCGAGGTTCAATTTATATAAAATGCATATAAAATCCCCAGGCTGCCCATACCTTTTAGGACAGCCCTTGGTAGTGTCAATAATTAGTCACAGAAAACCTCAGTAAGTTGGTCAGCCAACATACTGTACCATATTGTAGGGAGTTTGGAGGTTTAATATCTAAAAAATGAAGGGTATTTTAAACAAGGATTATGAATGATAGCTTTGCTTCTCTGAGCATTTTCCCTTGTATTAAAGAACAGGATTCATTTTGAAACATTGCAGCAGATTTCCCTGAGCTGTTTTCTAATAGCGCTTTCCTTTTTAAAAGTGTTCAAATTATGACTGATAAACTGTCGTCGGGAACTACTTTGTGAAATACTGCAGTAGAATAATTAGGAAAAATATTAAGATTAATTCCAAGGGGAAACAATTCATTCAGAGAGGAGGGATGGTCTCATGGTTCTGGCACAGGTCAGGGGATTTGGGTGCAATTCCTAACTCTATCATAGACCTGGGGCAAGTCACTTTCTCTGTGCCTCAATTCCTCATCTGTAAAATGGGGAGAATTATCTGTGTTTCTCCCACTCTTGGGCCATCTTGTCTGTTTATATTGTAAGTTCTCTCAGGCAGGTGCAGTCTCAATGTTTGTACAGCTTAGTTGCTCCTATTGTAATACAAACAACCATTAAAGCCTTCACCATGAATGACTTGCAACATAGGGACACAAAATAGTTGGGTAGAGCAAGGAAGTGCCGGGCAACCATATAGGGTTACAAATAAGGCTAGTGCTAGGCATAGTCCTCTGCACAAGTATCACCCTCGCACACCTGATCGCTTACTCACAAAGCAGCCAGTAAATTAAAGGGTGAAGAGAACAAGTAGGAATCGGGTGTGGGACCTTGGTTTATGTACTGCCTTTTTATGAGACGTGAAGCTATGTGCTATATTCTTGGAACTCATATAGTAGCCATGCAGCAGCTTTCTCATTCATGAAGGAGTGAGATCCTCTGAACTCCCTATCCTGATCATCCCTTTTTACCTTATACACACACAATACTCCAGGCAAGAGCCAGCCTCAAGGTTTTTTAAGAGATATGGTGGGGCCAATTTTAAAATGTGATGGCCTAAATTGTGTCCACAAAATTGAGCATACAGATCTCATGTTTACATGAACAAGTGGGCCACTGGGCATACAATGAATACTTGCGTGCACAGTTCACAGATGCCCATGTGGGGCTCATATCGTTCCCTCTGGCCTCACAGAGATTGCACACCTGCCTTGCTCCACTTGGAAAATTTGGTTTATTATCTTAACAAAAAAATGGAATAAAATTTTCCAAACATGCCTCTCCTGCCCTCAGAAAGGGCTATTTTAAAATAGCCACTTTGGGCTAGATTCACAAAAGGAATTAGGCACCTGCTATTTTAAGTGCCTAAATCCCAGAATCAGTCCCACTGGGATTCACAAAACCCCTGCTGAGCTGCCCCCAAACACTGTAGGCACCTAAACTCCCTTGGTGCCTAATTTTTTTCAGTAAAAGTTCCCTAGGCACCTACATTTTGGCATCTGAGCATGCACACTGCTGCCGCCTTCTAGGTGTCCAGATGTCTAAGCCCCAGAGATACACATGAACCAGGTAAGATAGATATTCCTTTGCCTAACTCACCTGCAGGGCCAAATCTGGTGAGCATGCTCAGACCTCACCGTGGCCCTGAGAGGCAAGCTCACAGAAAATGGCCAGAGGAGGCACTCCCTCATAACTTTTAGCCCAATGGGAAGGGTACTCATTGTGGGAGAAGGGGTCTGAACAGGAATCTGCCACCTCTCGGGTGAGACCCCTAACTACTGAGCTATGGGACATTCTGATGTGGAGGCCCCTAAGTCTCCTCTATTGCAGCTGTTCCAATGTGGATACATAATTTAAAAAGCCATCGGAGCCAGGGGAGTGGACCCACGATCTCTACCTCCTAGATGGGTGCCCTAACCCCAGGGCTTTGGAGTCATGCTTACTCTCTCTCTCTGGCCTAATGATTCATTATTTATGCACAGTGGAACAGTTTCAACAGGAGAGACTGAGAAAGCCTCAGATAGAATATCTCATAGCCCAGTGGATAGAGCGCTCATGTGGGAGGTAGCAGCTCCCACTTCTAATCCCATCTCAGGCTGAGGGTGGACTTCCACCATGGATCTGCCTGGGTTAGGGTACTCAAAGGTTATGACAGAGAGGTTCTGCCCCATCTTCTTGCTACAACAGCATAGGCGCCAAACACCAAGAGAGGGTTTGTGGCTGAGAATCCAAAGAAGAGGGAGGTGCCTTGCTGGTGCCTGGACTTTAGCACCTATCTCCCAGACAGGGGCAGGGTTTAGCACACCCGCTAGCTTAGGCAGGGACACCTCTAGCATGCTGGCTTTTGTGAATCCCATTCTAAAGTCCTCAACTCTCTCCATTCATTGTATAGGGACAGGGCCCAGGTGCCGAACTCAGGCTGTGTGAATAGCAGTGATTTTCTAAGCACCTAAAAATTAAGCGTGGCAATGCTGAGTGTCCCCATGACTACGACTCTTTGTAAATCTAGCCTTTTCTGGGATATCTGAAATGAGGAACTGTTGTTTTGATTCCTGCAGATTATAAAACCCTTTTGTTGGGTACAAGACATTTTTGATTTTTTTATATTTCACAAAATTTCAGCACTGTGAAAAAATAAATATTGATGTTAATTCCAAGAAATCAATTTTTTGTTTTGTTTACTTTTATGCAGAGCAGAACATTTTCAACATAAACTCATCAAGAGGAACACCATGAAGCAAGCTACGTTTTCTTTAAGTACAGGAAGCCAATTTCTACAAATGTTCCATGCATGTCTGCGAGTGAGTGGAAGTCTTGTGTGTGTGCTCACACCTGGCTTCCAAATCAATGAACAAGTCACCTTCTTAATTACCAACACCTTTTGTTTCAGCAGCCCTAAGGTCTGATCTACACACAAAGCTGCATCAGTTTAAATAAACATGTATTTTTAAATTGATTTAGTTAAATCCGTGTGAGCCCCTGTGCAGACATTTATATCAATTGGAAAATGGCTTTTATTTGTTCAACTTAAACCTATTCCTAATCAACTGAAACTAAATCAAAGAAAGGTTTATACTGATTTAAGAGTGTCCATGCAATCTTTTGTGCTGGTTTAACTAAATCAATTTAAAGTCACACTTTTAGGCTAGGTCTACACTACAGCGGGGGGTCGACCTAAGATACGCAACTTCAGCTACGTGAATAGCGTAGCTGAAGTGGCGTATTTTAGGTCGACTTACCTGGCTGTGAGGACGGCGGCAAGTCGACCGCTGCCGCGCCGCCGTCGACTCCGCTGCCGCCTCTTGCCGCGGTGGATTTCCGGAGTCGACGGCAGTGCGATCAGGGATCGATTTTATCGCGTCTTCACTAGACGCGATAAGTCGATCCCCGATAGACCGATTGCTACCCGCCGATCCGGCGGGTAGTGAAGACGTGCCCTTAGTTAAACTAGTGTAACTTTGCATGTAGACACACCCTTACAGGTGTAAGCTAAACCAATAACACCAGGTTAAAACCTGTGTCCACACATGGCTTTGCACTAGTTGAACTGGTATTCAAACTGATTTTAGCAGAATTGATGCAATTTCTGTGCTTAGATATGCTTAAATGGGAGGGAGAGATTTGAGTTTACATTTTGGCCTTATCTCTAATTTCAACACTGGAAAACAATACCCCCTCCTGCCCCCCCGCCCCTAAAACAGGGAGGGGGGAACATCCATATGGGGATGTGCTGCAGGAACAATATTCCACTCTGGGTTTTACCTGGCTAATGGTGTTAGCAAAATTAATTATTTCAAGTGAATTAACAGACAATGGACCTCCTACCCACTATGACATGTGTACAGATTTTGTTGGCCAACAGTTTAAACCGTATGTCAGTTGCAGGCAATTCCTCAACAAGAGTTCTGAGTGAATGTGTATATAGAGTGTGGTGTGGTCTAGATCCCTTGTAATATAGGATATGACGACTACAAATCACTTTGCAGCTGATTAGTCTATACGTGAAAATACAGCTCAGGCATGTATGTTACGGTAGATCATTGAGATGGCATCTGTAGGGTGAAGGAGGGTGCAATTGCCAAGTTCCAGGGGAAATGATTGAACCTGGGAGTTCAAAGGTGATATTAATTGTTTTGCTAGAGTCAGAGAGGGAGAGAGGATAAGGTTTGAAAAAAGTCAGGGACTCAGGTACAGAGAGGAAAGAAGGCTAAAGCAGCCTTCAATGTACAGATACTATGTAAGAAGTTACATATATATATATATATATATATACACACATACATACATACATACACGGAAAATACTTAAAATCTGAGCCTAAGGACTGGTCATGAGCAAAGGTGAAAAATAGGTTTTCTGTCAGATGAGATGTTTATCCATCTATCTGTTGACATGTAAATTGAGTGTTGTCTCATTCACAGTGGCAATGGGCAATCATTAGCATTCTAAGTCAAATGCTAATGAAGAGCTGGTGGGAACTTCAGAAAGAAACTAACATGGTAGGGGCGCACGAGGGAGAACATATCTTGAGGTGCACACGAAAGGTTTGCTCTCATACATTTGTCACCCTTCATTGAGAACAGTGAGTTTACTTCATGAAAAAGAGGTCTCAACCAGGCGTGGTTGAAAAAAGTTAGCAAGAACTCTAGGTGTGATCATTTTTTTTAGACAGGAGGTTAACCTGTTAGTTTAGCCTCTCCAAAGCGTGTTATGCTTTTGTTTGATATGTAACCATTTGTCTCCAGTATTATTACTCACTATGACTTGAATCTCTATTCTTTGATAATAAACTTATCCTTGTTTTCACTATACATATATCCAAGGGCTGTGGTGTTAAGCACAGTGGTTGTCCTGAGCTGAATTTTACAAGCTGGTGTGTACTGTTCCTTTTGGAATAGCAGGTCTGGCCTGGTAATTCTGTGAGTGTTCAGTGGATTAGGGGCTGGCCAGGGGAGGGAATGGGGGATTAATGTGTATTTATCCCTATAGTATAGAGAGAGAGAGAGAAGGCCTATAGATGCCTGGAAGGTCGTGAATTTTTCTAACACTGGTGGTTTCAGGGAACTGATCCATAGCAGGCACAGATAAATCTGCTTCATGCTAAGGACAGGAGGTGCCCCTGGGTACCCCTGGGAAGCAGCACAGTTGCTGATATTAGTTGTCAGCAACAGGCATTTTTTTGTAGTTAGGCAAGACTTGTGAGTGAAATTCACCCCAATGCACAGGGTCCATGAAAAGTATACAAACCCCTTATGCCCTTAACCCCCAACGTTACCTAAACTTTAAGTGAGTTGCATCTGAAGACTGCATTAAGCCTCTCTGCCTGATGAGGGGAGGCATTCTACAGCTATTTGACTGAGTCTCTGAGGAACCAGAGAGCAGAACCAGAGAGAATAAGGTTTATTTTGTCCTACAAAGAGCTCAGCATCTCCATATTTTAATTAGCCATTTCTTCTGCTCAGAAACCAGCAAGTGATCTTGTTATCGCCAATAATTAGAGCTTCAACATTTAAATTTTTTTTTTTTTTTTTGCAAAAATTCAAAATTCTGGTAACAATTTTTGCTGGTTTTGACCATCTTATAGAGTGATTAGACTTTTTCAAATATTCAAAATTTTGGTGAGAAATGTTTGTTTAAAATTCTGGAATTTTTTCATAAACATTTTTCATCTTTTTTGACCAGCTCTATTAATGAGGCAAACATCTCACCATACTTGACAAGAACTATAGGTACCACTGGGCACCATGTTACATAGAAGCAGCCAGCCAGCCCCCAATCACTTGACAAAAACACGAAGTCAGAAGTATTTAGATTTAACCATGCTCCACTCATGCACATGGAGGCTCCCAATGATCTCATGTATGCACACGTACCACATTGTCATGTATTTTACAGAGAAAGAGAGAGAAAGAGAGAATTATTTCTCCTTCTCTGTGTTAAGTATGGTAGTTGCAATTAGTTGCAAACTAATCTCACTGATGTTTGTACATCAGTTAAAAGATGTACATTTCAAACAGTACAAAATAAAATAAAAGTAATTTCACTATTTTTGCACATTACATTCCAGTGCAATTTGTTTTGCATTTGTAATAAACTTGCAACTCTTATTTCTAATTAAAGTGCTCTTCAGAATTTCTGCCTGAAAGATTGTCCTCATGAGGCTAAGGAGATTTTTGCCAGACTTTCTCTATTGGGGGCATAGTTTTATTTTAGCTTTAAATCTGTGCAAACTCCAGTGACTTGATGATACCCAAAGATTTTAGTAGGACTGATAAAAAAAATCTTTAATCCAAGCCCCTTTTTCAACAAAAAATTGTGGTTTAGACTAACCAAAAAAATTTGTAAGACCGCCTGCTTTCCTTGTAAATTTTTCATTTGTCATCTGAAAACTGGTCAGTTTTCGGCAACAGAAAAAAAATAATTTTTCAGCTTTCCAATGAAAAGTCATCAAAATTTTCCACAGGAACAAATAAGCATTTCCCAGCTAGCTGTAGATTTTAGTAAGCTAGTCAGGGACTTCTTTTTCCAAGGAGATATATATATATATATACACACAGAGAGAGACAGACACAGAGAGAGAGAGAGACAGCAGGTATCTTCACATCTAGCCCTGCTCCTGCTTCCATTGACATCAATCAGAAACCTCCCACTGACTTCAGTGGAATCGGGATCAGGGCTTAGGGGCATAGAACTTCCAGCTTTAAATAAGAGCCATTGTGATGAAGTGAACTCCGTGTACCACAAAATTAGCTAGCCTGTTTGTCATGAAAAAAAACTAATTTTTAAAAACCTTGACCAATTCTTCATCACAACCCATCATCATATATCAAAAAGTACTTATAAATATGTATAAGAAGTATTTCTCTCTCCTTTTTTTTCTTTTTTGCAAGGAGAGGTTATCAATGCTTCAATTAATTAGGCTAATTTGCATCACAGACTACACATAATTAATTTGTTTGTTAAAAGCTTTCAACGTTTTTTACAGGAAGTGCAAGGGATCATTGATGAAGTTTGAAGTAATTAACAATAACAGATGCCAATGCACATAATTGTAAAATGGTAGCAAAGAAGCCACTGACGAAGAGTCCAGTTCCACAATTAAGTTTTCATCAAGTCTTCTCCTTAAAAAGGTGTGTATAGGCAGTATTTTCTTTTCTTTTCTGAGTGTAAAGCAAATCTTTATCATAGGCCAAGGGCCTTGACTTTTATTATTATTTAAATAAATTAAAATTGCAAGATTAAGTCAATCTTCACTTATTTTATGTAGGATCAAATTGTGCATTTAGTGCCAGTAGTGGGCAGTGCTAAGCTACAACCCCCATAAATTTATAAATAAATTATAAATTAAAATAAATAAATTAATGGAGATCTCCTATTTCCTAGAACTGGAAAGGACCCAAGGTCGAGTCCAGCCCCCTGCCTTCACTAGCAGGACCAAGTACTGATTTTGCCCAAGATCCCTAAGTAGCCCCCTCAAGGATTGAACTCACAACCCTGGGTTTAGCAGGCCAATGCCCAAACCACTGAGCTATCCCTCCCCATAGGGAACACCAGGAGAGATTGTGAGTCAGAGAGTAGCAGGCTAGTTCACTTGGGCACTGTGCAAACTGCACCCCTGTTTGTACTAGGATGGTGCAGCCTGTTCCACTCATTGTAGCTGGCCTGTCTCCTCCATACCCTTCCCACAGGGACACACCACGGGACTGATCCAAAGCCTACTGAGGGAAAGGATGGTCCAGTGTTTAGGGCACTGGATAAGACCCATGTTCAGTTCCCTGTTCCGCAATGGACTTTGTGCATGATCTTGGGCAAGTCACTGACCCTCTCTGTGTCTCAGGTTCCCCATCTGTAAAATCTGGATGATAATAATGCCGCCCTGCCTCACAGTGGTGTTGTGAGGATGAATAGATTGGGAAGCACAAAAAGTGCTATATAAGGAATAGGCATTATATTATTATTATTATTATTATTACTGAATTCAGTGAGAGTCTTTCCATTAATGTTAACAGGCTTTGGCTCAGGCCCTGAGAAAGCAGTCCCAGCACTCTCTTGTAACACTTGCACGGGGTGCAGAAGGGGAAGGATTCTCTCGCACGTGTTCTCTATGTGTTCGCATAAGGACAGTGTTTTAGAGTAATGGGTAACTATAATCATCCCCATTTTAAATAATGGGAAATTGAGGTACAAAGAGATGAGTTGATTTCTCTGAAGGTCACACACAAAGAATTCATTAGCAATACCCACATGTGACTAAGCTGTGTGATTAGCTGATTTCTCGGTTCAGTGGCCTATCCAAAAAAATTGAAAAGTAAATAATTTTGGATTGCCCCTAAACAATTTTAACATTTTTCAGATAATCAAAAAAGTTGGCAAAAATGTCATTTTAGGTCAAATAGAATGTCTGGGGTTTTGCTGCTTTTATTTAACCTTTTTAAAATAAAAAGGAAGCAAAATTAAAAACAAAAAGTCATTTCAAAAGTGTCAGAATGAAGCATTTAGACTTTTTTTATTTTATTTTTAAAAATTTCTTTTTAATTTTTGACTGAAACAATTTGACGAATTCAACATGAGATGGCAAAACTTTCTGGTTGACCCAAATCTACATTTTTTAGCTAAAGTGTTTTGTCTGAAAAACATCACCCACTTCTACACTACTCCTGTCTGCGGCTGTAATGTCCCTGAACGCCATTGGGAAGTTAAGACACTATGACAATGCAAAACTCAATGTGTTTGCTTCACAGGGGTTCACGTAAATATTATCTTCGGTTCCAATCCAAACGTCCCCCGCTTCCGGAGTTTCACTTTGAGTTGCAGGGTTTTCACTGACTCAGACATAAAGCAAGACTCAGTTGAATGTGCCAAGTTTCACGGGTTTTCATGTGAGCAATCTCAGTGCTCTGATACAAACCCTTAACTTGGCCCAGATTCATTACCCTAAACAAACCTTTCAATGAATCCACCCTGAGTTTCGGATTTATGAGGAAACCTGAAACCAATTGTGTTTCCTCTGTTACTGAGAGTTACTTCAAATATTTTGCACCTCTCTAGTAGGTACGTGGGCCAGCTCTGGAGATAGGCTTCTCTTCACATACCTGGCACATCTGGCTGGCATCACAGTCTGCTGATGAAGTCTCTTTTCAACACAGGATGTCAATCTCACAGCTCCTTTTAATATTCCCAAACCACACCGTCCTTTCAACAGTACTCCAACATGGAACAACACACTGCCAGGAGCACAATTTATCTTCTTATTTTATTTTGATATATGCATTTCTGCAACACTCATCACTGTAATATCTGAGTGTGCTTTTTCTTACGGTGAAAAAAAAACAACCAACACACACATGTAGAAACAGCTACACAGAACCACCCTTGAAGGAATCTCCTTCAAAGAAGCACCTATAGTTACATTCAGAACAAGCACAATGTGTAAGCTTAAGTGACCAAGATTCCTATTCATGAACTGGCAAGGTGGAGGATAATTATGACCTCTGATAAGCTCTTTTGGAATCCTATATATCAGGCTTATCCTACATTAAAGAGAAGTTTTCCAGTATGAAAAAGGACAGGTGTGTCCCTACAGCAGTGGAGGTCCCACCTTCATTGTCTGAGTGACAACTTCAGCACAACCATTCATTATCATTTCCCCTTGTATCGAGTAATAACGAGATTAAAGTTCTCTCTTCAATAAGCATATGCTCTTCACTGGTCAGATTGTATTAACATGGCTGGCATTCCATCAAGGTTTAGCAACTCTTTCTAAATGGGATTTTACTAAATGTCTTTGTCAAGATCATATGACTGGACAGAAAGAGGGTGGACAATTGAATTACTGGCATTCAGTACATACTCAGCCCTTCTTGCATTTAGTCAAAGAATATTGATCAGATGCAGGGAAACGCATGTAAATGAACTGTTAATAGACACCATACGAGTCACTTTTTTTGAGAGGATTCCTTATGGTGCAAACCCAACAACTGTTCTAGTGAATTGTCACATTTAATAATATATAATTGGCTCTTTATATCTTCCCAATGATATCTGCAAACTAAATCAGTCCTCCCAAAACTCCTGGGAGATAGGTTAGCTGGCCCTCAGTTTCCCGGTACTAACCACATTGCCCCGCAGTTCAGGCTACGTGCGTGTGGCTAGCAGGGCACACCAAAGGGCTGCATTCTAACTCCCCCATTTGGACGTTGTTGGCATGAACGGAAAGGTCCCCAGTTTGTGTTAATGTAGTCCTCTTCAAACAGGACACATTAACATGAACCATGAATCTTTTAGTTCGCATGTGTAGCATCCACATGGGGGAGTTATAGTGCAACCCTTTGGTACACACCGCTGTTCATACCCCCGTAGTCCAAACTGCAGGGCAGTGTAGACTAGCCATGAGGCAGAGAGTTCAAGTGACTTGCTCAAGGCCACAAAGAGAGTCAATGTCAAAGGCAGGATTAGAAATCAGGAGTTCCCAGCTCTCACACTTCTGTTCTATTCCCTAAACACCACCTCTCCACCCCCTGCAATTCAATTGTGGCCGCCCATGTTTCTGGCATCTCACTTATGGATTGAGGCAGTTGGCAGGGCAGCTCCTCAGATGAGATGATATCAGGCCTGTCTGGGCCATGTGTCAGTAGGCGTTTGCCATTTGCCTAGACCTGCCAGGAGCCCAATATCATGATTTTGCTGTACTCTTCTAGGATAGGACTGGTTGATATCCCCGATATCTTTCATGCTAATTTTCATGGAGTCCTGCCAGATCTTAACGTATCATAGAGCTCAACTCCATTCAAAGAGAAGAATTGTATTAGCATCCTTCCCACGCTTTCAAATGTTCTCCAAAGTAAGATAATTCCTTAAGGGAAAAGTATCTTTCAGGCCTAATGCTATGACAGAGGCCTTGGGATTTTGATGATCCCGTTTTAGAACCGCTGTTAGAACGTGGTACTATCCAGAATCAGAATGCAGCACCAAATGAGAATTTCATGGCTGGCCATTATAACTCAAACTACCCAGACCTGAACATGCCTAAACTTTGAGGGTTTAAAAATCCAGATCCAGATTTTGCCAGCTGAGCTCATCTCCAATTCTTACATGTTGAATGCCTACTTGTCAATGACACCTGCCCACCACCATACCACTGTAACAGGCCAGACTGTACCCATCTCCCTGACTTGTACCTGGCAGGTGGCATCTACAGATGGACGTCAACCTTCCCACACAGAATGGGGCAGCATCAGCCACCTCAATAGTACTGCTCTGACCCCCTGGAAAACTCCACAAATGCCAGGATCTATGTGGAGACTAGGCAAACTAGGAAGGGCTGTTGGTATGCCCTCAATGGGTGAGAGCAGGGCTGGATAGATGCATAATGTCCACCCTCCGGCACCACAGACTTTCCCTAGGAAAAGTAATTCAGCCTTAGGCTATGTTGTCTCTTCCACGGCTTCTAACCATGCAGGAGAACCCTTATTAAGTGAGGATCCAGGAGCAGCAGTGCCCAAGAGAGTCCTTGGCCCCAGGGTTGTATTAGATGTGCACTGCCAGGGAGCAGGGCAGAAGAACCCCAGGCTAGTACATAACCACAGACCTTTGTTTTCTGTGAAGGAGACAGACGCACAGCAGATCACTTGCTCTGTGTTAACTTCTATGCAAAACATTTGAAGTGACATTGGCTGTGTTGTAAACAATACCACCATACCTGGGAGTGCATTTAAGCTGATCTTACTACTAATAATTTAAGGGCTGTGTGGATTTATTATTTGTATTGCAGTAACACCAAAAAGCACCAGGCAGGGGCCAGAACTCCACTGTGCTAGGCACTCTGCAGACAGAATAAAGGGCTGGCCTCTGCCTCAAAGAGCTTACAATAAATTGAAAGTCACTTACACACTACTAAATAAGCGCCTTGTTTTTGTAAACCATGCAATTCTGGACACGTTACACAAAACCTGCCAAGAAGGCCTCCTGGTAACTAAATTTTATACCAAGAACTTTGTACACAAACATAATAAAAGCATACATAGACAAGAGTTCAATGGATTCCAAGAAAGATCCTGAAAACAACAATCTACTATAACCCACACCTAAGACAATAAATAAAACTGCCTTCCACATCAAACTCAATAGGAACAAAAAAGTCTTGAACCCCAACTGTAGGTCTGCCACAGATGTACCTTGCTGTGAACTGGAGGAAAGGAAAATGCATAGTACCAAGGTATTCAGATACAAACAGCAGTGAAGCATCTGCTACTTCCTTCTTTCACCTGCAGGTAGCAGCAACCCACTGCTCACAAGTAAACCACCTCCAGTTGTCTTCTCTGACAACAAGATTCCTAATTTTAAAGTGAGTTCAACAAACAAACAAAAAATATGTATTTGGCAGTATAGGTCAGTAGGGAGACATTACTAGGGCAAAGATCTTTAAATTTCCTTTCCTAGATTCATACCACCATCTTAGATAATAAATTAAAAGTTGTATGATTTTCTCTCTCTCTCTCTCTGGAGAAAGACAGAGACAGACAGACAGAGTGAATGAGGTAATATCTTTTAATGGGCCAACTTCTGTGGTAAGAGAGACTAGCTTTTTTAGGTTGTTGTTTAAAAGATATTACTTCACCCACCTTGTCTCTCTAAATATCCTGGGACCAACAAACCGCCCCCCCCCCCCCCCACACACACCTTTAAATTTTGCATTTCTTTCAAGAACAAGAAAAACAGACTGGCCAGTTTTACTGTTTTTCCCAGTCATTTTCACATTCTGGTTCTCATTCACTAGATATAATGGTGTAATGTTTAGGTGACATACACTTCAGGTGAATGGTAATCTGTTTTCCCCTTAATGAACAGAAATATTTCTAGCGATTTAAGGTTTAATATTATAGAAAAACTAAATATGGGGCCAAATTTGAGCTTGACAGCATTGCTTTAATTTAATCCATTTAATTGTTTGTTCCAAAACAAAATGTGTCATCAGAAGCATATAGTAACCTTGTGTATTAAGAAAAGCTACAGCCCCTACTTGTCCTCAGTTCTGTGGCTGTGGAATTCATAGCTTGCTGCAGAATCATAGAATATTAGGGTTGGAAGAGACCTCAGGAGGTCATCTAGTCTAATCCCCTGCTCAAAGCAGGACCAACCCCAACTAAATCATGTTGAATATGGGGCTAGCAATGATAACCCATTAAAATGATCTCCTTTACTGTCCTGCTTTCTTCTGTCACCTGCTTTACTGGAAGTGGGAACAATAGGTAGGAGATTGTAAATAACCTGGGACAGGTCTGGTCTGTGGATTCAGTCATAACAAGACAAGGGGCACAACCTTCTTGGTCAAACACTTTCTCCTGGAAATGGTCCAAAAGAATCTGTCTCTACATGTCTTTTGGGCATGATTCAAATCCCTTTTTTTTAGGCAGGTGTATCCTTAACTGCCTTACGCTTAATGAGATGGCTTGTCTGAGAGCTTCCAGATTTAGTGCTTAATCATTCAGTTCAGATTTGCTGTAAATTAACTGCTTGCTTCTTTATTTTCATTTTAATGGTTTGCATAAGCTTTATCGTACAGTGCTTAATAGCTTCTCAGCGAGTGTTTTATAAGGGTAATACCAGGGGTGAAAGTGAGCCGGTATGGGCCGGTGCGGCGTACCGGTAAGAACCCGCACCAGCCGGTACCCAGCCCACATTAAAGCGCTTTAATGTCCCTGCCCCTTTTGCCTCCCCCATCAGCGGCCCTGCCAGTAGGGTCCGTACCAGCAGGGCCGCTGACAGGGGAGGCAAAAGGGGCAGGGACATTAAAACGCTGCCGTGGCAGCGCTTTAACGTTGCTGCGCCCTCCCCGTGGGCCGCCGACGGGTGGGGTGCAGCAGCATTAAAGTGCTGCCGCGGCAAAGGACCCTGCAGCGCTTTAAGGTCCCTGCCCCTTCCCCGGCCGCTGACGGGGGGGGGGGGGCAAAGGGAGCAGCTGCCCCGGGGCCAGCGATTTAACAAGGGCCCGGGGCTCCGGACACCACTGCCACCTGGAGTCCCAGGCCCTTTAAATCGCCCCAGGCAGCACAGGCCAGGCAGCCTGGGGGATGCTGACCCCCAGCCCCGCCCCTTCCGCCAAGGCCCCGGCCCCGTACCGGTAAGTGTCCTGAGTTACTTTCACCCCTGGGTAATACATTAAATCATATCATATCCTTAAACTCCATAGGTTCTTTAAATTAATGGAGATATCCTATCGCCTAGAACTGGAAGGGACCTTGAAAGGTCATTGAGTCCAGCCCCCTGCCTTCACTAGCAGGACCAAGTACTGTTTTTGCACCAGATCCCTAAGTGGCTCCCTCAAGGATTGAGCTCACAACCCTGGGTTTAGCAGACCAATGCTCAAACCACTGAGCTATTCCTCCCCTCCACTTACACAATGAAGCAGTACCCTCAGGTTAATTTTCCATCAGATATAAGATATTTCTAATACTGCAACATCCCTAGAATTACACTCCAATGAGTCTTAAATCTTGCAAGATCAGAATCAGTGCCCTTCTAAGCATTACTCTACCTAATCTAATGTAATCTCTTGCATATGTACAACATGCACTGCTGTAGAATTTAAGAGTCGGCATTTATAACGCTTAGACCTATGTGTACTTAAATGTGATTGAAGTCAGCAAGTCTCCCCTTTCTGATTCTCATTTACCCTAAGGCCCTTTCACCCCTTCTGCCAGAGTAGTGTAAAGGGGCTTTAGTGTTAATGGGATTCAGGCCCAAAGAGGTCTCATGTATTGTGTATCCCCACTGTCATGTTTACAATAATGAAATATTTCCAATCTTGTGGACTTTCCCTTAATAGGATCCAATTAAGGACTTTTTAAATTACATAGACGGTAAAGACTTTTCTCTTTCAGATTATTTTTTCCCCTTTCCTGACAGCTCTCACCCTCTCAAAATTGCTTTACAAACTCTTTTCCATTAAAAAATGGGAAATTGCACAATTCATCTAATTAGTCAAATTTGAATTGTATGTGACTAGCATGGCCCATGGTTGAATTTCACACACCATTTGGAAAGATATGGCAGAACGGCATTGCTGATTTGCTTTAACACTTCAGCAGCACTATTCAATTATGAGATGGAATATTGTCTTGTTTTTGGCTGTAGATATTTTATTTTCCAGTATGTTATTAACCTTTATTGAATTTTGCTTATATGTATAACATTTTATAGATGAGATGTGTTGGTTTTTAAACCATATTAGGTGGTTAATTTTTTTTTACCATGAAATTTATAGCATAAATAGAAAATAGACAGAAGATGAATTTTAGATTCAAATGCTACCATATACAGAGAAAGAGGAATTGCTATACTTGATCAGACCAATGGCTCACCAAGTCCTGTATCCTATCAGCAGCAGTGAGTGTTACCAGATACTTCAGAGGAAGGTGCAAGGTACCATGAATTACGTAGTTAGGGGTGAATTTGTCCCCAGGAAATTTCCTCCGGACCTGCGATAGCTAGAGATTGAAGGCTTAAGGTTTATATCCCTTCCAAAGCACTTTAAAAAAAAAAACAGGTTGGTTTAGCAGCTGACCCTCCTCACTCAACAGCTACATTTGCTCAGCACCTTGTAGGATCAAGCCTTTTCTTTGCTGCTAACCATTGACCCATCAGCTTCCTGTACAGAGTGCCAAAAACTTTGTCCTGCATCCTCCTCTTCCTCTCAGCAACAGTCATAAAAAATAGTTAATGCCTGGTCCAAAGCCCACTGAAGTCAATATGACTCTTTGGATCAGGTCCTAAGAAGAAAAAAATGTTAGTTTCAAATTACAGAGGGAAATTCGTAGTTGATGACATTTGCAAATCTTGTAACTCCACAAAGTTTGCTGAGCTCCAGTTCTTACAGTGTCAAATATAAGTGATACAAATGGTTTCTTATATTCAGCAAGATGAAGAAGAAAAGAGTTAAGTAACAGAAGTGATTCCATTGCATATGGAATATTCTTTGTGTCTCATCCAGTCTCTGTGCCCTGTAGCTATTATATGTTACTTTGGTGGACTTTTGCAGCTTTTCCCTTTTATTTTGTGAAAGCAAAGGAATGAGATCTGTTTGATGTCAAAATGCATCAGGCGTATTAGTAGAGCTTTCCTGATACTGAGGAAATTGTGTTTGGATGCCTAATTCTAAATGTAGTACAGTGACAATTAATTTTTCTAATGATCCACAAAACTTCCAGGAATATTTCTGTATGCAGTGTTATTGTAGCTGTGTTGGTCCCAGGATATTAAAGAGACAAGGTGGGTGAGGCGATATGTTTTATTGGACCGACCAACTTCTCTTGGTGAGAGAGACAAGCTTTCAAACTTACACAGAGCTGTTCTTCACGTCTCCCAGTAGGGAAGTATTATTACTTTTAAATCACAGATAGGAAAACTGAGTCACAAAACATACACCACAGAATGTCCAATAAGTGACAGCAAAGAACTGGTGGGGCTTAGGGAAGGATAGCACAAAGGATACATATATACTGTGATGTAGGTGCTTAGAGATGTCATAACCATGCCTGGAAGGTACCAATACATCTATAAATACAGATTTTTTTATATGTGATTTTTTTTTTTTACTACCTGAGATCCAACACACCTTTTACTTTATAGAAAATATTTCAATTTCTATGGTTCTTCGTGAGCCTGGAACCAAACTGCTGAGTGCTTGATAAAACTAAACTTCATGTGAAACAGCCATCCAGCTGCCTCCCACCGAGCTGCCTTGCCAGTCTAATCTATAAAAAGGCTTATCCAGCTGCCCAGAGCAAAGGGACATTTTTTACCCCTTTCATATTTGTCTAGGATCATCCTGGCAACAGACAAATTTGACTGTCTGGCCCTCTCTCTGCCTAAAAGGCATAAAGAACATGGAGGAATTGTGGGCTTTATCACATGCAAAATTTCTTTTGCAGCACATCATCCTCAGACATGATCTCCTGTGACATGAAATGAAGAAACAGTTTTGTTGCTTTTTTTTACCCCCAAGGTAAATGAACGGTTTATATTCCACTTGTGGTTAATGCCAATGTTCATAATCATGTATCTTTTTAAGTGTCTGTATTCTCCAACACATTTCAGTCTCTACAGCAGCGCAGCATGTAAGCCACTCATAATTTGGTTTTCAGAGGTGTATATTTTGTACCCATTAGGATTCTTTGCTCTTCCATTACTTTGATTATTGTCCCCCTATTCCCCTTTTGTCTGTCACTCTCGATTTCAGCAGCTGGATGATATGTTTCCTCCGGCTGAAAGAACAGAGCACAAGCCGGCCTCTGTTGCTACTGTATCCCAAGCAGTTTATTCATTGTGGATTCTTGGTTAGCCTGCAGGTGGCATTTCATTCTACTCCCTTTCATGACACTGCACACACATGACCTCTGCAATCCACGTCATTTGTAGCTCTGTGCTGTCCGTGATCTTTCAGACCAAACTCTCTCCTCCCCTCCTCAATCTGGTGTTTTCTTGGATGGAGAAGTGGGATTGGACAAGAGGAAAGAATAGCCAATTTGTGAAGTAACAGGTGACATGTTCTTAAAATGATATTCATTCTTGCTACACATGGTTCCTTTCCCACAGATTGGAGTGTGTATTGCTAGGTGCTAGTAGGTTAGTGGGTGAGTTAGGCTCTGTAGTGTAGACATGGCCTATGTTGGCATGACTATATCCCCTAGTGCAGGCACTGCATATGCTGACAGGAGTTCTCCTGCCAGTGTGGCATACAACCTCCCCAAACCATGTTCGCTATGCTGACAGAAGCACTCTTAGTGGCATGTGCACTGGGGTTGCTGCCAGAATAGCTATGACACAGGAGCAATCACATAGAGCTATAAGTGAGATATGTCCGATGACAAATGTTCTGCATCGTCATAGCTGCAGGACTCATGCATTTTCATTTCAAAATTAATGAACCCGTTTGTAAGTAGTGCACATACATTTTTGCTGTTTAATTCCTGGTGATTCTTTTAAAATCACTTTTCTGCAAATTGCTTCTTTCCCATCGAAAACGTGCAGAACAACTGAATTTGCAAAGCATTTCAAGAGACAGACTCTGTTTCTTGCAAAAATGAGTTCATTTTCACTTGAAAAATTCACTGAAAACATAGCAAATTTTCAGGGAAATGAGACATTTGTATTCCTAAGCCAGACAGACCTATGCAGTATATTCATAGGAACAGAAATTCAAATTTAGATCTCGATGTTTGTGTGAATCAAGTGCAAATGGCAACATGCTATACAAGTATCTAAACACTTCTGTTATTTGAGAAAAAACATTCTGCCCAGTATTTTGCTAAGTTACAGTGTTTCTGTTGTGTTGGTTTTCACCTAGTGAGAAAACATGAAGCAGAAAAAAAATCCAAGCACTTTGTCAGGATTGTCTGAAACGCAGTAGATTCTAGAAATGAATATCCTAATCCATAGCATATACAATAGCTATATTGGATGGAGTTATTTACTTCAGATAGAGTCCACATTTTCTTCCATATGCCAAATTCTTTTAACTAGGTTGTTTCAATACTGAAATTGATAGTGGACATCTGATCTAAGACTTTTAAGTTTAATATGTCATATCACATGATCCTGTCAGACAGCATTATGTCAATGATGTTTATATGTAGTGTAATAAAAAGTGAATCAGTCCTATATAAGTTGACATTAACGTAGAATAAAGAAGAAAGAAAAAAAAGTAGCTGGTATAATACTAACCACCACCACCCCAAATTAAAAAAAAAAAACAGGAAGAATATATTCCAAACTACTAGCGGTAGATAGAAACCCAGGGTATGTCCACACTGGAATTTAAAAACTGTGGTTGACCCGTGCCCGCTGGCTCAGGCTTACGGGGCTCAAGCTAAGGGGCTGTTTAACTATGGTATAGATGTTTGGGCTCAAGCTGGAGTCTGGACCCTGAGACGTGGGAACAAGAACATAAGAACGGCCATACTGGGTCAGACCAAAGGTCCATCTAGCCCAGTATCCTGTCTTCCGACAGTGGCCAATGTCAGGTTCCCCAGAGAGAATAAACATCAAGGTAATCATCAAGTGATCCATCCCCTGTTTCCCATTCCCAGCTTCTGGCATTTTTAACGTGTATGTGTATAATAGGTGAGATTAAACTCAGAAGAAGTTATGATTCTTTCAGCCCCATAAGAAAACAAGTGGGACAAACATAGGTCTCAGTCCTGCAACAGGAGCCATGTCCATGCAGCTATGGTGACCCTAGGTTTAGATTAAAGAAAGAAAGACAATGTTGTAGTATAATTTACTTGGCTTATAGAGTTGCAGGATGTATTTACTCCATTCCCAGAATAGTTATAGACATGATTGTGTAAGCACTAATAAACAGAGGTCTGTTATTACAAACTTTGATATGCAAACACAAGGCTGTTCTATAAACTGATTTTCATATTCTTAGTGGTGCTGCGTGAAATAAATTTGGTTCACTGCATGATGTGAAAAGTCTGAGATGTACAAAAAACGGGATAATGAGACAGACCTTTCTACTGCAACTGTTTCATTAAGGAAACTCCTTTTATATCCACATAGCCCTGGAAAAATCTGAGCTAAACTTCTTTGTAGTCTAGAGAAAACAAAGTGCCACAAAAGACAAATAAAATATTCCATTTGACAGAGAAAGATGTGTTACATTAGCTAATATTTCTGGAGATGATCTCAGGCCTTAGTTATCTGTTACATCAAATGTCTCCGTTTTCCTTCTGTAATCCAATATCCACCTTCTAGCTTTGGCCTACATTTAAAATGTATACACGTTTTTTCAGATGCTGCCATTTTGCCCCAGGCCTATTGACTGTTTAAAAATCCCAGTAATAATCCACACTGTTTCTTTAAGAAAGTTCATCCATTCACTTTAATTACATTTTCAGCCCTGGTTATTGTCCTGAGCCTGCAAAGAATGTTTCCAGCCATAAAAAACCATTATCTGCCACAATTATGGATAACCAGAGTGTGGCCAGAGGGCAGAAATGCCATGGTGAAAGATTGTACCGCAATTCAGTGCAGAATTTATAACTTTCCTCCAGGCTAACTGTCAGCCTGATCACAATGCTTGACAAAAGATCCAGCAAAACAAATGCAGATGCTGCTTCTTGCCTGCACAGTTGCTCTTTTTTTTTTTTTAAAGGTGCAGTTTCTTATAAGATATTAAGCTGCAACTACAACAAATGCAATGATACAGAAAAGACACTAAATCTGATTTATTTTGTTGGAACACAGATTTAGACCATACAAATCCAGCTCCATAGCTTTATAATCACATGGTTCTCCATGCAACTGTACCATTTCAAAGGTGAACAGGAAATACTACCGTTTGTTGGCTCAGACTGCATAAGCTACAGACTCATTTATCCTATGTTTTGTAGCCACAGAACCCTGGCTGTGACTGAGATCTCAAGATGATTTTCCATAACCATTCATGCTACTGTTTTAGCAAGATTACTAATAGGTCTTTTCCAACTCTAATTTCTAAGCCTATTAATGCACAAAAGAATTCTGCATTGGAGAAGGATGGACTGGATGAAAATAGTAGTTCTAACTCGTCGCTGCTCACCTGAACACCTGGAACAGATAGATCAATGTGATTTTATGCACTCCTCCCTCCAACCACCTGGGCATGCTTGTTCTAAAGCATGTAACGTTCAGCTTCCTAAAACAGTGGAGTTAAATAAGAGAGCAGCAAGATGATCATTAGGTAAAGGTCTCAACAGGACTAATAATAATTAATTAATTAGCACTTCTATTTCCCTTTTTAGTCATTTCTCAGAACACTTCATAAAGGTGAGTCAGAATCACTTTGGTTTGTTTTTGGTTCTTGAGACGGGAGAACAGACACAGAGAGTATAAGTGACCCAAGATCACACAGTGACTCAGTAGCACGGTCGGGAATATCAGCCAAGTCTCTCAATTCCTAGCCCTTGCCTGCCATTGGACTATCCCAATGACTATCCCAGCGTAGACAAAGGGCTCGATTTTTAAAGCTGTTTAGGTGCCTAAAGATTCAGGTAGATGCTTTGGAATAGCTCACAAGGTGCCTAAGTGACTAACATCCAATGTGGAGTTTTAAAAATCTCGTCAGGTGCCTGTCTGCTTCTAAAAACCTTCAAAATCTGGCCCTAAAAGTGTTCTCAATCAGGACTAAGAGAACAAAAATGGTTTCACCGAAAAATATCCCAGCCTATTTCTCCCTTAAATTTAAATTAAAAGTAGGGTGACCAGCTGTCCCATTTTTAAAGGGACAGTACTGTTTTTAAGCCCTCCTGCAGGTGTCCCAACTTTTTCTTAAAAATGGGCAAATTGTCCCGTATTTTCTGTCTCCCCCCACATCAGTACTGGCGGGTTCTGCTGCTGGCCAGATCCCTGCTCGCCAGCCACCCTCCCACCAGCAGTGAGGGGGGAGGGGTGTCCAGTGGCTGACGATGGGGGTAGGTGTGCAAGGCTGGTGGCAGGGCAAAGATGCAGTGCGTGGGGCCAGCCGCTCCCCCTGCTGGTCCGTCAGCGCAGCCCCCACTGCATGCCAGCTCTCAGCCAGCAGGGCCCTGCCACCATCCCGTTTCCGGCCGGCACTAGCTGTGCACTGTGAGTGCGGGCAGGCGCCAGGCAGCAGCCAGTTAGGTGTCACCTCTGCTGCCCACCCATCATCCCTTTAGGTGCTCCCCCTCTCACTGTCCTCTCCCTGCTTTTCCCCTTCACACACACCCCGAGCCCCACTGCTCCTCCATATCTCCACCGGCGGGACACGTCCTGCTCCCAGTGCTGTTCAGACAACCAACCCCTGGTCGGAGTGCTCAGCTCACCAACAGCCTGGCCGGCAGGCTCCTTCCTGCCCCAGACAGCGCAGGGCTGCTCCGTCCCCTAGGCACCCTCCCCTGCTGAGCCACCTCTCTGGCCCGTTCACTGAAGCCCCTGCAGTTAGGTTCCCTGAGCCCTGGTGCACAATGCATCCTTAGGGCTTAACCCCTTCCTGCCCGCGCTGTAGCTGGGAGCGACAGGAGGCAGCTGGGTTATGCTGGTGGCCAGCAGCATCCTGGAGGTGTTAGCTGCCTTTCGACAGGAAAGGACAAGCTGCTTCCAGCCCTTGGGGGAGAGGGGGAGAGAAGAAGAGATGAACTCTGCAAAGACACGGGCCAGGTGATCCCTTTCCCCCTGCTCCTCCCCTGCGGCTGAAAGCAGCTCCTGTCCCTTCCCTCCTGCATAGTGCCAAAAGGCTGCTGCTGGCCACATTCTGGGGTGAACTCTGGCAGACCTCACGTGCCCCTCCCTCCACACACACATGTGGCCTCGGGAAGATGCAGCACCAGCTACCGGGAGAGGTGGGTCCGTCCCGGGGCCCCAGCCAGGCATGGAGGGTGGAGAGCACCAGGCAGGGAGGGTCAGGTGGCTCGGTCACCCCCCCATGTGAGAGAGGTGTACGGGAGTGTGTGTGTGTGTCACCTCTCCCCCTGTATGTGTGTGTGTGGGGATAATGGGGTGTGTGTCATCCTTCCCTGTGTGAACCCTAAAGCCTTAAAGATAAAAAGGTAAATAAAAAGAATCCAACTACGCACGATTTCTTTTTAACAGAGGCTCAGTCAACTTGATGTTAATCTGAACATTTGTACTGCATAGTTCTGATCGATTGCCGTTGAACGCGCTTGAATACGAGTACTTTTACCTTGTGTCCCATATTCAGCATAGGGAAATATGGTCATCCTAATTAAAGGTATCAAAATATATAGAGAAGATAAATGTTAAACATTTCTGATTAGAAGATTGTGACCTGAAGTTCTAGTTTTTTGCTTCTCTCATTCTTTTGTGTATAGCAATAGGAGAGACAGACAGATAGATATGAGCAAAAACTAGAACTTCAGATCAGGATCCCTTTGAATTTTTACAGGTGTTGGAAGCTGTATCATTGGATTTGGACACATCTCTACATTTTTTGTTCTGGGTAAGATCTAAAACTTAAGTGGCCTCTTTTTCCGGTTCTAATTCAGCTGAAACTGACCACTTTGCAAAATGATTCTCGTGGGATTTCATTCCAGGATGGCAGAACTCTCACCAGAACTGCAGATCTTTCAAGATTCCCACCATTCTAAACCCAACCTTTGTGAGAACAGCTCAGGATTTTTGGCACCAAACCTGACCCCTAGCTCTGATTCAGCCTCATACCCAAACTCTGCCCTAAACCTAATCCAGAGCAGAACTCCACCTCTTGCCCCATCTTCAATAAAACAGCATTGTGCCTCAACCTCATTAGAGCAAACTATTAAAATAATAATAAGAGAACACTTTAGCCTCTCTAATCAGATATTCCTGGAGCACATTTCAAGTTCTTTTTCATGCTATCTGTTATAATAATAAGTTCACACAGCTCAGGTTTAAACAATTCCCAGCCCTAGGGAAAACCAGAAGGAAGTGGTTGAGCCACACCATATTTTGGGTGCCATTAACTGAGCAAGAAAACAAATGACTAATTGGGGTGAAATTCATCCTAGGCAGAGGGCTTTCCCAAGGCCCAGAAACCCCACTTAAGTCCTTTCCAATACAGAGTAACTACACTAGGCCCCTATATGCCAGTTAAGTCCCACTTAACTTGTTAATGCAGAGCTGAAGTTGGAATACCAATGATCATTGAAAACACAAAACATTTTGATATGAAAATGACCTTTTTGTAAGATTTGGTGAAAAATATTCTTGGTGGTAGAACATCAAAAAGGAAAATAATTATTTTCATATGAAAATTGTCTCAGCGCTTTCTTGTGGCTCTAGGCCCCAGTCCAGCAAAGTGCTGAAGTACACACTTAATTTTAAGCACAGGCATAGTCCCATTGATTTTATAGGATTGCTCACATGCTTTAAGATAAACATGTGCTCAAATGCTTTGCTCGACTGTGGCCTTACTGTGTATCCTGCTCACCCATCTTCTGTCTGAAATAATAAGGGATCATAATTCCTCATGCAGCTCTTTGGAGATGAAAGCAGTTCTTTCACCATGCGATAGAAAAAAAGAACTATGAAGGGATAAAGTTCCCTTCCACTTCCAGTGCCAAAGACCTGTGAAGTAGCTTGAATCCCTCTGGTAAAGTCAGTAAAGCCCATTAGTACTCCAGATTTCTGGGATAGATTTACACTAGTTTAAATGGTCTGTACAAAATTGTATGGAACACATAAGCCCACAGATCTGATCCCCAAAGCCATCAGGGTCAACAGCAGTCTTTCTTATGACTCAAATGGGTTTGGATCAGTGCTGTAATGCTCTTCATCCACTGTAGAGTACTTCTGATTTAAGGCAGTGGGGCACAGATTACTTCAGTGAGACTCATTATCAGGGGTTTCACCCGATATGATTTGTTTATCTTGGGCCACCTCATATTTCTGGCTTTCAAAAACTTTACCTTCCAAGGCCAAATCTCTGTCTTCTCTCTCTCTCTCTCATACGCAAGTAGTCACACCCTGCAGGTTCATTCAAAATGTGCCTAAGGTGACCATAATAAGAGTTGTTGCCCAACATGTCTTTCAAGTTCTAAAGCATCTAGTTGTTGTCTTTGGCAGATGGAGATGGAGGGACATGACGATCTTTGTTGTCTTTGTAGTATGCTAGTTTCCTGGGGTATTTAAAAAGTGTCATGACTCAGGTCCAAACAGTGTAGGCTAACCTGTGTTGATGGACCCTGACCTGTGCAAAGCCTGACTGAAGTCAATGGAGCACCACAATGGAACGGGAGCCTGTCTGTAGGGAACTTGTAGGTTTGGGGCCTAAGTGTAAGCGGGGGAATGGTCCCGCTGTTGTGGGGAAACTTTCCTGGCTTCTGCACTACCCCGGTGAAGTGGGCTAGCGAAAGGATCTGAGTCCTTGCTCCCACTTCCTTTACCCAGAGGCCTCCCTGCCCTTGAGGACTCCCCTTCCACTCTCCTGTCTGGCAGAGTCCTCGTAAATCCCGACAAGGCTGGGCCCAGGATTCCTGGGGGGCTCAACCCCCAACCCTGCTGTGGTCACCCAGGACAGGGGCTAAGGTGTCCTCACTCCGGGGTACTCTCTCTGCACTGGGCACCTCCCTGACCCACTCATCATTTCATACAATTTAAAGCAAATACAAGTTGTTTAATTAACAATTAATTTTAAAAAAAGAATAAGGAAAAATGGGAAAGGTTAAAGGAAACACATCACCCCGCTCTGTGGCAGGGAACATCACAAACAGTGTCTCTGGAACATCAGGGCAGTTCACAGTCTGTTCCTTGTAAGTCCCAGGCTCCTTCTCAGGCCCTGGCTGTGCTGCAGAGACGCTGCGGGTCGGACACTTGCTGAGGCAGTGGCCACACGCTCTCAGGCTCTAGGTGGCAGGACCCTTCTTCCCAGCGTCGCCCCTGCCCGGTCGCGGTTATGATCCCCCTCCAAGTCTGGCCTGCAAGGCCTCTTGGCTGAGGCGTCTCCCTGCGCTGGGCCCACTGCCCAGGGTCCCCCTCACTCTCCCCAGCTGCTCACCGCACCCAGCTCCGGACTGCTCCAGCCCCTGCTCCAGCCCCAGCTCCACTCTGCCTCAGTACGGCTGCTGCTGCTGCTCTGCCTTCAGCTCCCTGGGCTGCTTCTCTGGCCTCTCTGGCTCTGGTTGCTACAGCTCTGCCCCCAGGACAGGATCTGCTCTGCAGGCTGCTTCTGTGACTCTGCTCCCAGCTCTGACCTGTTTCCCGGCTGCTTGTCTGGCCCCTCTGGCTCTGGTTGCTGCAGCTCTCCTCCCAAGGCAGGTCTGCTCTCTCTGGGCTGTGCTCTGGCTTTGGGGCTGCACCTCTGCTTCCAGAAACTTAGCTCGGGCCCCTGCTCTCTCCTTAGCTCAGCCCCACTCTGTCTGACTCAAGCCATTCCAGTTCACAGGGAGGACGGGACCCCCCCTGGCCTCCTGACTCTCTGATTAGCCTTCCCGCCCTGTCAATCAGGCTGATCTGGAGCATTGGCCTCTCCCCATTGTTCCTGGGGACTGTCAGTCTCAGGCTCCTGATTTGCCATCGACCCTTCCCCTTTTAGTGCTGGGAGCTAGCCAACCAAAACACCCCCACTGAATGTTAGTAAGGGGGCAACAGTCCCCTTACATAAGGTTGGCTCTTTTAAATTCCTATTTCTATACTTTTAGAAATACTTTTAGCTTAACTCACTCAAGATTAAGTCCTGTACTCCTTACACATACAAAGTTTCTATTAACTTGATTGAATGACTGCAGGATCAACCCCCCGTATCACAGCATAATTACAGACCAGCCAGGGATTAAGTGCCATCTTCCTTTTGCATGATCATCTAACTTCTTAGTCAATTAGACTTTTTTAAGATGGCTTCAGATTTAATAAGCTAAGGTGGTGCCATGCCTTGGTTAAGAAAGAATATTTTATACTAAACAAACATTTGATTTTTATCTTCATAGAGTCTCTTCAAGAAAACTACTATCACATAAAAATAGTCCCTCCTAGCAAAAAAGATAATTATATAATCACCACCCAAGCCAAATAAAAATGAAACGCTAGGCTGTGTTCATGTTTCCACCATGTTCTATTATCCAAAGTGAAGACTTTGGGCCAAATTCAGACCTGGTGTAAGTAGGTATAACTTCAATGATGTAGTTACAGACCAAAGACTCAGGGGCTATAATCGGAAACACTAGCAAGAACCCTTCAACTCATGCAGAGCCTCATTGACTCAGGTTCTAGTTTGATCATATAATTTAGTTTCCGTGAAATCAGTTCATAAAAATCAAGCATGTGCCTAAAACTGGACTTGGGAGCCTAAGTTTATGCTCTAATTGTTTTAAATCTTGTCTAAATAGATGCATTTAACACTTTCTCATGCACAGTCATTAAGCTGCAATATTGGAGTTGCAAAGTGTGCCCAAAAAATGTTTCCATGTAAGCCTGTTCTGAATGAGAGCTACTAAGTGCTCTTATCATTATCAAAATGATAATCTGGCTCTTAAATACGTGCCTAAACGGGAGTTGAGCTCTTTTGAGAATGTGGCCCTTGATAAATAAAATGCTAAAAAAAAAAAAAAAATTCTATTAAGAAAAGGTTTGGCAAAATATTTTCCTCACCAAAATGTAAGCGTCAAGGCTAAGCATCCTAACCATGTCCCTCATAAAGAATGGGGCTAACGACAAAACTCAATACCATCGATATCTCAGGAAATAAAGTAGTTTCTGTAAACACTCTGTGGCTGACCTATCACACAATGATAAACCCAGAGCATGAACCCATAAATCCATACATTTAATGCTTATTTCATTCAATTATTTTCAACACCTACACGTTGCAAGTAGGGAAGGAAAGGCTGTTACTGTGTTTTGGTGGGGTAAGATTTTACTCTGTAGGTAGGTTCTACTGTATAAATTAAAGGAGGAATAACTAAAACTACAGACACTGAGCAGAAGATATCCAGTTTGTTAATAATGCTAATCACCTATATGATGGTAGCATTCAAAAGCCCCAGTTGGGATGGAGGCCCCATAAAGTTATTTTTTTTAAATAAATTGTTTTCGGAAGATTTTTATTTAGTGTAATCATCTATCACAAAGCCATTATACCAATGGGTGATTCCCATTTCCTAACCTGCTTTTATGCCCATGTAATTCTCCGGAGGTATAGGGAGTTATTTAGATGTTAAACTGATGTCACACACTGGAGATTCTGCCCCTCAGTTTCCTAGGAAAAACAGTTTAAAAACTGATGTCCCAATATGTTGTTCAAGGGAAACTTTAAAAAAAAAAAAAATCAGAAAGAAAACAAGAGTTATTTTTTCTTTGCATTTACACCAGTCCACTTCAATTCACTTCAGTGGAACTATTTCTGATTTATGCCAGGAAGATAGGAGAATAAGGCCCAGGATTTCTCTGGAAGTGTACAACTCTGATATTAATTTTTACTCTAGGAGTCTGATCCATTGACTTCAATGGAGCTACATTGATTTACACTAGCTCAGGATCTAGCTGATAAATCTATTTTCCAGATCATCATTACACTACTACCTGGCTAGAATTCCTGCCGCTAAACAAATCCATTCCCTACTGAGACACTGTTGCTGAAATTAGATCCTATCATCATAAGCAGAAAATTAATATAGCCTGAGCTTTGGAAAATCCACCTAGCAGGCTTTTAAAGATATAAATACCAACCTCATGAGCCCAGTGAAAACTTAATTAACTTCAGGGCAGCAAGTCTATCACAGGGCAGCAACCGGAACCCTGGCCCTTTACTCCATTTAATGTTAATTATGCTATGGACATTCTCTCTATGGGATCTTGCAATTGACACATGGTGTGTAGTGCAGAGGGATCAAAAGTGATACACACAGCAGTGATACACAGCTGTGCAGATATGGCTCACAGGTGTTTGAGATATATATATATGCTTTTGCAAAATTAGTCTGCCAGCAGTTTGATTTGTGAGCCGATCACACCCAGTTGCTAGAGACAACAAGAAAGTTGTCCAATGTCCCATATTAATTAATTATCCTTCCTCCTCCACAACTGACTCAATGTTTGAGCCAGGACAAGTAATCTCACTCTCCCTGCCTCTGAGTCACTGTCAGACGGCGCAGTATGTGAAAAAGCACATCTAGTTAGCAAAGGCGGCGTGCAGCATCGTGGCTGTATTTTTGGCAAAACCAGTTTAAAAAACAATCCCTTCCTCTCCTCCGCCTCCTGTACAGACAAATTATCATTGTGGCTTGTTGGTGTAGGTGTATCTTGGAAAGAAGCCTTTTACTGGGATGAGAGAGCAATTGCCCCCCTGAGTAAAAAACTTTGTTAGCCAAGTCCCTAAGGGTCTGTCTACACTGCAATTACACACCCACAGCTGGCCCGTGCCAGCTGACTCAGGCATGGGGCACTTGGGCTAAGGGGCTGTTTAATTGCAGTGTACAAGTTCCGATTCAGGCTGCAGTCTGAGCTCTGGGACCTGCCCACCTTGCAGGGTCCTAGAGCCCGGGCTCCAGCCCAAGCCCGAACATCTACACCACAATTAAACAGCTCCTTAGCCCGAGCCTGTCAGCTGGCATGGGCCAGCCGCAAGTTTGTAATTGCAGTATAGACATACCCTAAGCAGGCTGATGAACTACGGATGGTATCTTTTCAGAGAAGCATAAGGAGTCAGGCCAGGGGTGCTGGAAACAGGGGAGGGGGAAGGGAAGTCACTGCTCCCCCACGTTTGAGGCCAGGGCCACCTGATGGGGTGGGGAGGGAGAACAGCAGAGCCCTTCTCTGCTGGCATGACAGAGAGGAGACACCAGGGCCGGCTCCAGGCACCAGCTAAAAAAGCAGGTGCTTGGGGCGGCCAGTACCAAGGGGCGGCACTCCGGCCGCTATTGGGGCGGCATGTCTGGGGTCTTCAGAGGCAATTCGGCGGCGAGTCCCTCAGTCCCTCTCGGAGCGAAGGACCTGCCGCCGAAGAGTGGAGCGGCGCAATCGCGCTGCCGCACCTTTTTTTTTTTTTGCAGCTTGGGGCGGCAGAAAACCTGGAGCCGGGCCTGGGAGACACTGCCAAATCTGAGTGAGTGGCATGGTAACGTGATGCACACAGGTCTCACTGTCACTCAGGTTGGGGCCGTTTTGGTTGCTCGCCCCCAACACACGCTTTTACAGTCCTTCTGGCATCACCGAGTCAAGCATCCAAATCCCATTAAAATACAATGGGAGCTGAACACTGAACTCCTGTAGGCACCTTTGGAAATCACAGCCTAAGTCTATCACAGGATTAAAATGAGGCAATATGGGGTCCTTTTGTGCAGCTTTGCTTCAGAAGCCTTCACTTCTTTATTGTTTCTTCACAGGAGAAAAGGAGCCCAAGGCCTATCGCTGGAGAGCAGTGCGCTTATCTCTGGGCTGGGAAGAACTCATGGACTAAAGCCAGAAGCAACCATCATGATCATCTCGACTTACCTCCTGCACATTGCAGGCAACAGAATCCCACCCACCCACTCCTGCAATAGGCCCATAACCTCTGGCTGAGTTACCGAAGTCCTCAAATGTTAATTTAAAGACTTCAAGTTACAGAGAATTTACTATTCTAGTTCAAACCAGCAAGTGACCTGTGCCTCACACTGAAGAGAAAGGTTAAAAAAAAAACAACCCAGGATCTGCCCATCTGACTTGAGGGAGGGGAATTCCCTCCCAACCCCACATATGGTGATCAGTTAGACCCTGAGCATGTGGACCCAGATACCTGGGAACGAATTCTCTGTAATAACTTAGATCCCTCCCCATATAGTGTCCTATTTCTGACTGTTGGAGATAATTGCCAATTACCTACAATGGCAGATGGCCTATCTGTGTCTATCTCATCATATCATCCCTCCATAAACTTATCAAGATCAGTCTTGAAACCAAGGTAGGTTTTTTGTCCCCACTACTCCGCTTAGAAGGCTGTCCCAGAACTTCGTCCCTCTGATGGTTAGAAACCTTCGTCTCATTTCAAGACTAAACTTGTTTATATCCATTTCATATCCATTTGGTCTTGTGCCAACATTGGCCCTTAACTTAAATAACTCCTCTCCATCCCTGGTGTTTATCCTTCTCATGTATTTATAGTGAGCAATCATATCTCCCCTCAGCTTTTGTTGCGTTAGGCTAAACAAGCCAACCTCCTTAAGTCTCCTCTCCTAAGGCAGGTTTTCCATTCCTCTGATCATCTAGCCCTTCTCTGCACCTGCTCCAGTTTAAATTCATCTTTCTTAAACATGGGAGACTAGAACGCCAAGTCTCTTTAGGTCACCACACCAATTAACCTTTTTTCATTCCCTGGTTCAAAAGGTGAGAATTTCCCATTTGCCGCATTCGTTGCGGCAATTACAATGGGATGGTGGGGGGCAGTAGAAGTTGCTTCCTTCCTCTGGGGAGACTTAAGGATAAGTTTCTTCTGAGCACTTTCTCTCTGGGTACCTCAGACTTTGGTTTATTGTCTAGTCTTCACAGTGAGGAGAATTATTCATAACAAATAATTTCTTTGGCCCAGTTTGCTTCTGTCTTTGTTTGCAAACTGCTGGTAAAGTAAGTGACCATTTTCCCCTCAACTTTGTCATTTGTCATAATTCACAGTTTGTGGCCAGGTTTTGAAGAGTTTGTGTTTTATATCTGCAGTTCACGCTGTTTTGATTGGGCACAGCATGTTGAATGGTTTGTTTCTCTTTCTTGACTGGATGAGTGAAACTTTTTGCATCAGCTTTCCAATGAGAATAGTTGTGTTTCCTTATTCAAAATTCACCCTCTACAAATATTTCCCAAAGCTTGCTTATAAATCACAGTTTTGATGAGTGTAACAGTCGGTAAGCTCAGTTGTAGAGCTGGTGAAGAGCTTTTGGACAACAAGCTTTCATTGAAAAATGGTGTTCTGACAACAGGGATTTTTGGGGAGCATGATAAGGAGAATTCAATTTTTGTAAAAAAATAAATTGGTTTTGTTTTGCCTCCCACACTCCACTTTATCTCACTTTACTACCTCTCTCTCCCCTTTTTTTTCAGTGGAAAAACAAGAAACATTTTTAAAAATAAAAAAGCTAAATGAAAATTTTTTAAACCAAATTTTCAAACCAAAAACAGTTTTTTCTTTTGACAAAAAAAATGACATTGTGAACAAAATAAAAAATCTTAAAAAGAAATCCATGAAACACATGTACCTTTTTTCAACCAGCTGTACTCATTTGGAAGAATAGTCATGTTTACACACAAAATAAATGTAAACACACTCAGAATTACTTCAGTAACACTTCAAACAGTTCACTGAAACATTTTTTTATTATTTGCCCAGCTCTACTTGCCTGGGCTAGAGTCTGAAAACTTATTCTGTTACTACAGGAGACACAATAACAGTTTCACTGACATGTTATACCCTAGTACCATTTCATCCCATTGATCAAAATGGATTTATTGCAAGATTCCATGGCAAATATGAGATTCTAAGACCAGCCAAAAGGTCACTACATCTAACAGCACTTCCAGCACCATATATAGCTCTTGTCTTTCAAGTAGCAAGCTCTTCGGGGAAGGAAACAGGTCCCTCCCTATGCATCTAGAGCACCCAGAACATTTTGAGTGGTACTACAATATGAATAATAAACAATAATCTCCTGACAGCTCTCCACCCCAAAGAGGTAGGGGATAAGCTGGCAAGTCCTTCCCTTTGGGTTGTGTTACAGCATCACTGGAATTGGATCTTGCATGCTGGATGCCCCACTTCAAGACGGTGCAGCACGGATGAGGATAACTGGTCATTGCAGTTCATCTTTTCATTGCAAATGCAAGAGTTTCAGGTATTTGCCAAAAAGAGATGAAATCTAGTAATGGTCTCAATGCTCAGCTCCACTGAATTTATGCATATTGAAGTTAAAAATGGCTGGGAAAGGAGGATCTAATTCACTTTCCTTGGCATAACTTGGAACAGCTGGCCAAGGATCATGTAGAGCTTTTCCCATTTGTGCCCCATTTTGAGACCGTTCCCATAAACATTCCGATGGTACTGGTGCCACGTTCAAGCCACAATGTAATGTTGTTGTTTACAAGTGAGGATTCACCATGACTGACCAACAGGCTGAGATGTGGTTAGGGTGACCAGACAGCAAGTGTGAAAAATCAGGACAGGGGGTGGGGGATAATAGGAGCCTATTTAAGAAAATGACCTAAAAATCGGGACTGTCCCTATAAAATTGGGACATCTGGTCACCCTAGGTGTGGTGGGACTACAGAGTGCACAGACACTTCCCCCACAAGAATAAGGGCCAAACATAACAGCATTCCTGCAGGAAATCCTTCCTCTCTGCAACCTATGGAGTGCAAGACATCCAAAGGGAGAAAGCGTTGTCCAGCAGCTAGATTGGTAAGTGAAAACCCAGATTCAATTCCCTGCTCCACCATAGACTTCCTGTGTGACCTTGGGCAGAACACTTAGTATCTCTGTGCCTTAGTTCCCCATCCATGAAATGGGAATAACTGCACTTCCCTACCTCATGAGGATTTTGAGAGAATAAATACATTAAAGATTCTGGGGTGCTCAGATATTACAGGAATGGAGGCCATATAAGTACCTAAGGTAAATAGAAAGGAGAGGATATACAGGATTTGGGACCATGGGTCCACCCCCCTCTCTACACCAACTCACAGAGTGGGTTGCGGGTTTCAGAGTGGTAGCCATGTTAGTCTGTACAGCAAAAACAACGAGGAGTACTTGTGGCACCTTAGAGACTAACACGTTTATTTGGGCATAAGCTTTCGTGGGCTAAAACCCACTTCATCAGTGGGTTGCATCATTCTAGCAGGTGATGTAACTTTGCAGCCCCATGTAGTCTACTTACACAGGGAATTCAAACAGATTATTAACATAGCCATTTTTTATTATTACTTTCTTCAAACAAAACTAATAAATCAAAGTCATCCAAGATGCATGTTATGCAAAGCTTAATTGGATTTGGCACACATCTTGCTAGGAGTAGCACTCACCTGACTGTAGATCAGAGGGTTCAGTTTTAATGGGTGGATCCAAATCGCCCACTTTGGAGTTGCTAAATCTACTCTTAAATGCATTGTGTGCGTGTCTTCACTCTGGGAAGTGGAGGAGGTTAGCTTTGTTTGGCTTTTGTGCCATGTGAGCAGGAGAGAGTCCAAGAATGGAAAAATATGCATTTATGAAAAACATGGATCTCTATTCTGTGGGGACAAGGGAATCACGTAGTCTGATGCAGATTATTTTGTGGGTCTGCAGGATTCATAGAGATACTTGTGAAACTTTCTTCCTGATTATTAAACTCATTTTTCTTTTCAAGAAGTTCGGGATTTTTTAGTTTATGTGTATCAAACTCCATACAAAAATATAGAATGTTAACAGAACTTTATTTAAGTTGTAACATCAAGCACTCAACAGGTAGGAAGTGCCAGATTTATGGTTACCTATGCAACATTCAATAGCAATATGGCCAACTCTCGTGGTTTTATTGTGACTCTCAAGATATTTATTTTTCTTAAACCTGGAGCTCCTCCTCAAGACATGAGATTAGGTGAAAATCTCACCTATGATGCTAGAAAGAGTAAACCGATAACAATAATTTTCTGAATCCTAATGTCAATATTCAAATGGCTTTAAATTGAAGCAAAAATGGGCTTTTCCAGCCCCCAATAATTTGTTTGGCAAGTAAATATGGAACTTAGATTGCAAAACATATTTTAATCTTAAATGATTTAAAGCCTACTTAAAAATTACTTGGATTATAAACTCTTTGGGCATCAGCTTTTTATTCTTTGGACACTGCCTATCACAAGGGGATTTAAATATGTAACTGGAGTGCCCACGTACTACTACAGTACAAATAACAACAAAGTTTGATTGTTGAATTTCATTTTTATCTATTTTCACGGACTGAATCAAGATGATCATTTTGTAGGAAAGATTTCCTGCGTGATACTCTAAGGGCATCATACTCCTCACAGACGGAAATATCAGAACGGAGGTGGCAGAGATAGCTTCACGAAAATATAAGACATGCAAATGAGCCAGTACATCTTTTCAAGTTTATATTTTTGGACTTAAGTTAAAGTTTGGCTTCCACCATTGTAAATACAACACAGATTCATGCTCTCTAAAAAATAGAGTAATTTAAAAAAAACCCACAGAAATAAAACAGCACTTTTGCCCAACTCAGTTCAACTTACCAGGCCAATACCATAAAACCAAATCATGGCTGCCATGCTCCTCTCCCAATTCCTCACTCAGAGAGGAGCCTAAGCCTGTGGGTCTGGACTTGAAGTAGTGTGCCCTCTCCACAGGGTGTTCCTTCAATCCTATGAGAGCAATCCCATTCCACAATTTCACTTCCATAGAGTTGAAGGTGGCAGAGAGAGAGAGGGCAGCCCAGTGTCTGACAACTTCATCACCCCCGCATATGCAGGTCAGCATGCACATGCACACAGACCACAGCAGATTGCATTACTGCCAGAGACATGCTATCCAGGAATTGCAGTGAACGGTGGTCTGGGCAGTAAAGCAGAGACAGCAGATTCTCTTCGCCTCCAGCAGATCCCTGGACACCTGATGATAGAATTCCAGCCCTCTTCTTTATGTGACTTATTCTCATCTAGGCGAGAAGTTTTTGTAGCAGCATCACATGGAGGAAGCTGGAATTAACTACCTCAATGACTTATTTGTACAAGTTTTTTCTAGTAGATCATCTCATTTCTGCTGACCATATAGGCGTCAGTTGCTCCCTGAGTCATTAGCTGAGAATCAGGAGATCAAAGTTTAACCCTTCTTTTGACAAACAGAGATCAATATTATGAAGAAAAAGCTCTCTTACACTCATATTCTGAAAAAGCTAACACGTGCTTAACTTTGTAGACATGAGACATTCTTTTCCATGCCTAGCATAATGGGGCCCCAGTACATGACTGCAGCTCCTAGGTAGAGCTGTGCAAATAACTGATTTTTCAGTTTAAGTGGAATGACACATTTCATTCCCCCCAAAGCAAAATGTTTTGTCTCATGTTTAAACATTATTAAATCATTTTTTTCTAAAATAAAATTGAGGAAAATTCTAAAACAAAAGGTCTTTCCAAAAGAAAAAAAGTCAAACTGTTTCAACATTTCCAAATAAAGTTTTTCCAACTGAAACAATTTACTGAAATTGACCCGAATTCATGAATTATTTTAGTCAACCTGAATCTGCATTTTTCAGTGAAAAAGGTTTCGCACAAAATATTTCACCCATCCCTACTCTGTGGCACTTTGGTAATACAATAAATAAATAACAACTTCAATGGGCAAAGACAAGCACATGCATAAGAGTGCACAGGATTGCGTCCTCAATTTATGACGAGACTGGCAGAAATGAGCTGATGTACCAGGTCATCTCTAATTATTTTTTCAAACCACAAGTTCATAATCTATTTGTGCCACAAAAGTGACTCTTCTTGTAACTTACTCCCAGACCTTCAACTATTTTAATATTTAGGCAAGATTCTAGTTCTCTAACTCATATTTGCCTAGCAAAAAGCGGCTCGCTGATAGCCAGTAGAAGTGGTGGACCTACAATGAAGGTGACAATGCCATACCAGGCTTCCATATTGTCAGCCTACAAAAGATAGGAAGACAATGGGGTAGATGAACTCTTGCGGTCCCTTCCAACATTTCTAGGATTCTACAAGTGTGACTCATGCTACACTTTTAAAGCACTTTAGATCCTGGATCACATCTTCAGATCACATATGTGAAATTACCAGAACTTTAGTAGCAAATTGGCTCACAACCTTTGCATACTAGTGACATGTCAGTTCTTTTTTGACTATCAGATTGATTTAAGAAGAGCCCTTGGTGGCTGCCTTACTGTAACTATATATTGCTAATTATAATAATGATTATTTATAGAGCAATGGAAATTTACACAGCATTTTATAAGCAGCATAAGATGGGTTCTCTGCCCTGAAGGGCTAGTATGCTTGGTCTGAGTCCCAGCTGTCCACAACCAGTTCCTACTCACTATAAAGAGTGACAACACAGATATAGCTCTGTTAGTGCATTAGCGCCCTATGAAGAACAGCAACTCTTCCACCACCATTTTCTGAAGTAACATGTTTATTTAAACAGGTTGTATTTTCAAACATTTAGGTGTGCATCACTTAAAGAGGGGTGAGGGGGAAAACCCCCAATGTGGAAATCCTCTGGCCCCTGTGTTTATTTCCTGAAGCAGTAACCCAAACAAACTGGACTTTTAAACAGACCTGGGTGGCTCTGAACCATTTGCCATGCATATTCATTTCAGTTTAAAAGGAAGTTTGTTTAGATAGCGTTTGTGTAAGCTACAACATTGGGCCTTTGTCCCTTTCTAGTGGCTGCTTCACTTAAGAGGACAAACGCATACTACAGAGAGCATTAATGGAATTTTTCCTTTAGCTCAAATGAGAAAGTCGTATATTTGCAGTTTGAAAATTGTCAGATTTCAGCCTTGCTGAGGACACAAGCAACAGATTGTTATATTTGTAACCTACAACCCCCCCCCCCCCCCCCCCCCGAGTGTGGTGTTCTGTCCCATCTAGTGACACAGAGACCACTTAGAAATTAATGAGTCTGCTCCACAGCTTTAGCTAAGAGTCAGGAGACTTTTAGCTCATGCAGTAGAGGCTCCAGAGGTCCCAGGTTCAATTCCACCTGCCGACAACTAGGATCTGTCAGTGTTACATATTCATGCCCCTTTGCGATTGCTTTCTCTGAAGTCTCTAGCAAGTTGAATTACTGGTGGGAAGCTCCTTGAAACAGCAGTCTTGAAGGGAGATATGAGAGACTATTCATAGGAAAAATGGAAAAGAGAAGAGAAGTATTCATGCCAAAGACCCAAATTTAAGAGTTACCCTTATTCAATCCAAAACCAAAAACAAACAACAAAACTAACCAACACAGGTGAAATTTTGAATAAATTGCTCACATACAGTCTACCAACCAGGATTTATTTGTGGAGCTGGGTGACCAATAGTTTTCTATTCCCATTAGAATTTTCAATATTCCAAAAGTGTTCAGGCACCAACTGGAATGAAAAGTCAAAATCTCAAAAATCTGTGCAAACAAATAATTGGATTGGGTCAATTGAAAAATTTTGTTTTGAAAATTTTGAAATCTTTTGTTTAGACTTTGACCTTTTAAAAAAAGGAATTTTAACTATAAATTTAATTTCTAAAACAAAAAGGTAAAACAAAAATTTGATCCCCAAAATGGATTTTTTTTTTCATTTGACAAAGTAATGGGACATTTTGACAATTTCACAGCTTTTTAAAAATTTTCTTTGAAACAGGAATTTCATCAACACTCCACATTTGAGCCTTTTCCTCCAAGAGTTTTGGTTTTGATGAATCTGCATTTTTATGATGAAAAAATATTTTGTTGGAAGATTCCCAACCAGCTCTACTGATTTGCAAAAGACACTATTCAGATTTATTTGCTATGAACATTCACACAGCTCTACCTTTAAAAATGATACCAGCGTCCATTGCTGAAACATGGGTGTTGAAATATAAACCACCTGAAGTTTTTAGCTCTGTTAGATCAGATCATATTTTCCTTATTCGCAAATACAGAAATGGACTGAAATAAATAAATAAAGACAGCCAGGTTCACGCTAGACTGCACTATGTATGGAAACTTGCTGCTGACAATGACATTGAAAACCAGTTGTCAGTCTAATGTAATCAAAGAGACAATTGGCTCTACTGGCTAGAACTGAATTAGTGTTTTCTGTCTGAATCAGTGTCATCTGATAGGGAGCAGTGAAGCTTATGCAATGATAACAAAACTCCCCAGAAGCTGTATTTGTTACTGAAATATGGTGGTGCTTTGGTGCTATGTAACCTCATTCTGTAATACAATATGCCTCATGGCCATGCTACTGTTCTCATGTTTCTTACAATGATACAATTCAGTGACCTAATACTTGATCAAATTAGACAACCATAATATTAAAACTTAAAAAGTCCCTTCTTGCAAGAACTAATGTAGCTGCACGTGAAAGATCAGCCTCCCTCTCATATACTGTACATGCACACATAGGATGGAACCAGGTCAAAAAGTCTCGTTCTGGATCCAGTTTAGGAAAGGCAGGGAGGAGGAAGGTAGACATGGGGTTTTGTTCCAGCTTTACCAGGCCTGTATATGAAATTCAGACCCAAGGGTCAGATGGGTGGATCCATAATTTTAGGTTGTACACATCTCTAATACACACATATGCTTTCCAAAAGGCCAAAAAACATTCAAGTTACCTTATTTATTATGGGTATTGCAATCACACCTAAAGGACCATCCCCATTTTGCTTGGCACTGCGCAAACAGCAGGGAGACCATCCCTACCCCCAAAGAGTTTATAATCCAAGTTAATCAGGATGAATTTTCTGCCCTAAAGCCTGACCATATGGAAGCTTGGTATGGTACTGCCACCTTCATTGTAGGCCCACCACTTCCACTGGCTATCAGTGAGCCTCTTTTTGCTAGGCAGCCTCTGGGCAGAAGGAGGGTGATATTAGTCTTTCTCGATATGTCAGCCTGTACCCAGTGGTTTTAAATACACCTTCTTCACCCCTTTGCAACCTATCTTAGGCCCCCATCTTGAAAACCCTTATGCACATGCTTAACTTTAAGCATGTGCTTAAATGTTTCCAAGTCAGTGCCTTAGTGATGTACCCATGCCCTTCCAGGTTCCAGGCTATGGCTTGAAAGCAGGAGTGTCTCCTGTTCGTAGTGCGCAGAGCTGTCAAGGCACAAAATCTGTTGACCCACAGTATTTTTCAGTCAAACACTCCACATTACAAGCTGTGAGACAGGTGGAGCCTATTTATCTCAACAGCAATCCCATTGGCCTGTTAATGGGAGACATGGATGACCCCAATGGGAATCCTGTCCAGTCCTGCTCAGTCACAAAGATGGCTGCCACAACAAGCTACCATGAGAATGAAGCACTTAAAGCACGCAGGGATGAGTAAGACTCTCCAAAGAAAGAAACTTGTCCCTTGAGAAAAAGTAATTCACCTCATGAAATGTTTAAGACAGTGGTTCTCAACCAGGGGCCCGGGGCTCCCAGGGGAGCTGCGAGCAGGTTTCAGGGGGATCCACCAAGCATGGCCGGCATTAGACTTACTAGGGCCCAGGGAAGAAAGCTGAAGCCCCGCTGTGCAGGACTGCAGCCTGGGGCCCCGAGCCCCAACACCTGGGGCGGAAGCCGAAGCCTGACCAACTTAGCCTCACGGTTCCCCCGTGAGGTGGGGTGCCAGGCAATTGCCCTTCTTCCTACCCCTTAATGCCTGTCCTGGCTTTTATATGGAGAAAAACAGTCGTTGTGGCACAGGTGGGCCAGAGAGTTTTTATAGCATGTTGGGGGGGAGGGGCTCAGAAACAAAAAGGGTTGAGAAACCCCAGTTTAAGAAATTATATATACACCTCTACCCCAATATAACGTGACCCAATATAACATGAATTCGGATATAACGCGGTAAAGCAGTGCTCCGGGGGGGGGGGTGGGGGGGACGACTGCGCACTCCGGTGGATCAAAGCAAGTTTGATATAACACGGTTTCACCTATAACGCGGTAAGATTTTTCGGCTCCCGAGGACAGCGTTATATCGAGGTAGAGGTGTGTGTATATATATATATATATATACACACACACACACATACCTCTACCTCGATATAATTGTTTTTTATTATTTTTATTTATATATATATAAATAAAAAACATGCACACACATCCTACACCTAAACATTTCTGTGCTAATGTAGCTCTTATAGTGAGACAGTTGACAAGTTAAGGTAAAATTATTTCTGCTCCTGAATATATATTCTTGATAACTGTGACTTTCTATGATCTCCTGTGTTCAGCAACACTGGTCATTAGAAATTCAAGTATTAACTGAGGAAATAAAAGATGATCCATTTATCACTGAAGTTTTTGTGAACTTCAGAAGATAGGGGAACTTCCTATCACTTACAATACATGTTTCTTTAAATATGTACTGGTAGAGAATGAAGAGATACTTGGCACTGAAATTGTTCAAGAATATGCTTCCCTCATCATTGCCCTGGTAATTCCATCTATAGCAATGAGATCATGGGCTATCTGCCATAAGCTCGTTAAAAGCCACTATTTCACTCTAAATGACCATGAAAACTCTTCAGAAATTAGCATTATTTCCTCACTCGGGGTCATTTTTCCCCCCATTCTTTGCACACTAGTAATGTTATTAACAAGGCTGTTCTAATATGTTCCATGGCTAATTTTCTAAGTCACTTGGACTACTTCTTCAATTATTTTGAAGCAAAAAATAAAACAAGAGGTCAGGAGTCACAAAAGTTCACCTCAATGCACACCTTCAGTCCAACTCTGCCCTCTGAATGCATGTATGGTTTCCAATAGTGCTTATTTACATGTCACATTGGAGTGATGAATGGTACTGTGTTGCTCACAAAAACATATGCTGAGCAGTTTATTATGGCACTAAATATGGGCTGGGTAAGAATCTGGATTATTTAAGTGTCAAACAGTGACAACATGTGTACAATACACCACAGACATCAAGGGAGAACTCGTTCAGCTAATATGTGGCATTCAAATAAGCCTGCAAGAACAAAGACCACCCATAAAGCAAAACCGAAGCTTCCACAAGATGGTAGGTGGCAGTGTTCCTTTCACTTTCCACTGTCCCAATAGGTCTCCTAATTACATTATTTGCAAGCTAAAGACAATATAAAATGACAATATGGATCCATAATAACTTTTCATATGAGCACCATTGTTGTAAAGTTGGTAGAACAGAAGTTTGGGGGTGGTAGGTATCCATCAGCATACGTTTGTTTATATCTTATGCCCTACAGCAGGATCGCTATTTACTTTATGCGTTGTATATTTCAGATTTGATTTAGTTGATACCATGTATAGAGGATGTTCCTGTAGCTTTTGAACTCTATTTGCTCTGTGTAAAACATTCCCAACATCTTCCTTCAAATAATCTTTCCTTTATTTTTCCTCCCATATCTGACTTTTTTTTTGGAGAGTGATACTAAATTGACTAGTGTAGAAAATACCTATTAAAAAAGTAAAATTAAAAGCTGAAGAAAAACCGTCAAATGCTTCTCCTTGACAATCTGAACCAAAAGCACCAACATTCATATGTCCGTGAACAGATGGGGTTGAAAAGTAACAATAAAATAATAATAATAATAATTCCTAGCTCTTCTATAGTGCTCGTCATCAGTATATATATCAAAGCACTTTACAAAGTAAATGGCTTCACCATAAAGCTACACCTATACTACAACAGCAGTTCCAGTTACAACACAATTGTGCCAATGACAAAAGTATGCCAATTGATAGCATAGACAGGACCTTCACAATCAAGCTAAGAGTTTGGATTCCTGACTTGATTGCATTTGTAGAGGATTCCACTACAGGTATCAATTAATATTAAGATGGCCCTTGGTCCAACAAAGCCTAACTCTACAGGCTTGCAGGGCATGCTGTAAAATCTTCCCCCCTGGCTTTTTACTGAGGAGCTGGGTTGAGTGAGGTGTAGGTGCTTAAAAAGAAGGATTCTGGTCCAAACCAAAAAAATATTTTTGCATAAACAAGTGAGGATTTGCATACTGGATCTTTGCACTGTGCGCTTTGAAAACTTTGGGGTTTAGTACTGAAATTTGACAGGAGTGGAGCATTTTATGCGGCAAGCTTGTGTCAACTTCTATATATTGAAAATATTATTGGACTGACGGTGAACTTATGAAATCATTGGGTGTCTTTTTAAAATATATGCTCTAGCACAACAAGTAGTTATGGGCTTGAGGCAGAAATTATTGGGTGAAATTCTATGGCCTGTCTTATACAGAAGGTCAGACTAGATGGTTTTAATGGTCCCTTCTGGCCTGAAGATTTATGAATCTATGTTATTCGTGGTGACATATGGGTTGGTCAGCAGTAAGTGGTTGCAGGATCAGGCCCCAAGCAGGCAACAGATAAAAGATGGGGAAGAAGACGTAATAAAAGAAAGATAATAGCATAGTGATGTGCCATATGTATGTTTTTAAGCTGCATAGATTCTGTTTGTTTTTTGTTTGTCTTTGTTATTTGGAAACACTTCTTAAATGGGGAGGACCGTGGCTAATATGCCTCTTGGAAGAAAAAAGTATTTCCAGAAAGAACTTGAAAGAGGAGAGGGTGGGGGAATCTGATTTAATAAATGATATATACTAGTGTAGTGTAATTATATGTTTTAAAACAGTCCTTGTTCACTTGTCTCAGCAAGAAATGCTGGTGTGTGTGAGAAATAGTTTATATTGCTTACTACGGTTTTTTAATCCTGGCAAGCACTTTTTTCCATACTAAGAAATGGGAACACCTGCAAAAGTAATTATATACATTAGCAAAAAGACAAGATATCTTCTAGATTCCGAAGAGGGATTTTCCCACTCCCCCACCAATGAACTTTCATAGCAGAAAAGGAGATGTCTCTTCTACAAGCCATCTAGCAACTCCATAAATTTAAAATTTATTCACAAATTAACAGTGAGACTGAAAATTTGGCAATTTAGTTTTCCCAACACTAATTCTCTCATTCAGCATGAATAAAATCGCTAACAGTGTAGCTCCATTGAAATCATTCAAAACCATTGAAGCTGGTTATGTTACACCAGCTGAGGGCCATTATGTTTGCATGGGGGAAGGTTTTCGCATGTGTTGTAATTGTGTGTCCTGTTTGATTAATTTTTGCCTCTGGCTAGTTGTATTTAAGAACTTTGGTTTATTTAAAATATATTTTATGATTAATGCCATATTTGTTCATTCAGTTTACCATGGCATGTATGTCTGTTTGTTGCCCTATCCCTGCCAGTGAAACCTGGCTTATGTGACTTTTTTTTTTTTTAATAAAAGGGCTTATCTAAAATGGGATTATATCATGTTTATTGTATATTTAACACATTAAAATACCAAATTATCCAAAACATCATTTATCTAAATTCATTTTTTTAATCCTTCATCTCGCCCTGGATAAACAGGTATCACTGTAAAAGTATAGGGCTTGCTCCTGCAAACACGTGGTCGAAATTACTCCCAGGAGTAGTCCCAATGTTTACAAAGGCATGACACTCGAGTAATTCTACTCACATGCACAGGCTTATAGCATAGTATGAGTTTTGTTAGCTGGCATATACCATGTACATTTCCCTTTGTATATGAATTTAACTTGAATATGCTTCTATACACAGCCACTCTTTTTTGTTGTTGTTTGGCTCTCAAATGTTTAATTACACAATGTATTAAAAGATAAATGTTATGCTGTCATTCCTTCTTTCCCCCCCTTTTTTTAAATGACAGCAGATGCAGATCATCAGGACCAGCATGACAAATAATTGTCTACAAGCAAAATTACTAGGCAAGACAACAAAATACTTCCACAGGAAGGATTTTGCTGAATGGCTATAAGAACTAACTTACAGTGAATCACACATGCTGTGCAGAGCACCAGTCCCTGGTTGTGTGAGAGTATGGACCTGCGGACATCACATTAATATTGCAATAATAGAAAGGTAAATGCTTATTCTCTAATACTGTATAGCCCCAAGATGGCACTAACCACTCAGCATCAAAGCATACCACATACTAAACAACATGTTTAAAAAAGACATTGCCCAGTAGGGTAGATATAAAATGTAGGCTTTATTTAAAAATTTTTTGTCAGGATTGAAACATTTTCTTTGCAGTGTTTGCAACACAAACATTGCAACATTGTGCTAGGGCCTAATCTAAAGTCCAGTGAAGTCAATGGAAAAATTCCTGTCAACTCCAATGAGGTTTGGATCAGACCTTTAATTGAGGAGAATTAAAAGGTGAAACTGACAACTACAAATCTACAAGCCCAGTGACGTGCATAAAAAAGTATAGATGGTGAAAAGTAAGGAATTCAAGGCCTAAATGATCACAGGTGCTTTGCACTCAGGGCATGAACTTTATTTAATTAGAGCTATGGATATTAAACACTTCTGAAATCCAGGCCCTACATTTTTAGGAAGTGTCTCAATTTTAATAATTGAAGATGAAATTAGATATGCAAATAAGGAATTTTTTCAATTTGATTTTAAACCTGCCAGCGTCCCTTTAATTTTACAGTGGTGTTTCTCCCCACCTCCCTCTTTCCATACTTATTTTGTATTTACAAAGATCACAAGATGACTTTAGTTAATCACTGTGTTTAACTGGGGCTAAATTATGTCAAATACTTGCATGTTTCATAATAGGTTTGCATAAGCATAAACAATATTAGGCACAACATGCACAGCAGAGAAGCTTTCTGGCCTCATAGGCTAGCATGTAAAATATCTTCAACTAATTACACAGATAAATTGTTAAAGTGGGATGATTTTAATTCTCAGATCTATGTGATATTAAGCACCTCTTATAGAAAGAAACACCTCACTCCAAAACACAGACACACATGAGCTGTCAGACTGGGTCTTGTCAAAGAGAGATGCACCAGCATTCTGATTACATTTGCACTTGCTTGTCAAAATGCTTATTTTTTTTCTGAGCATCACTTGCACTGTGGTTTGCAATTTTTTAATGTAAATTATGTAAATTTAACATAAAAAGTTAAGTGGATTTTTTAAACTGATAAGGTTTTATTTGTATGCTATATTATAAAATATAACAACACAGGACCACCACCACCAGCTCAGATGAAATGTTGCTTATGTTTGGATACCCATGACTGGAGATCAGAGCGTATGGTTTGCAACAAGCACCCCTAGCATTCTTTCCCATCTCTGCTACTAGCTTGCTATGTGACCTTGGGAAAATTACTTTACCTTTTTATGCATGAGTTTGTCCATCTGTGAAGTGCATAGGCTGGCTGAATTATTCATTATCGTATCCAATTAATTTAGGACTTTTCTTCTATTTGCAAGTCAGCCACAAACAGGCAATGACTTCCACAAAATTGTCATTCACAATTATTTGGAGGGTAATTTATGCAAACAGTTTTTTGCCTGTGATTTATTCACTGATTGATTGTTCATACATACTGCTCATTATTCGTGTTTCATTATTGGCCACCTAGTAAGTCATGTGGTGTTTCTGTTCACAGATTGGATAACTGAAGCTTTATAAACAGGAGTGTCTTATGCCAGTGGTTCTCAAACTTTAACAACATGAGGACCCGCATTTTGATTTGAAATTTTTCAGGGACCCCCATTTCTATAGCACCTTCCGTCTAAGAATTTAAATTAGCTTTACAAAGATGTATATCTTTAGCCTCATAACACCTCTGTAAAACATTCAGCATTATCCCCATTTTATAGATAAGGAAATGGAGGAACAGAGAAAAGTAGTGACTTGCCCCAGTGAGGCTTTAAATGGCAGGACTCCTTTAAACAAGAATTTAATGGACTTTCAATACCAAACCACCATGGTCACGGCCTTCTTCTTTTGAAAAGGACACAACCAGAAGTACACACATTGTGTTAACATACCAGGCATGGCTCTATAGTAGAATGCCTTGTGTAATGTGACTGGATGATACCTCATGGCAGGGTCAAATCGTGATATCACTAGTGCATCTAAGAGTTGTGGTCTCTGGCTAAGCTTATAGGCAAAGAGAAATTGACACTTAAAGTGTTCAACTTAATGACTGAAAGAAGTGTTCCTTATTACAGCTGAAAAGGAAATAGCCTGCAAAGATTATGCTTGGTGTTAATTTTCCTGACTTTACTGTACCTTTCTAAAAGCCACATGGAATGACTGAAAAGTGCAAAACCATGAACCAGGTAAGATGTTCAAATCCAGGATACATTTTTATTACAGTGCATGTTGCCTCAGAAGAAAAATGCAGCCATGAATCTCAACTGTTGCCTATATCCAGTGTCCACTTTAGCAGGCCAGAGGCAAGGAAGCATGGGAAGGAGGATAAGCAAGTGACACTGGTGTCATGATGAGAAGAGACAGAAAACATGAATGGTCTGTAGAGAAGAGATACCTCCCAACTTTGCCATTTCCTTAAATTCCTCTACACCATTTGAGGCTCACTTTGTAGTCAAAACACTTGCAATTTCCTTTGCTGATATTTACTTTTGCAAGCTGCTGGCTGTAACTGGGAGGGTTTGCTAACACATGGCTCTATTTGGCTTTTTATTCTAGGGTTTCAGACAATCAGGATTCAGGCAAATATGTTTGCCCTTTAGGCCCCACTGAAAAAGAAAATGGTTATTGCCTGTTGGAGTATTTTTACACTAAAGAGAGATTGCAGGAGATAATGGGCCAGATCCTGACGTACTACAAGTGCCCTTTGGATCTGGACCTCCCACAACATAGAATGCATGCTGGAGTGGGTAAGGCTGCACTCTGGCAACCCCAGGTTGACAGAACAGCCCATAGGAGGTCATTACTGCCCAAACTGGCAATGCCCCATCTCTCAGAGCTATCGCGCACTGGAGAACTGAGCCAAGAAAATACATAGCCATTATACACTGATATAGTGCACTCTGCCCCAAAGGATCCTGAGGTGCTACCCAATGAGCAGAATACAAATCTGACTAGAACGGAACATTCCCCTAGTGTAGAGTCAGTACTTCAGAGGCCCTACAGATCTGCTTCATTCGCAGGAGGGGAGAACACCAGCAAGTCAAATGTCTGGTGCGTGGGGTGCAGTTAGCCTTGCAAGTCACAGCTTAATCACATGTGAAGAGATCCACACTGCATCTCTGAAAGGAGAATTTAGCCTGGAAGTGCCTCATTTCCCAATAAACTGCCTTACAGAAAAGGAAATACGTCCTTAAAGACTTCACCATACGCTAAAAGGGGAGAGAGCGAGAGCTCAAATGCTCCACACTTCCACTTATTATTAGAGCTGAGAGAATGCTAGAAAAAAAACTTAAAAGGTTCTGTGAATATTTGTTCAGACAGTTAAACAAATTGACTTTCCCCAAGTTCATGGCCCTTTGGGGTTCACTTTCGGAGCTTATTCTAGCAAACGAACTAATTGGCAGGATTGTTCAGAGGGTGAAATTCATCCCTGAGCACAGGGCCTGCCAAAAGGCCTATGTGCCACTTAAATCCTCAAAACACTGCTTAATTAGAAATTAAGTGGGGGGCATAGAGCCTGAGCTAGCCCTCTGCCCAGGACTGGATTTTAACCAGGAGGAGTGAATTTTAAGCCAACATTGGAAAATATTCACAGAAAGTGAATTTTGAACTCAAATATATTTGCATCAGAAATCTGATTCTAAGAGTTAAGCTCATCCAATCAGGGAATGGAAACATATAACGTGACTTGAATGCCCAACCGAAAGAGCTTGAATTCTGAGTATTGAAAACCAACAATGAACTGCTCACAAACAAGCTACAGGCCAAGAATAAGTCAAGAAATCAGTTCAAATACATTTGAGGAAGTCATAAGCAACTCAGTGACAATTCATGGACAGGGAAATAGGCGATATTTATTGATCAGCTTATTCACTGTGAAGAATTCATTCAGCTCCTCTTACTGTGAACATGCTTCAGTACCAATGCTATGTCATCTAGTAGCCACCAATTCTAGCATTTTATGGTAGTAAAAGGGAAAGCAAATCTCTAAAACATCTGCAAAAATAAAATAAATCACTTCACCTAAGGGCCAGATTCACCAACACACCCTGGCTTCTTTGTGCCACCCCAGTGGTGCAAAGCAGTTACCAACCCACCTTAGTCTATACAACAAGTTTATGGCTACTTTTCACCACCAGATCACACTAGTGAATCAAGGCCTATATGTATGAGACACATTTAGAAGAAGAACAATAGTTAGAGCTTTGTCAAATATCTGTTTTCACACTGGGGTGAAATCCTGTCTCCAGTGAAGTCCAGGGGAGTTTTGTATTGACTTCATGGAACCAGAATGTTATCTGTGATTTGTTGTTTGTTTTTGCAATACAGGGTACAATATGTAAATACCATGTTTTCTCATTAGGTGCTGTTTTGGGTTCTGCATCCATCTTCATCTACTCCTGTGTGTTTAGAATTCTTTAACCAGGTAGCTATTTTGCATACTTTTTAACATACAGATTAAACATGCGGAAATAAAGAAAAACCTCGAAGCAAAGAAACACAGAGAAATTAAGGAAAAAATCTTTAGCATTCCCAAGTAAGCCGGTAAAGGGGGATTTTTTCCTGCAGAATATTTCCCCATTATCCTTACCTTCACCAATCAACAAAAATGTATTTGAATTCCGTCACTGAATCTATATTCATAGCCAGGCAAAATAATCAGCTTATTGATATTAACCACAAAGCTGCACAAACATAACCATGCACAAATACACCACTAGCTTTCCAAATGGGAACCTGATCCATCCTGAGAAATGCATACTATCCACTCCATTGATCTAATAACTGGTAGAACCATTACATCCACATCAATGCAACAATTACAGCAAAATATCTAATGTGCTGTGTGAGTGAAACAAATTTGGACACTATGTAGCCTTTTACAGTAGTGGCGGTCAAAAAAGGGGACAAAACTCAAAAATGTTGACTCGTCAACATTGGAAATTGCAACAAGAATCAAAGCTGTCACTTTACAGTTAATTATACAGTATTTCTATAATTGGATACATAATGGGATTCAGTTCTCTGCCATATCTCTTCCTAAGGAAGGAGAGCACAGGGACAACATGAGTGCTTTTCAAATGTCTCCAACTTGCATCTGATCAGTCCCCTTGGCTTCTCTTGCAACTTCCTTCTTCAGACGTTTCCTGATACCTACCAACTTTGCTCGCAGTCATAAACCTTGGACTGAAAGCAGTGCAGGAATATCAAATAACACTCGTAGCGAGACCTGCAAACATTTCTGAGAACTTTTGTTGGACGTAGAAAGAAATGATGCACCATGGTCAGGTTGCTGCTCCCCTCCTACAACTGCTGTCCAGGTTACCTGTGATCATTTCATGTCAGCTCCCCTCCATGGCACGGAATTCAGGAAAGCTTCTTTAATGTTATTTTACAGCATAATTAGCTAGCACCTTACAAATCCCAGATACAGCACTAAGGGGACACATGAAACTAGACACTAGTGTTTCACCAGCTCTCTTAAAACCAGTGCTACATTATATGGCCAAGTTCAGTCCCAAGCCTGAGTAGCTAAGCTGGTCACTGGGCAGATGCATGGAGATTGGAAGAAAGAAAAACCTTAGCTGAAGGTCACAAAGGGTGTAACTACACTGCAAAAAACACCCACGGCAGTGAGTCTCAGAGCCTGTGTCTAAAAATGGCAGTGTGGACATTCTGGCTAGGGCTGGCGCTTGGCTTCTGAAAACCACCTCCTTCCCCGAGCTTCAGAGCCAGAGCTGGAAAGTCTATATTGTTATTTCTAGAGCCAGAGCACAAGTCCACAAGATCGGAGACTCTCTGCCTTGTTTGGTGTACGGACGCACACACAGTATAGACACACCCAGAGTGGCTGAAAAGCTGCATCCTGGCAGCTATAGCAGCCCTGAGACCACACTAGTCCCTCTGACTCCAACATATTCCTTATACAGGGGGGTGAGGGAGGAGGAGGAGTTGGAAAGATCCATCTAACAGGCCTGCCCTTGAAATCCTGTGCCCTCTTTATGCAGCAGAGCCACATCAATTTGGTTGCCATGTCTTGCTTATGAATGCAAAAAGCCTCTTTGAGCTGAGACGAAGTTCAGGATCTATCCAACAGCTGTATGACAATACAGGTCAGAAACCTGGTCCCTCTTACAGGCAGACTTGGAACAGCTAGAGGCATTCCATATGCGCTGTCAGTGCCAAAGCCTGAGCATAAAGTAGTTGGACTCCGTGCAAAATGTCAATCTCACAAAGATCTGGCCTTCCTTCAATTGCTCATTATATGCAAATGCGGTGTTGCATGCTCTTCAGTTACATTGCCAGGAAGGACAAAAACACCCCAGCACACCATGCTCTCAAACTCTCCATCAACACATGAAGGGGTATAGGCCCTCACGCACGCGCACACACATACACCCCATGGGGCCACCCCAGAGATTCATGGATTCGTAAGATTGACCGAGATATGGGAATTTCACTACACAATGTCTGGTGCAACTCCATCAACCATGGGCACTGTTTGGCACAACAGTTCTCAGACTGTGTGTGTTTGATGATAATGCTAGATGAATTTTGCTGCCAGGTGGAACATCTGTGGACAGAGAGGGAGGGGCAAGATTTCCCCTTACTGCACCCTCTCATCTGAGATCCAAATAAAGTCTTAAAGCGTCACAATGCAATAGTCAAATATTTATTAATTACCCAATTCTTCCCCCTGAAATACATTATTTCCTAACAATCTCTAATAGACACATCCCAAGTATTTCTTTGTTTGATACACTTTTACTAAAGTGTTCAAACTACTGCTTCTGATAGTAAAACTCTGACAAATTCATAAGCAAACCTGACATATGAAATTGGTCTCTCTCGCTTTCCCCACCACACATTAAACTGGGTTTTCTTTTAATTCCAATTAAAACAATCAGTCCCCTTTGGAAACATTTTTGATTCTGCTTAAGTTTCTTCTAATTAGCACCGAATAACAAAAGTATAACAGTAGCACCTATTCTACCAAGATTTTTAACAAGCTGTCAGAGAAAGAACTGTGTGAATAACAGCCACATTTATACGCGACTTCATCTTTTTTTAAAGTTGAGTTGAGTTGCTTTTTAAATTTATTTATTTTTGTAAATGACCAAAACAACTGAATTACAAACCAGCTAATGAGGTCTTCACAGATGAAAAGTTCTCATAGTTCTTGAGCGCACAAAGTTCAGGCTCACTAGCTAGAGGTCACTTTGGAAATTGACTCAAATGTCCCAGTGGTGTGTCATCTGACACTTTTATTGCCATCAAGCCATAGCCATAGCTATAGCCATCCAGTATATAATTATCTCAGCTGTGCAACATGACTCATTTCTGTGTGTTTAAATTCCTCAGATTCCTACTGGAGAATTTTAATAGGAACCTTTTACATGACAACAATAATAATGGAACGTTATTGGATAATTGAGTTTTTATATACAGTTATAATCCACGGTTAATAAACAGCGTTTTCTATGCTTTATTGCTTATGAACAGTACCAGATTGAGAACTCAAGAGATTTATGGCCTGATCCTCCCATATCCTAAACACCTCCTGCAAGATACTGGAACTTCACTAGGAGTTGAGAGGACTTGCAAGGGGCAATCTGCACTTAGAAGGATTAGTCTCTAAAATCCTCTGCTTACCCAAAGAAAAGGTACGGCCCGGATCCTCAGTCAGTGTCAAGCACACAGGCCCCACTCACAGATGTGTGTTAAGCTTGGCCTAGTGGCACCACTCCCAGCATTCAAGGGCTATCTCGCTTTCCATATTCATACAGTTCTTTGCCTTTTGCTGAGACAGCCTGCCAACAAGGGTCCCAATTAGTGCCATTTGTGGTGATGGCAGTTTTGCTATTGTTACTCCCCATTAGTGTTTCAGCGGAATTGATTCATTTTATTGTTATTAGTAGAATGCTTATAGTGCGAGTCATCATTCCGCTCAGATGACGCGTCCTCCTTGTGCATTGTGAAGATCTCTTTTCAGCAGAATCAATAGGATGTGGTCCACCTTGTCTGAACATCTGTCTGTGGGAGCCATTAAGAATGTGAGCTCAGCATGCTACAGATGCTAAAGACGTTTGTGCAGAGTAGGCCGGATCCTCATCTGGTAGATGCTGGAGTAACTCCCTGGAAGTCAACTTTACACCAGCTGAGAATCTTGCCCAGTATTCAAACCCAACTTACCTACCAACTGCAGCTATTTGTATGGAAGCCATGTTTAGGGTAAAGAACGACCACCAGCATTATTCCTGACATCACAGTATTTGTGTGTGGGACAAATATATTTGTCTTGTCTCTGATCAAATCTACTAGCTATGAACAAAGTTTCACAATATACAAAGGGATTTGTGTTGCAACTTGCAGTGAAGAATGGGGCATCATGGGTTATGGCTGTAATGTTCAATGCATACAGATCTGTCCTTGGTATGCTAACAGAACTTTTGTGAGAGGATTTCTGTTGTTGTTGTTGTTGTATTGAATAGATGTAGCTTTAGTCTTTGAAGTTTAACACTAGTTGTAAATTCCTTGAAGTCAGTCCTATTTCCTTTTATATTAACATGTTAACAAGCTTTGTGAGACTGACAGACCTTACAAGAAGACACAGCTGGGTGCTTCTCAAGTCTGGGCTCTAATGAAAACCAGAACATGAAGAATGAACTCTGTGGCTTGACTGCTGTTTACAGACTCGGCAGGAAGAATCCACTGCCCCAGCGATGAAGCCATAATGTCCTCATCAAATTCTAATGCTTTCTGTACTACCAAGAAAAACAGTTGGGATTAATTAAGAAAGGAAATGCCACAATATTTTAAATTACTTCTGTAGTTTAAACCTTTGTACCAGATGAAGTCCAACAATTAAAAAAAAAATACCCTGTGAAATACTGTGCAAGACGGGCTTGGTGAGATGAGGTCTGATTAAAGGACTGAGGCCTAACCCTGAATGTGATCCAGATTCCGACCGAGAGAGAGATCACTTTTCAGTTCCCTGGTACAGAGCACGTGACACTAACATAGAAGAACAAAAATGTTAAGGGTGGAGTAAGAGCAAAATTCCCTCACAAAACAACACACCATACACAGCTAAGCAGCCATCTCAATAGGAATAGTGGTAAAAACAGGCCAAACTCATTAAAAGGACAATAGAGATGGTCAAAGAGGCCTAAGGGAGATAGGTGCCCAATTCCACTGACTGAGCCCCCTTTGAAGATCCCAGACCTCGAATCAAAGCATGAGTTTTTGTGCTGCACCTCTAAGAAGCACAGTCCACAGAACTTGCAGGCCACAGGGAGGGAGGGTTGTCTAAGGTAGCCACCTTTGTGCCCTCCTGATTATTAGCTAATCAGGGCCCCCAGTATAATTGACATAGGCTTGGGGACCTGCATATGCTATGGCAACCTCCTGGCCATAGCCCTACCCAGAATCTCCCCAGGACTGTATGCCATGGTCCCATCCCCAACACATCCCTCCTGCTCTCAGGCCCGCCCGCCCTCCCTCCCAATATGGCCTTAGCCAGGGCTTGTGATGGGATCCTCTGGAGGTAGATTTATGACTGTCTTTTGCATTGCGTATGTTGGAGGAGTCCTCCCCCAATCGGATTTGACAGCCCTTATATGCCACTCTGGCCCTTTGACACACCATATTGGAGCTGGCACAGGGGTGAGGGTCTCACTCAAAGGCTCAGTGGCATTCCTCAAGAGCAGTTAAATTTACCAAACTCAAGAGCAGTTAAATAAGTAATTGTTTGATCCTATGGGACTGATCCTCCAAGGTGCTGAGCACTTGCTTCCGAAGAAGGTTCCAATAAGCACCTAGAACTGGGTCCTGATAGAGACATGACACTGAACTCGATAGACCACTGCTCTGATCCCCTCTGATAATTCCTACACTCCTCCTGTTGAGTACTGCTCTCACCACCCACTACATACAGTGAGAGTTGAGTCCACACAGTACCTCAAAAGTGGAACCTAAAATATTACAAGATCCATTGTATAGTTCATAGAGCTGGTCAAAAAAATGAGTTATTCTCTGGTGAAATGTTTCATAAGGGAAAAAAATCTGTCAATTTCCTCCAGGAAATTTTGGAAACAAAAATTTTCATTTAGGTTCTTTTTTATTCCAAATGTTGTGTTATTTTTAATTAAAAAAAAAAAAAAAACCTGAAATATTTCTTTTTTTAAATTGTGGGATTCCCCACACATTCTTCCCCTGACTTTTTCCACCCACTGGAAAAAAAGGTGAGAAAGGTAAAAAGTATGATAAACTGGGGGCAGGAGAAATCCTACTTGTCACATTTCTTAATTAAACTTAATTAAAACAGTGAAAAGGGTATGAAAAAAATAAGTCTTTCCCCAACTTTCTGTTTTTCAACTTTTGCTAGTTAAAAAACAGTTGCAAATTGCTGGAAAGTAGGGAAAACCCCACTATTTCAAAAATGAAAAATTATGAAGAAACCTGTAAACTCTGTCCTCAGTTTTGCATTCCAGAGTTCTCAATGGGTTCACAGCATATCTAAGAGCAGAGCTTCACTCTAAATTTTAACAGTAGATTCTGCTGAGGTTTCTATTTACATACAGAACTTTGGTTCAATGAAATTGATGCACTGACACAAAGGGGGTCCTGATTTAAAAAATAAATTACATGCAGAATTCCATGAGGAAAACATGTGCCTAATTTGCACATGTATTTACTACAAATGTGCATGAAAATCAGGTAACTGCATGCACAAATGGGCAACGCTAGTCAATTGCATGTGGATTTATGCATATAACACGGCAATTGCATATATATTTTGCTCATCCAGTTGTTCATATAACAACATTCATTAAAGTCTGTCCCTCAATACATGAAAAAGGAAGGACTCTCTCCAAACTGAAGAAAAAAGATCTGGACTACTACTCTTCATCCTTTTCATTTTTATATAGGGTTAAGAAAAGTTAAAGCAACATTAGATTCTACAGTTTTCAAGACAATCATTTTGGGGTTTGTTTTTTCTACTATTGCAACTACATCACCAAAAAAAAAAAAAAAAAAAAAATAATTAACACTGATGATTAACATACCCCTTCAATACTGTCCAACCTCAACCACCATATGTTGCATTTTCATGAAAACTTAGAACTTTTGATTGATGCCAAACTTCCACATGTACCTGGTTAGATGACTACAATATTCAGCCAGCAATGTAAACAGCTCCAATTTTGATTCAACCTCATTTAAAGCATATTGTTGAACATGAATACTTATATGTTGCTGAATCTGTTTTGCTGAATCCTTATATAAATAATGTCTTGGGCACTGAAGACAATTCTTGTGACCAGTGGCGGGGGAAAAGGGCTGGGGGGAGAATGGGAATGCTCAAATAGGAACTTGCTTTTGTAATTTTGTGCTCACAGACAATAAAGTGATATAGGAGGTTAAGAGAGAGTCCCAGGATGGTTTAGACACAACAAGGCCTGCATCTTGGCAGGGGGTTAGACTAAATGATCCTTGCAGTCCCTTCTAACACTAGATTCTAAGTCACAAAACCTCAGATACAGTTCCAAGTTTTCCTAGAGTTTAGTGGTATTTGTGTTCATCTCTAAAAGGCATATTGGCATGCTTGAGAAATGTTCACCTGTAACTTTTACATAGATGATGATCCCTGCGGAGGTCTGGGCCCAATGACACAGGTGTTGGGGCAGTTGTACAGACAAGTGGTGCTTTTCAGCCCTCCCCCTACAGTCATTATAGTACATGTGCTGTGACTGCCACATACTAGTAACAAATGAAGCAGCAGAGAGCAAAGTCAGAGGCATTCTTCTTGTGGATTTTGGGTTTTGGCTTCCTTTTAGGTTCTTTGCTCCTGAACTGAGCATTGTAAACACAGTATTGCTTCTTCTCACAATATCAAGCAACAGAGAGTCCTGTGGCACCTTTAAGACTAACAGATGTATTGGAGCATAAGCTTTCATGTGTCTGACGAAGTGGGTATTCACCCACGAAAGCTTATGCTCCAATACATCTGTTAGTCTTAAAGGTGCCACAGGACTCGCTGTTGCTTTTTACAGATCCAGACTAACACCGCTACCCCTCTGATACTTGTCACAATATCAAGGGGAAGCAGAATGGGTACTGTCAGGGGGTGCTCCACTCAGCACGGGAGCACCTTCTTCTGGCTGCATCTGGGGATTAGCTCTACCAGTCAGATGTCCCTCCTGTGGTTGCTCACTCCGTCACTCTCCCTGTTCCGCTCACATGGGACTCGAGTGCTTCTGTTTTGTGGCTTGGCCCTCTGGCCAAGTCACTGTAGTCCCCCCCTTCCAGGGTATAAAAGTTTTCCAGGACCCACTGTCCTAGGCAGTCCTTCCTCTCACTGCCTTTTAAAAGTACCACAGCCCAGTGGCTAATAAGGGAACCCAGGCCCACCCTCTATACTGGGTTCCAGCCCAGGGACCCTACAACAAGCAGTCAAGGTCTACACAACCTCAAACCTTAGTGCTGTATCCCTGGGCTACTCCTACCTTACCTTCTCTCACCCTGAGAGTGACTGCAGCCTCTCTCTCTGCAGCCCCCTTCTGCTCTCAGCTACTGGGCTTTATGCAGGCCCCTCCTGTTCCTGTCTAGTTGAGCCTCATCTCTAATTAATCCTTGCTCCCTGGATCCTCTTCTAGGTACAGCCTATGCAGTTAATTGGCCCACCTAGCCACCTTAACCCCTTCAGGTCTTGGGTGGGGTGGAGACCCCTCACAGGTACCCATTAATCTTCCTAAGACAAATATACCTCTCATCTTGGTACAGCCAACTGGGTATTTCCTCCCCTACCCTTATTTGATGACAAGTGAAGACTAATATCCTGTATAGGCATCCATTGCTGTAATAGCTACACCAAGACAACCCAAACCCAGCACACCTAATGAGATGCACAGCTGATTGGTACAGGAAAATATAGGTTACCATCACAAATGCCAGTACATGATGCAACAAGTCATTGAGAGTCTTGTACTGGGTATATTAGAACTAAATGACAGAACCAATTCCACACACACTAGAGTCAAAGGGATTTAGGCCATTGACATCAACATGATCAGAGGCAAGCCCTGTAGAAATTAGTTAGAAAATCTGATTCCTCTTTCTGCTTGTTTATTCACGGTAGGCCAGAATGTTTGTCTTCAGCTGCTGTTACTCAGTTGATTGTCAAATGTATTTATTTTTTCATTTACGAAACTAACTTCCACTGCTCAGCATCTGTGAAGGGCTCCACTCACTGCAGGTGCGTTCCTTGTGTCTAGGTGTGGAAGCTGGCTCTTGCCCTGACTGATGCCCCCTTCTGACAATTGCTGGTGCTGAGTCCCACCCCCCGTTACTCAGGACGCTCCCTCTTCATGACTCGACCTTCCATCTAGGTCACTATTTAGTCCCCCCACTTCTGGGGTAACAAAGTCCCACCAGACAAGCTGTCTGGATGCTGTCTCAGACGGTCTACCATTCCAAGTCTAGGTCCAGTGTTGCTTTCCCAGTGGCTGGTAGGGGAACCCAGGCCCTCTCTCTACACTGGGTTCCAGCCCGGGACCCTACAATGAGTAGCCAAGGTCTACAGAGTCCCCTTCCCTGCTGCTGTTTCCCTGGGCTTCTTCCTAGCCTACCATTTTAGGATTTCTTTCCCCACAACTCCTCTGGGATTTACCCTTTTCCACAGCTAGGACCTCAGGGCATATTTTCCTCCGTGGATTTTCTCCTCCCCACCTCTCTGCTCCCATACAGTTACTGCAGACTGACTCTCCCTCCTTCCAGCCCCCGGCTACTACAAACTTCCTCTCTATTCCTTACCCAGCTTCTCCCCAGCCGGGCTTCACCTGTATTTAGTAATTTATAAATTCCTGGGCCTCGCTTCAGGTGCAACTGTGAAGATTAATTGACCTTTTCTGGGCCTTCTGAATCCCTTCAAGTCTGATGTGGGATGAACACCCCATCATAGCATCGAACAACTGGGTTATTCTTGTGAGCAAGGAGAAGACCACATTTTCACAACTAAAAATCCATTTGTGGTACCTTATGGGACAGATCCTGCAGTCCTTAACTCACTCAGTCAGAGGAGTAGTCCTTTGAAGCTGATAAGGCTACTTATGTGAACGAGCACTTACTATGACTAAAGTAAAGTAACCCTAAATGCAAACAATGGAATTTCCCCCCATATCTTAAATTTAGGGAAACCTCCCCTTAAGAAACTCTGCAGTTTCCACAAGTGGGCTTTCCTAATAGGATTTTCTTCCTAAACATTTCCATTTCTGTTCCCATCCTGACTTTCCGCTTTGCACGTAGGCAAACTTTAAGAGGCTCAGGAAAGGGGGAATAACTGATCTATGGATAATTTGAACAAATTTTTGACAAATGTAGAGGGCAGCATACTCTTCTCACAACCCACTTTCATAATGTCAAGCCCCTAACAGAGTGATTTTGTTGATTATGTACAGCATCCTGACATGCAAACATACAATTGAGCCCCAAGACGTTAGTAATTAGTTAATTAATCCCAATAGAAGTTATCAGAACTGATTCGCTGGGCACCACACAGCCAGCAGCAAGCAGGAAGCGACTTTCTAACCATGGAGAAGAAGAATCCTTCAGGCAGAAATAAAGTCTGATGTAGAAAACAAAATGGAAATTTTAGAGCAAGGAAAGCTTCCCGTTAAAGCATGAATGCACAAAGGACAGCCCAAGGGTTGCATGAGGCCCACCAAGAACTATTTTGTGACTTGCCATGAGGCTTACTATGTTCTGTCTGACCGGTGATACAGATAACAGCAGCATCTCAACTTCCAGGATGACATCAACTTGAAAAATAAGTAGAAGCAAAGATACAGTAAATAGTTAAGAGAGCTTCCCATTGTCTTTAGGTGTTGGAGTACATTTGACGTTTCACTTGCTTTGAAGGACGGGGTCCAACCCGTTGCCAAGGTTATTCATTTAGATGAACATCCTTAATTGGTTGTTGCCTTTTCAAAAAAATAATATAAATCTGAACTTAAAAATGCATAGCCAAAGCTTCCATTGCATGCATTTAAATCCAGCTACTATGGTCAAACTGCAGCCATTTTGACACAAATTGAGTTCCTACGCTAAAATAAAATAGTTTGACTGATTACAATTTAGCAGATTATGAGCCAGATTCGGACACCCTTATTCATATTAACTCTACATAATACCTCACACCAGCACAGCCCTATTGATCACTTGGGGAGTAAGGTACATTGTGGGCAAAATCTGGCCAAAGTGCAGTTGACTACTATAAATGGGCTAGATTGAAATTTTACTTTCAGACCTAAGTAGAGGGCACCATTCTGAGTTTTATTCCAGAGGGGGAAGCACGCACATTGGCCCATTATCTGACCCAGCTACCCTCTCTGGCCCTCAGAAGGAACATGTGGCACTAAAACGTTAGCTGTTCCTTCTATCACATTCACTACTCACAACTATACATCAGTTGACACTCCATGGTTTTGTAAGCTTTCATTCCTGGTGGTTAGGACTTCCGACCCTTTTCATGGCACTTTCCCAGTGGCCAAAATTCTTTCAAATGCCGTGCAAGGAAGGAATAGATGGTTGGACAATTGAGTGGAACATAAGGAGTAATTTTCTGTTTGTTTATACTGGGTGTTTAATGTCTACCATAAAAACTGAAGGGAGAAGGTTTAACTCTTGAGCCTGCTAGGCATGTATACCTCCACACTTCTTGCTTGTTCTTAACCCCATTATTTTTAAGGTTGCATTTTTATTTCTGTTCTGTTTATGTTTAGAACAGAAGAAACCGAATAAACACACGAGTACCAAATAAATGCAGAGTACATGAATGGCATAAGTCTGCTCATGCCAGTGACTCAGAGATAGAAGTTCACACATACTCTGCTATGGTTTGTTAAATCCCAGTCTTGATTTGCAGGTGTCCATGGCAAATAGGCACTAATTTGCACTAAGTATATTTTCTCACTGAACAAATGAAGAAGGCATGTTTCCATTCAGAATGCTTTATTTAAGGGTGGGTGACCTGTAAAAGATGATATTTTAAAATAGGAGAAGGCCTTATGAAGTGTTACCCCACATATGCACACCCCAAAAGGGTGGGTTTTTTCCCTGCTTGTATTTTCTCTGAGATATCAGTAATGTCAACTCTGATCTTCCTTGCTTTCGAGGGGTCTCTCAGAAATGTGCATTGGCTGTGATGAGTCTTTGACACAGCTGTCTTCCTCAAAAATGTTAACTAGCTGTTGGTGTTAAATGGGTGTAAGCCACAAATTAAAACCTAAAGAGCCTTCTTAATTCCTCAAAGTCTCTTGACTCTTCTGGTGTCATCTTTTCACAAATTCCTTTGACACTACAGACTCTTCAAGCCTGAGCAAGACCTGAATTTCTAATGTACAAAAACCAAACACTTAAAAAAAGGCTTAAATGTTGCACTCCACCAGTGTTAGCAATGTTGGGACTGTAGCCCTGTTTTTAACACTGTCTCATATAACCCTGCTCAGAGCATGCCTAATCAACACAGCATTAACACCTGCAGCCGACAGCAAAGCATCTGCCCTAGTGCTCCCAACGGTGCTAGCGTTATATTTAGAATGTTTCCCTAATGTAAAAAGGTATCCCAACATCTAACATCTTAACCCCAATATCTTAGGGCCAAATTTGCACTGGGAAATGGCCTGCACATGCATCTACATTTGCATGCTCATGCAGCACAAAAATGTGGCAGCTGAATGGCTTTACGTATGCAACAGCCATACCTGTACATACACAGAATATTTAGACACCAAATACCTGTTTGCAGGTGCAATAAAGAAGCAGTGGCAAACACACAAATGCACATGCTGAATCTATCCACTGAAAAAATGGACCTGCAGAATCTATTTTGTTTATTTTACTTAGTGTGACAAAGAAAACACTTGAGAAAAGAAAAGTAGAGGGACCATTCCTAGGTCTCCTTACAACAAACTGCACACAGACAACTGATGTAAAAACTGTTTCCAGTTGTAAAGCTCACAGTAAAATCACAACTTTGTGAAGGCAGTCATCCTGAGAGGCCTAAATTATGTCAGTCCCAGTGAATTCTAATACCAACAAAGGTCACACTTCAGGACTGAGGGAGGGTGAAATTGTCCTTCCCGGTCTAGTAACGGGACGCTTCAAAGAGAAAGTACAGATGAGAATTAAAGAAAAGAAAATAATGGACCAAATTTTTTGCTTGAACAATGCAAAGGCTGGTATCTGGCCACAGCAGTGAAGTTTAGAATTCCCTCAGGTGAGGGGTATTTTCAACTGCAGTAAAGTCAAAAAGACAACTTTTATGTTAACTATACCCCACACTAGGGGTCGGCAAACTTTGGGAAGTGGTGTGCCAAGTCTTCATTAATTTAAGGTTTTGCGTGCCAGTCAAAGGTTTCGCATGCCAGACTGGCAGCGCAGGCGGCAGACGGAACCCCAGACTGGCAGCGGGATGAGCCACTCATCCTGCTGCCGGTCTGGGATTCTCTCCGCCAGCCCGGGATTCCGTCCGCCAGCCCCTGCCAGCCAGGGTCCCGACTGCCGGCCCCGCTCAGCCCGCTGCTGGCCCGGATTCCGTCCATCGAGGCCGACAGCGGGCTGAGCGGGGCCGGCGGCCAGGACCCCGGCTGGCAGCGGCATGCCACTAAAAATCAGCCCATGTGCCGCCTTTGGCATGCGTGCTGCAGGTTGGCGACCTCTGCCCCACACCTTTGCAAAGGAGATAAGTTGGGCAAGAAAGGAGATGAGAGGAGTGTGGGAAATAGATCCGCTGTGCCAATTCACCCCAGTGAATGGTTCCTAAGGTACAACTGTCAGCTGTCTAAGGATGCCATATCTGATACTGGCACCAGGACAACTGGAGACTTAGAGATGGCCTGATGTCCCACTGTCCCCACCTGCAGTGCTGAGCAGATCTTGCTGCAGGAGATAATCTAGTCCATCTTCTCTTTTGCTTAACAGGTGCATTACTTCGGGTCTGAAAGTCTCCACATTGTGGTGGTGTTGGGACAGCTCCCACGCAACAAAGAAGATCAAGTGAAAAAGTATCCACCATTATACAGGTGGGTTGTGTTGGAAAATATAAAATGCTTTTGATGCTAAATCACCTAGTTACTAGGGCTACCTACAGAGTCATATGCTGCATTGGTACCTGCTACTCTAACTCATATGTTTTATTCTTGATAGGACGCCACTTTGCCTTTGCTATTTGTTTGCTTTGTGTTTTTAATACTAGCTTTACCAATAGGAGGCAGATGATCTGTTAAAGGAGGGCAGCAGGCAGTGTTCAATACAAACTCAGTACAGGGCATTTTGGATAAACACATTATGGAACATTTGGAAATGTTCCATGGTCTCCACCAGGTCCTCTAACCCCTCCTCTCCCTTTCCTTATTCTCTTTCCCACTCTACCTTCCCCTCTGCCACTTGAGCATGCGCTCTGTGAAAGGACAAGTTGGTGGGAAACCACTACATAAGTCAGTTTGCCTAAATCATATGATTCTTTGGGCTTGGCTACACTTGCGAGTTACAGCGCAATAAAGGAGCCCTGGGAGCACTAGCTCACTCCCCGTCCACACTGGCAAGGCACGTAGAGCGCTCTGACTCCGCGGCTACAGCGCTGCTGGTACTCCACTTCGGCGAGTGGAATAACATTTGCTGTGCCCCCATTGGAGTACCACGGTGCCAGTGTGAACGGGGTGTTGCATTACTGCGCTCTGATCGGCCTCCAGAAACGTCCCATAATCCCCTTAAGTCAAGTGGCCACTCTAGTCTTTGTGTTGAATCGCAGCAGGAATGTGGATATGCCCTTTGAAAGCTCCGTTTCTGACAGCTGGCTGCTTATCTGCCCCGAGACAAACCAACCATTAGTGTGGAATGCTGTGAGTGAGAGAGAGAGGTGGGGGGAGAGGGGGAGTCTGCTGCTGTCTGAACTTACAAGACAGCATGCTGACATGCTCTCAGCCCCCCAAAAACCCACTCTCTCTCCCTTCACATACACACAACATACTCCCTGTCACACTCCACCCCACCTCCCCATTTGAAAAGCACGTTGCAGTCACTTGCATGCTGGGATAGCTGCCCATAATGCACCGCTCCCAATGTTGCTGCAAGTGCTGCAAATATAGCCATGCCAGTGCACAAGCAGCTGTCAGTGTGGACAGACTGCAGCGCTTTCCCTACTGCACTCTCCGAAGGCGGGTTTAACTCACAGCGCTCTACATCTGCAAGTGTAGCCATGCCCTCAGCTACAGTTTATCAATATTTCTATGCGTCATTCTCATTACCTCATATTTGTAAAACACTGTCCCACTGCTTAGTGTTATGGGGACCCTGCCACGGGCATTCAGTAAAGACTCTTCTCCACACAGCACTTAAGCCCCTTACTTTAAGCCTGTGCTTAAGTGTTGTTCTGAACAGAGATGAAATTAAGCATGTGCTTGTTGTGCTGACCTGGGGCTATAATAAATACAGATGGCCTACTGGTGTCTCAGAAGTGAGGAGTGAGACCAGAGTGATTGGGGGGGGGGGGGGGGGGAGAGACAGGAAAGTAAGGCAGTTTTAATGCCGAATCCCCTGATTTAACATGCTCCTCATTATGTTGACCCAGGAATTCCATGCAGCAGTTAGCTGAAGATTTCACACCATTTTTTTCCTCTGCAATGTATGTGCTCCCCCCTTTAGACTATAAATTTTTGGCAAAGAACCTGTTTACTTGAGTTTACTTGTGCAGCACTAACACCCCATCTGAGGAATAACCAGAGATAAAGGAATGGGACGTTTCTAGATGATTTTCAAAAGAGTTCACTGTGCAAATGCAAAATGCAACTACCTGTATTGGGCATGCTAATTGCATAATTTGCACACACATACAGCTACATTCACACATACATTGTTACCCAATTTGCACGTCCTTTCTAGCTCTGATATATGGCCCCCATCACAGCAGCATCTGAGTGCCTCATAATCTTTAATGTTTTGATCCTCAACACCCTTGCGCAGTAGGGCAGCGCTACTATCCCCATTTTACAGATGGGGCACTGAGGCACAGAGAGGCTAAGGTCACATAGACAGTCTGTGATAGAACAGGGACTCCCAAATCCTAGGCTAGTGCCCTACCCACTTGACTATCTCTCCACATCAGTCATGGTACATATGTGCATCAAACTTTATTTGCAAATCTAGCCCTCAGATTAAGTCCTCCTCTGACGTGAAGCAACCACATCTCCTTGTACTTTTATACAGGTGGCTAAATCATAACCTCGGAAAAAAGCAGGGCCCATAATTCCACCATGCAGCCTGCATGCCCCCTGATCTTGTACCTGGTAATGCAGCCCAGGAAGGGGACTGGCCCAGGACACAAAACTCCATGGCGAGCCAAGCCATTGGGTGCATATTGGACTATTGCATGCTTGTACCACAGAGAAGGAAGGCTGTTATACCCACCCAGCAGGTTGCTCTCAGATGGGTATGTTCACACTGCAGCTGGGAGCAAGCCTCCCAGGCTGGCGAGACAGGCTAAGGGTAGCAAGCTAAAAATGACCGTGTGGACATTGCTGCAGCCCCGCTGAGCCCAGGGGGTACGGAGGAGAAGGAAAGGGGGAGAGTAGACAGAGAGGTGAAGAGACTGGGTTGGATCCAGAGCTCCCCACCCAGTTCTCTGCTGTTGCCAATGCAAGCAGCCAGGGGCCAGGCTGTGCCCTTCTCACCACAACAGTCCTGGGTGGGCGGCCTCCCAGAGCTGCAGCGAGCCATGCATAGATCAGTGCCCAGCCCCTAGCAGCCACATAGCATCGGTGCTCAGCTTGCCCCACTGCCCATGGCCAGGAATATCACATCGGCTCTCGCTCCTCCCCTCCCTGGGTGGGATTCCTCTCCTCTCCACAGAGCTATCTCCCCACCTAGCCCCAGCCCCTGGTTCTCAGCTCGCTGCTGTGCTAGTGGGGTGGGAGGGCGAGCGCTGTTTGACACTCCCTGGGATACAGTTATACAAGGCAGGACTTGGAAGATGCCCAGAGCCTCACAGGCTGAAGTTCCCAGCACATCTCTAGGGCATTGCCTGAATGGACATCTGGGGCTGAGTCATTGCATTCGTCCTTGCCTAACCCTTAAGCTCTCTCCTCTCCTTAGGGCCAGGGGGTTCTGCTGAGGGGAGGGGGCTACAGACACCTAATTAATACCCTGGTTGAACCGCCACACAGAGGAAAGCTCTGCCCCTCAAAGTTCCACAACCACCCTCAGACACTAGTGAACAGTGGAAGTTTGGATCCAGATCAAACTTCATGGCTCAAGCCCACTGCTACAGAAGTTAGGTGCTTGCTGCAGAAATTCTGGGTGAGGCTCTCCGGCCTGCATTAGGCAGATCAGCCTAGATAGAGCAGAATGGTGCTGTAATCCATGAAACGTTCATTGTGAATACATCTGCATCTCATCCCTCCACCTTACCTTCCTGACCCCGGGTGGTGCTCAGCCCCTTTCAATCTGGAATTAGAAGTGGGACTTTGACAGCAGTCAGGAGACACTCAGAACCATGCAGGAAGGCACTAAGCTAGTGATGCTGGTTGCTGAGTACAACACATACAATTCAGTGTCACCATCTCTCTCAGTTTTATTGAGAGTCTCATGATATTTGATATTTATCTTAAAGCCCCAGCTTTAAAGGGCACAGGAGAGCATCTTAGCTTTCATTTAAAAAGAAGAGCTGTCCAGGATGCAGAGAAAAGCTTAAAAATATGAATCCCAAAGGCTCAAAAATGGGGGGAACCCCCCCCCAATTTAAAAACAAATCTCAGGCTGTCTACTACAGCCAATATCCACAAAATTTATGTCGCTCAGAGGTGTGAATATTCCACCCCACCTAAGCGACATAGTTAACTGACAAAAGCATCTGTATGCACAGCACTAGTTTGGCAGGAGAGTTTCCCGCTGACAGCTAATGGTGCTCACGGAGGTGGTTTTTGTATGCCAAGGGGAGAGCTCTCGCCTGTCAGCACAGAGCATTTTCACCACAAGCACTGCAGTGGCACAGTTGTATCAGTACAGCTGTGCCGGTGCAACGCTGTCCATACACACATATCGTTAGTTGCAATCTCTTGATTTTTGAATGCTGGGCGTTAGCAATAGGGGGAGCTTCTTAAGCAGCAGAGCTGAGAAACTGCATGTGCACATGTAAGAACCAGAGAGTTGATGCTCTATGCACAGACAAGGTGAGTGAGATAATTTTTTATTGGACCAACTTGAAGAAGAGCTCTGTGTAAGCTGGAAACCTTGTCTCTCTCACAAACAGAAGCTGGCCCAATAAAAGATATTACCTCACCCACCTTGTCTATCTAATATCCTGGGACCAACAGAGCTACAGCAACACTGCATATGCATAGACAAAGCAGACATTGTACAGTAACCATGACATTTAAGAGCTAAACAAACTGCTTGTAGCAGGAACAATTGCAGAAAGTCAACTGCCTTTTACTTATTTTACTGCTGCAAGACTATTAGATTATTAGTATGTGAGAGTACCTGCATCCAACACATCTATCCAACAAGCTGCAAAGAAAATAAAAGACTGGTTAAAGATCCTTTAATAAACACTTGTTAAAGAGTCATACAGGAGGGCTTATTTTCCCATTGGAGGGCAATAAATTCATAAGGAGCACTTAAACCAAGATTGTGGAAATCTCTCTCCATAGCAAATGAACCACAGGGGCCTGACCCAAAGCCCTTTCAGGTCAATAGACAGATTCCCTAGGATCATGCCTAGATGAGTTATTATTCCGTTTGTAAGGTTTTAGATTATGGGGAGTATATAAATAGTTTTGCTGACTTATTTTTTACCTGCTGTCCTGGTTCTGATGGTTGTAATGTTAAAGGTTTTGGAGGTATTTTAGTTACATGCTCACTATTTAAGTCCTTACAGATGCAACAGTATAAAATAATCTACTGGAAACAACTGTATGTAATTACTAACTTGACCATCATTTGAAATGAATGTTATTTTATTCTGACTCTCCCCCTCAGGGAGATGCCTCGAATAACTTATACTTGTCACTTTAAACCTTTTGTTTAAATGATTCCCCATAGTATTTCTCATACACGTTTCTCTTTCAGAGCAGTGACCACTTCAACACTTCCATAAATCTTAACGTAAGATAGGCTTTCCTACATAATTATAATAGCTGTAGTTTAGATTACAGGTGTGCTTTCAGACACTCCAACTTGTTGTATTTACATCTTGCTGCATCAATGGTATGGCTGCTGTAAACTTTATATGATGCAAGGTGTATAATTACACTGAGTTTTAAACTCTCATCACAACTGCACACCTGGCCTGCTGATAACAAGCGCATTCTGTCTCAAAATAACTCCATAATTAGAAAATTCCACTTCCTGGACAGAGCATTATGCTCAATACATTTATATTGCACTGTGAAGTGCACTAACATTCTCTTAAGGGGTTACTACACATGCTGTGTGCTGCTCATTGTTTTTAATCCTAACATGACCTTTATACTACATACAAAAAACAACCTTGAGATTCAAAAGCATGGCATGATGCAATGAGCACAGACAGTGATTTCAATAAAGCTAGCACTGCCATATTAGGGCCCAATCATGCACGGTTCTGAGCACTCATTTTCTATAGGATCAGGTTCCACATTTGGTTAGAAATCACTGGATTTCCAGTTGTCCTGATTTAAACCACTAATAATATATGGAAACTCTAGACTGTTCAAATAAACATTTGTTTAGAATTTCTGAGTTAAATTCATAGAATCCATATTATACCTTTGTATCTTGTACAGAACAGGTTCCACACTTTGCTTCCATGTACTCATGCAGTGAAAACCACCATTAACAGATGGTGGAAACTGGCAGAAACACATAGGGGGTTGATGTAAAATGCTGATTTCATTGATCAGGGTCATTCATGCAGCCACAGAAAGTTTAACTAGGTTGCTACCACTCATGCTTGTGCAGCCAGGATATCTGCAACAGCTCACTCTAAAAAGCAGGAGTACATCACCTTAAATAACCAGCATTTGGTGGCAATTATAGAGACCAATTCTGAAAGGTTCTCAGCACCTTCATCCTCACTGAAGTCAGAGAGAACAGATAAGGCTCAAAACCTTACAGGATGCTCTAGGCACCTTTCAGAATCAGGCCCCTAGAATGCAAGGACAAAACGTCATTAAAAAGAACATGCCACCTCTTGTACTTTTTATTTACTGTCAGTGGCAGTTGTTTACATGTACTTCCCTGGAGGATAGTGCCACAAGGATTATAAACTATTGTGAACGAAATGTGCATAAAGGGCCTGATTCAAAGCCCATAGGAATCATTAGAAAGTCCCCCACTGATTTAAACAGGTTTTGGTTCAACCTCAAAATACCTTCAGTTTAGAAATTTCCCCCCACTTTTGTAGGAATTTTAGATTCATCCTGTACAGTCTAGCAGATTACAGTTTTCAGATAAATATAACAACAGCCTCTCCCTAAACAATGGAACCTCATGGATTCAGATAAGTAAAGGAAACAGATTTATCCCTGGATATTTTAATTCTCAAACCGTGTAACAGTCAAAGAGATATCTGGTTACTTGTAACATCTTCTATACTCTAAGGTGAATAATAAAGTAGACATCACTTACAAAAGGTTGAGAAGACTGTGCCTCAAGACATTTAGTCATTGGAACTAAAGGACATGTTACAGAGACACAAACAAGGCTAAATTTAACATGTACCTATGGAAGGCACAAGAGTCATGTAGCCAATGAAATGTTTGATTCTCAACAAATTATTCACACAACTTCTGTGCAGTTTTTGCACAGTGTACCAGAATGAGGCAGAAGGAAAAGTTTCAAGGTAACAGACACTCAGCAAGAGAGTACTTAGAGAGGGCAGCTTCTCATTTATACAAGTCCTCAAGAGAGGACAGAAAAACCATTCTCCTGCAAGTAAAGCAACCCTCTTTTTCCTTTTTGACTTCTTCGCAGCTACAAGCATTAAGGATTTATTGGACCTTTTAAGATGGACAGAGGGTTTCATTCACCCTGCTTTGGGCACAAGGTGCTAAGTATTTTTATTCAGCTCTCAGATTTAGAAGTCCTCCAAGAAAGCTGTAGCATTGCACATCACTTGTTTGGTTGTTGTCTTACCCCCTCCTTACTGATCTTTTCACTATGAAGAATTTTTTTTCCACAATACATTCATTTATTGTGAGTGTAAGGGGCTGGAATCCAGGGTTTCCCCAAAACCACTATCTCCTACGTGATAATAGCACTTCCAGCTGAATCCCTATCTTTAGGCTACAGATCAGAACTTCGGAGTAGTCAGTGTGTAAGCTCCTGCCACTACCAAGGTATAAAAAACATTTAGACTCAACATTTCACACATAGTTCACGGGTACTAGAGTGATGGAGGGTAGCACAAAATCGGAAGCATGCTTTTGTTGTGGATTTTTTGGTTGAGCAGTGGGTGTTTTTTTGTTGTTTCTGTGAAAGGAGGGGGACACGGTAATGTATCAACTTTGGCTCTAAATTGATGTGTAAATATGAATGGAGAATGCAAAAGATATGAGCATCTTATAGAATGTTAATATTGGTGTCATGGGTACCCTGCAGCAACAGGATCTAAGCCAATTCTAAAAGGTGGAAGAATGTTATGATGGAATATGGATTACCGAGAGCCAGGTGACCATCATCTTCATAGCGTCCAATCCTGCATATTTTATTAAGTCAATACGCCGTCTGGAGTGTTCATTGCAAACTTCACTTAGGCCAGTGGGGAATTTAGCCCCTCATATTTACTGAGGCAATAATGTCCAGGATACATATTTGCATTTAAATATGAACATTTTTAATACTAGTGTCCGAGAGCTTTGAAAGAATAAGAGAAAAGAGAGTCATATGCTCCACTAGAGGAACAATATTGTTGACCTCTTCCCAGCTATCTAGAAGCACCTGGAGTTATTGATTACAGTGTGTCTCACTAGATAGGATTACTTTAAAGCGGATGTTATAAGCTAGCAATGCTCCAGCTGTACCTCCAGAGCAGCAGGGAGTTCTTCAAGGCTCTAGAATCAGCTGTCAATGTAAACGTCTAACTGACATTCCAGTCACTGTTAGGTCTAATGCAAATGGACTAACAGTAAGAGCACTACTGAAATTCCCCTTCCCTTCAAAGAATGGGGAGAATCTGTGGGCATTGCCTCTGCCTGCCCAAATCAAGAATGGAACCCGATCCGTCCCTTCCCACCAAACAGCAGTGGAGACAATCCTTTCCCTTCACCCTCACCCGCAGCCAGGAGTGCAAGAATAGACCCAGTAACAGAGGAATTATGTTGTGTCAATCTGATGGGCTGCAATGATGCACCTATTGATACAGCATGGTAATGTAAAGATTACATGCAGCATCAGCAGGAGATCGTTGGGAGTCTCTGCAAATCCATTTGAGGCTGTTGCAGGTCTTTAGCTGTTAAAACCCATGCAGTGCTGTTATAAGTGATACATACTGAGAGCTCACATTCAAAAACACAGGCATTTAAAATCCAAAAGTAATTTTAAATTGACACAATTTATCATTCTGATCCTGTCTCTTTCCCAGCTAGCAAAGGGGGACGGAGGTGGCTTGTTGGCTCAGACTCAACAGGCACTGATCTTCTGAGGTCTTGATAGCAGGTAGGGTCAATATACCGTACATACAGCACATACACAAAACCACAGTAGAAAAGGATTAGTAAATAACATAGGAAGATCTAGACAGACTAGGATCCCGGGGACATAAGAGGCAGTAAGTTAAGAGGACTGGATTGACTGGCCCAACTAGTTTTCCATCCAGAAGGACAATCCTTTTAAAAAAATGATTTTTAAGCTGTTCTTTTCAGTCTTCCATTAATTTGTTTGACATGACCTTATCAGGACTCTGCTAGTTATGTTCTGCTTCCCTTATGTAGTTGTTTTCAACAAAATGAAACTGCATATAGTTGTCTCCTTCTGTTATGCATTCACTGCTGCAGTGCTGAAACATTAAAACAATTTGAAAGATCTGACAACGAAGTTCCTCAGTACAGTGAGCATGTGGATTGATATGTTTTGATTTTTTTTCTTTAGAGAACAAGACTTGTCAGTGCTCAACTAGAAAAGCTGCCAAATACATCATCATCTCTAGTTCACTATGACCCAGGTACTGTCAGCCCAAACTGACTGTTTTCAGTAAAAAGAAAAAATCATGTTGGGTGAGCTCAAAACTTATCTCAATAGGTGCCAATTAGCAACCATTTTAAGTGCAGATTCAATTGTTAATTTTGTAAGTTTGATTTGATCCAAGTCTATTATCAATTCTCCAGTTTAAGGCCCACTTTATAAGCTAATTTTGTATCACACAAGCTTTCCTGCCAGACATACCCTTATAGCTGCACATAAGTCTAACAATCACATTTAAATATTTGATTCACTGCCATTAGCAAAAGGGGAGGGGGAAAACCTTTATGATGGATGATATGATACGCTGTTCAGAGAATGCCTTCATGCTATTCACCATGCATTATTATCAACATACCTCTGCCTATCTTGTGCATTTTTTAGGAAAGTAAAACAAATAAAACAAGTACCATGGAACTCAAAAAAAAAAAATCAATTTGCTAGTAACAGGGATTAAAGTGTGTGGTTCATATACAAACTGCTGAATGATCCGTTTTATTCAGATCATGTCTGTTTACTACCAAAAAAACAGGACCAGAAAAAACATCACTACATTGCAATGTGTGTTTTCATTACTTTTACCAGTGAAAGATGCGTTAAAATAGAAAAAGATGACCTTCCTGCATTTTTCTGTCTCAGAAACCACCACCATGCTATCTAGAAGGGTGACCTATCTAGCTGTCTAATCTATTGCACACTTCATTGTAGTATCTTGGTGTATGTGTGTCCAGAATAGATCCTTATTGATAGATATGTATTAAAAATCTTGGGAAAGTATGATTTTAAAAGGTCTGGTCAATATCCTGCGTAACTGATTGCTTGAATTAATCTCAACATTCCTAGTTCTGTTAAAATCAAATCAGTGTTACCAACTCTAATTTGTAAAGGTGGATGGCAAAGCTGAATATTTTCATGCAATTCAAACCCAATGAAACAGTCAGCACTATCATGTAACTGACAACACTCACAGTTAGAGCAAATGGGCCAAATTCAGACCTGGTGCAAGTGGCTGCAACTCTATTGACATCACTAGGAGTGAAGGGTGCTCAGTACCTGTCAGCACTGTGCCCATTGTGTTCCTCTTTCATTAAGTGTTGCCTTTCATACAGAGAATAGAATAGTCCTGAAGAGTTCCCACCCAGTAGTCAATGAAGCTCTGGGCCCCTGGTGCAGGGACAGAGCAACCCCCCAATAGGCAATTAGCTCTGGGCTCATGATGCAGAACCAGAGCAAAAGTCTCAGGGGTCAGGCGTCCTCGCTCTGGCACACTACCGATGAACGCAGGCCTCTGGACCTGGCCTGGGGAGACTGCCACCTCGGGGTAGGGTGGGAGGTGGTGCCCGGACCCACCCAACTCCACTGGACCCCGACCCACAATGGTAACAGTGGCAGGCGGAGTGGTCCGCCACTGGCCCAGCAGGGATTCCAGCTGCAACATGCCGACTATGCCTCAGGCAGAGCGACAGCCAGACTGAGGTCAGCTGTCTCTGTGCCTCTTCCTCCCCTCCCCTTGCCCTGGATCAGTGGGGCGCCCTCCGTCTCTTCTGGGTAGGAGGTAGGGTGACCAGATGTCCCGATTTTATAGGGACAGTCCTGATTTTGGGGTCTTTTTCTTATATAGGCTCCTATTACCCCCCACCCCCGTCCCGATTTTTCACACTTGCTGTCTGGTCACCCTAGTAGGAGGTCAGTGGCAGTCCTGGCAGGCGCAAGTTCCCCGGCGGGCATGGCACCACTGGGTTCAGCAGCAGAGTCAGTGGCTGGGAGCGAGCGGGATCCATCTGCCTCCCTTGGTGTGTCAGCTCCAACTGAGCTTGAGGCCCTGCCCTTTACACTTCCTGTCCCTGTTACCCACTTCTGGTGGGAGGGGCGAGGCAGGCCTGGCTCCGCCCACTTGGGCACAAAGGGTGGTTCCTCCCCCTCTGGGTCGAAGGGAGGCAGCACCGCCTCACTACAAAGAGCAAGGGAGAAATTTCCACATGAATTATATGTCAACATATGCAAATGGAAGAGATAAGTACTCCAGAGGAAAGAATCCAAGTTTATAAGTTCCATCATCTTTCAAGTTTCATGAAAGCCATTCATTTTAGCTGGTTTTATTTTTAGAGGCAACATCAGGTCACGAGATGGTCCAGTTGTTTGGTTCTAGTTTTGCATAATTTTCTGATTTAAAAATGCCTAACCTGGTGCTGAACTTGCTGAGGAAATGCCATGCAAAGTCCCTGGGAGATTAGCCCTGGCAGCCCCTGCTGGCTGTCTAGGGTGCAGCACTGCCAGTGGCAGCTGCTCGCCTGCTCTTGGAGCCAGAACAGCTTTCCTGAGATACAGATGATATACGAGGGCTCAGGAAGGGAATGAAATGAGGGGTTGGAAGAGAAAATCTATAGTGAACAAAACCAAAAATAAAGGCACAGAACTGCTGTAGTGGTATAGAATGAACCAAAACCCAATTGTTTTAATTAATGTATCTTTTATGTCTCTCTGCCTATAAGTATCGGTGCGTGGTTAGAACTGGATATACTGGGACTACTGGAGAGTAAATTAGCTTCCCAGCATTTGATGTGCAGGCAATATGGGCACAAATACAGAATTTCCCCAGCCAATATAGGTCTATTTAGATAACATTTGCAATTTGCTCATACATTTAGGACATTAATCCATGATGGCTCATATACATGGTTTAAAGTCAGTGGTTAACTATGGATTGTTTAGTGCATGAGTGTCTGTGACAGAGCGCACCACTCACCACTAGTCTGGCACCTCGTCCTGGCCGCTCTAGGGATTAACTCATCCGGTCAACCCCTCTTCCCACAGTTGCATGCCGTCACTCCATCTCTCTCACTCCAGGAACTGCAGTGTCCTCTTCATGACTCAGCCCTCCAGCCAGGTCACTTGGCATTCCCCTGCTTCCAGAGTATATCAAAGTCTTTCCTTCAGCAGCCCTAGGAAGTCTTCCCATTCACTGCCTCGGGTGCTAGTCCTTCAGTAGCTGGTAGGGGAACCCAGGCCCACCCTCTACTCTGAGTTCCAGTTCAGGGACCCTCAACCCAGTAGTTCTGGGCTTTATTCTTCCAGCCCTCACTGCTACTTCCCTGGATTCTTCCTGCCACTCCTGGTTGCCCCTTTCCCTGGAAGTACCAGCTCCCAACCTTCCTCCCTCTTCCCAGGGAGTGACTACAGCCTACACACCTCTGCAACCTCCACACACTCATCCCTCTTCCCTGGGAATGACTGCCCTTTCCCAGCAGCAGCCCCTGTCTGTTGCCAGCTTCCTGGTTTATTAGGCCCCGCCTGTTCCTGCATAGCTAAATCTGCTTGCAATCAACTCCCTGCTCCCTGGCTCTTCCTCCAGGTGAAGCCTGTGGAGTTAATTGACCTACCTGACCACCTTACCCCTTCTAGTCCTATGTGATATGGGCACCCCATCACAGTGTATACGATTTATTAATTTAGTAAATTATGCCACATCAAGAAACTAAATAATTTGATTTGAAGAAAGCCAAAGACTATTTCTTTCAAACCTTAAAGTTACAAAGGCCTGATTCTGTGAGATGCCAAGTGTCATCAACGCCTGTTAAGTATCCGTTTTTGTTTTTAATTAATAAATATCAGGGGGTATTTTTTCTATTAAAGGGACATGATCAACTTTGGCCCAGATCTTGAGTTTCTGAAAGCGAAGATCGATAGAAGTGTTCCTTTTTAAAACATTCCAATAGAAAAATATTTTAAAAGAAAAAGTCACGGTGCACCATTGGGTTAGTGCATGACTGCCAGATCCCAGCAGAGTGAAATGCAAAAAAACAAAAACAAATCAAAACAAAAAACCCCACCCAATGGCAAAAAGTGAATGAAGTCAGGGTAAACGACACTGATGTAGACTTCCACAACATGAGGCGGTTGCACTGGGGCATCTGCATCAGAGGCTACAACCCCAATGTGCACAAGCCTATAAATATCAGTTTTAAGACTCTAAAGGGCCCCAATTCTCCACTGCCTTGAACCTTGTGAAGTTGTTACCGCACTGATTTAGCAGCATTTTTACATTCACTTTGCACAGATATCGACATTTTTACTCTCCGTTTTGCAGTGAGGTGACAGGCAGGAGAGACTCAGACCCAGGATGATATCAGTAGTTATGATTTTTATTCCAGCTATGTCCCTTTAAACTCTGTTGAGCATTGTCCTTTTTTTAAGCCTTTGCCCTTTCAGAGAAGTAGCTAATGTCCAAAAGGTTCCAATCTTTGCTCACATGCCTCTAGACGGAATTACAAGGAACAGCTCATTGAGATTCTTCTTCAGCTCAAGTGGTGCAACTGCTGCCCTAGCGTTCAAGGCTTATACGGACAAACTCTTCACAACATGGCACCCTACACAGCCTGTAACCAATAGGTGTTCGGGGCACTGCATCTAAAATCCAAACTAACCCCGGCCAAAGCAGCAGCTGCCAGTCTGCACAGTCAAGAAAGGAAATGCTAACTCCAGAAGATCTGACTCAGCAGAATGAAGAAAGAAAAAAGACAACCCTCCCTCCCCAACTAACACACCTATCTTTTCACTTCAGGCAGTTAAAATGTCCTGGGGGAGACAGGGGGAAATGGCGGTGGAAATGCCAGGAAAGGCAAAAGTCAATAAAGACATATGTGCAGCTGTAGCACTCACCTTTGCTGGGGAATGGTGAGTAATAACCCATAGGTTATTTAGAACCTGCAACTTTTCTTAGCATTAGGCTATAAAAAAAGTGCTCTGATTTCGAAGTAGTATATCTCGGAACTCTATCTCCACATGAGCTTTGAGGTTTTTGTTTAGCCTTTAGCCTGCAGAAATGGAATTTACTGTTGCATGGACGGATTCCAGGAAACTGTTTCCGTGTACATTGCATGCCAAAACTGGGCCTAGTCAGCTGTTATTAAAATGTTGCTGTCAAGCTATTAGCTGCTTGAAAAGCAGAGAATTAAAAGAAGCTTTATGCATGTTCTCCCCCACAGTGGTTCTAAACATGCCTTAGACACCTGGAGAGCCAATTTCCTTCAAAACGTTGAGTTACCGTTTGTGTTTATGGATCATGTCTTTAAAAACAGTAATCAAACAGCCGATTACATTGTGAGCAAGAATAGGATTGTATTCAAGGAGGCTGAAAATACAATGTGCTCCAGGGAGGCTGTGACATGCAGGTATTTACAGGACTAGTTACTTCAGTACTAGGGAGTGGGGTTTGCTTTACAAGCATTCACTTCTTTTCTCATCTTGGACCAGTTTGTGCCTGACTGCTCTGCATGGGATAGAGAGCCCATAAGGGAGCCCCTTCACCCCCTTAGACCTTGCACAACAGCCAAATACTGGAGCCCTTTGGTTGCAATCCCTGGTGCGGCTCCTTTCTGCCTGCAATATGGAGCTGTGCTGAAACAGCATGATTTAGCCATTTAGCAATATCTGGCTATTAAAACTGGCATGAAATGCAACACTCCAAGCCCTGGAGCTTAATATACCTGAACCAAACAAATAGCCATTTATTAGATATCCTTCCATTATGATGACCTATACCAGTTGCTTCAGAGGAAAGAGGAAATAAGAAAACCAATGTAATCAGCTGTGCATTATCATAGCTTTTAGTGAGGTGGGGCAGAGTTACTTCCAAATTCTAACTGGTGAACAACTTATGCCAATAGCCCTGAGGCTATTCAATTTTAAACTACATTTCTCAAAGTCAAACTCAATGATTTTTCTTGCTCTAGCATACATTATTGTTCTTTATTTTCACCACCGGTCACATCTTTGTTTAGACATATGCAAAGCGATATAAAATGCTGCAATCCTATCAGAGCGGTTGTGGTTTAGATTTGCTTTGAACAGGTGTTAATCAATGGAGAACCAGGCTATTGCATTTTCTGTTTACATTTTTCTTTTTTTGTGAGTGAAGTTTTGAGAACAGCCATGAGCTGCCCCTTTGTTGCTGATTTCATCTGCTGTATCTGATGTGCCGAGTAGAAGACAATTTGTACATAAGAGAATAGGAGTGGTATAGGTAGCAACAGAAAAAAGTTAGATTTAGGACACTGATTAAATCTCATTCCTTTCCAGAATGAAGTCAGTAACGATACTAACTAGAGATGAGCTTAAGTCACATCCCTGCATCCAAACAGCCTCAAACTTTTTGGGGTTTGTTTGAAATCCAGATCCCAAACCTATAGTTCACTCCCAGCCCTAGTACATGTAACGAAATATACCTGGGTGAGTCATCAGGATCAGGGATTGAACCTGGGGTTTGAGTAAAACTCTACTGCCTGAACTAAAAAGACTGAACTAAAGAGACTCAACTAAAAAGACTGAACTAGGGCGACTAACTCAAAAGCTGTTGCAGACTCAAAAAATTCTGTGTGGCCCAGCCATTAGACAGGGACAGAAAGCCACACTTTGGTTGTGGGAAACATATGTTTAGTAACCTAGGCTCTAGTCCTCAGAGGTATTTAGGCATCTAACTCCCCTTGAAATCAATGGGAATTAGGGCCCTAAATACCTAAATGACAAATATCCATGTATTTGAGGATCTGGCCTGTATTGACTAATCCTGTAATGTTTGCAGGCAGAACTACCACTGAAGAATGTGCCTGTTTAGGGACTGAATGAGTCAAGTAGATTATTAACAACTTGCTTTTATATAGGATTGCGAAATTGAAGTCTTCACTGGGCCTGGTGCACCACTTTGTTACCCCAGCTTTATGCTAGTATGACTCTACTGCTATGTACGGAAGCCAGATCCTCAGTTTGTGTAAATTAGCAAGGATCTGGTCCTATATACCAGGTATTGTAAAGGAGCCCTTTCAAAGTAGACGTGTTTATTTGGATTCATCACCAGTGTTTGAACAGCCATCAGTTGTTCAGCTCTCGATGCTCTTCATTCTTGTCAGCGTTATGGACAAAAGAAATCCACCATGAACACAAATCACTGAAAACATGAGGTAGAGAAAAAATAATCATCCTTTAATTGACTGTTCACTAATGGAATCTATTAATTTATGGCCACAGAAGAGCCAGCTAATTTGTGGTTAATGGTGTTTAAAAGATAAACAATCTAGACTAAATCAGATGTGCATAATCCCCACATACTGACATCATCTCTGCATTCTGGGATAGCCTTGTAGTTTTTAACCTAGCAAGAAGAGAGGGATTAATCCTGAGAGATGACAAGCACCCACAACTTCTGTTGAAGCCAATGGGAGCTAAACATCCTCAGCATCAGGTAGGACCAGGCCAAAAGAAGATAAGGTATTTCAGAAGCCTGCAGAGCTGTAAGAAATGCAGTGACATACTTCAGTTCCTGAGGCGAGTGGAGAGAGAGGATTTAGATAAGCTATTGTGCTAAACATACAGCAAATGACATATTTCAGTGCCTGAACACTTACATGAATAAACCAGTCTGGAGCTGGGTATTCAAGCATAGGCTGTTGCTCACCTCTTGAATTTGAGGACTGTCTGTTTTTCATCTAATCTTTGAATGGGGAAGAAAACATTTGGCACTATGCTAAATATTCTATTATTTTGGAATAGCTGTTGGGGCGTCTTTTAAAGCAAATCTCATTACACTGAAACAGGATTTATTTAACTAATGCTCCTGATTCCCAAGTGGTTTTGTTCAGGTGTTTATCACAAGCTAAAAAGGATATGATATTATGATGGAACTGCATATAATACCTCCATTGGTAGATCATTTTACATGATCCTAATTGAATTTAGGACTTTGAGATGTGTTATTTAGGGCTTATTCTCCCATTGCTTGTAACGAGATGACTGGGATTTACCTTTATATCAGAGGTTGTGGCACACATTTACAGAAGTGTACCTGCTGGAATATCCATATATTTGTGTGCCTGATTTATGCATAGTTATGACAATAGAGTGTACAAATTAGTTAATTGCACAAATGGGTAATCAGAGTTGCCCATGCAATTTGGGCACTTGCAAATTTAATGCAAATATTTGAATGCTTGTTTGCATCCATGCCATTTTGAACATTTGGGTCAGGCTTCCTGTGAATATGTTATATTGTACATGACACTATACATTAACTGAACAGCCAAAGCTTCATTTCTATAAGATCTCTGTTGTGTTTAGAGACTATTTTGCTTTAAACCAAGACATCTGAATTTAGGTGAGGATTGAACAAGTAGGAATTGAGAGGGAAGATTTTTTTTTTACGCACAATGTGTTAAAAGATAAATATACATTTTTAAAAGGAAAATAGGAAAGCCCCTTCCCTTCCACGAAATCAATCATTACTCTGGTGATCACCTGACCTCCACAGATTTAGGCAGCAGGAGTCATTTCCTATGCTGGACCTGTCCTGCAAAAGCACACAGTAGTGCTAGCGTGCCACTAAATTGCTTTGATAAGCTTTCCTAATGCCACTCTGAACCTTTTTTCTGTGAGTTCGTGGTTCCTAAATTCATGTTTTTAAACAGTTTCTGACCCTGTTTGATCGTGATCCCAGAACATGAGCTCTGGTGCCTGTTCTCAGGGCCAGCTCCAGGCACCAGCCGACCAAGCACATGCTTGGGGCGGCACCTTGGAAGGGGCGACCAATCTTGGGGTGGCGGGGGGCATTCGGGGTTTTTTGTTTCTTTTGGTTCGGCACTCAAGGTTTTTTGTTTGTTTGTTTTTGTTTCAGCGGCACGGCACTGGGGGGGCGGGGGCTTCGGCGGCGCGGCACTGGGGGGGGGCGGGGGTTGGTGCAGCGCTCGGAGGGTTTGGGGGGGCGGGGGTTTGAGCGGCCCGGCCCGGCGCTCAGGGGTGGGGGTTTGGGCGGCACGGCACTTGGGGGGTTTGGACGGTCCGGCGCTCGGGGCGGGGGTTTGGGCGGCACGGCCCGGCCCGGCGCTGGAGGGGGCAGAGGTTTTGACGGCGCAAAGCTGGGGGGGGGGGGTGTTACGGTGGAGTGGCGCTCTTTTTTTTTTTTGCCTGGGGCGGCAAAAAAGTTAGAGCCGGCCCTGCCTGTTCTCACAAGGTGTGGCGAATACAATGCATTTCTGTACTAACAAGCTGTTGCCTTTAGAATCTTAGATGTTAGAGACAGGGAAGACTCAGGTGTTTTCTAGTGGTTTGTCATGTCTAGGTTTTAAAAAGGAAAAGCTATGTGTATTTAACAGGGCATCTAAACAGTACAGATGGATAGTATAAGATATTACTCATGACAATACTGGATTTGGAGCCCATATTGATCAGTGCAGCAATACACACACACACACATATATATATATATATATAAAATCAACCTTTTGTATTCAATTATGCAAGCTTAGGACAGCATGAGCTCACATAAAATCTAACTGAGAAGAAAAACCTGTGCCTCGCAGGATGTCCTCCTGCAATGGGACACTTCATTGAGGGGGGGAAAAAATCCCCACTATTTCCTCCTAATCAGCTTCTGCTTTCTGAGAAAGTTACTTCCTTGTCACCACCTGCGAACCAGATTCAACACAGCAAGAATAAACATATCAAATATTGAAATATTATTTCTTCTTTAAAGCACTTTATGCTTTAACTCATTAATCAAAGGAAGATTGTAGCCCATTTCATCTAGTTCCCAAACTTTTTCAGCAACGGTCTCATTGCAGATGATGAACTTCTGCTGAACCAACCAACAACCTCCTCGCTCCTCTAGAGCCAACAACCTTCCCCACCTGTACATAAATAATAATTTGAGCAACCTTCCCCAGTGCTAGGCAGCCTAGTGAGTCCCAGCTGCCTGCTTTCTCTTTGAGTGTGTGCATTGAAACCTAGTACAAACAGACGGATGGGGGGTTGAAACTGGGATTCAGGTCTGAATTGTTGGTCTCAAGGCACATTTCTAATCTCAGCTTTCAGATGCTTAATCAGTAGCCATTTTACTGATCATGTGATTCCTCCACAGAACTCCATCGAACAAGTGAACTGTGAAGTTAAGAAGGAAATGTTATTTATCATTTGGGGGGAGGCAATATTGCTTAGTGGACAAATAACTGGTTGGGGATTCAGGAGATCTGGGTTCTATTCCTGGCCTCGTGGGTGACCTTGGAAAAGTCACTTCAGCGCCCTGTGCCTCAGTTTCCCCATCTGTAAAATGGGGATAATGACATTGGCCTTTGTAAAACCCTGTGAGATCTACTTATGAAAAGGGCTATATTGGAGATAGATGTTATTATGTGAATGGAATTACCCTCAACAAACAACAAGTGTTAATTCTATGTTCTTCTCCTAACCCTGTTCCCCAACCAACTCCCACTCAGCCAACAACCTCAAAGTGAATTTCTCTTGTTCCCCTCCCCTCTTAAAACTCTTTGTCTACAGTGGATAAAATTCATCCCTGGTGAATCCATGTTTCCACTACACTCTAAACACACCTTGCTCTCTTGGATAAGACTTTGGATCAGATTTTTGTTGTTGTTGTTGTTAAATAATTATTTGATAATATTAACTGGGGGAAATTTTGGTTAACTTATGAAGAAATTTCTCTGTTCCTTGCTTATTTCCATCTAAATATCCTAAGACCACACCAGGAAATGAGATACAATTCAACCTACCTTTCCTATTGAACTTAAAACCTAGCAAGAGATTAATCACTACCAACTAGGCAGCAAATTCAAATTTGCCTTTATTGTGAAAGCATCTTTAACATAAATCCTGACGTTCTCTGTTGCTTAATTGCCACATGTTGGTAGCAGGTCCATGTAGTAATGCACTGACTCATCTTACTAGTTTAATCATGGATTGACATGGCTGGGTAAGCTCCTGCAGAACACTTTTTGGGACAAATGCTCCAAAGTGAAATCTTTTGGTGCATGACCAAAGTAGATCCATTATTCATTTTAATGCCAACTCTGCCTCTAACTTTGTATTTATTAATCTATACCCACAACTGCTGATTTCCCATTCCTACTGCCGGGAACACTCAGCAAAAAATTGGAATAATATCTGAGCTTTTGCCATAAGGTGGGTTTTTTTGTTTTGTTTTTTAATAGAAAAAGAAAATACATTTGATCTGCTTCCGCAATTGTAATATTTACTTTTATGAGAGTATGTAAGCCAGTCCTTTCCTGTTTACATTAAGTAATAGACATGCTCATTCAACAAGCCAAAGTTGTGTAACAGTGAACAGTTAATCATATTTGCTAATAGTTGTTTGGCAGCATGGGACACAGCACTGAATATTTCTATATATCTGTTTTTCTCTGCCTTTCCTTATGTCAGGAATATATTATCAAGCTGGAAGACTAGGACTGTACTCTACCCTTATGACCATATATTGAGTGACTTCAGGGCACCTTTTTTCTTCCTTTCCATTGATATTTACGTGTCTTTTAGCTCATTTATATAATTTACTTACAGTACATTTTTTGAAAGTGTCATAGAAACACTGAAGAAAAGTATCAAGGATCTCATGAGAGAGACTATCAAACTCAAGAATATTTCACATACTCTTGCAAACTTTTGAGTACATAGCCAAGTCTGAACTTCCAAGCCATCCGATGTTCACCCATCCCTAGGACAGGCATGAAGTGAGAGTTAATAAAGATTTTCTCAATGCAGATTTAATTCCTTGCACTCCATGAGCCTGATTTTTTTTCCTGCTTGCATTAGTTGTACACCAATATAAATCCATGGATGTCAATGATATTACTCCTGATTTACACCAGTGAAAGACTAGTGTCAGAACCTCCATGTCCCTTTTCAGAAATTTAATTTCACATGCTATCACTTTCTAAAATGCACATTAAGTAGAGTACAGCATTATTATTTTTTACCCTAATTTAAAGCATTGCTAATGTATATTCAGTATGGAACATCAGGTCATCAAGTCAGAGTACTGAGAATCAGAACTCCTGGCTTGGATTTTCAGCACTGACAGATTTGATCTGGGAGCTTTGGCAGGTAGCTTAACCTCACTGTGCTTCATTTCATTCATCCTCTAGAACAATTATGGAAAAGTCGTGAGGTTTAATCACTGTGTATAAAGATGCTTCAATATCCTTAGATGGAGTGTCTATTTTGGTTGTGATCCAATTTTAGGAGAATGTATGGGGAGAGGTTTAAGTAGGAGAATTTGGAAGATCTTTAATTTTTTGTATGTTGGTCCAATGTATGTAGATTTGTTTTTTGTTTTTTAAAGAACAGTGTATCCATGCACCCAGAGCTTTGAGTGGGGGCATTTTAAACAAATTGAAATAAATAAATGCAAAATATTATATGTAGATTACACTGCACTTTTGTTCCTTAAGAAAGATCTTTTCCCTTTCCTTTCCTAGGATCTTATTCCACATCCCCATCCTACGCAGAATACCAGTTGAAGTCAGTAAGAGTTCCTCACATGGGGCTGGATGTTGCAAAATGCTGAGCACCCTCAATGCCCACTGAAGTCAGTGGGAGTTGAAGTTGCTCAGGACTTGACAGGATTGAGCCCATGGAGGGGTTACTGAATCCAGTCGTGATAGCATGAACAAAGGGAACCTAGAAATGCCTTCCATCTGGCTTTGGACTGGAGAACCCAGATTCAGATGCTCTCTTCTCTCTCAACATTCAACCCACAAGTCTTTAGTTTACAGCCACTCATTGCACTGACCTGTGAAGCTAAAAGCGTGACCCCTTTTCTCTGTGTCCAAGTCAGAAAGCAGATGAGATACAGGAAGAGAGGCAGACTTTTAGCCTCAGAGGCTGGCAAAGGAGGCAGAAGCATTGCATATGAAATCTATTTAGGGCCACCACCAAGAAGTTATCTATTCTGTAGTCTCTCTGATTGTCACATCATTTCAATGCTAAAGCTGCATGGCGTTCTGTCATGCACTATCAGTAGTTCAAGGGATCGTGAGAAATAATGTATTTCAGAGCACAGATTTTTAAAAAGAGGAAAGCAAAACACAAACAAGTCTTAAGTACGCCTTCATGGTTGTATTAAATACTTTTTTTTAAAATGGACATTTTTCTAATCTATATGGCCACATTTAAAAAGATTGCCTTTAAAACTGTAGATGTAATTTTCCAGCTCAAAATGTTACATTATTAGGCACTAAACAACCCCATTGGCACACAAATATTATCCGCACTTAAAATTCAGTGTTGCGTGCGCACAAACGGATAGCTCTGTCACTTTAGAAGCCTACTGAAAGTCCTTTGAAAATTTGGCCCTAAATGATATCAATTCCCCCATAGCTATAAGGGTTGCCATTATTGTTAATTTTCTCTCTTGATTTAGAGCCATCAAAATCACAGAAATTGGGACCCCACAACTGGGTCTATTAGCATGTGCTCTTTGTTCCAAACCAATTATAGGATCAGGGTCTACAAATGGAGGATACCTATATTAAGCCATCAGGCCATTTCCCTACTAATGCAAGATTCTCCCCGTTAGACATTTTTAGTGGTTCTCCAGCACTATCTCAAGTGTTGGGGTTTCCACAACTTCCATTGTTCTACAGCCAAATACTGTCAAGATTTTTTTTTGTTCAATATATGCCCCAAATTTTTCCTCTCAAGTTCATCCCATTATGCCTAGTTACAAACAGGTGTAACACCCTAAGTAATTCCTGCTCAACTCTGGCATTTGCACCTATACATATTTATACATGGCCAGCCCATAACCAAGTTATGCATATTTAGCTCTTGTAATATTTCTTCATAAGTCAATCTTTCCAGACCCTTGATTATAGAAAACAGATTCTGGACAAACAAGTCCCTACATTCTCTAATCTCTTAAGTGATAACCTGTGATACCCTAAAAATATTTGTTCAAAGGGGTATGTTTAGGGGACAGAGTAATAAAATAGAGTTAAAAGCAAAGACAAACTGTTTCTTTTTGTTTCATTTCTAAATATGAACACGATCTTTTATAGTCTGTAAATGTATATTCTGCTTCAGATTATGATTGAACACTAGTGACCTGTTCAATGACAAAAATCATTGAACCAGTCAAGCCAATTTGTGGTGAAAAATCACAGGGACAGAACAGAAGCATGCTCAAAGGGACCAGAGAACTTTGGAGTCATACTGTTCTATTTAAATCATAAAATAGAAATTCCTTCCCTACTGGCAAAATCAGATTCTGTGTAAACTCTGCTAAAGAATTAGATATTTAAGCGCTCACACAAAATAAACACGTGTCTGCATTTGAATCACTCTGCTTGAATGTTTGGAGCTCTTAATGAAGCGGCGTTTGGCAAAGTTACAAAATTGCACATAAGAAAAATCTACTTATTTTTCCACCTTCAATGCTCCTTTATATGCATGATGACAAAGCTGAATCCAGTTTAAAAATGCACCTGTCAGACCTGTCAGATGTCAACAGTACTCTTTTGTTGTTTAGTTATGCGGTATGGATATTTGAGCATGTTTTCACTAAGAGCAGGAGGTGTAACTTTAATCTGAAAATGAAAAAACAAAACAGCATGACTCTTAAGTAGGAAAATCATAGAGGCATAACACTTTGGAATAAGACATAAAGGCCTGCCTAGATTGTAAACACTTTGAGGCAGGGACTATCTTTTTGTCCTGCATTTGTACAGCACCTAGCATAATCAAGTCCTGGCCCACAACTGGGGCTCCTAAGCACTACCACTGTGGTTCTCAAACTTCATTGCACCATGACCCCCTTCTGACAACAAAAATTACTACATGACCCCAGAGGGGGGACCAAAGCCTGAGCCCACCCGAACCCCTCCATCCCAGGTGGGAGGAGGGGCAAAACCAAAGCCCAAGCCCTGCCTCCCCAGGTGGGGGTGGGGGCAAACCAATGCCCAAGGGATTCAGCCCAGGGCAGGGGGCATGTAAACTGAACCCTACCGCCCAGGGCTGAAGCCAAAGCCTGAGCCTCACTGCTCAGGGCCAAAGTCTAATGCCAGCCCTGGCGACCCCATTAAAATGGGGTCATGACCCACTTTGGGGTCCCGACCCACAGTCTGAGAACCGCTGCAATGCAAATAAAATAATGATATCTGGATAGGAGGTGATTAAGGATCTTTTGAATCAACCAAAGTAATACTCGCATGCTGCTACAATAATTACCTTTAACATCAAATTACTTTTACTCTATGTCCTATCTTAAGCCTTGATTCAGCAAGATACTTAAGCACATTCCAAACTTTAAGTACATCACTAGTCCTATTGACATCAACCGGCTTTCAATGAGGGACTTAAGGCACAATTTAAGAGCCTCTAGAGCTGTTTAATATAGGAAGTGATAGCACAGATTTATACTACAGAGACTGTGAAATAATATTGGAATTAAAGGTCACCTGCAAAGTTTTTCAAAAAAAGTAGGCATGTGCCCTATTTTTGCTTCTTTAGGATGTGTTTAGGCCTTTTTCTTCCTGCTTGTGCTTTTTAATATTATAAATTCAGGTCTTGTTTACCCTGCTTTTTCTGGAAGTTATGACTAGTGAACCAGTAGGATGATGACAGACATCATGCAAGCACTACCTCATTGAGAGAGAAAGTTATTTTTGTCAAATTGTTTGAGTCCTCCCTCCCCACGACACCCACAAGTTTTTGTTAAAATACCTAATCATGTATTTGAGTGAAATAAGCAATTAGGAGAAAAGAAGGCTTTCTTAAGTTTCAACATCCTACTGCTTCAATTAGGGGTTTAAAAAGCTTACAATCCACATATAACGTTTCTAATGAGTTCTCAATAAAACTAGGAACACCACAGTTAGTATTCCTGATATTTTTAAAGGTAAAATCCAAGCAGAAAAAAAAATCCTTTAGAGACCTCAGCTGCTACCTCCTAGATTAGAACTCATTTGTACCAGAAGCAGCAGGATCTCAGTCAAGGGCCCTTGCCTATAGAAATCACTTTCCTAATTGTTCAAGAAGAAGGGTTTGGTGGCCTCCAGTACATAATAAGGTGCATTTGTGAGGGAAGTTCAATCGTTACAGAGATGAGACAGGACAGTCAGTAGTGGCACAGTGAGGACTTGAATATCCCATATGGATGGTAATGTGTGTTTAAGCGAGGGCTCAGATGCATTTAAATCCCCACAAGTTGTGAAAAAGGCGTCATTAAAATATTCTCTCCCCGCACGCCTCTCGCCCAAAGTAAAACTAGAAATTCCTAAGCTATAGCGGGGTCAGAAAGCAAGACATGTGCCGTTGCAAGCAAATTGGGCATGGTCTCCTCTTCCTGGCAGCATGCTGCATGCTCCACTTTAACCCTTCACCTTAATGTGCTCTATTATTTTAGACAGTACTTGTGGTCACTCACAGGGTAAAAGCTTGGCAGATGCACAACCTAAGTGCCAACAGTCTGGACTCTTATCATTGTTGCCAGTAGTGGCATCTGGGGATATGGCTGGCTTCCTAATTGGCATTCGTTCAAGTATTTTTCCTTACTTCAGTTCTAGCTAGTGCTTTGTTGAGCTGCCTGTGGATCTGGTGGGTCAGCCTGTCTCTGTTGACAAGCTTGTTGAAAATCCCCTATCTTGATTAACACTTTCATTCTCAAGGATGAGATTTGGGGTATGAAAACTTTGTAATGAGACAGCCTGGACTTGCCTCCTGATTCATGTATAGCTTGACTAACCCTATTGCTTAGCAAACATGTGTCTGGGCATCACAGATTAGCACAGATGTATTTTTCACTCAAATCTACATGGCATTGGAACAGAGAGCTTGTTGCAGATGAAGACAGAGATTCATTGCTATGAATGCACATGTTTTTCAGAAAAGTGTGTGTGCTAGTGTATACACCTAAGTTGTGTGCACAAATGGCCCATTTGATGCCCCCAAATTACATGCCCGCTTTTGCCTGCACAAATACTCCTGCAATTTTCTGAAAACAGAGATCCACATTTGAAGGGACTTTGGCCCTCATGCTCAAACCCAGACTGGTTCACTAACATTTCAGAATGAGAAAAAGGATCCGAGATAATTTAAAGAAATATATTTGTTAAAATCCTGAGTAAATTTTCCTCAAGATTCTTGTCTAAAGGCACCTTATCTACTACAAGCCAAACAACTGCCGTGGCGTTTTTAAATCAAGACTGGATGGTTTTCTGGAAGAAATGCTCTAGATCAATCACAAGTCATTGGGCTAAGTACAGCATTCATTGGGTGAAATTTTCTGGCCTGTGTTATGCAGGAGGTCAGACTTGAGATTCATAATGGTCCCTCCTAGTCTTAAAATCCATGTGTGATACAATGACACGTTTTGACTCATGTACTACAAAGGACTTCACTCACTGCAAGTTAGCTCCGCTCTTAGCACATTTTTGGATGACATTCATTTCTACCAGTTTTCAGATGGTTTGATGTATAGCACATGGATCTCTCCACTATACAATATATAATGCAATTTTGGATCCTTCTGGATCAAATAAGGGATAATCATTATACCACAATAACTTCAGAAGGCTTTGTATTTTGGCCCATTAGAATCGAGTGTGAATTATTATCCTCAACTTTCTATTACTTTGGCTCGATACTCACAGAGCTTAGCCAAAGTTTTTATAGTTTAATTGCTCAGACAAATACAAAAGTCTGTTTTCTGGGGCACATAGTTTTGCATGACTAGAGCCTCATGCTTATAAATTGATCTAGCTTTGAATAAGGTAAAATGAAAGTAAAGCAATGATTTTCTATTACTCATAGGGAGCAATAGGATAGACATTTACAGCTAAGAAATGACTACGTCTCAGCACTGGAAATATTCCTAGTGCACTTTGGGGCACTGTAAAACAAGCCCTCTTATTTCATTAAGGCTACGTCTTCACTACAGGGGGGGTCGATTTAAGATACGCAAATTCAGCTACGCGAATAGCGTAGCTGAATTCGACGTATCGCAGCCGACTTACCCCGCTGTAGGGACGGTGGCAAAATCGACCTCTGCGGCTTCCCGTCGATGGCGCTTACTCCCACCTTCGCTGGTGGAGTAAGTGCGTCGATTCGGGGATCGATTGTCGCGTCCCGTTGGGACGCGATAAATCGATCCCCGAGAGGTCGATTTCTACCCGCCGATTCAGGCGGGTAGTGTAGACCTAGCCTTAGAAAGTGACTCTAGATTTCCAAAGCTTCCCAACCCAATGAAACATTCAGAGGCATTGAAGCGATTTGCTGGAGTTCTACTGAGTTAAAATCAGCCCTCTCCCCATTCTGTTAACAGCTTGTCCCTGGAAGCCCCACAGCTGCCAGCAGAAGCACCATAGCAGCTAAGGACGACCTAGAAAGAGACTCAGATGCCGCTACAGGAAAGAGATATTCCAGCACTTGGCATCTGGGACTTACAGTTGCCAAACATTCCCCCATCTGTGGTGAGGGGACACTCCACTGCTTGCAAAAACAAGAAAATAAAAACAGCAGAGACACGGCAGTAATAAGGGGGATTGCATCAAGGCCAAACTTCGCATGTGAGCCCGATTCTGATCTCACACCAGTGCAGCTCCACTGACCTCAGTGAATTGGCTCCTGAATGAGACCAGAATCAGTCCCAATGGCCCCAGTTCTGACCCACAGCTCAGGAGGTGCATCCGGAGGGAGGCAAATGTGACTGTGCACCACCTCTGTGCCTCCTGGATCCTGAAGGCAGCTGGAGATCAGAGCAGTTCCCAGGGCAAGGTCAGATCCACACTTAAAAATTTTGCTGGTATAGTAGTCAGTTAGGCATGCATTTTTTAATGTATCAGTAATAGCCCTAGTGTAGTTGTAATTCTACCAGCAGATAAGTTGGAGTATGTTTTCTGCAACGGCTCCTTTTGGGCTCTGTGGCGGGGTGAAGCCTCACCAGCGCTGGCGCCTCCTGCTGGCTGTCTCGGGAATTAGCTCTTCCAGCCCAGAGCGCCCTCTGCAGGCCAGTGTCTCGCCTGCCGCTGGCCCCCACGTCCCTCCCGGACCCCAGTGCCCCCTCTATGTCAGGGTTCTGCCCCAGCAGTAACCCACAATCTAGGTCTCTCCACTCAGGGAACCCCCAACCCTCTATCCCCACCTTGCCTCAGTGGCTACTGCCAGTCACCATCTAGCCCCCACTCACTGGGGCAGACTGCAGTGTATAAACCACTCATCATCGGCAAGGGGGGTTGGACCAGCTGCCTCTGGGCTGCCTCTCTGCAGCCCCAGTACCTTTTGTAGGCCTTTAACAAGGCCTGCAGCCTGGGGTTTTACTAGGCTGGAGCTCCCCAGCTCCCTCTGCTCTTCCCCAGTACTACTCCACCTTAGGTACCCTTCTCAGCTCCCAGGCAGCCAGGTCCTTCTCTCTCTGAAGCTAGAGAGAGTGTCTCTTCTTCCTTCCGGCACACCGCCCTCTTATAAGGGCCACCTGGGCCTTGATTGCACTGGCTGCAGCGGTGACTGCTTTCCCAATCAGCCCAGCTTTTCCCTCAGCCCTCTCCCAGGGCTATTTTCAGCCGTTCAGGGCAGGAGCAGGGTAACCACCCTGCTACAGGCTCCTCCACCAGCCCAGAATACCTGGAGCACAAAGAACTCCAGCCATGCTTACCTCCTGGCTCTCCCCTCCCTCCTACGGGGGCTGCAAGAAGACAGCAAAGGGCCACTACATCAGCAAGAGGCCAATTTATGCCAGAGATATTCCCGGAGGAAAGATCTGCCAGAATTGCAGCCACAGAGCCTGAGTACAGGTGCCACAGGCGAGCACAGAATCAGGGATCACATGGACACCTTTGGCTTGACTGCTATTTTGGAGAGTCCGATCAGAGTAGCAGAGGCCCCCCTAGGCAACTGCACATTTCAATATTAAGATCATATAAGTGAGGAACACTTTTTCCTGCTCCTCAGCCACAGATCGGCAGTGTGTGAATAGGCAAATCTCTAGCATGCGTAGCCACAGAATCTTTTATTAAGTGGGCAACTGTCTTTGCGCTCTAAAAACCTCTGGCACATTTCTACCTTATTCACTGCTGTGCGGGTTTCTCGTATATCAGAAGAATTTGGAGACTGGTTCCCTATCAGCCAGGCCCCATTTATCTCCCCAGCATTAACTCCATTCATGAATCAACCATATGCTCGCTGCTTCCTTGATCAATAAGTCAGTGTTTGCTCCTCACTACCCACAAGGCATTCCAATTTGGGGGCAGTTTCAGATTTCTCTATCACCATTAGCCTTCTGATTTTGGATCCAGAATTATTTGTAATGGATTCAGCTGGAGCCCACCAAGGAAAAAAGTAATTTTTGAGTCAGAAAACTAACTCAGGAAGGGAATCCGGGTTCATCACTGCCGAAGGCAAAGTTTCAGATTCAGTAAGTGTTACATACCTAGGGAAGTTAGACCTCTGTTTTTCCCTCCCAAAATTAAATTCACTTTCCTCTTCCCTGCCTCTCACTCTACCACCCCATTGCACATACGTCATGAGCAGGCTTTGGTTAGGAAATAGACTCCATGCCCTTTCCCAACCAATGAAGACAGTCAAGAGGAGGGGGTCTTACACAGTCCCCTGGCCTGCTTGGCTAATGCAGGCTCTGCACCGTTGTGTGGGGGTTTGGGCCATTAGATCTAAGTGCTGATCCAGCAATCTTTCCTCCAGCGCACCCACTATCAGCCCAGATGCATGCAGGGACTGAAGAGGCAGATGCTTTCCCTGTGGAGATAGAACTATGAAGTGACAGACAGAAGACTGAAGTGCATGTCCACTGCTCAGAAGGGTGCCACTTGATGATGGCTTTTCTGATGTGGACACTTAGCAACTAGGAGTGGACTGTGACCAACTAAAATTTCTTTCAGACACTGAACTGCTATTACATGATAACTTTAAATACCTACCCACTTGGCCTGCATTCAAACCAAATATGAACTACTCTGCACCCTGTGGCCAACCCCTTATGTCCTGAAGGCTACAGTATTTCCTTATAGACAAAGCCAAAATAGTCTTTGGTGACCTCTAAGCACCTTTATAATGTTTACTATTGAAAGAGTGCAGTAGGGCAGAGTAAGGATGAGGAAACAAGAGGAAGAGAAAAAAGTATGAGAAACCAAGATTGCTGCTGTCTATACACCCAAGCTTATTCTTTTCGTGATACAGGTCAAAAGAGTTTTGTGTCTCAAGGAAATACCTCAGAGACCCAGACAATATTACTATACTCCCAAGTACATGGCTGTGTGTACCATTTGTATGTGGGTAAAGGTGAGCTCCCTTTTCTTGCCCATGTTCACGGCCGACATATTTGCAAATCCTCATACACCCAAGTCCAAATAATTTCAAACCAAACCAAACCCAAACAGAGGAAATTGGACAGACACCCATCAATTCTCCTTTGCTGCCCCATTGCAATGATCACGTTGCCTCTCTAAGCTTCTCTACAATAGACTTGTGTGCCTATTTTCCAGCAACGGTGCAGCTGCGCTGGCTTTTAGCACCATATCATGCAATTTGGTTCCGAACCAGGGCTGGAAGCTGGTTGAATTGACCCAGACTGTTTCCGTTTTATGAATCAACCTTTGCTGTGGAAATTGTTCTTTGATTTATTTTAAATGGAAGCAGCAAGTAAATTATAACTGCAAGATCCACCCTAAAGGGGGTCACACCAAACATGCTAGACCTGTCTGGGCAGGTCTAATTTAAACACCAGCCTTTTAAAACCGGTATGGTCTTTGAATGAAATTTCTTTGTACTTCTGAGGACAACACACACCCTTTCCCTGCAGCTTGACTAAACAGCACTTACCCAATGAAGAGATCTGCTTCAGGAATAGAAGTGCCAGGAACTCTCATGGAGGGGGGAAATATGTGCTAGCCTTTTCCAAGCTCAGCCTTTGGGAAGCCGTAAGTGTATTTCATGGACGGCCTTTCAGGCTGAGTGCATAGCCAGGTTCACCCTGTTCTGTCAGCTGAAAGTGTCCGTGCCTTTATTAAAAGCAATTGCTTGAAAAAAATATCCATTAATATTAGCAGAAGCTTTCATAGAATCATAGAAATTTAGAGCTGGAAGGGCCCTTCAGAGGTTCTAGTATACTTAGGCCATGCCTGACAGGTGTTTGTCTAACCTGCTCTTAAAATCCCCAAAAGACAGGGATTCCACCACCTCCCTTGGAAACCTCTTCCAGTTCTTAACTATCCTGATAGTTGGAAGTTTTCCCCGAATATCTAACCTAAAACCTCTGTGCACTGAACTGTTTAATTCATTGTTGCCACTTTTCCATTCTGGAGGGCATTTGGATGAAGGGTTAGTGTCACCTTGATGAGCTGACACCTTTTATTCCAAAATGTGCACTGTACTATGGGCTGATGCAGCATCGGATGTGCCATAACAGTCAAAGCTAAAATCTTGATATGCACATATCGTATCTTGCAGAAGTGGATCCTCCCCTCATAAAAATAGCACTTCCTCTGCTGCTTACGTGATTAACTTTATCCTTGCTCACATTCATCCAGGAAAGCTGTGTAGCCAAGTCAAAAGACAGCAGATCAAGCTAAAGCTGAAGGGAAGCACACAACTGATTTTTGCATAGCACTTGGCTGTTAAGATTTCCACTCACTCTCAAAGCACTGGCTCCACTAATGACTGCAGAAATGCTGAGGCATAGCATAACAGTCATGCTTAAGACTGAGGGAAGTGTCAGATCATATAACATATGGATTCCAGTCTCAGATTTTGACATTAGGACCTTTGGAAGTGACTCCTACATTTAGAGACATGGATGCTAATTTGAACCCCCAACTCCATCAGAAAGAGAAAAGATGATCCAGTGGATAGGCCAGAAGCCTGGGACCCAGAAGATCTGGGATCAGTTCCCTGCTTCACCACAGACTTCTGTGGGTAACTTTGGGAAAGGCAGTTCCCCCTCTGTAAATTGAGAGTAACAGCCACACTTCCCTACCTCACAGGGTGGTGTGAGGATAACTACATTGAAGATTGTGTGGTGCTCAAATACCACAGTGGTGGGGTATTTCATACATATGATATATGTATCATAGATCGTGCAAACTGACCCACATTTTCCAGTGCTGATCCATATGCTATTGTTGATTTGACACAACGATTTGGAGTGATTACAAAACACGAGTCAGTGGATCAAAGCGACTGATCAATGTCAGTAGTGAAACCAGCACCTAGTGCCTGATTCTGAACTCATTTCCATCAGGATAAGTTAGTGATCAGGGGTGCATTTGGCTAGTGTTAGTAGAATTGAGCTCAAGCTGCAAATCCAGTAACTGTTTAGTTAGTTATAAAAAAAAGTTGGCACCTAAAGTTTCAGTGGTTGAATTTGTAAACTTGACAGGCACAAAACTGAAGTACTTTTCACAAACAATTTGTTTGTACATGCAAAAACTGAGGGGCTTTGCCCTGCATTTGCATGAACCGGTCAAGGCAGGCAGTCATGGCATTGGCTTTAATAGCAGCAGGATTGGCCCAACAGAAATATGGGCACAAAAATCAGCCTGTGGACAAGCAACACTGTGCCTTCAAACCTTCAGTGTTGGGTACCCCCAGGTACAAGTCTGTTCAGAAATTTGGACCTAGATGATAATAACTTTTTAAGAGCTATAATATTATCTACTAACGGTGGGAGAGAACATCAACATCTTCTCCCTCTCCCCCTCCCAGGAAGAAAATGAGAACAGAAGGGTTGGCTGTGAGCTAGGAAAGTGATTTTAACTAGTCTTAAAAAAAATTCAAAAAAATCTGTTGTATAAGCATCTGTCTGCTTCTTTGCATAGCACAAGGGGATAATTCTACTAGTGAATTCTTTACAACCCTTTATTCGCCTCTGTCCTTGCCTCATGATGCTTAGGCAAACACTTCTCAGTTTATGTAAATAGTCAGTGGATCAAATTTCACCACCTGCCACACCCTGAATCACTACAAGAGACAAAGACAGTCAATATCATACATTTCCCCCCCAAAGTATACATGAGTTGCTATGTTACCCCTTTTCCAGCCAGCATTTTCCATTCTGAAATAATTTTGCTGTATACGAACTATTTTTCAAAAAGCTTGTTAAAATGTGATCTGATTATGAAGGGGAATGGTGGGTGCAAGTGTCAGCGAAGGAGCATTCAGGATGTGTCTTTCTTCTTACCATCACCTCCCCCCCCCTTTTTTTTTTGTCACCCCAGAGACAGTTGCAGTGCTGGGGCTCAGTTTGAAGAGGAATCTGGAAACCTCTATCTCAAGTATTTCTGACGAACCTATCACTGCAATATCTAAGTGCAGGAGCATAGGATTGCACCATCTCTGGGTATGAAAAACAATGAGACATATTTGGGAGGATCTTCATGAAAAAACATTATTTTTTCCATATGAAGCCAGAACTAAGACTGGACCGGATTCTCCAGTCGCACTAGCATAAGTCAGGAGTAACTTCAACAAAGTCAATGGAGTTTCAATACTATAGAACTTGGCTTCAGCGAGTAAGACGAATCAGTCTCGTTGTCTTTCCCCCATTCATTCTATTATTGTTCCTTGATGGAACCCAGTCTAGACACTTTTTTGCCACAGAATACTATACAGCTTTACATGAGCAGAGTTGGGCCACAGGATATAGGCAACACTCAAAGCTCTCAAAGACTGAGCACAGCTGGAACAACTCACTACATTCCTTCCCAGGGCATCCATCCTACCAGTAATTGAGCCGATCAGCACCCCCAGAATTTTAAGCAACCTAAATACCACTGTCTCTGAAATAGCTAGGGCCGTGGTTCTCAACCTATTTACCACTGTGGACTGCATATGCAGCTCTCTATGTGTTATGTGGGCCACATCCACACAATATATATACTAGCTGTATGGCCCTGAGGATGCCACATGGGCCGCAGCTGTATGCTGATTGGGCCACAGGTTGAGAGCCACTGAGCTAGGGGCTTTGATGATTGTATTGCATGGTATTTCAAAGAGCAGCCATCCATGGGCGTGATTGTCCAGCAGCAACTGAGCCATTGTCTAGACTATGAAAATAGGCTATTTTGAGATCCCTTTGCACTGCAAAATCAAAATAAAAGTTCCGTAGCATTACTGAGAATCAAGACCTGAATTCAGCTCCCAAATGTAGCACTTACATCTGTAGGTTCTACAAGAACTTGAGTACAATTCCTGTTGCGTCATTAACTGATCTATAACATCTCCTTTCTCCATTCCCACATACAAAAGATTGGCTCCTTACATCTACTTTGGCTCTTGGTTGCATCATTGTAACTGAGGGGAAATTTGACCCAAAAGTTTTCTATTCCTGTTTACTGGCCATTTGAAATAAGTTCATCTGCATGAATTTCTTTGAAAGGGTTTGATTTATTCCCTCGTTAGTTTGCCTTATTTCATAGCACAGTGTATTTACTGAAATCTTTTGAGGGTTTTGCTTGCTTAAGCTTCTTTATAGAAAATTCTTAGTTTCAAATATTTGTGGTTGTACATTTGTAAATATATGTATTTTCAACAAGGTTTCTAGCCATTGCATTTGATTTTTAACAGTTCAGTTGAACTTCACACATTTACAATAAGTAACTTCTCAAAACCTCTTTTTTTGCTTCATTCCTATTTTGTTTAATGTTGCCAGTGCTGGCTTTTGGCAGATCTACCATAGTGCCCAAAGGCAACAGGGGCATAAGATGTACTGTATATCCCAAATCATTGTGATAAATGTTTGGGTTTGTGGGAGAATAAAGGGCCTGATCCTGACAAGACTTACCCATTTGCTTTTTGGGAGCAGTCCAGTAGATGTTACTCTTTATTTTCATCTTATCCAGTCTCCTACTTCAATGAGAACCATTCCAAGCATAACAACAACAAAAAAACAAGATGAGTGTTAGAATAGTAGTTCCTGTTAGATTAAAGAAATATCAATAAAAGTCTGCTTCCTTCTGAAAGTTTACCAGCTACTCAAACCTACAACTGAAAGTTTAGAGGAAATTTTCCCTTTTTTTCCAGTTTGTTTGAGTTGTGCTTTTTACAATACCTTGAGTATAATCATTTTCACTGTTCCTGCTGTAGAGACAGTTTTCTGATATTTGATTGTGAGTATTTCATACAACAACAGTTAAGAGAAAAGTATTTATACTTAAAGTAATGCAATAGGAAGATCAACCAGCCTGAATGAACAATGAACTGGGATCTAACACTTACTGCTGGCCAGCCCAGGTTGAAAGTACCACTTAACTTGGATAAGAGGGTTGTGTGTGTGAACAGGAGTGGAGTTAGGGGCAACCTACAGATAAGAGGCCAGGCTAACTCTGCAGCGAAGACATACGCAAAGTGGAAGCTTTCTCTCTCACACACATGCATCCCCGCCCATCCTCCTCTGATATGTTAGCTAGTTAATGATGGAGGTTTCTGGTATGTAATCATGCTATGGGAGTTGGCACAGGATGCAAACTATTGATGTGATCCATTAATCCTTAGCAAACTGATTGTACACACCCAATTGAAAAATGTAAGTCAACAATAAATCCTGTCCTTTTACATATATACATTACCTCAAGCTCAAGCATGTCTTAATCCTGCATTTTATTTGGTATCATTTACCTTATCCAATTTATATAAAAGGATATGTTCTCCCCATTAGACTACACTGAACTTTCTATGAAAGTAGCTTTAAGGAGTAGGCCAATATTTGTATAGCAGATAATACCAAGACAAGGCAGCCTGCTTTTAGGTAAACTGTAGTGAAGCAGAGAAAGTCCCCATTTTAGGCCTTTAAAACAGGATAATTCTTGTATGCTTAGAGACACACACAATCTGGCTTCAGCAGCATGGTTCATACCATTTGCAGTGTCATGTATTCCCTTGTGTTTGAAAAATAGGGACTATAGGCTGGAACTCCTTAATCTTCCACATATTTCATAACAAAAACTTCCCCACCTCAGAACAAAATACTTGCGGCCTCAGGTCCTAGAGCAGGTTTGAAATGCTTATAAAATTCAATATAATAAAGCCACCCTCAAAATAAGAATAGAAGTGGGGGATGGGGAGAAGAGAGGAAGACTAGTCATGTGGCTAAGGTACAGGCTTCCCATGTGGCCTTCGGCAAGTCCCTTACCCTTTCTGTGCTTCAGTTCCCCAAAAGTCAGAAAGGGGGAGAGGGGCTGAAAGACTTACTTCGTTAGTGTTTGTGAAGCGTTAAGAGACACTACAATGAGCAGCTCCGTAGGACTAACAAATATAAAGAGGGCACAGCACGGGCCATAGGAAAAACTCCTTCTGGAAGGAGAGTTCAGCATTTTAAGAGTAAGGAGGTTGGGACGAATGGCCACTAAAGGAGTAGGTTCTAGATTCTCCTTCCTTAATATCTAATCTTGCTTCAGTACCACAAATTCATCAGCAAAGGGGCTTATAGTGTTTTACATACAGGGGCCCCTTTTTTGCTTTCTTGCCTGCAGTTCCACAACAGTCCTGATCCTGTAAAGTGAGTGAGTATGTGTAAGTCTTTGTAGGACTGGGATCCATTTTTAATCCATTCATCACCATAGCATTTAAGTGCCTCCCTTATTTTCCTCTCTACTTCCCCCAAGGCAGTCAGATCTTCATGTTGTATGTTTGTGTTAAATGCAAGTTCTTCCTCTTACTATCTGCATATTGCTTAGACATTACATAAACATCTTTGGTGTCGCTCTTAAAAATTGATTACAACCTTTGATCAGTAACGATTTCCATGCTTATTTTTGTTTACATATATGCAAATAAAACATATGCCTGTAACTGTCTTAAGATGTGCAACAAATATTTAAACTACTTCTGGGTCTTATCATAGTTCTTTAAGAGGAAAGCATTTTATAAATGTTGTTATACTTCAGACCAAATCCATCATATCTGGTCCCTTATCCCACAGCAAATGCTGAAGATGCTAACAACACACAACCTTCTCTCTCATTTTCTTCTCCCATATATAGGTAAGGTAGTGCTGGGATAGTATATGAAAACATCTTTCTATGGGATAGAGGAGGGATGTACAAATTTCAGACAGGCTCTCTATTTCAAGACTATCAGATGATCTCAAAATCCCAAGGCATGACAATAAATGAGAGAAGCTATCTGTAAGAATTATTCTCTGCAGCTGGAAAGTTCCCATGCCTCCAGAACAGAGTTTGAAGAGAAATTAACCCTTAAGGATAAACACACCTGGAAAATATCCAATACTGTATGAGACAGAATTGCATGAGGTAGTACTCCAATTTCTCAATGTTCATTTGACCTGTGCTCCTATTCCGGTGATTAAACTATGTTGCAAATATCTACACTGAATGGATGAAGTGCAATTCTACTCTGAAAAGGGATTATGTAGAAGTGGCACCTTCTGGTAACGGCTCTTAAAAGCATATTCGATGTTAGATATGCTGATTTTAGTGACAAAAATGGGATTTTACAGCAGAGCCGGCACAGCTAAGCAAGGGGTAGTCTGATTGGGTTCCTTCATCTGATTTTTTCATTGAGAGCCACTCAGTTACACCATTGCACCTGGCACTGAGCTCCAGCCTCTCTTCCAGGTAAGAGGCTAGCATACCGGCCTTACACACTGGCTGGAGATGGGTATTGTGAGATCACTAATTACTCTGCCTCTACAGAGGTGGAATCACTTTTATGCAGAGCAATTAGTCCTGCAACAATGTAGGTAGGGAGATGGACAAGGCCCACTAGTGTGCCCAAGCCAAGTGATTCTCTTAAACACATGCAGATATAATGGGACTTGTATCTCTCCATCGGCATGAAGTTCTCTGTGCCAGTCTTTAAGTCCATGTCTATGGAGCAGCATTAACATTATATCTTCAGCCTACTCCTGCTACTCTGGAGAGTAGAAGTGAGAATGGGAATCAGTCCCCAAAATGGCAATTAGCAACAAGCATGACCTGAAAAATAATCAGAGTACTGTTTTGGTTTGAAATGACATCCAAAGGCTCAGGTACTCCTCAAAACCTCCTCCAAATTACCTAAAATCTCAGGGAGCTGCAAAACTAGACTGGACGTCTTGGCAGAACAGCCATTTCCTGGGGTATCCTGGGCACTTACAGTTCCAGTCCCAGCCAGAAAACAGGAGTGGAGCTGAAACCCTTATGAAAATTTGAGAAATTAAAGGTTTGGTTCAAGTTCAGTTTTCGTAATGAGCAGGGGGAATCCGCAGGCAGAGGGGAGTTAAATTTGTGTAAATTGGTTTAACAATAGCAATCTGAACTTCTAAAGTACCTTCCATTGGAAGAACTGAACATCCTTTACAAACATTTGTGGCTAAAGACTCTCAAAACCCTTGGCATAACAGGCATGTATCATTACTCCCATTTTACAGGTGGGGAAAGTTTAGCATGTGACTTGCCCAAGGTAACATGGGAAATCTTTACAAGGGCTAGAAATATACCCCAGATCTCCTGACCTCCAGTCTTGTGTCAAACACCAGATATCTTCCCATCAGTATTATTTGATGAGACAGATTTTCTTGTTGGGACATGAGATATAAAGTTAAATATCAATTGATAATGCAGAATGCTTTAAGCAATACACTGAAACAGCACTGTTAGAAAAACATCTGTGTACTCAGTCTAATACTGGATCTTTAATTTTGTGGGGAGCGGGTGTGGAAATGCAACAAAATGCCTGGCCAGTGGAACTTATTTTTCTTAGTACTGTAGCATAAAGGACAAAACAGTTTGCTACAATGCAATTCTTTTTTATTACATAGCAGCGTTTGTGTATAAATATACAATACACTATATTATATATGCTGCTGCATGTCTTGTTTTCCAACACAAATATGGTTTAGTTCCAAAGCCAGCTTTTTAACACACTGCCGTTGTCATTGCTCTTTGCTAAGTACCAACAAAGGATAGCAAGTGCTACTCCATCGGAATCCCGAACTGTTGCATTTAACCTGTTTATCAGCCAGGAAACTGATCTTTTCATATTTGTTAGCCTGGAGCTTCACTAAAATTAAGATCAACAGCATACAGCTATAACTAATATCAATTTTCATTCTTGTATAACAGCTTGAAATTGCCTTTAGGAAAAAGGAGGCTCCTGTTGCTTTGGATGAGGAAAAAAAAATTATAATCAACTACTCTTTTGTCCTCAGGCTAAACATGTGGTTAGTCTCACAGAAAGTATTCAACAACTTTACAGGCTGCATCCCTGTCTGCTTTAGCTTTTACTTTGAAAAGTGAGTGAGTAAAACACCGTAGAGCTGGTTAACTTGTATCCACAGCTTAGTGGCAGTGTACTTACATCCATCCTATGTGATATCACTTCCTTCAACCTAACAAAACAGGTCTGAAATGGCACAAATTAAAGTCCTGATCCAGAGCCCTTTGAAGCCATTGACTCCAGTGAATTTTGGATCAAGCCCTCAATGGGCAGTTTGGTCACAGATGAGGGCCATACTTGTCAAAGATTTAAGATCACTTGCAAAGAAAGAGTTTCACACAGAAAGAAGTGGAGGGATCTTTAAAAATATTATTGTCATTGATGGCTTTTAGGAACTTACTAAATGCTCTGTTGTGGTAGGAATGGAAAACAGTCTGATCAAATGAAATTCCTGGAGAATGGACAAGAGGCACTGGTATCGCCTATTGGCTTCAGAACTCTGTTTCATGCCATGGATCTGAGAAAATTAGCAGGAAGGCAAGAAGTCTGATTTCTTTCAGCAAACCTACAATGGCTGGTCATTTTCAAGGTTCATCAACACTACAGGAAAAAACTTCCATATGCCTATAAAACAGGAGCACAAGTGTCAGCTCAGCTACTTGATTTTACTGTACATAGCTGTTATTTTTCCCTTGCCTTTGGAATAAATGTAAAAAGAATCAATTAGTGATGGTCAAGATAAAAATTCATCGAGAAGTTTGACAAGAAATTGCTTGTCTGGCTACATGAAAGTTCACATTTTTTTAATAAAGAAGGGTCTCCTCCTCCACACACTCCCTTTTAGCCCCTTTTTTCAGTGTGGGGGGAGAGTAATGGGAGAGAACAAGTTTATTTTTCATTTCAGTGAAGTTTTCTCTTTAAAAAAAAAAAAATCTGGGAACTTTTTTTTCCTTTTTCCCCACAGAAAATATTTACCATTTTTCCCACCGGCCCTAGAATAGACCTTGTTGACCATGGCTGAGCAAACTCATGGAATCCAATGTTGAAATAGTGAGGCCTCCAAATTGCTTGAAGCTGTACAAAGATGAAAGCAGCAGAATATCCTACCTGGGACCCACATTGCTCAATAGATGAGATCACAAACTCCAACTTCAAGGCATGTGTGATATTGCAGTGTGGGAGACCCATATTGCCTGAGTAGGAGGTGAAAGGAGCTGACATCCTGTTGAGCAACATTTTCTATGACAGACAAATGAAGCATCATTCAAAGAGAGACAGGTGAGTCAAAGATTAATTTGCTACCAATATGAAAATACAAGAAGAGACAAAGAGGCTTCATCAGGAAAGATCAGCCTCCATGGATAAGAAATGAACAGGCATCACTGGGAGGCAGAACTACTGATATTTTACCTCTTGTGCAAAGGGAGTGCAATGCTGTTGCAGTATCATCTTTTTTTGTTTGTTTGTTTTTTGCCTTGAGGAATCAAGTTATTAAGAGCAAGGATTTCCAATACACTAGATGTGCAACTGCATATGCACAATCACAGTCACTAAGTGTGCACGTGGGGCGTGAAATTTGAACATTCTTTTTATTCTACACAACTTGTTTGAAAACTAGTCTGGTAACTAGAAAATCTCTCTCTTGTTGGTGGGTGCGAAAGGATAGAGAAGGGGAATTCCACATGTATCAGGCAATTGGATTCTGGGGATTGTCAGCACCCAAGGATGCCTCTAGTTCAACATCCAATAGGTCTAGCTGTTTGTTCTTGTTGGCCAGCGAACCCTGAGGAATGGTTTTCAAAGAAAGAACTCAGTAGCAACCATATACCATGTGTGCCTTGCACTCGTGAAGCTGGGTTGATAATGAGTGCAGTACTATAGCTCCCTCAACCAAGAATGAGTGGCACCTAGAGAATCATTATTCATATGGGGAGCTGTTAAGTTTCAGCCCAGCAGGGTTTTTCCCCCTTCCCATTCTAGTCAAGAGGGTAGGCCGGCAATTAAAACTATAGCCAACAGCTGCTCCAGCACCATTGACAAATCTCCATCCTACTGTGGCACTGAAACATGTGTCCCACATTGCAATTAACAAGCCACCGAGAGCTCATTTCCAGAATGTCATAAATTACAGCAACATTCAGAAAGAGACAGTCTGGATTTGTCTTTGTGATTGTAAAAACAAGCTACGGCAGGCAAAAGTGATAGTGTACTTAGCAAGAAATCACTGAGGATCTCCTGAAGTATGGAGATACAATCTTCATTTTATTGTTCCACCATGGTAGTTTGCAAATATTTACCCATGATGAGGGTAGCATTATGGAATTACTGAGATAAAACTCGGGGGTTGCCTCTCAACGTGCTACACCCTGGCTACATTATGTTGGGGTGTTCAGACACTAGCTAGCTAATGATTCATTTATGAGTCAGACAGAAATGACATAGCTAGCATCTCTCCCCCGACCCCCAACATGCACTTAAAATCATAGAAATGTAGGATGAGAAGGGACCTCGATAGGTCATCTACGCCCGTCCCCTGCACTGAGGCAGGACTAAGTATTATCTGACCATCCTCTTTCCTAGGTAGTCATTTCCCATTTGTGCAGTTGATTATTCCTTCTTAAGTGTAGCACTTTGCATTTGTCCTTATTAAATTTCAACCTACTTATTTCAGATCATAAGCCTGCTGGGCTCAAATTCGTCAAGATCATCACAAAAGGTACTGTGCAAAAAAGGTGAACATATACATTAATACTCATACATATACTCATCTCATTGGATGGTAGGTAAGTGAAAGCTAAAACAGTGACCCTTGACTAAAAGACACCAGGCCAATAGTACTCAATTGAATCTAGTCTCAACAGCAGGAATATACTCTGCAGAGGAGTGAAGGAGATTTCCTTTGAAGTTTCAAATATTTGTTTAGTCCAAAAGTCTTCAGTGTTGGAAGAAAAAGCAGCATCAGCCACACATAAAATAGCCACTGTAGATTAAAGTAAACCGCTCAGGAAAACTGGCCTCTCTAGTTAGAATCAGGCTACTTCACAGCCATGATCGGGGAGGGCAAGATGGTGCTCACATACAGGCCAACATTTGACTTTTCCCTCAGTTGGTCTGTTCACTGCATGTGACAGGAGCAGGTCAGTATAGCAGGCGAGACACAGTATATGAGTCAGCCTGTGTCTCCTCTGAATACAACTTGGGATCTACCATAATGACACTTCCTTCATTGAGGTGATAACTACCTGTCTGGTAAAAAAGCATCAGATTCTAGCTTATTATTAAAGTGAAACTGGACCTGGCATCCCTCAGGCAATTGATTCCAGTCTTCAGGTTGACATGGTTTTTCCTGCTGACAAGACTGGTTTGAAGGAGAGCCAGAAAGCCAGAGGCATTTGACCTTGCTAAGAAGAACATTGAAAGAAGTTACGATGATTATTAATAGTTCACGCACATGCGTGTGCGGTTTTCTACCATAAGCTGGTAGTTAATAACTAAGTTAGTTTTGCATGGACGCTACTGATATAAAAAGGAGCCACTGAAATATGCAATTCACATGCATGAAAGAGATAGCAAGCAATTTCCTGATCTTCTCCATGGTAGAATGCTTTCTCCAGTTAATAGTAGAGAAAGAACCTGATTTTCAAAGAGTCAGACAGTATTAATGCAATTGCATATGCAAATTCATATCTGCACATGCAGACGGCCATCTGCACATGCACATACCAGATTAGCTCATGTAGCCCAACAAATCATGAGACACAATTGTGGATGTATTTGTAGTTGCACAACTAGCTTTTTAAAGACCCTGGTCTAAGTGCTATCATCTTTTCGTTGGGGAGGGAGATGTGGGAGAGCCAAATAGTTTATTAATTGAAAAGTCAGGTTCCATTTTACTTGAGACTTTCAGGAAGCTTCAGGATGGCCTGGGATGCGGTTCCATGGTTTTGATGATGATGATCCACTCTAAGGACACAAGGGAATAAGTAAGTTATTGTGGTTTTGCTGCACTTGCCACGATTGTCATTTTCCCAGAGGGAATTAGACACGTTGTGTAATCTGGGGAAGCACCTTGCCTAGCTCTCCACCTCTATTCCTCCTACAGTCACTGGAAGGGTGTTTTATACAAGTCACTACAGTAATTAAAAATAAACAGTGCATCATGTTAGCTATAAAATTAGGGTGCAGGCTTCCTTCTGAGCCATGATTTCTCATGAAAGGGGTTGACAACAGCTTCATTTTTCATATTACACAATAACTGTGTCCATAGCTTTTTCCAAGCCGTGATTTAATACGGGAGGTTTATTTGTGCTAAGCAGTCACTTTGAATAATTGCACTGAACTGTTCCAGTTTTTCTGGACCTGTTGCATTTTTCTACATTTTGCAAACAAGTTTAAAAAAAAAAAAAAAAAAAAGATTTTTAGCAGCTATAAAAACCCTCATGGCCCTGGAAGGCAAAAGAAGCTCCTCACCCACAGAAGCCAGCAGGGGCCTGCTGGCACTGCTGGCATATGTAGACATTGAAATTGCTTCTATTTATGGTGTGATGTATCCCTTCCTCTACCAACCATAAAACAGCTCATGAGGTGTTCCCCTTCTCTGTGGCCTGGAGTCTTATAAAGATTTAACTGAACTGGTTTCCTAAAACTGGTTACTGACTTCAGCTAAACATTAACTTCAGCCATTTTTAGTCTGAAATAAGAGTCTCCCCACACCAACTTGCACCAAAATAACTACATCAGGTCTCATTCACAATTTTTGTTGTTTTGGTGCAAGGGTGTGTGTGTGTGTGTGTGTGTACATACCAGTCCTCTGGCAGGTGGAAGCCCTCTGCTCAAACTAGTGATCATCGATGACAACAGGACATTACGATTGTCTATCCACAGTAAGCAAACAGTATGTTTTTCTGTCTAGATTGTATGTTTTCTGAAGTAAATCAATGAAGGAGTAAAATGTGTGTGCCTTCCCAACAGCCACATGTAGTCAGTAGAAATCCCAGCTACTAAGATCACCTCCCTTACTTTTCATTCTGGCCATATTTCCCCACCCTCACCTTTGAATCCCAGCATTGGCTCCCTATTTGCCACGCATCAACTTCAAGTTTCCTAGCCTCACTTTCAAAGCCCTTCACAGTTCTGCCCCTCACTGCTTATCTGCTCTTGTCTTTGATCACATCACCCTTGCTCTCACTACTCTGCCAGCGATGCCAGCTCCAGTCACCTGTCAGTTTGCTTTTCTCATAACCATCTTCTTGATTGTGTCCATACTGGCCTTTTACACACAACATCCTGCTTCACCTACTTCTTTCCCCCTTCAAATCCCTCCAAGACCCTCGTCTGCCACAGCACCACCAAGGGAAAAAAAATGCAAGAAAATGAATTTGTTTATAATTCAGGACCATCATGATGTCCACATCCGGAAGCAAGTCTACATAGCTATGTGACATTATCGTTAGCACAATTCTCCCCTCACCCTATTGTTTGCCTCACTTATGTCTTGCCTTATATTAGTTCAATTGTAAGCTCTTTGGGGCAGGAATAGCATCTTTCTATGGTTTATACAGCACCTGACACAGTGGGGCACCAACACAGAATACTATTTCCATGAAAGGAAGACAGCATGACTCACTGACATTCTGCATTTTATGAACTGAAACAAAATGGCAACTTCCTTGAAGCAGGTAGTCAGACTCCTGTATATTTAATGAGTGAGAAAAGTTTACACAGAAAAATAAACCTTAGCCTTACTCCTGACCCTAGCACCAGCTCTTTTCAGTTACAGTTACCTCAGAGTTACGAACACCAGAGTTATGAACTGACCAGTCAACCACATGCCTCATTTGGAACCAGAAGTACAAAATCAAGCAGCAGAGACAAAAAAAGCAAATACTGCACAGCACAGTACTGTGTTAAATATAAACTACTAAAAATAAAGGGAAAGTTTCAAAAAAAGATTTGACAAGGTAAGGAAACTGTTTCTTTGCTTGTTTCATTTAAATTAAGATGATTAAAAGCAGCATTTTTCTTCTGCATAGTAAAGTTTCAAAGCTGTATTAAGTCAATGTTCAGTTGTAAACTTTTGAAAGAACCATAACGTTTTGTTCAGAGTTACGAACAACCTCCATTCCCTGGTGTTCATAACTCTGAGGCTCTATTGTACATCCATATTTACCCCACCATAAAGGGAATGAGTATTTGTATTTCCATAGCAACTGTAATGCGCTAGGTTCTGTACAAACAAACGCAGCATAGTCTCTGTCCAAGAGACCTGAGAGCTCCCCAGATATTAACATCAGGAGAACAACCCATCATCTAGTGGCCAAATGGGAAGAGCACTGTCGCGCCAGCCCACGGCTTATGACTGCATTCTGGGAAGCAACCAAAGAGGAGAGAAAACCTAGTTGGAGCCATTTTCCCCAAAGTTCCCATCTCCAAAAACTGCAATCCCAGAGAAGAAAAGTGCTCTACCTCCAATTTTACCAGGAGTGTTGGGGGAAGGCAAGAGCTGATCCCTACAAGGCTAATTTAAAACAAAACCTCTCTTCCCGAAGCCATCTCTCTTGTAACCTCAGCCCTAATGTATCATAGAAGCAAACATTCCAAAGTGAAAGTCAGTAACAGCAAGAATCAGATGCGAGTCACACAGGAGGGGCACATCAGTGTTTTTCCACTGAAGCCTATAAGAAGCCTTTGCACCTGTCTCCAGAATACTATTGAACAGTGTTTCTCAAACTGGGGCTGCCGCTTGTGTAGGGAAAGCCCCTGGCGGGCCAGGCTGGTTTGTTTACCTGCCCCGTCCGCAGGTCCGGCCGATCACAGCTCCCACTGGCCGCGGTTCGCTGCTCCGGGCCAATGGGAGCCGCAATCGGCCGGACCTGCGGACAGGGCAGGTAAACAAACCGGCCCGGCCCGGCAGGGGCTTTCCCTACACAAGCAGCAGCCCCAGTTTGAGAAATACTGCTCTAGTGTTTTCTGTAACAAGAGCTTTGAAGTTTGCTTACAAAGTCACTGCACTGAAGGCACATACACGGCACAACATATCCATCAGCAGTAGGCTATGCAAGAAAGAATCAGCATTCACAAATGTTCCCTGCCAATTGTGCTTTTACATGATATTGGGTGATCAGTGTAAACATTCAGGAGTGATGCTGTTCTTCAGGCAGACTTGGTTTTCTTAAGCATTCTTAAATAAATCAAACATAGCTCTTATCCCATGTTCTTACTAAATCTATATGCCTATTTCACTCTGTTCTTTAAACAAAATTTGTTGACTTCAGAGATTTAATACAGACAGTACATGGCAAAGAAATGCAGCTCCCAGCACACCACCTGGCTTGGTCTCTTCTAACCACACTTTCATAATAAAAACTCCATTAGGATCATAGACTTTGGAAACCTGCTTCCATCCCAAGTCCATAACAGTCCAAATTTATTAGCCTTCAAGGAGTTCTGCAATGCTTATTTATTCACCCTTCCCCATGAGGAGATGGGTGTTGGGAAGGGCTGTGCAGTGAAGGTGTGAGAAACTAGTGGGGAGGTTGATTAGTTTTTGTTGTTGCAGTACTTTATAAGTGTGTGTGTGTGTGTGTGTGTGTGTGTGTGTGTGTGTGTGTGTGTGTGTGTGTGTAAGTAAATAATTAATAAGAGCCATCAGCTGCTAACACAGCATCATCATAAATAAGTGTTATTTGATATGATTGGGGTAATTGATGGATCTTGTTTATTAGTGTGTTATTTAAAACACAATTGTCACAAGTGCCCAGAGCATTTCTATACGAGAAACCCTGAACCATTAATTTTGTAGTGATTGGGTCATGTTAACACCTTTGACTCTTTGGGCCCATTTTCGATTGAAATTAACAGAGCGGTGCTCTTTTATTATAGTTTGTAAAATTCCAAATAAAGAACTGGATAATTCTTGGGCGCTGTTGCTGGATCACAGCAATGTTCTGGTTGCACCACAGAGTATTAAAAACACACTGGCGATCAGTTTTGTGGTCTCAGAAGATCTGATTTTGAGAATTGAGTGTGTGCAACATAATTTACATAAACCATTACCCTGACTGCATGCACAATTATGGCAACTGAAGATGCAAATGGCAGTCAGTCATCCAATTGGAGTTTTGGAAGCACAAATTGAGGCAGTGGCATGTACAAGTTATGCCCAGACCTTTCCAATTGTATCCATTTATTTCATGCAAAATTAAGTCTACAATATAAAGTCTAAGATGGGTGGCAGGGATATATGTGGATTTTGAGGCCTTCAAAAGGACCCCTCTCTTCAGCAATGATCCAAAACAACAGTGAAATCATTTACAAACTCTGATTTGTAATTTCTCTCTCCTCATTTCTCCAGTCAGCTTTATACATTGGCAAGAGAACACACTGTAAGCATTGCCTTCTGCACTTTGACATGTACACACATAATGTCATTCTTTCCACTCAGAGCTGTCACTACCATGCACGCTTCACACATTGCCTAGGGCTGTGGTATATCTTACCTCTATCCAGACACAAACACATCCAGAGCAGACACAGAACAATATGTGCACCATGCGGTATGAATGCAACAAACCTTAGTTACACTAAGCAAATGTGGGGTAAGATGGGGAAGAGACAGAAAATTAGTTTGGAGCACACTGGAATGTGAGTACAAGGGTATGTCTACACTACCCGCTGGATCGGCAGGCAGCGATTGATCCAGCGGAGGTTGATTTATCGGGTCTAGTCTAGACACGATAAATTGACCCCCGAGCACTCCCGTCGACTCCTGTACTCCAGCTCAGTGAGAGGCGCAGGCAGAGTCGACGGGGGAGCGGCAGCAGTCGACTCACTGCGGTGAAGACACCACGGTAAGTCAATCTAAGTACGTCGACTTCAGCTACGTTATTCACGTAGCTGAAGTTGCGTAACTTAGATTGATTCTCCCCCCTCCCTCTTCCCCAATGTAGACCAGGCCCAAGAATCTGTGCTGTCTATAAAAATTAAAAACGAGGTGAAGTGGGGCTGTAGAATGGACAGGATCCATTTTCTCTTTTGTCTTCCTCCATCCCCCAAATAATTTTTACCAACTGTTCAGACTTGCACATATACCAATACACAGGCAAAAGGTACAAAAATGCACGCCCAGTTTACAAACGCAGTTACTGCAACTAGGTGGGCAAATGCACTGCTCACACGTGCAACTGTTTAGACATGCTTGTGTGTACTGTGACAAAGTTCCTCCTCTATCCTGGTGGGTCCTGCGCTTATTGGCGGATTTTCTTGCCTCAGAGATTCACCATGTGGGTTGGGGAACAGCCCAGAGACCTTCCCCTCTGGAAGAACCCACAGTCCAGGTCAATTGGGAGGTTTGGGGGGAACCCAGGCCCGCCCTCTACTCCGGGTTCCAGCCCAGGGCCCTGTGGACTGCAGCTGTCTATAGTGCCTCCTGTAACAGCTGCATGACAGCTACAACTCCCTGGGCTACCTCCCCATGGCCTCCTCCAAACACCTTCCTTATTCTCACCACAGGACCTTCCTCCTGGTGTCTGATAACGCTTGTGCTCCTCAGTCCTCCAGCAGCACACCTTCTCACTCTCAGCTCCTTGCGCCTCTTGCTCCCAGCTCCTCACACTCGCACCACAAACTGAAGTGAGCTCCTTTTTAAAGCCCAGGTGCCCTGATTAGCCTGCCTTAATTGATTCTAGCAGCTTCTTCTTAATTGACTCCAGGTATCCTAATTAGCCTGCCTGCCTTAACTGGTTCTAGCAGGTTCCTGATTACTCTAGTGCAGCCCCTGCTCTGGTTACTCAGGGAACAGAAAACTACTCATCCAGTGACCAGTATATTTGCCCTCTACCAGACTCCTGTACCCCACTGGTCTGGGTCTGTGACAGTACTTACCCCAGTTACACATGCAATCTCCTACTGAGGTCTGAGCGAGTCTAGAGTACGTGAGGGAGCAATCCCAAAGTATCCGAGATTTTTTCTCCTGTGGAGGGAACTCCAACGGTAGCACACTGTGCTGTGGTACAACAACTGATGTAAAAGAACTGGTCCCAGATCTGAAAGAGCGCACACTTGTGCCTTTAGGCACTAAAGTAAAAAATGTCTAGGTCAACTCTCTCACTCGTTAGTGTTTCTTTATCTGTAAAATTTGTTAATTTCCAGTGTAAAGGGCGGGGTGGTCATTCAAGATGTAAGTGAAAAGAACGTATGGTAAGTGTAGTACTGCCTCCAAATGAACAGTGTAGAAAGGCTAGCACAGGGCTTGTTCTCCAGTGGGTTTAACTTCTAATATCTGCCCATCCAAGATTCATATCCTCCTCTAGGGTTATGCACAGAATAATTCCTGATGTTAATTGTTGGTAGTCTAGCGTAGTATAGAGCCCTAAATGAGTGAGAAACACTGTACAGCCTACTTGCTCAGTAGTGCTTACAAGGTCTTGTAAGTTGTTGAAAGTGTTTTTTTCTTAAATAATACACATTCCTAAAAGGAGAAACACCAACACTTTCTTGCTTTTGAATTGCTACCACCTTACCTAACAACCTAACAGAGAGTAAGCTCCTTAGATCAGGGACCACTCTGTTATATAAAGCAGTGGTTCTCAAACTTTTTTATTGGTGACCCCTTTCATATAGCAAGCCTGTGAGCGCAACCCCCCTTATAAATTAAAAACACGTTTTTATATATTTATTATAAATATATAAATGCTGGATGCAAAGCGGGGTTTGAGGTGGAGGCTGACAACTCGCGACCCCCCATGTAATAACCTTGCGACCCCCTGAGGGGTCCCGACCCCCAGTTTGAGAACCCCTGATATAAAGCATGATATACTAGAGCTGGTCAAAACTGGCCATTTTCTTCCCACCCACCACCATTGCAAAATGTTAAGTATAAAGATTTTATTTTTGTTCAAAACCTTTTGTGAAAATGTTCATTTCTCGACTAACATTTTGAAATACCGTTTTTTTGAAAATTTTCTATTGTGAAATTTTGGTTTGTTTTCAAGGGAAAAATCCCATTCTTACTTTTTATATCCTTCTCACTTCCTCCTCCCCATTGGGGGAAAAGTGGGAGTAGGGGGAGAAGTAGTAAGAAAATGAGGGAAAAAATGGTTTGGGGGGTGACCTTTCTTTTTCTTTTCTTTTTTTTTTTTTTTAAAAAAAGCTCCTTTGGAGGGAAAAAAAGGGGGGGAGGGGAGAGGTTTAAAAAAATAGTAACTGAGCATTTTCCCACAATTTCCAAGGAAAGTTCACACGTCTTTCCCCAAACATTTCTCATTTTTAATTTTTTCTAAAACCAAAATAAATCTGTCAAAAGTGAAATTTTTTGGCAAAAGTTTTATTCTCTGTGAAACTTCATTTTTCCAACCGACAAGGCTGATGAAAAAAATTCTACCAGCTACACTGAACCCTCTGACGGCACCTTTTTTTTGGGAGTGGGGACAGGTAATATAAATTGGGTTCTGAACACAAGGAGAAAAAGGACAAGATAATCCTACGGCAGTGTGTAGCAGAAAGCACAGGACTGAAAGTTAGACCTGGTCTACACTAGAAAGTGTTACAGATATTGCTATGTCAGGAGTGTGAACAAAATCCCTAGTGTAGGTGCAGTTATAATGGCCACACACACAAAAATCCTTTTGTAGTATAGCTTATTCCATTTGGGGAACTGGTTTAAGCTAGATCAGCAAGAGATCTCTTTTGCCAGAATAAGCTGCATCTCTGCTAGAAGGTTTTGCTATACCTATAGGGCAGGTCTTCACTACAGGGGGGGGTCGATTTAAGATACGCAAATTCAGCTATGTGAATAGCGTAGCTGAATTCGACATATCGGAGCCGACTTACCCCGCTGTGAGGACGGCGGCAAAATCGACCTCCACGGCTCCCAGTCGACGGCGCTTACTCCCACCTCCGCTGGTGGAGTAAGAGCGTCGATTCGGGGATCGATTGTCGCGTCCCGACGAGACGCGATAATTCGATCCCCGAGAGATCGATTTCTACCCGCCGATTCAGGCGGGTAGTGTAGACCTAGCCTAAGAGAAGACAGAGCTTCTGAAGTTCTAGGCACTAGATCTGTCTCTGATACTGACTTCCTGCGTGCCTTTGTGCAACACATATCTCTGTGCCTCACTTAATCTATAAAAGGGGACTATGAAAATTACCCACTTTTAAGAAGTACTTTCATGTGAGGATCCCAAAGACATTTATGGAAAACGGCACACCAGGACAAGGATCATTTGGGGCTTGATTCTGTACTCACTGAAGTTAACGGCAAAGGTCCCGTGATGCCAGCGGTGGAAGATCAGTTCATAATGCAGCAATTCAGGCACTGTTTTTAATCTGTCTCTCCAATCTCTGAAAGAAAGATAACCAAAGTCAGGGCTCCAGTGACCCTCTCAGTACCATTCACTGCTCTCTTGTTAGTCCACATTTATGAATTATTTCCTCCGGGGTAGAGATAACACGCTGTCTCAGAGCCATATTTCTCCCGTGTTACACTCGGGCAACACATCCTACACTCTGCTACTTCCAGTGTTTTCTGTCCTTGGCTTAGTGACATTGATAGCTGTATTTTGGATGCCAATGGGGATGGATGTCCTCCTGAGAAGAGATGAATTTGAAGTGGCAACCAAGGGATGATTGACACCACATGTAAGTTCTTATTCTGTCAAAGCATCACAATGTTGTTGGTTGTCAGACCCAACCACACTGCCATTGCTTTGCCACAATCCTACTTGATGCCCAATGTCTATCGGGCTTTTCATCTGTTCCTGAGGATGACTGTTCATGAATTCCGTTCTCTGAATTGTACATATACCTTATGCATAGCCTAAAGTCAGGCAGTCTCTTGAAGAGTTCATTTGCTATACAGAGGATACATCAGAATTATTTTCACTTGTTAGAGTTACAAAAGAAGGAGGTCTCCTAAATCCAGTTTTCTTGGTTATTTTTAAACCTGTTTTAATTAGGCTTAGGATAAAAAGTCCTTTTGATGCCAAGCTGTACATTTGTGCTAGGCATGAACAAGAGCTGTAAATTTAAGACCTCGATTCTAACTTTCACAAAGTTTGTGTGGGTTCAAATGCAGGGTTTTAGCCAACGTAGGAATTGCTCTACCGGATCAGACAGGTGGTCCATCTAGTTCAGTTTTCCATTTCCCACAGTGGTCAGCCCTAGCTGCTGCAGAGATAGAAACCCTGTGGTAGGCAATTATGGAAAAACCTACCCACAAGGAACATTTCTTCTTAAACCTCTTTAGTAAGAGATTGACTTATGCTCTGAAGATGAAGGGTTTATACCCTTTATCTTCTTACTATAACAAATCTAAACACTCATAGTCCATAGGGATCATTATAGAGATAAGGGCCAAACACAATGTATCCATCACTAATTTGTGCAGCCCCAACAAGTAAATGTTTTCTTTGGTGATCTGCAAAGGTTTATTGTCCATGTATTCAGCAGGGTCAGATCCTGCCAACACTACTGCTGAAGTGTTTGCTACTGGGAACTCAATAGAGCCACCCACAGTAGTGAGCATTATGCCCAGTAATAAGTATTTGTAGGATCAAGCCCATAGTAACTAATGCTTGCACACAGTCCAGTAACACATCTGCTCACATTTTCTATGGAAAGATTGAATAAATACCAGTTTTTAAAAACAAACAACTCGTTAACAAGAACATTTTTCCACCAGGTCTATTTTGCACTAAGATGCAAGTTCTTTCAAGTTGTTTTAAGCAAGAGGGGACAGATCCTTAACTGGGGTAAACTGGCATAAGTCCACTGAAGATAATGGAGCTATACTGCTCTACACCAGCTGAGGACTTGCCCCAAGATGTTTTTGGTGGGGTTTTCTCCTGTTCACTGCCTGTGGCACACAACATGTCAGTCCTCAGGAGATTAGCCTAACTTATTCGGCTCAGTATTGTGGTAGTTGGGTAAAATGTAGTGGCCTGTGGTATACAGGAAGATGACATGGTGGTCCCTTCTGGCTTTAACCTCAATAGGAAATATATGAAATATCTTATTAGATAAATCCATAGACCCAACATAGAAGGAAACAGACCTCTTCCACGCAAGATATTCTAGAATGCTGCTCTTTGTACTTGGAGAGGTTCCCAGGGAGCTCATTTTGAGAAGTGAGAGCAGGAGAAAACAAAGCCTTCTTTAAAATTAAATTGGCAAGGGAAATCTACTATATTGAGTTTTTTCAGCTGGAATCAAAATGCACATCTATCAAGATTGTCATTCAAAGATGACTTCTCTTTGTGACAGCACAAACTGAACCATGCATACTCTATGCCAAACAGTACATGTAAACATTCACAGTGTCTTCGTGCACAGAGGATTGGAATGGGGTTTTCAAAAATGTCAAGGTACTGCACTTCTTATTTGAACAGAGCTCACCAGGCTTGGAATGAACTGCAACAGTTCCTGGGCCTGTAGCTATGTCACATGCAGATTTTTAGTATATTCCACAATTCCTGATGTCCAGTTTGTTATAAATACATAAAACTGTATTCCCCATCCAATTCAGAACTTCAGCATCCATCTAATTTCAAGTCTGGTAACCAAAAAAATGACTAAATGCAGAACTCCAGACACTTCACTTCAAAAAAAGTGGAAGAACACATCTCAGCTACTGCTGAGAGAATAATTCAGAGAAAATAATCTAACTTCTTCCTGCTCATGGATATTGCATGAGTGGATGGCAATTTCCCTCATATTTATGATGAATAAGTGACAACATATAGTTCTGCTGCCCCGGGAACGAACTCTGACTTAGTCCCTGGTTCCATTCTTGCTCAAGGGACCAGGTCCCGCCTTTGACCAGTGCCAGCTTCGCTGTGCTTGCTAGTGTGTTTGAGAGGAGTGAAGAGGGAAGAGTCAAAGCTCTGCCCATTTCCTGCCCATTTTCCCAGAAGGGAAAATAGCAGCCCTACTAAGGCTACTTTCTGCCATTCCCCTGATGTCATGACCTGCAGCACAAATATCCCAAGCAGGGGCATAAAGGATCATCTTCTACCCCCTACTCAGGCACTTGTCCTGTTTGAATTCATTCTACACATTAACTTTATTTTCAAATACACTCTGTAGATTGATGATCAGATCAGACCACTGAGTATCTGACACTTAGTATTCAACATTTGAGCTATGTTGCTTGTATTTAGGAAGATAAGTCGCATGGTATTGTTTCCATTTCCCAACTAGAGGGACATACTAACATACAGATGCTAATGTCCATGCATGCTTTTATTAATAAAATAATTTACATTGAGAGGGGTCAGAAGAAAAAGAATAATTGAGCACACGCAAAAGTCTTACCACCATTTGCAGAAGCCTGATGAAACCTTTTGCTAATCCGGGCAGGGACCCTGCCTTACCTTCCTTTGAGTTTAGAAAGCATTTTTCACATTGAGTGCTATCATGGTGCAAATATTTAATTACATATCAAAAAGAAAGAACACTATGTTAAAAGACTGTTAAGGTTGCAAAGTCAAGCGCGCCGAATTGGGCAACCTTTAATTCTAGCATTTCCTAAGCAACTTTAATTTAATCTTCTTGTGCCTACATATCATAGTGATACAATCTTTAATTATAAGCTCACATATTTCTTTTCCCCACAGGAGCCCTGCCTCATTCTCTTACAAAATGGACAGTGCTCATTGAATAGGTATCCTCATCATTCAGTGTATGGTCCCACACATTATTTGCCGTACACCATCAAAAGCCTGCACTGAATACAAATTGTTAATGTCCTCATTGGCTTTTAACAGTACTCATAGCACTGTAATATCAGAGTGCTTCAAAGACATTAATGAGTTTTATCTCCACAATACCCCAGGAGATGAGGTGGTATTTTACAGATGGGAAACTGAGGCAAAAATAGTTTAAGGCCAAAGTTGTCAAGTGTCTATTAGTTTTGGATGCCCAGATTGACACCCCTAAAACCTGATTTTTTTCAGAGTTCTTAGCATTTTTAATAGCACTTTTTATGTTCAATGCCTAGCTCCTATTGACATCATTAGCAGCTGTGAGCATTCAGTATGTTTTGTGAATCAGAGAGTCCCGTCTGGCCTTAAACTCTGTCTCTATGGCTATCTCTGCAACCCTAATTTTGAATCGTCAAGGCTGACAGGGTTCTTGCAGCTTAATAATAGAATTCTCTCAAGTAGCTGTTCTTGTAAGTGGGAGATAACTGCATAAGCTACATTTACCTCAGTTACAAAAAAATCCACTACAAATATTATGTATATTTATCTTAAGTATTTACATGGTCCCCATTATTGTAGTAGATGCAATGTATTTACCCTCACAACAGCCCTGTGAAGTAGGGAAATACCATTATCCCTGTTTACAGATGGGGATCCAAGGCACAGAAAGACGAATGACTTGTCATGGTCACACACAAAGTCTGCAGCAGAGAAGGGAGATAAACCCTGATCTCCCAAGTGTCATGACACCTTGGGCCTCAGGAGATTCCAACCAACCGACACATCCCTCCTCTCACCCAGCGGACAACCAACTGAATGTAGAGACCATGAAACCTGAAACTACTTTGATCGGTCAGGGCTTCCTATTTAAATCCAAAGAGAGGCACAGGAAGTTATCCTCACACTGAGTGGATGCCTGACTGGCTGCCATATCCAGGGCCGGCTCCACGCACCAGCAAAGGAAACAGGTGCTTGGGGCAGCCAATGGAAAGGGGCATCACGTCCGGGTCTTTGGCGGCGGGTCCCTCAGTCCCTGGGAGCGAAGGACCCGCCGTCAAATTGCCGCAGAAGAATTAAGTGGCGCATTAGAGCTGCCGCCGAAGTGCCGCCAATCGTTTCCTCCCCCCTCCTTCCCCGCTTCGCCGCTTGGGGCGGCAAAAAAGCTGGAGCCGGCCCTGGCCATATCAGACCCTGCCTTCTCACCTGACTCCTGGTTCCTGCTTTCCTGACCTGCTCCATTCAAATCATTTCTTTTCTAATCTGTTCGGGCCTGAGCCCATTGACCTCAGCAAGCTTTGGATCAGTCCCTTCGTTCCCAAGGTTATAGTGACTATGATCATATATCTATTGCCATGTGGTGTAATTAAACACCTTTTCATACCATTTTAAATTTGTCATAGGAACCAGAGAAGGTGAGTTACATGAAATAATAAATGCTACAGAGCAAAATCTTAAATAGCTCAGTCTCAGGCTTGTGATCTCACTGTCTCTCTCCTTTACATAGACAAGGTGCACTATTAGACCATCTTCTGTTCGTAAAAGAGCCAAGCTTTCAAGCAACACAGGTCTCTCCTTTATACTCTTTAGGTTGTATTTCCCGTCATATATTTAGATCAAGTCCAATATCACAAAATTCAACTTTTCACTTTAAAAAAACCCCACAAATTGGTCATTATATTGTGTTCCATTTGTGGTAATTTTAACAGTTTGCTGGTAAATCCAAACACTCTACAACAGTTGTAGCAATGACTAATCACAAACAGACATGTACTCACAGCTGCCTAGCTATTTATCTCTTGTCTAAACCCAACTATGAATAACTTAAGAACCTTAATAGAAGTGGCATAATAAATACAGTCCAAATATAGGCAGAAATCCAATCCAACCATCACAGCTCTCTTTTAAATCCTCCATCTTTCAACAGTGCTAGCTGCTAGAGCTCTTACTATTGTATAACGAGAATTCAGCAAAAGTGGACTAGGAGAAGCTGGCATAGTTACCCCAGTTACAGCTTTCACCTAGTCTTTTGTTTTCTTAAACTGAGCACACTTATGTTCATCACAAATTCTTTCCTCTTTCGAAGTTATAGCTACAATGGGCTGTTATGTAGGCGAGTACCGCCCCTTGCTCTAACAGGCTTGGACAGAGATAAATCAGATGTGGGAGTGGGCAGTGCTGCAGGGTTGCTGCTGCCAGTCTGGCTTTGGGTTTTAATCTCACTTCTGGTATAAAAATAGACTGCTATCCCATGGCTGTGTCACTCCACTAAGCACCCGATCCTGAAGTCAGGAATCTAACTTCCATCAACTTCAGTGCGAGCAAGATACGTAAACCATTAGTGTTCTGTAATAGTGCCCACTCAGAGAAAGACTCTGGAAATGTAAAGCTTTAGAGTTAGATTTCCAGACCGAGCTGATCAGTCGCATGAAGAACAATGATGGTTGTAGAACATGTTTGAGACTCTCAGCCCTGGTCACTTAGGCCTTGCCTCCCAGAGAAAATTGAACTGATTTAAGTAAAGGTGAGATTTTTAAACCGATTTGGGTTAAACTGGTGCAAAGGGCTGGATGCACAATCCAGCACTGCCAAGCTCAAGCATTCAAAGATCGTGATTCACACCCCAAAAAAATATAGCATGAGATTGGCTTAAAAAAGAGTTTTTATATATATATATATATATATATATATATATATATATATATATATATATATATATATATATATAGGCTTCTCTATTTACCTTCTGGGTTTTGAGCCTTTAAAATGCACTTAGTTTATGTTCTGAAGTTTTTCCTCTGCAGCCACAACATCTAAAAACTTAAAAAAGGAAAAGTAAAAAAGTAAGTTCACTTTCTCCCCTAATCACATGCCTCCAGGAGCTGGGGCTTTAAAAAAACAAAACACATACACCAAATATCACGACTTTCATAAGAAAACTGCAAGAGTTAGGGCTAATCTATACTACAAAGTTAGGTTGGCTTAACTACATTGCTCAGGACTGTGAAAAGCCTTTCGCTGTTGTAGCCTCAAACATGAACCCAGGAGCATGAACCCAGGCCCTGGCCTGTTACCACTGGCTGAGCTCGCACATCTGCCCATTTTATCCTATGCAGCGGGGAGGGTAGACCAGAATCAGAGAACACTATGGCGGACAGAGAGCAAACTCTAGTAGCATGAGGACTATTGGGGCGAGAACAGAAACCACAGCTCCGAGGTTATTGCTGTCTGTGGACAAGGCTCTGATGGTGGCAGTCAGCTGATGAGGAGGAGACAGTATGTCAGTGTTGCAAATAAACCACAAGTGACTGGGAGTTGATTTAGGAATAAACATCAACTAAGTCGCAGTCGCAGTCCTATAAATTACAGGGCTCCTTCAACTCCCATTGACTTCACTGGTAGCTCAGTGCTTAGCCAAAACTGCTCAGCTCTTCCCAGGATCAAGGCCTAATATAACACTATATTTAGGCTTACTCCCAGTAACTCTGGAGACATTTACCTGTGCCCGGACCTTGCCATGCTATTTGGTCCTTGCCATGGACAAAGAAGAGTCCTTTATGACCAGCCGTAAGACCATTCCAGCACCACATCTTGGCATCCTGCAGTGCTCTCTCATGTCTCTTTATATAGTACATTTCTTCCTTTACATAGTTAGCTCCAAATTGTTCAATTTGTGGAGACAGTCCAGTCCCCAGGCTGGCTTGCCAGGGTCAGTTTATCAGATCTAATGAAGACATTTATGGGTTGATAGACAGATGCTCGATTTTTTGATGGGATAAGGATGTCAAACTGTTATATAAGAAACCAATAAGTGCCATTGGCTCCTAAAGCAATAAAACACTGCTGCATTTCCAAGTTAATTGGCAGAGGGAAGCCAGTTTGCTGGGTGTATATTTAATCGAAGTCTACTTTACGGATTTATATAGCACCCTACACCATGCTGTCTAAGAGCTAGAACAGAAGTGATTGCTATTACAATGTATTATTTTTTCTTAGTAATACATTTTGGTCCCATATATAGCTAAGACAGCAAGATGCACGTGGAGGCGTTTATACCTTTCCAGGGTTTTGCATATGGAAGGTAGGAGAAGCAAGCTGGTATGCAGGTGTTCTACAAAGTTAAGGGGGTTATTCCGCTCATTTAATTGGAGGGCTTTGATCTTATCTAAAATTCTAAAAATAGTTCAGGTTTTCCCCCATAAAGAGAGATCTTTAATAAACCATACAACACAACACAGCCTGTCCCAGGTTTGATGCTAGATGCACTACTTTTATCATCCATCCTATGTTAATCCAGGAGTGTTTTGTATTTAAATATTAAGACCCGATGGGGCATGTTTTATGGGTTCATTACAATGCACCTCTGGTGTGTTGTGAAGCAGGAGACCAAAGGCTGAATGCCATGGGCTGCCTGAGACATTAATTAGGTGGCCCCATTAAACACCTCCTGGAGTACTTGGCTGCAGTTACAATATCGTTTTCTTTTAAAATTGTTCTTTTCTTCAGCTTATCCTTCCAGATCCTCTGGACCTGAAAGCATCCTCTGCCACTCGAGTTAAGGGTCAGCTCCACTGCTTTGAAGGCAGTGATCAACTCAAAGTCTACACATAGGCTAGCCACAAGAGAGGGACTGAGACCCACTCTCAGCTACATTAGCAGAGCATGCAGGTTAGACATGAGTCGGTTTATGCCCCTAGCTTCTGCTCCTTCCACTGGTGATTTCCTCAGGTTGAAGCTCTCAACTCTCCCACCCTTGAAATTCCCAGGGCCCGATTCTCCTCCAGCTTGCACCTTGTGTCATCATTCACACCTGTGGGTCTAAAATGCTACCACCGGCATATGTGAGAGAGTGAAGAATCCAATTGGGTAGCGTTTTACATTCACTTTGCACAGACTCTAAATGATGCTGCAGGGGGCAAGCCTGGTAGTGACAAATCAGGCTCACAAAGTCCACCCTTGCTGTCCTGGAGGCCACTCCCCTGAGGCCACCTTCTCCTCAGGCAGATTCCCAGATCCATCCCCATTCCCACTGAACTCACTGCATTATATCCTGATATATGATTTGCTGACAGTGTTTAATTTTTGCTACCAGAAGAAGTCAATTGTTAGGAAGTGACAAGGTAGAAGAAAAATTCAGATTCCACTAAATCATTCCCAGCGAGTTACCCTGTTGCTACCGAATTAGGCAATGTCAATCTATATTTTTAAAGGCAACCCTGTCTGTGTAGCAGAGGCACAGAGAGATGGCAGTTGACAATGCTGACTGGATGACAGTTTTTGGCAGCAGTTTCAGCTGTCTTGTTAGGTTTTTCAGATTAATCAACCCCTTTGGAACACTGAACAGATCAGAATAATCCTTCAATCCAAGATCTTTTGTGAGGGAAGAGAAGTCACCACTAACTGAGACAACAGCATGAAAAGTCAGTCTTCCTAAAGAAACTCCGTATTGGCGCCTACAAGGGCCCATATCAAGACAGTATTTAAAGTTAATGGCCTGTCCACATCATCACCTAATATATTAGCATAGACAGTGGAATATTCTCTTTGTTATGGGTTTTGTTCAGCTCATTTCTGAAAAAGCATCTTCTCTCTTCCCTTCCATCTTCTCCTGGTTTGTTGTATGATTTTTGTTTACCCCTTTCTGTTGTCAGAAGTTAAAAAATGGACAGTCTCCCCCAAGCAAAATGTTCACTCCATACTATTTAGAATAATGCACAGCTGCTTGATTCACCTGGTTTAAGCACATTGTTCTTTAATGTTCAATTTCATAGAAATCATAGAAAAGTAGGGCTGGAAGGGACCTTGAGAGGTCATATAGTCCATTCCCCCTGCGCTGAGGCAGGACCAAGCATACCTAGACCATCCCTGACAGATGTCTGTCTAACCTGTCCTTAAAATGATCCAGTAACAGGGATTTCGCACCCTCCCTTGGTAATTTGAACTGTCTAGAAAGAGTCAAGTAATTTGTATTCTCTTAAAAGCCATTCACCATCATCAGATTTTCAGAAACTCCAGCAGCCTATCTCAACCCTTTGTTATTGTAGGAGTGGAACTATTTCAGATTCAGAAATTTAAACTCTGTCTCTCCTCCTATCTATTTTCGATTTCCTTCATTTCCTGTCTGCAGTTCTTGAATGCTATTCATAGAATCATTGAAGATTAGAGTTGGAAGAGACCTCAGGAGGTCATCTAGTCCAACCCCCGGCTCAAAGCAGGACCAATCCCTAACTAAATCATCCCAGCCGGGGCTTTGTCAAGACTGGCCTTAAAAATCCCTAAGGATGGAGATTTCACCACCGCCCTACGCAACCCATTCCAGGGTTTCACCACCCTCCTAGTGAAATAGTTTTTCCTAATATCCAACCTAGACCACCCCCACTGCAATTTAAGATCATTGCTCCTTGTTCTGTCATCTGCCACCACTGAGAACAGCCGAGCTCCATCCTCTTTGGAACCCCCCTTCAGGTTCAAATCCCCCCTCACTCTTCTCTTCTGCAGACTAAATAAGCCCAGTTCCCTCAGCCTCTCCTCATAAGTCATGTGCCCCAGCCCCCTAATCATTTTCATTGCCCTCCGCTGGACTCTCTCCAATATTGCTGTTCACTAAACAGTTGCAATCTTTCACACCAAGAGTGGTTGCATTTCAATGGTAGGTAACATGAGCCACACATTAAGGCTACGGAAGTGGATGATGGGGGATGGATCACTCAATGATTGCCTGTTCTGTTCATTCCCTCTGAAGCATCTGGCATTGGCCACTGTCAGAAGACAGGACACTGAGCTAGACAGACCATCGATCTGACCCAATATGGTATTAATTTAAGGGATTCTGTTCTCTGCCACCAGTAGACACCCTTTGAATGGGATATACTGCTTTAATGGATGATTCAAATAAAATGTGCCAGTGATGTGAGGCACTTTACCAGCTAAAAGGCAACAGAGGGTCCTGTGGCACCTTTAAGACTAACAGAAGTATTGGGAGCATAAGCTTTCGTGGGTAAGAACCTCACTTCTTCAGATGCAAGAAGTGAGGTTCTTATCCACGAAAGCTTATGCTCCCAATACTTCTGTTAGTCTTAAAGGTGCCACAGGACCCTCTGTTGCTTTTTACAGATTCAGACTAACACGGCTACCCCTCCTTTACCAGCTAAGATGTGTTTGTCACAAGCAGCTTTGATAGCAGTAGCCCCCAGAAATCCCATGAGAGAAAAGATGACTCAGTCCTGTACAGACATTTTACACATCCAGACAGTCTTGCATACATAAGAAATACTTCATACAAAAAAAATGACCTCTGACTTTTTGTGCCTCTGCTCTATACTGTCATAAACAAGACTATCATTTTAAAGAGATGCTGTCAAATTAAATTTGGCCTAGTTTTTAATTTGATTTAAAAATAAAAATCTTTCCACAATTCTATTAGTCTTAAGTTTTATGAAACTATTATTTTTTAAAAACATATTCCAGTTCAAACAAAGAAATATGTGCTATTGCTTTTGAAACCCTAATCCTGCAGCATTAAGAACGGGAAGTGAAACTGACTACATACAAATATGAAACTGACTTAACTGATTTTTATCATCCAAGCTTAAAATAGTGTAAAGAGTAAACAGAATACAAATACTGACAAGGAAATTGGATTTTCTATAATTCTTTAATTTTTCATTTAAGTTCTCTTTTGGGGGACAACATGTGACTTAAGTTGGCAGTGACTTTGTAATTAAGGAAGTTTAATTAGTAAGAGACATGTTTGATCATTGGAGCTGGGCAAATACCTCAGAAAAATTATGCAAATAGTTGCTCAAATAAAAAAAAGGCTTCAATTCTGGGCCTTGTCTGTGCACTTTCTATTAATATTTTAGTGAAATGAATTTACTGTCAGTAATGGAAATTATTTTTTTTTCAAATCCTACAGAATATTCAGACAGCAAATTTTGAACAAGGGTTATGCCCACCCAACTACGGAATTAAAACTAACCAATGCAGCTAGAATTTCAAATATCAAATAAATAACAGGCCAAAAAAGTATTTCCAGAACTTATTCAGCAAAATATAAAGTTGGGAAAAAAATTGTCAGCTGCTAACCAATTAAGATAGTTCTTTTGTCATTTGGGCATCTGCCCATTTGGAACAGATACCACTAACTCATTTCAAGCAGCCAAAGAACAAAAAACAAAACAAAAAGGCTCACGGCAACAACTTTCAGTCATTAGCAATCCAGGTCAGATTCAAGCCAGCATCCTTAAATTAAAAGGCAGTATATCACCTGTGCCAGAGAGTCTCCCCCACAAAAGATAGGTTGAAGACTCCCATAAACTGTGGGCCCTCATTTCAGAGTCTCCCTTTAGCCTGTAGTGAGTAGAGAGACTTTTCTGAAGTAGAAAACCCCACCCACCATGACATTTACTGACAAAGACATAATAAAATCTCATGGTTCCTGTCTCAGCCAGTCAGCCATGTGGTTTTCAGAAACTATCCTTATGAACCTGAGACTTCAGAAACATTGTAGAAGCCATTTCCCTGCCTATGGGGAATTTCCACTGACCTGGCAAAGTTCACTCTATCCTTGCAATTTTAGTTAAAGGGCGGGGGATCATTATTAGTTAAGCACCAGGAACGCTCCTCTAATTGTAAAAGACACAAAATAAGGACAAATTTTTGCAAGGGAAGGCTTACAGTCTGGTTCATTCATGACTGCGCCATAGGACTGCAGAACAGTTACGCTTCATTGTGTACCAATTTGAGCAAACAGAAACCTTGGCTTGGCTACCTTTAGGGTTTCTTTTGCAGTATTTGCCCAGGAGAGTTTTATTGTTGCTTTTCTGGATGATTTTCTTTGGCGCACACACGCACTTTATTCCTTTAATGGGTTATTTCTCACGGTATCCGAAAAGTAAGTCAAAATAAAGAGAGAGTCATATTATTGTTGTTTTTAAATTGACTTTAGCCTCTTTGGTGTTGGTGGATAATTAACTGGTTTATTTGGTCTGGAACATGGATGGGCCCTACCATTGTGAAGGAGATTCAGAATCTAAACTTGAGTCCAAGTTTTGCAAAATGATTGCCTATCTCCTTAGTGGACTGATCCGGAACCTCAGGTGTCAACATCCCCAAGCTTTGGGGTATTAGAAATCTGGTTTCAGGTTTTGTTGCTAGTGCCCATCTCTAATTTGGTGTAGGTTAAGGACCTTCATAGCCCTAGCGTGGTGTACTGGGTTGTGGGTGAAATCCTGCCACTAAGGAAGTCAGTGGAGTTCGGATTTTGTCCTGTATTTTGTCTTATGAATTTTCTATACACTGCATCTTTAGATTGAGACAAGTTGGAGGCAGCTGCAGATTGTTAGTGATACAAAGTGATCTCAGAGATCCAACTTTTGTTTTCTTCTTTTGTTGTTCTTTTAATATAAAAAGGTCATTCTGATTGAGACTACAGGAGAATAGCTTCTCTTCCGGTACCAGAAGAGGTAACAATGAGTTCTCTACTTTAACAGAATTCTTAAGAGTGACTATTATATAATACAATCATTAAAATCCATCAGCATTATAGCAGGAACACACTATGCAGATTTCCTGGCACCCAGGAAAGCGTATGGCCGGCATGACTCAAGCAACTCTGCAATATGTTTAGACTGGAAGACAGAAGACCTGGGGTTTATTCCTGGCTCTGCTACTGCCTCACTGTGTGACCTTGGATATGTCACATCACCTCTTTGTGTCCCAGTTTAAATAGCTGGGAAACGGGAATAATACTTACCCACCTTCATAGAGCACTCTGACCATGTTTTATAAAGAACGTACCTTAGTTATAGATTACTTTATTATACAAGCAGTTTCCTGAAACCATATTAGAAGAAATACAGCCACATGTGCACCGTCCTGGACAGTATAACAGTATTTACTACAGATAAAAATTCATTGCTACAATTTACATATTTAGATCAAAAGTGAATTTTTCAGCCGTTTTTTTTTTATTATTATTATTAATTTGATCCCCTTCCTACTTCTTTATAATAGAAACCGTATTTTGGATTTCTACATATCTTAAGCCATCGTGGAAAAAGATCTAATGTATAACAACTGCTATGCATAGAAAATGTGTCCTTTCAACAAACGTTCTTGGGATGGTTTATTCCCAAGAATGCCATGGTGTTTGGAGTTGACATCACGAGTGAAATAATGATGCATTAAGGTTTTAATCTCCTGTAACTGGAAATTATTTCCAGAAAGAACAGAGGTGTACAAATAGCACCTTCTCAGCATGAATGTCTGTTACCCCAACAGATGTCACCCAGTTAATCCATCCAAGCAACTCTGCTCTCCAGTCAAAAAAGCAGGGCAGAGTTGCTTGGGCAGATTGACAGAGCGAGGGCAGATTGAGGAGCAGACATCTGTGCCAGAACAATAGCCTGCTCACTTAGGCTTTTTTATGAGCTATGCAGTTCAATTTCCTAAACACAAACCAAAAATTCAAAATGAATGTAGACTGCTCTTAGCTTTCAGTAACACCCCCACACACTCACAAGCAATGTGATAGGATGCATAGTTATAGCTGGAGCTTTGAATAGCAGGTATGTTCACAAACCCTGCCGTCCAATATTCATTAACACTGAGAACTGCACAGATAAATCCCAGTGAACGGAGATGAAGAATTTACCGCATTCGTCCCTCTTAGAGGGGCCAAGTATCGAGACTGACCCAACTGAGGCGGACTAGAAAAATCAACATTTGTTCCTGACACTGATCTATGCAATGGAACAGGGTTTTAATTTAGGGCAGTTTACATCAGAACAACAACATCTGTCATCTACTGTGCAAGTGCAGTCATTACTGAATCTGTTACATGGGAAAGGAATACCTGATGTTTCGTTTACACAGACAGATCTCAGTCTGTAATCCCAGGGACACATTTGCAGAGACAGACAGTGACATTCCCACATGCAGCCCCATCTCTGGGATCCTGCTACTTTCCATCCTCCACTATTAACTCACTAATTTCCACCACTCGTTCTTTGCAAATGCTCTACACAAAAGCAGAATCTGTAACAACATGTTCCTACAACCTCAAAAGTAAACACTAGTCAGCCTATTGCTTCCAATGTCCCAACCTACTTAGAATGCAACAATACACCATTTCTCAGTCTGCATGGCACAAAGAAGTGGGATAGGCACAATCTAGGAATTCAGGAGTTTTCCATATTCAATTTTTTAAAATACTGAGAGACATTTCATTGTATTTATAATTAAAATTATAAATTAGCCTGAAGAGTAGAGTTTGGATCCAAGCCCAAGCTTCCCCCCAAAATTGGGGGAATTTTGCATATGGGATTTTGGTCCAGGCCCATTTCTATTTGGATTTGATTCAGAAAGCTAGGCAGCCTACCGAAGATATGTAACGCTTTTACTTGCAAATACACTGGAGTCTATTACAAGGATGAAACCCATAAAAGAAAACTTTCCATCAAATCCAAACATATGTAATTGCACTGTTGAGATCCTTTTAAAAGTATCAATTTTCTGATCCTAAAAAAAAAAAGTAAAGGAAAATTACATGTTTGTAAAACCGCCTGTACCAGCCTGGACTGTCTTGTGAGACATGATGAGGCCAAGAGAAGTGCCAGTAATTCCTGAATACCTTGAAGTGCAGAATTGTTTCAGTGTATTGTGTTGTTTTTTCAATTGAAGAGGATGTGGAAAATGACTTCTGACCCTTAGGATTAAATAAATAGTTTGAAACCCATTTCAGCAAATTGTTCCCCCTCTTATTAGCCAGGCCCTGCACAGCTTTTGCCTACAACTGGTTTGCATTCAAAGAAGTGGACATGGATCCATTTTGCATGTGCAAACCCCATAGTAGCGTACACAAGTAGAAGGGTGTCCACTTCTCCAATCTGTATCTGCAAATGGCTGTTTGCCTGCATAAAACTAATGTGTGCTGCAGTTAATTGTGTACACAAGAGCAGGGAAGGCGAGGTTGAATATTTGGCCTAAAGTATATATTTTTCTTTAAGCAAACCAAACATCAAATTTCATGGACCAATGAGTCCAACTCCTGCTAGAAGCATGATTTCTCATATGCATGGGAAATGTATGGTAATGTGCAAACATTAAAGGCCCCAATTCAGAAAAGCACTTATCTTTAAACATGTGCTTAAAATCCCATTCAACAGGACTTAAAATGGGAATATTTTCTCCCATTGGCATAGGTAATCCACTTCCCAAGAGGTATTAACTAGATCTACAGAAGAATTCTTACATTGACCTAGTACTGTCTACACCAGGGGTTATGTCAGCTTGACTACATTCCTTTGGGGGTGTGAATTTTTCACACCCTTGAGCAATGCAGCTGGCTAAACTTAACTTTTTAGTGTAGACCCAGCCTAAGTCTAGGGTTTCCAAAGAAGCCCAAGGGATTAAGGCACTCACACACTTCTGGGGGGGAAAATACAAACGCAAACACCAATGGATGTTGAATGCCTCGCTCCCTTAGGCTCCATGGAAAACTTCGGCTGAAAATGAGCCCTGAGGAGTTTACAACGTAGTTTAGAAACATGATGCATGGAATTGTAGTTCAGATGCAATATGAGAAGGTGGAGAAATCAAGAGTGTGCATAGCAAGAACTGAAAGCTTTGCAAAAGGAGTGGACTGTAAGGAGATGCTTGAAGGAAGATGACACTTCAGGAGAAGCTGTTCCTTGCATAAGCAAGGGGGCATAGAATCTTAAAAAATGGAGGAAGCAGACATTTTTTGTAATCAACAGAATCAGTCATTTTATATGGGTTGTGGTTACAGTCTCATGATGTGACTGAATTTGTAGCTGCTTATGAAATTTCTGAATGTATCTCTTTATAGTCAGCTCCATTGAGAATAAGATTTGTACTTTGAGATTTAGAGGGGCCAACCAGTGGTTAAGGAGGAAGCGTGAATGGTGATGGAGAAATGTCTTTTTAGTAAAGTATCTTTTGCATCTGCATTTAAAGGGAAGCGTCTCAGTGTTCTTAGAGAGTGGGATTGTGTGTTCTTTTTACACTACAAACCTTGTAGCATTTCCCCCCAAGAAGTACATGATGGTTGATAATTTGCTCACACGGGGCATTTCAACCATTATAACCATTTCAATGCAACTGAAGTCAGTGGAGTCACAGCCATTTAATCCAAGACTGTCCATAGGCTTTAAAACAGGTAAATATAAAATGAAATACAATGCTCTAAGCTAATTGACATTACAAACTGAGTCCTTCTTCTTACAAAATATAGGGCCTTAAGCGATTAAATTAATTTTAGATCACCATTATCTTGCAAATTTTGCAAGTAAACACACACCTTAACCCAGGCATCCTTCAACTTGCAGACTGAAAGAACAACTTCATCAGCAAACAATCACTAGGAAAGCCAAGGAATAATGGCGAGCCGATTTCATTGCACTGCATTGCTATATTTGCATCTTATCATACAACACACCGTCCCATATACAAGGTCTTCAGCATGGATATTGCAATGTCAAAACATCATGACTCTCTATGACTCTACTCAATACAACATCACTTCCTTCTCACCCTCCTGAGAGCTTTCCTCTAGAATCCCAAACTCCTGGATGCTTGGAAGGGCAGATAGGAATTTTGGTATCTCTGGTCTTTTTGATCTGTATTGTTTACTTATTTGGTGACTTCTTCAGATGAATGGAGGCAACTGTGCTCATCTCACTCTGTCTCTTCTGATATCGACACCTGAGACAGACTCCATGGTTGCAGTGTTGTCCCCTTCAAGAACCACCTGCAGCTCTAGAGCTTCAAGTGAAGTTTAGCAAGAAAAACTGATGAGGCAGCAATAAGTTATAAAAGATCATCTACCCGGGCCTTCCTTTCTCCTTTGAGTAGAAGCAAGCAGGAGGTGTTTCAGCTAGAGTAAATCCCTCATTCTTTAAAATGGAAAATTCAGAGAGATGCTTTTATGAAAATCATGAGCGGATGCAGCTCTGTTCTGACACATCTCATCCCACTCTCTCATCTCATGTCATGACATGACTGATGAACATACCCATGTCCTGTTGCCAAAACTCCTGGAGTCAATTAATGTGCTAGCAAAGGACACTTCGGAAAGGTAAGACTATAAATTTGTGCATTCACTTTGGAAGTGTCACTGATGTAGGTTTAAGGGATGATCTGATTGCAAGTGAAGTTGGTTGCTCAACTGAGCACACACTGTGGCAACTTTTGCATAACTAACAGGACCTATTAAATTCTTCCCAGGAAGGTTAGGATTAAGTTACACCCATTTGCGTGTAATCAATTAAGAGACCTTAATCTTCTCAAACAGTTTCTATAACTCAGTCCACAGGTTCAGGCCTGTTTTTTATACTGCAAAGTTTAAAATAAAAAAATAAATAAATATTTTAGAGAAACAATTAATGCTATAAATATGAAGAGCTAATTTCTGTCTCTATTCAGGTTTTATGACAGGACAAGCATGAATTAACACAGACTCTGCAGTGTATTTTGCACCCTTGTCCAGGCCAGCTTTAGTCTCCAGCAGCAACACTGTCAACAGGATAAAGAGGGAAATAATCAAACAGCCACAGGGAGAGATAACCATAAAACACATGGACCATATCCCAGAATACCTCCCAATTGCTCAATATGCAAAAGGACCTGCTGAGGGCCTCTAGAGGTGCCCATTCTGTGTGGTGCTGAGGCCAGTCTGAATAGAGACTTGGCAACATGTGAATCCACCCTTATTTTGGCAAGCCCCAAAGCCTGCCAAAATTTACCTCCAAATTTAAAGAAGAATCTAGAGATGATAAATAATGCTAAGATTTAGTAGAAGACCAAAAGATGTTTACACAGTTATTACCTGCTCTCCTATGAAGTCAGAAGATCTCCGACCATTTGAACCACAAAAAGTGTTGATTAGTCTTTGCTGGACATAGTTTGTGGTTTATAGCATGAAAAGTCCTGGTATTGTTTCATGCCAAAGAAGAGTTTAGAAGTCACATCTGTATTTGTTTCTTGGATCCACTACTCTAGCCAGTGAGTCATCTCCACAAACCTTAAATTACTTTTCATCATACATCAAACATTGTAAAAACACAGCACTAGTGTCCGGAAACAGGTCAAACCAAAGTGGAAGAATGGCTTGTGCTAGGACTTAGCACTTACATAAGGGCACATGCAGTGTCCAAGCTTCTTGGAATTTCATATATATGTAGTGTCATCAAATCACAGTTGAATGCATCAAGGTGGGCAAGGCTCAGCTTAAGTCAACAAATAAATGTTGATTTGTGACAGCTGTTTGCCAACTGAGAAAACTATTTTGAGAATTGTATTGTGAAAGACAATGGCTTTTAAAATACATTGAAAGAAAATATAACTTCTTTTAACGTATTTCATGCCATGGGAACTAGAATTAGAGAATGTCAGGCAGATTTTCAGAGTGTAGATGTAGACCTGTGAAAACAATGGATTTTTTTTTGGTTTGCTGGCAATTATGAAAAATTCAAAAAAAAAAAAAAATTGGGTCAAATCAAACATGAAATATTTCAACATTTTTGACAAATTGAATTTTATATATTTTGGGTCAATTGAAATTGTTCTGACACAAATCAAAACATTTTATTTCAATTTTAACCACTTAAGGATGTTTAATTTTTTGGAAAAACAAAGAAAATTTTGAGACAAAGTAGTTTCAACCAAACAAAAACAAATCATAACAAAACATTGAATTTTTTTTTCACTGAAACAATTTGGCCAAAGTAACACAAATTTATTAAATTCTTCCCTGTTGCAAAATTGACGCATTTTGCCCAGCTCTATTTAGATGTACAGTGCATGTATGCAAAATGAGCATGGAATTTGTGCACCAAGAGCCTGGTTCAAAGCCCTGTTCTACTGGACTTGGATCAGGCCCCCAATTTGCATGCACAGTAACTACAAGTGTGTGGGAAAAAAGGATTTGTATGCACAGATGACCCAAACTGATTAACAGCTCATGAACCTGCGATTTACATTGGCAAATATGGTAATTGTGGGTTAAATTCAGGCAACCTCACTCATGACAATTAGGTCCTTAGTCCTGAAGAAGTCATGCAGATTCTTGCAGATTTAGGTTTTAATCAACATGAGTGAGGATCTGACTCTTAGATACACAATTGCACACATTCTGCCGGTACAGTTACACATCTATACACATTGAAAAGCTGAATGGAAAAAGTCATTTTTTTAACCATATAAAAGGGAAAAAGCCAAGGAGCAGAGGAAATCTGCTCAACTTTTGTTCTATAAACTTTGGGTTTCATTCTAATTGGTAGGGAGATACATAATACCGGGCTTTACTATACATTTTCTTTTGACTATATTCTAAAAGCCACAAATAATGTAAACACCAGCATCTCTTTAGTAATTTCCTTACATTGGTAAACACTAAACTGCAGCATCCAACCATAATCACAAAGAAAATAAGTCTACAATTGTATTTCAAGCTACATTGTTATTACAGTGTTTGTGGACTATATATTTGATAAGTGTTTTTCAGAAAGGAAATTTGATAATTTGCTAAAGTTCTATTGCAAGGGAAAGCTCTAAATCCACTGCTCTGCCCAGCAGTCGAATTGTCAAGTTCTAGGGTAGGGACAACTATACTCAGAATCCACATTAATGGACAAGAAAAGGGAGTCTGCTATTTGGATACCTATCCTAGGGCATAAGTGAGAAACTGAACCACAGTGACTCTTGCTCACATGCACAGGACTGAATTGATACCACGTATATGTTTGGCAAAGGAATGTCCCTCCTGCTGTATTTGCAAAGGCCTTGAGGTTTTCTCTCTGCACATGAGTTGGAATCTTCCATTCAGATCAGGTGGATATAGATGTGATCAGTTTTCTGCTCTGATAGGGTGAGGAGGAAGGACCCACTACTTGTGACCCTTGGAATTTCCAGTCTTCTGTTTCTGCTCAGCTTGTGACTTACAAAGACAAAAGCCACTATTGACATGTTTGAGTAGTTTATTATGTGCCCCATTTACACATAGTGCCTGGGTGCCCATACAAAAATGAAAAAGAAATCTCTCTGGCTAAACAGCTAAATCACACTGTCCTCCTTTGCTCCTTCTCTTGGTCAGTAGGTACCCTACTAGTCCAGTAACCCTCCTCTTCCCAACCAACCAATAACAAATCCCCTGCTAGCTTGAATGCCAGATTAAGTGGATACCACTTGCACCTCATCCTGAATGTTGCAGGACTCTGGCTCTGGTGGAGAGTGAACATCAAAGCCAAGGGCCTTCCATTGAAGCTGCCCCTCCACCAGGATCTCAGCCCTGGGAAAGAAACAAGAACATTCCACAATGGCACATAAAAGAAAAGCAGAATCTTTCCCAGTGAAAAGTCACTGTATACAACAGAGCAAATTCTGGCTCCATCTCTAGACAGCCATGGAGCAGAACCAGTGTAGCAGGACCACATATGGGGGGCGGGGGGAAACAGGGATCTGTGAGCACACACACTCACACCTAGTTTGGAGCCCCACTTGACCGGGAGCAGGGGAGAGTGGGACCAGAGACTCTAAGGCTGCATGAATTTTCTTTTCCTGCCTCCCACGGAGGATGTTTCTTCAACCACTCAGTGTAATCAGTAGAGCTATGCAGGGGGTGAATATTCTGTTTCACGAAGGATTTTGAAATTTGGCTTAATTCCAAATCAGAATGAAACTCAAAAATTCCTAAATTCTCCAAAGCAAAATTCAAAAAATAGTTCTTTTCAGGTTAAACTGAATGTTTCAGATTCCAGCTTTCTTCCATAATATAAATATAACACCAAATGAAGAGGTTTTGAAATGAAAAGCAATTGCAAAACACAAGTATTGAAACTTTGTTTTCCATTTTTCCTCCAAAATGAAATGTTGCCAAAATTAACATAATTTCACCAGGAGTTTCGAGTTTGACTGAACCTGCGTTTCTCCAACAGAAAATGGTTCCATCAAAGTTTTTCCGACCAGCTCCAGTAATTAATCTCCGTAAGGTGGCTCCACAGCCACTGCACAACCTGGGACGGACAAACTGTTACCTGGTGTGTGCACTGGGTTCTAGGCAGGGCCAGCCCTAGTTGTTTTGCCACCCTGATCGCCCTGGGGCCACGGGGGAAACAAAGGCTGGATCGTGAAATTGGATCTGTCTTTTTAAATAGAAGAAGTTCTTGAGTCCCTGTGTCTATGTACTTTAGGTACTTATACGGCCCCTCATCCCTGCCCTATGGGAATACCTCACAATCTTTAATATATTTCCCCTCACAACACCCCTGTGAGGTAGAGCAGTGCTGTTGTTCCCATTTGACAGAGAACGGAGGTACAGAGAAACCTAAAGCCCAGCTCCTGAAAGGTATTTAGAGTCCCACTGATCTCACTGACTTGCCCAAGGTCACACATGAAGTCTGTGGTGGACAATGAAATTGAACCCAGGGTCTTCTTTGTCCTAGGGTAGCCCTCTACCCTCTAAAGGCCATCCTTCCTCTCATCGTCATAGTTCATAGGCTCATTGTGGTAGGGATGAGCAAACCCCAGTGTCTGGAGGTTTTGTAAACACCAGGTCTAGGTTGAAAGGATTGGAACAAATATCCAAACTCAAAAAAAAGAAGAACTGTTTTGCAGTCACATCAAGGATTGTCCCTCCCCTCGGCCAAGTCAAGTCAAGGTTTTTAAAGCTAAAGCCTATGTATTCAAGATAGCCAAACGCTGTCAAAGGCAAGGCTAGCAAGAGTAGCTGCTGGACACAATAAAGGGTGCATATGTGTCTCCTTTCCCCCTCCAGATTCTCTCTCCCCGTGCCCTCACCCTCCCCGCTCCATACACACACACACACACACCCCAGACTCTATTTCACTCTGCCCCTCTCTGCTGCATTTTTCATTATGCTAAAGGCTTAAGAGCTGGATACACCTCCCACTCCTAGACCTCTTGGATGATTTTTGTGCTAGTTCCCATTGCCTTACATTTCTCAACATTGAATTCCTCCAGCTCCCTGTTGATCCAAGTCACTCGGAGTTTGATTACCCTCCTTTGTATTGCTTGACTCCCTGACCCTATAGGTTATGGTTAATCCGACCCTCTCCCTTCCATCAGAGGGCACTTCTCAGTTAACATTAGAATCAATCCTTTTAGGGCTAGTGGTGTAAAAAACCCTGGAAAAAAATCCTCATACAGCACAGAAGCAATAGGTTTGTTCCAGAGCAATTATGATCAAAACGATGGATCTTGCCAGAGGTGTCAATTGACTAATTTTTGTTCCTAACACTGCCATAGGGTTTCCTTCATACCCTTTAATTGCTTAAATCTTACTTAAGGAATGTGGTTCAAACAAACAAACATAAAAAAGTTACAACAACATAGCATGATCTTGACATTCAAGATGTCAGAACCATTATAAAACCTTTTATTCCAGAATGATGTCTTTTGTGCTTAGAAGCATGCTTGCTATTCATAGATCTACTGCTCAGCTGTTCCAGTTTTTAGTTCTGCATAAATGCCCACTCATTATGTCCAGAGGGTTTTGCCTGTAGCTTTGTGTTTTTAGCCTTGAGGCAAATGTCTTGATGGCTTAGGGAACTCGTAGCGAATGACCAAACAACATCGGATTTTCCACAGCAACAAAGCCATTATGGGACAGCATTTCTATGTAACAGCACCCTTCAGTGTGCAATCATTATAACTAAGGATTTAACCAGGCTCTGGGGACATAACAAAATCACTTTGAAGCCAAAAATCCACAGTGAAATGTTAAGCATCAGATTTCAGCAATGCTTCTCAGAACTGCTCAAGTCAGGCAGCTTTGTCAGCTATAGCAAAACCAAATTAGGAGAAGGAATCTTATGACCATCTCAAGAATGAGCCCAAATGTTCTGAACTGGGTGTGCAAATTTGAGAGATGCATGTACATCATTTGCACACACAATTATCACGATTTCGTGTGGAGCCATAGTAAGTGTATGCACAAATAACCAATCACGTGTTTAACTGGCCATTCGCATTTACTGTGGTGGTTTTGGCGGTGGGGGGGCGAGGGGGTTTGAACCACAAGTCATGGTAATTGAACACATTTCTGGAGTTGTTAGTCATAGATATTTGAGGAAGCGCTTAGTTCGGGTGTGGTGATTGCAAAGGCTTGTGGGAAAGGTTTGTCATATACTTTATTACAAGAGCTAGCCACATCCTAGCTCATACAAAGTATTTTACAACAAACATCAAACTTGTAACTATCTTATTGTTGCAAAAGTGACTCATTACTGAGAGGTCACAAGCAGCTGCTGAGATACACTGGAACTGAGACTCAATAAGGTATCCCATTAGGATTAAGAAATCTTGTTGGCTTGAGACCATAACCAGTGCTATGTCAGTATTTTAACAATGCAGGTCTACTGCAATCATTGCTGAAAGAATCCAACAGATGAACAAAAAACAATGTGTTGTGAACCACAAGTGGCCTTAGCACAGGACTGAGAACCAGGCGCTCCCAAATCCTAGCCTCATTTCCAAACTGATTTCCCTCTATGGCCTTGGGCAAGCGATACTACCTCTCTGCCTTAGTTTTCCCCATCTGTAAAATGGGGATGATACATACCTGGTCAGACTACTAATCACCTGCATGTGCTTCCAGAGACCTTCACAACTAGAGCTGGGCAAATACTGTAAAAGATTGCATATAAATATTGGTTCAAGTTTGGAAATTAATTCACTTTTGCAATGCTCATATCACTGTTTGTGACCAAGCAGGCAAACAAATGGGCACAGAATCATTTTCAAAGCTGTAAATGTATTAGCAGACAATGAATTTTAAGCTAATACACATGTCTGAAATGATCATACATTTATCCCGTCAGGTAACAGAAACAGCACCATGCAGCTTATCAAGCCAAGAATCGCATCATGAGTTTTGAATATTTGTGATCGAGCCATAGAATAAATAGTTCCAAAAAGACAACATTGAATACATTTAAGAAAATTGCAATCTACTCACCTATTCCATGAGCAGAAAAAGCATGAACTCCTCACATCAGTTATTCTGGGTGGATTATTTATTCATCTCTAGGCACAGAAGTCCACTCTGCAGTCTGGGCTGACCAAAGCCTTTGGCTTCCTCTTGTTGCCATTAATAATTCTCTTGTATAAGAATTATGTCAACATACAAACTGGGCATTTTTCAACCATCTCCCTCACCACCCATGCAACCCAGAACCCAAAATCCAGAACACTTCAACTGCCATATTCCCCGTCTATTGATTGAGGAATGTCTAAGGTCTAATTTCCTGCTGAATAAGCTATCTTGGTGCAGCTCCACACATTGGTATGCGATGCAAACACTGGAAACATTTGTAAGGAAAGGGCTCTGGGGCAAGGTGAGACGGGGCATATCTACACCACAAGGTGCGATTGTAGCACTAGTAGGCATAGCTAGATTAAAGGTAGCGTGGGCATCACCAGTGAACCAGGAGTGTGGGCATGGTGGCACAAGCATCAGCCTGAGCTGTTCACTCAACTACAAGCCAGTCAGGAAGCGTGGGTATAGAGTCAGATGGCTAGTCTATGCTGAAGCCCATTTGCCTGCATCTCCATTACCCATGCTAGCTAGATTAAAGCTAGGATATGCCTGCCTGGACTACAGACACACCCGTACTTGCAGCGTAAGCAAACCCATAGCGTAAATGAAGGGCTGACTTGGTGACGTTGAGAAACCGTTACTATAAGATCAAGCCCCTGGAATCAATGAATCTCTCTTACAGTGGAATGGAGACTATAGCAGATTTCAGCTTTTCTTAGGTTAGTTTTCTCCAAACTGTGAAGAATTCTTTTCATTTGCCACCACCACTACATGCAAAGGACAGTTTGCAAGGAGAGTCCCCTTGTGCTAACCTCTGTGCTTTCCCTGCCCTGTGTCCATTCAGACTCCCCTTGGGGATAAAGCTGGAGAGGGAGATCATGCAGAAATGAGAGCCTATTTTGATGGGAGGGGAGAAACAATAATCACGCACAGACCAATCTGTGCAAGGCACTCGGTCTCCGCTGATTTCGTTCATGGCCTTCGTTAATGAGCTCCTAGTCATTACACATGAGAAACTCCACTGGTGCTTCAAGGAGAGTAGTCTGGCTGTCAGCAGAACACCTGCCTTGTGGACATATGGTGGGGACTCCCAACAAAGACACTAAATAAAAATCAGATGAGGATAGAAACAGTGTTGGAGCATTGTGGCTTTAAGATTACAATGCCCTCAATTTCATGAGCACCAGAAGAGTAAGAAAGATTAAAGCATCAGATTCTGACTTGTTCCTTCCATTCTACTCAGTTTTTGCTAACTAGCCCATCATTTTACTAAATACAAAGATCTGAGAAATAGAGGAAGTTAAGCTGGACACACAGTTGTGCTTCAATCAATCCATGTAGATGCCCAAGGTAAGATAGAGGCTGAATTTGTGATGCAGAAAAGGTTAAGTTGCAAAATGCATATGATTGCACTAAAAATAACACGAGCAAGTGCTAAAAGAAGCTATCCTTTGGTAAAGAACGGGAGCGTGGTTTAAGAGTTAGTTCAGGAGACAAGGAGCCTCTTCCCCCACACCCAAATGAATCCAGTATGACAGAATGGCTTACTGGCCACATAAGCCCCTAATCCTAGGTACAGCATGATTTTTACCTCACTCTGGGAAATCCCTCTCCTCAAGGAGGGCAGATAGAGTCAGCCAACAATGTCATGTTACCCCAAATTGGTGCTGGCAGTAATAGGAATAGCCTCTGTAAACAGAGGAATCCAAACTGGTTCACCCCAGTGGCAGTTCTAGACAAAGTTTTAGCTGCCGCTGACTCGAGTCCTGCTACTGCTGCTTTGGAGCCCGATACCCAATGCAGTGTGGTGCAATGGAGCAGCTGATATAATATCTAATATCAATCCTTCATCTGGAAGAACAAATCTTGTGGCAATGGTGCACCAACCCGCGATGAAGGCAGATGTATTTTACTCTGAGTTTATTGTCACATCATTCTAAGCGGGACAGTTCCCCAGCTACCCTGATGGCAGAAACACCACCAAATGTCTATTATCACAGCTAGAGTCCAGGCCTCAGGCTTAATGTAGAAGTCAGCGGCGTTGGAACAGTTTGTATAGTGTGGGTGCTGAAAGCTATTGGACAAAAATGTAAGCCCTGTATATGGTGGAAACCACTTCAAGCCATAAAAGGAAAAACTAAATAGATTCTTAGACACCGTTTCCTCACTTCTGACATTGTGAGGAGGCAGCCACCCTTGCCCCAGCAAGAAAGATTTCAGTAAATATACTCTGGCAATGAATAAGAGGATGGGGAAAGAGGACCAGTTGGTCTTCATTCTTTGCCTAGTTCCTGATTTTGAGTTTTCACATTCCTACCCCAAAGACCCTGACAATGATTTTTCCATCACTGAGCTATTGGCTGAAGTAGGAGTCACAACTCACCATGTTTAGAGGATAGCTAGGCTCCACTACCACAGCTGGCTTTGCTAGCATTGTATGTGTTTGGCTTATATCCTGGAAATCTGAATAGAACACAAGATTTTGTTCAGCTAGGAGATTTTCAGCAGGGTAACACCAGATCCAGGCTCCGTGCTCACACCCAGCAAGAATAAAACAGCCTGGCTTGCTTGACCTATTATTGTGCTACCGTTTATTACATTCCTGGGAAAAGATACTTCACAGCATCCAGACTTTGATGTGTTATATAATAAGCATGCTCCACATTTCTGACTGGAAAGGTTTGGTGACACCCCGAGAGCCCTAAATGCTCACCAATCCAAGCCAGTCTCAGGTTTCAGGGAGCTGCATACAGAAACCACAAAAGAAGCATCTACGAAAGAGCCTGCTTTTCTTGTATCCTCATGTCAACAACCATGCAATCGGCCCTGTTGATCCACAAGGAGAGACCTTTCAAAAGATGAAGATTTAGATACTGCAAAAATTAAGATAAAAAAATGTCTGCAAATTAAAATAAGCCACATTACTGCAGGCTCAGAGTTCATGTCATCCACTGCTTCCAGGCAAGTATTTCTTTCAACAAGTGAGTTTTCTAGGAGGGGGGAAGGTGTTGTTTGGTTGGCTTTATTTTTGTTTGGTTTTGATCAGCATCGGAAAGGCAAGTAGATTTTGTCCCTGGGCTAGTAAGAGTTCATGACAATTTTGCCAGGCTAGTTTTGCACACGTTTATAAAAGATTTTCAATCATATTGTGGAAGTGCCAAATGAAAGCCTGCCTAACCAGTAAAGTCACGTTGCAGAGGGAAGCTATCTTGCCCATGTAGCTTTCCCCCATCTATGGTGCTTATATGCACCCCCCCATATCACTGTAATACCTGACTACATCACAATATTCAGTGTATTTATACTCAACACCCCGTGAGATAGGGCAGAATTATCATCTCCATTGTACAGATGGGGAACTCAGTCAAAGAGAGGCTATGGCCCACTTTTTTAAAGGTAGCTGGTGTTGTTATGCTCAGCATTGCAATGCCTAATTGGTTTAGGATCCTAAATATTTTTAAAAGGGATTTAGGCACTTAGGAACCAAAGTTCCCCAAGCTCCTAAAGCAGATAGGTGCTTCAACACACACGTGAACTTCTCTCTCTCTCTCTCTCTCTCTCTCTCTCTCTCAACCACAATCTTCCCAGACACAATTATCTCTTGGCTCTCAGAACATGTACTACACCACACAGCAAGGTAACGTGGCCACCACTATCAAGCCCAAAGTTAAGCAGTAGACCATATCTGTAGGAGCCCTTTATGGAGTGGTTCACAAAGGGATTAGTGAACCAAATCCTACCATTTGGTTTGCAGGGTTAGCCAAAACGAAACCTCCCAGAAGACCTCCCTCTTTCCCTTCCTCCCAACCTCTTCCCTACAAGTCCCATCCCTACGTTCATCCACCATCCACTACAATCCTCTGGGAGAAGCAAGCATGAGCCAGGAAGGCCAGATTTGTATCTGAACACCATCAAAGTCTGAGAGTATTTAGATTCAAAGTTTTGTTATGGGACCATCTCTAGAATAAGGAGGGTTTCTTGGATTTGTTTCTGGGTGGAGCAGCTACAGGGAACAAGGTTCACTGGCTCCATAGACATAAGGGCTACAGTAGGCCATACCCACCAAACTTTCATGAGCACAGGCGGACGTTTCACCTACACATCAGAGCCCAGGCTCAGTTCCATGTTGGCTTTGTGGTTTTCTGTGAACATTTTGCTCATATCCACATATTTGTTAAATGTATTTCCACATTACAGCATGCAGCAGAGTGCTATATCCACAGAACCCAAATAAAAGACTCTCAAATCGCCTTTGGGCAACATTTCCCCTCCTTGCCAGCACAAGACCTAGGCACCAGTTAAGCCCTCAAAATATTATTTATCATTTGTATTGTAATAGCACCTAGGAGTCCAAGACGTGGACCAAGTCATATACCTACGCACCAGTTCAGCCCTCAAAATATTATTTGTATTGTAGTAACACCTAGTCACTGTATAAGCCCAAACCAAAAATGTGGTCCCTGCTCCAAAGAGTTTACAGTCTAAGTAGGATGTATGTGGGATTTAAGGGGCACAGAAGCTGCGTACTGGCATCTGCATTAGCGTAGTTTCATTCTTTGTGATGAAGGAAAAATACAAAAGCTTTATTTTTTTTGATTTGCTCCTATTACTCCTGAGGTCTGGTTTGCAGTTCAGGGAGAGGATCCCATGTCATGACCCTAACTGCAATGAGGGGGGTTCCCTTCATGGAGCTAGAACACATTTAGAGTATGGAAATGTACAGTCTTTCAAGAGGGATGTTTTCCCTTATTATTCTCATGCTTTTTTGCTGCTGCTGCTGCTGGGTGCTTTTTAATCCATACATGCCACATCAGATTCACAAATTTAACTCAGTGCCTTCCAGCACCGCCCAGATGCAGCAAAATCCCCTTTGAAAGAGCATCAAGGTCAATTATTGAGAGAGATCCTCTTTGGAAGAGCTGAGGTTTCAATACACCAGTATGAAAGGCTCTTTCACCTCCTATCTTCATCCTCAGGTACAAAAGTGAGCCATCAGTTTTTTTCCCTCTTCTAAAATAATTATGCAAATTTTAGAAGTTATGTAAAATTATGGCCTGCAGCCATATTGCCCCTAGCTGTGATCTTGTCAGATCTTGCCAGCTCAGGCCTGCTTGGTACATGGATAGGAGACCTCCAAGGAGAACCCAGGTGCTGCAGGAAATGATGTGGGTGATTCAGTAGGTGGCCCTTGTCCATCTGAGTCAGCAATGAGGCAGTGCCTGAGCATGGCCAAACAAATACACTGGGCTCTTGCATATTGATGGGGATAAGATTTTGAATTGGGATGCAGAACTGAAGCAAATCTTTGGCTCACAGCATCCTAAAATTTGGGCAGTTTGAGCCCAGATCCAAATTTTCCACTCACCTTTATTGCTCACATTTTGAGATACATCAGAAACACTCATGTGACACAGAAGCTTAGCTCAGATCCACAGACTTCTAAGCCTCAGACAAAGCTTTATACCTAGTGACTTGTCAGTCAGTTTCAAAAGGAGAGGAAAAGCTGTGATAGGGTATATCAGTTTATATCCCTCACTCTCAAAACAGATCTCAAAGCAGAATGGAGGACTTAACTTCTTAGCATTACATTTATATTATATTTATCCTATGACTTTAACATTTGTATTGATCTTCCACATTCTTCAGAAATATCAGTCTGAAACCATTCTTGTTTCAAACATATTAGCATAAGCCACTATAACTTCTCCACGTCATCTAAGAAAAAACCACTTTTTTCCAGTTTGGATCTCAAATGTTACCACAGTCAGAGTTCAAATGGAAGCCCTCCTGATCTTTAATGAACTTCTCTATCTAAACCTCTCTCTGATAGAGCCAGTAGGAGCTGTGCAAACTTGTCACCCTTTGCATCCTACTCCAGATAAGCAGGGGAGATAAAACAACAAGTGTTGTGTGCAGTGGTTTGTATACCAGGATGGTAGGAGGACTGCACCCATTAGCTGTGTTTTATTAAAGATAGCAAGCAGTAATTCAGGCCCTAATTATCTGACACTAGGTTTTACATGGGAGCATATGATTTTTTTCCACAGCAGCATTTCCCAAAGCCTTCAGAACAATAGCTATACATATATACAAGATGTAGAATCAATCATAGAATATCAGGGTTGGAAGGGACCTCAGGAGATCATCTAGTCCAACCCAGCTACGTATAATCGCCTAGGCCAACAAGGCCTAGGCCTAGGGTGGCAAATTTGAGCACCCACGGAGAAGTGCCCCGCCCCCCCAACTCCAGCTTGCCTCCACCTCCTCCGGGAGCGCGCCGCCACGTCCTGTTTCTCTCCCCTCCCTCCCAGTGTTTGTGCCCAGAAACAGCTGTTTCGCGGGGCAGGAAGGGAGGGGGGAGGAGGGGGAACACAGCGCACTGGGGGAAGAGGCGGGGCCGGGGCAGGGATTTGGGGAAGGGATCCAATAGGGGCAGGGAGGTGGCGGAGTTGGGGCAGGGACTTTGGGGAAGGGGTTGGAATGGGGGCGGGGAAAGGGTGGAGTCGGAGCAGGGCCAGGGGCAGGGCGGCAATTATTTCAGGGCCTAGGGGCGGCAAAATCATTAATCCGCCACTGGTCCAACCCCCTGCTCAAAGCAGGACCAATCCCCAGACAGTTTTTTGCCCTTGACCCCTAAATGGCCCCCTCAAGGATTGAACTCACAACCCTGGCTTTAGCAGGCCAGACTCTTTATAGCACAGAAACTCCTGACTTCACAGATCTATGGACCAAATGATACAGAATTGCAATGGAGGGAAATATAGGGAGTGTAACATATGTTATTGGGTGTCTGCATCCTGACAATGACAAACTAGAATATACAGGCCCCTTCCTTACCTCAGCCAAGTGGCTAATACTGGTGGTACAGCAAGGCCTGAGGGAAGCTGAGCTTATGATTGTAGGAAAGAAGGAAACCTACCCTTAAGAACAGCTGTTGCTTGACTGCTCATTTATATGGGGGAGTGTCTGAGGCAGAACTAAAGTCACTGCACCACCCAGATCACATCTGACCACACCCACTGCTGCTAAGAAGCTATCAAAGGCTAATTCCTAACCTCAGGTTTAGTATGGACATCTGAGAATGGCATATGTGATGTAACGGTTAGAGAAACAGTAAATTCTGGTGTGTAGAGAGAAGGTACCTATAATTAATGCCCTAGCCATGTTACATGTCTAGCTAAGGCAATGTGCCCAGTTACAACATCCTTAAAAGGTGTAACATAGATAGGACTTATCTGTGTCTCCTTAACCAGGTTAAAATCCTGACCAGGCTAAGGATTTACACCTGTTATCAGGACATGTCCTGGTCCCATCTATGCTGCAACTCTCAACAGTGCTATAACTGGGACCTCTGACTTGGAGTTGTAGTTTTAAAAAAAAGAGCCTTGGGAACTTTTCCCATTATGCCCCAGATTCAGGAAACCACTTAAGCATGTGCTTAAGTCCTGTAGGGTGCTTGAATTTTAATTGGGTGTCAAACTTCAGATATCTTAAAGGGGCACTAACTTCAGAGGATAAATGCTCAGCACTTTCTGGAAATTGTGCCCTTTTGAGTTATCTCAAGTTGAGTGCCCAAAATTTCAGACACCCAAAATCACTCACCAGTCTTGAAAGTGTAGGACCTAGCCTTCTGCTTGAACCACTAAACTGCTTCTTGGAACATGTAATTAATTACCTATAAAAACATGCTTTCCTGACATTTTAGGCATAAATGGCCTTCTTTTACCCATCTACTTTCCTTAGCTCAACAACTTTCCATTAAATATGGAGCAACATTGTTGTAGAAATGTAGGGGCAATACAGATTTTAATTAATTCAGACAATGTGTAATGATTTCATTTAACTCTGTATTTTAGTGCCTCATAGACATGCTTTTCATTCTAATGCATTTTCACCCAGCAAACATTTCAAATCCCTCCTGTGCATTATATGCACAAACAAAGCAGCTAAATATATGGATGGGTGGCCACAGTGAAAAGTGCACTTTCCCTTTTAAGGGCTTACCATCCTTTTAAAAAGTCCACAACAAAAAGTTACACCAAATTCTGTCTTGAAGTCTACATTTCTCATAGGTTTACTTTGTGGGGTGTCATTGGCTAGAGAATAGGGCACTAGACAGGGAGTTGGGAGACCTGGCCTCTATTGTCGGCTTTGCTACTGGTCTGCAGGGGACCTTGGTCAAGTTACTTCACTTCTCTATGCCTTTGTTTCCCCTCCTGGGCTTTGCATGTCTTATCTACTGGAGCAAAGGGCAGGTCAAACATGAGAGAGACTGAAGACGTTGCAGTAATAGCTTCATTGTTCCTATTGCTTGCGTTCTGTTTGAACATTGTTATTGCAGTTAGGGGTAGATTTATTTTCTCAAATCCTCACGCTGCAACGTATTGTTATGAGAAATCATGGTATCACCTCTGAATAAATCAAAGCACTGACAAGGGCAGCCTTTGGAAATAATAGCATTGCACAGCTAGCAATGAGGTGCTTAATAAAGCAATTTTGCATTGCATGCACCAGTTTATCATCAGAACAGTGTGGATAAAGCACTAGACTGGGACACAGGAATCCTGGGTACTGTTCCCTGGATCTGCCACTGGCCTGTTTGGTGAGCTTTATCAAGTCCCCGTCCCCTCCTATGGCTCAGTTTCCCCATCTGTAAAAGAAGATAATGATACGGACTTCCTTTCTAAACCACTTTGAACTCTACTGCCGAAAACGCTATATAGAAGAGCTAGGCATTTTTCTTAGTGGACTGTGGTGTTAAAATTCATAAACTCTGCCCTTCAACTTTTCCCTCATTGGCAAGGACGGTCTAGAAGTGCTCTTTTTATTATACCTATGCACCAAAAATGTGTTGTAATTATTCCCTTGCGCCTATGCTGCCTGCCACAATATTTAAATACTGTGAAAATATGGGCTCTAAAACTGACCAGAAACAGTCACGTTCTTTCTGGGGTTTTATTTTTCATGCAACTCAGAACATTCCACTGTGTTGGTAAACAAACATGTTGCACAGTAGATTGGTACAGCATGTATATGGCTATGTGGTTTAGATTTAAGGTTACAGGAAAAGGTGTTGATGATCAAATGAGCTATTCAGAAAATGTGACATAGCATAGCCTACAAACAGAACCTCCCCTGGATCTCAGCTAGGAGGGCTGTTTGCCAATGGTAAGGACAAATGGAATTTTTGTGGCTAAGAACTTATGTAACACCGCCAGACGCCAGTCGTCAGCAGGCAGGATTGAACCTGGGACCTCTGGAGCTTAGCACATGAGCCAAAAGCCAACTCTCTCTCTAAGTGGGCTCAGTGCCGCTCGATGGCATAGAACACCACACCCAGAAGGTGTGTGGGTTACACTTACACAATAAAAGCACATAGGAACTAACTGTACAATCCTTGGAAGAAATGTAAGTACATCCAATGAATTCACCATGACATCTAAACCTTGAACAAAGTTTACTTATCTAATGCCATGAAAGTGAAAATGAAAGCGGGAGGGAACCAAAGAAAGTGGATGATACAGGATACACCCCACTGCAAGTATCCATTTCGTAATACTGTTCCAGCACAGGGCCAAGGTGATTTGCACTTGTAGATGTAATAATACATCATTAAGTAATGGGGGCACAGCAACACCACCAGTCACCCTGAACAATGCTTCTCTAGGACTCATGCAGCAGTACAGATGTTTAGAGCTGTAGTTCTGGTTGAGATCCAGTGTGCTGCACTTCGATTAAGGCCTGGAGGGTCAAATTTTACAGAAAAACTACACAACTGCAGAACCCATGCAAAATACATCCAGTCCCATTGCACCTGTTATACCCATTGTTTATGAGCAAAGTCCTGTTTGCACGAACAAATGCGAGTTTGCAGACACAACAGGTGCACATGCACTTTACACAGCTGCCGTCAGGCTTAGGGACAGATTTCCAAAGGGTCCACAAACCACTCACCAAAGTTGTGTCCAGGTTTTGCCCCGTATGGTGACTTTGACGAGCAAACATGCCTTAAGGAGCTGGGATTTTTGTGAGTTGAAATTATTAATGCCTCCGCTCTCCTGCCATTCTTTAAAGAACAGACAGAAGTTCTGCAACAAATTCTGACATTACCTATCCCTTATTAAAAACAATCAATGAGGAAGTACTTTGCAACACGTGCCCCAGTCACTCCTGTAAGGTAACATTTTGTACTATTATTGTAGAACGCTTCCTTCTATTGTAGTGGCACCCAAAGGCCTGACTCAGGATCAGGGCCCCAATGCGCTAGGCTATGAACAGACACATAAGGAGACAACCGTACCCAGAATAATTTACGACCTCAAAACATACCACTCAGAAGGAAAGAGTTGCAACAGAAGGAAAGTCAGTCCTACTAAAAATAAATAAATATTTGTTTTATTTTTGCTACGAAAATCTTTGTATTAGGCAGCTGGAGAGCTTGCTTGGGTAACAGAGGAGAGTTGGGAAAAGGAAAGTGAGGGAGATGGCAAGACAGTGAGCAAGCGTGTGTGAGGTTGGGCCACCTCAGAGATGCAGTGGAAAGAGAACGGAGTGAAGAGGGACCAGCCACAAGTGGCCCTATAGCCAATGAAGGGGAAAGAGGCAGATTCTGAGTTTCAGAGTGTGAGACCGGCTTAAACAGTTTAAAGGTAGGGAAATGATCCAACCATTTCATTTCAACAAGGTCAAAAATATTTCATTTTGATGTCATTCGTTTTTAAATTAAATGTTTTGCCCTTATCAAAACATGTCAAAATAATTTTCTGGAGTATTTCCTTATGAAAAATTCAGAGATTTCTAATTTTCATCCTTATATGGAATGAAAGAAAGTTTCATAATCTCAGGATTTCCCATGGAAGAAGAAATCCTATTTTTCAAACAGCTCTGAAATATACATATTATATGGAGCCAAGACCAGGCATAGAAATTTACAACCCAAAAGGAGAAATTCTGAGGCACTCAGAACAGAGGAAGTCTGAATGTCAGCTGTTCTCTAGGGTATTTTGTTAGCTGCTCTGACGGTGTTGTTTAGCAGTCAAGCTTCTTATAAAAGTTAGGGAAAACTTTACAGTAGTTTAGTAGACTAATAATTTTGGATGACAGATGACTTCAGGTCACACAATTTAGCCATTCTGTTGAGTGAATGTTCTCTTCTATTATATCATTGGGACTGCTGATTTGGTAATCGAGCCTCAAATAATGTAATATCTGAAATATACAGTACAACAAAGGCATTAAGTTAATGGAAACTCAACTTTCCTAATGTTCTGACATATAAATAGAACACTAGTCAGTCCGCTACACAATTGGCTGGTTTTGCTTGAATGCACATAGGAATAAATAGAAACATCCTTATTTCCTATCCCAGGGGGCAATTATTTCAGAGCTTGATTTTGTGCATTAATAAAAAGCAAGATTCCATTGTCTGAGAGCTAATCTAAAGCATCCTGCTGTAGTACGCTGAAGGGGCAGTTCTGCAGAAAAAAATTAAATTGTGATGCCCCTGTACTTTGAACAAAAACTGGGACTCACAAGACCTAGATTCTTTTCCCAGCTCTGCTAATGATCTTCTGGATGACCCAAGACAAAATTACTTCATGTTTTCTTGTTTGTTTCCCCTCCCACTACAGCCGATCAAGGGGGGGTGGGGGGGGGGTAAGGTTACTATATTTTATGAAAGAAAGAAAAAATAATTGGGAGGGGAGTGCTTCCTTCTTTCCCACTCTCCTCTCCCGTTTTTCATTGGAAAGCAGGGGAAGCCAGCACACACACACACTTTCCCCCTTCTGTGTGTGTGGATGTAGTGAAATAGTGAGAGAAAGTAGGATTGTTCCTTCCCCCCACACACACACTAGAACAAGGAAGAAGAAGTTGTTTCAAATTGTTTCAAAGTTTTCAAAATAAGTTTTCACAGAAATGGAAAATCTCATTTAAAAAAAAATCCATTTAATTGAAAGGCCTTCTTTGTAGCAATTAAAAAAAAAATCAAGATACCAACCTCCTCCTCCGGCCCCCAGAAAAAAAATTTGGAGACCTTACAAGCAGCTCACCTCTCCGCCACATCTACCTAGAGTGCAAGGTCTTTAGGGCAGACAACATCTTTACTCCGGATTCGTGCCTAGCAAAATGGGTCGTCCTCCCCACATCTACATTGGGGCCTCAGGGCACTACTATACAAATAAGTTTAAGCATATTTTTATATTAAACAGCTGTTAAGCATATTTTCCAAGATTGCCCATCCCAAGTATTCAAAACTTCATGAATCAGCCTCTTCCCCCGCCTCCCCCCCCCCCCCCCACAAAACCACCCACCCACCCTGAGGACTTTTTGTTGTTTTTAAAAAAGATGCATTTTGGGTTATTTGCCATCTGTTTCTTGAGCTGTTAGCATGCAGTCACCTCACTCTGGTGTCATCATTCTTCACTCTCAGTTCTATACCAAATCTTGCGCTATCCAATCATCCTAACTAGGTGCTGAGGGCCTATGGGAACGTGTGAATATTTGCTTCCAAGATTTTTTTTTTTTTTTTTTTTTTTTTAAAACAAACTTATTCCAGTTTCTGCAGGACAGCTTCATGGTTAAGGTACCACCACACGGACTCTAGACATTGAGGGTTCTGCTCCCAGTCCTGACACAGACTTCTCTTGTGACTTAGGCACTCTAGCCAAACTTCTCCAGGCCTCAGTTCTCCCCCTCTCCCAATCTATAAAATGGGGCTAATACCGGAAGTCAGATATCCAGTTTCACATTCAAGGTATTTGCAAGCATTTATCATTAAGCATATAGAGTATAATCATCTGATTAATCAAATTTAAATGTAAAGCTTCTTGGGTCAGATTTTTTATGAGAAGGAAGCCTTAAAATGTGGCTCTAGTTTAAATAGGCAGATGGCATGATACGGAGGGCTTAAAAAAAAAAAAAAAAAAAAACCTTCTTGGAGATACATGACTCATTTAATTGAAACCATTAGTTTTACTGGCAAACAACTACATATTTCTGTTCTGTTAATCTGAACAAAGTGCTGTAATTACGACAATACACAACGTCCTCTAGTGTCCCATATTGACAAAATATGGAAAGAAAACACTTTCCGGGTAACAAGACATTCAGTGCTTCTATCCAGAATACTTTTATTATATGGTTATCATATACATCAGAATTATATTGGGAACATATACAAATATGCAAAGAGTAGTTCAGAACCGCCATTAGTCGCATACGCACCGTACCTCATGCACTCATTCTACTCCGTTCTTAGGTGAATGGTACACAAAAATTATTGCTTTGTGAACATACCCCTCAGATTAGATTTAATCTTCAGTGGCAAGAATTGAGAATTTAAAATAAAATTAAAAAATAAAATCTTAAATACCCTGTATAACATACCTGTGCATAAACCTAAAGATGTATTTAGCTTACCCCATTACCTTTGAAATACTTACCAAAATTAAAATTTGAAACCCATTTATAAAAAAAAAAAAAAGTATTAAAAAGTTCACCATTATTTACAAATCCCATTAAATTACACATAAATAAATATGTACATTCAACACACTGTTTCCCTTAATACACATAAAGTCTCCCTGGAAATATATTTATATATTTTTTTTTTCCCTAAATAGGCAATGTTTTCTTAAAAAAAAAAAAAATAAAAAAAAAAAAAAGAAGTTACAGTATATGCCTATTTTTTCAAGTTTTTTTTTCAATTTAAAAACCAAGACCTGATATAAATATGTGAATAAAGCTGCAATATCCTTAGACAAAGAAAAAGATTTTCTAAAAGCATTTTTTTTTTTTTCAGTTTGCACTAGCAATTCTTTTGGGGTTTTTGTTTTTTGTTTTTAAAAAAAGAATTTCCACTGTGGGCAACTGCAATTTTTAAAAGCCTGAATATTTCCATAAAAAATAAGAATTAAAATAAGCACGTCAAATGCATCAAATAGCTCTTTCATCTACGCTGATATCAGTTTTTTCCTACGGTCAGCTGAAAATAAAGCTGAAACAGAATGATCTTGGTGTTTGTCATGTGTTTATAAAATACACCATGTACATAAATCTAAATACCTTGTTTAATACTGCATTATAGTTATTGTTGGCTTTAAAGACTAAAAACCTGAAGTTTTTCCAGATAATGAAGAGTATCCCATCCAAAATCCGTATCTCAAAAAATATACACGGTAGCTTGTCACCACTAGATATTTAGATGTTTGAAAACTCTACATATCTCTTAGTATATTTCCACCAAAGACTTTATAGCACCACTTTAACAGCAAAGGATTTTAATACACTTGCACCAGTACTTATCTTCTGGTACCGGATTCCACAGTTAAGGGAGGTACTGCAGCTTTAGAAAGACTTGTCATACAGATCCAGAGGGAGTGAAGATCCTGAATAAGATGTTTTGTTGTTTTAAAAAGAGAGGGGGGAGGGAAAGTAACCAAATTTCTACATGCCCCATTGGCAAGAAGATCCCAGTCTGTGTTTTGGAGGAACAGTTTGAAAGTCTGGTTTCCCTCATTTTACTTCCTGTGCTTATCCATTTTATCAATGTTTTTGTTGGTTTCTGCAGGACTTTGGTCGCCAGTGTTCATATATGTTTTGTCTGCTATTTTTAATGCTTCATTTAGGTAGTTCTGGACGGATGTCATGGCAGCACAGATGGCAGCACTCCCAAAGCCATGCGTGATCAGGCTAAAATGAGTCAAACAGCCCTGGATGCCAGGGTCCAAGATTGGACTAGGTCTAGTGTTTCCAAGAGGAGTTCTATCCTGAGTGAGGAGGTCTGTGAATTCCTTACATATCTGCCTGTAAGACACAAAAGGGTTCATACTTTATGCTGGAAAGTGCAAGGCACTCTGTAAGAGGATTTAGCACTAAGAAAAGAAGAAGCAAGATACAGAATCCTTTAAATTGAAATAGCCAGCAATTCAGACTGCGTAGCAACCACAGAGGGTTTTCAGAACTCAATTACACTCTATTACAACTACATCACTACAAGGATATTCTTCAGTCTAATTATAGAATAAAGCCTGTTTTTTAGTGTCAGTTTCAGACAAGCTTTATATACACATATACATACACGTGTACACACACTTTCCACAGGATAATCTTTCCTGTTTTGGTGTCTAGCTGGTTCTGCTTCATTTGCTCTATTTTTTTAAAATCAATTTAGGGATAGTGTCTGTGAGAACTTCCACAGATGCACTTAAGTGATTTACAATGGATAAAGCAGCTGAACTGGGGCATTTAATTTACCCTCTTCATCAGAAACGTAGGCCCCCAATCCTGCAAACACTTATGCACATAACAATACAATTTAACAATACACATGAATGTTCAATGGGCCTACTCAACCACATGAAGTTACTCACATGCATAAATGCTGCAGGATCGGGGGCCTAAGTTTCAGATGTATTTTTAAGTTGCTTTGTTCATTTCACGTACAATGAGTGAACTTCACTGAATCAGCATGATACACAATGTGATGCACTTAAAAAAAACAACAACAACACTCTTATTGTAGAGTGCAAAAAGAGTAGTGCTTACATTATCGGATATGGAGTGCTGTATTTAAGAAGTATTATGGGACTAATCCAAAGCCCACTGAAGTCAATGTGGTTCTCTCTCTTGACACCAGTGGGTTTTCATTAGATCCTAGATCCCTGCTATACAACATTAAAAATTAGCCAGATGTAAAAATTATTTAGAAAAGATCTCAGTCTGTTTTATGCTGTAGAGGTTTAGTGTCATTTCTATAGACCACGTAGGTTTCAACTCCAATAAATTCTAAAGGACTATGCCATAAGGGTTTATGCTGACTCTGGTATTACAGATTCACAGACCTTTTTTTTTGGGGGGGGGGGGGTTGTTTGTTTTTTATTAAAAGCAAAAAACAAATAGTATTTTACAGAATCTCACATTCTTCCAGTAACCCAAAAAGCATTTTCCCCCCCTTTAGCCCTCCATACTTACTTTGCAGCAAGAAGCATATTTTTCCTGTTAGCCATCTCATTACGGCCCAAGTGTGGTCTGGTTAAATATTCAGCCACTGCTTTGGAAGGAAACTCTGTCTCACATACATAACCAAAGTCACGAGCAAGATGTACAGCTTCACCTGGGGTGGGGACACGTGATAAGGTGAATGTTTTAGATCCAATAATTAGACCTTCACTGTTAGAAGATAAGAGAAATATGGGCAAAAACTTTAATTCTCAAAATATACCCCCCACTTTAGAAAGAGCCATTGCTAGTATGATCTTCCCCATACTGTTTGTTATTTCCTAAGTAATAGATAAACCAAATTTGAGGAAGAGACACTGAGAAAAACCTGCATAACCGGTGCTACAAAAAAATAATTGTTCTGGTTCCCTTTGTATCAGAGGACAATATATGGGTCTCTGTATCTAGCTATGTTGCATAGGTACAGATAGAATTTCACCTGAAAATGATTATAAGGCATATATTCTTATGATGATCACACAGCTGGCAATTGATCTCAATTTATGTCAGTAAAATTTTGAAGTTAAATAGACTTTGCACACTTGTGTAACTTATCGGATGATAGTTTTAATACAATAATAGAGACAGGCTACTGTTTTAGTTAATTAAAGCTATCTATTCAAACAAACATCCTGAATGTTATTGTGAACTATAGGTTAGCTGTAGCATGTATGGAATATACAGACACACTAATATATTAGACAAGATTTCTCTCTCTTTTGTTGGTCTTCCAATTCTACCTTTCTATAAGCATTTAATAAAGTAAAAGTTAGTACAGTATTTGGAGATAATGTAGATTAAAAAAACTGAGTGATATTTTCAAAGTATTGTTCACACTTAAATTGCTGTTTCCATTTCCATTAACTATAGCAATAAGAAGAAGCTGCTTTTTTTTTTTTTTTTTTTTTTTGAAAAGGCCCAGCTAAATTAATACAGGGACCACATAACATGCTGCAAATTAAATGAGCTCCAGTTTCCTATCAGGAAGTCAAAAGCTGTAAATCTCACTTTATATGCATGTTTATTAGGAAAGCTTCTGAGGATGCGATTGAGGTAGGGCCAGTCATTGGAGTCTGCTGCTCCACTGCTTTTAAGCCTCCCCATAGGAAGGCAAACTCACTAATATACAAGACCTCAAAATTGGAAAGGCTTCCCCCTCCTCCCGCCCAACTATCCCTTCTCTAATACGCCAGTGACTAAACAAGCTAGGTCCCACTGGGGACTTTGGAACTGCTTGGTATAAAGGAGTCACTCTCACACCTGTCAATTTCTACAGTATGGAAATAACTATGTAGAATTCCTTAGTTTACACAGAATGGCTTCCGTGAATGAAAACTGAAGTTAATGCAATAGTTTAGCTCACTAGTTACAGTTCAGATATGATCAAGTTGAAAAATAACATAATAATAGAATAGTCAAAGATCCCTATTTGATCTGAAGGATGGCATGAACAACTAGAGTTGAGAAGGGGATAAACCAAAAAATAATTGCATTTATAGTAGCGTTGGGAGGGCTAACAGGCAGCACAGTCTGTAACTTGTTTTTAAAATAGCTCTGTTCTGTCTATCGGTTTTTCTAGGCTTGATCAGCATCCTGTCAGTGTTTGAATTACAGTTTATAAGCCTTACATAGAAAAGTCATTTTATTAATTTAAAAAAAAGAAAAAAAAAACACACCATCAAAAACACCCCCTCCACACACACAGGACTGACCTTCCACCAAAGATGTCAATAATGTCACATTTGCAGCTTTCCTTCTACCAGCTGGAAGATTCAAGCCAATTTTATCCAGTTTTTCCCTTAATGATCTGCCACCATTTTTAGATTTGGCTCTGTAAGGAGACAGAGGGAGAGAGATGTGACCTTATTTAGTTTAAAGGGGACATACTTATTTTAAAAGATGGGAAATCAAGTTACTGGCATTTAATGAGGTTCTGTTGGAGGGAGGGGAATAAAAAGCAGGTTCTGTTTTTCAATGACCTACTTTTTTAAGGCTCTGCCACAAACCCCTCAGTGTAAAACACGTGTCAGAAACCAAAACCAAATCAAATATGGGTTTTGCCTTTAAGTTTATACCATAATAAAAATATAGCAGCTATAATAATGGGACGCAATATGAATTAAACGGTTTGCAAAAATAAGAAGATGGAAAATGTCTTATAAGTAATACCAAGACCACAAGATAGTAACCAAGATACTTCCACAGGGAGATGATTTGTCACTGAAATAAGAAAATTCCCCTTGTGCAGTTCCAGCGATGGAATCAGATTTTAACAGGGAATGAGAATTTGTTGTGAGAACTGTTATAGCACTTCACTTTGGGAAGTGCCAGAGGTGCAAAGGAGTTTTATTTCCAATGCCTATTAGAATTCAGTGTTATTTTTTTTAAGTCTCATAAAATGCTTTAGACACCAGTTATTCGGTTCAGTTTTGTACAACGCTTGCAAAAAGGATCAACAACAAAAGACAGGATTACCAAAGTCATGGGGGTAGGAGGGAGGAGAGCAGCCTACCTACCTTCGGAGAACTCCTCCTAGCAAGGAGGCATTTAGACATTCTGGAGGCGAGAGCCTTCTCTGAACCTCTGCTACTGTCACTTTATATTTAGATGTGGAACTCAGCAGAGAAAGTCTCCCCGGAACAGAGCAAAACACTTCATTGGGGTTTATCACCACTCCAATTAATCCATCCTTCTGGCAGGGGAGACTCAGCGAGCTGTTTTTTGTTAATGAAATGGGACCTGTGGGAGCCAGGTGGAAAAAGCAGGTATTTGATTAAAAAAAAAAAAAAAAAAAAAAAAAAAGAGGAAATTACAAGTCTAAATGGAGCTAAACAGTAAATAGTTTTGTGTTAAACATCCACCACTGGATCTTGTCCTGAGTAACTGAGCTAACAATGCCACAGTTAGCCTCAGTACGACTAATAATGGACTGGGGCTGGTTTTGTTGTCACAGTAAATTTCAAGAGTTGCTGCATTCAATTAAGAATATAACTTATTTTCCTTTGAACGTTCAGTCAAAACTCAGCATGCACCGGTGACATAATATCCTGGAAGTTGGCAAATTCAGGCTTATAAAAATGAACATCAGGGCTGTAAAGCATATACAGTGGCAGAGCAGAAACTAGTATCCTTCGGCTATTGACAAAAAACTCGTTCAAACTAAAGGCACAGAGAGGTCTCCCGTCCTCCTTAGAAGAGAAACAAATAAATATGATGGGGGCTAGGGGGTGCCAAGCAGTATTGAATTTCATCTTCCGCCTCCAGATATGGAGTCTCTGTTCAGAGAAGTTACCTCTCTCCCTTGAATTAAATCCCAGTATATTCCTGCCCCATATTCCAATATCTACAGCTGAAAACAGTTAACGCCATTAGTCTTGCTTTCGGTTATCGTTATCAGGAGTAGGGGCAACATACTTTCCAAAGGGACATTAAACCTCTGTGCGAGCATATTTGTAAACCTATCATATTAATCTACCAACGAAATGTAGCCAGACTGAATCATTGCTATTGGCAACTAATGCAAGAAAGGGTTAAACAGCAAGGGCTGGTCTTATTCACTAGAAAGCACGATTCTGAAGTGGTGTATCTGACAGCAGAATAGTTCTCCCATGAGCTAATTCGGCAATCAGCAGAGTTTCTGACAAACACTTCTGCTTTTCCTCAAATAAATACGTATTTGAAGTCCCACTTCAGTTTCTAGAAGAAACTTGCCTGATTTACAAAGCGCAAGTTTGTTTGCAAGCAGGAAAACAAGATTGTAAACTAAGCTGAGAGTCGATAGGCGTTTTACGCCTGTTTAAACAGCTAAAAACCATTTCAGTCCAGATAAAGTCTAACCGCTTTATAGGACCATTGATTACAAATGGCTCTCTGCTAGTTTAACTAATTCCTCATTAGATTTTAAACCAAGCCCCTTCCTTTAGAGATTGTACTACTACCGAAAGAGCAAATTTACCTCTGCCTCACGTTCCTAGCAAAACCAGCCCCCGTGTCATTGCATACACAAGGAATTTGGGTCGGTATAAAATTAAATGCCAGATCTGCATTTAAATTCCGTTCCTGGATAAGTGCATTTGTTCTTTGGTTAAGACGGAAAGCAATACAAACAACTATTACGGCTATTAGTATCACAAAAGTCCAGAATAAGAGATTCAGTTGCCAGCGACAGTCTGCTGGTGCCACTGATACTTAGGGTAATTCGCTTCCCAACGAAATGGGAGGTTTGCAAATAGAGGCTTTTTTGTACTCAACATACCAAAGGAAGCGGCGCAGTTTCCAAACTACCCCCACCATTAAATATCACCTAAGATCGTGTTCACTATATATAAAAACCAAGGCTCCTCTATAGTTAAAGCGATCACGCAATAAAGTTCAGGCTTCCTGCCTTTCGACAGATCCTCTTAAAGCAATGGAACAAAATAATGTATCAACTTGCCAATGTATCATCTACAAATCAAACTTCAGCTATGGACAAGGAAAGGTAAATAGGAATGCCATCTACTGACCTTTTCTAATGACTGTCTGGTCATGCATTAATAAGTGTTGATCTTCCACATTCTGGAGAGAGAAGGGGGGGAAAGTACAGTTCCTTTAGAGAAAGTGACCCTGGAGTCTTAATGGATCCCCCACCCCCTGCACCCACTGATTCCAGCTTCTGACTGATGGGGGGAGAAGGGGGTGTTAGTTCTTCCTGCAGGAAGAAAAACATCGAAGCTAAACCGCAAAGTGGGACCATTCCCCTTAGCAGCAGCTACAAAGCCCCTCAGACACACCAGGGCACCTGGGCTCTAGGGATGATGCTTTCTGGCTTCTCTACTCGCATCCATCCCACTCCACCCCCAAATTGGGCTAAAATCCCCCGCGTCCTTCACACCCACTCTGGAATGCACCAGGATCTCTAATCCAGCTGACAAATTGCTTTATCTCAAGCCCTGCCGGCACCAAGCTCACTGCTCTGACTAGGATCGGGGTGCGTGTAGCCAGTACCCCAGACAGAGCAGGCCCTGCCAGGGGACTTACCGGCACCTCCTCCATGTGATGAGCCATCTCGTGCAGCCCCAGGTTCTCGGCGAGCGTGGAAGCGTCCAGCCCATGTCCGTGGGGCAGGAGGAGCTCCGAGCGCCTGTAGGTTTCCCTCCTGCCCCCAGCAGAGCCGCTCTCCAGCGCCGAGAGATGAGGGACCAGGCCAGGCCTGGCATGATGGACCAGGCCGGAGGGATCCTGGCTTTGCCGGCTGGGCCAGGCGGCCTGCTGCTGGCTGGGCGGCGGGGGAGGAGGCTGGTGGAGCGGGTTAATGGAGAAGGGGTCCCCGAGGTGGGAGTAGGGATCGCTGGACTGGGAGTAAGGCAGAGGCTGGTAGGGGGGTGGGAAATAGGGGGGCTGGAAGTCGGACGTCCCGGAATGGGAGAGCTGGGGAGCCGGGCTGTACAAGTGCTGGCTGACGGCGGAGAGGTGGGGGAGCCTGGGGTTCCCATTGCTGCTCCCGTCGTGCCGGTCCTGGAGAGCAAAGGAACAGAACAGAAGCCCGTTAGTGCGGGGAGATTAGTCTCAGCCCCTGTCCATTGACAGCCGGAGGGGGTCTCCGCTCCCCGTCGCTCGGCTCTGGGTGCAGCGCGTGGGGCGCGCCTGACTTGGGAACATGCAGGAAATTCTGGCCCCGGGGGGGAGTCAACGGCGGAACTCCCCGCGACTGGAATGAGGCCAGGATTCCCCCTCCCCCCCCCCCATGCACAGCTGCCTGCCCCGCTCCGCACGGCCAGGTCACGCACCCTGCACGCCTTTGTAGGGGGAATCAAGCAAAGAAAGCGAAGCAGCTCAACGTTTAGTTTAGGAATAGCCTTGTTCAGCAGTTAGTCTAGGAACCCAATTAACTCATCCCACAGCCTGGGTGGGAATAGTAGGAAGAGCCGGGAATTAGAAATAAACTTCGCTTCCTAAGAGAAACTGACTCACGTCGCGGGGCGAGGGGGGGGGGGGAGTTTCCTGTAAAAAAAAAAAAAGTGACTGTTACAAAGTGAGGAATTGTGGCTGCTGTAGCAGAGAGGGTTTTTTAATTAAAGTTGAGAAAGGTGAGGTGAGGGGCGAAGCACCCTTCCCAGCCTCCTGTCCAGCCTGACTTCAGGCCTCTGGCTTCGAAGTTAGGGGGAGGGGGTTTCAGATACCCTGTAAGTGGTCAGTTGTGGGCGAGTGTAAACACAAAACCTTGGGCATTGGTTTAAAACAGTCGCGCTGGCAAGCTGCAAACGGGGCTGCGCTGAAGGACCCCGTCAGCAATCAGCGGCTAAAACCGAATGCGAACCCAGTTCAAGCCTCTCTCTTCGCGGATTTTCCTTCTCTCCAAAGACCTCGCGGCCCATGTCTGCTCTGCTTTTGGGGCGCACCGAGTACAGTGGTGGGGGAGGGAAGGAAAGGGGGTTCAGTTCAGAGTCCGAATAGCTGCCTGGCCATTTAGAGGACTAGTCCTACTACTCCAGCCGCCTCCGCTGAAATTCTCCCATTTAAAAGCTCAGCAATGTCTCAATTGAATTGATCCCGGGATTTAGCAGCTTCTGGCTTCACGGTCATTAAAATAACAGGGCTGGTTAATAAGAGGAGAATGGGTGTCTCAATGGGGTCCCAATGGAGCGTGAAGTGGGGACTGCAGCTAATCTGTGGGAGCCAAACATACAGACCATGACCAATGGAGCAAAGGAGGAGACGCTGCCGCTTTCAAAGAGATCAAAAAGCAGGAGGTGGGTGGGGGAAGTTTCACAAGGAAAGAGGGCTGGGGAGGGAAACGTGGGAATAAGCCAGCGCGGGCAGGCACCTGAGCTCTGATCTGCTAATTACCGCGGATCCCTCTCCAGGCTGCTCGGCTCCCGTGAGAGAAACGTGCAGGTCTCGAATCAGGATTGAAAAGGAAACACTCCCCCACCCCCAATGCACCCCTTCCCCCAGCCCGGTGAGCTGCTCGCCGCCCCCGATCTGGGATGAGCCCGAGGGAAGAGGAGAACAAAACCCATCTCCCCCCCTACCCAGGCGAGTGGGAGTCGCTTGTACCGCTGGGTAAAGGGCCAGCGATAGGCGCTGGCTCCCTGGCGCTCCCGGCTGAGGCTGGCAGCTAAATAGTTTCCGTGCCAAGGGCGCCCACTGGGATCTAGGATCTCCTCCCTAGATCCCTCCCTGGCGGCAGCTCCCACCTGGCTCCCCAGCGCAGTTCAGTCCTACCCCGGGTCCCTCTGAACCAGTCCAACAGGCTGGGGCACCCGCCGCCCCCTGCTCCGTGTGCGCTCTGCTTTTACACCAAACTTCCCCCGTCTGGGGGCGCATTGCCGCTCAGACCCACACACACAAACATGGCCGAACTTCGCTTAACGTGCACTGATTTATCTGGGGAGCAGGCACAATCTGGAGCGGATTAAACACATCCGTTTGGTTGTGGGAAGAAGAAGAAAACTCAGATCTCCTTCCCCTCCCTGGTTATTTGCTCTGCTCCCAAACGGCGCTCCGGACTGGCAGGATCTCTTGGGGATGGGGTGGGGGGAGAAATTGTTTTTGGTTGGCAACATCTCAGAGCCAGAGACACCCCAATGAGGAGGCCTAACAAGTTTGGCGGTCAGCTAGACGGGGCTACAATGCTGCGAGGAAAGAAACGCGGGGCAGGGGGGAAAACAAGGTAAGAGACCAGATTTAAAACCCAAAGGTGAACATCATTCCCATTAACCTCACTCCCTATTCATCTGGGCAACTCCCAGCAGGAGAATCAGCGTTTAGTGAGATTATATAATCTGCGGCGCATCATCTAATAGCAAGCAAAAAATCTGAACATCCCCCGATCTGATAGGGGGTCTTGTAACAGAAGCGGACTAAGAGCCCAATCCTGCAGTCCTGATGCCCGTTGGAAGCCAGGGGATCTCTTGCCCAAGCCAAGACTGCTGGATTGACCCCTAGTTATATCCAGGTGCTGACACCCACACAAAGCCCCTTCTCCCTCCCCTAGTGCTATTAGCTCTCACCTCACAGTCCTCTTCATATTTGACATTATCTGCTAGTTTCCACAACATGGCGTCCAGTGTCCAAAATATATATATAGTAGATCAGAAAAGATCCCCAGCCCCAAAAGCAGTAAATATCCAAGTCGGTGCTGGGGAAGAGCAGCTCCCCCGGGTGGATTTTGTTAGTTGCCAGGCATGAAGATTGGTGCAGGACTAATCTTCCCTCTAATGGTCACTGAGGTTTTTTTCCCTGCCCAGACGCCCTTAATGGCAATAGTATTATCATAACTCCTCCCCAGGGATGGATTGGGAGACTGGGCTTTCATTATGGGCGGCTCAGAGCCAGCCACTCAAGAGGCAGCCCGCAGCTCAGAGCCACTCCTTCTCTGCGCTCTGGGCTGGATTGGATCTTCTCCAGGGCGCACACGAATGGCTGGGGGAAGCTCTAGGCTGCCCAGGGCGCACACGCGCGCGCATGGCTGGGGAAGCTGCCCAGGGCGCGTTGTAGCTAGATACCAGGCGCGGATGTAACGCTGCTTTTATCCATGAGCCTCCCCTCTTCCCTTGGGTAGGAACACGCCGAGATGTCTCTGGAGCCGTCCTGTACACAGCCCCAAAGCCATAAGATGCGCTCACTGGAACTGGGAAGCCCGGGGTCGGGCGTCTAGACAGCAGAGCCGACCAACCTGCCTATTGTAAAGGGTCTGGCAGAGGGCAGCTGAGCTGGAGCAGGAGTGGTTGGGGGGGGTTTAAAAGCCTAGAATGATGAGCACCATAATAAAAAGAGGAGAAATGGCTCTAAACATTCCAGTTCCCTCTTCCCAGACGTATCTTCCCTATTAAAACTGCTTTCTTGCCCCATACAGGGATTCTCTCCCGCCGGCCATGCAAAGCTCGCGTGGGCCCGGACTGCAGTAGAGGTAAAATTGATTGAGAATAATACATTATTAAAAACACCCCCTTTGCCATGCTCAATACGCACTCCTCATTCTCCCACACCCCAGAATATACCCATCTGTTAGGCACCATCTTCTGCGTAAGGGCAAAGGATAGACTGCCACCCCGAATAGAACAGAGCTGGATGTTGTGTAAGTGTCCGTCAAGGCAACAAAGGTTTGGTGTAAAAAACAAAAACATTTTGACAAGCCAGATCTTGCGGTGCCTTGATTTCAAGCCCAAACATTTACCAAAAAGTCTTAATTTTAGATGAATCATTTTGCAAAGCAAACAAAAAGCTTTATTGCAAAAGCAAGAGTAGTAACTCCAGTATTAAGTCAATTTGCATAATTGTCAAGAGTTTGAATTACTGATTACAACTTGCCAATGTTTAGGGTATAATTTAGTTAATTACCCTACACTATTATTGCAGTTGGCTAAATAACTTTTAGGTAAAGCAGGACACATTCAGCGTTTCAAATCTAACTGGCGTGAATTATGCCCCTAGTTCGAAATGTTAAGGACTTTTCCCATGAAAATCCAATCGGTCCGGTCCTTTTGAATTATGTAAACTCTGGTTTGGGACCAGGTGACAAGGGGGACACACTTCGTTGATTTTTAGACAACAATCCCAGCTTTAATCTAAAAATTTAAAACATAGCCTTGCTAACTATCTGCAACCCGATCTGATCTATGCAGTTATGTTTGCCTGGCAAACTGAACATTTGTTTTAAAGCAACTCTTTCTGCTGGTGCTTAAGGTGCATTTGGATCGCTGCTCATTTGCATGAGAGAAGCAAATGTTTTTGTTTCTCGTGGCAGAGCCAGACATTCCCATCGAACAATGCTCGGTACGACCTCTCTGCTACCTCTGGCGCAGGAGAACGATACGTTTGGTAGGTGTCGTTAAGGGCCTGGAATAGGAACTCAGCTTTAAGATGTAGGTGCGTTAATAGCTTTTTTTTTTAAACTGACCAAGTGAAGAATCCGAAGATAAAGATGAAGAGGCCGATTATGCTCGAGCTAACTGTTGAAGGCGTTATCCGTCTGTCTATCTGGCACGCAGGTGCTGATTCACATCAGCTGAATTCAACCCAGCAGCAGGGAACCTGCATTACCATTTTTGGTGGGGCCCTTTATTTATTTATTTTAAACGACGCTGTTTTTTTCCAGGGTTGTTTCTTTGAAATGCAGCTTGCGACGATTATAACGAGTGTGCTTGCGCGGCACTTGGCGTCATTAAGACTAGGCATCTAAATAATAAAAGCCAGGGGGAGCTTAAAGCTCATTTGTATTATAGGGACAAGATGGATCCTAAAAAGAGAAAAAAAATTCAAAGCATTTAGGTTTGGAGTCAATTCATCTGATCCCTCCAGGGCGATCCAATAGTCTATATATTTGGGGACGGGAGGGGGGCTGGTAATTTTGATGGTAAATGATTCCTTTACGCTAAAAAAATTAAATATCTGCTCACTGCGCGCAGCTCTGAATGGGAAGGTGGGCTGTCCTCGCTCTTTGGGATTTCGTGAAGTCCACGGGAGGTCCTGGCCAGACAGTTTAATTTTATCTTAACAGCCAAGACGCAAAAAAAAAAAAAAAAAAAAAATCACGTTTCAGATCCTTTTTAAAAAGGGGATTAGAAGAAAATATCGGTTACTCAACTGAACAAGAAAAAAAATGTCTTTCAAAAAGTAACAAGTAAATCTAATCAGAGAGTGACATCCCAGGAGGGAAGGCTTTAACCTTGCAAATGCCCTCAAAACTGCCTCGATCTCTACAGCCAGAACCAACATTTTAGGAGACCGGATCTTATGCCAGGCTCTTTGAATTTGGAATTCTCCACTGAAAACAAACCTCGCTTCAAAAACCAGCTGACACGCACTCTACCAACTTGTATGGTTTTAAAACAGTCCATGCGACGGACTTCTTTTGTGTCACCTGCTTCTTTGCATTTTTCTCGACACAATTTCACGGGGGGTTAAATGAGACCAGCGCTTGGTTTGCTGTTAGTTTTCTTTAAATGGCCTTTCGTTACACCATGACAACATCACCCGTTCTTCTGAATAAAAATCGGAAGCCTGAATTATTATTACTACTAGGGTACTTGTAAAGGGATCATTGAATGCTTTAAATAAGAAGTAAAAGACACGTAGAATATTCTGATCTTTTTCGGTTCAATTCAGGAGGGGGAAAATACATTTTTTTAAAATTCAGATGTGGCACCTAGAAATATGACAGCCTGCAAACTTTATAAAGTAGCGTCACATTTTAAACACAGATAGCGTGATCATATTTCTGTTGAACTGCAACTGATTTGGGTGTCGATCTCTCTAAAAAATATTGTACCCCTTCTACACAAGACGACTATTTTATAACCAAAAGATAGGATCCATTCTCCACTCGTCTAGTTGAAAACATACAGGTAGAAGATGACACCCCGTCACCGCTGGCATGGAGGGAGCTGTTACTGGACAATTTCAAACATTTCGCTGGTAACTTACAAAAAGTTCCATTCATCATGTCAAGAGCAATCTAGCTCTAGCTAGTGGAGCGAACAGTTCCACGAAGGAACAAGGGGCCGAAGAAGAGAAAGGCCAACAAACAGTAGACGCCAAAGGTGCGCTTATGGCTCCCAGTTGCTAGGCGCGTTCATTCCCTTGATAGACACGCTGATGCCAGTGCAGTGAGGGCTGCTCGGTGCAGGTTTTCGGACACTTCTGATGCGCACACAGTAGCTTTTCCTATTATTATTTTTTTTTTAAAACGTGGATGCAGTTTCCAAGGAGCGATTGTAATGTTCACCCAGGTATGAAGCCGGGGTGAGAGACAAAGCCCTGTTGTTTATACTAATATTTAATGCCTTCGTCTTTTCTATTTAGCGCCTTCATCCCCCTCTATAACTTAGAGCGGGGATTGTAATTAACCTCTCCCCCGAACAATCAAACCCGGTATTGGCAATAAATAAAGATCACCCCGACAGGGCTGGAGTTTTCGCTTGGGAAGTGGCTCCGCAGCAGGTCTCTCTAGAGCCCCAGCTCAGGATCGGGCCACTGGAGACTTTTAGTGTCACTTTGAAACACAAAGTGGATCAAATCCGTGCGGTGCCGCTCATCCCTCCCCACGCCCCCAGGTGAGCCGGTCTCCGTGGCGCTGCAGGGGGGGAGTAACTAGTTGCTTCTGGCATGCCCTGGCTTTTCACAGCCTCCCACTTCCAACCAGGCAGGCTCGGGACCCGTGTCCCATCTGCTCGCCGGGAAAGGGCGCATCCCCGCGGCTTGGAGGAGAGGGGGAAGCCCTGCCCGAGGCAGCCCGGCGGTGCAGCATGGCAGGCGGACCCCGGCCGGGGGCTTGCCCCGTGCCAGCTGCGCTCCCAACTCTCCGGGTGGGGAAAGGTCCATCCGCCCCCAGGGCCTGGCGCGGGGACAAACGGGACGGTACCTACTTGCCAGTCGAGCCTCCCCAGCAGAGCCATTAGCCACCCGGCGGGGGGTGCGAAGGGGGCGCGGGACCCCAGCGGCTGCCTCGTGAAGTGAAGCCCGGGCCACAGCGATACACCTGGCTGGGCTGGGCTGGCCTCCCGGCGGCGAAGCACTGCGCATGCGCACCCAGCCCCAGCGATTCACCTAAGGAAACGCATTCCAGCCCTTTTATGCCGGGTCCCTGCCTCGCTCCCCCAGCCAGTCGGAGCTCATTCCAGGGGCCGCACTGCGCGCCTGACACCTCCTCGCCCTTCCTTCCAGGAGGTGTCTTCCCGGGAGGGGCCAGCTTCCCGGCACCCGGCGGATGGGCTTGTATAACCCCATGCGGAGCTGGTGCGAGGCGCACCTGGAAAACACCGCCACCCTCGCGCGGCTGCCTTCGCTTATCCGGCTCGCCTGGGTCGCTGCCCACAGTCAGACACAGGCCCAGGGAAACAGCAGTAACCAGGCACAGTGCAGGGAACATGCTTTGGCTTTGGTTTTCTTTCCAGACCAACAAACTGTCTTTAGCCAGGTAGATGATCTCTCCCCTCAGATTTCCTATATTCCAGTTATTAGGGGCATAAAGCGGGGGGGGGGCTGCAGATCTGTTTTGGGTCGAGTATCAGAGGGGTACCGTGTTAGTCTGTATCCACAAAAACAAGGTGGAGTCCAGTGGCACCTTAAAGACTAACCGATTTATTTGGGCATAAGCTTTGTGGGTAAAAAGAAACCCCACTTCTTCAGATGTCGTGGGTCGAGTTCTCCAGCGGAGTACACTAGTCAGAAATGAAGACGCGTTTTATGTTCTTCACAAATGTGAAGCATCTTTTCCACGCCGGATTAACTACAGCGATTGGAGACGCTCCCTAGCTGCAATTTAGCAAGGAAGTTTTCACGAAGTTTTGCCAACAATCCGAGAGTTACCTCCTACCTCCCCTCGCCCTTCATTACAAACGCGAGACCGGTGGGCTAAACTTCGAGCTCCCCACCCACCCCCGTTTACAAAAGGAAGCCACGAGGGAAATTATTTGTTCCGATGCGAATGGAGAGCATCTCCTGTTGGGGGGAGGGGGGATTTCCCTTTCCTTAGCGAATGAGGGAAGGCAAATATCTCAAAGTAGGTTGCTTGGTGCAATTTTTAAAGGGATTTTAACGCCGTTTTTATTACAATGATCTCCGCCTTCATCTACGTCCTTCTTTTCTTATTTCAAAGCTTTTCCAGCGAACCCCACTAAAGTGCACACCCTGCCTTGTACATGTGCGTTAGAATTAGATGCACTGGTACCAATTTACCTGAGATCGGATCTTTTCGAGTGTAAGTGGCTGTTGTTTTTAAAGATCGTTAATTTCATTATGATCTTCAGCAAACCAGAGGATCCCCTTAGAATCACATCCTCCTCACACTTGTGTCTGTCTTACCTTGAGCAAGTAGCGTATTCTCCGCACTCCGCCCCCCTTTCAAAATGTTTCCCCCAAATCTTCCCTATGAAGTAGTTTCACTTTTATCTTGCTGCTCACAGCGTTCGCTAAATTCAAACAGCAACAACCATCCCAGGTCGTCCAGGTTTGCCAAAAGCTGGACGACAACAATCGCTAGTTATTTGCACAAATATTTGACTTAGATCAGAGTGGCCCACTGTATATTCGGAGACTGTAAACATCTCTTCGTTTTGATCACAGTTATTTGGCTACATCAGCCGTTTGCATTTCTGCGCAAAAGAGAAAAAGCCAACGAGTAACAGACTTGGAGCCATTTGATTTGGGGTAGAGGGAAGGGTTAAAATAATAGCAGTTTATTTGCCTGAAACTACAAGAATCCTTTCTATTTTCCATGTCATGTGAAGTTAGTTCTTGCGCTCCTTCAAGCTCAAAACAAACTACCAAAATATAAACCAGGGACACAAAAGTTATAATGAAGGAATAACAACCCCCCAACAGTTTATACACTTAGTAGCTAATCTTTCCTAAGAAGTACTATTTAGCAATGCTTCCCAGCTGCTTTTGTATCTATGTCAACATTAAAGCACACATTCTACTTTAGGTATTGGTCATAATTTGATGGGCATATATAGCACCATATGTGCACACAAGACTTTATAGAGAGAATAAAGCCACAGACCCTAACACCAGGATCTTCCTCTCCAGGTTAGATATATAATATGACATGACAGCTTAAGATGGCTTGAGGCATGTCTTAGAGACAAGGGAATGCCAAGCTGCTTGAAAGATCTGTGAGGAGTCCCTTTTCCGCTTTCCTCCCCACAGTGCCATGGCAAATGTCCCGTGAGAGAGGCGACCAAGAAAAGTACTGTGTAAGGAGGTATTTATTGCAGAATTTCTTCTCTCAGGGAGGTAATTGTGGTCTAGAGGCCAGAGCATAGACTTGGAGTCAGAAAGACCTAGATTCTCACCCAGCCTCTGCCACTGGTGCATTAGATAATTTTTTTTTTTTTAATGGTGCATTAGATGGTTTTGAGCAAGTCATTTCACCTGTCTGAACCTCAGTTTCCCCATCTGTAAAACTGGGATAATAATCCAGTGATACCTCACAGGAAGTGCGAAGTGTCTCCAGTGCTTTGAACATTCAGTGCTAAATGTTATGAGACTGTCTATTCGTTTAGACCAGTGGATCTTAACGAAGGATTCGGGGCCCCTGGGGGGCCATGAACAGGTTTCTGGGGGTCCACCAAGCGGGGCCAGCATGAGACTCGCTGGGGCCCAGGGCAGAAAGCCGAAGCCCCACCGCCTGGGACTGAGCAACTTAGCTTTGTGGGGCCCCTGTGGCCTGTGGCCCCAGATAACTGTCCTGCTTGCTACCCCCCAAGGCCAGGCCTGGCTTTTATATGCAGAAAACTAGTTGTTGTGGCACAGGCGGGCCATGGAGTTTTTATAGCATGTTGGGGAGGGGGGCTCAGAAAGAAAAAGGTTGAGACCCCCTGTTTTAGACCATTTCATTCAGTGTAGCAAAAGCACAGGCATGAACCCACTAAATCTAGCTAGCACAGGTTCAGCTTCCGAACATGGAGTTACACTGATTCCCTCTGCCCTTGTTTGCCAGAATGTTGCTTTGAGGAGTGTGGTGACTGTGAATATAACCCAGCTCAGCTCCTTACCTCAGCAGGCAGGCTCCACATTAAAAACCACATTCCACTGGGAAAGTACTACAGCAACAAATATGAACTCCGGATTCCAATATTTAGATTATAAATCCTTTGGGGCAGGGAGTTTTTCTTCTTGCTATCAGCAAAGAGCCTAATGGGCACGAGATACAGCCTCATTTGCAATTTTAAAAAAATCAACCCGGAATGGATCATACATTCCTACAGTTAATTTGTTTATGTTACAATCAGGATGAAAGTCCTAACTAGAGACATCAGTACAAAGAAAGAATTCCATATGCTAAATCAACAGTATTTCCTAATTCAGATATCAGACCAGAAGTGAGCATAAAAATCACTATCATCCCCAGTTCAGGCCTTTGCTAACATAACTGCTCCACTTACATACTCCCATTCCCCCAGATAACTTACTTTTATAACAACAGGAACCTACATGGTCCCCAGATTAAACTATACTCATTCCTATAACAACATTTCTCATTAAACTTCCCCTTTTTAATTCCATGGCCTTCAAGGCTTATCTTGCCAATGCATAAAAAGCAGCCATTAAATGATGCAGTAGAGGTCTGATCCAGCACCCAGTGACTTTGGTGAACATTGACTGGATTCAAGTATCAGGGGGTAGCCGGGTTAGTCTGTATCCACAAAAACAACAAAGAGTCTGTTAGTCTTTAAGGTGCCACCGGATTCCTTGTTGTTTTTATTGACTAGATTGTTTAGGGGGAAAGTCCTGCATAAGCATGGAGATGGATTACAAGAGCTAAGGGACTTTTTCTCCTCCAACCTCTGACTCAATACACCTTCAGGGGATTTTTCAAGGGTACATTTTTAAAAAGATCCTGCCATGCACACATATTTTGTTTAAGAATATTAAAGTAAGAGTAGATACATCAGCTTACACACTGCCATTAAAAGATGGATAGGTCAAAAACTGGATATAATCATTTAAAAATCATCCTTTGCTCTTCATTTTGGGGGGTTTATAAAGATTATGAGGTACAAAGGCTGTCCTCAGTAGCAAGCAACTGGGTTACATGTAATTTTTTGAGTTGATTATTTCTCCTCTAGACTGTTGGACTAAAAATCCCATCCTCTCTCAACTGTACTGCTTCAAACTTCTTGTGATCTCATAACCCACTAGATTGCCAGTCATCCATGGAGTCCTCCAGCGAATAAAGGTTAGACAAAACCTGAAATGTATCACTTAAAAAAAAAAAGCAGGAATGACAATGTCTTTAAATACGTACACAGAAAACAAAGACATCTGAGGCTTTTTATGCATCACAAAGCAGAAAAGAAGAGCACAATCACATTGTTTTCCTTTGTGTATCACCTTTAATGGATTAGCACATGTGTTTGTTTAATTGTGATCCTCTGGAAAAATGCATAGTTCTCAGTGGCCCCATACAGCCTCCTTTGTGGCATGTTGCTCCATTATCGATCCACTGGTGAGCTGTAACACTGACAGGAAGAATCGGAGCTATGTGAAAAAATTTGCACTGCTGGCAAAAATTACATCAATCAAAACTCTTCACCTAATGCACTCTGTCATTTATAATCACACTAATCAGGCACCAGTGAAGAAGTGCTGTCAGCATCAAGCATCATACAATATCAGGTCCCAGCAGAAAGTCTTCCAACTCCTCCAAACATGCTTCTCGCTGCATTTTCTAAACAGTTGATACTGCAGGTGTATTTGAAAATAGAGCCAGGAATTCAATCAATCATATCACACTGTCATTCCAGGGCAAATACATTAAATATATATGGTAGTTTTAAGTGGCTCACTTTTCCCTGCAAAATTGTGTGCACAATTGCATGCTGACCTACTGTGAATGGATGCACAAATAAGGCACTCGAATACACATGTTAATTTAGGTTTCCAAATAATTATGCTGCTATCCTAATTGCATAAAAAATCAGACTATTTGTGCATACTAATGTAGGTGCATAAGTCTCCATGTAACTTTGGATGTATAAATGACTTTCCTTGTTTTGAAAAATTATCCCATATATTTATTCAGTAATTAAACTGGTGCAACATCATGCAGCAAGCTCAAATTCAAACCTTGATTCAGCAGACATTCTGCAGGTCTGTATATTTGTGTCTACCCTAGTATTTCCCCTCCTTAAGATTTCCCAACATTGCTCCTATCAGTGCTGCTATGCACTTGTGGCAGCAACTGTAGGAGCACTGCTAAAGATGGGCAGTTGCCGTTTTAACCAGGCGTGTTCTCTAACCCTGCTTCAGACTGGGCATCTTGTCTATGCTACATTTCCTACCATTGAGATAGAGGAAAATGTCTCAAGTTTACAAGGCTTAAGAAGCCCAGTACTGCCACAAAAGGTATCTGCTGTGTCTGTAGACCTTGTTGCCCCAGAGTCAGGGCCGGCTCTAGGCACCAGCAAACCAAGCACATGCTTGGGGCAGCACATTTTCAAGGGCAGCATTCTGGCCATTTTTTTTTTGTGCTTCCGGCGGCAAAAGCCTAGAGCCGGCCCTGGCAGCAGCAGCACGTCGTGCGCGGGGGGCGCCCTGTAGCCGCTGAGGTTCGTGCCGCGGGGGAGCAGCGCCCACACCTTGTGGCTGGGCCGGGCAGGCTTCGAGTGGGGGACACTCAGGCTGGGGGACACCCCACGGGGCACACGGAGCCGCCTGCAGGTGCTGCAGGGCAGCCGCCCCCAGCGCTGCAGCCGGGGCTGGACAAAGCGGCCCAAGCCGCCCAGGGACTGTGGCAGGGCAGCCAGAAGCAGCAGCTGCAGCGGGGCCATAGAGGGCGGGGTGCTGTCGGGCGGGGCCTGCGTCCCGCTCTTCGGGGCTCCGCTGCCTCTGGGGCTACCCTGCCCCAGCTCCTCAGACCTCTGCCGGGGCGGTCCCCCGGCTCTGCCCTCCCGGCTCCCGGCCGGTCCTGGAGGCGGGAGCCCTGGATGGAGGGACCCTGGGCTGAGGCACAGCCCGGGAGCCCTGCTGCTTACCCCGACCCTGCCAGCGCCGGACCGGCTGGAGGTGAGGGGGGAGTGGGCAGTCATCATTGGTGGGGGGGAGCCCAGGGCTGGGGCAGCAGGGGGTGCGGGTGGGAGGAGGGAAGAGAGAACCCAGGGCTGGGGTGGGGGCAGCCAAAAAATTTTTTGCTTGTGGCGGCCAAAAACCTAGAGCCGGCCCTGCCCAGAGTATCCTATGCCAAACAATGTGAGAAGCTAGGGTTACCATATTTCAACACTGAAAAAAGGACACTCCACGGGGCCCTGGCCCTGCCCCAACTCCGCCCCTTCCCTGCCCCCGGCCCCGCCCCAACTCTGCCCCTTCCCCACCCCCATTCCAACCCCTTCCCCAAAGTCCCCGCCCCAACTCCGCCCCCTCCCCTGAGCACCCTGTATTCCCCCTCCTCCCTCCCGCCCCCGGGGCTCCGGCTGCTGCTGCGCTGGGGAAGTTGCTTCGGCCCCTGCCGCGGTGAAGAGCGGCGGGAGCCGGGAAAGTTGGAGCCCGGGGAGGAGGCGGCTGCGCACTCGGATGCCGCCCGCCGCCTCTGTGCCCCCGCAGATCGGGGGAATTGTTAGTTTTGCTGCAGCCACTCGCACTCGGGGTCCCCTTACCATGCCTCCCTATTTTCCCGGACATGTTCGGCTTTTTGGAAATTCCTCCCGGATGGGGAATTGAGGACCAAAAAGCCGGACATGTCCAGGAAAATCCGGACGTATGGTAACCCTATGAGAAGCTGCTCATAGCAGTAATTACAGGAAAGAGCAAGATGCCGCTGTTCTGTGATGGAAGTCCGGAGCCATGCTATGATTGCAACAGAGGGAGAGAACATAGGAAAGAATTAAGAAATATATGTAGGATGAAGGGGCACTTCTTCCTATTCAATGTGGCAAGAAAGTCCTTTGTCAGAGAACTGCGGATCAAGTACCCACCTTGGAGCGAGAAGGAGCTGAAGAACACATGAAGGCAGTGAACCTGATTTTTCACTTCATTACCCCAGTGAGTCACGCCACTGTAAAACTGAGGCACTGCAGTGAAAAATCAGGGCAGATGTTTAGAAGAGAGGCCCTTGAGTCCACTGAGTCTTATTCCTTTGGGCTTACCTACACTGACTTTAGACATCAACATAGCTACAATAATGCAGCTGCAGAGGTGCAAACCCCTGAGGTAGACATGGTTTCACACCAGATCAAGTTGCACCAATGCAAGTTATGGTTTACACCAGTGAACCAGACCTACACTAAGGGCATGCACTGGTGCAGCTACAGGACTGTAGCTAAACCCTGATGTGATTTAGGCCAGGCCTACATTCGGAGGGCTTTGCTCGTATAGCTATAACAAGTATCCTACACCAGCAGAAGCAATCCTACTGTGGATACAACTAATACCGGCAAAACTGTGCTTTTGATAGCATTGCTTATTTTAGCCCCCTAGAGCAAATTAAGCTATGCTAACAAAAGCACAATTTGGTAATATAATTGTCTACACCAGGGGCTTTTCCAGCACAGCTATGTTGGTCACAAGTCATGACCCTGACTGACCTAATTGTGCAAGCAAAAGTTTGTAGTTTAGCCCTGGCCAGAGACAGGTCTTGCCCTGCCCTGCTTAATAATGGTAGCATTTAAATAGCCACTGTGAAACTTTGAAGTGAATGGAGGGGAGGGATGAGTTCACACTTGCATTGCTACCGCTATTGTTTGTCTGGAGACAGCTTTCTGCAAGGCTGGGTTAACAGGGTAACAATCTATTGACTTGTCTAGATAACACTATCTGCACAGAGGAGAGGGCTAGGAATTTCATTTTTAAGGCCAAATTTCTGGCCCTGGCCTCCAAAATTCCACACCCAAATCTGTGCACAAAGTTGGTTGTGCCTGTAAAATTGGTCACACACACATTGTGCACCCACAGTTACCTGCACCTGCAAATGCAGATCCTGTATGAACAAAACTGAAGGGTGCCTCATTTCACAGACACAATCAGTACTTTGCAAACAAGGAGGCCGGTTTGGGGAGTGGCTGAAAATTTGGCACTTGACATTTCAGCTTGGATTCTGCAAGGAAAAAACTTGGATTCTTCTTCTTCTTCTTTTTTAAAACCACACACACAATTGCTGATATCCCTGCCAATGGGTGTGGTAGCAGCACCCTTACAAATTAAAGATGACATTTGACTATTGTATGAGCTAAATTGGAATCTGATGTGAGGGAAACTGGCTCTATCTATGGTACTTATCTGGCTCCCATTACCATTGCATCTGAGCATCTCACAATCATGCATTTATCCTCACGCAACATTCCTGTGATGTAGGGAAGTGCTGTTATCATATTATTACCCTATTCAGATGGGGAATTGAGGCACACAGACACTTAGGCCTAGTCTGCACTACAAAGTTTTAGCAGCATAGCTTTGTTGGTTACGAGTGTGAAAAAAAATCACACCCCTAACCAACATAGGTAGGATGGCAAAAGCTCTAGTATACATGCAAATATACTAGTTAAAAAAAAGTATTTTTACCAGTATAGCTTAGTCCATTAAGGAAACTGGTTTAAACTAAACTGACAAATGAAGTCTTTTGCCAGAATAAGCTGCATCTCCACTGGGGGAGTTTGTCAGTATAGCTCTACCAATATATCTATATCAGCAACCCTTTAAAAGTATACAAAGACTAAGTGTCTTGCCCAAGGTCACACAGGAAGTCTGTGCTAGAGCATAGAATAGAACCCGCATCTCCTAAGTCCCAGGCCCTGCCCACTGGACAATCACGCCTCCCTCTACATCAGTGGCATGTCTGAAAAAAGTCTTCAGAGATACAGAGTTCTTGGAATATTTAACTGTGGTGGTCAAGTCCGTGGAAAACATCGGCATCACACCCTTCCTGCATTCACTCTTCAAGTTGGCCGGGGTTCTGCCAAACTCCAGTCTGTCAGCAGAAGCACAGAGAATGAGATCTTGTGCCTAGTGAAGGGCTACAGTGGATTTACCCAAAACTGCATATGCAGAGATCGCTGCATGGCTCTGTGAGTGTATGTTCCAGGACCTGCTGTGTGCCAATGCACAGGGGATATGAGTTGTCACAACCCCCAGCCTCAGTGCTTTTAGCTCTCGACGTCCCTGATTCAATCCCATGTGAGATGCAAAGAGGGCATCCTGGGCTTTCTGTGTGCAAAGGTGTTCTGCACTCCTGGGGTATTCTCTCTCTTCCTCCAAGAGCACATGGGGGAGCTAGTTGCTGCGAGCAGACCTCAGAGGCAAATCTCTCTTCTGCTCTGCTCTTCTCTTCCCAACCCAGCTGCTGTCTGGGAGTGGTGGGGTTGTACCTCAGATACAAGTGGCTTATGCAGTAGGTGCGGGAGGGGCACAGTGACAAACTGACACAGACATAGGTGGCTGGCTGCTATTATCACACCCTTCCCTACCAGGCAGGCACATTCCGGAGCATTCTGCCAAAGCATTTAGCCAGGGATGCGAGACAGAACAATGTCTTGGCCTCTGTTGGAGACTCAGGGCAACATTCTCCTCTTGGCCACCTCTTCTCTTGTACACCTCTACCCCGATATAACGCTGTCCTCGGGAGCCAAAAAATCTTACCGCGTTATAGGTGAAACCGCGTTATATCGAACTTGCTTTGATCCGCTGGAGCACACAGCCCTGCCACCCCGGAGCGCTGCTTTACCGCGTTATATCCGAATTCGTGTTATATCGGGGTAGAGGTGTATATCCAGCTGCAATGGAGGAGAGCAGTAACCTACCTGCTTCCACCATGCTGTACAGCCGTGAAAGGGTTAATGTGGTTGGCACTTGAAAAGGCCATGCTTGAAAGTTAGCACTTGATTAAGAGGAAGAGTGAACTATACAGGGGCTCCTCTGATATCAAATAAATAGCCACTATCTGGGCAGGACAAAGCTAAAGGAAAAGGGGAGGCTCAGAATCTGAATTGCATGCAGCGTTGTTGTAGCCGTGTGGGTCCCAGATATTAGAGAGACAAGGTGGGTGAGGTAATAGGTCTCCAGGTTATTGTGTGTAAGCACGAAAGCTTGTTTCTCTCACCAACAGAAGTTGGTCCAATAAAAGATACTGTATTACCTCACCCACCTTCTCAATCTCAATTGCAGTAATTCAAAATATAGATAAGGTGTTTAGGGACACAGGCAATGCTGGAGAGCAAAGGATCGATGCTCTGCTGAGCCTCTGACAGTGGATTATGAGGTATTTCAGGGGAAGGAGACCCTGTCCCCCACATGTACTAGGAAAATTCTGCAGTATTATACCATACAAGCAACAGAGAGTCCTGTGGCACCTTTAAGACTAACAGATGTATTGGAGCATAAGCTTTCGTGGGTGAATGCCCACAAAGCTTATGCTCCAATACATCTGTTAGTCTTAAAGGTGCCACAGGACTCTCTGTTGCTTTTTACAGATCCAGACTAACACGGCTACCCCTCTGATACTTGATACCATACAAGGACATTTCTTCCTGTCTCCAGGTGGTGATCAGTTAAGTGTGAAGACTGGTGCTCCTTGTAATTGTTAGACTACCTCATGCCATTGCAAATGCTGTTCTTATTCATCTAAGTACAAATTATCTTTTGAACTTTTTACGAATTCTTTTGAATATATCAGTGAGTTCCACAAGTTCACATTGCTATAGGAACTTGAGATATCTTGAGAGCTACATTTCATATCTACTTTCTTAAGTAATAGCTGGGAAATGACTGGTATGAATAAGAGAAAATGTTCTCAGGAGTACCCAGATATTTATTGAGGGATCATTATATGTCAAAAGAAACATGGCCTAATCGCTAGAGCAGGGGACTAGGAGTCAGAACACCTGAGTCTGTGCCTGGCTCTGCTACCGATTCTATCTGTGACCTTGGACAAATCATTTAAAGGGACACAATCAATTTAAAATTAGTCAGTTTAAAAAATGAGTTAAAATATTTTCAGGAACTACACCTGCCCGAGTCCCTTTGCTAATTTTTGTGGTTTTACAGTCACTTAAAAAAATTATCCTGTGTTGCAATATGAAAGACCAACCAAATAACACTGTCAATTGACTACCCACAAAGTGCCATCAAATGCACAAATTAATCTGAAAAAATATTAGCAAAAATAATCTGTTTTATGTTTCCCTTATGGTCCTATTGGGTGTTACTTGTACCAGTGTTGATACAATTTTTTTCAGGCATAAGTGTGATTGTTAAGTTGACCAATGTCCTTTCAACTTTGTGCCCCAATTAATCCATGTGTGAAATGCCTCCTAGTGCTTTGTGATCTTTTAGTGAAAGGCGCTAGATAGCATAAAGTTATAGCAATAGGAATCAATTATAGTACATACACCTAATGTTCTATCTGAAGATATATGTGGTATACACAGTTATGGACATGCTATCCAGGTGTTAAATTCATTTATGACAAGGCTCTGCAATTTATCATCTACTTTTGAACACCTCACGTGTCTTCCACCTAATAACCCATCTTGCTGGGGCTTATTCTAACATTCCAAAGTTCAGAACAGCTTCAAACAGCTGCCTTTTTTTAAAACGAACCAGCTGGAGAAATGTTTCCTCCTTCCAAACTCTCTATCCACCTCTCATGCATGGAATTTTACCCTCAAAATTACTCCAGCCAGAGGCCCAGGGCAAGTAACATTTACTCCTGTACAAGTGACAGCTTTCCTATACCTACAATTGTCAGGACTTTAACCCCCACCTTGAATCTCACATCATGGCAGAGCTAGAAATTGAAGCTTTATACTACAGGGAAGAGGAGATTCCAGCTTCCCAATGGGACACAGCACTTTCTTCTAGTCCTGCACGGTACCAAAATAACATTATTTAAAGTTGTGACATTTTTATTTATAGAAAACCTATTTTCAGACATTTTTAGAGGTTTTATGCTTCCCTCTGAGCCCTCTACAGTAGGTCACATGTTAATGAAGGTACCTGGCTTTACAGGTGTTGTGTAGCATTCTCATTTGGCTGATCTGCATAACTTACTCCTGGCTTCACCACTCAAGAATAACATCCCAAACTAAAGCTGCTCCAAAATGTTATCCCACCCCATTATATACATATATTTATCTGATATAAAATCTTGTAGCAGTATATATATAATATGGACTCCAAACTGCATAGTGGAATATCAGCAGTTCAGAAGTTATTTAAAACTTTGGAAGTGATATAAACTAAACCAGAAAAAGCCATTCTTGTTCTGGAATCAATGCCCACACAGGAGGTTATACTGGGTACCGGTATAGTAATGCTGGTATATTTCTCCTTGTAGACAAGCTCTTATTCCCTGGAACTTCTTAGTAAGAAAATACGAGATAGCAGCTAGCTAGCTGTTTTAGTCTCCTGGAAGTTTTGATTCCATAAGATGAAACACGTCAAAGCTGGACAGATAAAATCAAAAGGTGCAGCGAACTGTCTCCAGCTCTCCAAACTCTAGGCAAATATCCCTTCAAAGCCTATGAGCCTGTCAGTGTACGCTTGTGGTAGGTTTCGCCTTCATTTTGAGCCCAAAAGCATGAGGTGGGCTTTCAGTATTTACCAAACAGGGAGCAGGAAGGAGGCTCTGACTAAGGGCTTGTCTACACAGGGAACTTATATCTCCCCAATATATGTTTCACTCTATATGCATCCGAAGAAGTGGGTTGTAGCCCACGAAAGCTTATGCTCTAATACATTTGTTAGTCTCTAAGGTGCTACAAGTACTCCTGTTCTTTTTGCGGATACAGACTAACACGGCTGTTACTCTGAAACTTGACCAGAACAGCTATTGCAGAATAAACTATAACCATTCCAGAATTGCTATTGTGCTTTAAATTCACACCCTGCATTATTCTGGAGTAACTTCCCCATTTAAACAACCCCTTACAAAGGAGATGTTAAATCATAAAAAGCCCTTCAGCTTCAACTTCTCGGGTTGAGATAAACCCTAAGCTCCTCAATAATATTTATCTTGTTGTGCTACCAAGTGCGACAGCTAAAACTGCCTTGTGTTCACTAGGATTTTACCTCCTGTTCATTACCATATGTTAGTTAACATGAGGTAAGAACACACCTTTTACTCCAATGAAGACACACCCAGTAGCAGCTTTTTAACCAGTTCACCAACACCTCTGTAAAATAGCCTGAGTCTTGGGCCCTAGCTCTCAGCACCCCTTCTCTGCAGTACCAATTGGGTGAAATAGTCAGTGCTATCTATTGCAATGGCTGGAATACTGGAGCATGCCCAATTTCCTTCCACTTGATATTACCAGAGTCTTGATCTGACAGCCTATGGGAAGAAAGGTTTCAGAGTAGCAGCCGTGTTAGTCTGTATCCGCAAAAAGAACAGGAGTACTTGTGGCACCTTAGAGACTAACAAATTTATTAGAGCATAAGCTTTCGTGGGCTACAGCCCACTTCTTGCATCCGAAGAAGTGGGCTGTAGCCCACGAAAGCTTATGCTCTAATAAATTTGTTAGTCTCTAAGGTGCCACAAGTACTCCTGTTCTTTTTATGGGAAGAAATGCAACCACTTTTGTTTTACCTGGCTTCATGTTGATTAGGGTCAATAGTCAGGTGAGGATTTGGGTTTTTGGTTTTTAATTGTTTGTATGTGATAGGTAGTAAAGAAGGGGAATGGTCTATTTTACATATATTTCATTGTTTGCAGAATTTTGTAACCTCACGTTGATACTGTCACAGTGAGTAGAATATGCATTAATTTAAAAAAAAAGTTTCTAGCCTTTGAGGTTGTGAAAATTTCCTTCCCAGTGCAAGCAAAACTAGAGGTGCCACCTTGCTGAGTCTGGTGCTAATGTCTCATTCTGTCTTGGCTCCAACAGAAGTGTCAACTATCCCTCTCCATCTCTTTGGGGGTCTTTTAAATGCAAACACTGAGTACTTTGCAAAAAAAACCACCCTCAAAACAGCCATTTTGTGTCATTGAAATGTATTGTGAAATATTTAAAGTTGTTAAATGGGTAATAATGAACAATAGGGAGGGCATTTCCTGGCTGTTTAACTGAAACCTCCTGACCCCAAGGTCAATATTGGTCAGTGCAAAACTCTAAAAACAAAGAGGGGGGAAAACCAGAGTAAAATCGTTACCTTTTTAGGTGTTGCTCAAGGCAAGGTGCTTTGTTGTGTAACCAGTCTCTTCTCAGCAAGTAAAGACCACAGCTTGTGTCCAATGGGAATTGCCTCACACTGCTCTGGGCACAACAGGCTCAAGAGAGTAACTGCTAAGAAAGTTGGACTTTATGCTTCCCGTTCCATCAAATTTATATTCTATGAAACAATGAACACCTTTACCTTGCTAACTGCCTTTTGGCGGTAGACGGTGCAGCATGACTGGTAGCCTTCATCGGCGATCTGGGTGCTGGTAGCTGTGGGGCTGGCAGCCGTAGGGCTGCATTGCACCAGCCCCTTACCTTTTGCCTTTTGGCAGTAGATGGTATATTACGACTGGTAACCGTCCTCGTCGTACAGCAGTGGCTATCAATCATTGGCACCTGGGCAGACATGCTCTGTCCTATTGAACTGTCTTGACGATGATGGGTATCAGTCGTAGTATACTATTTTCTGCCAAGCGCCCAGTATTTTCTGCTAAGCACCCAGAAGAGGCCGAGGGCGATCTGGGTGCTGGCAGACATGGGGCTGGCAGACGTGGGGCTACATTGCTACACAGCAGCAACCCCTTGCCTTTTGGCAGTAGATAGTATATTATGACTGGTATCCTTTACCTTTCTGTTAGCATTGCTATCCATTTAATAATGAGTCATTGCAAACATGCAGAATTGTGACATCAACATTTTTAAGTGCTATCTCTGTTCAAATTTTAACTTACTGATTAAAAAACAATGTCCTTTTTGTTCTACATGGACACTAAGGATCCCTTGGGACTTTTTCAAAGGGTAGGCATTAGCACCTCACTATCTTTGGCTTTCTCCTCTTCCTGCTGTATAATGCTGGTGGGTGCTTCCCCCCACCCCAGAGGTGGCTGCATTTCTGTGCTTTGAAGCACATCAGAACTCTTCAGGTTTAACAAGACTATTTGAATGCAAATGACTGTTATTCCTAAGGGGTAAATATGCCCTGTACTATGTTGTGTATCCCTAGATAGAGAGGCACCAAGGTGCAAACTATCCAGAGTTGCATCCGAAGAAGTGGGTTGTAGCCCACGAAAGCTTATGCTCTAATAAATTTGTTAGTCTCTAAGGTGCCACAAGTACTCCTGTTATTTTTGCGGATACAGACTAACACGGCTGCTACTCTGAAACCTATTCAGAGTTAGAATATTGCTTGTGATACATTAACTTTTTCAGTACGGCCTTAGGCCAAAACTAAAACTGCTGGATCCCATCTGACTTAAGCCGAAGTAGTAAAAATATCCTGCCCTTTGCCCCATGTAGCCTATTTAGGTTACCACCACTGAATTTGGCAAACAAGCAACTCTCCAAGGTATATAAGGCCTTGGCTACACTTGCGAGTTACAGCGCTGTAAAGGCTCCCCAAGCACTGTAACTCACTCCCCGTCCACACTGGCAAGGCATGTGCAGCGCTGTATCTCCGTGGTTGCAGCGCTGCATGTACTCCACCTCTCCGAGAGGAATAGCGAGTATTGCGCTGCCGCTGCAGCGCTGCGGCACCAGTATGGCCACCCAATGCGCAGTGAATGGCCTCCAGAATTATTCGGCAGTATCCCACAATGCCTGTTCTAGCCACTCTGGTCATCAGTTCAAACTCTACTGCCCTGGTCTCAGGTAACCAACCATGTGACCGACCCTTTACGTTCCCCGGGAATTTTAAAAATCCCCTTCCTGTTTGCTCAGCCCGGCGTGGTGTGGAGTGCTATCAGCGAATCTTTCCAGGTGACCATGCCTCCATGCGCCAAGCGAGCCCCAGCATGGAGCAATGGCGAGTTGCTGGACCTCATCAGTGTTTGGGGGGAGGAAGCTGTACAGTCCCAGCTGCGCTCCAGCCGTAGGAATTACGATACCTTCGGGAAGGTATCAAAGGACATGATGGAAAGGGGCCATGATCGGGACGCCCTGCAGTGCAGGATTAAAGTGAAGGAGCTGCGGAGTGCCTACCGCAAAGCCCGCGACGCAAACGGCCGCTCAGGTGCTCCCCCCGCGACCTGCCGATTCTACAAAGAGCTGGATGTGATACTTGGGGTTAACCCCACCTCCACTCCGAGCACCACCATGGACACTTCAGAGCCGGTGGGGGGGGGGGGGAGGAGGAAGAGGAGGAGGAGGAGGAAAACGGGAGTGATGGTGGTGGGCCGGATGGAGACACCTCGGAATCCCTGGAGCCATGCAGCCAGGAGCTCTTCTCAAGCCAGGAGGAAGGTAGCCAGTCGCAGCGGCCGGTACTTGGTGGAGGACAAACAGAAGAGCAGGTTCCCGGTAAGCGGGTTTTTTTTTCGGGAAGGAATTTTTTTGGTGCGGGCTCTTTGGGAGAGGAGGGTTAGGTATGTATGCCTAGATGCGGAATAGTGCATTGATGTGGTTTATCACATAGCGGTAATCGGCCTCGGTAATCTCCTCGAATGTCTCATCCAGAACGTGTGCAATGCGCTTGCGCAGGTTTATCGGGAGAGCCACCGTGGTCCTTGTCCCAGCCAGGCTAACGTGTCCGCGCCACTGTGCTGCGAGGGGCGGGGGGACCATTGCTGCACACAGGCAAGCTGCATATGGGCCAGGGCGGAAGCCGCATTGCAGTAGAAGACCCTCCCTTGCTTCCCAGGTCACCCTCAACAGCGAGATATCGTCCAGGACGAACTCCTGTGGAAAATGTTGGGACAGTGTTCAGTATAGGTGCCCCCTGAAGCTGTTGGCTCTCCCCAAGGCACAGAAATCCAGAGGACAGTGCAGCCCTGAAACAATCAGTCCCCCTTACTCACCATTTTGAGGCTCCCGTGGGATATGTGTGCTCTGTTTTGGACGGGAAAATTATGCTGTGTGTTTTCTACTCCTTAAGTGCGGGGGGAAATCATTACGCTGTCTGGTATAAACAATACTGCCTCTGTTAAATGTTGCATTTTGCCTATACAGTTGCATCAACCTTGAGACCTCAGCCGTCCCTCTTATCGCCTGCTCAAAGACTGCAAAGACTCAGGAAGAGACCGCGAAAAAGCAAAGAAGACATGCTGCAAGAAGTGATGCGGCAATCTATTAAAAAGAATGAGAAAGCACAGGACTGGAGGGAGAGAGAAAGCAGGATCCGCCAGGAAAACGCAGCGCACTGGCGGCAAAGCACCGCGCACCGGCAGCAAAGCACTGATAGGCTCATAAGCATCCTGGAGCGCCAAGCAGATGCTATCCAGGAGCTGGTAGCCGTGCAGAAAGAGGAGCAGTACCGCAAACACAAACGCCACCCCCCCTACAGCCCTTGTCCCAAAACTCTTTCCGTTGTGCCCCACTGTCACCTCCAACCCACTTTCCCCAACTTCCGTGTTCTTCACGCCACCCGCTGCCTCCAACACCAGTATCTTCACCACCCAGCCCTGAAAACCACGACCCTTACCCTCTGCACTCAACCCCCATCACCATGCAGTATAGCTATCCTGAAGTGCAGCACTCACTGCACAGCACACCAGACAGGACAGACGCGAATCTGTGATTGTACCATTCCCCACTCCACCCCCTTGTTTCTTTTCAATAAATAAATTTTTTTTCTTTTCAATAAATGGATTCTTTGGCTTTGAAAACATTCTTTATTATTGCATAAAGTAAAAGACTCCTTAGCCCAGGAAATAAACAGGCACTGCAAGTCTGCTTGTCTGCTAAGCAGACACTGATTCCTAAAGATTGGAACTACTGCACTTCACTCCCATGCAGGGCACCAGATATCACTGCTGGTTTTCAGCCTCAAATTGCTCCCTCAAGGCATCCCTAATCCTTGCAGCCCCGCGCTGGGCCCCTGTAATAGCCCTGCTCTCTGGCTGTGCAAATTCAGCCTCCAGGTGTTGAACCTCGGAGGTCCATGCCTGAGTGAAGCTTTCACCCTTCCCTTCACAAATATTATGGAGGGCACAGCACACGGATATAACCGCGGGGATGCTGTTTTCGGCCAAGTCCAGCTTCCCATACAGAGATCGCCAGCGGCCCTTTAAACGGCCAAAGGCACACTCCACAGTCATTCGGCACCGGCTCAGCCTGTAGTTGAACCGTTCCTTGCTGCTGTCAAGGCTCCCTGTGTAGGGTTTCATGAGCCACGGCATTAACGGGTAAGCGGGATCTCCAAGGATCACAATGGGCATTTCAACTTCCCCTATCGTGATCTTCCACTCTGGGAAAAAAGTCCCGGCCTGCATCTTCCTGAACAGCCAAGTGTTCCGAAAGATGAGTGCTTCGTGCACCTTTTCGGGCCAGCCTGTGTTAATGTCAATGAAATGCCCACGGTGATCCACAAGCGCCTGGAGAACCATAGAGAAATACCCCTTTCGATTAACGTACTCAGATCCTAGGTGGGGTGGTGCCAGAATAGGAATGTGCGTTCCATCTATCGCCCCTCCACAGTTAGGGAACCCCATTTGTGCAAAGCCATCCACTATTACCTGCACGTTACCCAGAGTCACGGTTCTTCTGAGTAGGATGCGATTAATGGCCTTGCAAACTTGCATCAACACGATTCCAATGGTCGACTTTCCCACTCCAAACTGGTTTGCGACCGACCGGTAGCTGTCTGGAGTTGCCAGCTTCCAGATTGCAATAGCCACCCGCTTCTCCACTGGCAGAGCAGCTCTCAATCTCGTGTCCTTGCGCCGCAGGGTGGGGGCAAACTCCTCACACAGTCCCATGAAAGTGGCTTTTCTCATCCGAAAGTTCTGCAGCCACTGCTCGTCATCCCAGACTTCCATGACAATGTGATCCCACCACTCGGTGCTTGTTTCCGAAGCCCAAAAGCGGCGTTCCACGGTGCTGAGCATGTCCGTGAATGCCACAAGCAATTTCGTGTCATACGCGTTACGCGGCTCGATAGCATCGTCGGACTCCTCACCCTCACTCTCACTGTCACTTTGGATCTTAAGGAATAGTTCGACAGCCAAACGTGACGTGCTGGCGAGACTCGTCAGCATACGCCTCAGCAGTTCGGACTCCATTTCCCGCAGACAGATCGCGCTGCACAGAAACCGTTGAAAGATGGCGGCAAAGGCGGACGGAAACAAAGGGATTTCTGGGATGCGAAGCAATGCATCACGGGGCATTGGGACAGGACCCAGAATCCCCCGCACCCACGTCCCCTTCCCACAACCCACGGCGCCAGAATGGGAAAAGGTGCTCTGTGGGATAGCTGCCCATAATGCACCGCTCCCAATAGCGCAGCAATTGCCGCAAATGTGGCCACGACAGTGCACTGGGCAGCTGTCAGTGTGGACAGACTGCAGCGCTTTCCCTACTCAGCTGCACGAAGTCAGGTTTAACTCACAGCGCTGTACATCTGCAAGTGTAGCCAAGGCCTAAGAATGCAATGGAACCAGCCTCCATGAGCCAGCCATAACGAAACACGTGAGCAAGTTTCATTGAAGATTGGAAGCCCACCCCCACCCTCTTTTCACTGCTGGATATTGCCTGTTGTTGACTGTCAGGCAGGGTGTTGGCCCATCCACCCCCCCTCCCCCCCGGATACATGAGTTACTGAGTATTACCACAGCAAATATCTTGTCAGATTTGTGAGATCAGAGATCTGAACTGATGACTAGTATGTTAGGAACTTCCCCCTCCCCTACAAATTCCATATATATTTCGTCTGAACTTTTAATGCTGCTATAGCATGTCTTCTTCCAGCTGCAGGTTTGATGGAGGGGGGTCGGGATGGGGTGTGGAAAGCAGCATACTAGAATATGCATACCTGTGTATATGGAGTCATTGTGGATACTGCTGCTGTTTTGGTTACAGGAAGAGTGTGGGTAGGTGCCAACATGGAGGAAGGCACCAGAGAGTGAAAGAGAAGTGTCAGGTTCAGAACTTTCAATGGGATTTGTGCTCCAAAGCCACTTAGGCACTTTTGAAAATCTCACCCTTAAACATGGTTTTTTAAATAAGTCCTTTGTCCAAAGAACTAAAAATGTTTATTTCACCAAAGTTCAATACACCTGCAAGTAGGTAAGTATTATTGCATCCATTTTACAGACTGGTAGACCAAAACTCAGACAGCTGGGAGATGCCATGTCAGGGGACTCACTTGGACTCTCCACCATGGTTAAAACAGGGCGATGTAGTATTAGATAGGACCTACTCAAGTTTTAACCATGCTCCCAAACTAGGCTAACATCTTGGACAAAATATGAGTCAAAGACAGCAAAGTTCCATCTACACTACAAGACAAGCATGTTGCAGCCAGGTCCTTGAACAGCGGTGTAGGGCAGCAGAGACTTCTCCTTAGAAAATGTTTGTCATTAATTTGTAGGTGGTGAGAATACTGCAAGATTGAGCAATTCAGGCAAATAACACCATTTTTACACCATGCCTCCCACCCAGTCACTCTTTGAGAAGTGTAGAGCACCTTGAGATGTGCTTCATACATAGTGGGATTTAAGATCCCTGCAATACCAGTTTTTTAAAAAATGTGCTCAAATAAGAGACACACACACAACATAAATCAGTTAGGAATAAAGGCTCTTACCAGACAGTTCTGCAATCAAATTCTTTAAAAAAAATTCTATCCTGTCTGTACAAAAAGATGAGGGGAAATTTATCTAATCCCTTCTAATCCCTTACAATGCAGAACTGTGATCACACATGTTATTGTGTGATTATGTGTCTTTGAGTGCTCGTTTAGTTACTTATTAAAAGATACCAACCGACTTCTGGTGTATGAAAAGAAAAGATTGCTTGATACTTTTTTTGCATTTTCGAAAGAGAAACAGAGCTTCCATTTATACTATGTAACGCAGTCCATCCAGTCTCATCTCACAGTCACAACTCTTTAGTCATATTGGGAGAATTAGAAGTTCTTTCACATGGAAGGTCCTATGGTTTCACATTTGCTCAGGTTGGGATTGCTTGCATGAAAATGAGCGTGGTACAGACAGATAATGATAACTATTGTGATGGGAAGCTGTGAAATATTTGTGAAATAAACAATTCAGTAAGAGGGGTCGCTATAGGACCAGCAAAGGCCTATCAGTCTGGATACCTGGGACCTAATTCCCAACCATGTGACTTTGGGCAAATCTTTTCCTCCCCTTTTTGCCTCATCTTTAAAATGAGGATAGGAATGGAAAGCATTTTAGGATCTATGCCTGTAAAACTCTACATATATACAAGAAATTCTTACATCGTTTAGTGGTGCCTTTAATGAATGTTTCATTACACAGACCATTTAAATTGTCTGTGATATTCCCATGTGAAGGAGATAACAGGGGTAGAGTGACTCCTTAACTGATCATGGGTGTTTCAATAGAGCTGGGTTTGTTAATCCTTTTAATTTGTGTCTCTTTTTAAATAAACTCATCTTGGGAAAGGTTGAAAAGGAGTGAGTTTAATGCAGATATTGAGCGGAATTTGGTAACAGTGGAGCAGATTGGTTAGTGAGGAAGTTACAGAACATCCTTTAAAGACAATGGGTGAAATCCTAACTCATTGATGGCAAAATGCGGGGCCAGGATTTCACCTGAAAGACAGGTTGAAAATATTTTGTAGTATAGTGTATAGTATAGCTCAGGGGTGAGCAAACTATGGCCCATGGGACCATCCTACCTGGCCCCAGACGCTCGCCCCCGGCCCCTCCCCTGCTGTCCCTCCTCTCCTGCAGCCTCAGCTCACTCGCTCCGCTGCCGGTGCAATGCTCTGGGCGGTGGGGCTGTGAGCTCCTGGGGTAGCGTAGCTGCAGAGTCCGGCCTGACCCGGTCTCTGTGCTGCGTGGTGGCGGCGTCGGCAGTGTGGACACCAGCCACCGGTGCTCCAGGCAGCGCGGTAAAGGGACAGGGAGCAGAGGGGGTTGGATAGAGGGCAGGGGAGTTCGGGGTGGTGGTCGGGGGTGTGGATAGGGGTTGGGGCGAAAATAGGGGGTTGAATGGGGGCAGAGGGCCTGGGGGGCAGTCAGGAAGGGAGGGGAGTTGGATGGGGTGTCAGGGAGCAGTCAGGGGCAGGGGTTCCGGGGGCAGTCAGGGGACAGGGCGAAGGGGTGGTTGGATGGGGCAGGGGTCCCAGGCGGGCCACCAGTGCTCCAGGCAGTGCGGTAAGGGGACAGGGAGCAGAGGGGGTTGGATAGAGAGCAGGGGAGTTCGGGGTGGTGGTTGGGGGCGGGGGTGTGGATAGGGTCGGGGTGAGAATAGGGAGTTGAATGGGGGCAGGGGTCCGGGGGGCAGTCAGGAAGGGGGGGGTTGGATGGGGCGGCAGGGAGCAGTCGGGGCAGGGGTTCCGGGGGCAGTCAGGGGACAGGGAGAAGGGGTGGTTGGATGGGGCAGGGGTCCCAGGCGGGCCGTCAGGAATGAGAGGAGGGTTTGGATGGGGTGGCGGGGGTCTGGGGGCGGTCAGGGGACAGGGAGCGGGGGTGTGTGGATGGGGCAGGGGTCCCAGGGGGGCCGTCAGGGAACGGGCGGGGTTGGATGGGGCAAGAGTCCAGGGGGGGGCAGATAGAAGGTGGGGGCTGGGCCACAACCCCCTCCCCTAACCGGCCCTACATACAATTTCCGAAACCCAGTGTGGCCCTCAGGCCAAAAAGTTTGCCCACCCCTGGTATAGATGCTTGATATAGGGAGTTCTACTAGCTCACCTAGAGAGTTCCTTTCACCTATTATTCCAAACCGGAGCACAGCAATCAGTACAAATGTTTACAGCACAAAATATATATTAAGAATGTGAACATGATACAAATTCAGCTGGAAATGTCTGGCCATGAGCACAAAGCCATTGTAGATTACAGCACAATGGCTACTGAAGTAAATAGATGCCAGCTCCTAAAATATAAATAACCATAGAAATGATACAAACTGAACTAGACAAACTAATACTCTCAAATCTTGAATACAGAGCTGGTTGAGCAGAGCAAGTCCATTTTACAGGCAAACACTGAATCTTCATCTCAGAATAAAACCACCTACAGCACCCCATTAAAGTTAACATGGCATAATTTTAGATCAGAAACAGATAAAATCAACAATCAATAGCTAAAAATGTTAGTATCATAGATTTACCTAAAGGAGCGATGGAGCCTGAAACCATCTACCACCATTGCAAGGTGGACTGCAGTATTTAACTAGATGGCTTTCTGGAACCTAAATGTGTATGTTAAAACTATTTCAGCATGTTCTGGAGGAAAGAGAACAAGAACAGCTTATAAGGATGCGGTGATTTTCAAGGTAACATTTGAATCAGAGAATGACATGGTGCAAAGGAAACAAGATGGCTCTTATGGTTTGTTTCTTGGCAGTCTTGCAATGCAAGCTAAATGTCAACGCTTTTGCTGTTAACATGACTGGCTGTGGAGAAGTCCCATAGGCTTTAGGACTACAGCCAGTGAAACCCTAGGCTCCATTTGGAGGGATAAGCCAGATGGTTGGGGGGTTCTCGTGTGACCAAAGAACTATTCGTATAGGTTAAAAAAAAATCAGCAAGAGTATAAAAGGGACAGCTTGAGTAGAGCACTGGAGAATGAAAGCATGTTCATCCACAGAGCAGTTACATCAAAGGCAGGGGCAGTGCCAGATTACCAGTTCCTCCCCCCCACCCTTGTCCTCTAAGGGCAAGATGACAGACCACTGCACAGTCAATCCTCAGCCTCTGCTGTGATTGCCAACAGGGGTAGCAATTGGAATAGGACTAAGGGTATCAGCCAGCCAGCAGATGCTAGTGACTCAGCCACTTTGGACGTGGACTGGATTTGAACCATTGTTCTAGATGTAAAAGGCTCGTTACTACATTACCCAGCCAGAGTCTCTTCCCCTGCTGATGCTGTTTAAGTTACTGCCACAGAATAATTTTCCCAGGAAGCTCTGATTTCCAGGAGGATTGTAGCACCAGGATGGCATGTGTCACAATTTTGGTCTTTTTCTTTATAGTTCTGACAAATCTACAACAATGCTGTCAATGACAACATGGCCTCCTTTGGGATAATACACTGTTGTAATACACTGACTTTCAAGGATCCTCCCATGCTGCTATATACCAGAAGCCTGACTGTCAAGGGCTCTGACCTGCTGCTCCATGACACCCTCAATAAGAACACTTAAGCAAAGTCTACCTTATAGTACTACTATTGGTTATATTGTATTTTGTCATGGGGAAAAGGCATAAGAGGAAGAAAGGAAAGACCAATACTTACTAATCTCTTCCTCCCTGCAATTGTATGAAATCACACACCTCATCCTAACAGCTTTTGCATGGTTTGAGCTTCCAAGCAAGTCAAATCATTGTGCCATCTTATCAAAAATTGTTTTATGTTTGTGATACACTAATGCTGTATAATGAAAATAAATTCATTAGAGTACCTTCCATCCTGGTCCACACTTAATGGTACATTGACATGTTAAAATTTAAAAGCCCAACCCTTATGTGTGTTACAATCTCATTATTAAAACTGAAATAATTTTATAAATCTAATTTGTTTTTCACTATTCATTTTTTTACATTTTGCTCTGTTTTAACAATGCAATTAGACTTGCCAGTTTCACTGCTGCATAATTTTTCTTTTCAATTTTCACCTTTGGGTGCTCATGTAACAGCTAAATACTCTCCAATGTTTGGGCTGCCAATGCTGCAAAACACTTATATTTAAAATAGAAAAACATTTTCAGCGTGTTTTTCAATTTGCAAATATTAATTTTATGAAAGATTTCTAAGAGGTTTTTTAAAATCCCACATCTAGATTTTGGATCGAAACTACTTGACATGACCTTAAACCAAACCTAAAGTAGTAAAAATTGAAAGTCGAGCTGGTTGAAACATTTTCAACAGTACAGTTTTCCAACAGAAAATGCAATTTTGTCAAAATCTAAATGTTTTATGGGACTTTGTTTCAATTCACAACAAAATTTTCAATGGGGAAAAGTCTAAACATTTTAACTTTATCATTTTGATTAATCTTGTTTAGACTTTTATAAAATGTTATCACATATTTAATATTTTAAAAATATAATACACAGTTCAAAATGATTTAATAATCCCGAATCAAATTTTTGGTGGGGGATTTTCATTGTACAGATTTCCTATGGAGCCAAGATTCGGAGGGCAGGGGGTGTATAGATGATTGAGAGTATCTTAACCTGCACATATATTTTTAAAATGTGGAAGTTAATTGCCGATCATTTTTATACTGCTCCAAAGAAAATTAATATTGAGTCCCTGCCTATAAGAGTTTACAATATAGGTAAAGACAAGACAACACAAAAAGGTAACAGAGAGGAGAAGGGGTAGTAGAGAGAAGTTGAGTCAGTAAAATTAAACTGTAAACTCTACAATGCAGGGATTGTATCTTCCTCTATGTTTGTACAGGGCCTAGCTAGCACAATAGAGTTCTGCTGATATTTCAGGACTTCTAGGCAATACCATAATACATAAATATTAATTACACCATCACATGGGAGGTGAGTGCATTCTTCTTGGTGGTGACACAAAGCAAAAGCTTTCCTGATAATATTTTTAGCTATAGTCTATACTTAGGCAAGCCTGAAGAGGTGAGTGTGAGAGAACTTAAATGACAAGCAAGAGGCATTGTGGACATTGTCAGGAAGGGAGTACCAGGGCTAGGGGGTCATCTCTGAAGTGGACACAGGAGGGAGAACACTAAGGGGAACAGCTGAGCGAGTAGCTTGAGCTATGCCAAGATGTGGTGGGACATGAAAAGAGACAGGGAGATAATGCAGTAAATGCATATTAATCTGCTGTCAGAGCCTTGAGAGTATGCAGAATTCATTCTGTTGTGCACATTTATATTCATTCACAAATATATACCTTAATGCAATGCAATGCTCTGTTCCAGCATTATGGAGGGTTTCCTCCGTTGTCATATGCTTTCTTTTTTCACTGCATGTTAATAATTACAGGCTTTCGTCTACAAAACTGCACCAGAACTGTGCTTCTCTGGGCTGTACTTTTGGTGCCACCAAATGGATAAGGTTATCAACTGCAGCTCATGTTCTCTGCAACATTTTTGCTGAAAGCTGTGTAAAAATCATGTGACCTACTGAATATATCTACACCCAAGAGAGGCTGAGACACATTATTTAATTTCAGCAAGAGTTTGAAATACATTAATATTATAGCACCCAGAACTCCTAACCAGCCCTATTGTGGTAGCAGGTGTTACACACACACAAGCTCTTACGGTCCTTGCCCCAAAGAGCTTGCAAACTAAGAACAGGTTGCACTTATCATGAACCAAGATGTGAGGGGTGGTTGGAACAGAGGTGATTAGGCCTAGTGGTCGAAGCTGGAGACGGCGCTCAGGGAACAAGCCGAAGGTCAGAGCTTGGAGTCAGGGACCAGGAGTCAGAGCCGGAATAAGGAAACAAGCAGGGCTGGAGTGGAGTGGGCAGAACAGGAGCAAGGCTGGGAACAAGGCAGGAGCGAGGGAGGCAGAGAAAAGATCACAGCTGTGGGCATGTACATTGAGTAGCCAGAGATCAGTTGTTGCTGTTGGGGTTAAAAGCAGGTTTGCTGACTTCATCAGTGAAACAGGTGGCCCTGCTATGCTCATAGGCTGCCTGAAGACTGAGCAGGCACAGCTGCAAGTCCACATTCCTGACAGGACCCAAGAATACAGCTTCACACACACTTCAGAGGATAGTTCACAAGTAAACCTGTGTGTAAGCCTAAATCCTCCCCCTTTGGTCAAAGCACAGCTCACTTTGGGGATCATTAAGCCCAAATATAATAGTAAGGCATGTCTGGATGTCTCACTTGCCTTTTGGTGGATTTCCGTAACACTGCAGAAGCGAGAGGCAGGTGTTCGCTAAGCTCTCAGGTACGTACGTGAATAGTAAGTGCTTCATACTGAAACTATTTCCCCGAATCTTTCCCCAAAACAGATGGAAGGCTAAAACTGGCTGATCTTAGATCATCTCATTTTAACTAGAGAGAAAATCCTCCCCCCTAATTTGTCTCTGCAATGTTATTCCCTTCAGTTTGTCCTCTGCTGCTTTGGCCATTTGAGTTATAAATGATTAAAATTATTAGGGCTTCCATCACTTTCCCCCAGGGAATTATTTTACAGCATTTCAGTGTTAGGAGTTTTTCCTTGGCTCAATTTCAACCCTTTACTCCTATTTCAGCTTAACAGTCTCTCATCTCACCGAGCTGCCTTTTAAATAGTCTCTCCACTAGACATTTGTTTCACATAGAGGTAACAGGTCAAATTCATCCTTGGTGTAACTCCACTGATGTCAGTAGATCTAAACCAGGAATGGATTTGCCCAAGATGAGAATATCCTACCTGCTAAATCTCCTCTGAATATTAGATGGGTTCAGTTCTTTCCATTCCCATATGCAAATCAGGTAGATCAACAATCAGATCAAAAACACCTTCCTATGCTCAGTCCCATCACCCCACTCCATACATTTTTGTCCAATCAGTGCTTCCAATGAAACGAATGTATGTCATGCATGAACTTTAAAGTTTGAACAAGCCAGTAACAAGAGAACCTAAGGAAGCTAGCCATTTGACAAACAGCACTGGTGGAACTGGGTCACAGAAAGCAATTAACAGGTAAGGAATTCCTCTTCCTGTGGAGCAGTGGCCGCCTGTACAGACCAGATGGGGCTAAGTAGGGTTATGCCCAAAGGAGAGGAGAAGTAAATGGTTCAACAGGTCTATCTAGCCCAGCAGTGCAGACTGCTGGTCCTAATTTAAAGGCAAGCAGAACTGTGTTTCACGCCATTAAACAGGAGAACTAGTTCAAATATTAAGAAAGGGGAGAAAGATGGTGTTCTCTTGTAGGAACATAGGAAATGCCACATTGGATCAGACCCAAGGTCCATCTAATCCAGTATCATGGCTCTGGCAACAGCCAGCACCAGATGGTTCAGAGGAAGGTATAAAAATGTCTCAGATAGATGTGGGACAACCTATTTTCGTCCTCCACCCCATTAGATTTCATCCTCAGTTCTAATAGTTACAGATTTGCTAATAAGGGGAACTAACATTTAAGGCTACATCTTATATACTCAATGAAAACCATGAAAAAATAGAGACTATTCTATGTATAAAAGCTGGACTAGGCAATGCAGTATGTTGCTGGCTCAGGTTTTCATCTCTGGAAAGTTTCAGAAGTTATTTGCTTCAATTAAGTCCCCCTTTTGGGGATTACCCTCATCCTACAGTGATGGACATATTAGAAATGCATGTAATAAAAATAATTTGTCCATATAAATGCCACATTACACAGCCCATGACTGGTGGTTTCTGCTCATGAGAGGTTGCACAGCTGAAGAGCAGGCGAGATGGAAACTAGGACTCAAGTCCTGGCAGAGCTGTATGGGGTTCGCTCGAACCACACAAGCATGCATTGTGCCTGGCTTGTCAGTGCTATTAATCAGCCCCATTCAGAAGCACTGAAACTCCCAACATTCCCATCCCCCTTTGCCAATCAAAAACTTGATCTAATTATTACAAACACTTTTGTGTAATTTCATCACTTTTGTCAGTCTGAATAATGCACGTTAACCTTAACCTGAGTGAAATACGTTTAAACAATGAAACACACTTTAAAAAACTCTCAGGTTGTTAACTTGACACCACACTAGGAGGGGGAACCATTTAGACTGTAGAGTTCAGCATGCTTTATATAACACATGAATATGTCCAGGTTGAGACCAAATATTGAAGATTAATTTTTTTAAATCTGTTTGACCAGTTTGCTTAGTCTGAATACTTGAGCAAGAAGCTGTTGTGCATTTCTTTAGCTTGGTAGGAGAGTTGGAAGAAGGCTACCCCCGTCCTACTCGATCCAGCATTTTGGAAGCTCACATGGTGCAAAGAATTTATCACTAGATATAAAGTGCAAAATGGCTATTAAAGGATATCTAATTGGTTGTGGGGTTTTTTTTTTTTTAATTAAAACTAGCTCTGTGGGGATTCCTGCCATTCTTGACAGTCATTAGGGAAGTTTAAGCTGCTAAACTAGCAGCCATTCTATTTTAAGCTTAATCTAAAGCAGGTGCTTGTTCCCATACCCAATTAGGCCAGTCTTTAATGTTTAATTTATGGAAAAGCAACCCTTGTGCTGTCTGTAGTGGATGTAATTTATTACAACTGCCTTTTTCAATGCAATAATATAATGACTACACTTTGCATAAATATATTGCTCTTTCAAAGATTACAATGATGTCTTACAACATCCTTGCAAGGTAGGTAAATTTTATGTACATTTTCCAAATGCGGAAACTAGGTACAGACAGGTTAAGTGATTTGGCCAAGGTCACAAAGGGAGTCAGAAACCTGTCCCTATCAGCAATGGGGAGAGGAGGAGACTTACAAGCAAATTCCCTGACAAACTCCACTTAAAGAGGCAGCTTCTCTCTTTGGTGAACCACTCAGGAGCAACAAACTGAGAATCACAACCTGATGAACCAGGCTCCCAATCCATCCAGGACTCCCACTCCTTTCCCAACCCATGCCAGGTCCAGGACCTGGGCTGGAAGGTGAAGAGAAAGTTAGGTCAGATGAGACAGACTCCCCAGCTAGTCCAACAAATGCAGATTGGCTTGGCAACAGCGCAGACCAAGCTTGATTCTAAAACCAGCATATCCCATTCTGTGGGCCTAGCCAGCCTCCCCTGAGTGGGGAGCAGGCTGAGGATCTCTGTGGAAAAGCAGCACTAGGGAGAAAAAATGAGCAGTGGACCATGGAGAAAGTGGCTGATAGTGGATGTACCTGGTGGATTCTGACTGATCCACTTGTCTTGGAGGAAAAACAAAATGTAGTAAGTGGAGGGAAAAGCTTTATTCGCCTGGAAGGCTTCTCTGAAAATTTAGGCTATCTGCAAGAATTGATGCTGATGTAGAAGAGTATGAGGTGACTGATCGTTGTATAGTTATAAGGAGCCAAAGTGAAGTGGGACTGTCAGGTGAAATTTCAAAAAAGGATAAATTTCAGTTTCTCAAAGTATTTTCACTCATTATTGTTGTGAAATAAATTATTCTCTGAATAGAAACTGGAACTGTGCTAAATTTGTAGATTGCATTCAGTGTTACTGAACCCTGAAAGGGGGATTTTAATCCCACCTCAGGTGAAAAACTCCACATAATTGTAGCTATGGAGTTGCTTCCAATGCCTCCATAATATTGCTTAAATAGATGGATACTTGGAGTAAAGCCCCAGCTCCAATGAAGTCAATGGCAAAACTCCCATCAATAGAGCCCTGTGCGGATACACAAAGGTGTATCTGCATCTGACCCACTATCAGCAAAAATGATCTGTGGCTATCCATGGATTTGCAGGGCTCTACACTGGGGGCCGGGCTGAGGCTCCAAGGCATCTCTTCCTCCCCCTCCCCCCAGTCTGGTCAGGGAGAGTCGTGTGGGGAGCCTATGCGGAGTTGTGGACCCTCCACATGCCCTCAGCAGGGTGAGGAGCCGGGGGAGTGGGTGTGTGTGTGTGTGGGGGGGGGGGGGACAACAAGGCCAGGGCTGCTCTTTGCACCCTCCCCACCGCACCGCACCGCGAGCAGGTGGAGGGTCCACCGCGGCTCCCCACAGCTCCCCGGGGGCTCCATGCTGGCCTGGGCTGGAGGAGACCCGTGGAGCTGCCCAGGGGCTACTCGGGTCCCCCACCCAGGGCAGGTGGAGGGTCCGCTGTGGCTCCCCACAGCTGCCCACCTGGCTGTTACCGTGGCTGGGCTGCGGCTCCAAGCCGCCCCTCCCCCGGCTGGAGCCAGGTCGAGGAGAGCTGCGCTGGCAGCTGTGCGGAGCCGTGGCGGACCCTCCACCTGCCCTGAGCGGGGGGCTCAAGCAGCCCCCGGCCCATGTCCCTGCTCCCCCCAGGGCAGGTGGAGGGACCCGGGCTCCCCACTGCTGCCAGCGCAGCTCTCTCCGACCCAGCTCCGGGCCGGTGGGAGGCGGCTCGGAACCGCAGCCCAGAGCTGCAGCCCGGCCACCGTAAGAGCCGTGGCGGACCCTCCACCTGCCCTGGGCGTAGCTCCAAGCAGCTCCCTGCCCAGTGTCCCTGCTTCCCAGGCTCCCCGCCCAGGGCAGGTGGAGGATCTGTGCCGCGGTTCCTCACAGCTGTCCGCTTGGCTCTTACCGTCAGAGCCCTGCGCGGATACAAAATTTGTATCCGCATCCATGCTGCTATTAGCTGAAATGGTCCACGGATCTCCACATCTGCAGCTATATAGCAGATACCCACGGATTTGCAGGGTTCTACCCCTCAATTCCCATGCTAAATATTTATAGTTATATCAACACACGGTTTGGCAAAGAAATTATCAAAATAAAATAAGCATTATCCCCTAGGACTACTACATATCGTAAAAAGGTGTGCTTGAACACACTGATATTCACTTATTGTCAAAGCAGGATTAGATTGCAGATTAAAGGACTGTCAATTTCTGAATTGTATCACACTGAACTCAACATTTGTGCTTACATAATAAATGAAAAGAATGAAGAGAAAAAAAATACAGAATGGGAAGAACAAAGCTAATTGCTAGACATATATATACACATAAAATATGGATAAGTACTTCCTTGAAACTCAACTAAGCCTCAAACTGACTTGATTGGAATATTAATTGTATGTATCCTATGTGTTAACATATTTGGACAACTGAAATGCTTATCATGTAGGTTTCATGACAAACTCCCATGGAAATAATGCTTAATTATGTCTCAAAATAATTACAAAATAATCAGTTGCATTCTACACACATGAATCAGAAAGACCAGGTAGACAAGTATAAACAAATCATCTAAACTTCCAATTAATTACTGCTGATCATAAAGGAAGACACTTTTCAAAATAAATTACAAGGCTAATTAATTGTTGTCACACAGAAAAGTAACAATGTAACATCATTGTGCAGTAGCTTTAAAAGCTTACTGCTTACTGTAATTTTAGCTTGGTTAGTTTGAACAAAGGCTATAACATTTAAAAAAAATAAATAATAAAAGTAGCTTCCAGCTTTTATTTTGATCACTTTAAGTAGGTATTATTGGATAATAGCACTGACTATTGTTAGACCACTGAATAATTGGAAGTGGAAAGTTAACATTTAAAAAGTATCAGAGGGGTAGCCGTGTTAGTCTGGATTTGTAAAAGCAGCAAAGAGTCCTGTGGCACCTTATAGACTAACAGATGTGTAGGAGCATGAGCTTTCGTGGGTGAATACCCACTTCTTCGGATGCATCCGAAGAAGTGGGTATTCACCCAAGAAAGCTCATGCTCCTACACGTCTGTTAGTCTATAAGGTGCCACAGGACTCTTTGCAACATTTAAAAAGGATCACTAAATTTCAAATAAGGTTAAAAAAGGGCCCAGAGGAAAGCATGAGACAATGAAAGATGACTAACATCTAAAAGTTGCTCTATTCAAGCACTGACATATGTTATGTAGGCTACCAGGAACCTTTATGGTCATATGACAAAAGCCACCACTTATTTCAGTCAAAGTTACAGGGACAGACTTGATCAAAATAAGAGCAAGTCACTGTGCCTTGCTGTACGTGCACATAGCATCACTCAGTTCGACATAGGCAGTCCAATTCAGGTCCAAGTCAGAATTGCCTAACATGTTCAGTTCCTGTTAGAAGCTTTAGGATAGGAATCAAGAAACATGGATTACAGACGTTTTGGAAGCAGCACATTTCACTAATCTGCAAAAAAGTGCAAAGAAAAATTACCACTGCATTTGAAGGTACAAAGGGCCGAAATTTAAAATGGTCTTTATTAATGCACCCCCAAAGTTTGTAGATGCATCTCTTTATCCACATAAAAGAATGCACACATCTGGGTGAGCATTTGCACATGTAATTACACTATTTTGCTGGGCAAACATTTGCACTCAGAGATATTGTGAGCCCTTCTTTTGGGATGTCTCTGAAATTTAGTCCACAGCTTTTTATATAAATGAGGTCAGATTCATCATGTAATTATTAAAGAAGAAGAATCAAAACACTCTTCCATACTCTTGCAAAGTGATTCTAAGAAGAAACTGAAAGATTCATGGAAAGGTATAGACTGGACTTCCAGAGTCTAGCCTGTGTAGAGTAAAAAGAAAAAAAGGGTGAAATTAGTAGCCATAGTGTGGTAAAAGGCTTGCAGTTTCTAAAAAGTAGGAAATAACATGAAGTAAAATAGATTTCAGAAGCAAATATTTCCATATCTTGCACTGTACAGTATCTGTAAACTTCCTCCTTAAATCAAAACTGCTACTTGGCACAGAAATCATTAAAAATGTAAAAGGGACACTCAGTTTTCCATAAATCTGGACTTTTTATATTAAAAACAAAGCAGACAGGCTAAAGGCAGTTTTCTTTGCACAGACGCAAATCATATTTTTTTTAAAAACTGAGTTTGATCTTGATTTCTCCAAGGAGTCCTCTGTAAAATTTTTCTCTCTTCCACCCAAACCCTTGAGTCAGAATCACCAATCTTTTAATGTGTGTTTAAACACACTGATATTCATTTTAATGTGCTAGGCTCATAAAACAGCTTTAACCAGATGAACGAAATGCTTCTCCAAATTCTCAAAACATCCAAAGTTACGGTAATAAGTGTGTTCATATTTTTCAGTTGAGCTAAAAAGATTTGCATCCATCAGTTTGTTTTAATTAAAGGCAAATTGCTGCTTAATGGTGTACAAAAACCAGCCTCTGCTACTTCAGTTGAGAGGAAGAAAGCTCAAGTTTCAGCATAGTGTGATGCCATTATTCTACACAGTTCTCCAACAAAAAGATGGAAGCCCAGACTTGGTATTTCTAATGTAAGAGGAAAAAAAGCTAGAACACTTTTTGGGGGAACAAAACGATTTTGGGGCCTTCTTTAAAAATAATTTAGCAGTAAATAGCAAAACATTTCCCCCACTGCCATTCTCCTTTGAAATGGAACAGGAGACTATTGTAAAAGTTTTTACTTTATTTCTGAGATCACACTGAGCTTTCTAAATGACTCCATCCTGACATGCATTAATTCAAAGCGATCTCCAGCACCTTTAAGAGAGACATGTACTGGTTTTGACTAGAGTCAAATTAGTTAATGTAAGAAAGGAAATATTGTGGGGGGTTTTATTGTTAGCAAGCAGTGTCAGAAAGTTAGAAAAATTCAATTCAGTCTTTAACACAAAGAGAAGTTCAATTACAACTGCAGCTAAAATTGTGTAGGTAATCATTAAAAGCATAGAAGGATATATTTACTAGTAAGCAGATTCTGCAATCCTAACTGGAACTGCAACCAAGAGTAAAATACTATTCAGTGTAACTAAGGATGGCAGAATCTGACCCTAAAGAATTATACTTTTTGTAAATAATCTTTTAAAATAAGTCACATTACCAGACATGGATTTTAGCCATCTATTTCTTATTTAACAGTAGCTGCAAACAACCTAAGTACACTGGTTATTCAAAAGTTTATAAACAACTTGCAAACTGAATAATACCAGATAACATCAGATTACAATGAACACCCTGTATCAGAGTTACACAGAAAAAGCCTCAGGGAAGAAAAGCAGCAATGACTGTTACAATCATGCACACAATTGTTTCAGAAATAGTATGCCGTGTGAGTAATCCAATTGGAAGACTCTTCCTTCGAGCGTTTTGCTGAGCTGTGTGACGTAAAAATAGACTTGTATGCCTCTGATTTCTCCTGACTGTCGGCAATGGATCTCTTGGTGGTGCCAGATGAAGCTTTACTGATTTTTCCTGATGCAGAAGAGCTTCCATTAGCTTCTAGAAAAGAAACAAAAATACTATTTCTCTAATTTTGCAAATCTAAAAAACCCCATAGCTATTAAAAAAATCATTTTTGCACCTCTGGAAGATAAGTTTATTGATGGCTTGGTTCAGAAATCTGACAGCTACAAATATCTTTCATGAATGTATGAGGTAGTTTCTAGTTTATGTAATTTGTACCTCTTTCTGCACACACAAAATTGGCAGCTAAATCTACATACAGGAATGCACGTCTCCTTCCACTGTGTGTGCATGTACACCCTCCCTTACCCTTCTGCACTGCTTAACACAGTATTGACATCATCTACTGCTGTATGCAAAAAACAGAGCTCTGAACTCTGGTCTTAGCAAGTAAGTGTAGGAGGATATTTTTCTTCAGCTATTGTTTTAAGATTAGTTATCAAATGACAAAAGCTACACTCGTGACATGTTTATCACTTGGGAATCTATCTACTCCTTTTATCACTGATGAAGTCATTGAAAAGCAACAACACGTGTCTTTTAATCATTTTTCATTCAAGCCAGAAAAATACCCATCCCTTTGTTTCTGATGCCATTTCCTTTTGTGTGTTGGATTTACTGCTAATATGGAAGTTCCTCTCTGCAAACACTGGCAGAAACGCTCAGTCTTTTCCAAGGACGGAGGTACAGCAAGATTTTTAAAAAGCAGAAGCTTTAGACCACAAGCAAAAAATGTGTACACAAAAGTCTGGCAGAAACTGCATATAATTACTGCAATTATGTGTAAATTTGGCAGTTGCATGTGTATTGCTAGTTTGGAGCATATCTGCATGTACATTTACCTGATTTGTGCATGCAATCATAGGAATTGCACATACAATCCTAAGTAATCATGGACCTTAGCCTTCTCATTTTGGAAAAAGCCCTCTTAATTGACTGGAGAGGATTAACAAAAGGTGGATTTGGAGTACCCATCCCTTCCCTAAAAAATAACTCCATGAAGAGGTTTATCCTCACCTTGGGGAACAAGAACTCAAAGATACCCACCAAGAATGACTACTGCACCAAGATATATGAAAGAATCAAAATGGGTCCCATAAATCCATGGAAATTTTAGGGCCCAGCATTCAGCAAATTAATTTCCAGCCAGCTCCTAACCTACCTAGGTTTCTTTTTCCCTTACTGGATTTTTTTTTTTTCAGTTCATTAATGCAACCTATTTATGCAGAGACATAAATTAATGACCTGTCATTTCAAAAGGGTCAAGCAATTATTCCTTTGCTCTGATAAATTATTTCAAGCATGATTAGAGTTAGTATGTTATTAGAGGTCTACTAGCAATAATAATAATTTAGGATAAAATATAAATTTAAGAATCATCACTTATAAACTGAAGAACTCAGTAGCTCTTTGGGGAGAGGCAGGGGTCCAGACACTTATAATGAAAATACTCTGCGTACTACACAGAAGCACAATTGCTCATCATTGACCTATCTCTGGATTCATCAAACATTCGATGACTTTCTCTTCAGAAAATGTTGTTTTCTCTTACTGTAACTTACATGATTTTGAATCTCATTTCTAAACTCTGACTGACCTTTACAATATGCTCATTTTTATAGCTCTGGATAAAAAAAAATCAATATGAGACATTAAATTTTGTCATATATATTACCTAAAGTCGTACTGCTACTCTCTGGACTAATGGGTAGCCAAGTGTAATCTTAACTGCATGACTGCTGCTGAATACATTAGGAATGTCCTGAAGTTACTCTTCAGTGTTCTCACTGACATGTAGCAGAACAGCAATCAAGTTATTAAAAGATCCAAAGCTGGTAAGTCTCGTTTGAAATGAATGTCAAAAGAGACTTGTTCTTCTTCAGATTTAATGGGAAATGACAACAAACTTTCTGCAAATGTTATAAACTCCCCTCACCACTACCAACCTTGCATACTTAGATGGGCAAGAATATTTATTTTTACCAAGTTAAATCCTATAAAAACTGGAATTGGTAATGAAAACCATAAGGTGACCCTGTCTTATTTTACACTAAATCCTCTTCTATGATGCATTGAACAAATCTCTCATGGGGTCATTTATTTTGGGAAGTTTACTTTTAGCATAGCTGACATTTTTATGGTTTGAGAGGAAATACTAAACAATCTTCTTCAACTCCTAAATAATGGTATTAACACCACAAAGTGGAACTGATTAAGATACAATCGGTAAAACAGACATGTAGAAAGAAAATACGAATGATATTAAGGACCCAATTGTCAGACCCAGGCTTCTGGGTGCGCATGCAAACGTCGGAATGCACTCTGCACACATCCCTTGGAAAGTTTTAACACCCTCCATGTGTGCACAAATGTTAGACTTTTACCTCTTACTGGGCTTTATAAGGACAAATTCTCTAACACTCTGCACATGCTTCCCTTAGAATTTTCAAGCATGTTTGCAACATGTGGTTGCATGGGTATGTATGAGCCATTTTGAGCACACACAGAGGGAGGCAGGGTAAAAGCCTGGTTGAAAATTTGGCCCCAAATAGCTAACAAAGAATCTCTCTAAATATCTGAGCACAGGAAAACAGTTTATGAAAATTTTCCCAGTTAAACTGAAACATACACACCAACCTGTACTCTTTGTGAAGACAATCTGTTTCCTTTCTCCAGAATTAGTGTTCATGTCATCTTTTGCACTCTTTACTTCTGATGGTCCTGGTGAATCTACAGAATTAAAAAAAGCTAAAGCATAAGCTTGTTAAATTACTCAGAAGGTAAATGTCAATTATAGCTGTGACAACGTTACCTTCAGGGGTGTCTTGTTGAGAGACCGATTCTGCTGCCTTACATTTCTTTGATTTCTGAAACAATATAAGCAGAAAACGGAGGTTACATTTAGAATCTCCATATGCGATATCTAACCAAGTGTGCGTTTGATAGAAATATAAGTACCTTTGCTATGCTTATGTGTTTTATACAATGAACTTGTTTCTTTCCATACAATTACTTTATACTTTTCTTACTATTTTAGTATAGAAAATAATAGTTGATTAGCTTGGCGGCATCTCAAAGAAAACCACATAGGCTGAAACTAAGCTGCCTAAAAGCAGGTTTTTTTACTTATTTGGTTTCATTTTTTTAAAAAATACAAAGCCTAATTATTTTATTAGTAAAATGACCAGCTATTCAGTAATCTTATTGACTAGCACTGAAACCATTTGGCAAGATACTACAGCTGGGCACAATTGTAATGAATAATGGCATTTTTGAACAAAAGAAATTTCAGCATAAACAAATAATATAATTCAATCTTTATTTTTCTCAGTTAACCTCCTCATTGGGTTTAGCTGCTTTATATTTCCTACAGTTTTATCAAGGCATTCCTTCTTATGTGGATACTCACTTGAAAAACAAAGCTTAGTATAACAGTTAAAATTAATTTCTCAGAAGGTTGAAAAAAAATCAGTTCAATAGCATCTCTTGGCAAGATTTTCAAAGCCCACTCTTGTATGTGCTCAAATAAAAGAATCTGTCTGTGTATTAGAATATGTAAAAATATATTTAAAAAACGGTATGAAAATAGTGGAGAAAAACAATGACAATATTTGATGTTTAAAGAGATTTGCTGACAAAGTGAAGAAATTTACAAACATTGCAAAAAAAAGACTATCCCAATGAAGGTAAACATTTAAAATATGTTGCTGAATCTATGAGCTCACATACTGTCACAAGTATGATTTAATCTTAGGGGGAAAAGTGACATAGCAAATGCTGCTCTTAGTCTTGTCCAGCAGGTGGTGCTAAAAGGCCACTATTATAAAGCCAGAAATAAATTACTATGATTTTGTTTGCAGGTATGTGGATGAAAATAGCACTTTCTCTTCACTATGCCTCCATCTTTATGTTACGGACATGTAAGACACTGAAATTTACAAGAACGCTATCTGAGTGCTTCAGAAAGCAGGATTTTTGTATATTTCAATAACCTGTCTGCTTCAAACACAGAACAGGCAGAGAGAAGGGATGATGTATTGGAAACATGTCCTCGTTCATGGAAAAGCTCTGCACGCTAAATCTGACAATGGATCACCTGACAGCAGTTGGGGCTTTCACATTTTAGTTCTTCATCCAATAAGCAGACAGAATGTATGTATTAGAGCTAACAGATTACAACAAAATTGCATTTTCAGGGTAGGTTTTAGCATTGAGTATTCCTTTAGCAGCCCAACTAACAAGCCTGTCACACGTGCCTGCTCTCCAGTGAATCAGGAGTCCAAAGTTGTTACTGACACCAGATAACCAAGTAGAGGTGTTGAACAGAAGATGCAGCCCTAATGATATTTACTGATACTATTGAAAGAACATGGATTTGTTGGGTTTTTTTTGGCTTGAACAATGCAGAATATCTACAAAAAACTTGGCATAAAACAGGGTTCTCCCTTCCACATCTCCATTTCAAGAACTAAAATTATCAGGAAACTTCTAATTTCTGAAGCTAGACGAGGAAGCACTGCTCTTGAAATGTAGACCTAAATAAGAGTTTTGTTCATTCAAATTTGCATATTCTGATGGTTGCTACCCAGCAATTCCAAAGACCAAGGAGGCTCCCCATTGAACCAAGGAGAAGCTGCAATACAGCACACATTAAATACTTCTTGTATAAAATGCTACTTTAATTCAGTTTGACAAGGATAAGAACAAGATGCACTCTACCCACAGGAGAAAAGAACAGCAACCAAAGACCAAAATTAGATTGTAACAGAAGTTATTACTCAGACTGAGTGGAAATAAGTTAAATGTAAAAACTAGTGCCAGTAAACTAAGTGTTGTTCTTTCGTATGGCTTGAGTAGGTAGCAACAACTACAAATTAGTAAAATATGGGTTACTAAAAATGATAAGTTTATTATTTCTTATTAAAACCTATTTATAAAGAGACTACCATGAGCTTAAGAAATTAATATAAAACATATTGTAGAATGAAACTTGTATAGATCTTATAGGCAACCACCTGTTTTAAACAACTGTTCTAAAGGATTCTCAAATGTATCAAGTACAATTCTGTTCCTGTATTATTAGAAAACCATCTCTAAAAGGTCACTTAAAATACGCTTCACCATAATATAAAAACAAATGCAACTGAGGATAAGTGACACACAGAATAACTGATTAACACCTTCCAAATACACATGGCTGGCCTCCAGCACAACAACATTGAAGAAGCAATCCTATTACCCTGGCTGGAGAATTAAATTTGCATTCTGACATATTTTAGTTAGCTTTTGAACAGGAAAGAAGACTCGAAACAGCTGAAAAAAGCAAAACTACCCGGGGACTATTTCAAAATAAGTAGCTGCAACAATTTAGACTCATGAGGCCAACTATGATTCTTGACGATTTCATGAAACACGGTGAGGGGGAGTCAGCTGGAAGCTGGGTTGTGTTCTTAGGACATATTGAGGTTGGTGAGATAGTGTTTAGGACTGAGGGTAGGAGAGAGGTACAGGTGCAAGGAGGAGCAAGTATAAAACAGTTCGTATTATCGAGGATCCTACCAGTTCTGTAGTTAAGGTTATAGAAGGATTTTGACTTTTGACCGGACCTTTTCATTTGGATTCATTCTTGGACTCTACTGACCACATATGACTCTCCTGAAAAGTCCTGAATTTATATTGAATCCAAATTTAGTCACTTCCTTGCTTCAGAGCAACTACTCAAGTAGTAGCTAATCTGATATAGAAGCCAACGGATTTGTTTATTTCTCTCTGATTAATTTGCTAGATTATAAATTACTGAGGTGAGCAGAGAGAAAAGGTGGCGCTATTATGAATAATACAAGAGTTTAAACTAAAACTATGGTTTGAAAAAAAAACACCCACAATAAACAAGGATATTTGGAAGGAAGCAGAGCACCCTAAACTAAGCCCTGCTGACTTTAGACACTTAACCACATGTGAATATCTATTCATTCTCAACACTGTTCCTTTCATAATCCTGAAGGACTCCCAAAGCATTCTGGACATTTATTGGCTAGTTTTTCAAATTCATAAGCAGCAACATTACACAATTTACTGCAGAAGTGACCACCACAATAGTCAACGGAAACTGTAGGGGAACATTTAGTGGGCAGAATTACCAAAACTTGTAATTTGGTCAGCAGACATGGGTAACAACTTGATGCTTGTAAAAAGTGCCACAAAGTCTAATGACAAGAGATTGGGACCTTGGTTTTACATCTAATCCAAAGGACAGTATCTCCACCAGCATGGCGCCCCTTGGCACTGTGAAAAGGGATTGGTTCTGTACCAATTTAGAAAAACAGTGCCACCAACTGCACCACCAATTGCCAGAATACTAGGTCCAAATATTGGCCAAGACTGATACTACTTAGCTGGTGACATCTGATGATACCTGAGCTCGAGACGGGCATGCCTATAAATGTCTGTTAGAGGTTCACCACCCTGAACAACGTTACATATCCAGGTGGCTTTTTAAAACAGACTAGAATAATTAACTATAAAGTGGTGCACACACTATCCACGTACACAGATGAGTAGGAGAAATATTTTTCTTCCAGTAGCAGTGTCCGATGAGTGAGTCATCTACTTTTTTTATGCACAATGACTATCAATTAGGAGTAGTCTTTATGTTGAATAGCTGCAAAGTATGTTTCAATATATTTATTTCTATTGCATTTTTTCCAATTGTCTTTATTATTATTTGTACTGACATTTACATTATGGTATGCTAAAGTGGCCACCATACACTTGAATTGATGTTGGTTGCTTTAGTCTTATAAGCATAACGATATCTTTCTGGGACTTGGTCTGGAATAGACAGTGGTTTGAGCATTGGCCTGTTAAACCAAGGGTTGTGAGTTCAATCCTTGAGGGGGCCATTTAGGGAACTGGGGTAAAAATCTGTTTGGGGATTGGTCTTGCGTTGAGCAGGGGGTTGGACTAGATGACCTCCTGAGGTCCCTTCCAACCCTGATATTCTATGAAAACATTTTGCACCTAAAATACATTGTCTTGCTGCAGGAGAATGCTGTAGAGAAACAACTAATACTTAAAAAAAAAATTGTTCTGGATAAAACTGAAGCATTCAGGTCAGTGGGTCCAACGTGAACTAAAGAGACTTACCAGCAAGAAATAAAATGTGGATAGCTTAGAATGAATGTGGTTCATTCTCAGAATCAATGAAGAATCTCTGTTTGTACAAGTTGAACTTTCACCTATGAGATCTTTTCATAAAAGATCTCATTACACACACTCAACTTCCTAGCATTTTTAAGTCTCTGTAAAATCATTACCTTTCCCACTTTACTCTTAAGCCTTCTCTCCTCCATTCTTTTCTTCAGCACTTCCACATCTTCTTTATTACCATTAAGTATAATCACATCTTCTTCTTGAAAGGAAACACCACACTTTAAAAGAAAAAAGAAAAAAAGGAAACAAAACATAACTTTTCAAAATCTGAAACAGACGTTTATGCTGGATGGATCTTTGTTTAAAAAGTACCGTTTTTTTTAAACACTCCTCAAAGAACTGCCACATCCTTATCCTTCCTTCCTTCTGCCTTTTCCATTTTCATTTTCTCTCCCCATTTTTCTCTGTGTATATTTCTCTACTTTTAGACACCGATCAGAAGCTGCCGCAGAAATGGAATTATACCATGGTCTTGCACAGAAGTGCTTCAACTCATGAGGGTGAATAAGGAATGAAACTACCGTTAGCACCTCAGGTAAAGTATCTGCATGGGAGCCCAGTACGATTCCATTTTTGCAGCAGCTAACTGTGCAGGTTGCCCCATACTTGTCAGCTAGGAAAATGGAGGCATGTCCATTAGTCCTCATGCTTGATATTTGTTCAATACTGAAAGTTAAACATTTGCACATATATAAACCCAACTTAATCTAGACCAGTAGTATGTATACATGTCAAGGTGACATGCAAAGGGTTGTGCACTAATTGTGCTTTTTTCTGAGGTATAAATGAGGGCTGAAAAGATTTCCCCCTTAAGCAATAGTGAATTTTTCAGACACCCTCTGTTTGTCAGGTGTTTGAGTTAAACAAGAATAGTTTTGAACAGTGCAACCAAAAATCCCTTTTCTGTCAATTGCTCCAATATTCTCTAGGTACCTGTGTCAGAATCCTACTAGTTCTCCAGACCGTCATCATGTTTTCCACCAAAAAAAAAAAAAAAAAAAAAAAAAAATCTAGACAGTAACTGAATTTCTAATGGGACGGAGAGAAACCAAAATGTCAAGCCCCCTTCATACCTCAAAGAAGAAAACAGAGCTTAAACTTTTTTTGTTTTTAAAGCACTTTGAAGGTCACCTTTAACAGACCTTTAAAAAGAGTGAACATGGGTTTTAGGGTTTTTACCACACAAAAAGTCCTTGAGTTCTTCTTGTAAGTAATCACATTGTGAGAGAGAAAGCTAAAAATAAAAGTGAGCATTTTGTGTCAAATCAGTTCAGAAAGTTAGTTTAAATCAGTGCAGCCCCCTTGTCTGGGCACACTTAAATTGGTTTAAGAGTGCCTTGTATTGCTTTAGCTTAATTTAAACCTGTAAGCCTATCTCCAATCAGCACTAAGCCAAAACTATGCGACTGGCTGACAGTATACAGATCACTTGGAGGGCAGCTCACTACTGTATCAAATTAAGAATACACACACACACAAAACACATCTTGAAGTGAATTTTGTTTCAGTGTTTTGATAGGTTAAAACTTTGCTGTAGCATAAACAGATTACTCAATTAGCTTTTGGCACAAGAAGGGAGACCAGACATTTCCTAAGTTAAAAGGCAGTGCTCTAATGAAAAAGGGTTGTGGTGGGAGTCCACTCTCCAATTTCCAAGAAATGTAAATGATTAATTGATTAGATGGACTATCTTATTTTCAAGTACGGTTAAGGATGTGTCTAGGATTACATGTAATTACCAAAAATTCTTTTCATTTTTTATCATCAGCATTAATACACTTTGGAGTTAAGGAAATTAATTTTTCTTTTTTAAGGTGCCTGATGCATAGATTGAACTAATCATCTACTACAACAGGGGTTAATTTTCTTGCCCCTCCAGCAAACCTAAAACGAAGGGGCAAGAAATTGCAAACAGCAGAACTGGCGATCCTGTTCAATATACACTAAGTAGACCCAAAACAGCAGTAAGCACTATTGGGGTTGATTCATATCGCCTTACTGTGACACAGTTAGCACTGGTGTCACAGTAACCACCATGAAAGGTTGGGGCTCCCTCTCACAGCTCCCTCCAAAAAGTCATTTGCCTCTGGATTCGGACCTTGCTGTCCAAAGAGTGTTTTCATTACTTGGTGTGTAAATGCAATTTACATAGAAATCAGTTCTTAATCTGGATTAATAAAGTCTTCAGCACAAAGGATACCAATGGAAAAAACAACAGCAAGAAAGCAATAGTGGAAGGAATGTGATGCTATAGTACTAACTAGTAATTTATCTTAATAGGACAATGAGATTATTTTAATGAATGTTTTATCACCTCTAAATTTCCATCATTTACCATAATCACAATAAATTGCTTTTCCTGTAATAGAAACTAAACTAGAAAACAAAGTTGGCAATATTCCTTTGTTCCATTACATCAATATGGGTAATTCTTATCTTACTTTTCCCCTCTTTCTTCAACTGCTAAATCAAAGGAGAAAATCTCTTTCAAAGCAGATGATCGGAAGTATTTTCTAAATACAAGAGACCATAAAACATAGCTATTAAACTATAGCCATCATGTTTTTTAGGACAGGTTTAAACAACATTCTTTTGTTGAAACCTTTGTTCTAATACGTATATTTAGCTACCCACTTAAAACTATTTATATTCATAGTCAGTTGAAGGGAAAATTTCAGTATTTTGGTCTGTTGTAGAAACAACCACCCTCTGAGTATATCCCTTCAAAGGGATAATAAATACTGATGATCTTAATGGTGAACCATGCACTTAAGATAACTACATGTACAAGAAATTAATGTATTTGTATCAATCTGCATAGCAAATTCTAAAAATATTCCAATTGTACTAGAACATTCTGAATTTGTACAAAACCCTATTCCATGCAAAAAGGTACAGAAATTGCATAGTTACATCACTATTTCTCTCTTCCCAGTAGTAATCTTACCCGGACTTTTTTTTTTTTTTTTTTAAATGAAGGTACCATTGTACATTTTCTGTCCCAGTTGTAGACTTTTTCTAACAGGTCCAGAGTCTAACTTTCTTGCATAATCTATTAAAGAGGAAACCAACCTCTTTTTTTCCTACAAATGCAACTAGCATAAAGAACAAAAGCACACAGGCATTTTTCTGCTGACTCGTTGCCTGTGAATGTATTTAACTAATATTTCAAACTATGCCAATTCTGCTCTGAAATTTCTCTCTCTCAACAGGGCAATATTTTAAAGTGGAACTGTACTTGAAAGCAACACTTCCCTGTATTGATAAGAAATAAGTATAAAGATGTCACCCTTTCAGGGGTTTATTCCAGGGAGACAGTACCATCTGATGGGCAATTTGCTTTCCGCATGGCACAGCTATCAAACTGCAATTTTTTGAAAGGCTGTGGTGTGGATAAAAGAGGATAATGGAGGTAGTAACACTCAGTGGGACTTGTACAAGACATTAGAGTTGATATAGTTTCTATTTTCCTCCTCTTGCCTCTCAACTATGGCACTCCTGATCTACTCTATCCAATATATGTAATACTAAGGACTTACACATTGCTTTACAACCCAAATGCCCTGTATGTACATTTACTAATTAATCTCCATGAGGTACAAAGTTTTCTTCCATGCATTTTTCAACTTCATTCATAGAAAGAACAGTTACTTACTCTACAATAACAGTGGATCTTTGAAATGCTGAAGTAGCCTTGCACAGGTTTGGAATCTTTTCTGAGTAACAGTGTGTCGGGGCCATGCACGTACCCTGTGGTCACCTTGTGCTCCCATGCAAGGACATAAATGGCTGAGCAACCATGACCCTCCCTCAGTTCCCTCACAATCGGAAGCCTGTGACTGCTGAGGACCATGAAAAGCAGGGACATAGGATGGGTCATGGGATCTACTCTGACTACAACATTTCAAAGAATCACAATTACTGTAGGGTCAGTAACTGGTTCTCACGTATGTGTCAGTGTGGTCCAATTTTGGAGGGTTCTTGTCTTCCAGAGTCCCCTCAGATGAGCTGTCTTTTCCTGAACCATAAATACTAATAAAGATCCTGGATGTATGTAAAATTGTTAAAAACGTTTAGGTGGAACTTGGTAGTGCTTTTCTACTAACTTTGAGGGGGAGGGAAAACAAGACTGGAGTGTGCTACAACCCCTTTGCTGGGTATATTATGTACTGATTGATTGGAAGGGCAATTATTGATGGTGCTGAGGATGTCAAACAGCTTATGCATGTTCTCTTGGATCACCATTGTCTTAATGTCCAAGGTTTCAGTTATCCTCATAAGCAAGTCCTGGAAGGCCTTAAAATCATTTTGAGCCAATGTCGGGACTGATCTAACTGTCCCATCAGGAGAAGATGAAAATGCCTTTGGTGGGGAGGACAAATGAAGTGTCTCCAGAACCACCTGTGCCCTAAAACAAGGAGTTTCCTCTAGCTCAGGTGTGAGGGGCTTGGTATGGTCAGTGAACCTGCTGATGTCAGAGACTTTATCCTCTTCCTTGAAACCGGAGATGGACATATGGGAAGGTGGGCCCCCCGTAAGGCCAATATGACTGAAGTGGCAAGTTATAAGAGTACTGGCCAGATTCCAGTTGACTAGTCTATTGTCAATCTTCCATTGGTGCATGGCATGGGATGTGTCTGGAACTCCCTAGAGGGTCCTTTTCTGATTGATGCGAGCAGGTTCCCTTCTTGATAGAGGGCAGAAGGTATAACTTGGAGATGACAAAGAGAAGTATATGTCCATGAACAGCAGTGCCATTGGATGCAGGGCAGCTGCCTGCTCAGATGCAGTGTGAAAGGTAATGAGTCTCTCTACTAAGTTCTCTCTCTCTCTCTACCAGCAAGGGTCTGCCGATTGGTGCCACTGTCTGTACTGGTGCTGGTCTTGATTGGTACCAGTGTCACTATTTCCTCCACTTTCTTTTCAGTCAGTACCTTGTTCCCTGGGCTCAACGTTGATGAATATTTTAAGTCTTCCTTGCAAGATGATTCCACTGCATGCTCAGAGCTGTGCTTGTGCTTGGTGCAGATTGGCTGCTCAGCACTTCTTGAAGTAGATGGCATATGTTCCAGGTCTCTTTGTCCTAGAGTAAGTGCTGTTGCACTTGGCACAAACACTGACAATGCCGAGGGTTCTGGTGCTCTGTTCAGTTTCTGAGATCCTGGCACAGGTACCAGTGGCTTGGGTGCCCTTTTAGAGGATTTTTCTCCGCACTGGAACTGGGGTATGGTGTCTGGTTACTGGGGCATTTGCCATGGATAGTCGCCTCAACTCTGATTTGGTGGATGTCTTCTCCAGGATCAGACATGACTTTCATGGATTGCTCAAGTAGATGTAATTTGAGCCTTTGTGTCTCTCAATTTTCAGATGTCAGACAAGAAGGAATGGCAGATTGTTGGGGATGTGTGCTTCCCCGAGGCATAAAAGGCATTTGTCGTCCCTGACAGTTAAGGGCATAAAAGCATCACACAATGGGCAGGTTTAAATACTGTCAGTTTAGAGTCTGCTATCAAGATGTTTGGGGCAAAGAGCCTCACCTCGTGGAACAGGGGCATACAGATTTAAAAATTTTATTAAGATGTTTAAAAAAAAAAGTGAACGGTACAGAGTTTAAGCGTAGAAGTTTCTGGTTATCAGGGAATAACGTACAGATTATCAAGGGGTGCGAAGTTTGGTTTAAAATCTGATGGTGTAAGGAATACATAATCTGCAATATCCCCAATTGGGGGTAAAAGGCTAACGGGACAAAGTACAGACATTGAGATATGAGGGTATGTTGTTCATATAATGGGTATGTTCAGGTGTGGAATATAATGAGTGGATACGATGATGAGGATGGATTGACCCTCATTTGGGGACATTTAACGTTCAGTGAGTTTATGGTTCCAGTTCATATGGTCCAATGGAAAGTCTCTACTACTATTCTGAAAAGATTCTGGTCTTGTGTGCATGAGGCATATGTGAACCTACAGTGAGATCCATAATGACACTTAGGCCTGGAAAAAAACAATTTCAAAGGATAATACCGATATTTATGTTTAAGTATTTTTTAAAATTTTTGCTGATTTTTAATTTTTAAAATTTTTCACAGTTGCAGGAAATGTGGGGGGAGGGGTCAGACAAATTTAATGACAGACACAGATTCAAAAAAGGAAAGCTTTATAAATGTTAAAACACAAACTGTCAACATCACATGTCAAAATTTACAAAGTAAATATCATGAAATCAAACTCTAAAAAGTTCTCAACAAGCAGCATGTTTCTTACTTTGCCCATCTGTAAATTTCTGTTATTGACAAATATTTTTTCGTTGGTTTGTGTGTGTATGGTGAAATCTATGTTTACCGACATTTACCAATAAATATCTAATCCTCCCAAGCCTACATATATTCCAAGAACAATGTTTCATTGTGTGTATCCGCTATCACTTGGCAGACACATTTTTTACACAAACGACAACTGTTAGTGAGAGATTGATAAGGAAGTTCCACTATCAATTTCTGTCTTTGCATTTTCTGTAAGATTAAATGTTTTCTGCTGGCCTGGAAGATATTACCCTGCCCATACTGCTATATCCCAATTTTCTGCTTTTTTCCCCATCCATTCAAATCCCTTAACTGTCTAGGTTATTTAATTTATTTATTTCCAGAGGGGATTAACTTAGTTAGTCTACTAGACATCCCCCCCCATCAGTTTATAAGAACATTTATGCAGTATTTTGACTGAAGTCTGTTTAATTTTTCTGTTGAGATATAACCTCTCCCCTCCATAATTACAAAGGTGGGGGCCATATGGTTCAGAAAACTAATCCTAACACAGAAGGAAAAGAAACCTTGAAGGAAAAAGTAAGGGCTAGAAAGACCTGTACTGAAAACTACTTTGATAGTAAGATAGATGTCTCACTAGTTCTGCTGCTGCTACCTATTTCATATTTCAGCTGCTGGTGGATAAGATACTACAACACCACCAACTTGTTATACTCTTGGCCATTTGTGAGCCGGGACACCAGAAAGCTTGACAGTCAAGACAAATATGTTTTTGTACTAAGTGGGGAATACATGGAGGTTACTAAAAATCTTCCCCGTGAGTCAGTAAAAGTCCTGTAAAAAGACAATCAAGTCCAGTTGGAGGTTTATTAAGTACAGAATCGAACACAGACACCCTTATACAAGGATGAACTGTTGTTTTTGCAAGTACTGCTCTCAGATGATCATACAAAACAACCCTATAATCCATTAAACTTTTAAAAAAGCCATTCATACATGTTCAAATTTTCTCCATCAAAAATTATTCGAGAGACACCAACTGTAATTAAATGAGGCATACATACACAACATTGCCTTAATTTCTGCCTTTTGTTCATAGCAAATCAAATCTGGAAAATAAGGCGAAAAGTGCTTTAAAAATTACAAATAACTAGAACCACCGAGAAAGAAGGCAAGGGAGACACCTGAACTATTAGTCTTGTTCCCATTCATGAGGACAGAGGTCTTCTTTCCATGACAGCAGCCAAATTACTCTTCAGCAAAACTAAGGTTCACAGATTGTGACAGATGCCAGTAAGCAAAATCTGCACTGACCTAACATAAAATAGAAGTCCTTTTGGTCATGCCCCAGGAAGGAAGAAAGAATAATTTTCTGTTCAGAGTTTACTGCAACCAATACATGCATCTCCATGACCCGACCTTGTCACGCCAACATCTCCCAGTACCTTACTGCTATAGTACCTCATGGCATTAGAAGATCCTTTAAAAAGCTTTTCTCCCCTAATATTTTTAAAGTGATTAAGTTACTGCTTGTGCCTTTAACTTTGCAATTATAACCACTAAATTTGCTGGCAGGCAAAATGTGAAAAATCTGGACAAGCAACCAGCTCCGGTTACGTTACAGAGACCAAACCCTTCCAAGATATGGTAAAGTGAGGACAGTTTGAGAGATTGCACTTTTAAACAGCAGCACACTGCATACAATGGAAAAAACAAACTCCATCTTTCTCTATTGCTCCACCAGGAGCAGTTTGTTATTTGTAGTTTTGAACAGGAACATTGCATAGGTTTTTAAGTTGGCAGTGTCACTGGGCCTACAGCCTCACAAAGTTTTTTCTTCTGAATATTACCCTCTGTGCTACAAAAGAATGATGTTTCAGAACAGATCGGCTAAAATGTGAAAGATTGGAATTAAAAAAAAAATAAGGAAGTGGAATTCCACCTGTCCTCAGAGGAGAACGAAGGCGAGACAAGATTATGGTGATCAACAGATGGCTCGGGCAGTGGTGCTATAAGGGGGGCTTTGGGATGTTTGATTACTGGGAGGCATTCATGGACAGGGGACTGTTCTCATGGGATGGCACAACTGATTAAAAGAGCTTTAAACTAGAAACTTGGGGGGAAATGGTTGGGAGATGCTCATGTAATCTCCACACCAGATTTTAACATTGAAAGGGAGGAAAATCAAGTAAAAAAAGATACCGCAATGGAGAACGGAAGAACAGTGGGTAGGAAAATGGACATTAAGAGGAAAGATAGTGCCCATACCAATGAAGCTAACAGGTAGGCGATACTGGCAGTAGAATGACTACACCCAGTTGGGTGAGGAATATGGGCAAAGCAAAGCAGCAACAATTAAAATGTTTGTAAACCAATGCAAGGAGCCCGGGTAACAAAATGGAGGAACTAGAACTATTGGTACAGAAAGTGAAACCAGATATAGGGATAACAGAAACACGATGGAATAGTACTCATGACTGCAGTACAGGTATTGAAGGGTATGTGCTGTTCAGGAAAGACAGAAATAAAGGCAAAGGTGATGGAGTAGCACTGTATATTAATGATGAGGTAGACTGTAAAGAAATTAGAAGTGATGGAATGGATAAGACAGAGTCTATATGAGCCAAAAATCATAGAATATCAGGGTTGGAAGGGACCTCAGGAGGTCATCTAGTCCAACCCCCTGCTCAAAGCAGGACCAAGCTGCAGATCCCTAAATGGCCCCCTCAAGTCTTGAACTCACAACCCTGGACTTGGCAGGCCAATAGGGAAGAAAGCAACTAGAGGTTCCCTTGGGCTAGTGCTTGCAGTATGCTACAGACCGCCCAGGATCTAATTTGGATATGGATAGAGATCTCTTTAATGTTTTTAATGAAATAAATATTACTGAGAATTGTATGACTATGGGAGCCTTTAACTTCCCAGATATAGATTGGCGGACAAGTGCTACTAACAATAGTAGGCCCCAGATTTTCCTGGATGTGATAGATGACAGATTTCTTCACCAAATAGTCGCTGAATCAACAGGAGGTGATGCCACTTTAGATTTGGTATTGGTGAGTAGTGAGGACCTCATAGAAGAACTGGTTGTAGGGGAAAACCTTGGTTCGAGTGATCATGAGCTAATTCAATTTAAACTAAATGGAAGGATAAACAAAAATAGATCTGCAACTAGGGTCCTTCATTTCAAAAGGGCAAGCTTTAAAAATTAAGGGAACTAGATAGAGAAGTGAACTGGACTTAAGAACTCAAGGATCTGAATGTGGAGAAGGCTTGGAATTACTTTAAAACAAAGTTGCAGAAACTATCTGAAGCCTGCATCCCAAGCAAGGGGAAAAAATTCACAGGGAAGCGTTGCAGACCAACCCAGATGAGCAAGCATCCCAAACAGGTGAGTAAGAGAAAGCAGAAAGCCTACAAGGAATTAAAAGATGGGATAGATCAGCAAGAAAAACTACCTCTTGGAGGTCAGAAAGTGTAGGTATAAAGTGAGAACTGCCAAAAGACAAGCAGAGTTGGACATTGCAAAAGGTTCTATAGCCATATAAATAAAAAGAAAACAAGGAAAGAAGAGGTGGGACCGCTAAGCATTGAGGATGGGGTGCAGATTAAAGATAATCTAGGCATGTCTTAACAGCTAAACAAATACTTTGTCTCAGTTTTAAATAAGGCTAATGAAGAGCTTAGAGGGAGTGATAGGGTGATTAATGGGAACAAGGATATGGAGGTAGAAATTACCACATCCAAGGTGGAAGTCAAATTCAAACAGTTTAATGGGACTAAACTGGGGGACTCAGATAATGTCCATGATTTGGGAAACTATAGACCTATTAGTTTGACCTCAATTGTATGCAAGGGCTTGGAACAAATTTTGAAAGAGAAAGTAGTTAACAACATAGAGGTGAACAGTAATTGAGATAAAATACAACATACCGTATATACTCTATCATAAGCCAGTTCGTTTATAAGCCGACCCCCCCAAAATGGATAAGTAAAAATGGAAAATTTTTATGACCCATTCATAAGCTGGCCCTATAATTCAGGGTCAGCAAACTTTGGCTCCCGGACCATCAGGATAAGCCGCTGGCAGGCCGAGATGGTTTGTTTACCTAAACCTAAGTAAACAAAGTGTCCCGGCAGGCCAGCTGTTTACCCTGACAGGCCGGGACAGCAACTGGTGAGGAAATTTTTTGGGGGGAGAAGCTGGGGGTCAGGGGAGTAACCTCTCTGACCACCCCCATGACCCCACCCCTAGCCCGGGACCCCCACACTCTCCCCATCCCATCCCTTCCCACCTTATCTGGGGAGGGCCAGGGGAGGATGTCTCTGGCCTGGCTGGAGCTGCTCCAGCAGGCTGGGCAGTGCAGCCGCAGCCTGCTCCGGTGAGCCAGACCGGGTGGTGCAGCCGCAGCATGTTCCAGCGGGCTGGGCCGGGCGGCACGGCCGCAGTGTGCTCCAGCGGGCTGGGCCGGGCGGCGCGGTCACAGCCCGCTCGGGGGGGGGGGGGGGGGCGGGGCCGAGCGGCATGGCTGCAGCCTGCCAGCCCCAGAGCTGCAGCTGCTTCGGAAGCTGGGGGGAGAGCAGCATGGCCAGAAGTGGAGAGACTCTGGCCCTGCCTCTTCCCTTCTGGCTCTGCTGCCTCTCCTTGCTCCCTCTGTTGGAGGGAAGGGCTGTGTCCCACGTCTCCCTCATTATACCCGTTCATAAGCTGACCCCCCTTCTCTGGTGCTTCCCTTTTTTATTAAAAAAATTCAGCTTATGAACGAGTATATATAGTAGTTTTACAAAAGGTAGATCATGCCAGGCCAATCTGATCGCCTTCTTTGAAAAGATAACTGATTTTTTAGACAAGAGAAATGCAGTAGATCTAATCTACCTGGAATTCAGTAAGGCATCTGATACAGTTCCACATGGGAAATTATTAGTTAAATTGGAGAAGATGGGGATTAATCTGAGAATTTTGAAAGGTGGATAAGGAACTGGTTAAAGGGGAGATTACAACAGATCACACTGAAAGGGAACTATCAGGTTTCCTGTTAAAGGCGTTGTCTCAGAACAGCAAAGGGCATGCCTTCATGCAATCTATCTATATGACGAAACTGAAACTGTTTACACGGCTACTGAACATGCTTAACTGCTGCTTTTGCCTCTCTTTTATTGTTAAAACATCTTGCAGAGAAGACACTCAGAAATCAGAGAAAAATTGAAGGAAATTCCCATGGATAAAAAAGCAGCCAATCAATTCTGTTCATGTGATTCAAGCTGTAACTGCTGAAAGGTAGGACACTGAATACAAGCAGAAAATAGGCGTGCGAATGAGCAAGTTCTAGTTCCTTTTGTGTAAGTACTCTCTCTAATTATAAAATGTGTCTAAATTGCTTTAGTCAAATTATATATTTGTGAAGTTACCTGATCTAAGATGGTTACATTAAACAACTATTTGAACTGTGGGAGCAATAGGCATCCAAAAGCCTTCAGAATCTGACTTTACAGATACGTAGATACACACACACACACACACTTTACTACCAAAAAGGTAATTTCAGATTCTGAAGGTCTAATACCTATACAATTCAATTAATTGTTCAATAGGTACAGAAGATACAACTAGCTACACACAAACTCTGATTTCACAAGGTAGCCAGAACTTAGAGTATAAAAAGAGTAGCTTTTAGAATAAATGAAAATCTTTTTAAATTAAAATTAAACTGATTGCATTGATATGAAAAAATTTACATAAGAAAAATAAAGCCTTTTTTAGTACCAATATTTTTTTAAAGTTTTCATTATACTAAAATCTTCTCTTCCTGCCACATAACAAAATCAGGGTTTGTACTTCAACTACTTAGACTATAAGCTTTTTGAGGTAAGAATCATCTTCTTGTTCTGTGTTTGTACAGTGGCTAGCACAGCGGGGTCCTGGTCTAAGACTGGGGCTCCTAGGAGCTATGGTAATAACAACAGATACAAATGTACCTTTTATACCTATTAACAAATTTAGCTTTATGCATTTAAAGCTTGGCATCTCTGTGTTATTGTTTATTCAGTGTCTCTTAAAACAAATGTGGAACTCTAAGCCTAAAGACATAAAAGCCAAATTAGGTTGTTTATTCCCCCCCCCCCTCCCCAAATGTATGTACATTTGATTGTTGAAAACATAAAAAGGGCTAGAATTCTCTTCCAAGGAATCTACAGCAGGCCATGGAATACATATCTCCATACCTCTACTGTCCCCTGTTCCCCCCCACACACACCAGCCACCCTCTAAACCAGAGCTGGGCAAACTTTTTGGCCTGAGAGCCACATCTCGGTATGGAAATTGTATGGCAGGCCATGAATGCTCATGCAATTGGGGATTGGGGTGCGGGAGGGCTCCAGCTGGGGGTGCAGGCTCTGGGCTGGGGCCAGAAATGAGTTCAGGGTGCAGGAGTAGGCTCCGGGCTGGGGTAGGGGGTTGGGATGCGGGAGGGGGTGAGGGCTCCAGCAGAAGGTGCGGGCTCTGGGGTGGGGCTGGGGATGAGGGGTTTGGGATGCATGAGGGTGCTCTGGGCTCGGATCAAGGGGTTCGGAGGGCAGGAAGGGGATCAGCACTGGGGCAGGAGGTCGGGGGGGGCGCGACTCAGGTGCAGGTTCTGGGCAGCACTTAACTCAACCAGCTCCCGGAAGCAGTGGCATGTCCCCCCCTCAGGCTCCTATGCGGAGGCGTGGCCAGATGGCTCTGCGCGTTGCCCCATCCGCAGGTGCCGCCCCCGCAACTCCCCGCGTAGTCCCCTGGCTGCCCCTATGCGTAGGAGATGGAGGAGGGACATGCCGCTGCTTCCGGGAGCTGCATGGCACGCGCGGAGCGGGGCAAGCCCCTGACCCTGCTCCCCAGCAGGAGCTCGAGGGCTGGATTAAAAGGTCTGACAGGCCGGACGCGACCTGTGGCCCATAGTTTGCCCACCCCTGCTCTAAATAGAGCAAGAATTTAGAAGGAAGGATTGACTAGTGTTTTATTAGACCTGAGGCCAAACCATACTTCATGTGCCAGCCAATCACAAGCTCATGCATTAACATGGTGCTTCAGAAGATGAATGACTACTAGCTAAAAATACTTTTGGGAGGCCAGTATGTAAAGATGCCACTTCAAAAGACTATTCATTAGAAACAGTAATTCAAGTATTGAAAAATTCATTTTCCTCAGTGTGTGGGGAAGTAGGGGCAGGATGGAGGTGAAAGAAAAAGGGTAACGAGGAAAGAGGAGAAAAGACACTTTAAGCTATTAATTTGTAGAATTTAAACTTTCCTCCAGAGTTTCTAGTTCTTAATAGTTGCAAACAACCCTCTAACTGTGAACTAATGCACTGCTGTCTGCAGAGGACCGCTTTGGTCCCTTGTTTCTGTTCAGTTTTCCTAAACAGCCACAAAGTGAAATCAACAAGACTCTCGTCGGTTTCACAGTTGCTCTTCATAATCCTAAAGGGTTTGTCTACACAGTCTTTTGGCCCAAGCCTCCCAGCCTGGGTTGACAAACTTGGCCTAGCAAGGCTCTTGCTAGTGCTCTAAAAATAGTTTATACACAGCATTCTGAAGTTGTGGCTGGTGCTGAAGCTTGGGCTCTGAAGCCTAAGGAAGTGGGTGGGTTTCCGGGCCTGAGCTCCAGCCTGAGCTGCAAGTTCAAAGCACTGTCTACACAGCTATTTTTAAAGCTCCAATATGTATATCCATGTAAAAAGGGGATAGAGAATAAGACTGAGAATATATTATTGCCCTTATATAAATCGATGGTACGCCCACATTTCGAATACTGCGTACAGATGTGGTCTCCTCATCTAAAAAAAGATATACTGGCACTAGAAAAGATTCAGAAAAGGGCAACTAAAATGATTAAGGGTTTGGAATGGGTCCCATATGAGGAGAGATTAAAGAGGCTAGGACTCTTCAGCTTGGAAAAGAGGAGACTAAGGGGGGAATATGATAGAGGTATATAAAATCATGAGTGATGTGGAGAAAGTGGATAAGGAAAAGTTATTTACTTATTCCCATAATACAAGAACTAGGGGTCACCAAATGAAATTAATAGGCAGCAGGTTTAAAACAAATACAAGGAAGTTCTTCTTCACGCAGCGCACAGTCAACTTGTGGAACTCCTTACCTGAGGAGGTTGTGAAGGCTAGGACTATAACAGCATTTAAAAGAGAACTAGATAAATTCTTGGTGGTTATGTCCATTAATGGCTATTAGCCAGGATGGGTAAGGAATGGTGTCCCTAGCCTCTGTTTGTCAGAGGATGGAGATGGATGGCAGGAGAGAGATCACTTGATCATTGCCTGTTGGTCCACTCCCTCTGGGGCACCTGGCATTGGCCACTGTCAGTAGACAGGATACTGGGCTAGATGGACCTTTGGTCTGACCCGGTACGGCCGTTCTTATGTCTAGGAGGCTCACTCCCGATTTGCTCCAAAATGCTATTTAGACATACCCAAATAAGCTTGTTAAAAGTATGATCTGTAATAGAGGCAAGCAGTGGAGATACACAAGGGGAGAAAAAAAAAGCTGGGGAGGAGCAGCTGACGCACTTAATTCCTTCCCCCAACTTTTGCAGGAGTCAGGAGGGGTGGCAGAGTAGTCAATCCTTGCCCACAGAACCTCATGATGTATTGGGGGGGGAGGGGAAAACAAGGGAGAGGAGCAAGAAAACAGCAATTCGGGGAAGAGCAGAGGCTTCAAATTTGTCATCCAGAGGCTGATGAAAAGAGATCCTCAAGAATAGTCTGCGGACAACACCGTTGTAAGAATCCCAGCATCTTCCTCTTCATGGCAGCTGGGAAGAAGTAGGCTGTTTCTCTCACTAGGATATTGCTCTTGGATCTGCCTGGTGGGTCCCCATTTCCTCACATTTTTTATTGGCCCCTTTGGCTAGTAGGCTGCTAGCTGATAAGTGCCTGATGAATGTTTCAAGTTCTGCGGTAACCTTAAGTCACGCAGGAGAAGATACTCCCTTTTCCGTGCAGGCCCTCAGATGGCTGACGTGGCCTCCAAATGAGTTCTAAGTACAACCTCTTTGCTGAAATCTGAAAATCTATTTGGATAAGATTAACTTCTTCCTGCTGAACAAACTTCTAGGGAGAAACATTTTCTTTGGAGTGGTCTTCTTTACTTGTCAATCCTAGGACTAAACAGATCACCCAACAGTGACAACCACGGGAACACTCCCTCCAAGAATACTGTGCTGAGCCAGCCTGCCTGAATGTCATCTGTATTGTGAGAAAAACGTGCGTCAATCTTGCAAAGGAGCCCCCCAGCTCTGCACAGGGCGCACAACCTTCAAGTCTAGGTCAATACAAAACAGTACTTCAAAAACCAAGAGCCTTGGCAAGACTGACTGCCAGAGTGTCTCTCAAGGAGGCTGACATCTGTCATTTATATCATGTACAGGATTAAATACACCACAAAAGTCTTAACATATAATTCTTTCAAACTGTTCATCGAGGAGGTTGTTCAGCAAAATTAACTGGGTGGCAAAATGATTAAATTCTGGGGGGAGGGAACAAGAGAAACAGTAAAAACAAATGACAGAAACATGATTTAGATACTATCTGAATTCTGCAGTTAATTTCCATAGGATCCTTTTATGAAGCCCTATGCACATGAATTAGAGATAAAATATCAACCTTATTTTAGTTACGAAAGAAAAGGTCATCCAGCACATACAATATGCACTGCAGAGATGTGATAATTAATACATTACAGCATCTAAAACAATAGTGCTATTGGTTATTAAGGACCCTATGCTGCAACTCTGTATACAGAGTTTCCTTTGAAGTCAGCGCCTTTCATTTTTGGAGTGCCTGCAGCAGCTCCTTAAGATATTTCTAGGCCATCTCTGTACTTATTTCTGACCAACAGACTTTTTGTTCAATCAAAGTGACAAAAGTGCAGCTGTAGACCTACTCACACATACTATTTTTAGACTGCAAATACACAAAACACAAAAGTATTTCTCTCTCTCTCAAGGCAGTTCTCATACCCAAAAGCTCCTCAGCCCCTACCGGGCTTATCTATTATCTTTTTTACTTATTTAACAAGTGTTAAATTTTACAAAAGCAGAAGGGAAATATTTAGATTAGGAGAACGCAAAGAAATGCAAGTGTCTCCTCTAGGATTTTTGTTTTGTTTTTAAACTTCAAGCTGCTATGGAAATCCGAACACACCCCTCCATTATACTCAGTTGTCTGCTTAAATTGGAAAGTTTCAGCAGATAAAGAGTTAAGAAAAGCATAAGGTTTTTTCCACATCGTTCATAGTGCTGTGATAGCAACCCAGAGGTTAAAGCCATAGAATACTATTTATAATCAGCTACAATGTAGTTTCTACAGATCTCAGACTGGTTTTTACTTCCTTAAAAGGCTGCGTCAGAGCAATGACAAAACAAATCCGGAGAAGCTGAAGCTTTCTTTCATTATTACATTAGAGGACATTGCTGCTTCTGAATATTAAAGGGGCTACTGCAGAACAAATATATTATGCAGTTAAGTGAACTAACCAGTAAATGAAAACATTTCATGTTAATATTTAACTGATTTCACATGACGTTTCCACATAAGGAACAAAATGAAGGACTTAGCCTGAATTTTCCCCGAAGGACAATGGATTACACATGGGATTTCTTTATTAAATTCTGCTGCAAATGTCTGGCTTCTCTTGTACAAGGTGAGTTTCCATAAGCTGGGTTTTATGATTTATTTATTGCAACATCCCTTAAGAGAACTATAAAGAATGCTTTAATTTTGACCAAAACATTGCACTTAGTTTTAAAAGTGTTTTTCAATATATTGCTTTTGTCTGCAAAATACAGTTCCTGTTATGTATGTTTATGAAGAAGGTCATATGTAAAAATCAAAGCTTTAAAATCTTTATAAAATTCAAGATCTTGTAACTGCAATTTAAGGTTTCTAGCAAACAACTCATTTTCTTACAGCTTCATAACCCAGTGTTTTACAGCTTTTGTAGTAGCATTTCCATTAAATAGCAGTGCTCAAAAATTTTGTGCAGTAAACGAAGAAAACAGCTAAACTATTAGCCCTCATAAACCTGTTTGAGGTTCTAGTCAGTACTGATCCAATATTCATCTTTTAGTGTCAAAAGGATTTTAATTTCAAAGAAAGTATTTATTTGGAGTCCAATCTAGCAAAATTTTCATTTACCTCACGGAGTGTAGGATAAGGCCCATAACAATTTATTTAAAAAACAGTTGTAAGAAGTAAGGATACAATAAAGCGACATTCACTACTATTACTTTCTTTCAGAACGTAGGCTTGGACTTTGTAACATTTTTTTAGAATTTTATTGCTCACTTCCCTATATAATTCTACCACCATCTGTTGTATAACTCTCTCTTTAATCAGATAACAAACAACCTGAGTACATAGAAAAAAAACAAACTTTGAAATGAAGCATAAGTGCTTTTTAACCCCTTACTTTCTTTATAATATATATTCTCTTCTAAAGGCATTTGATTCACTGAATTATGAAGATGTGTGAACTGAAGTTTAACTAAACTTTAACTTTAAAGAAATACCACAAGTGCATATGCAGTAGCTGATTTAGGGATTCAGTGATTGGGCCAGAATATGAGGGCAGGGAGAGATGCTAACAAGCAAAATTGTTTTAACTGATCTGAATTTAGTTTTGTAAATAAGCAATTAAATATATCAGAAGCTACATAATGGGGTCTTGATTAACTGAACTGACTAGTATGTGGACGTATTTCTACAAGTAATGTTTTGTGATAAATTCACTTTGCTTTTTAGCTAACTTCCTCAAATTAAGATGTTTGAATTTTACCTTACCCCAATAGTTCCCCCCCCCCCACCTCCCATACTATCCAGAAAAGTCACCACATACAAACCTTGGAATTTTAACATGTTAACCAAAATTTTCAATTGAGTGCCTGAATTCAGCACCTAAAATTTATACCGAACAGAGGTGCCAAGCACCCAAAATAATCATTGACTTCAGCACCTCTGAATCAAGACACATATGTAATTAAGTTTGAAAGTACTGGCCATAATGTAACAAGGTACCCTGAGTATCAGGTCTATAACCATGATAACTCTTTGCTTATGATGAATACTTGTAGATATTTTTGTTTTAGTATATGCAAATTCAAGTTCACCCAGGTACAGAGGGCTTGAGCAAAGGTCCTCCATACACACTGCCCCTTTGAGGGCAGATGGAGGTATGGGCAGATTGGTTTTGCAGGAGGCTCTCCATATTGGCTCAATATATTGCCTGTAAGGTCAGATAGGGGTTACAGGATATTCTTATATCCAGTGGCCCAAACTTCCCATTGAGAGGCATAGAAAAAGCAACAGCTGTTTTTCAAGCTTTCAGGCTGGTACAGTGACTGTGGAGGGCTTGTGTTTTAGCCCCATGGCCTCATGATGGGTTTTATGGAATTCTGTATTTCCACACAAAGCTTGCCTATTCAAGCCTTGTGCAGAAAGGAGGCAATTTCAACCTGACCTTAATGCTTTACTTGCCTTTAAATGTAAGCATATTACAGAAAGTTTGCAGTACCGTCACAAAAAAATTAAGTAACAACTGGCACAAGAAAAATGAGATTATAGTGAAAATAAACCACTGACATCACTATTATTTTAAACTAAATACAGTCACCTTCACTAAGGGGACACTGTTAAGTTAAAGACATCTAGGTAGATTGTTAGCAGAGACTTCTGATATTTATATATCCTATGTAAAACTTATGTATATTCTTGTTACTGTTCTCTTGTCTCCTTCCTACTCTCAATCCTTCCATGCATTTTATCTTTCTTAGACTGTAAACTCTGCGGACCAGGGCTTTTTTTTGCTCTGTACCGCACCTAGCCCACTGGGGTCCCAATCCTGACTGAGGCCAGTTAGTGCTACAATAAATAAAACAGATTCCATGAAAAAAATGTTAAAGTGGATTTTTCACCATTTATGTTTATTTTTTACATTTGGAGTTAAAATATTATGCATATTCCTAAAATGTCTAAGAAATATATATTGGGGAAGGAATCTTCTCTTCTTACATGTTTATGAAGTGCTGTATACATCTATGATACTATACAAAAACCAAAACTCTTTATAATGCTTAGCTACTACAATGCTAAGCACTATAGAAAAACCCAAGACAAATCCTAATAATCTCATGCAAAACCCCCTAGAGGATGCTATTTATGGGTTTGACTGTTTTAAAGACAGTTTAAATATAAGTAATAAACAGACTATAGTTTGATTTCTCAGTTTTTAAATCTATCCATTAAATAATATTTCAAGAAAAAAATTCCTCCTCCTGCAGAGATGTTGCATTTCCTAATCTGGTTCTAAAGCATATAGATAGCAGCCCTATAAAAATTTATATGCTAGTGGATTTTCAATCCCTTTTAATAACTTTGCATTTCCTGTCCTTCAATGCAACACTTGTGCTGATGTCCAGCACAGTGAATGTCCCATGTGACACATGCCCTAGAGATCCCACCATTCACTAATTCAGAGTGACTTCTCTGTTCTCTTTTTAATCATTCACTCATTATAAAACAGTTATTCTGGCGCTAAGACAAAGCCACTGCCACCCTACTGTAGCAAACCCTCAGCCCCGTAAACCCTGCTACTGGGTACATAATGTCCATTATACTAACCTATTCTTGGATTTGTTAGTCAGTTGGCAGCAGGCTACACTCCCAGTGCCTGTCACATTTCATTTCTGCTGTGAAAACGCTTGTGTCTATCTTTCAAAGACATTCTTCTCCTCTTGCTTTCTCCACAACATGAAAAGGTTGATGCTGATGTGAGTGCTGAATTGTTCAGCTTCAAGAGATGCAACGGACTCACTTAAAATCATGCTTGCAGATATATGTTTACAAAGTAAACATATCCCTTATGAGCCACTAAGAAAATATTCTTCTGGGACCTGATTTCATAATGTTGTTCTTTGGCCTGCGTGTTCAGTGCATACTGAAGAGTACTGCTGACTGACGCACAGTTAGGGCATAGAAGCAAAATGGATGAATCTTCCATCTAGTGTTCCAGAAAATGGATTAATGTGCTGAAGGGGAAAAATAAGACATTCTTCCAGCTTGAAATCCTGTGCTCTCTAGTAAGGACAATATGATAAATGCATTATTTGTCAAAAGTCTAATAAGATTTAAAGATTATATGTTATAGAAGATCTCCAATTTTCAACTTCGATTTGTGTTGAGTTGTGTTATCCTCTGTTTGTAATGCTTTAGAAGCTTGAAAACAAAATTACTTTATTTGATCTTCTATTTGAAAAACGAGAAACTTTTGTTTTAAGAAAAGCATGAAATCTTAAGATTGTAAGAAATAGCTATGGAAAGATCTAAATTAATAAACTGCATTGATTTTCTTTGCTCATGAGACTCTAATGAAAAATTCTGATATCAAGTGATGTTGACAGATGCAAAATATGCTATATTTGTGTGTGAAATATCAATATTTTGCTACAAGCAGTTAACTTAAATAAAGGTTAAAAAAAGTATTACATGAAGCAGTAGAAAGCATGAATTGTCTTTACAATTACAAGTAAAACTGTTAGAAGTCCTAAAATAATATTTATCAGACTATCAATTTCATTGAATGTCTTTTCTTTTCTAGGAAGGTATATATCCTATGCCAAATACTTCACGGATAAGGACTAATGACTTGGGAGACTGGACTGCTGTAATGTCATGCTTATGATCTGAGATATCTGTAAAAATATATATTTTCACATATAAAACATGAAATTCTAAACAATTTTGCTGTAACAGAACTGAATTGACTGATCTATACATGTTAGAAAGTAAATTACAGCTATTGTCTTTAGGATAGGTTTAAGTAAGCTAAAAACAAGAAAATGCATTGTGTTTTCAGGTTTTGTATTCAAAACCACTAATTTAAAGACGTTACAGACAAAAAACAAATGAACCATGGCTCACTTTTTATTATAACGATGGTAACAAAAGTATAGAGATACCTTTGTGGATCACATTGTGATCTTTGGCTCTTATTTTAGTAGTTTTTCTACAGCTAAACCTATCCGAGAGAGAGATATGAAGCTTTAGTATTGTCAAAACGTATCTGGTATGTCCTATCTACTCCTGTGAGAGGAGCATCCATTTAATAACAGCTGTCAAAAGAGATTAAAATATTTAATAACTCTTGGGCTGACACAGGAGAAAAAACAAAAAATACAGCTAATGTAAGTAATAATTGGAATCTGCAGAGAATGCAACAGCGGATATGTTCAGCTCCTTATTGTCAATAAGGGTGAACACAGGGTGGGGGAACAAAGTTAAAGTTTATTTTAGAATGTGACACTTATTCCTAACTGCCTTCCCATATTGGTGCTTGTGAAATTTAGCATTTCTATGCAATACTAAGAATACAATTTCTTCATCTATAAATGCATAATTGCTTCATCAGGTTAAAGAAATTAAAACACTATTTTCCCCCCCTTTTAGGTAATTTGAACTATGTTTAATTGAACTATGGTCAGAAGAAAGTTTCTAGAGAGCAAAAAATGAACCAACTTGATGCAACAAAATCAGGATTTTTAGTGTGCATTGGCCTCTGTATTTTCATCTTCACTTTTATCTATGTAAGAAACACATTTTCTAAGGTACCAAGTGAACAAAAATCCTTCCCAGATACAGCAGAATGTGGTGTTTATCCAGATGAACTTTGTTCAGCGCTTTTTGAGGGGAAAAGTGCTGCACCTCAAATTGGAAATGTGTGTCAGATTATTCACCAACCTGAAATGCCTGACTGCATACGGACTCCATGCAATTGCTCTACAGTCTTGAAGAGTCTGCATTTTATAACAAGACCACTATCTGAAGAAGAAGGAAACTTCTCCTTGGCATACATCATCACAATTCACAAGGAGTTAGAAATGTTTGTGAAGCTACTCAGAGCCATTTATCTGCCTCAGAATGTTTATTGCATACACATAGATGAAAAGTCACCACAGGATTACAAAACTGCAGTGCAAAACCTAGTTAACTGCTTTGAAAACATTTTTATTTCATCAAAAAGAGAAAATGTTGTTTATGCAGGATTTTCAAGATTACAAGCTGATATTAATTGTATGAAGGACTTAGTTAATGCCAAAACTCAATGGAATTATGTTATTAATCTGTGTGGCCAGGATTATCCCATCAAAACAAACAAAGAAATTATACAGTACATCAAAAGTAAATGGAATGATAAAAATATTACTCCTGGGGTGGTCCAACCTCCTCATATGAAACATAGGACGCATCTTAGTTACAAAGAATATGTACATTCAGGAACATCCTACGTGTATCCAACCAAGAATATGAAAGATGATCCTCCACATAACTTAACTATATATTTTGGTACTGCTTACTATGTACTCACTAGAAAGTTTGTGGAGTTTACACTGACCGATGTACGTGCAAAAGATTTGCTTGAATGGTCAAAGGACACATACAGTCCAGATGAGCACTACTGGGTCACACTGAATCGTTTAAGTGGTAAGATGTATGTTATTTATACCATGAATTGCCTCCTTGTCCCACATTATTATGACATTTCAGCCCAGGAGAGGGATGAGGTTCCCTTTGGAACCCAGTGATGCCATTGTATATCAGCTGCAGAGGTTATTTCCTCCATCCTCAGTGGATGTACTGCAGTGTCCACATCCCCTGATGGTTTGGGAAATAAAAGATGGAATCTTTAAGTATTCCAAGTATCACAAATGGCAGTGCAGACCACTAGTTACTGGGCTAGAAAAATGCAGCTTTTAAGCATGTCCCCTAACCCCCTGTATAGACTACTTGTTCTAATGGAGCAATAAATTGGGCAAACCTATTTGATATTTCTATTATCTGTCATTTTTAATATCTGTAAAATGAAGAAACAATAAGGCAATACTTTTAAAAGATAGCTTCAAAGACAATCAACATTATTTGTGTTACACAGAAAATAACTGTCTTTAGCTTTGGTTTGATTTTTTTAGATGCTCCAGCTGCTACACCAAATGCACAGTGGGAAGGAAATATACGAGCTATTAAATGGAAAGATCAAGAAGGAGTTGCACATAATGGCTGCAAAGGTAATGTGATAACTGAAAACAGAACTAGGCCCTTTCAAAACACTGTATTTATGAAATACCACTATCAGATAAATTGATGCACTTGCTCTAACATCCATTGCAGAATAATTCTTATGTTTCATAATTATCCATGAAATGTCTCAGTCATGGATATTTTATTTTTTTAAAGTATCAAATAAAAGCAACCATACTAAATTACTCTTATACCCAGTCCAAATATCTTTTGATATCTTTGAATACTGCAGACTGTTACAGTACCTATTTACTAAACTGTTCTTTTAACCCCCAACTAAGAAGATAGTTCTATAATTAAGTGAGTTAATGACCGAGTTCCACACATTTAACATTTCAGTAGCATTAAAGCTTAAACTAGTGTTTTTACAAGCCACTGCACACTCACATAATTCCCACCTATTAAATGAACATGTATCCAGTGCACGAACCTTAGTAGTTCGCCTTAAACTGAAGAGAACAGATTTACTTGACATCCATTTGACAAATATGCACGTTCAACAAGTGAGTGTGCATGTGTCCACAAGGTAACTCAGGGTTGGCCTATGTGTAGTCCAGCAATACAGGCGAAAATGCGGAAATATAGTGATGTCTAAAGAGCAGTTTGACCCTGGTTGAGTATTCAATCACCTACTTTCATTTAAACCTGTAACTGCCATAAACTAAGCACAGAGGAAATTTGGGGACAGGACAAAACAAGATGAATGAATTGTTGTACCCCAGAGGAGAGCATGGGATCAGACCACCAACAGGTCAAGTGAGCAACATGAAGCACTGCAATGTGTCACTGAAGCAGCAAGTCTGGGTACAATGTACACCCCTTTGTCTAAAATCAATAATCAGTATGTAGCCCCTTGTTTTTATAAGTAACAAAACAGTAATATTCTTTAGATTTACTTCAATAAGCAGACACATCTATTTGTCATTAATGTTAGTAGCACCTTAAAGTATTTTAAAAAACATCTAATTCATTATTCCCCACTTTGTGTACCTTCTGCATTTCAGTCAGCTTGGAATTGTTAATATATTTACATTTTGTCTTTGCAGGTCATTACATCCGAGATATTTGTGTCTATGGACTGGGGGATTTACAGTGGATCATTGAATCACCTAATTTATTTGCCAACAAGTTTGAGCCCACAACATATCCACTTGTTATGGACTGCCTAGAGAGACGCTATAGGCTTAAAGTACTGCAGCAAGCTGAAGTCCCACTAGAAGCCCACTGGCATTTTCAGGAAAGTAACTATTTTAATATGAAGTTGAATGTTTGAGCCTACTGAACATCTAAAATATTGAGGAGAAAGAATGGGAAGAAATTAGCAACATGTCTTTTAAAAGTGCAGACTTCTTTATATAAATTATATTTAGGGAAGGTGGTATCATCAACCCAGCTCCTGTTCTGTTGTTCACCAACTACCATCTCTGGGAACTACAAACTGTAAGAAAGTTCCTATCGGTATTAAGAAATCCTTAATTATTGAATAGAGTACACTCACGATTACTTCAGTACAGACTGCTTTTGAGAAAGTTCTGAAGAATATGGACAAAAAGATCAGAAGACAAATTTTTAATAAGGAAAGAAGTGACTTTTTTCCCTATACCTGAATAAACTACCATATGATTACATATGAGACTTATCAAAGAGAAGCAGAAAATTCAAGCTACTCCTTAAAATGATTCATTCAATGGGGAAATAATTGTTTCATATGGCCCTGAAGAAAGCACCATTCAAGTTGCTGAAACAGAAAATAAGAAGCACAGATTGAACAAAGACAAAATATTAAGATTTTAAAGTTAAATTAAAGTGGTGTCTAACTATATGTCCTAGTAAGTAACTTATTTTGAATCAAGGGAGAAGTTTACATTATGTACAGTAGTCTTAAAGGGACAGTGTAGGTTGAAAACATTCACTAAGTTGTTTTTTTAACCTAATAGAGTTGCAAGTAACACCTAAATTTCTAAAACTGAAAGAAGTCAAGTGATATATATATATATGTGTGTGTGTTATTTTCTCAGTTTATTTTGTGGATTTGTCAGCACTTTGTATATAGTCAATTTCACTGTTTTGTTGATGGCGTTACATTTCCTGGCTCATGCGCTAGCATGGCAACATCACTTATGCACTGCTCCGGTGGAAGCTTACATGCATATTTTTCACTGGAGGGTATTTATCAGTAGCAGAGCTGCTATTAGTTGAGTTTGGAGCTGGGGGGACCCTTTTCCTGGGATCTCTGAATGGAACTGGCAAACAATGGGAGCATAGACAGGGCAAGAAGGAACAGACTGTACTTGGGGCTGGGGAGCAACTGAAAACTGGGCAACAGGCCCATTCTTCCATTCCAAAGGGTATGCAGGTAGCCCACTTCTTTCCAACACCTATACCTAGCTGTAGAGTTGAGAGAATATCTAGCAGCATACGGACATGCACACCACCTCCAAATCCATTTGTGGATTAAAGGAAGCACTGTTCTGCATCAGGAAGGTGGTGGCCCCAGCCAGACCCTATGAACAACCAACAAACCAGAGGCAATAGCGCAAGGATTCCGCATAGGTTTGGGCAAGGACTTGTCTTCACTTCCCAGAACCCCTCTACTGGTTCTGGGGAACAAAGCAGATCTTCTCTCCTTAAGCCTCTCCTGGCAGGCCTTACCTCAATCCTGCGCTGAAATGACCGGTAGGAGTGTGGGGCACAAGCACATTTGGGTGTTGGTGTTCTCAGGCCAGCCCACTCTCCCTTGAGCAAGAAATCCATATAAGCATCAGCAGAAGAGAAAAACAATTCACACTATATCACTGATGAAAGGGGACTTGCAGAGAAACTTCCATTTTTTGGGCCACTTAAAAAAATCCAAGTAGTCAGTGTTCCTGAAAAAAAAATGTGTGCAGTGGAACCTCATTCCCACGACCCCACATACACTCCTATATTTCCTAGAAGTGAATTTTGACCTAATACATACTATTATTTATACATTGCACATTTAGAGACTTCCATCTAGATACCATTTTTTTCTATGGCTGCCAATGGGTCCTGCTTCTTGAAAATTTTAGAGGTATTCAATAGACCTTTGCTGTACTCTGCCATTTATTTATGTATGGTATTTAATGGACTTCTACCATGCTTTGCCAAACACTTTTTAAAATAATCTAATACCACTCTCTGGAGTTCCTTTTTCACTCAGTCTCCCCATAAAATTTCTCTGGGGGAGTTCATAGGGGCCGCCCTTAAATTTAACCCATTCTCCAGCATGGTATTTATTTCTTCATATTTAAATTCTTAAACCCTTTTAAAGCCATTTCCCTAAATGCTAGCTTATGACCCCCACACTAATGGGTGTATACATTACATACTCAAGACGAGCGGATTCAAGTCATGGCACTACTGTTTTGGGGTTCCCGCAAGACCTCTTCCACTAGGTTCCCCAAGAACTCAGTTCAACTCCAGTCTCATCACTTAGCTTCCCTTATCAGGAGTACAGCAAAGCTGCGTGGAGTTGATCAGACTCAAGTGTCGGGGTGGATATAGGGCACACATCCAGTTACTCAGCAAACCTCCTCTTTTATTTAAATTTACCCATTTGCACTGCATCTTACATTTTGGGACTGGTTTCGTCACTTTGAAAGAACCAATCCTTATACAGCATGCACTGTCCGTGCACTACTTACTTTTTACCTCATTTTATGTTCCAGGCTTACCTTATCCATTATTATCTTGTCGGTTGTAAATGGTTCCCTGGGTGTTCCCCCTTATCTTAGCTAGTTCAGACATTCTGTTTCCAGCTTGCTGATCCATTTCCTTCCTTAATCCTGTCTCCCAACAAATAAGGCCTCACCCAGGTCCAATTACTCATGTCAAATCAGACCTATACCTGTGAGGTAGCAAAGTATTATTCCCCTCTTTCCAGATGCAAAAACTGAGCCACAGAAAGGTTAAGTGACTTACCCAAGGCCAAAGCGATTTCCCTTGCTGAGGTTGAGTTTGGAGCTGAGCCATATTATTGAACGGTTTCTTGGCAGCACAGTTTATTTGAAAAGAACTTTAACATAAGCACTGAGCATCTGTTTCCTTATTTATTTAGCAAGTCAAGAAATTCAACCTCTGCCTCCATAATTATCCATGGTATAAAAAGAATCAGCATACAACTTAGTTATTTAAAAATACATTGCAGCATAACTCTTATGAATTTCATGGTTTAAAGTCACAGGGTAAACTAGCAAATGCCTTTTCTCAAGAAAATTCATCATTAGAGCATTTTTCACTTTGTTTAGACTGATTGAAAACTAGGGATTTTGTTACGTGCATCAGTCATAACAAAATTAGCTTTGAACTTTCTCTTTAAACACCATTATAAAACATTAAGCGTATTTATCTGTTCTGCACAAATGTTTTAGAAAATAAATGTAATGATCACAATCATTTTGTTATAAGAGCCACTATAAAGGACTCTGTGTTTAGCTTGCACGTTAACAACCCAATCTGCCACCCTTATTCACAATAAGAAATATCTTTCTCCATAATTAATTACATTAGTGGTTTACTTGTGTAGCAAGGAATCACTTAACGTGTATGAATAGCAGAATCTGGCCCTAACTGAATAAACTAGAGAAAAAAAATCTTAGTTTACAGCTGTCATATGTACATAAAAAGAACCTCTTGTTAAAATAGTATTAAGGTACGATTTAAGAATGGGCAAGCCAAGAAGTTCAGAGTTGAGCCTGATCCTTCCTTAAAATGGCTCTTCTATATTTTATATAGTTTTAATACAAAACTCTACATATAAAAAAAATGGGGGGAGGGCAAGAAGTCACCCAACGTCAACACAATGGGGCAGTTTAAGAAAAACATTTCATCCCTAACTCTGATTTGGCACAACCTCGTTAAAGTAAAAGCCTTAACAATATTTCAACAACAATTTAAAAACAAGTCATTAATGTGACTGGGAGCTGAGAACAGCATTAACATATATTTATGGAAATTTATTAAATGCACATTATTGTTTTTTACCAGCAAGTTGTTCAGGGTTGTCTCATGTCAATCTGCATTTACTGACTTTTAAAAACTGTTGACTCAATAAACTTCAATCTATCATGTCAATGTGATTATGTACAAAGTATGCTGCATAATGTATCACAGATGCACTAATTCTATGGATGAAAAGCATTTGAAACACTTCTGAAAGTTGTTGCACATGTGCAACAGCTGTGTTTCCAAGATAAACATATTTGTGTATGTTTAAAAGGCATTATTTCAAATACAGTACTATAGCAAGAGTGTAGTAAAATCTGTTGAAAATGAAACATTTTCAAAATAAAATGTTAAAGAAATGCAAAAGATGGCATATAAAACCACCACCTTCTATTTATTCACATTTACTTTACCACGGCTTATGAGAAATGTTATATTTAAAAAGATGCCCCTGGTTTCAATTAGAGAGCCTGCTGTATATTGCAAGGATAAAAAATAGAATCCTAAATATGGTTTTGAAGAACATAATGAAACTTGTATTTTGCTAATTTATCAAATCAATGGACCAGAAGTACATTGTTAAAGGTTCTGCCCACTCTCCCCTCCTATCCAATATACATATTAATCCCCTTGGTCCCTTCAAGTTCAGTCTTTGCTCTGCAGGAATGCTTGAATAATATTGCCAACTGTATGCATTATAGTCTTCTTATTGAGTGCTTGATGAAGTTGCGATTGCCTGCCTGAGGTGCTCACTTCTCCTTTTGCTCCCCCCACTTGTCTTTCAGAGAGGTTTAACCAAGTTAAGAATCTTGGTTTCACTTTTGACCATGGCCTGGCCTAGGGTTGCCAACTCTCTAATCACACAAACCCAAACACCCTTGCTCTGCCCCTTCCCTTAGGCCCTGCCTACTCCACCCCGCCTCCCTCCATCTCTCGCTCTCCCCCACCCTCACTCACTTTCACCAGGCTTGTGCAGAGGGTTGGGGTGTGGGAGGGGGTGTGGGCTCTGGGCTGGGAGGTGGGGACGAGGGGTCGGAGTGTGGGAGGGGGCTCCAGGCTGAGCCTGGGACAGGAGGTTGGGGTGCAGAAGAGGGTGTGGGGTGCAAGCTCCGGCCAGGAGGCGCTTACCTCGGGCGGCTCCTGGGCAGTGGGGCCAAGGCAGGCTCCCTACCTGCCTTGGCCCCGCGCCGCTCCCAGAAGCGGCTGGCATGTCTGGCAGCAGCTCCGGGGGGTAGGGGGGGACGCAGGGGGCTCCGTGTGCTGCCCGCGCCTTCAGCGCCCCCCCCCCCCCCGGGGCGGCAGGGACATGCCAGCCACTTTTGGAAGCGGGACAGGGCAGGCCTTAGCCCCGCTGCACCACCAGACTTTCAGCACCTAAAATCTCCCAGTTTGCCTTCAGTAGCCTCCGGGAGATAGGGCGTGATTCCAGGAAACTCCCGGCAAAACCGGGAGGGTTGGCAACCCTATGGCCTGCCCATGGAAGCATGAAACATATCTGACACTGTAAAAAAGTGTATTCTTTGGTTGTGCAATCTGCATCTTAACCATTTGATGACCTCATAACAGCAACACAGACTCTAGTACGGTGACCAGCTGTCCTGATTTTATAGGGACAGTCCCGATTTTTGGATCTTTTTCTTATATAGGCTCCTATTACTCTCCACCCCCGTCCCGATTTTTCACACTTGCTGTCTGGTCACCCTAGACTCTAGTGACAAATCTGGTTTACTGTAAATCCCTTGTCAGTCCTCTCATTGTGGCTACTCCTTCACGCACAGTTTCTTCAGAATGTTGCATCACAATTGCTCCGTGGCTTGAGCTACCATGATCACACTATGCCTGCCCTGTATGCCTTATAGTTGGTGGCTATAAAGGAGCAGTTTAAAAATCAGCAGTCCCAGTTTTAAAGTCATAGACCCTAATGGCTTTGGATCCTGATTATCTCAAGGTCTACCTACTAGTGGAACTTGTACTAATGGCTCTTACTAAATGCCTTTGAGACGGACATTATCAACTTGAAAACTAGACATTTTCTAAAAACAGAGTTAAAATAATTTCAGCTATTATACCTGTTGCTAAATCACCCTGTTGATCTCTGCAGCTTCACAATAGTTTCCTTTTTTATAATGTTTTTTCATTCCGGTTGCTACATAAAACATTCACACAAAAACAATAGACTGACTGACTACACAGGAAGAGAATGAAAATGTCCATTATATGCCAAGTACTAGCTCATCAGCTGGTGTCAGTCAGCATAGCTCTATTAAAGTCTGTGGAGCTACAGCTGGTGTAAAAGTGAAGATCATGTCCAAGTTGCTGACAAACGAACAAAGAAATGAGACAGGAATTTTTCTTCCTTCAAACTCCAAATTTAGTAATCTGAGGTGCTATCTGCAACATTAGTAGGTGAAACGATTTCAGATCAAAGTCCAATATTGAAATTGAAAGCCTCTCTTTTACAAGCACACAATTCCTTCTGAAGTTGACAGGAAATCATGCTGCTGTTCTATTGGATCCTGCATTGTGGAACACATCTCCACGAAACCACCTCATTTTGTGTTGTCCAACCATCCAACGGTGCTTCCAGAAAAATGTTTCTGTTCTCCCAGTTCCTTTCTTTTTTCTCTCAAAGTCATATCCTGCCATTGCTATTTTAGAAGTGTGGCATCTTACTGATATTATATTTGTTTTCTCCTTTTCTACAGCAGCTCCTGGGTTTTCAAAAATACTATTCTGTATACCGCTCAATCAAATGAAAAACTTTAGAAGTATTTAGGCCTTTTCTAGAATCAGAGTTGCTCGGGTTTAACCATAAATTGGGTGAAAAACTGATTTAGTTAAACTTGTGCATTGTGGATAATCTTAATCCAATTCAAATCAGGATTATATCAATTTGTCTTAAATTGATTACATTTAAATTTAATTAATATAAAACAGATTAAACTGCATTGAGTGTGTCTAGTTTTTCACTGGTGTAAATCACACTTTTGGTAAAACTGGTGCAAATTTTAATACAGACAAGGGGTAATATTTTCAAAAGAGCCCAAATGATTTAGGAGCCTAAATCTTTTAAGAGGCTCTAAGTGCCTCTGTCACTAATGAAAATTTTAACTAAGGCCTTAATTCTTCAAATTCTCTTTTTACATAAAGCACAAATATAAAGTTTTATCCATTTTCCAATAGATTTTGGCCAGATGGAGTTAAATTTTAGCAGAAGCATTCAAAAGGGTTTATCCTTCAGGTGATAAGAGAAAAGATACAATTAATCTGTTTCTTAATAATACAGACTTGTGTTCAACCTCTCATGCTCCAAGTGTTAGGCTTTGTCTACACTGGCAAGTGAAAGACAAAACTTTTGTCGTTCCGAGATGTTAAAAAAATAAAACACACACACCCCAAAAGACAAACGTTTTGCTGACAACAAACACCAGTTTGAACAGCGTTTTGTCGGCAGGCTAACACCGCTTATTGAGGGTGGAAGTTTTTTGTCGGCAGGAGATCTCTCTCCTGCCAACAAACAGCGGCTACACTGCATATCTTTTAGTGGTACGGCTGTAGCGGCACAGCCATGTCGCTAAAAACTGTGTAATGTACACATAGCCTTAGTTGTTCTACAGGTTTCACATTTTTAATGGCAGCTCTGACTTGAATCCTAGAGCAGTGGGAGACAGGTGTGAAGAATGGAAAAACAGTTTTAAAGCAACTACTGTGTGTGTAAAAACAACTTCAAAAAATTCTCAAATGTTAACTGTTGCCTAGTGCCTCTAATGAAAGAAAGCCGCTATGACGGTTGCCTCTTGTACTCTTTCCTGTTTTGTTAGCAAAACAAAATATGAACCAGGACTTTAAAAGTTTCCAGCTACAGAAGAAGAATTTAGATGGGCAATATATTTCAGATTTGCTTTATGCAAGGTTTTTGCTGGGAATTAATCAAGTTATTTCAGTGTTGGGGGACCCTTGTCTGAAAAAAAATGCAAAAAACTGCTATCCCTTCCTTCCAAGTACCTAGGGATTTCAGAAGCCTCTGAACACGGTACAATATGTACCTCGTTGAAATGAGCTGAGGCAACCTGAACTGTCTTTTGTTACCTTAAATCCGACTCAAACATGCATATGCAAGTTGTTTTTGTGGACCTGCATTTCAGAGACACCATACAAGACACCCTTCCAAATGTGGTTACCTGAGCTGCATGTGAAATTTAGCATATACACTTTTATGTTGCAAAATGTGAGCATCAATATGCAAATTGCTGTTTAGATAGAGTTACCCATTCTGCCCATGTAAATTATGCTTTTGTACATTCATATTTTCAAGTATATTTTCCTGATTAGCTGGCTTAGAAAAGGGAAGTTAGACACTAAGCAGTAGTATGGGGGTGGGGGAGGTGCCTAACGCTGAACAATAGTTTTTGTAGTTCTGGGATTGGCAATATATCCTCCTCAAAAGGAGATGTGGGCAACCTATTGATCAAGAAAGAGATCTTTGAGTCATTGTTGATAGTTATCTGAAAACATCTGTTCAATGTGCAGTAGCAGTCAAAAAGCTAACAATGTTAGAAACTACAGTATTAGGAAAAAGCAACAGAGGGTCCTGTGGCACCTTTAAGACTAACAGAAGTATTGGGAAGTATTCCAGTATTAGGAAAGGAATAGATAATAAGACAGAAAATATAATGCCAGTATATAAATCCAAGGTGTGTCCACACCTTGAATACTGCTTGCAGTTCTGGTCACCCCAATTCAAAAAAGATGCATTAGAAATGGAAAAGGTACACAGAATGGTAACAAAAATGATTAAGTGTATGGAACAGTTTCCATATGAGGAGAGATTAAAAAGACTGGGACTATTCCGCTTGGAAAAGAGATGACTAAGGGGGGATATGATAGGGGTCTATAAAATCATGAATGGTGTGGACAAAGAATAAGGAACTGTTATTTAACCCTTCACATAACACAAGAACCAGGGATCACCCAATGAAATTAACAGGTAGCAGGTTTAAAACAAACAAAAGGAAGTACTCTTCACACAACTCACAGTCAACCTGTGGAACTTGCTGCCAGGGATGTTGTGAAGGCCAAAACTATAACTGGATTCAAAAAAGAATTAGATAAGTTCATGGATGACAGGTCCATCAATGGCTATTACCATGATGGTCAGGGATGCAACTCCATGCTCTGGGTGTCCCTAGGCCTCTGACTGCCAGATACTAGGACCAGACAACAAGGGTATGGATCATTTGATGATTGCCCTATTTTGTTCATTGCCTTCGAAGCATCTGGCAGTGGCCAATGTCAGAACAAAACACTGGGCTAGATGGACCACTGGTCTGACCCAGTAGGGCCATTCTTATGTTCTATTAGTAGAGCTCCCATGTGTTCTCTACATTCACTATCAAGGAAGACTCATAGGTGGTGACCCCACGTGCCATCATTACTCCCATGATTTCTACTTGTGTGAATGGACCAAATTCTTAAGAGGTAAGTGAGAGAGGTGGTATCCCCGTGTTCAGCAGAAGGTTTATGAAAAGAATTATGCTTCAGAAAATTCCTGCAGAGCATGACTTTGCTGTCTTCTTAGTAGAGGATAGGCAGGTTTTCTTTGCCTTCTTCATGGCAGTGGCATAGGTTTGCATTAATTCTGGGTCTCTAGGTCCGTCTGTATCAGACAGTTTCTCTCACGACCGAAACTAGTTTTCTTCCTATTTTTCCTGTTGCAGTTTATCCATGAACATGGTAACCTGTTTATGTGGTGGAGTGGGAAAGGGTGCTTTGGTGGAAGAGTGTCTACCAGCAATATTCCAGAGTGGCTATAGTGCTCCACTAATTCTTATATGCCTTAGCCTCTTGGTTGAGGAGAGTCTTCTATAAGTACATTTGGGAATTTAGCGTGGTGCAGAAATTTGGGGGGCTGACTCATGATTTCCCCTTGTTTGTATAATGGATACAGTTTTTATTTTAGATTGGAGGAGGAAGTCGATGGCATTGAAGAAATAACTTGTTTCTCTTTCATGTGTATGCATCCTATCTGATGAACTAGCCCAGGGCATGACTGACTGGCATGCTCTCGGCGATTACCTATATGAAACCTAAGGTGCAGAGTTCAGACAAAAAATGTTGGGCTATTATATAAGCCATAGTCTATGTCAATGTTTCCCCAAGACAATGAGTCTTCTGAATTTCATCACTGTCAGAAAGCATCTCTCTAAGTTCCTTTGGGAAGCACTTGGTGTTTAGCTGTTTGCTAATTACTAGGTATCCAGATTAGTCTGTGGGCTCACAATTTAAGTGGACATACAAAATAGATTTTTTTTTAAATGAACTTTTACACAGTTGAGATTAGTCGGGAATAGAGTGACTACCCAAGCTCCAGATTTATGCTCTATGGGTATGTATTTGTGCTGCCTATTGTGTCCTCTTGGGTGATGCAAACTAAGAGGTCTCAGGATTGTCAGCTAGGTTTTTAGGGTAAAGTGCAGGTTAAGACATTCATCTGTAATAAAATAGTGGACACAGAAATACTTATTGACCAACAATGGACTTATTTTAACCTAATGTAAAATAACCCAATTTTTGATGAGTTGTCAAACAAGCAGGTGAGTAAAACAAAAGTGTTTCAACTATTCAGCACAACAGAGTATATGATATCTGAGGACAGTTTATCAACTTTAGTCATAATATCTATGTTTAACTATCCCCTTCCTCTCCTCCTTAAAAAATACAAAGTTGTCCACCGATTGAATCAATTAGATATTGGATATGAAGAAAGGGAGCATAATCAAACACATGGCCTATGGGTTACGCTGTAATAAGCTTACATTTCTCCTACACACACAAAAAATCCATTTAACTTTGCAATCAGTGTACTCATAAGAGCCATGCTAGAGCTGATCATTATTGCATCAGAAGTTGCTTCTTCTGAGAACATGTTCTCACTTATCTTTAAGATACAGGTTTGCAAAACAGAATGTCTTTAAATACACCAGCTAGCACAACAGAAGCTGTCGCCATTGCCACTATTTAGAATGTAGCTTCCAAGACGTCTCTGTGGGAATTGGTAAAATCCAGAGTTCAATATTGTGGAAGGCCTTGTGTTCCGAGAGACAGCCTATACCAGATATTAACAAACAGTATTCCTAATAGTCAATCACTAATCATAGAACATACTATATATAGAAAATGACAGCTTTTTTACTTCTTATTCTCACATTCACTTCAGTTTTTAAATCCACTACTGCACAAAGAAAAAGAGTGCACCAGGGGAATACAGCTAATTATTGCTTTCAATATAAACAAACCATTAACTACCAGAAAGCATAGAAACCAGCTCCCTAAGGGCCCTATTTACTTAACTTCTACTCACTTTCTGTGCATGAGGCAACTGGATCAGGGCTTTCTTTTCTGAACATTCAACTCTACTCTAAGTTCTTCAGTCTTAACCGCATATCAAAGGAAGTGCAGACCAAAATATAGGGCCTGGTCTACACTTAAAGATTTTACTATGTCAGTTAGGGGTGGGATTTTTGTTTTTAAACCAACAAAGCTATGTCTGTATAAGTCCTACTGTACATACAGTTCCACCAGTATAGTTAATGTTGGTTTCCCGAACTAGCATAAATACACTGGTAAAATCACTTTTATACTGATATCAGTGCATCCACACTACAGCATTTTGCTGGTATAGCTATACTAGTAAAACTATACCAGCCAACCTCTCCTAGTGTAGACAAGGCCTAGAATGAGTCCACTGAAAACTTGTGTTAAGAATCAGAGTCCCCAGATGTACTTAAATCAACCGTATATATACATATTTTTAAGAGTCAAACTACTATACACGTTCCTTTAGAAGGTTGCAGAGTCAGATTTTTACCCATTTGTTTCTGGATGCCAGTATATCATTAGTCTGGTGATACAAGCACACTAGCGCTCCAGAAGCCCCACAACATGCCTCGCGCAGCTGCTTGGAGGCATGCTGAGACCTTGGATTGCATCACTATCTGGGGAGAAGCACTGTTTCAGGAAGCTGTTGTGGTTAGCCACAGAAATAAAGCTTGTGTGAAAAGCAGATGTTCACGAGGGGCAGGAGCAGGATGCCAACTAGTGCTGGAAAAAGCTCAAGCAGCTCAGAAGAAAATACACTGAAACAGCAAGGGAGGTCTAGGTTGGACATTAGGAAAAAGTTCCTAACTGTCAGGGTGGTTAAACACTGGAATAAATTGCCTAGGGAGGTTGTGGAAACTCCATCTCTGGAGATATTTAAGAGTAGGTTAGATAAATGTCTATCAGGGATGGTCTAGACAGTATTTGGTCCTGCCATGCGGGCAGGGGACTGGACTCGATGACCTCTCGAGGTCCCTTCCAGTCCTAGAATCTATGAATCTATAAGAGATCAAATGAGACAATCTGGTAGAGGACATGTGATCTGTCCATTTTTGGATGAACTAGACAGGATTCTAGCCATTCCAGGCAGTATTTGGAGCCTGGTGCTGGCTCTCTCCCCCTACTGAGGATGACTGGCTAGACCCACGGGAAAATGAGCAGGAGGATGCTGGAGAGGAGCTGTCCCTTTTTTGTGACTCAGGACCCTGACGACGGCCAGCTGGAAAGCCAGTCCCAGTTCTACTGTGTTACAATGGACCCAGTTCCTGCCCTGCATTGTCTGAGGCCGAACACCAGGCTGGAACTGAAGGGTCAGATCCCCTAGAACTTTGGCATCTAAATACCTATCTTTACAATCTTTTTTTTATTGTTATTGTTGGTGGTTGTGAGCTAGGAGCCCCCTCCTCCCTCCCATCCTGCCCTTGTGCTGCTTCAAAATGGTGCCCCCAGCATGGTGGAGTGGAAGTTTGTACCCCACCCCTCCTCTGTCCTCCTAAGGAAAAAGGACAGGATTGGGAGACAGGATTCTAGCCCCAGTTCTGCCAAACTAACTCTAAAATAGTTCTGAATCAGTTAAAATTGAACCAGCAGAGGAGTTTAAGACTTGATGTAGACCTACTACAATCACAATTATACTGAAAGCAGTATTGAAATGTTAGCAGCAGTTATTTGTGAATACACTTTTATACAAGCATTCAAGGAGCATGAGCCTGTACTGGGACCACCAAAATTCTCCACTATATTCAGACCTTGTATGACTTTTGGACAAATCAGTAAACATCCCTGCACCTGAGCTTCAACATCTGCAGAACCAAGACAATGTCATGTAACCACCATGCTGTTACTAATTAAAGACAAATGCAGCAGCTGAATCTTCATTCCAGTGGTCCACGGACCATGAGTCCTATTCTCTTAAATACTCCAGGAGAAATACCACTAAAACCAATGTGTGGGTCTATCTGCTAGATCTAGTACACATGAACTTTGTATACCTATGGTGCAGAATGAATATTAATTTTAATCAAGAAAAGCTTGCATATGTGATGTTTCAGCTTTTTCTAGCAGCTAGTGCAATTCATAGATTCCAATGCCACTGTGATCATCCATTTTGACCTCCTGTATAACACAGGCCATAGACTTTCCCAAAAATAATAGCTAGAGCATTTCTTTTAGAAAAACATCCAATCTTGATTTTAAAATTGTCAGTGAAAATCCACCACAACCCTTGGTAAGTTGCTCCAATGGTTAATTACTCTCACCATTAAATATTTACACCTTATTTCCCGTCTGAATTTGTTTAGCTTCAATTTCCAGCCACTAGATTGTGTTATATCTTTTTCTGTTAGAATTGACGAGCCTATTATTAAATACTTGTTCTCCATGTAGGTGCATATAAACTGTCACCCCTTAACATTCTCTTTGTTAAGCTAAATAGATTGAGCTCCTTGAGTCTATCACAAAAAGTCATGTTTTCTAATCCTTTAATCATTCTCATGGCTCTTCTCTGAACTCTCTCCAATAACTCAACATCTTTCTTGAATTGTGGGTACCAGAACTGGATACAATATTCCAGCAGCAGTCACACCAGTGCCTAATAACAAGGTAAAATAACCTCTCTACTCCTACTCGAGGTTCCCAGTTTTTGCATTAGCCCTTTGTCCACAGCATTGCACTTGGAGCAATGAAGAAGAACAACAAACAAAATTATCAATGGAATACCCTAAAATAAAGAAAATATTCTTTTTTGAGCACACTAATGTCTTCAAGAACAAGTCAAATAACAGAAGCAAAAATAGAGTAAATAACTCTCTTGTGCATTCATATCATTGCTTCTAGAAAAACATTAAGTGAAGAAAGGAAATCCATCTGCACCTTGAATTTCATCAAGAATTCACATCAGTGTTTAAGTATTTATGTACCAACACATAAGACTGTTTTACAATGTTAAAATCATACACAGTAACGTAATATATATAGTGTTACTTTTTCATCTGGTGAGATTGCTGTACTAGTTTTCCAAGCAGAATAATTCAAAGTAACTTGTCTTTTACTGTAAGTATTGAGATTATTTAACTATTTAAAAATCTGGGGAAAAGTTATCTGACGTTTTAACGTTATAAATGGGTCAAAAGATTTTTTTAAAAATAAAAACAAAAAATGGCAAGTATTCAGCAAATATAAAAAACAACCTTTTCTTGAACTGAAATTAAAAGACTACAGTGTCTGGGGAAAATAATAAAATGAACAAAACATTTGTTTTTGGAGAATAGCGGATATAAAACCAAACTAACTTTAAGAATAAGGGTTTTAAGATGTGCATTTCCCAAGTTAATCACAAAGGAACTATTACACTCAATTCTGTTAAAAGGATATAAAGTATTATTTTCAGGTTACTAGAAAAGTGAAATCTTTGAGTTTTGCAGATGCAACCTCAATTTGTATGTGCATCTGTTCAAATTTTTGTGTGAAGAAGCATTTGCATCTGGCATAGAGTGTCTGTATATTTATGTATACACCCAAACTATGGCCACATTTTACTCCTATGTGTTTTTAAAGCAAAAACAAGATTTAAAGATTAAACTTACCCGGTGACAAACTTCTGTTTTAATTTCTTTAAGAGCACGTTCAGAGAACACACAGCCACAATTCCGCAAAAAACAAAACCTTGGAAAAAAATAAAACCAGAGTAATTTGATTCTAACATTTTAGAAAATTTAGTTTACCAGTAACAGACATTTTATTTTATACATGTGTAATAAATAAATTAAACCAACACTGCAGATGGCAGCAAGTAATTTACCTGTTAGCTTTTTGTACACCTCCTTGTGGCTAATCAAGAGAAACACAAGTATGCCATAGCTAATTTGCATTAATGATAGTGAGACTCATTATAATTACTAACTAAACAAACAAAAATCAAACATTCTGAATTATGCTATGTACTTTGTTAATTTATTCTGACTAGTCTAATTTAGTTTATTTTTATACTATTTCAGTGAATACTAACAAGTTTACTACAATCTCTCAAAAATTAATGAATTCTTACAAGACCTCACTATACTTTGCTACTGATCCATGTAGGTTCCCCAGATCCTCTGAAGTATCTAAGCACTAATCAAACTCTCGTATTTGTATGATGAGCACTCTGATGAGTGATGGACACTCTCCACTATGACTTTTCCTGTTGTGGCTGCTGCAAAGATTATATTCCTAGCCCATCACTTTCACAATCCGTGTCGCCCCTTCCTTTGCACACCTCCACTGGCTCCACTTTCTCTATCACATCAAACATAAGCTGCTTGTATTCATTTTCAAGGCCCTTCACAGTCTATCCCCATTTTATCATCTCTCATTCACTAATGAGCCATCAATCAGCCCACCAGCCTCCATCACCTACTTGTTAAATTTTCAAAGAAATTTCCTCATATATTTTCCATAGGCTTCCCCTCACACTTGTGAGGTGCCCCCTGCAAACATGCACTAAGCTACCTCATTATCCAAAATTATAATGATAATAAGGTTCCTTCAAAACCTCTCTCAAAAGCATTTAGGAAAAATGTGAACAAACTGGAAAGAGTCCACAGGAGAGCAACAAAAATGATAAAAGGTTCAGAAAACCTGACTTATGAAAAAAGGTTAAAAAAATCTGGGCATGTTTAGTCTTGAGTAAAGACAACTGAGGGGGGAGCTGATAACAGTCTTCTAATATTTTAAGGGCTGTATACAGAAAGAATTGTGATTAATTGTCCTCCATGAAGGCATGACAAGAAATAACAGGCTTAATCTGCAGCAAGGGAGCTCTAGGTTAGACATTAGGAAAAACTTTCTAATTATAAGGGTAGTTAAGCTCTAGAGCAGGAAGCTTTTAAAAACAATTGGACAAACACCTGTCAGGGATGGTCTATGTTTACTTGGTCCTGCCACAGTGCAGGGGGCTGGACTTGACTTCTCAAAGTCCCTTCCAGCCCTACATTTCTATGATTCTAAGATTCTGTGTGTCTGTCAGGGAGGGTTTAAGTATACTTAATCCTGCCTCAGCATAGGGGGCTGCACTAGATGACCTCTGATGTCCATTCCAGCCCTACATTTCTATGATGCTTACAACAAAAAGCTGGTAATGGTTAGGCTGCTGAGACCACAGTCTATCATGCTGACCAATATGCTCTCACTGTTTCCTTGTACTCCCCAATCTGCATCGCTTTATTGTCTCTTGATTTATAGATTGTAAGATCCTTAGGGCAGGGATTGTCTTTTGTTGTTGTTGTTCTTGTGTGACTGTACAGCGCCTAACACAATGAGGCCCTGGTCCATTAGTAAGGCTCGAAGGCACTACAGTAACACCAATAGTAAATAAATAATAATGTTGGGGCTATTCATAGTAATTCTCAAAGCATTTGATTTGAAAATTAATTTGAGAAGTGGATTAAACATAATGGCCATTTTTAAAAATATGAACTTAAGTAAAATGTAGAGTCTTAGAGCGGTTTAGCTAATTTTATGATTCCTACCATAATTCAGTTTTCCAGTGTTCAATATAAAAATTTTTGAAGTTAAGACAAACATAATTCTTACTTTTATACAATCCAAAATAACCATGTTACTGTGCATAAATAAATAACATAACAAATTTTCTGCTAACTACTAAATGAGCAGTATTGCCAATGGGAGCTATATTCTTAACATTGTCTTTGAGATATTCAGAAAGGGAAAGAGAAAAAAGTGAGAGACGGATCTGTTAATGATTCTGTATAAGGTTTATATGCTTTGGGAAAGAGCTTCCTTTCCAACAACCCGATATGGCAAAAAAAAAAAAGCTTCAAAGTACCATTAAGTAAGAGTCATCCCCTCCTCCATCCTGAAATATTTGCTGACATTAAAAAGAAAGCATTCATGAACCGATAAATGAGCAATTAGGCATTCACCTGCCTGACTGTTAGTTACTGAATATAGTACAATTTAAAATGGATTCTTGGAATGAATAGGCAATAAAGAAGAACATTTTTCTTGCCTGGGGTAATTATTTTGAGAGGCGGAATATTAGGTCAATCATCATCATAAAGAAAATGGGTGAGGAGATCTTGAACATAATTTGGTAGACTTCCACTCTAATTTCACAGATCTGCCACTATTACATTCCTCCAAAATAATGTGTCACAACAGGAGAACTCCCTGGGGCTCACCCCGCACCACTGAAGTTAATAGGAGTTTTGCAGTAGACTTTCAGAGGGAGAGGGATTAGAGCCCCCTAATGGAGTTATGACAATTTACAGCTGCTCAGGATCTGCCCTCCCAATATTTTAACAGTTTCTACAATATTAATTTACACAGTTCTAAGTAAAGTCCAGTTAAAGTTACATGTATGATACTAACCGATGCCTTCCATTCATTTCCAAGCCCACCACAGGGCAAATAAAGCGTGCACACTGGATGTCGTCATATTTATCACCTTTTGTGTTCCCTTTATCACCTTTCCAAGCTGGATTATCTGCAAGGTTCAGCTCTGTTACATTCTGGAAGAGACAAAACTAAGTTTTTAAGTTGTGTTCTAATGATGCTTGAGACATGTTGAAGTGGTGATGTTCCTGAAGATACATTTTCCTTTATGGCTTTGTAGTGGGGCAGTTGCCCCACTTTGGCAGAGGGGGGTGAAAGCAGGCTGGAGGGAGCCTGTGCAGAACCCGGCCAATCAGAGAAGGGCAGAAAGGCAGCCAATAAGGGCCAGGCTGGGCCCTACATAAAGGCTGCAAAGCAGAGGCAGCAGTCCCTTCCTGACAAGCAAGGGAGAAGGACTAGCTCCCTGTAGACAGAGCACCTAGGCGAGAGCAGTGCTGGGCAGGCTCAGGGGAGCAGAGCGAGAGCTCCGGCCTGTTACATGCCAGGCGGCGGCCCCTGACGAAAAGGGCCAAGAAGGTATAAGGACCAAGGGGAAGTGGCCCAGAGTACACAGGGAAAAGAGGGGATTGAAGGAGGGCAGTGGGAGACTACCGCTAGAGAGTTCTGTAGTGGGAAGGCCTGGGTCCTCCCCTCCCCTCTTACACCGCACCTTGCCATGAAGGAGCATAGCCAAAGGACAGTGCCTGAGGCAAGGGACTAGACTTTGGGGCGGCAGGTGCAGACTGAGGACTGCTGATACCCCCAGAAGGGGGGAAAACAGAGCAGGGGCACAGCCAAAGGACTGTATCCAGAAGAGGATGCCGCAAGCCAGGGAGCAATGCGGGTCCCAGACAGCACAGCAGGCAATGGGTAGGACACCACCCGCAGAGGGCGCTCCACGGCTAGGACAGAGCTAATTCCTGGAGCGACCAGCAGGAGGCACCGCGGTGGTGAGCACAACCTGTTACAGGCTTATTATATGAAGAAATGATGAAATTCAACAAAGACAAGTGCAAAGTACTACAGTTAGAAAGGAAAAATCAACTGCACAACTACAAAATGGAGAATAATTGGCGAGGGTGTAGTACTGCTGAAAAGGATCTGGGGTTATAGTGGAGCACAAATTGAATGAGTCAACAATGTGATGCAGTTGCATAAAAGACTAATATTCTGAGGTATATTAACAGGTGTGTCATCTATAAAACACAGGAGGTAATTGTCCCACTCTACTCAGCACTGGTGAGGCCTCAACTGAAGTACTGTGTCCAATTCTGGGCACCATACTTTAGGAAAGATATGGACAAACCGAAGAGAGTCCAGAGGAGAGCAACAAAAATGCAAAGGTTAGGAAAATCTGATATGAGGAAAGGTTAAAAAAAACTGGGCATGTTTAGTCTTGAGAAAAGATAACTGAGGGGGGGACCGGATAACAGTTTTTCATATGTTATGGCTGTATATAAAGAGAACTGTGATCAGTAGTTCTCCATGCCCACTGAACGTGGGGCAAGAAATAATGGGCTTAATCTGTAGCAAGGGAGATTTAGATTAGATATTAGGAAAATCTTTCTAACTATAAAGGTAGTTAAATCCTGGAATAGGCTTCCCAGGTAGGTTGCGGAATACCCATCACTGGAAATTGTTAAGAACGGTTTGGACAAACACCTGTCAGGGATGGTCCAGGTTCGCCTGGTTTTGCCTCAGCACAGGGGCCTGAACTTGATGACTTCACAAGGTCCCTTACAGTCCTTCATTTCTATGATTCTATTTTATATTAGAGCCTTCAATGACATTTATAATGACAATGACATTTTAGTGTCACAGACACTGTAAAGTTTTTATAAGTTCAGCCATACAGCAGCTCTGAAATTTTACACCTGCAAAATGTTTGTGACATATCTGGCATGGGAGACTCAGGATTCTATTCCTGACTGGCAGTGTTCTAACACGTGTTCTAACAGTGTCCTAATTCTGCAATACAGTATAAAGATTTAAAAATAAATATTTACAAAGTGGCCATATTGGCTCAATATCAACTAGCCTCTTTCCCAGTTTAGCCTCACTGTGCCTCTCTTTACCCACTGTTTAAAAGGTGATAATACCACCTGTGTTACAGGAGTGGTATGGGCTTGGCTATTAAATAGTGACATGCAAGGTATCATGAGTAAGGCTATGTTTTAGTCACAAGTATTTTTAGTAAAAGTCACAGGCAGTAAACAAAAATTCACGGCCCGTGACCTGTCCATGACTTTTACTAAAAATGCCCATGACTACAACTTGGGGGTCTGCCTGGAGGCCCCGCGGGTGCTGGGGGAGGGTGGCCCAGATGGTGTGGGCAGGGGGGAGGGCAGCGGCGTGCGGCCCGGGATCCCGCTGGTGCGGGAAATTTTGGCGAGGCCGGCTGGCACCCTACCTGGCTCTGCGCCTCTCCCCACCGCAGCAGCAGAGTTTGGGTGTGGGAGGGAGAAGGGGGCTGGGGCACGGGACGGGGTGAGGTGGGCTCTGGGTGGCGCTTACTTGGGGGGCTCCCCGGAAGCAGCGACATCCCCCTTGCTCAGCTCTTAGGCGGAGGCATGGACAGGCAGCTCCGTGACAATCCCACAGCCTTAATCATGAGCTATTCACAGAGCAAAGGGTGATCCAAATGCAGCTCTAAATTCTATGAGGTGACATGGACAACTCTCATGTTTAATGAAGAAGTGCAGCTTACGAAGACAACACGGTACAGCATGCAATACTCCACTTCAGGACAGGACAAATGCCTGTTTGGATCAAGATGGAGTACAGCAACTGGGTGTAGTAGTTTCCACAGGTTGCATCCTCACAGTATAGAAGAAAGTGACTGAAATCTGCTCCATTTTATACAGACTGGGTACAGACTTTGGCTGCCTAGCAATTTGAGATTGTCACCATTAGTTAAAAGTATGTGTTCCCCTCCCATACAATATATCATAAAAAGACAGATAGCCTGCAGTATAGCAGCAGTGTCTCCGATATTGTAAGCCAACACAACTGCTACCAAAGTATCAGACTGCCTAGAAATGAGATGCTAAATTTACATGCTATATAAGAATTTACAAAATTATTTGCTAAACTTTCCATTTTGAACTGGAAAGAGTGCCAGAACAGTACTTGAAAAATTAAGAATTTTTAGAATCAGATTTAAATTTTGGCATCCACTTACCTTAATGCTCCTGATATATGATGCAGCCTGCACAAGGGATTTATCAGATGACTTATCCAGTAAAAATTCAATGATAGCATCTTTGTTATACAGCCTACAACATAAAATTTGTAGTCAAAATTCTGACTTTCATAAACTACATTTATTCAAAAATTAGTATTTTTATCAAGAAAGCTAAAGAATAAACAATCATACCTGCCCAGCTCACAGGCTACAATTGGTCTCCTTAGTTCTTCTTGACTCAGTGTGCAGTAGTACCACTGTGCCACTAATTCTGCATTTTTGTCAACCTGAAGGAGGAAAAAACACTGGTTTATCATTCATTTCAGATGGATTTTTCCCACTGGCAGATTTATCATTCAAACCTTTACATTTGAAACCAGCACCCACACCCTACAAAATGACAAACAACCACCCTCTAGGCTCAAATTCACCTGATAAAATGCTTTTTCAAAACTTTCAGTGAAGATTCTGCACATTTGCTAGGGTAGACCTTGATTTAGTGTTATGGGAAACAAGTGTTTTGCCTATGTCTGACTTGGAGCCCAATCCTGCTAACCTTTACTCATGCAAGTAGCCCCACTGATTTCAATAGGACTCCTGTCAGACAAATGTCTTAACTGCATGTGTTACCACTGCATTAGATTATAAACTCAACTAGGAAGGTGGAGGTGGAGGGGGGGGGGGAGGAGAGGGACAGCAGAGGGAGTGTCTTCTAGTGCTATGGTTTTCAACCTGTGGTCTGCGGACTGCTGGAAGTCTGAAGACTATGTCTAAGGGGTCTGCAAAAAGTTGTCATTATCATAGAACAGCAGTTTTTAACCTTGGGTCCACAGACTATGTCTAAGACTTCCAAAGGGGTCCGTGCCTCCATTTGGATTTTTTGAGGGGTCTGAAAATGGAAAAAAAAAAGTTGAAAACCACTGTTCTAGTGGTTCCCAACCTTTTTGTTGGAGCCCCTTCCTTGGGATGGATTGAAAAAGGACAATGTTGTTCCTTATATTTTGTCTATTATCATCTGTTCTCTATTCCTCTGTCTTTCCCCCCTCCTCTCTCTTCCCTCACTCATCTGTTACAAGTTTTTCTGCTCACTTGTCTCTTTCCACCTGTTCCTCTTCTCCCCTAAGGCTGTGGCTGCCTGTCGGTATGACCCAATGCTAAGGCAAGTGAAACGAGAGCAGAAAAGCAAAGTTTGGGCTGGTAGGCTGTTGCCTGAGCCTACAACCTGTAAATGTGAACTACTACTTCAGCTGAGCACATAGTGGGCCACAAGAGAAATAGGAAGAGAATATGGATGGATTTAAAACAGCTGCTTGGTGCTTTATACATGGCAAAATGTTTGCCATGTTTGTGTACACTCATGGGGATGGCCATGAGGTCCTGCAGCTTTTTCCATTCACACTGATTCTGATCTGCCCCTCAAGGCAAGAGCAGATAAAATCATTGAGAACATTGTACATGCTTGATACATTAAAAAAAAATAGAAGAGATCTAACTAGCTGTCAGAATGCCTTGAGTGCCATAGTGTAATACAGACATTGCCATACTGAATCAGATCATTGATCCATCTTGTCCATTATTCTGTCTCCAGGAGTAGCCAATACTGGATGTCTTCAGAGGAATAACTGCCCATAGGGGAAGTTTCTTCCTAACTCCATGCAGCTAGTGGGTTGGCTTATCCCCAGAAACACGGGGGCTTACATCCGATTGGACAAAAAGTGCATAATGTAACCATAGCTAGCATCCAAGAATGCACCCATAGAAACACACAACCCCTTTTGAATCTTCCTGAACTGCTGGCTATCACTACCATGTAGCAGTGAACAGCAGGTGAGTGCCATGCTGTGCAATAAGTGGCGCACTCTGCCCGTTTTACTGGCATGAAGTTTAGCTTCATTCCCATAACAAGCCGTCACAAAAAGCTGCCGCGCTCGGTCAGTGTCAGATAAAGAACAACCTCCACCTGGAAAAACACGCTGCAGCCTCACATTTCCCCCCGGGGGTCTGCAAGGGGGAGAGAGAGATTCCAGAGGGGTTTGCAATCGCCAGCTCCGAGACTCAGGACTATTTCTCTAAGAGTCACTAACAGGCTTACAGCGGGGATCTCCAGCTGTTTTACTGGGGGAATCCCCTGGCTTCCTGTTCAAACCTCGACTGCAGGCCCAGCTCCCCCTCACTGACCAGGCTTTCCACACTCCCGGGGGTGGCTCCAATCCCCGTACCCCCACGGACCGGGCCAGCCGCCCCCAGCCATGGCTCCCTGGAGCACACTCCTACCTTCTCGACCTTACGAGGCCCTTTCACTAATTCGTGCCTCTTGGGGATGGTCCCCCCGTCGCAACCCATCGTTCCCTTCCAATCTGCACTTCCGCGTCGTCCCCTCTCCCACAACAAACGTACTTCCGGTAAGATGAAGAGTGCTTCCGGCGCACGAGGATGACGCACCAGGGACTCGGGTTGCTAAGGTCCCCTAGCAACCAGTCACCCGAGGGGTGGGGGAAGGGGAGGAGGTTGAGGCTGTGGCCGTGAGCTCAGTGTCCGTCCCTGTATGGATTCAGCGGCTGGTGGGAGGGCCCATCCTGCTCCCACACTAGGGCCCTGGGAAATACGCACTGTATCACAGAGCACTACAGGGCCCCCACATGTCACCCCAAACCTGCACGCACAGGCACCGGGGGTTGGGCCCTGGCACACAGCAATGGCACTGACACACAGCCACATGGGGATTGGCTTTGGCACATGGGGATGAACACTGATATACAGGGGTACATGGGGATAGGCACTGACACACAGGGATGGGTACTAACATACAGATACATGGGGATGGGCACTAGGGTTGCCAACCCTCCAGGATTGTCCGGGAGTCTCCAGGAATTCAAGATTAATCTTTAATTACAGATTATGTCATGTGATGAATCCTCCAGGAATACACTCAACCAAAATTGGCAACCCGTGTGGGCACTGACAGATGGGGGTGGGCACTGATATATAGGCGCATGGAGATGGGCCCTGGGTCATGGGGATGGGCACTGACGTACAAGCACATGGGGATGGTCACTTAGACACAGGGACGGGAACTGATATATAGGCACACTAGAATAGCACAAACATATGGGGATGGGCACTGGCATGAAGGCACACAGGGACAGCATGGGCACCTTAGGGTTGCCACCTCCCAGGTTTTCCCAAGATCATCCCTTTTTTGAGGTAGCTGTCCTGGGAAATCTGTAAGGGTCCTCAGTATGAACTGCCAGCTGTCCAGTTTTTATGGGGGTCAGGACCATCCTGGATGTCGTGGGTTTTTGTACCTCAGAGGTGGCAACCCTCGGGTATATGGGGATGGACATTGGCATAGAGGCACACCACGACAGCACAGGCACATAGGGGTGGGCACTGACATATTGGGAAGCTGAGATGGCACAGGTATAAGGGCCAGACACTAGCATGTCGGCACACAGGGACAGCACAGGCACAAAACACAGAGGACTGGGCACTGGCATGTAGGCACACAAGGATGGCATGGGCACATGGGGATGGACATTGGCATATTTGCACACAGGGATAACACACAAAGACGGGTCCTGGCACACAGGGACAAACACCTGGGCCTGGGGACATGAGAATAGGTCAACAGAATGGACTCATGCACTGGCAGGCATGAATGAAATGAGCCCTTTTCTGAACCTTTTTCAGATTTCATTGGCCAGCCTCTGAGAACAGACTGTCTTTAGGGTCTCTCTTTTGTGTACCTTTGACCTTGATTTATGTCAGTGTGAAAGCAAAGCAGCAATAGTGATGTCGCTCTCTCTCCCTGTCTGTCTCTCTCACATACACACTTCTCATGCACTTCATTTTACCTCCTCCAGCTCCTTCACCTTCACACACAAAAAAAGGTCAAATTTTGCTGCCCTTACTCTGGCAAAATTCCCATTGACTGTGGGAATTTTTCGAAAGTTAAGATTGCAGGATTGTGGTTTACTGCGATGCCTCGTGCGTCCATTCAGTAAATTTCAAGGTCCATTCAGACCATGTCCTTAGTGCTGAGACTCTAAAAGGATGACAGTCATCATGTGGACACCCTCCGACTGAGAACTAGACTAAGACTAGATTTCACGTAGGCCACTGAAAGAGGCAACAGAAAGGTTGAATTTAAACAAGCAGCCTATAAGTAAAAGGTACTATATCCTTCTACCAAATCCTGGGCCAGTCTCTTTAATAAACCATTTTCATTATATTAAGACCCTTGTGTTTTTTAGTAATTTACTCTTCTTGTACCTGAATGTGATGCTTGCAATACTGTTTATAGTGCAATGAAATTTTCCTTTAAAACCCCTCCAATGATTACTGTTGGATTTTGTGCAGTAAAATTACTTGCCCATTTTATATTTGAAAATCCCCCCTTAACATGTATCCTTTTCCATTCTTTCTTTGTTGATAGGAATAACAAATAGTAATAGTTATGTTGGTGTTCAGTTTCTTTCAAGAGAAAATATTACTGAAACTTCCCCATCAAAGGACCTACTTCTGCCCTGGATTTATACATACACCTCTACCCCGATATAATGCAATCCGATATAACACGAATTCGGATATAACACGGTAAAGCAGTGCTCCGGGGGGGGGGGGGGGGGGCTGTGCACTCCGGTGGATCAAAGCAAGTTCAATATTCCGCGGTTTCACCTATAACACAGTAAGATTTTTTGGCTCCCGAGGACAGCGTTATATCGAGGTAGAGGTGTATACTATATTAGACTTCTTTGTGGTTGTTTCTTAGGTGCTCTTCAGCAAGCTATAGCTCAGAGTTACAAAACCTACTTAATTGATACCATCGTTTAAACTGATTCAAAGCAGAATTTGTTTCTGTTTGGTTTTGTTTTTTGTTTTGATAAGAAGGTTCTAAAATTAAAATGCTTTCAGAAAACACAGCTAGGAAAATATGGGGAAATGAACAAACAACTGGTTCAGCTATTAGTCTGAATTGATAGAATTAGCCTCATCACTACTTGTTCCTGTTCTCGCTCCCTTTTCTTGCATCAAATAACTGGAAAGAGATACCTAAACCAAGTACCCCATCTCCTGGCCTGCCCAATTAAGTCTGTGAGAGAGTTGTTAAGGACTTAGGCACAACATAATTTTTGCAATGGTATATTGATAAATTAAACATATATTTATCAATATGTTATTTGTTCATGTTTTGTGAACTACAAAAATTGTAAAACTCATTTAAAAGGGAAAATAGAAGAACAAAATTAAACATCGGAAATGCAGAGAACAAATTTCTGCAGATATCAGGTCAGGCCAAAATATGTACAGTGTGCTCAAAATAAAGAGCGGCTTAAATATTTTTTCTTTGCACTTCCATTGTAAATCTGTCTGAATGCAGCTGTTTCAGCAATGCATTCTGTTGCATGTTGGAACATTACACTGAGACAGCCAAATTTTCTTTACAGGGACAAATTGCACCCAAATTTTTGCATCCACAAATGAATTGTGACTGCAAATACTGGCAAAACTATCTGCCTGATTACCAGAAGCAAATTATACAGATACAAGTTGTAGCTACAAAAGGAAGACAAGACTTGAAAATTTAAGCCATATTTTTAAAAAAATTAATTAATTGGTTAAAAAAAAATACAGAACAACACACAAAAACCTATTTAGGTATTTATATGGCCCCCATCACTATAATATCTGAACACCAGAGAGAGAGCAAAATCATACAAAAATCATTGAATCAAATTCCTGAACTATGCAGAAGTGTCCTCAAAATGAGCGCACATGTATCCTGCAAGAGCAGCATTACTGTGCACCCATATTCTGGCCAGCAGCAACGCAATCAACGGATTATTCCTGTCTTGACATTCACCCTCATTTTGCATGAACAACCTGCACGGATCTTATGTGTGTTTAGTGATCATAAACATGCTGACCATGCTCCCTAAACTTTGAGGCCAATTCTGTAATGGTCCATTATAGCTTCTTTCATGGAAGACCTGTGAAGCAGTAGTTGCTCCGTGGGTTTAGATGAGAACCAGAATGGGGAACACAGCTTTCTCTATGGTGCTGGGTATGGGTTTTCTGAGGCCTGTATACATATAATCTGCCAGAATTTGTTCCATAATGTGCTCATAACATTGTAATATGAAAGATCTGTAAATGACATTTTATTAAAAATATCCGTAGATTAAAACAAATACAGTAAACAATTCCCTGGAAAAGGGAGAATGATGATGGCTTCACATAAAAATGTATCACAGTTTAAATCTTGGTCTATCAGGAAAACCAGTAAAACACTTACATTTCCAAGTGAAAAAGAATAGAAAAATATATTTAACTGCTTTGTTTGGAAAGATAAGAAATCAGACAAATAATAAAATAATTGTATAACAATGCTGTATGGCAATTTTTGCCAAGTCACTCAGACGATTGATTGGAAGGGTTGACTCAGCATTTTCCAGACAGTGCTCTAAACTGTTGTGTGGAAAGTACAAATTCTATTCCTGGTCATAGTGGGTATTTCTACACAGCCCGTGGAAGTCAGCCTCCTAGCCTCGGGTGATAGACTCGGGATAGCTGGCTTTCACTAGCACTCTAAAAATAGGTGTATAGACAGCGCTTTGAAATTGCAGCTTGGGCTGGAGCACAAGCTCTGAAGCCTAGGAGGGGTTGAGTTTCACTGTCACTTCAAAGCGCTGTCTATACATCTGTTTTTAGAGCACCAGAGCATGCCCCACTAACCCAAATCTGTCAACCCAGACTGGGAGGCCGAGGCTTGCTGCCACAGCCTGTGTAACATTCCTAGTGTCTCCTGCTCTCAGGGCCTTAGTACACCTTTCATTGCCCAACAGCAACCTCTACAGGGTATGGCTGATTTAAGACTGGCATTTGGGTTCTTTGTGGAGTCCTGCCTTCCTCGGCTCTCAGGATACCATAGTTGAGGGGTTAAAACCCAGAAATAGGGGGAGATCCTAAAGTTTTCACCAGGATTCTATTCTAAGAATGGAAAAACTTCTTCATTCCATCATTGCTCTAAACTGCTGCGTGTATTTAGACAGCTCATCAGCTTGATTTTGAAGTTCCTGCACGGCACCTGTATTTGGATACTGCACTGCAGCATTTTTGGTGGCAACAGCCAAGTTCTTCAGCAGGCTACAAAACTGGCTGCTGCGGCAGAGGATGTCATTCCGAATATCCTTTTCTTGAGTTTCCTGACAGAGAGAATCTACCAACTTTTGTCCCACCATAATGATCAGTTTGCTCTGTGCTATAAAGACTTCAGGCGGTTGATTATTGCTAAGACTACTGGTAAATACCCTAATGGCCTTGTGAAGGGCACCAAAATACAGTCTACAGGTTTCTGAGAGAGTGATTTTCTTTGCCAAGTCCAGGTTGTTCTGAATATTATGCTTTTTTGAAGGTGGGAAAACCTAAAAAAGGGAAAAGAAAACAAGAAAGATATTCAGTTTGGTAACACAGAAATTGTCTCCTTATCCTGTATTCTCCTGTAGTTTCAATTAAATAAATTATTCTTCTCGTCGCTGCAGCTGATTTGCCACAGCCCCCAAATTGTCACAGCCTGGAGACCTTTTGTAATTATAAAGCACTGTTTCTAGCTTTGGTAGGCCATGAAATATCAGATCTTAAAATGATATGATCCTAATTGTAATCTACCTTTTGCCCACATACACACACTTCACTTACAACATGATTTTAGTAGCTGATGTCACAGGAACTGTTGGAGTTAAAAATCAATGCTTTAAAAAGGCTGAACACTTGGAATTCTAGTTTTCAAATACTATAAAGCATTTAGGCCTGATCGTACAAGGTATTGGCTTCAGGGGAGTTGTGGGTAATCAGAAATCTGAAAATCAAGGCTTTCATCTCTTATCATGGCCTTTGAGATATTAGCTGGTTCAGCCATACTCAAAATAAAGTGAAAAGGGCAAGACAGTAAATAATGCTATGATTTAAAATTCCAGGATCTCATGACATGAAGATTAGAAGGACTTCCCTAGACTAGTACAAATGCCCAAGCACTGGTCCCGGACAAAAGATCAGTAAACAAAGAAAAAAAAATCCCTTCATAAAAATTTATTTTTCCAGCCAAATTCTAGCTTTTTAAAATGTCAACAAAGTGTAGAAGCCATATATAACTTCAGGGACCAAAAGCCTTTACTAGCAACAATTTTCAAAATCAGAAATACCTTTGTTTTTAAATCTGCATTCTTCTTTGCCACCTCTTTAGCTGAAAGGGTTTTTTGTGCCTGTTCCAATCCAGAAGACTTCTGAAAAATGAAAACACTTAAAATGATTTATATATTATTTCAACATACTATATCAGGTTTTGTTTTAGATAGTGGCATAAGAATTCCTTGTTTTAAAACTTACATGCAGCCAAAATGTTGCTACTGTATGCAATGGCACCTGCTGTTAGAAGCATAACTGATCAGCTGTAATTTCTACTACAGAATTTAGGAGCTGACCCTGAAAGGAGTAGTAGCATCGGGCCCATTATCAATGAACTACTTCCAGCTAATGATAGTATTCCAGTTATGACAGAGCCATTTACTGTCTGATACTTGTTCTTTATACTCTGTTCCCAGAGTAACTTCCAATATTGTTTAAGTCGAGATATTATTTCCTGGCATTTGATTTAAATACTTTCTCTCTCTCTCTTTCAGGGTTTTATACTGCTGCCCATAGTATCTGAGTGCCTTCTGTGTAAAAGCAAAAGCTAGAGCAATGTTCCTAGTGAGCTTCTTGGAGTCGCTGGCATTTCTCCCTTTCGGGGAAAATTACTCAACTGACAAACACCTGAAAAAGTAATAAATAGGTCAGGTAATCTACAGTATAAGATTAAGTTGCTTAGACCATTTGGTTTATGTTTTAACACATTTTGTAAATTACCCCTACACCTCAAAGCCACATTTTCTAGCAAATCACAAACACAGAAGCTGACATTTCCTGCATCTGGGCACCGTAGTTGATGTGCACCCAAAACACAAAATTGTGCCATAACCATTAACGTTAAATATGCTGACACGAAACAAATAGCACTCTAAAGAAACACATTGTTTGAAGCTGGGCTGAAAATTTAGCCCTAAGCACATCTGGGTGGTGAGGTTCAAGAATTGCTCTCTAAGAATGGACAAGCCCCACTTCTCTAGTCCTTCTATATTTGACTGGCTGCCTTGGTTGTGGCTGCTGTGGCACTCGTAGCCACAGCACTCCCAAAGGCCTGGAGGTAGGCAATCAGGCTAGCAGGTGAAACTGAATATAAACCAAAGCGAGGTTTGTGATAAAACAAAGTTAAAATAGAGCAAGTAAACTTACCTGCAAACAACATGAAGCAGAAAATTGGCAGCAAATCATGTTACACTGACCTGTAACTGAACATAATCACAGTCTTCAGTGACATTTTCTCTTGATTTCTCAGAAGACACTTTGTTTTTGTTTGGTTTATCCAAAGTATTTCTTTGGAGTGAATCAAGTTCTCTTCTTCTGGGTATTGGGATCGGCTTTGCCATTTTATGATCTGTACCAATTTTTGGTGTCTTGGTCTCTTGTTCCTTGCAATTCTTTTTGAAGAGAAGCTTTCCATTAGCTATGATGATAGATACAAATCTCTTGATGTCATCTGGAATTGTGCGGGCTACCATAACAAACCGATCAAGGTCATCTGGGTTATTCTGAGGTTTCTTAATGACCAGAACTTCCAGTGACCAGTTGCAGTTATTCAGTGCTTCCCTTGTTTCTACCAAGATCTGGAATGAGTCTGTAAGAATTTTCAGTTGTGTTTTAATTCTGGTTTGAAGGTTATTGTCAGTGACGCAAGAGGCATTCACCTTGATGGCTTGAGCAAAGTCCAAGAATTCTCCCAAAGATACTTTTATGTGATCAATTGCTCTATGGATTTCCTCAAGGTTTGTCTCCAGGTGTTCCCGGAATCTCCACTTACTGCTTACAAAAATCATCAGACTTGCAACTGAACTGGATACACTGTGCTGCAGCTTGGTCAATGCTTCTATGGCTAAGTCAAGCTCCAATTCAATTTCTTTTGCAGGTTCTTCTGATGATGACATAGAAGAGGACTCAGCAGAAGTGCTTGATAATGTAGATAGGGTACTGGTTCTACTGTCCACACTGGACACTGATAACCTGTCTTGTTCTAATTTGGAATCTTTTGACAGCTGTGGAGGAATGTTGTAAGTATGGTTTCCAAAACTACTGTTGTTTTTTTCAGTTCCTTTCCTGTGCTGTAAAGCAGTAGGCAGCACTTTTGGAGTATCATAAACATTTGGTTCAGAGTTCTGTTGCTCAACCCTTGGAGTCAGAAAGCTTGGTGGAACATGATAGTTACCGTTTTGCTGCAAAAGTTGCATGTCACATGAGGATGGTTCATTATAACGAGGGATATCAGGAAAGGTTAATTTTCTCTGTGTTGGTGGGACATCATACATTTGTGGATTCACTGATTTGCTTTTGATGTTTGTTGATGGAACATTTTGCAAACTAGAACCATATCTGGCTGGCGGTATGTCATACAGCACCTGCTTTTCCAGGGAACGATCGGAAGGATCTTTTTTTAAACCCATTTTTTCAGGTGATACCGGAATATCATAAATCCATTCTGACTTCCGAGGATTTGGCAAGGTAGTATAATGACCCAAACATTTTATTTGAGACAAATTTTGTAGTGAAATGTCATGGTCTCTTGCAGTTGTGGGGGGGACATCATACACCTGGAAAGCAGTACACAAGGTTTACAAGCGGCATTTAGAAATATAAGGTCAGATCCATAGGCATAGGTCAATGAAATCAATGTAGCTATGCCGATTTATACCAGCCGTGGTTCTGGCACATAGTTCTAATTCTGCTTCCTCTCTGAAATGCACAATCACATTGCAAATATGAAATATCGAATATTTTGACCAAGTATATTTTTGTCACATCCACAGATTATCAAACTGCAAGGTAATGTCGATCAAGGACAGTTTTATATAGTGAAGCAAACAAGATTTCATGAGCCTGTTAACTAGCAGAACTGATTCCAACCTCTTTAATTTCCGGTGGTCATATACACACATACACACACGCAAATAAAAAAAATGCACAGCTGACCACACTAAAATAATTGCACTGTGTTTACATTTTCAAAGGCTTCCTGAGATGCATACTGATCTTATTCAATGGCATACAATAGCTGCTTGTGTACATCTGACCTCTACAGCTGAAGAATGATGATTGATTCGGGTGCAATAAGGCCAATATAAGAATAATTATACATTTCGGGCCAGATAGTGCTTTGCTGCTTCACAAGGGTAGTGGGGAGGGAGTTCAAGATGCAACAGGAGTGTGCAGTCACTGGGCACAATTGCAGAGTCTGTGGTTTGCCAAGGTTTCCAGGGGTGCAAGACACCCTCACAAGTGGCAGGGAAGAGGTGGATCCCTGACTTTCCCCTCTTCATTGGTCCATGCAGCTGGCCAGATATACAAGGCGTGGGCAAGCTGCACCTCTAATGGCTCCCCTGAACAATAGGATGCTCACTGAGGCACAATCCCTCCCAGAGTTTAAGCTGGGGTGTGCCGCTTCACACTACCCCCAAAGCAAGCCAGTGTCCACTCACCACGACTGAGCCTACAGTTTTCACTTTTCACCCAAGGATCTCAAAATGCTTTACAAATACTGTAGAAGTCTCACCACATCCCCATGAGGTGTAAGTATTATGTATTTAAAATTGTAAGTTTTTTGGAACATGGATCTCATTATCTATTTGGCTATCCTTGTAAAGCTCCCAGCACACTTTTTGGCATGATACAATTATTATTAATAATAATTCCTATTTTTAAGTGGATACACTATGATACACATAGATTAGGTGTCTTGCCCAAGGTTGTGCATGAGTCATTGACAGAGCTATAGCCACTAGACCACATTCTCTTCTTACAATACAATGCAAGTTATTTGTTTCTGCTTCAAGGTTACAAACATGCAAATATTCAAGAATATAAGAATCTGACATCTGTTTTACTTACCAAATAGTTCCTTGAGTCACCTTTTTTGGTGACAATGTCACTTTAAATATAGTAAGCAAACAAATACAATGATAGTTCCATCTCCAGCAGATATCCAGTATAACTAGTCTCATTTCTTACTTTAAACTTACTTAATATTAAAAATAAGAAATCCACCAAATGTGGTCTAGATTAAATTACTATAAAATGGATGAACAACTGGCTGAAAAACCACACTAAAAGAATAGTTATCAATGGTTCACTGTAAAACAGGGAGGATATATCTATTGGGGTCCTGTGGGAGTCTGTTTTGGGTCAAGTACTATTCAACATTTTCATTAATGACTTGGATAATGGAGTGGAGAGTATGCTTATAAAATTTGCGGATTACATCAAGACAGGAGGTGTTGCAAGTACTTTGGAGGACAGGTTTAGAATTCAAAATGACCTTGACAAATTGGAGAATTGATCTGAAATCTATAAGATTAAATTCAATACAAGAAAATGCAAAGTGCACTTAAGAAAGAAAAAAAGCACAAATACAAAAAGAGGAAATACAAAAACGGCTAGGTAATACTAATGTAGAGAAGGATTTGGGGAGAGGGTTATAGTGGATCACAAATTGAATGTGAGTCAACTATGTAATGGAGTTGCAAAAAAAGGCTAGTACTCTGGGGTGTATTAAAGGAGCATTGTATGTAAGACTTGGGAGGTAATTGTCATGCTCTACTCTACTGGAGTACTGTGTCCAGTTTGGGGCACCACACATTAAGAAACATGAACAAAATGGAGAAAGTCCAGAGGAGAGAAACAAAAATGATAAAAGGTTTAGAAAACCTGATCTATGGGGAAAAGTTAAAAAAATGGGTATGTTTAGACTTGAGGAAAAAAAGACCAAGGGGGGGACTTGATAACAGTCTTCAGATATGTTAAGGGCTGTTATAAAGAGGACCGCGATCAACTGTTCTCCATGTCCTCTAAAGGTAGGAAAAGAAATAATGGGCTTAATCTGTAGCAAGGGAGATTTAGGTTAGATATTAGGAAAAACTTTCCAACTATAAGGACAGTTAAGTTCTGGAATAGGTTACCAAGGGAGTTGGTGGAATCCCCATCACTGGAGTTTTTTAAGAACAGGTTAGACAAACACCTGTCAAGGATCATCTATGACAAGTGCACTTGGCCCTGTCTCAGCACAGGGGGAGGGACTAGATACCTCAAGGTCCCTTCCAGTCCTACATGTCTATGGTTCTATGATATTAAAGAAATGTAACATTCAAGTAGTGCTGTTTTTATGTTTATTCTTCTTAGCAGATTGAAGGCACTTAACTATTGTGCCGGTGCCCCACCTCACATCAGAGGCATGTACAGCATATTAGATTAACCATACACCTTTTCATGTGTTCTGCTGTATGAGTGTGACAGTATTAATGAGAGACTATTCTCTGCCATTCAGTGAGTAACACTTACACTGCCCCCTGGAGAGTCTTGCTGGACATAGATTTCTGCCTTTTCCGAGCTGGATGGGATGTCATAAAGCTGTTGCTGCTCTTCCTGGATATATTCTTTGGAGAGGATCGGCATAGAGCCCTTTCTGGCTGTGGGTGGAGTGGCACACCTCTAATAAAATACAAAAGTAAGGTTGATTTAAATACTGTTTATCATAGCACCAACTTGAAGACTTAGGGACATAACTGCCTTGAGTTCATGCAGGTATTCTGTGTGTGTACTCAGAGCAGGAGAATCTACTGGAGTGGACTGTTGAATAAAATCATAATGCTGTAGGGAGGGGAGATGGGCACTAGGTGGCGCAGTTGGATGTTACACTTAATTTTTGAAGATTTGGCTCCAAATACATTATTTTAAAAAATCTATCAAATTTAAAAGAGACTGAGATTCTTATCGTTTTTTTTAACTTTTATATAGAATTCTCTACCAATCTTTATAGCAGAGTTCAAACAATAAATGAATAGAAAAGTTATAATTTACTTTTAAATTTTCTAGCACTGTTGCATATGATAAAGAACTCAGAAGTCCTGAATTCCAGTCCCACTTGATGGACATATTCAGCGACATGACAGGACTCACCTGAGTGAATAAGGCCACCCGGTGTTGTGGTGATGGAACATCATAAGCCTCATTTTTTATAAATGGTATGGAGGCCTGAGATGCTGTGGGAAGAGTAAACCGGTGCTTGAGGGGGGGAAAAAAGAAGAATGTAATGAGAAAGTTGAAGTGATCTTAGGGCATCTGTGAGAATGTAATGAGTCTGATGGCCATTGCTGGAGGAATTCCTTTTGGGGTGTTAATTAAAAAGCTTCTGTCAAATATTCACTGAACCTAAACTTGAAAACTGCTCATTGTCTGCCTATTAAACAGACAGGGTTTATTTTTCCTATAAATCCCCTTTACTAGTATTTCCACTCTATTTCAGAGATGAATTATTGATAGATTAAAGGCATTCTGCCTCACATATAGCCCAGGAAATAGAAAAGATGTGTAGTGAATCAATCCTGATCCAGAAAGCAACCAGATCTTTTGGCTCCCAAAAATTAGAACAACTGAAAAGAGGTCCATGGGGTTTCTACTCCACCTTTCCTATGGGTACACAGGGCCGCCCAGAGGATTCAGGGGGCCTGGGGTCTTTGGCGGCGGGGGGCCCCCGCCGCCGAATTGCCGCCGAAGACCCGGCATTTCGGCGGCGGGTCCCGGGGCGGAAGGACCCCCCGCCACGGGTCTTCAGGGCAGTTCGGCGGCGGGTCCCGGAGTGGAAGGACCCCCCGCCACCGAATTGCCGCCGAAGACCCGGAGTGGAAGAAGCTCTGGGGGCCCGGGCCCCGCGAGAGTTTTCCGGGGCCCCCGGAGCAAGTGAAGGACCCCGCTCCAGGGGCCCCGAAAAACTCTCGTGGGGGCCCCTGTGGGGCCCGGGGCCTGGGGCAAATTGCCCCACTTGCCCCCCCCCCCCCCCCGGGCGGCCCTGCGGGTACAGGAACGTAAGAACATAAGAACGGCCTTTCTGGGTCAGACCACTGGTCCATCTAGCTAGTATCCTGTCTTCCGACAGTGGCCAATGCCAGGTGCCTCAGAGGGAATGAAAAGAACAGGTAATCATCAAGTGATCCATCCTCTGTCGCCCATTCCCAGCTTCTGGCAAACAGAGGCTAGGGACACTTCAGAGCATGGTTTTGCAAGACATCTGAAATGAGATTATAGTGGGTGGTAGCACCACTATTATTAAAGTATACGGTACGATAAAGGAGGTTGGACTTGTCTCAGAAGAAGCAAGTCTGTTGTTCTCACCTCTTTCTCTGGTCCTGTCCAACTCCTAGAGCACATGAGCCTAATGAGGGTGCTCTAATGCATAGACCAGTTACAGATTTATTTCATTGTTTGTTTGAAACGTTGTTTTAAGAGGCATAGGAATGAAAATACTGCCATGACTGGAGGCTGTGGATATGTTTAGTTAAAATGCTAGCAGACTGCTAATAGATACGAGCACTGGGAAAAGGATTTTTCACTCACTCCGAAACCACCCTGAATTTTGTCTATTCAGCAATGAGATGCCCTTGGGACTGCACAGTGGGTCTATAAATAAACCATTGCAACACCAAATTTCTGACCCGAAAGAGCTTCTACTGAAGCTTTATGTTGCAATAAGCCATTTAAAAATGAGAGGCAGTGTTCTTCTCCACCATATTAAAAATCACACCCACAAAATTCAGAGCAACGTGGCGGAAGGACATATTGTGTGGCGGAAGGACAAGGCCCCAGCTTTTTATCTCCCTGTTTCATATTTCAGAAAGGCCTGGCTGACTGAAACGTTGGTTTCTTGTAAGGACAGGAAATAAATAAATGAACATGAATTCTGTTATTATTCTGTAAAAGGAGCCATCTCTCTTACAAACCATCTACACTGACAGAACTATAAGAGAACAGGCTTTCTTTTTCTGCGCAGAGTAGGTAAGAAGGTAAGTAGAGTCCAGCTAAAAGGTTCTGGTTTGGCCCAAACCTCCTTTCACATACAGACAATCTTATTTGGTTGATAGTAAAATGTGAATTAATGAATATCTCACTCTATTACCAGATTTGCTACAGAAAAGAAATCGCTTTGTATATTTTCAGGATCAGGCAGACTAAGACAACAAATGGCTGAAATTTTTATTGGACGAGAAGTAACAAAATTACAAGCTTTAAAATGTAGGTGGAGCATGCACACAGTTTTTTTCAGAGGGGCTTATTTTTTTCAATCAGAGTCCCTCAAAGACTGAGTAGCTTCACCCAGCTGCTGAGAGAACAGCTGAACATGTCAGAAGATATGCCAGTTGTCCCATACCATCTACATGGGGTAATCTAGGATACTTCAGTTTGTACTGCTGCACTCAGATGGGCTGTCTACTTCTACACCTTTAAATGCGTGTGTATGTGTGGCTGTTGACTCCTGTGGTACAGTTGTTCTTTGTAGTAGCAACTGTGATGTAGCTCAGGCAAACCTGAAAGTGTAAATATTAGAAACATCTTAAAGATTTTAAAGTATTTTTCTTTCCTTGTTAAAGAAAACAGTTATAGCTGAACAAGGTAGATACAACATATAACATAGCAGCTTAGCAGGTATCACAGGGCAACAGTATAGATAGATAGATAGATAGATAGATAGATAGATAGATAGATAGATAGATGGCTTTGCTTGCTATCTATCTATCTATCTAACTCTCAGCTTGTGCTCCTAATTCAATAGAAAATGGGTATGTGACAATTTCAGGGCCTGTTTTTTTTAAAAGTTGGGGGCACAATTGCATATGCAAAATGTTTGTGAAATGTCATACCCAATTTGTGTATGCCTTCTTTGTAATTAGGTGCATAGATCAGGTCATTGCCTGTGCAGATCAGGTCATTGCCTGTGCAGAAGGCTAATTATGTTCTTTTGCACATTCAGTTACACAGTTTGATTGTGCAATTATGGTAATCAGCCATGAAAACTGGAAGTGCTATTTTGAAAAAATGGACCTCAATCTCCACAGATACACTAAGTTCACTTGGTTTTTCAGCATCTGTTCACCAGGTAATACATAGAGCAACACTGTTGTCACTGTATCTTTCCTTTTGATGCAAAGGTAGGGAAGATGGCTAAAGGAGGTAAATGGAGTGAAATGATGGCCTACAGTAAATGATTAGATGAATCGCCTGCATCCTTTATAGACTGACTTAATATTTAAGTCTCTGCCTTAGATCATTTAACCTTTGTAACATACGTTTCATTTAGGGCAGGGGTTCTCAAACTGGGGGTCGGGACTCCTCAGGGGGTCGTGAGGTTATTACATGGGGGGGTCGCGAGCTGTCAGCCTCCACCCCAAACCCCGCTTTGCCTCCAGCATTTATAATGGTGTTAATATATTAAAAAGTGTTTTTAATTTGTAAGGGGGGTCACACTCAGAGGCTTGCTACGTGAAAGGGGTCACCAGTACAAAAGTTTGAGAACTAATTTAGGGGATGGTTAATGTGAAGCTCCCATATCCAAGGCCCCATGAGCCTGTGAGACAAAACATAAAGTAAAATAAATTGTAGTGAACTGCACTGATAAATCCCTGCTATTACTGCTCATTTTTAATTAGGAAGGCCTCTGAGGCAATTATTTGTTACAGGGACAGCAGTTTTCAACTGCCTATGTTAGGGCACTCAATTCACATTTAATAAAAATAATATTGGCACTTATACGAGCTGTTGGAACACCTGAGTGTTGATGGGATCACCCAAATGTGAACTGGGTAATCATGCCTCCAGGCCTAAAGAAAGCGTGAGCAGAGAAAGAGAGGGTATCTCACTGAGAAGCTGCAACAAGGGAGCAGTTTTGAAGTGACTCCTGAAATGGAAAGGGAGTCAATGGAGTTGTCTGGAGAAGGAGGTGACCCGGTGCATGAGAAGACTGGCAGCAGCATTTTGAACTTGTTGAAGAACTGGGAAGTGGAGAGACTAAAGGGAAGAGAGTTGCAGCATCTCAGTGAGAGAAGATGACAGTCTGACTGAGAAGTTCTATAACCACATTGTTACAAATTATCTTCTATAAGTGTCAAAACCTCACAAATGTGAAGAAATGTGTGTCTGTGCCTCAACCACTGAAGTATGAAGCTCTGGAATTTTATAGCTTAAGGAATTTTAAGCAATTTTGTAGGACCCATAAATCTCTATATTCCACCCAAAGCAGTTATTATATTCCTCTTCACTTCCTGTCCTAAATAGTTCGGCATTATATAGCTGCCACTTACTATCACGGAGGTGGCTGTATTTCGGCAGGGGCTGATGTGATTCCAGGGATGACTATATGTGTTTTATAGGAATATTTCCAATAGAATGCTATGAATGTATAACAGTATTTATTCAAGTCGCCTAAACAAAGCATAATTTACTTGACTGACTTCACTGCAACTTTCAACTGAAATTCTCAAGTCCCTGAAAAAGTAAAAACCGTCAGGCTTCCCTTCCCCTCACTGGTATTTTCCAACACTTGGCACCTTAATACTTGCTTATATTCTTACCTGATTGGTTAGGCTTTGGGTCTTTTCACTGAATAATTGTGCAGCTAAAGCTGGCACCTGATATATTTCTTGAGTAGGTGGAGAAGAAACAGAAGAAGGAAGTGGCTTAATCCAACTGTCCATCCGTTCATACGTAGGTGACAATGAGGAAGACTTGGGAGCTGATGGGACCTGGTAGATATTTTGTTGACAGATGGGCAATTCCTGGGAATCATGCTCAGAGGAGGGAGACAACATGCCTGCCTGGGAACCAGCAAGGAGTTGGAGGCGATTAGCAGGAGCTAGGCCTTGTCTTCCATGGAGGGAACATTTCCACCATCCTTCACTCTCTAAGACATTCTGTTCAAGAACCGTTAGGATGTCTCCTTTGCGGAAGGCTAGCTCATCTGAACACTCAGCCTTGTTGTCATATAATGCTTTTGCCAAGGTATTCTAGAGAGGAAAAACAAATTTAAAAAAACACATGTAGTAACATTTGCACTGCTTGTATTATTCAGAAGTGTTATATGGAGCTACCAGATTAACATTTCTCAGCACCTAAATTCATGCAAATTCAAAACTGCTAATATTTATCCTAAGGGTCAGTTCTCAAGGCATTGGTTTTACGAAGTTAAACCTTTTGAACATATGCCTGCCATGTTTTAGTGTGTTATAGAAATAAATAATACCATAATAATACTTTGCTTTTCTCCAGCACCTTCCATCGGAGGATCTCAATGAAAACATGAATTATATAAGTCTCATGAACACCCCTGCAAAGTAGGAAAATATCATTTGCTGAGTTTTCCTGATAAGGGTACTAAGGCAGAAAACTACTAAGGTCACACAGGAAGTCTGTGACAGATTCAAGAATAGAACTCTCATCTCCTAACTTCTGTCTAATCAAGCTATCTATCTACAACTCTATCACATCTGGTATCTGAGTGCCTCACAGCTCTGAGTGTTAACCACATATCCATCCTCCCTCTCTTTTCACATAAAACACAATGCTGGAGGTGTTATTATTCATTTCCTTTCTTAGAGCCAGATATATATGAACCACCTGGTAGTCACTACCCTGAGGATTTCAAGAAAATATCAAGAAAATAACCCAGCGGTTCTGGGTGACAAAGTACAGTAAATACACCAGTGGCCAGTCTACACTATCATTTCCCCCAGTGTTAGTACTGGGAGAGAAGCACCTGTGCCAGCATAGGGGTGGGGTGGGGTGGGGTGGACAGAGATTTCCCTAAAATATTCAGAGTAGGCAAGACCCATCTGCTGTGAACATGAGATTAAGGAAATTTCAAATCAATGAGCATAATAACAGATCTGAGAATAATGATGCTGCTAGTTACTTTACTGGTGGAAGATAATCTCCACGAGATACTTATATGGCCCCCATTATGATAGCATCCAAGCATCTTCTCATGTATTTATCCTCACTGCACTTCCATTAGGTTAGGAAGTGCTATTAGCCACATATTATAGGTGGGAACTGAGGCATACTACACATTTGTGACAGAGCATGGACTTGAACCTGCATCTGCTAAGTCCTATACAAGCATACTAACCCAGTGAACTATGCTTCCACTCTATTTAATGTTTATAGTGATCATGTGTATGTGGCTAAACATGTTTTGTTCTTAGAACTCAGGTTTTTAGTAAGCAATTGATTTTACTATCATTAAACCAGCCAAAAGTAATAGCAAATGTGGTCTTCATCATTGGAGGCATTTTTGTACAATTTACTACAGCTGATGAAAGAATAAAAAGAAGTATGCACATACTATTTCCCATACATGGATTTATTTTCAGCTTCAAAATAAGATCAACCACTTTCTCCATGGAATGTGGATTAGGAAAAACAGTTTCTTATCCAGAAGTGCGAGTAATGTCCAAAGAGATAGCGTCTGCATTGGAAACATAATGCCTTGTATTTTTATCCAGCGCATTTGCCATAAAGCAACAGCTGGTTTGAAGTATCAGGAGAAGAAAATCAATTTGTCAGCTCAGCTGATAAAGCAGCCTGTTGTTGGTAGCATAAATTTCTTCATCGGGATGGCTTGGAACAATGGCCCTTTTATGATACATGGGTTTATCCACACATACTGCACTAGCAGCTGTCAGAGATGGACAGCAACAGTCCCACTTACCTTATGTCCTAGTTTGATTAAAATGCTCTTGTTGCCTTGTACGTGTCAGTCCCAAATTCTACTTTGACGATACCAAATGCTTGGGACCACATGTGTTTAAGTGAGACATTCTGTAATCTCATCATACAGTATAACCCAGAGAGGGATAGGGCATTTCACATTGTCACAATTGTGAATAAAGGCCAGATTTTCCTAGTATGGTTAGCAGTAATATTACAATAGCAGCGAGCGACTCCAACCAATAGTGGGGTCCCATTGTGCTATGCACTGTATAAATACACAGTAACAGACAGTCCCTGCCCCTAAGAGCTTGTGAACTAAATAGAAAGGATGGACAAAGGGAATATTTATATCATCATTTTGCAGATGGAGTGCAACTGAGGCATAGAGCAATTCAGTGACTTGTCTAAGCTCTCACAGGAAACCTGTGGCATAGCCAGGAAATAAACCCAGATAAAGAAGGAGTTCCAAACTGGAGTGGTAAGCACAAGACCATCCTTCCTAGTTGCACCAATGAGAGGTGATACCCATGGTATGACTTGAAAAGACATTTGACTATCAACCTATCTGTAGCTAATTATTTGTTGAGAAAACGCTATGGTAAGTATTTTTATGCCTGAGTCTGCAATTGCAGTGTACATAAGACTATCTGATTTCAGAAGGGTTGAACGCACTTACAAGAAGTTTAAGCTTAGCCCATGTACTTCAGTAGGAATCTCTGCAAATAAGGACCACAAGTTATGGCCCATGTTATATGAATGTATGAAATAACAGTCACATCATCAGTGCTTCAGTGACACTCAAACATGATTTCAGCAGGCATTTCTGGGGGAAATATGCCAAGTACTCTCTAATCTCCTTGCATAGGGATAGATGGGTCTCCTTCTACTGTAAATGTATGGGGCAAGACAACCCCACTATCAGAGATGACACTAAAGAATCCTTAATCCCCATCCTTTATTCTTGTATCTTAAAGTTCATTCTGCAGCAAAAAGTGTTACAGAAAAGTTTTATTAGACCTGTACCAATAAATGTTTCATCTGGTGAATCATCATCAAGGTCCAATAATAACCAAGGGGGAACAAAAAATTAGTTGGAGGCTTAGCGAAAATGAGGCCTCATCTTCTTAAGTATAGGAGTCAGTTTGTCCCTTGATATACAGATATTGGCATTATTAATAAAAACTGCACATGGCCCAGAGTGTGTTATAACTTCTAAGCAAACATTCATAAATATGATTACCTATGTTCTGTGTCTAAATTAGATTTGAGAAGGCAGTCAGTTTGGAACAAATAAAAACAAAGATGCCTTTACATTGCATATATTGACGTGTGGACTTTGGTCCCAAGGGAAGTCATTGTGTCACAAATACCTTAATGAGATTTACAGAAGGGCAAAGAGTAACGTTATGTCCATTAATATAGCTATGTAACCTAGAGTGATACTAAGTTAGAGCCCATGCTTCAGGGAATATGGTCAGCACCATGGAGGTCAGGAGCCAAGTCCTTTCTATCCCCCTATTCTGCATTGCACAATCAGGAGATAATATAGGATTTCTTCCTGTGCCTCTTCTCTGGAGCATAGGTACTGGCCACTGCTGGAAGTCTGATTCCAGATTAGAGAGACCAGTAATCTGATTGGTATAATAAATCTTATGTTTGTAGGTGTTATTGTCTGCTCATCCGTTGGATGATATGATGTATTGCAATTGTCACTGTATGTTCAAAAGGCGTGGAAACTGCCTGAGTATATTAGTGAGGATTTTAGGCCTATTTGCCTTCACACCCATATTTGAAGAGATTTTAGGAGCATGCAGAAACACTTACGAAACCTTATAAATGTGCTACAACATTATTACCCAAATTCTAAATGTTTGTTAATTTACTGTTATTTTAACCTCCTGGCACCAATTCCTGCCATAAATTGTAAAGCATTTTGCATCTAGATCTTGTTGCAAAAACCCAACTTCCTCCCTTGAAAGGTTTCAGATTTCTGTGTATTTTCCGTGTTCACAGTAATGAAGGACCAAGGGAAAACCACAACAGCATATTGTTACGCCAGCACCAGCAACACAAAGCCAGTGAGGTAGGTTGTTCTGCAATTAACCCCTGAGCTCCACAAAATAAAGAAAAAAGAACATTTTTGAAGGGCATAAAAATGGTAATTTGTACAGCTTTGCCTTTGTTCCATGCCTTGTGTTCTCCTTTGCCTATCTATTATTAAGTATAGTAAGTACCTTTTTTTCCCTCTCATTTCCTTTCTGACTATGGTGGTTAGTCATCATGACTCTCATAACTTTGACAGCTAGGGAGTGAGTGAATGAGCAGAATACTTTATGTAGTACCTTTTATCTAAGGAATCTATATTAGCTTTTAATATAGCTTTTAGCAACTATATTATCATTACATATTATTTGTATCACAGTAATACTTTGGAGCCCCAGTCATGGGCCAACACCTGAATGGGTGATGCACACACACTTTGAAAATCATTTGTAAGTAAATTTAGTACTGGTGAAACATGCTAGATTGGCAGACTAAAGCCCTCTGTAATACCCCTGTGAGGAAGGTATTATTTTACTAGTTTTATAGGTGACTAACTGAGGTACAGTGAGATTAAGAGAGTCACTGACAGAACCTGGCATAACACCAGGAGCCATCATTCCCTGGTCTTTGCTCTGCCATTCAGCAATACTCTCACAGCATAGAAAACTGCACTCAGATCCTCTATTCTCTGATTTACATTTACTCTGAGAAGCATAGTGAATTACTAAGCAGCCATTGGTTGCTCAAGTTCAGGGGTCGGCAGCCTTTCAGAAGTGGTGTGCCGAGTCTTCATTTATTCACTATAATTTAAGGTTTCGCGTGCCAGTAATACATTTTAACCTTTTAGAAGGTCTCTTTCTATAAGTCTATAATATATATAAATAACCTATTGTTGTATGTAAAGTAAATAAGGTTTTTAAAATGTTTAAGAAGCTTCATTTAAAATTAAAGGAAAATGCAGAGCCCCCTGGACTGGTGGCCATGACCCGGGCAGTGTGAGTGCCACTGAAAATCAGCTCGCGTGCCGCCTTCGGCACGCGTGCCATAGGTTGCCTACCTCTGCTCTAGTTGTTCCGAGATGCTTTACAATAAGACACTGACTCTTAAAAGAGCTCAGCCTGGTACTTGATTTTGTGCCCACAGTAACTGTGTGCATAATTTTGTGGCTGCAAATAACTGCAGACCTATTTTATGAGATTTAAACATTTGACTACCTGATCTGCCAGTACAGTCAGGCTGCTAGATATTGGTGTGTCATCAACGGTATCTGCAGTTATTTGCCCCAAGATTATTTGTGGGTGCAGAATTGGGGGCACCAAACTTGAGCTCATTTTTCAAAACCAGGTCCCAAATAGTCTTTCACACTTGCCTGGGACATGTGTAAAGACTCACTATCACAGGCCCTTTCTGTTACTTGAGCAGAAATGCTCCCGGAAGATTGTGTGTGTGTTTATTAGTCAATCATTCCCACGATCACTGAGACCTCTGTGGGCTGCTGGGATAAGAGATAGTTCTGCTCTGAGGCCAAAGAGAATTGCATTTTTTGTTTGTTACCAGAGAACCGGAAACTGGCTGTCTAACGCCATCAGCCACACAATGCTGACTAGGCCAGCTGTATGCAGCTCTTGGGTAGTTTTATGTGATCTCTATACTTCTCTTTAATGCACACTTGAAATACTCAATGCACTATAAACACTAAAGCAGCAGAGATGAGATCAAAGTATTTTTGTCTGTGTTGTTTGTTGCTTCTTTAAAGGTCCCATCTTCCCTAAAAAGGCAGTATAGCAAGGACACAAACATTTTCCCATAAACCCCACTGCTACCATAAAAAGATAAAGGAACATGATTTATTAGAAACCAAGTACAACACTTCATGAAGGTACCTCAACAGATGATGTGTTAATCACTCCCAGCGTGACGCAAATTTCAGATAGCCAATCAATTAATTTAGGCCTAGAAAGTGAACATCATCCCCAAGCCCCCTTTGAGAACTTATTTTCCTCTGAATATGTATGTATAACCCCTATTTATAACCACGTGAGTTAATTACATAGTTTGAGGGGAGGAAAGTCATATTAAAGGCTGATAACGGAGATGGTTTAGCTGTCTAAAAGCAGCAGTTTTAGTTCCCTGGCAACACAAGTTAGAATCCTAGTTCAGTCAACACAACCTTTCACCTTTCTGAAAAGGTAAATTAAATTCTTCCTTATCACATAATGCACTTGATCAGACAAAATCTGAAAAGGTGAAGTTTTGCACAGATATAGGTCCCATGTTCTGCCTGGCTGCTAACCTCCACCCCCCAGCCTGAAATGATTCATGGACGTGCAGTACAGAATTTGGGAAGCACTTTGGGATCCTTCAGGATGAAAGTTGCTGTGTAATTGTATGTTTATTAATGAAAAATAGTGGGAAATAATGTTGTTAGAAGTCCACAAAGCTGACAATGCAATTATTTAACCTCAAGTTAGATGTAGCTACATATAGAAAAACATGGCATATATTTATAAATAAAGAAAAAATGTTATTTTACAGCATGATATAGAATTAATATTTTCAAGAACTAAACGACACAACCATGGTACAGAAAATAAAATCTAGTATAAATATAAGCAAATGTCACTAGCAAAATATTGCATGTTACAGTAGTCAGCAAGGTTCTCAAAATGCCTGCATTTCACTTATGGACACCTGAAAGTTGTATTTGAAAATCCTTATTAATTATTAATTTTATTATTATTTAATACAATCCAAAAGCATGATAGACATTTGACAGAATCTTAATTTCTAAAGAAAATGATTCCAAAGATTTTTTCCTTCTATTGTCTTTAGTTTGCTTTTTTTTAAAATAGCTATTTAAAAAATCTGAACACAGATTTTTAGTCATGGGAATTCCTTCTGCAGATTGAGACTTACATTCTTAAAAGATGTTGTAGCCACACTTTGAGTGTCTTTTAAAACCTTTAAAATACTCTTTAGTGCAGGAAAATATGACAAAATATTTGAGCAGAAGAAGAAGATACAATTAAAAGCTGTGGATAGTTTGCAAAACAATTATGTTGATGTATCAGTGACACGTCTTGGCATGTTTACTGAACTGTTTCCAGTTAATCTATTCACCTCTGAAAAGAGCTGAACAAATAAACAATCTCCACATGCCTTTTGAGATGTGGAATGAGGTTCCCAGATGAGTCCTTTTTAAATAGTAAAAATAACAGGAGTACTTGTGGCACCTTAGAGACTAACAAATTTTTTCATGAAGTTGATGGATTTCCACTCCATACGGCTAAATGCAGTGCCTTGCATAATGACAGGTTTCAGAGTAGCAGCCGTGTTAGTCTGTATCCGCAAAAATAACAGGAGTACTTGTGGCACCTTAGAGACTAACAAATTTGTTAGTCTCTAAGGTGCCACAAGTACTCCTGTTATTTTTGCGGATACAGACTAACACGGCTGCTACTCTGAAACCTTTTAAATAGTAGTCTAAGTTAGGCCAATTTAACTTGACAAATTAAATTAACTGTAGACTGCCAACAGTTAAAATATACTAATACATGCAGAAGAAAAGAAAAAAAATCCTCAAATTGTCTGAAGTTTCTCTAAACATATGTGCCTTCATTCTGACTATGCCTGACCATTTTTTTTATATATATATATAGATATACCTATCTCATAGAACTAGAAGGGACCTTGAAAAGTCATTGAGTCCAGTCCCCTGCTTTCACAGCAGGACCAAGTACTGTCCCTGACAGATTTTTGCCCCAGATCCCTAAATAGCCCCCTCAAGGATTGATTTCACAACCCTGGGTTTAGGAGGCCAATGCTCAAACCACTGAGCTATCCCTCCTGCCTTAGTTTGTTCTTGGTGTAGATGATGTGTAACATTTTTGGTGGCACACAGATGATCTGAGATGCTTTCATTTCATCTGTTGGTCCGTTTGTGGTTAATGTAACTAGAAAATAGCAAAAACGTAGCAAGCATTAACTATTTGGCTTGATTCGACACTTGTTCCATAAACAGAAGTCGCATGTTTTTGCATATAGAAATTTTTCAGGATTGGATATAAATAAGTGTTTGAGAGCTAGGAATGGAGAGGAAAACTATCTATTTTATTCTCTATGCAAAGGGTTATCTAACTCTTAGAGGACCACTTAGGGATCTAATTAACTGTTCATTTCCTGTTTTTTAGTGGTTTCAGTGTTACTGAACTCTTCTGGAAGGGTATGAGATACCACAAGGCAACCATAGCTCTGCATTAATGAAGCGTTTTTTTGGTCAGCGAATCTAAGCATCAGGTTTACAATCCCAAGAACTAAAAATTTCAAATCCAGAAGGCTCAGCTCAGCTCTTGGAAGGATGAAGATCTTACCAAACTGGAAAAATTGGCTTCCTTTCTATGGGTGGTACCTTTTGGAGGAGACCTTATACATGGAGTCCTGTTTCCTCAGTACTGTATTATGGGGAGTTGGTAGCTGCTCCATAGTTAAGCTACCTTCCTACTATAAATCTATTTTTCAACCCTCCTCAAATTCCTTCCTCTCTCCCCCAAAACTGGTCAATTCCTGACTCCACTGAAGTCAATGGCAAAACTCCCATTGACTTCAATAGGGCCAGATTTCACCCTATTTCCCTAAAATTTCACATGCCACGAATTTTTCTAGGAAGTTGGGGATCAAAAATAATAAATGAGTTTTAAAAATACAATATAGTTTTAAAATTCCCTGCACTTAAATTTTTGAAAACATTCATCCCCCCCCCCATTTTTAAATGTATTTAATTCATTTCTTTATGTTTTGCCTCATTCTATCTCAAAATTGTCTTGGCCTAAAGACTCCAAATGTGTTGGTGTGCTGGCCATACTGAGGGTTAGCAGCCTGTTAATATTTTAGGTATGTTTAGTGGGGAAATTACCAAGATTAGATCTCAAGACATATTGAGAGCTTCAGGTGGGTTGTACATACCCATCACTAAAGTAAGCAACAAAAAGGATTGACTAGAGCAGGGGTTCTCAACCTTTTTCTTTCCAAGGTCCCCCCAACATTCTATAAAAACTCCATGGCCCACCTGTGCCACAACTATTTTTCACCATATAAAACCCAGGTCCAGTGTCAGGGGGTAGCAAGCTGGGCAATTCCCAGGGCCCCATGCCATAGATAGTCCTGCGAAGCTAAGTTGCTCAGGCTTTGGCTTCAGCCCCAGGTGGCTGGGCTCGAGGTGGCGGGTTTCAGCCCCGCACGGAGAGTCTTCAATTTTCTGCCCTGGGCCCCAGTGAGTCTAACGCCTGCCTTGCTTGGCGGACCTTTCGAAACCTGCTTGTGGGCCCCTGAACCCGTTTGAGAACCGGCCACTGGACTAGAGGATCATTAAAGGAGGGATATAGAAAAGAGGCACAGAAAAGATCTCTGTCCTTTGCCCAGCCAGGAAACTTTGCCACCCAATAGGAACTGGAAGACAACCTTGTTACTCTGCTTCATCCAAAGAGACTTTGTAAATTAAGGACTGTTTGTTTTCCCCCAACTTTAGCCCCTCTGAGTAAGCCATCCTCTCTCTGCCACTGTGCACTACACCTTTTAAAAGCTCAAGTTGTTAAAAAGTCTGGAAACTGAGCAGTAAAGGGATTCAGTCAGTGCTCTAATCCCATCTATTGCTTCCTTTATCACCCACTGGATTTACAGGAAATTGATTTGCAGTAGTGATGTTATGCCATGTATCTAATCGCAAAGGTTTCATTTTAGTTGTTGCTATATTTTCTTCCCCTTAATAGCATAATGGCGATTGCATGCTATCCCACAGGCTCATATGACATTTAAAATAGGATGATAGTGACTGTCTGAACTTGGTCAGAATTAAATTTGAAAGCCAAGTAAAATAAAATGAAATTGGGGAAACAGGTTCATGGAAAACATGTGGCACCTTAGAGACTAATTTTGCCTGTTCCCAGTGAATCAGTAGCAGGATCAGGACTAGAAGCTAGATCTCCTAACTCCCAGTGCCCTAATCCTTGACAGAGGTACCAGAAAATGTCAACGAACAGAAAAAAAATTGTGAAATTCCCAAGTTTTTATTTAAAATTCCCCAAAGGCGTTGGTTTTCTGATTTCAAAATTTTAGGAAAGCAGGTACTTTTTGTAGAACTTTTCATTAAGTTGAAAACCTAGCTTAAACAAACAAACAAACAAATGCTGATGGCATTTTTTTGACCAGCCATAATCACTAAATCACACTTCCACCTACATGCAGAAAACAGAATTAGAACATGTTGAAGCTGATGATGTTAGCATGCCACTTATGTGGTAATGAGGGGGAATTACCTCCTAAACTACAGTTGCCACAGGTCAGCTTTATTTGCTAGACAAAAACCAAACACAGAGTTTTCCAGTTAGGGGCAGTTCTTATCTTTCTGCACAAAGGAAACTAATGCTAGAAGAAGTCATTCCACCTGGCATCATGGGGTTAATAGAAAAATGTGGTCTGTGGAGTGCGGTCTTTTTAAAGCAGGGATCTGGTCATCTGGACAATGATGACTTCCCAGCTTGGCTGCTTTATAACCTTGGGCAAACATTTAACTTCTCTGTGCCTCATGTTGCCCACTTATAAAATGTGGGAGCAAAATACTATGCACAAGCTTTGCTGTGAGGATAAATCTTTGCAAAGTGTTTTGAGATAATTGGCTGGAAGGAACAAGTGCAAAGAATGTTCATTACTAATATCAGCAGTTCAGCTTTCCACGACTAATGTGGAGGCTCAATTTTGAAAATTACAACCTGGATCTCAAGCTGGACATTTTTATATGCTGTTACAGCAAGCTTGTGTGTGCAGTGCTGAAAATCCAGACCAAAATATTAAGACACATTTATAACAGATATATGATCAACCTGGCGTGGGGCTGTGTTGTTTTCCCATGAAAAAATGAGTGTATTCAAAACTTTCTAAAGACAAAAGGAATCGTACTGGCTATTTGCTCTTTTTCAGTTCAGTCATTACTGTAGAACAGGTTTCAGAGGCATAGCCGTGTTAGTCTGTATCAGCAAAAACAACGAGGAGGCACCTTAGAGACTAACAAATTTATTTGGGCATACGCTTTCGTGGGCTATCCCATGAAAGCTTATGCCCAAATAAATTTGTTAATCTCTAAGGTGCCACAAGGACTCTTCGTTGTTTTTACTGTAGAACAGGATTTTATGATGTGTTCAGTCACTCTAGTGTATTTTGTCCTCTCTGCACAAATGTAACTCTTACTCATATTACTTAACACTTGTACATCAAGGGGAGAATCATCAGCCCATAGGTTGTATTTGAACAGTTCCATAAATGATACATTTATCTTCTACTACGCTGCACATACATTTGTATAGCTTCCCTCTTTTGAATGAGATCCAAAATGAAGATGAGATGCAATCACTTGTGCTCATTAAAAATTCCATGGTAATTATGAAGGCACAATGGCCAATTAGACATCTAATAACCTGCCATTGTCATAAATGTTGCTTACCAGTACAGCATATCACTGTATAATTCTTTACTTATAGAAGACTGAGTCAAACCTAACTTCTTTAGACAGAAAAGTTTCCCCTCTTCTTGATAAAATAGAGTAGTGTTTTTGCAGATAACTATGGATTGCATGTTAAAAATGAAGATTGTATGTTACAAAGTATCATGTTAGGAACTAATAAACAGGAATAGAGCATGCTTTAAACAGAGATTGTAGCAGATGCAGATATACATTCCATTTACATTCTCACAAAAAATGAGATGCCATTAAATAAAATACAGCAGAGGTAATAATTTAGTACTTACATTGACTTTCATCTTGTCTTTTCTCTATTATTCCATTACCTAAATGAGCACAATACACTCTCCCCTTCTCAAGTGAAGTTCTTCAGCTCAGACTGAAGTACGGTACGGTAAGGTTTGGCTCGAAGCCTGGGTATTAGACTTTCAGCCTACACCTCCCAGTGCTGGACTTGCTGTGAACCCTGCCGAGGGTGAAGTGAACAGCCACTGGGAATGAATGGAACTAATTACATAGTAAATTCTCTCTAACGTTACATGGCCTGCAGCTATGTTCATGCAAAAGAAGGAATGGCACTCGGTCAAGCCTCCAGGAAGAAAAGGCAGAAACCAAAATAGGAATTCCGACGTTGTAGAGCTATAAGAAGGTCATGTGGACACTGCAGTGAAGCTAAGACAGATGAGTGTATTTGGGAGCTTTTCCCCAAGACAGTATCAGTTCTTCTTCCTCCTCAGTTTGTATTTAAAAATACTTGGATTTTGAATTTTTCATGTTCCGGTCACTAGAAATGTCATGGCTCAGCAAGACCTTTACGGCTATATGAATCACTGCAGAAAAACCACATATTTTAAAGGCAGAGAATCTGAGAGAACAATGCTGAGCAGTTCATGTTTAACATCTTGTGTTTTGTACAATTTTCAAAGGTTCCTTTATACAGAAGAGATCTTGCCTCCGTTATTTTCCTTCCTCTTTCTACAATAAGTATGTTCCCTTTTTCTCCCCGAAACACTTTTATAATGAAAAACTGTGCCTGTGTCTTGTAGGGGGCAACAGTTGGATTTTTTATTATTTTTTTCTCTAAATTTTAATCTTTTGCACTTGGAGTGGACTTGGTAATGCAGAAACATCCAACCAACTTTTCTAGTCATGCAAAATGTCTGGTAAAATGAAGCTCACTTGCAACGAATTCTGATCCTTCTTAGGTGACAGGCATTGGAATTATCAGTTGTGAAAGTGCAAGAAGAGAATTCAGCCTAGAGAAATTGCACAAATGTACCATCACAGACCATAGAATTTTTTAAAATATATTTTAGGAACAACAATGCAATCTGTTGCCACAGAGCTGCCTTAAAGGTGTAATAACTGACCACAAGGCGACGACTCTGCTGAAGGAACTTTCAATAGCATAGAGCCCGCACAAGGCCTACGCTACTCCTCAGTTCCCTCCTATACTAGAGGGTCAGGTGATGTAAGTTAGAGAAAGAGAGAATGGCTCTGGATTCCATAACCCACATCTGCCTCCTGTTACCTAAAGTGCTTGGCAAGTAGTGTAAGTTAGGTTATTCTAACTTGCTGCTGGTGGCTGACCGGCTAGGGGCTGACAACCCACAAAGATAGCTTAAAGTCCTTGCACAACACACAGCAGAGTCTGCGAGGTTGCTGTGGTTGCAAGGTGAGAGTATGCAAATAAAATTCTAAGTGCTAGGTCAGGGGTTCTCAAACTGGGGGGTCGGGACCCCTCAGGGGGTCACAAGTTACATGGGGGGTCGCGAGCTGTCAACCTCCACCCCAAACCCTGCTTTGCCTCCAGCATTTATAATGGTGTTAAATATATAAAAAAGTGTTCTTAATTTATAAGGGGGGTCTCACTCAGAGGCTTGCTATGTGAAAGGGGTCACCAGTGCAAAAGTTTGAGAGCCACTACACTAGGTGTTCTCCTTTGCAAGCTTGATCACTTACTTACAAGTATGCAATTAAAAAAAGCGTGCGCACATACTGAGCATTTCTTAAGGAGAGAAATTTAAGAGTAAACTTAAGCATGTCTGACAGGAGCTTAGCTATGTGCATCTTTTAGTTCTCACTTCATGCTGCTGCTAGACAGGATCAACTTGGCAGCCACCCACCAGAACTCATTAATATAGGACGGGCCCCTGTGTTCATGCTGTGCTCCCCGCCCAACACTTTTTACTTTGTGTATATGCATATAGGACTCTGCACCTGCAGGGTGTACAATCAGCCGTCAATACATAGTCAAAAAAACTAACAAGCTGTCCATTGAGCATGCTAACGCACTGGATTCCTTTACAGAAGCAATTTATCCTGCAAAAGGGGGGGGGGGGGCAAAAGTTGCTAATGGTTAGCGGTGGCAGTAACAACCATAGACCCTGGAGCTGGGGGGAGAGGAGGCACCCAGGCCATGGCCCTACCACTGTTTGGTCACATTGGAGGGGTGGGCATAGGGGCTCATGGGCAGGAGAAGTGTCAGGAAGCTGGTGGGGAGGGGGGCTAAGAGGGGAAAAGGAGGGTCAGACATAGGTGCAAATCTACCTCCCCCGACACACACACACATTTTAATAGTGTTCAGGAGCCCTTGTTAACACTACTATTTAGTTTTCATCATAATGGGAATTTCTGCACAGCTAAAGCTGACAGCCACTGTGCTCCAGCTATAAAAGGACTCATTTTTTGCCCACTCATCTTGCCAAAGTGTTGCTATCTCAGAGTAAATTATAAAAAATGATGTCAGGCCATTAAAATGACATGGCCCCAGAGTTGCTGAGATAATAGGAACCAATAGGTCAGTTAGCATTTTGCTAATGGTTTCCTGATTTCTTACCATACTTCAGCTCCAGAAGATGTGTATATTTGTATAAGGACAGTGTCAGAATTTACAAGTCAACTTGATACTGCTAAATTCAGTCAGCCACTGCTAAACTATTTTGACATCTGTGCCCAAAATATCATACCTGGAAATTTGCTAAATTGAAAACAAAAGTGTTAGGAGCCAAAGAGAGAGGTATAAGAGAACTTCTTAATATAGGAGTTTCAAAACATAAATGGGTCAAGTTTTCGTCTCAGTAATAGAGAGGAAAATGTGTCCCATTGTCTTCTGATGGACTTAACATGGAATAAGAGAGGTCAATTTTTTCAAACAGACCTTGACAGAAAACTCTGAACACAATAAATGTTCCATGTAACTCGCATTGGGTGCTTTTCCTTGTATTTCTGGTATCCAACTCCAATCCTCCCCCCCAAATCATATTTACATTATCAAGGTCAAGAACATTGCACTGGGAGCCAAGAACACCAGCATTCTCTTTGACGCTGACACACACTGTGACTTTTTGCAAGTTATTTATATTGCAGTCGGACCCACATTTTGCTAGGTAGAGTACTAAACGCATAGACAAGTTCCCTACCCTGAAAAGCTTACAAAATCCGTTTGTAAGTCTAATAAAAAAAACCTCAGTAATTTAACTTATTTTTTATCCTGCCTGTAAAATAGGGAACTAACTTATCTACCTTACAAATGTGTTGAGTATTTAGTTAATAATAGTACATTATTATACCATCAAAGAGCTTTAGGAGATGGTAATAAGAGAGGTGGTACCTTCAAGATAGAAGCTAGGCCTTACTTAACTTTTGTCAGTGTAATTAATGCTTATAAAATCTCTTAGGTTTCCTTTTACTCAGAGTACCATCCAAGGAGAAATTTCTTCAGACACCAATGACACTGCCACATTCAGGTCTCCAACAGCAGAAATACAGGCAAACATCAGGTACCTTAGCATTCAAACCAAGAACTCCCTTTCCACAATTAGTTGGTAAAGATATAAAACATGTATGATACTACAAGAGTTATTCTGAACTAAAAAAATAAAAATAAAAAAAAAATCACACTTACTTCAGCTCCTAATATTTTAAGTCATTAAATTCTGTTCTCATAAACCATCAACTTACCTTTGCAGCTGTGTTGATTCTAGTATTTTTATCCATAGCTGTCACCAAGCAGCAGAGTCACTTCCAATATTATAAATAATCACTGTATAACCAGTGTTATACAGAGCTGTTTTGCAAAGTCACAATGTGTCAGGAACCATTTCGCAAGAAAAAAAAGAAGTCTGACAAGTATTGTCCTGAAAGCATTTAGCTATACAAAAGGTTTCCCATAAAAGTCAATTTTTGTGACAACAGACAAGATTAAAACAAAAACAAAAACCCCTAACAACTGAGAAGAACGTGTCTGAAAAGTGGAGTTTTCCTTGATCTGTCACAGACTTGTTGCAAATAACCACAGATACAAAAAACCCACCCTTCTGCTTTGCTACATGTTCCTGTAGTTCCTAATTTAGAAGCTTGATGGAAGAACAGTTTACTACAAGTGTTTGCATAGCACTTTAATGAAATAACAGACTGCCACAATCCTATGAATTCAGGATTTCTATCCCACATTTTCCATATCTTGCAAAATTTTCTCACATTTAATACAAAACATTTATTATAGCGGTGTTGTAATAGCCTGTAAACTCTGTGGGGTAGGGAATTTGTGCTCTTACATCCCTATAAGGCACCACCCACACTACCATATGTGTTGTAAGGTACATTTTGTATGAAAGACACTGAAAAATGTAAGCAACTTTGACTCATCTCAGAAGACAAATTGATTCATCTGGTCCCCTGTGATTCCTCTACATTTTAAGAGGAAGAATGGTGGAATATGACTCTCCCATATAATTTACTCTCATCTGCTATCCAGCCACCTGGATTTTTTGTCTAACCATTCAGACTGGCGTCAACTAGGTGCCGCATCAGCACATAAAAAGCGTTGAGTTACTTTTCAAGCATTTTATCTGTCGAACTAAACAAGCTGAACAGAAATTTTCAGAAATCTTAGGAAAGTAGAATTACTTAAACTGTGCTTTGATTTGTGTTGTCCACGTGGATTCTACTTCTGATGTGCATGTGCTGTTAAAAATGAGATCCAATTCATTTGACCAGCAGTGTCTATTGGGGCCACACCTGTGCCCTATATACTCTGCATTCCTCCCCCCACAGGGCCCCAACTGTTCCTCAATTCCCTTTACTAATACAGAATCCCATTCGTATAAGAAAGACGCTGTAGAAGCAGGAAAGGAAGGGGAGTCCCAGCATTCATGTGGACAACACTTCATGAAGAACCAGTTACTGTAGGATAACCCCCCACCCCCACCCGCAGACTGTACTGTCCCATGGATTCCACTCTTGGTGGCTAACAGTCATCTATTTGCTTGGAAGTAGGTAGAAGACCTATTTAAACAATGACTGCAGGACTAAATGGGCATCCAATTTTGAAGGTTCTGCCAAAGAGTAGGGACTTGTAAGGGTCTGGATTGAGCTCCACATTGCTGCCCACAGATTTTTGAGTCACAAACAGGCTACCTAAGCTCTAGTGGAATGAGTTCTAACCCTCACTAACTTAGAACACATTCTGATGTAGTCAAAATCCCACTTAAAAAATCTCTGTTCCCATTTCTTAACCTCTGCAAAGGCCCCAAATGGTCATGTTTGGCTTCAAAATTTGGCCCAAGCCAGACCTCTAAAGGGAAGTACAAAATGTCTCCCAAGAAGTGTTACGTAGCTCTTAGCATGTAAGCTTTTATATAAGGGCTTACCTACATTTTCAGTGCTGTAGCAGCACAGGCGACGGGAGAGCAACCATCAGTGGTCTGAATGGTTTTGTCCCATTAATGCACAGTCTCTCTTATTACATTACATTTGTGACGTTTAACTTCTCCTGGGGTTGAATGAGATTTCGGAAAAAATTGGGAGCTGAATGAACTAGAATACTGAAACAAATATGGGCAGGAACTTGAGAGTGACCCTATCCTTACAAAATGCCATATAATGAGCAGCTGATGTGGGGCCCCCACATCTTTCCGCTGATGTAATGGTTACTAAAGAGGCAGTCTTCATTGGTATGTGGTATAGGGGAGACCCATCAACCCTGTTAGAACAAGAGAGGGTGCTCCTCAACCTTGAGAAAAACATGAATCAAGGCCCTAAGGAATCTTGCCACTGTAGGGAAGGATAAAAGCATGGCGTTGGAAAGGGTGGTGGTGTACGGATATTACTGCTAAACAGACTCACAGAGCTGATAGAAAGTCCATCTTATTCTCCTAGCCCTGAAACAGTCTGCTGATTTAGTAGGTCGGCATGCAGTGGGGCCTTTACTGGCTTCTGGATCTTAAAAGATTAAGCTTATGATTAGAGATGTGTAATGACTCATGTCTTGACTTGTTAGGAGTCAGAAGACAATATTGACTTTGGGAGGCTGGGAGCCTGGTGTGGACTAGCTGTCTGTGCGCACCCTGGTGGCAGCTCATTAATGTGCATTAGTCTAGTCTTTGAAATTGGACCAGATCAAAGCATATTAATGACTGTTAATGTATTCATTAGCAGGATGCAGTTAGTCTATGGCATGGGGGTGTGTGCATGTGAAACAGTGTGTGTACACATTCACACTCCAATATGCCATGAACTAGTTCATATATACAAGCCCTGAGTGATAAGAGACTACCTAAAATCAAACAAAGACCAAATACATGCTATACAAATTACACGCTACCCGACACTTGTAGTCGGGTCCTGGTCCTGATGGGTTCAGGTCAGCTTGCAAGCCTCTATTTGCTTCAAGGTTACAGCAGTTAGTTAAGAAAGTCAAATAAAAGTCAGCCACCAGATTTCAAGTCTGAGCTTTAATATCAGAACTAAAACATCATTTGTTGAATTCATCTAAACCTTTTAAAAATGGATGTTCAAATTCTTATGGCACAAAATTCTGGCTCAGAGCTGGAGGGCCACTTGGCCAATTTAAAAAAAAAAAAAAAAAAAAAAAAAGGGATACAAAACCAGAGCTTTCACTGCACCGTGCATGAATCAAAACTGAAATACAACTTAAAGGTTCTTTAAAATATCCGGCCAAGTTCTGCTGAGAATTTGTGCAATCCATTCTTTAAAAAAAAAAAAAATTCTTTAATAGGTTTGCACAGATGTAATGGAGAAATTCTACACAGATTGAACAAGATTCACTTAAGTTACTAACATTTTGAAAATTTAGACATGTAAGAGCAAGTTTAAAACTATCCCCGCAGGAAGGATTAATTGTATTCAAAAATAACGGTTGAGTCTACTTACACAATTGATGCCATACACACTAATAAGGTCAGTGAGTGAGGGAAAACTAATTCTCAGTACTTTCATCTTTTCTCACCATGTTTGACAAAGTTAAATATAGACACAGCATGGCTCTTGTTTAGGCATCTGTTGGCACTACACTTAATATAAGATGGTATAATTCATCTAGGTAATCACTGTTTAATAAAACTGTCTTTAGTCTGTGGTTGACCTTCGGTACCAAAATCGAGCTCTGTAGTCATCACTGCATGTCATGAAACCAGGATTGGTAGGAGAATGAACAATACACCGGACAATGCTGTTATGCCCCAATGACAGAAGATTTCGCCGTTCTGCAGTTCTTGAGTCCCAGCAGCAGAGACTTATGGTCCTTTCATCAGGAAGTAACACATAGTCCTCTGTGTGGTTAAAGACTGCCTGTGTTCTGTGTACTTGTCGTCCACTCAAACCAGCTCCTATAATAGCAGGGACATGATACTCATTAAAGGTGTAAGTAAAACATGTAACCTAGAGTAGCCTTGCTTAGGGGGCAGATTGTCAAAAGCACAAGGAGTGTCTCTTTTAGATATTACTTGCTAAGGACCATCAACAAGGGCCAGCTTTGTGTTCACTGATTAACATTTAGAAGGGTTCTTTGACAAAATTGTGCTCTAACATTTCTCCTCCCACCCTCACTGCAGAAAGGCTATTTGCCAAAACCTCAGTAGCACTAAGGGAAGCAGCAATAGTCGCAGGCCTGAAGAATGACAATTACGATAGGGAAAATGCCTTTCAAATTGTGCACTCATATATATAAAGCAACACACACATGCACACCTCTACATAATGTTAAGTATTAGTATTAGATTAGTATTAGATGCTGAACACAGCTCAGACGGATTTGAGAATCAGATCACTAAAGCTCATCAAAACTTGCTGAAACTAATACTAATACTAATACATCAGAAGCCAGAGGACTGCAGAAAGAACTGTGAAATGAAGTCACACCTTCATACTATTTTTTAAATCTTTCTGGGCAGTTAAGTCAGGATTTAAAGCGTGATGTAAGTAATAAGAGATGAGTCTGGGAATAAGGATGAAACCATTTATTTATGCTGAATATTTAGCATGGTGGGCAATTTCTACTCAAGAGACTTAAGAGTATTTTAACAGGGATGCTGAACTTCTCTTGTGATCTGTCCAAGCTTGCACAGCACCTACCCACTCTTTACCTGACTCAACCAACAGTATTAGTTCCTCATGTGCAGAAGCATTAAATTCAGATGCTCAGTGAAGGTGTATGCTTATATATAGAGAAAATTCATGATAGTACCTATGCAGAAGTCATAAATATCAGTATTGGCATTAGGCAGTCTAGATGTGTTTTTGCTAACAAAATTGAAAAAATGAATAATTTATAACTCACTTAAAAATATGTCAGTGTGATCACTACAAATGACTTTCAATGAGTTCGTTTTTTTTTTTTTTTCGTTTCAATGAGGAGGGTTTTTTGTTTCGGGGGAGGGGGTGTAGGGGTGAAAGAGAGAGAAATGGCGCAGGGCACAATACTTGCCAGATTTCAGCCTCTATATAGGAAAGTTCAAAGAGCTGCTTGGAAATAAAAGGGTTTTTCATTTGTTTTTTTTTTTTAACTATGCAATTCCACATTGTGCTAGTCAATAGCACCACAATTTGAGGGTTCAAAAACCATCTTGAGGAAAGAAAATCTATATACATTCCAACAAACAGTTTACCTGTGAAGGAATTCCATACTATTGTAAGTATTCACACACCATTTCATAGAAGTATAGAGAATACTTGAAGCCCTTCCTTCCTAACTGAATCAGTCAACCGAATCAAAAGACCTTCATAGCAGATGGAGCATTGTGCTCATGCCCTAAGAACACTTCTCCCTCCAGTATTCTTAGTGAGAAACTTAGTAGGTAGCAACTGGTAATTAAAATTGGAAAGAGCACGGCTAATGGAGGAAAGTGCAAGTTCTCACTATCAATATCTATAAATAATACATAAACCATTATCTAGCTAGGCCATTACTCCCACTGTAGAAGTTTAGCATTACCTTTCTTGTAAAAATAAGATGTTTCAGATATACTATGGCATACACAGACTTGATTTGATTAGAAAGATTATGTTTCTCTTATTTATCAAGCAAAGTGCTTTACAAACGTTTTGTGGTTGTTTATGCTGCACCCTGCTGGTTAAAAATATTACCAGTTTATACTTTGGGCAACAAGATCACTGTTAAATCACTTTTGCAGGTTGAATCAAAGTGTCAGTTTCTGGTTTTGACAGATCAAACTGCCCTAATGTCTCTGGAATCTATTTCACAGCAACAAAATCTTCTGTGGCGATTAGGGAAGACTGAAAGGAGCCGCCAGCCAGCAACTTTTTGCCAAAAAGAGGTCTTGATATGTCTACTTTTGTTTTCCTTTCTGGAGTAACCCAAGAGAGTTGTATTTGATGATGCTTTCCCTTAACAGACAGCTAATAGCCAGCAAACCAGACAGCAGAATAGTAATACATCATTTGAACAAATGAAGTAATGATGGAAAGTTATCCAAATCCACTTAGATTAGTGTAAGATGGTGACCAACATCTAAAGAAAGTCAAGAATGGAATGAGGTAACTTATCTGTTATCTGTGACCAAGAATAGAAAGAAAACCTTGGGGAATCCTCGCACAGAAGAAACTTCCAATTAACTTTAGAGGTTACTGCTCAACAGTACAAGGCTATCATGATCTTATGAGTAAACTCCGAAAAATCTCTCACATATTTAACTGAGCGCATCAGTCACTGGACTAAGCACTTAAAAATTTTGTACTGCATCAAATATTTATTCCCATCACTAGTTGATTACCGCATGAACAATTTTTGCTTGATAGGTCATCTGCCACATACCTGTATATTTGACCAGCGTTCGACCTGTGGATATCTCCCACAGTTTAGCTACAGAATCTTTTCCACTTGACAGGATGTACTTTGAATTTTTGGAAAAGATGGCAGAACAGACTTCAGCCCCATCATGTGCTTTCTCAAAAGTAGTGATACATCGATTTGAAACACCATCCCATAATTTGATGCATCCATCCTTGCTTCCTGTCACATACATGTTAGCACTTGCATTATAGTTTACTGAACATATAGCATCGGTGTGTTGATCTTGAGGATTGCAAGATACAAAACACTGGAATGTATTGATATCATAAAGCCGTAAGGTAGGGTGCTGGGTACCAACAAGTATGAAGTCGCCAGAAGGATGAAAAGAGATGGAGCGTAACATTTCTGCTTCCTGTGTGATGAGAAATATATAAATCAATATAAATGTAAAGAACCTATTTGCAGAGAGCAAATCCTAGTGGATTCACAAGTCTGAAGTTCTATGATATTTTCATATTAAAAGGAAGTTCAATTCTTAATTAGTATAGTGTTTAGGGCAGGATACAAATTGGAGAACACCACTCCCCTCTCCACTATATGGCAGTAACACATTTAGATGGATCAGGATTATACTCTAAGAGGTTCTCACAACAAATTTTTTGGTGGCCTCAGAGTGCGGCCACCAACTCTTACTGGTGGCTGCTCTCATAATTTTTCCTAAAATACTTAACTAACTTTTGGAAAAACAAATACATATGCACACATACATATCCAAATCATTGTAATTTATTTATGTAGGATTTTTTCGCAGACTCAGTATTAAAAATAATGTACAGTTGTCTCTATTCTTTACTGGACCTAGACAGAATAGAAACACAAATAAGGTGCTTTGCATATTCTTGTCGTTTCTTTTGCCCTCCCCCCCCCCCCTTTTTTTTTTAAGACTTGCTAGAGAGTAAGTCTGTTGTGAAGAGTGCTAACAACAAACATACAAGTATCACTTTTCACAGCAGACTTACTCAGTCCCAGCAAGCCTGGGGACAAATTAAGCCCTGGATGGGGAGGTGGGTAGGGAGCCAGTGGGGGTTGAGGTGATGGGGGAGGCAATAGGATGAGCTCAGGGACAGAGCCTGTCACCACACGGCCAGGGAATGGAGCCTGAAGCCCCATGGCTGGAGCCTGCCACCCAACAGCTGAAGCCCAACTCCACTGCCCTCGGGGAAGGTGAGGAACTCACTGGCTGCCTGCTCCTCGTCTTGTGTGTCTCCAGAGGGGGGCAGGGCCCAACCGCTACTGACTTGACGGCCTCGGAGAAGGGGCTAATGCTTTGCGCCCCCCCATCACTGCCTATAAGGCTGTGGCCGCAAGGAAAGCCCCTTGTGGCCGCATTTGAAAAACACTGCTCTAAGTCCTATATCAATTTTCAATGCCTATTCATGGGGTTGGGGGAGAGAGGAAGAAATTTTCCCCTTAACAACCAAAAAGAAATCCATAGAACTTAAATGCTGTTCATAAAGGAAATGCCAGAAGCACCACCCCTAACAGTTTCAGGTTTCCCTGGTTTGCACATGTAGAGAGGAGAGCGGACATCAGATCTGAGAAGATCACAGGTACACATTTTATGTACCTAATTTGTATGCATAATTATCACAAGAGTATCTGCAAATTGGATAATTGCATACTCCTGTGTACCTAGCTATTTCTGCATGCAGACACAAATTAGCTAATTGCTATCATTGCAGTTGTAGACCTCAAGCTTTTGTTTTTTTAAAAAGACTATAACCTCTAACCTGGATATACTTGAAGGCTCTTTTGGCAGAAGGTTTTGAATAGTCAAACAATTTAAGCGTATAGTCCCTTGAACCAGATGCCAGGATCTGTTCTGTTGGATGGAAAGCTAAACATGTAACCTCATCCACATGATCATATAGAGTCCGAATAACAGGATGATTTTCCATATTCTGCTGTGCTGTCTCATTCATCATGACCTACAGAAAACATTTAAACATGTCAATGGAGAGTGTTTCCTTCTGACAAAGAACAACCATAAACCACTATCCAACTCTTATGTTATTACTCTGGGCATTTAAAAGAAAAATGCAAACAAACATGTGGGATCTCCTGGTAGAAGAGAAAAAGTGAGTTTTAAACATGCATCAATACCTGCCTCATCTTCCAAGCAAAGATTGCATTTTTTGACAAAAAACTATGCATATAATTAGAATGATAACGATTATCTCAAAGTTCTTTGCAAATGTTGGTCATTAACATCCCTATGATAAATATACAATATCCTTCTTTTACAGAGAAGCAAAAAGAAACTGACAGAGGTTAGTGATTTGCCCAAAGTCAAAATGGAGTCAACAGCAGAAGAAAATAAAACTCAGCGGTCCCGAGTGTTAGTCCCCTGCTCTAACTCACAGTACTACTACCCTTCTTGAATAATTAAGACAAATGTTGCACTTATTTTGTTCACGGCAACATTCTTAAGACTGTGCACTGCCACTAGTTGTGTGCAGATTCCAGACAACAACAAAAAAGGTACGTTTCCTTAAGTATGCTATCGGAGGCAGAACAAATGCTATAAAATGGATGTAGCAATTTTATCATTCACTGACTGATCATGATTCAAGTGATACTTTACCTCAATGGGCATAGCACTTTTTGCCAACATTCTCTCTGTATCAAGAATTTTTATTGAGGCATCAGCAGATCCCGTAGCTATTAACTGCCCATCTCTGCTATATGTAGCTACGCGACATGGTCCTTTATGAGATGTGACGTAACAGGTCTCATATTCAGAAGCCTCGGGGGACATAGTCTGGACATCTGCATCAAATTCTAAGTCAATCCCTGTTCCTGGAGCTACTGTATCGGAGCGTCCAATTGCATATTGAACTGCGCTGTCATCGTTCTCCATTCCTGAAGGACAAGAGATTAAATATATTTACTTTCTCCACAAAAAGGTTGACTAAGTCTTCATAAATATACTAGTAACTGCTTACAGTAGCCATGATTGTATTTACAGCCAGCTTTCACAGGAAACAATAATGCCTGCATAAAAAAAATATTTTTTTAAAAAGGACAGACATTTACAGAACCTTTTCCTTTGCAGCTCAATAAAGAATACCCAAGGAAAGAGATTATGGCTACCAGAACCACCACAATAAAGCAGTGCCACTAACAGGGTCCTGGTCCATGACTAGAGCTCCTAGGTACTAGAATAATTCAAATGAGAATAATGAGAAACATTATTCCTCCACACACTTATATCTCATATTTAACACCTTCTCTTCAAGGTTGCCTCTACATTTCATTAGTGGAAGTTGCAGCTTAAGCAGGGTACAAGCTCATCATTTTAACCACACCATTAACCCTACTCTGAGCAGGGGTAAATGGTGTCCCTGGTCTATGTCATCTAACCCTGTTCAGAGTAGAGTTGGATGACATGGTGTTGAAAATGCTTGCTGTTACCATCAGTAGTGAATTAGGGATCCTAATTTAGATAGATCTAAAGCTTACTATATTTAAGTTCTCAGAGATGTGTGAAACACTGACTATTTCAATTTGCTATGCACCCTGCTTTTACATTATTTGAGTAGATTTTCAAAAAGAGATCATGATGAAAGATAATTAGACTAAGACCTCAATTGCCTTAACACTAAAACAACATGTATAAAGTTAAATGCTGCATTTCAGAGCTCCTTGCAGTTACTGTCATTAGTTTTGTCTGAGCCAAACAAAAGCTAGTTGACATGCTGAGATTCAAATCAAGACGATACACAAAATAAGATAAGAAGGCAGTTTGATCCTTTGTTGTGATTTCCTAGCTCTTGAGGACTGTTAAAGCTTACAATGCTTTAAATAGTCATTAAATAATTTTACTCATTTAATGGTAGTTAATTTTGCAGCACAGTTTTTTGCCAGTATAAAAATTCTCCCCAGTATAAAATTATATCTGCTCCATGGAAAAATTAGGGGTATTTTCTAAACAGAATACTTTTATTCTCTGTCACTTTAACAATAAAAAGAATGAGGAGTACTTGTGGCACCTTAGAGACTAACAAATTTATTTGGGCATAAGCTTTCGTGGACTAAAACCCACTTCATCAGATGCAGTAGGAAGATATATATATTATATATATACACACACACACACACACACCCCATATATACACACACACACACACACACCCCATGAAAAAATGGGTGTTGCCATACCAACTATAACGAGACTAATCAATTAAGGTGGGCTATTATCAGCAGGAGAAAAAAAAAAAAAACTTTTGTAGTGATAATCAGGATGGCCCATTTCCAACAGTTGACAAGAAGGTGTGAGTAACAGTAGGGGACTTTTTTCATGTTTTCTGTGTATATATACCTTCCTACTGTATTTTCCACTGCATGCATCCAATGAAGTGGGTTTTAGCCCACAAAAACTTATGCCCAAATAAATTTGTTTGTCTCTAAGGTGCCACAAGTACTCCTCATTCTTTCTGCTGATACAGACTAACATGGCTACCACTCTGAAATCTTTAACAATAAAGTGTCCCCAACACTAATATTTCAACACACACACACACACACACACACACACACACACACACACACACACACACACACACACACCAGACTAGTGACAGATTAAGTTTACTTTGAAGCTAAGCTACCACACGGGGACACAATACTTTTTGGTTTTAGCAGATTTCACTAATTCAATTACAAGACTTTCCACAGTATTTTGTTGGTATCTGTTGGTGAATAAATTACCCTACCAAACATCATTATTTATATTCCAGTAGCATACAGAAGCCCCAACCAAGAATAAGGCCCTGTGGTGCATACTAGGAGGCACTATACACACTAAGAGAGTCTGTCATAGTAAGAGACAGTTCCTATCCCAAAGACCTTACCATGTAAATACAAGAGAAACAAAAGGGTGGAGAAAACACAGATGTACAGAGAGGGGAAGTGACTTGCCCAAGGTCACAAAGCAGAGAATAAAACCCAGGTCTGAGTCCCAGTCCAGTATCCTAGCCACGGGACACACTGCTTCAATTACACCTGATTAGACAGTAATCAACTTTTAACAGAGGTTTTCTATTAAGTTCCATCCTCCAATACATTGTGCATTCACCTGCTTAAAAAAGAAATATGTTTAGACTTACACCAGCACCCAGACATTTGTCAGACAATAAAAAAACTGAATTCTGATCTGACAAGTAATACCAGTGTCAGTAACAAGACTATTACGATATACCCTGAACAACCTGGGACCTACCTGCCTCCTTCACCTCCCTCCCCCCAACATGAAACAGTCCTTGTGACATGTGGCAACTGAGCTGAAACCTCATAAGAGAGAGGGAGTGACTGGCAGGGCATTCTGTGCGAGGGCCCTGGAACTCTGAAACCCATTTCCTTTTCAGATCTGTAACAGTCCACATTTATTTGCCTTCCGGACATAATGCAAGGCCCACCATTTCTCCTCTGTCTGCGAGGAGACTGGTCTTGAGTAGGTCTACTAGTGTTGATGTGCAATTTGGTGGGTCAGTTAGTTTCTATTATATTTATCAATGGATTATTTGATTTTATCTAGGAGATCTAATGGCCCCATTTATTCAGTGTACTTTTAGAAGACTGTCGAGGATCCAGGGCATTGGATAGGCACTATTATAATTTGAAAAAGTACAAATAAATAAGTAGATCCTAGAAAAGATTTACTGAAAGACTTGTATTTTGTTATCTATGCATAAATATGACAACTGTACAGCAACATTAGGAGTTAATGAGAACATTTACTTTTAGATTGCATTGAGTCCACTACAGAATCACAGAGATGTAGAGCTGGAAGGGACCTCTAGAGGGCATCAAATCCAGCCCCTGTGCTGAGCCAGGACCTACATACCTGAACTTCATCAAAAAGTCTGCAATTCCTAGTTTATGTACATGAATCCTGCATTACAGTTTACCTAGTTTAATCAGATGCAGCAGTTGTTCAGAGGGTGCGCAGACTGATTGTGGTTTTATCTCATTTATCAGGCCATTGGCAATGTTTATGTATCCATCATACAGCAATTGACTAATAATCAGTTTGTAAAGTTGTTGACGATCTTTCAAGCTTACTTTTGTTCTATACATTGTGAGCAAGGAATGCCTTGCGGGTGCCTGAAACAAGAGAAAAAAATACTTACAAAACAGTTACATTGCAATGGTATAATCTTTCATACAAAACATACCCCAACACCTTTCAGCATTAAACAGTGCTGTTATAGTAACAAATTAAAAAGGTATTGTATACGTAAAGGAAAGAGACTTTCAGCTAAGATTCAAAACTAGATGGACAAATGAGAAGGAGATAACAGAAAGCTGTTGCAGACAGTAGCTAATGTTTTCACCCCTCAGCTCATAGAGAGCCAAGATGCAAAACTACAGAGGAGATAGTCCACCAGTTACCAGCACTCAGACTGTGATTAAGGACTGCTGACAAAGGTGAGAGAAGAGCAACACTGGCTAGTCATGTTCGCCTCCGACAGTAACCTTTCTTTAATTCAATCAAGCAGGTGTGGGGAAATGGGCAAACAGTTGTGAGTGACAAGGTTAACAAACATACAATTTGTAGGGAAGCCAAGAGGCAAAACAAAACGTGTGTTGTAGGGTTTTCAGTGAAGCCACCAGCTGAAAAACCATAACCTCCCTGCACCCAACACACCATCCCTCCCCCAATCCACCCATTTCCAGCCCCAAAGAACAATCGATTGTTATAAACGGGCAGGGGTGAAAGCAAACTAAGGGGCGGGGGAGAAACTGTCTGGAAGGAGAGTGAACTGCCTAGCGGTTCCTTGAGACCGCGGGCCAGAGGAAACGGCGTTCGGCAAGCAAGCAAAGCTGTAAACCGCTCAGCTCAGCAGGGCACGTAGGAAAGGAGTTGTTCACACCGCCCCGGTACCTACCAGCCCGTCTTTCTGCCTCCCTTGCTCTCCCCCTAAAATGGCGACCGGAGCCCTGAGAGCATCGATAGATGCTGGAGGAGGCGGCGGCTAAGTGTATCCCAATCACTCCCCAGCGCAATGTGCAGCTTTGCGCTACTGAGCATGCTCGTGGAAAGTGAACATGCTCACGAACGTCTGCTGCTGAAGCCCGCCTGCTGCCCTTCCTAGGATTATACAACGTCCCCGTTGTTCCCAAAGCCGCGTTACAAGGGGACCGGGGACAAACCGGGGAGATGGGATGGAATCTGCACTGTAGGGAGCCAGACTGCACGCTCAAGAGAGTCACGCAGCTAATAGACTCAGGCGAAAGAGAGGGGCAAAATCAGACATAGGGAATAGGGGCCGAGGTTAAGAGCCCCTGCCAGACAACGGGGGGAGAAGGGGGAAACTAGACAAATAGGGAGTTTACTAGAATTGGGGCGAGCTGTCTGTGGGGGTTGCAAAAATGAGCTGTGCGTGGCAGGGAGCCTATTGTTTACCCCTTTGCTAAGCAGCCTCTCTCACAGCCCGCTTACCGGGGCTGTTTCTAAAGGCATAGTGCATCTCAATGCCTAAATAAGGCACCTCTTCCTTATCTGAAATGATGTAGCAAGCAGCTAAAGCCTGAATACAGTGAAACGCAAACACACAGATAGAATTCCTATGCATGCTTTTAGTATTTTACCGAATTCCTTTTCTGTTTATATGTCTGCACAAAGCCTCAGAGCAGTTCACTAATTCGTTTTATCTGCTGTTCCAGTCCCTGAATTAGATCCCCTTTCTTGTAATCCACAGTCAATGCTGTTTCCTGCCTCTTATTTACTTTTTAAAAATTTATTTTTATTACTTATTAATCTTACACTTCATTTACATCATGCAAATAGATGCCATTGCACTATTTAATTTATATTTGAATAGCAAATAATTGAACATATTAATAGTTGCTAGAGGTTAACAATCACATCTCACATTGTATGTTTTTACTATGATTTTGCAGTTTGCAATTTTCAATTTTTATTTGCACTTTTTTTTTTGTAATCAAATGACTTTAAAGCTGACATCCTGGGTTGGCATCAAAACTTCTTTAGTTTCCCTTGGATTTCTTTGATTGGTTTGAAATTGTGCCTCCTGGGCATTGATCTAAATTTGGGGCCATTTGAACAAGGGGTTCATGAGATACAGTACCTGCTCCTCCCCCACCTTCCTTAATATTCACGTGTTGTGGTAATGAATGTTTGATCACAGATAGAGATCAAACCAGGTCTGAGAGATCATCACACCAGGGTCTCAAATGCTTGAGAGCTACCTCAACAGAGTGCATGGTATTCACTATCCTTTTGGGGGAAATCAAATTACATTATCAGCCGAAAACTTAAATTCTCCTGTTATGAGCATCACTCTTTCAAGTGCTTGATGGCATGCCACATGGATTATACTGAGCCTGTGCAGAGAGAGAGGGTAGCTGGAAACTACCTCTACATCACACATCTTGCATGGCTCAAGGGGGACTGTTATGATCACCAAACCTAAGTCACAGCCTGGTGGCAAATCCAGCTCAGGACAGAAATCCAAAATAAAAGCAGGAAGTAAAGTTTGCTCCAATCTGCATCCGTCAAAGGGAGTTTTGATTTTGTGGAAATGTAATCTGAGTACAGCAGAATATTCTGAAAGTGCTGAAACTTTTTTTTTAAAAAAGAAAAAAAAAATTACACATGCAACTGCTCCCTGGAACGTGACTGGGGTGGAAGAGTAGGTGGTAATGGGGGTGTTGGTCTTAGAGCAAGGGAGGGGGATAATGGGGCTGGACACTGGGAAGAGGGACAGAGTTATCGGGGGCTGGGAGAATAGGAAGACCGGGCACCTCTCCTTTCCCATGTATATACACCACAATCTAGAAGGCCCCAGACCATCTACAGAGGTGTGGACCCCCCATGCAATATGTGGTGACTTGCCTTCCTGGGGGTCTAAGCCCCTCTCCCCCGCCCCCATTGGTGTGTGTGGCCCCTGTGTCTGTATCTTAGGAGGCCCTGCCCATCTAAGGTAGTTGGAGCCCTCCCATACATGCCCCCCTCATGTGAGCCAGGTTCTGGAAGGGGTTTGTTTGTGTAGGGTGTGAAGGAGTGTCTCACCCCATCTCCCTACCCTCAGTAAGCTGGGAGATGATTTTTTAGATATTTATATTTGTAGGTCACATGCAGTGTTAGTGGGATGCTATTTTCGATAGCTGTGATGTAACAACAAAATTAGATTAATTTCCTGATAGCTAAAGATAAAAACGGAAACAGCACATACTTGTGCTCACCCTTTTTAATAGTGGACATTGACTGAATTGGTAGGAATTGAGCATGTGACTGTTTCACTCAGCTTGGGCTCAAAACACTAAAATTTAGCATGAGTATGAAAGGGTTATCAGTGGCACAGTACATAGCAAATATAGCACAAGACTCTGGCAAGTGGTACATGCATGAGTAGTAATTCCAAACATTCATTAAATAAAAAAGTAAACCATTACTAAACATTGAGAGTGACTTTATGAAAACATGAAATCCAATTATGAAGTCAGCTATTGGCTATTCATTTTAAAGTTTAGATTCTTCCTCCACTGAGAAACTGGAAAAATCTACTATGACTCTGGAAAACAAAAATTGTGGAACACAAGATACTAGTGGTTGGGCCACTCATCCTAAAAGTAGTTAATGTCAAACTACTACTTAGTTATGATGAGTTTTCTATTTTAAAAATGCATTAGCTTGTAGAATCATATTTGGAACATAAAGATATCCTATGTATATACAGGAGAAAAAAAGCAATTCTCTTAATGGAAAAAGGTCAGGTATAGCTTTGTTATACCCCTCTACCCCTATATAACACAACCTGATAGAACACAAATTCGGATATAACGCGGTAAAGCAGTGCTCCGAGGGGGGGGGGGGGGGGGAGGGGAGGGGCGGGGCTGCGCACTCTGTTGGATCAAAGCAAGTTCGATATAAACACAATAAGATTTTTTGGCTCCTGAGGACAGCGTTATATCGAGGTAGAGGTGTATATTCCAAGTGAGGTCAGAGTATATGGGAAGGTAAACAGGAAGAGTGGAATGTCATTAGTTATTTTACTACATTTATTAAAATAGGTCACAAATTTGGTACCCTAATGAAAGAAACTGGGTTCTCTGTATGAATATTGTGTTTAATTAGTGAAAAGTAAAAAAAATGGTTGAAACCAAGAGCACTGAAATACAGTAGGCTATAGTTATATCTACAATCTAACAGTTTAATACAAATAGATAAGGGTACCAAATGTTATTTAAATATGACCCCCCCCAAAAGGAAAATATTTGCAAATCATTAATGTAGTTCTTGAAATAAGTGACATTAATTAATCTATTTCTATTTATAGTTTCCGTAATTAGGAAATCATTTGATTAAATTATATTGATTTTGCATAGAGCACAGAAGTCTACTGCTGCAACCTTGTCATATGCAAGAAGGAAAACAAAGATTGCATAGTGGTAAGAAACACAAAATTGTATTAGAAACACATGCCATATGTTTGAGCAGGTAAGTAAACAGAATATGATCTGTTCCTGTGCCATGAACTGAAGTTATGGCCCAGTATCTAGACAGATACATATAGATCAGATGGAATAAACCTGGATAAGGATCGGGATTGTGGTAATAATTCTACATTAATAAATACTTCAACTGCAGCAGATCGTCATATCTTGACTACGGATATGTAGCTAGAAAGTTAAAAATCACAGCAGAAGTTCAATAAATATTTTACAATTTTGAGTTAACTGAAATTATATTTTGCACAATTAGTGTCATTTTTTTCATCTATTATTTTTCAAAGGCACAGTGTGACTCCTGCAAGAGGTGGGCACATGTGCTCTGCCTTCCACAGGGAACCAATAAAAACATCCTGAGCAGTAAAAAGAAAAAGTATACAAACTTTGTGCAATTATAGTTGTGGTGTTTACAAAATGTATATACTGTATAATTTTTTAAAGATAAATATTTGTTTTCTTGCAATCATACAATCAAAATACAAATGAGTAATAATAGAGGAGTTCAATTTTAATGTACACTTAGCTAAAGTCACAAAAATAAGTTAATTCTGCTTCTAAAAATAAGTTTAGATCTTTTTAAATGTTGACATGTAAAGTAAGCGATTCTTGTTTGCTGATAGAAAATTATGACAGACAGGGCACTGCCATCACAATTTGCTAACTATTCTTCCCATCGTCTGGTCCAGGGGCAGCAAATTGTGACTGGAGTTCTCCCCTCAGTCACAATAGGCCACTTTGGACCAGGAGACAGGGAAGTATGGAGATAGCAAATTGTGACAGTGCAATAACAGAATACCTAGATGTCAGTAAGGGCTATCAGCAGCAAATTGTGCTAGGAGCATGGGGAGTACATGCTAAACAACCAAGGGTTCACTGCCATGAGCTGAGTGACCCTGTGCATGCACACCACAAAAGTGTGAGCATGTACAGACCCGTGGCAAAAGCCTACTTTTTGTGGGGAGGAAGGGGGACTATAGGGTGGGACTAGGAGCATGGAACGGCAGGTTCTATTCCTAGTCTGGAAGCGCAGGGAATTCTAATGATAACAGCAGTCTAGTCAAGGAGAGCACAATTCATTTATTTCCAGCTCTAGCAGAAGTAGGATCTAATGGTTAGCTCAGAGCATGGTAAGCTGAGAAATGATAAAGAGGCTACAGAGATCAATGGCAGTATTCCTTGGGACATTAAAGAAGGGCCTGGAAAGGGATTAGGCACTGAGCAGCCTAATAGGCTCTATAGTTGAAATTCAGAACTCCTGGGTTCAATTCCTTTGTTGGAGTGAGAGCAGTGGGATCTCAGGAGACTGGGGATTAGGACTGCTGGGTTCTATTGGGTCTGGGCTGAGAAACCTTGACATCACCAGAATCACCCACATCCCCAAGCCTCGCTGGAAGCAAATGGAACTGAAAGTCATGAGGCCTCACTGCTAGGTGCTGTAGGCCTATGCAGAATTTAGTAGACAGCATAGTGGCATGTTCAGACAAGGCACTTCAGGGTGCCTCAGCAGCAGTGCTGAAGGCCTAGCCTAAGAGAACAGACACCCCCTCCCCCAACAGACGGCCCTACTCACCTCAGCCTCAAGGAAAGGCAGCCGCAGTGGCCGTGGCTCAGGAGCGGGGGAGCCCACGTTACCCAGGCCCCGTGGAAGCGGACGCCTATCACACGCTGAGGGAACACGACGGCCTGACATCCTCCTCACACCTGTCCTCGCTGCCATCTATCACGCGTCACCGCCACGCAGCCCCACACACCGAGATCACTTTCACACTTGTCCTCACGAGCACGGTGGCAACGGGAGTTGCTTTCTAGCTCACTCCTTCCAAGGCCTCAAGTCGTCCTCGCGCCGGGCCCCGGCGGCCACGGATCACACAATGGCTCGAGAGCCCCTTCACGATTGTGCTGGACGGCCCAGGTCCTACGGGAACCACCACGCGAGACGCCTTGCTGCTAGTACAACAAAACTGCCCAATGTCCCCCTCCCGTTTGTCCTCGAGCGCCCAACGGCCCGCTGGTGCGACACGCTGGCCCTCCGCTCGACAGCCCACTGTCCGTGGGCCCTGACACTGACCACACGTCACCGCTGGAGCGACACGCTGGCCCGGGTCCCACTCACGTTTGTGCTCGAGAGCCACAGCCCGTGGCAACGGCCGCGGATCCCACGTCAGCGACCGCAGGGGCGACACGCTCGCCAGGGCCCCGCTCGCGAGGCAACAGCCCAGCCACCCCTCTCCGCCTGAAGCTAGGGGTTAGCACCTCCTAAGGCAGCCCCCTGAAGTCCTTCCCGTCCCCACCCCCCAGGCTCTGTGCACCCTCTCTGCGCCAGGTCTTAATGGCCGGCTGTGAGGAACAAGAATGCCTGCCGATTGGCTTCTCGTCAACGGCGCCGCCCGCCGATTGGTTCCTAACTGTTCCTCTAGTTGCTGAGCGAGCCTCTCAACGTCACGGGCAGGACTCGGGCGCATGCGTGACCGCTACCTACCGCGCCCTCCCGCCTCCAGCGTGGTATTAACGCCGCTACGTGCGTTCTTTACGTATCATCTGCCTCTTGTTTCCTCCCTACGCTAATTTCGTAGACCGACGCGCCAATTACGGAGTTTCCGCTACAAAGTCTCTGCTTGGTCGATCCTTTCCTTATGCAAATCGCGTAATTCCAGGCCGCCCACCCATGGCAACGCCGTTATCATAAGTGGATTTGGGCTTGTGGTTTTCCCCAGCTAGGATTTATTTGGGGGAGAGGACTTCCTTTTAAAATGGTTGCTTCCAACGGACTCTCAGCGAGAAGCGACGACCATTTTAAAAGAAGCCCCACCCCCGTCGACCTGAGCGTGATCTTGCAAACCCGTCGCATCCCTCCCCTGCCCTTAGGTTTGCCAAAAATGGCCGCTGTCCTTATCACGTGGGCTCAGAAGGCCAATCATCTGCCTCTGTTTTTAAAAAATCAGCGGATTATAGTAATTGGCTGCTTTCCTTGGCACGTGGCCTCGAGAGGCCAATTCTGGGCCTCCGCGGGCGGGCGCCTGAAAAGCAATCAAATCATCATCGGCAGATCGTTTAATTATCTGTTGTACGGTGCCGCTTGCCACTACTACGGTGTGTGTGGAGGAGACGTGCGTCAGTTACAGGCTGTGAGAGGCCGGAGCCCCCCTCAGCAGGTAAGTGACTGGCGATCATATGCCTCGTCCATGCTGCGGCAGCATCGCCGGTTGCTGGAAGTGGGGCCACGCGGCGGATGGGGGCGTGCAGCGGGTCTCAGCCTTCTGTGTCCCGGCAACACTGAGGGGCGGGGGTGAGACTCGGGTGGCAGAGGCGGAGCTCGGGATGGGCCAATGGAGAGCGGCGGCGGTTTAAAGGGTATCCTAGGAGGGCGGTTTGAATTCAAACAGCTCGGGCGGTCGGGGCCAGTGGGGTGGTGACGGTGAGGGGAACACGGGGCTGTGGGGGATCTGGAAAGGGGGTCGCCTAGGGGCTGAGGCGAGAGAGGAGGCGTGGAGTAGGGAATGAGGATTCTAGTGGGAACGGGGCTGCAACGGGGACTTGGGGGCTACAAGGGTGGGGACGGCGTTGGGGGGGGTTGCAGCAGGAGTGGATGGGGGCGCGTGGGGAGTTGCAGCAGGAGGGGGGCTTCACGGGTGGGGACCGCGTGGGAGGGTTCCATCCGGAGCGGGTGGGGACCGCGTGGGGGGGTGCAGCAGGCGGGGGCTTCACGAGGGAGGGGGTGCAGCAGGCGGGGAAGTATGAGGCCTGTGTAGTTGCATTTGAGGCAGTTCGTGAGCGGGATCTGCAGGGAGGTGAAGCGTTGTAATGGGGAGAGGGTTGCAGGGGGAGCTGGATTTCAGGGGTATAATGTGTGTCGGTTACAGTGCCAGGGGATTGTGCTGGAGGAAGGGGGGGGGGCGCAACTTTAAAGGATACATCTATGGTGGTGTCGGGTTTCATTGGGGAGGGGAATTGAAGGTATGAAAACTGCAGTGGGGTGTAGGTTGGTATAGGGTGTGGATGAGGAAAGCAGAGTGCGAGGGATGGGGATATGAGGAAGACATGCAAGGGGTGATGAGGAGAGGGTGCTCTGTATATAAGATATTTATAGTTAATAATGTCCCTACATGAAATATCTCTGCAATTAAATGTTCTCTATTTAGGCAATATGGAGAAAAATGGTAAAGAGAACCACAATGGGCTCCCTGGTCACCGTGTCAAGGTAAAGTGGTCTTGCACACTTAGTAGACAAATGCATTTTACTTGGCTTGATCATACGAGGACTATTAGCCTCTATTTGTTCACTCCACAAATTATCAGCGATCATAATCGCTGACTCTTCATCAAATAGGTTCCCCTTTTTTTTCTTGAAGTATTATACTCTGACACAGGGAATATTCTCCAAGCTACTCTGTCAGTAGCTCACTGCTGTGGAGACTTAGCCACCTGAAACACAACTTGTAAAGCTTCTACAGACTGCTTCTGCATGCTGTTAGTGTTAAAATGTTGTTTTCTTGTGGGGTGGCAGCCAGAATTGTGATATGGGTCTTTAAATATCTAAGACTGTGAACATCATTTTGGGATATAGTGATAGGAATGTTTCAAGCAAGACACAAGAAGTAATTCTTCCACTTCACTCAGCATTGATAAAGCCTCAGCTGGAGTATTGTGTTCAGTTCTGGGCATCATACTTCGGGAAAGATGTGGACAAATTTGGGACAAATTGGAGAAAGTCCAGTGGAGAGCAACAAAAATGGTTAAAGGTATAGAAAATAGATCTATGAGGAAAGATTGAAAAAATTGGACCTGTTTAGTCTAGAGAAGAGAGGGGGATATAAGTCTTAAAGTGTATAAAAGGTAGTTAGAATGAGGAGGGTGATAAATTGTTCTCCTTATCCACTGAGGACAGGACAAGAAGTAGTGGGCTTAAATTGAAGCAAGGGAGATTTAGGTTAGATATTAGGAAAAACTTTCTAACTGTAAGGGTAATTAAACATTGGAACAAATTGCTTAGGGAGGTTGTGGAATCTCTGTCTTTTAAGAACAGGTTTTAAGAACAAGAATACCTGTCAGGGTGGTCTAGATAATACCTAGAGCATGTCTACAGTATAAAATTAAGTTGACTCAAGTTAAGTCAATGTACAGCCACTGCAGTAATTAAAGCAGTGTTTCATGTCCACACTGTACTCTTTCTGTCCGCAGTGCACGTCCTCACCAGGAGCACTTTCTACCGGCTTAACTGTGTGGGGCATTATGGCATAGTGATAGCCGGGTCCCCCAGTGATGTAAGTAACGCTGTGTCTACATGGACACTGCATCGACCTAACTTCATCAGTCTAAGCGCTATGCCTCTCACGGAGGTGGAGTTATTAAGTCGACGTAGTGGGCAACTGACATCAGTGGAAGCTACCTTTTAGTGTAGATGCTTACAGAGTTAGGTTGACGAGAGCTGCCTTATGTCGACCTAGCTCTAGTATAGACTAGGCCTTAGTCCTGCCTCAGTGCAGGGGACTGGACTAGATGACCTATCAACGTTCCTTTCAGTCTGACATTTCTATGATTTTATGATATCATCCTTTCTGTCTGATTTACTTTTTTAACTCTTAATGGGTATATTAATTGAGTATAATGGAGCTAATTAGTCCATGCACAGGTAGGAAAAAACACTTGCCTGCTTGTATTAATAAGTGGACAAGACCAAGGAATAAACTACAGGAAAAGCAGAACTTCTAGTATGTTGTACTTGCCTCTACTGTAATTAAATGTGTTGGGTTTTTTAGACTCTACCCACTATTGGGGATGGTCCAAAACGGCTCCCTGTGCATCAGCAGCATCCTCAGAATCGGGTACCTGGAGGTGGAGTTCAAGCACAGCGTATTTTGTGTCCTTCAAATTTGGCTCAGCGAGTTCCTGTACAGTCACGGGCTCAAAAATCTGCGCTGTCAAACCAGAAACAGTCTCAAAACCAGCTGATGCAGCAGCCCCATCCAACTTCTCTAGTTCAACCAATTTCTAGGCCTCAGGCTCCAAGTAAAAACAACGAGGAACCTCCACAGACCTCACTATCTGGTAAATATAACTGTGTAAATAAATGTTTCATCTTCAATAATCTGCAGTCAACTGCAGCATATTAACTAAATCAGCATATATTCTTCCTGCTTGCATAAGAGATTGTCTAGTTTCACCTTGAACCATAATCCTTTTCTATTATTTTTATTATCATAGCACCTGAGAATCCTAATTATGGACCAGAACTCAGCTGGGTTAGGTGCTGTACAAGAACAGAACAAAGACAGTCCCTGCCCAAAATACCTTACAATCTACAAGAGAATGCTTTACTAATGGGAAGACAAGTTAGAAGGGTAGTTCAGACTTGTACAGAAAGTTTGCCTGAATTAAAAAATCCCTTGTAGCTGTGATGCATTAACTAATGTGATGCTGCTTACTCTTTCGTAGGCCAGATTAGTAGCTTATTCATATGAGACTAATATAGTGGTCACTGATGCTCAGATACCATGGTAATGGTTGCAGTAGGAGAAACAAAGGGCTTGGCTACACTTGCGAGTTACAGCACATTAAAGGAGCCCCGGGCACACTAGCTCACTACCCGTCCACACTGGCAAGGCACGTAGAGCACTTTGACTCCACGGCTACAGCACTCCTGGTACTCCACCTTGGTGAGTAGAATAACATTTGATGCGCCCCAGCGTCAGTGTGAACGAGGTGTTGCATTACTGTGCTCTGATCAGCCTCTGGAAAGGTCCCATAATCCCCTTAAGTCAAGTGGCCACTCTTGTCATTGTTTTGGATATGCCCTTTGAAAGCTTCGTTTGACAGCCGACATGCTTATCTGCTCCGAGACAAAGCAACCATTACTATGGAATGCTGTTGGGTGGGGGGAGGGGGAGGTCTGCTGCTGTCTGAACTTACAAGACAGCATGCTGACATGCTCTCAGCCCCCCAAAACCCACTCTCTTTCCCCTCACATACACACAACACACTCCGTCACCCCTCCCCCTCCCCCCATTTGAAAAGCAGGTTGCAGCCACTTGCATGCTGGGATAGCTACCACAATGCGTGGCCATTGCAAGAGCTGCTAACGTGGCCACGCCAGTGCGCTGTCAGCTGTCAGTGTGGACAGACTACAGCACTTTCCCTACTGCGCTCTACGAAGGCTGGTTTAACTCAAAGCACTCTACATCTGCAAGTGTAGCCATGCCCTAAATAGGTTCAGGCTGTCCCTGGAGACTGAGCCTGGCTTGTATGCAAAACTGGGAACCAGATTGCTTCCAAAATGATTTTTTTCAGACAGTAGTGGCAGTTGTGTTTATGAACTATAGTTATGAAGGTGTTCAATTCTTTTTATGTGTAGCAAAAAACCTTGAAGCAGAAGGGACATCCGTCCAGAAAAATGAAGAAACTAAAAAGTAAGTCCATGGGTATGTTGCCATTGATGGTTGTGGGGCCAGGGTTTCACTCTTTGTATTTAGGACTAAATAATATAGCAATTTGGATTCAAAATATTTTGTGACTTAATACACAACTATTGTTTTGTAGCCCATTCATTATCAGGAATGCTGTCTCTGCATTTGTAAATACCACAACATATTTTGGAGCTATGAATATGCAGTCCTAGAACTTCATGAAAGTATATCTTTAATCTGTTTCATGACCTGATAAACTATGAAAGCCTTTGCTCTTTAAGGTTATTTAAAACAGGAAAATCTGCATACTTTTTAGCCAAAAAAGAACTATATGCTTTTTATTTAAGAAGCTATTCTGAGTGAAGATTTTTTTTTTTTTTCCTTGTATGGAAAACCACAGCTTAATGGGATTTTTTTCCATGAAGCTGGACAAGATTTATATTTTGAAACTAAATGCAAAATGCCTCTTTCCAGACTCAAATCTTCTGCACATATACATGAACATAGGAAGAAAATGTATTAATAGCATGTGCAAGACAGAGTTGTTATGGCTCAGCTTGCAAGAGCATGCATACTAAATTAGGTGCATACACTCTGGTATATCCACTAATATACTAATATTAGTGGATATACCACTAATATGTGCACACCTTGATTTGTGTGCGCAAATTGGGCATTTGTGTCCATGCATGCTTTTATCTTGGCACAGTCAATCTGGCCATGTGCATTATTCCCTGCACAACTGAAGATTTGGATACAGAAGTCTGAAAAGAGAACTGATCCTTACCTATCACGTTCCTTTTCCAAAAGAGAGGTTTGCATTTCTTGGGTGACTGGTCCTAGGAGGGGGGGAATACTTGGGGCCAGATTTTGATCTTGGTTAAATTTGTATAAATGTGGAGTAACTCATTTGACTTCAGTGGAGTTATTCTGGGATGTTACCCCAATGTATCAAGAAATTCTAGTCCCTGGTGTGACTTCTAGCAACTTAAAACTATTTAACTTTTTCATAGAAGGCAGTGGTGTCTTGATGACTTCGAAATTGGCCGTCCTCTGGGGAAAGGAAAGTTTGGAAATGTGTATCTGGCTCGTGAAAAGCAAAGTAAATTTATCCTAGCGCTGAAGGTGTTGTTTAAAACACAGCTGGAGAAAGCAGGAGTAGAACATCAGCTGCGGAGAGAAGTAGAAATACAGTCTCATCTTAGGTAAAACTAATCTAAAACTAGTTTTTTAGATATGCTTCCAGAGAACAGGAGAGACACAATGGAATCCAACTATCTCCTGACCCTCAATTAAAGGAGGCGGGTAGGAATATCTTGTGAAGTTACTCTTTCGGGATGGCCTGGGCAAACCAGTCTCCTGTGTTACTTATATGATATTAGGGCAGGCTCTCTAGTTTTTGTACAGTGCCAAGCATTATCTTGATATCTAACCAAGACATCTTACAGACTATCACATGTGCAGAGCTTGCAATATGAATCTACAGGTCAGGTTTTTATGCTTTGCCACACCAACCTCTCAAAGCAGCAAGTCAATTGCATGTCTCTGTATTTTATCCTGACCCTTATGCAACACATTAGGAAACAATTAAAGGAATCGGCCTTCTAAACACACCCTGTTGTCAAATATTATATAAGGGGACTTCTCCCACTCAGTGCTTAGTTTTAGATGGCACAAGTCTGTACAGCTCCTTTAAATGTTCCTTAAACTTTCTAGTCTTCTATGTTCTGGAGTGGGGGGAATATTTAACATCCCTGAGGCTACGGCTACACTACAGAGATTACAGCGGCATAGCTGCACCGATGCAGCTGCGCCACTGTAGTGCTGCTAGTGCAGACACTCTAAGCTGATGGGAGAGAGCTCTCCCATCGACTTAATTATTCCAGCCTCCACAAGAAGTGGTGGCTATGTCGGCGGGAGAAGCTCTCCTGTCGACATAGCACTGTCCACACTGGCGCTTAAGTTGGTATAACTTGTTGCTAAGAGGGGTGGCTTATTCACGCTCCTGAGTGACCTAAGTTATACCAACATATACTTTAATCTTGGTAGCCTGGTTGGGAAGGCTGTCTAGAGAAGTGAGGTACATAGATAAGGTGGTCTCTGAAAAGCTATATAAAGATGGGAGGAGGGGGAGCTTAAACAACCTTTGCTCAATTGAGGAAAAAGGAAAGGAAGTTAAAAATATGCACTCTAAGCTCTAGCAACTCCAGAACTGTAATTACTAGCCTAAAAGCACTAAGATATACAGCAGGCTTGCCAAACAGAAGCACTCTGAGGTGAAATGCTACAGAACTACACTGAAGAAATTTCTTGAATGCAATAGCTAGCAGACTAAAAAAAAAGTGTCTACAAAGTAAAATCAATCAAAAGGGCCTTTCTATACTAAAGCTGACATGTGCTTTGTCACTAGTGTAAATTATAGGGAGTGATAATTCAGTAAAATGTTAGACAGCTAGCAGTCTAGCTCCTCCAGTGCATGACACTAGTAACTACATAACATCTATATAGATGACCCCCGTGGCGCCCCCCCCCCCCCCCAAAAAAAAACCCAACCAACAACAGTATTTTGTTTGTCTGTGTAGAGATGTCCTCTGGTAGAAAAATATACACATTTTCTTGCAGGCATCCCAATATTCTCAGGCTATATGGCTACTTCCATGATGCCACAAGAGTCTACCTAATTCTAGAATATGCACCTCGTGGAGAAGTCTACAAAGAGTTGCAGAAGCTAACCAAGTTTGATGAGCAGAGAACTGCTACTGTAAGTGTCTCTAGTGTTTTTTATCATCCACCAACTTTTTGCAAATGCAGCTATCTGAAGCATAAAGTTTAGACCTTTAGACCAAAATCTGACATTAAGTACATGAGTGCATCTCCACTGAAGTCAATGCATTTGGTAACTAAGAGCAGAACTGATTTTTTTTTTTTTTTTTTTTTTAAATCTTTAGTTTTGAAACTAGATATTTAGGAATAGTCTGGAAAGTTAGTCAGTACGTACATCATGACAGTTCACTGTTGACTGCTACTTTAGGGTCCTAGACATCTCAAGTAAGTACAGAGGAGGGGAGGGTGCTGTAGAGCAGGGGTTCTCAACATTTTTCTTTCTGAGGCCCCTCCAACCTGCTATAAAAACTCCAGGACCCACCTGTGCCACAACAACTGTTTCCCTGCATATAAAAGGCAGGGCCAGCATTAGGGGGCAGTAAGCAGGGAAATTGCTTGGGGCCCTGTGAAGCTAAGTTGCTCAGGCTTCAGCTTCAGCCCGGGTTGGCAGGGCTTGGAACCCCAGGCTTCAGCCCCATGCGGTGGGGCTTTGGCTTTCTGCCCTGGGCCACAGCAAGTCTAATGCCGGCCCTGCTTGGCGGATCCCCTGAAACCTGCTCGGGGCGGGGCCCTGGACCCCTCGTTGAGAACCACTGCTGTAGAGTACAGCACTAAATAGTCAAAGGGGCTTAAAAGGGTGAAATAACAGAAAGTGTTAAGATAGACCTTATTGGGATGAAACTGACGACACTGCCAATTTCACAATGGATGTCTAGACACCAAGTTCTCTAACAGTTAAGCTAAGGAGGTTACTATGTCTTTAACATATACTATCTCATGGGATCACTCTTTACAGTATATGACAGAATTGGCAGATGCTCTATCATACTGTCATTCAAAGAGAGTGATTCATAGAGACATCAAGCCAGAAAACTTGCTGCTTGGTTCTAACGGAGAGCTGAAGATTGCTGACTTTGGATGGTCTGTGCATGCTCCATCATCTAGGTAAGAACTCGGACACTACGTACCCTATCATCTCTTGATACAGCACAAAGCTTCATGGCTCTAAATAAAATCTTAGTATGTATTAAAGAACATACACCACTGTCACAGCACTAATTGAGGAAGGATGGTGCATAGAGACTGAATCACACAACTGCAACCAGGGCTTTGGAGTGGAGCCCGGAGCTGGAGTGCGGACCAGTAGGTTTTTGCCTGGAGCCAGAGCGGAGCAATTCAAAAATGTGATTGCTCCAAATCCCTGCCTGCAACTTGCCTAGAAATATGCACACTATATCACGAGAACCCCAAAACTGGTTGGTTTGCCCAGTTTATTTACAGGTCACTGTCATACCTTCATCCCAATCCCCTTCAATGTGTTGGTGCAGAGTGTAGCAAGAAAGCACTGTTTTAGTGTATTTGGAGCCTTGCATGCCTCTGGAGAGAACAGTAGGATTTCCGTTGTTAATTCTCAAGAGCAGGGGTTCTCAAACTTTTTCTTTGAGTCCCTCCAACATTCTGTAAAAATCCCACGGCCCACCTGTGCCACAATAACTGGTTTTCTGTATATAAAAGCCAGGGCCGGTGTTAGGGGGTAGCAAGCAGGGCAATTGCCTGGGACCCCATGCCACAGGGGCCACCTGCAAAGCTACATTGCTCAGGCTTCAGCTTCGGGTGGCAAGACTCAGGGCCCCAGGCTTCAGTTCCATGCGGTGGGGCTTCGGCTTTCTGCCCTGAGCTAAGTTCCCTCTAAGCTGCGTAGCTGCCTAGGCGCTGCACAGGTGCTCAGGGCTGCAGCGGGGAGAGATGCCTCTCCCCAAGCCCCGGACCCGCCATGGTGCCCCAGCCCAGCCCCAGACCTGCTGCGGCTGGGGGACAGGCACCCTAGCCCAGCCCCAAACCTGCTGGGGGACAAGCGCCCTGACCCAGCCCGTCCTGGACTTGCTACGGCTGGGAGAGAGGTGCCTCTCCCCACCATAGCCCCGGGGAGCCCCACTGCACCCCAAACCCCTCATCCTCACTCCAGAGCCCACACTCCCAGCCGGAGCCCTTCCTCCCGGACCTCTGCCCCAGCCCTGAGCCCCCTCCCACACTCTGAACCCCTCGGCCCCATCCCAACACATGAATTTTTTGCGCACCAATATGTAGGTGATGTGTCATACATCACCTCCATATTGGTGCACATAAAATTCATTCCGCACATGGGTGGGAAAAATTAGAGGGAACACTGGCCCGGAGCCCCAGCAAGTCTTAACACTGGCCCTACTTGGTGCCCCCCTGAAATCTGCTCGTGGCTCCCCAGGGGGCCCCTGGTTAAGAACCACTGCTCAAGCGTACAGACCTGCCCCCTCTGTCATTGTCCAATGTGTGAAATTTGAAGTGAGCGCTTTGGAGTAAAGGGAGCATCAACTACTATGTGTACTTATGCACTTCCTTGTGTAACACCAAGTTATCAGTACAGATGTTGCCCTCAAGATGGGGTCTAAAAGTTAATATTCTACTTGTATGAACTTGATAGTTAAGTATAAGAGAAACTAGAATTTGTGGGTGGAAGCTGGTACTATCAAAGTAACTTTGAGTGACTCTTAGAAATGGAGAATGCTGCTGCATAAAGACCAAACTACAGTTTCTGTATGAAGCCATTTGTATGTGTTTTAGGAGGACAACTCTTTGTGGTACGCTTGACTACTTGCCTCCTGAAATGATTGAAGGGAGAACACATGATGAAAAGGTGGATCTCTGGAGCCTGGGGGTTCTGTGCTATGAATTTCTAGTAGGGAAACCTCCTTTTGAGGCAGAGACATATCAGGAAACTTACAGAAGTATTTCAAAGGCAAGTATTGGGTCACTTTCACTTCTTCCTCCTAAGTCACCTATTCAGTGATAAAACTGAAATGTGTTTTTTCTCAACTAATTACAGGAAGGAAAATGGGGCCTCAATTTCCTATGGTTTCCCATGGCTAATCAAAGAGCAGCCTAGCAGCTCTGATCCATCAGGAATTACCCTGATTTTATCTAAATCAATCTTTGGAGAAGGCTGGATTCTTCTCTTAATATGGGCTGTAACCCAGTGTAAATTAACGTACAAGCCACAGCAAAACTTGTACTGTCAGTGGGAGGTGTGCATAAAAATCAATGTAGTAAATAACATTCAGTTACCTGTAACTTTGTTCAATACACGGTTGCTACATTCATCATCCCTCTGAGGGAAAATAGTCACTTTTAGGACCACTACTTTCTGCCCTTTGTTTCTCTTCCTTCTCCTACGCCAGGACTTCCCCTCCCTTTCCCTTTTTCTCTTTTCCCTACAGTAATTCCCATTTTTTTTCTCCTCCAGAGGCTTCTCTTATCCTTTTTTCCATTTCAGCTACTAGAAATGATGAGCAATTGAATAGTTGAATTCTGGCATTTAAGGTGCCATTGATATTTAGATTTACCCTAGTTTCATGGGAGCGTTGTGTCGAATTTGTAACTTGGTCAGTGTTTCAGGCTGCACAAAGGCTTCTACTTGCTTCACATATGAAAGGTTGCTTTAGTAATTATGAGGACAACAAAATTTCTAGCTCAGTGTCTCGCACTGAATTGGTTCACATACCGCCTTCTTAAAAATCATTGTGAAGTGAATGGATGGAACATGAAGCTTATGTACCCCCAGTGCTACACATACCACATTTGGGGGATTCTTGGTTTTACTCCTGGGGGAATTCTGTGCCACTGCACAATGCAGAATTTTGCAGAAATTAATGTGTGTAGAATTTCCTTTCCCCCACAGAAATTGGCTGCAGTGCTGCTGGACCCAACAGAGCCCAGCTTGCGCATAGAAGACACTGTTGGGGGGGAGAGGGGGAGCTAGAGGGTTCCTGGCAGCTGCAGTTCCCCATGCGCCCTGAGGGAAGGAGACAGCAGTGTGCAGGAAACTCCACACAAGCCTAGGACCCACCATCAGGCTGTTTCTCTTGCTGAATCCCTGGGCTCTGAGGGGTGGGAGGTCTCTGGGCTGGGGGGGGGCCACAGCTGGGCTCTGGGGTGTAAGAGGGTGGGGGTGTGGGCTGGGGGGGGGGCATGGCTGGGATTTGGGGAGGAGGGGGTGTGGGTATCTGGCCACCCGGCTGGGCTGTGGGAGTGGGCAGAGAAACAGGAACTGAACTGTCATAGGGATTTCTTTAACTCTCTACTCCTGGGGGAAAACTTTGTCTGTATTGTTACAGACATACTTGCTGACAGGTATTTTGAAATAAATTACCAAAATAATTAAAACTGATGTGATCATGTAGTGTTATTTTGACTCTCAAAATTTGCAGAATTATAAAATATTGTGCACAGAATTTTTAATTTTTTTGGTGCCGAATTCCCTCAGGAGTAACCTGGTTTGGTTCTGTATAGTTGAAATGTGACATGAGGCTAGGGAAAAAAAATCAGTCAGATCTCATGTATGGGCTGACTGATAACACTCTTCTAAACTTTCCTTTGGCTCATCTGCATCCCAGTATTCTCTGCTTTACTCCCTGTACAACTACAAACAATTTCTAACACCTGGAAATGTTAGTTCTATATTATTTACCACTAGAATAGTAACTTATTGCTTGTTTTTTAGGTGGAATTCAGATTTCCTCCTTTTGTATCAGAGGGAGCTAAGGACTTAATTGTAAAGCTCCTGAAGCATAATCCATACCAGAGGCTGCCACTGAAAGATGTGCTTGCACACCCATGGATTACCACAAACTCTACAAAACAACCAAGCAGCCGGAAGAGTGAGGCTGCTACCAGTAACAGAACGCCATCTTAGCAAGGTGTCCCTTTCATACTATAAACAATCTCAAATGAACCCTAAACAAAAGGAGAGCCTTGTAACTATGACTACTGTAATGCAGCCAGGAAAGGTTGCTTGCAATGAGACTTTAATAAAAGACCTGCTAATTAAAACAGACTGGGGGAGCGGGGAACAATTCAGTTGTGTGAGCTATTTACCATTTTAAACTCTTTCCTATTGTAATGGAGAAAACTTTTTTATATATATATTGAGAGCAGTTTGACAAGAAGTGCACTCAACGAAGTTGATAGAATATTAGCCAACATACTTGAAGTCCAGTTTGCATATGGGTCATATACATTGAGATGAGGCAAAGCTAAATGTTGTGTTCTTGCCCAGGGCCCTATGATGTGATCAGTCTTAATTTTTGGCTCATGCTTCCTAATAGCAAGAGACAGTTGTGGTTCTGGATATCTGTCATGGTCAAATAGTGCAATAATCCTTGAGTTACCTGCATTCTAATTTATTGGGCTGCTAAGGTTATCAGAAATGTGCAGTGATCTGAAGCTGAGTGGAAAAAGATGAATGTGACTCTTCATAAATGTGTCCTAATAATTGTGTGCATTTCTTGCTTCTGTGTACTCTTTGGCCTGTTGTTGTCTTGAGGGGTGAGGCACTTGACATTTGTTAAATAAAGACTTGTTACATTCTGACAGGATGGTAAGGTTTACTTTATTGCACATACTGCTGGACCTATTAGACAACATTCTTAAACCAGAAAATTATAGCAAAATGTATCAAACTAAATGTAGACACTTCCTATTCTATGAAACATAAGAGCCTGATCTTAAAGACATTGGTATGTTTTGTAGAGCCTAATGACTTTACTTTGCTGATGACCCTCCATGGAACTGTAATCACTTCAAATCTTTATTGTTCAGCTAAATTATTGGTATAACTGCTGTAAGTCCGGTGCTGAGGTAAAGAGTGAGGTGTGGGAGTAGGCTAATAAGAATTCTTTTAAAACAAAACTAGCTTTCCATAACTACCATGGAAGCATTTTTACTAGTTAAAGTAACCCTTGCAGCACTGTAACTGTCTATATCAATTTACATGACTTAAACTTGTGTAGACAGGCCCATACACAGATTAAGGACCCACCTGTTTTAAAAACAAGTTACTAAAACCTCTGCCCTAACCAGCATAGGGAACAGCAATGAAGGGGTGTGTGTGTCAGCCTTAACTGGCAGGGTTTAAAAATGTGAGTACAAGGAAGGTGGTTAGTGCTGAAATGTCAAACTCCACAAAGTTTGGTATCCTTAATCTAGAGGTAAACTCATGTTAATTTTCCTTTGCATGTAGTCATGCTGCAAGGAAAATCCAAAATCTGAGGTGGAAAGAGGTGCTAGTAGCAGCCTGTTTATGGGTCTGTGGTTCTTTGTCTAAAGTTTCTGTATTGAATTAACTAAGGTAGTAGAAAAAGAAGCTCAAAGTGCTTCAGCCCACTACTGTGGATACAGTAAACAAGACTTCCACATGTAAAGGTGAGCATTGAGGCACCTGAATGACTTCTATGGTTAGAAGTGGGCTAATCTCTCCTGTTCAGTTTCCAGTGAAGTGTCTCAGACTGCATTCACAGAAGGGAATAAAAGTATATTCTTACATTGTTAGCAAGACAGTCTAGTTTTAATGTGTCAGTATGTACAGAAGTACTAGTAGGGAGCCTGTGGAACTTATTTTTTCCAAGATGCCACTGAATTAGGGATCTTGTTTAAGTGCCCTGCTGGGACATGCCTATAGTTGCCTCTTGCTCTTTGGCCTTCCTCACAAAGTGAGTTAATGGGTTCCCAGAACATATTCCCTGCATTGTTTCACAAAGCTGGGCAGCACTAGAAAGCCAGCATTGAAGTCCAGCTTGCAGCTAAGGTACAGGTAAACAAGTATAGTCTGGTGAGCTAAGCATCTTGGAGATGAGGGGAGAAGCTGAGCTCAGGAAAGCAACTCCTCAAGTGACTAGTTCTTTTCTTGAGGCACACAACAGGAAAGAGGTTCTGAAGATCACTTAAGCAGTAATGCAGAAGTCCAGACAGTGGTCCCAGCCCATTATAGAAAATTAATCTAGGATTTTTTTATCGAGTATTTTCTAGCTATGATCCAATTGCTACTCCTGCGTGAACTCTGTGCCAAAAAATGAAAAATTCTGTGCACAGTATTTTAAATTTCTGCAAATTTTATTTGTCAAAATAACACTAGATGATCACAGTACTTTCAATTTGGTAACTTATTTCAAAATACCTGTCAGCAAGTAATAGAGAGAAAAAATTCCCCCAGGAGCAGAAAGTTAACCCCCCCCCCCCCATAACAACCCAGTTCCTGTTTTTCTGCCCCTTCCCTGAGCCCAGCTGGGTGGCCAGAAACCCACACCCCCTTCCCCTGCCCCCAGAGCCCAGCCGTGGGGCCCCCTAGCCTAGATGCCCACACCCCCTCCTCACCAAAGCCCAGCCATGAGAGTCCCCCAGCCCACATACCCAGCCTCTTACCCCTCAGAGCCCAGGAATCCCAGAGGAGAAACAACCTGATGGTGGGTTCCAGGCTTGTGTGGAGTTTCCTGCACACTGCTGTCTCCGTCTCAGGGAACCGCAGCTGCTGGGAACCCTCGAGCTCCCTCCCTCTCCCTCACTAGGCAGTGTCTTCTATGTGCAAGCTGGGCTCTGCCAGGTCCAGTGGCAGCTACCACCACTGTAGCCAATTTCTGTGGGGGAAATTCTGCATTGCAGTGGTGCTGAATTCCCCCAGGAGTAAACTGCATGTGATGGGGCAAAATGGGAAAAGGATATTATAGGGGGGGGAAATCATGTTGCCACAGGGTCCTGTGTATACTCACTGCAAGATCAAATCCTGTGTTCAACAATTTCAGTGGGGATCTGTGCAATCACTGGTCCACGCCTATGATTCTCAGTCTTCACTTTTACAAGATGCAGTGATGCAACTCTACTTAAGTACTGCTGTTTCACATGCAATAGTTTTTCCATTGCACATTCCTTTGGTGTTTTGGAGTACTGCAGTTTTTGCAGTTGTATACATATGACTTAGTTTATGGAATTGCAATGCATACAAGCCTAAGATATTTCTTACTCGAAAATAAGTAAACAACTAGAAGGGAAAAAATATTTTATTGTATTTTCTACCAGTGTTGACAATTCTATAAGACCTTTACTACTATTTCACAAACTAATTGTTTTCAAGCTTACAAATGATTCAGAAATTCAAAATATATTCTTGATTTAAAATACATTGCAAAAAAGTTAAACAAAGGTTGCAAATGACAGTTTTTACAACCAGATTTGTCTAATTCAGAGGTCAAAAATAGTGTCTCAATCTGATTTAAAGGAGACAAGTGCAGTTTAATTACTTCACTCAGCAAATGAAATTAACTTTTAAAATGTAAGCAGTGTATGGCATGCTGGTGATTTTTAAAGTGAGCATTGTTTCCAGAAACCACAAAATCATGACTGCATTACAGGAAGTAACTGATAGAAAAACAAGTAGCATTCCAGTCCTTCTAATAGTGATAATAGAAAAATACACATTTTACTTAGAAATGAAAGAATAAAGTGATGTGACACTTTGAATACTTTAAAAAGTAGAATTTTTTATATCTTGCTATATCATTAATATCAAAAAGTGACTGCAACAGTACTCAAAATCAGAGAACTCTCTATGAAGAGAGAAAGAGCCCATCAGAGAAAATGGCTCTATTAGAAATAATTATGGGAAAGGGAATAAAACCAAAAATGTTTCCTTTAAAAAAAAAAATCAGTGTTCGACCTTGAGTAGAATGTCTAAATTTCCTTAAAGGCCCCCAAATGTTTCAGCAGCTAGCAAATTGCAGGAGATTAGGGAAGTTACTGTTAGGAGTTAACAATGCAACAACCCCACCACCACCTTCAATGGTTACTTAAAGATATTTCAGTTTTACCCAGAAAGTCCATTATTCAGTAGCATCACCAGAAGGCAATTTCAATAAAAAAGTCAAAACATTCCAGCAATTAAACTAAAATAAAATGTAAACTCTGCTTGATAAGTTGATTTCAGGGTTACTTATGGACTCAATCATAAACGAGCTTACACACCACTGCAGGGATGTGAGGCACCCCAGTTTGCCTCGCACAAACTATCTGCATCATGGGTCACAATACAAGAGGGAATGCAGCCACCTAGGAGCAGCTAACTCTCTCCTGGCCAGGCAGTGAGCCAGCCAGAGCAGCAGAACAGGTGCAGATGGTGATTTAAGCTACATTAGAAAGAAGGCTGGCACAGCTTACATCTCCCATGGAGCAAAGAGGAAGCAGGGACCACACTGCAACTCTTAGTCACAATATGGCCACTGCTCCTGGGGTAGTGCAGTTATATGCTGCCCCTTACTCAGGGCAGCTTGCAAGCTGCCAATCTAGCCCTAAGTCATCAAAATCCCTTGAGGCGTACACAATAACTTATTTTGGGCACTCTGTATTGCATAGCTATATATACATACTAAACTCCACATGATGATAGGAACATTGTCACAGTAATAAAATATTTAAGAAGCAATTTTCAACCAATTATTTAAAAGGATAAATAAGTTAATGATAATGCAATTTTGACAGATCCTTAGTTCTTTGCACTTCCCTCAGCTTGGAGGGTGAAGCTAAACTAATCAGTTTATAGCCCATTTCACTTGCATGATGCTGCAGTGTTCGTTTCCCCCAACACTGCAGAGGAACATCCAGATAAAGCTATTGAAAATATTTCTATTTCATTTTGTAATTTAAAAAAAAAAAATCTAAATCTTGGGCCTAAAACTACTACTAAGTGCTCATTTAAATCAATCTCACTTAGGGCAGGTCTACACTACAGGGTTAAGTCGACCTAAGTTACGCAACTCCAGCTATGTGAATAATATAGCTGGAGTTGATGTAGCTTAGGTTGACTTACTGTAGTGCGTACACTGCGCTGGGTCGACAGGAGAAGCTTTCCCATCGACTTACCTTATGCTTCTCGTTCTGGTGGAGTACTGGAATCGACGGGAGAGCGATCTGTGGTCGATTTAGTGGGTCTTCACTAGACCTGCTAAATCAATCCCCAGTAGATCGATCGCCGCATCGATCCACGGTAAGTGTAGACATACCCTTGACTTCACGGTAATGCTTCTGCAGTGCAAGAGCAATGTAGCACATTGGTAAGTGTTTGGAATTTACTGCAGAGATCAGAACTAAGCTTTTTTTCTGTTCACATTAAAATAGTTAATATACACCCCATAGTAGCTAGCTCAGACCTGCAGATTTCTTGGCTTGATGAATTATAGATATTGCAGCAGTTTGTAGAAACATGCCATGTTGAGTTGTGAACAGCAAGCCAAATGGACAACTCAAACATCTAAGGAAATAGCACTTTAAAATGGTATCTGACGTGAGCTATGCAATAAAGTCTTAAAAGTGTAGATCACTCCCATATTAAGTCTTTACTTGATTCTTATATTAAACTAACATAACTAGCTGTTGCACTCAACAGTCTGCAGAATTATAGCATGTGGACTTCAGGAATGTATATGAGCTTCTTCTGCAGGGGTTGAGAACCTGCTACAGCTCAGTTCCAGTTATAGATATGTCTGCTAATACAGGGCCTGATCCACCACATCGAAGCCTATCGGAGTCTTGCCACCCACTTCAATGGGCTTTGGATCATGCCCACAGACTGAAATTGTGGTCCCCTTGAAGTCAGTAACAAAACTTCCATTGACTTCAGGGAAGTCAGGATTTCACTCAAATAGTCTATAGCACTCTAGTATAAATAAAATTCCAGTAGGGCAAGCTGCTAGCCAACCAGGAGACTGAGCTTTTAAGTGATGCTCAGCATCCATACAACTTAGAAGTATGGAAGTACAGCATGGCCAGAGTGTCTTTTCAGAGCAACAAATTATTTTAAAGGGGCAGCAGATAAATACTAAGCACTGAGTTTGTGTATCAAAAGAGGCAGTCACATGATAGGACAGAGTATGCTTCAGAGAATAATTAAATGGGGATTCAACCTTAGTTTAGTTCCTGAAATACACTATTATGAATTAGTGCTGCACTGTAGCAAGTGTGTTTCACCAAGAAAAAAGTAAGGCCTAAAAGGCTGAGCTGTAAAGATACTAAGATGTACGTTCTAAACAGTTTCCTCATTGGTAGGTAAGTGCTTATGTTATTTGCCGGAGTTTTCAGATACCATTTTAACAAAGTTCTCAAGGGAAGAGAAGGAAAGGAAAGTGGATATCAACATTTTCCTGAAAGAAACATTTACCTGAAAAGTCAAAAAGGCAAGATGAGATCACTATTAACATGAGTCCAAATAGGGTAACTGCAGTTGCACAGCACTTTAAAAAGCTATATGAACATGACACTTTTTTTTTTTAAACAATAAGATTTCATCATGGGTTTGAGGCAGGAGGTTTGAAGAAACCAATCTTACGGAAATATCGGACAAGGAATGGCACAGAAACTAAGGTAATGCTGATTCGGACTGGAGCAAACACCTTGTGAATAGCGTAGGCCAACACAAATGTGCTTGTACCAGCAGCCACTTTGGATTGCACCAATGCTTCATTGAATCCAAGTTTTAGGAGAACTGCGGTCATGTCCACACCACTGGGGAGGGAAAAAAGGAAAAAAGAATTTATTGTAATTTTTTTTTTTTTTAAATCAAAAAGTTGTACCAGTTCTCTTATGTTAGTAAAGAGATCTTTTGTTTACTTAGGATAATCTGGGTATTCATGCTCCTGTTCCTTAACTGAACACCTACCTTAGTTATAGCAGAACAGTGTTAACGTTTATGTCGTTACTTAAAAAGCAGTTAAGTGTGCCAGATTCTGATTTAACACAATGGATGAGTTTCTAAAATGGAGCCACTCTAGGTTTATACTGTTCTCACTGAGATTAGACTGCAATCTTTCTGACGATTCAGGAGGCCCATGCTGTTTGACATTTCCCTTTTTCTATGTAAATCAAAAACCTAAAGCACAGATGCATTAAGAAATTAAAATTCCAACAAATACAATAAACTGTGATTGACTTAAAGAGGCACCATCAACTAGAAAGCTAATAAATTATAAATTGTAACTTGAGGTATTACATTTGTCTCTGAGCCCTCCCATACCTCCGAGCCAATTTTTGTGGTTTTACAAGTTTTTAATTTTTTTTATATTTTTCTCCTCCCATTGCTGTGTGAAAGGCCCACACAACATGCAGAAACTGAAAAAGCACAAAGTGCTGTCAAATGCACAGTGTGATATTTTTGACAATTTCAGATGATGCCTGTTACAAGAGTAGGAAACAACTTTTCAGACTGAAATGTGATATTTCCCCACTCCCAGGTTGGTGTCCCTATAAAACCAAATACCTTCTCATTCATCCCCCTTTTCTCTGCTTTCACAATTGTATAGCTGCAACATCAGCCCAATAGTCAGATATGTCCCTTACAGTTAAAAAATAATAAAAATGTAGGGCTGGAAGGGATCTCAAGAGGTCACCTAGACCATCCCCGACAGGTGTTTGTCTAACCTGTTCTTAAAAACTTCCAATGACAAGGATTCCACAACCTCCCTAGGTAACATCCCTGTTCTATTATTCTACCTTCTGAATTAAAAAAAATAAATTGGAAGTTTGTAAATAATCTTTAAAAGATTTAAAGTTTAACCAACGTGCAAAATGAAACAGACCATCAGTAAATCTGATGTAAGACATAGAGTAAGACAACAATACACCCATACGTAATGCTGAAAGTTCGCTAATGGAGGAGTAAAAAGGCTGTTTGAATGCTGAATAACTTATGTAAAAACAGAGCAAAGGAAAGAAAGAGGGACTTGTCAACTCCTGCCATCGATCAGTCACGTATACATTGCAAACAAGGAAGCCACAACTATTTTCAGTTGTCTAGAATAGGCTCTAAATTCTGGAGTATTTCCCACATGACCTTGCAATGGTCCACTTTTTCCCCACTGCACTTCTCACACTTGGCCATACAATTAGGCTTAGCAGGACCTGATTTATGTCTTTAGTCATTGGTAAGTGTCAATTTCACCTGACACAGAAATCAACAACAAAATCCATCAACAGTTGGCAAATGCACCTAGCACCTGCAGAAATCTGGTGTCACTGGCCTCACAGCCGTGCAGGGAGCCCTCTGCAGTCCTGGTGACTCACTCCCTGGCCAGGAATGCAGAGGTCATCTCTGGGTAGGAGCCGTTCAGCAGCTGGGTGGCATCCCCCCCAGCTGGCGGCTCCTCCTCCTCCTCACGACTCTGGCCAAAGGTCTCTGTTCTGCCAAGCCAGGACCACAGCCGCTCCTGCACCTTGTGCCCTCCTGTCTCAGGCCTCTCAGCCACACAGGGAGCCCCCTGCAGCCTTGCTGTCAGGGCTACCCTAACCCTCCCCCCTTTTATTCCCTACAAATGTGAAAATTAAAATAGTTAAAAATAAAAAAATGCTTAAAAATAAAAATCAACATTAATTGTCGAACTTACAAAAAATATCAAATTCTGCTGTGCCTACATGTAATGGTACATTAATTGTTTTGTAACGGGGGAGTTATGTTTGTGCAGTGCATGAGGGATCTTTGCTGCCATCATGTGCTCTGTTCCTGTAAATAATTATGTACATTTCTAAAAATAGGACATGATCCCACCAAAAGCCATGTACAAACTCCTCTCTCTCTCTCTCCACTCCCTGGTTGTCACCCTTCTGTTTTTTTTTAAATCCAGTCCTATATTTGTTTTAATCTTTCTGTTTCTTCTGCAGTTATAGGCAAAATTCTAACTGGTGTCTTTCAAGGAACCTACCAGCCTACATTATTCTTTTGCTCTCCTTTCTTGCATGCAAGTGCCTGAGTAGATCTCCAGGGTAATCAGGGCTGGATTTACACCTTACGTGTCCTTAGGCACAGCATCTTCAGCACGCCCCCTGCCTACAGGTGACCTTTGTGTTTTCCGTAAAAAAAAAATAAATGAAACTTTTAACCCTCTTTTAATTTTTAGGTGCCCCATGGCACATGCCTACTGTGCCTAACTGGAAATCTGGCCCTGAGGGTAATCACCTTGTTTTGGATACAGTTCTGTTTTTATTTGATTTATACTGAATTAAAACAATCTTCAGCTCCAGCACACAGTGGTGGCTCTCAGATCTACACTGCTCAAGCCAGTGTTTCATTAAAACAGCATGTCCCCAAAATAACGAACATAAACTCCCTTCCGGATGGCTGCATTGGCACACTCCCCATCCTGCATGCCCCCAGGTGTAGAGCAAGGTACATTTTAAATGCAAACCCTCATCTTTACTCTTGCTTGTCTCAAGACAGACTAGTCCCAAATCTGCAACTGCTTCATACATGAATCTCCAGTTGGATGCCATGAGACTTCTGCACATAGAGCAGACACAACATTGGGCCCTGACTAGTCTCAGAAGTTAAATACTACCTCAAAAATCCATGCCTGCTTGATATTTCTTATTTTATACACAAGATTACCCAAGGCCAGAGAGTCTGCAAGAGAATCCACACCTTGAAACAGCCAGGTAGAATATTCCCAAAGACATTAACGAAATTCCAATATGGAATGAGACTCCTACAGCTCCGTATTCTTTAAAAACTTTTTTCAGCTGCTGGGATTTGTTGGGTTTCTTCTCATCTTCATCACTGGGATCCGTGACTTCCTTTTCAGGGGATCTACTTGTGTCCTATCCAAAAAGAAAACGATGATTTAGAATGAACACTCACATGACACACAATGTCCAGGTTCCAGTTAATTGTCTCAAGCTACTTGCTGAGAAGCAAAATAAAAGCACAGAACTCTATGCCGTGCTGTTCTTGGGTGCTTTGGATAGGGGGGGCAAAACAAAGATGCATAGTATTAGGTGCAATTTACCCCATAGAAGAGAGTACGCAAGGTCCACATGAGCCATTAACCCAGGATTAAGGGATGCATTGAGCTCTGTGTGGACCCCAGCACTAGGGCAAGTTTTCCTATTACAGAATAATAAATATAGACAATATAATCCCGATCCTGAAACTGACTCAGTTCAGGCAGAGTTCCACCCACACAGTCACTTGTAGGATAGGATCCTTAGTTTGCATGCCAGAGTGATTTTGCTTTGTACCTCAATGCTCAGCCTCACAGTGCAGATTAAAGAGCACTGTATCGCCAAAGGCCAAGTGATTGGTAACACAGAAAGCACATTTGACACAACATATCAAGAGATGTCAGCTTAAAATAATTTACCCCTGAATAAGGCCCAACATTTTAAGCTCTTGTAAATCACATTCTGTACATCAGCAACATAGAGAAAGAACCTGGGAATTATTGCTGTAGCTTGGTAGCAACAAGCAGCAGTATCCCCTGGCTGTAAAAATGCTGCTGCAGCAGCAGCAACAAATGCAACTATGCTAGCAGTGGTTTGGCAGCCACTGACAGACTTCTGCTATAGCCATTGGGGAACCCATTTCATTTCTTCTTCTGGCATTTCTATAACAGAATAAGGTTTAAAACAGAATTTTTATATTAAAAGTAGGTTTCAAAGCAATCTGATCCTAACTGTGCAGGTAGAGCCTCAGGTACTAGATCTGATACACAGTCTTAGACATTATCTTGTCTTAACCCCAGAGGAAATGTTGGCCAAGACAAGAGGGAAAACCTTGGGACATCTCATTTATTACTGGACAATAGGATGGACAGAAGGGTTCCCTCTTCTTCAATTTACTTAATAGTAGTGGTACCATTCTGACAGTCACTGAGACTGAAGCCCCCTGTTTATTTACCGCAGAGGCAGTGCCACTAGATGCTTCCCACCAGTCAATGTGCCTCAAACCTTGACAGAAGAGAGAATATTTCATTTTCCTTTGCCCATTCAGTCTTTTGACTCTCTCAGTCTGCCAATAAGTAGGCCCAATTAAGCTCCATATTATATATGCTTTCAATTTACAGTGCTAAAGGGCATCTCAGGCAGTTATCATACAACCAGGAGAGGATTCTCAGGAACTCCAGGCTCATTATATCAAAGCCAACAATGCAAAATGAAATCACAGGATCTGAGCTATGTAGCCTGTTCTTGTCACCCAAGTGGCTTCCATTTCTTTCAATTTCGCTCTCACTAATCTAGGGCACTAGACTAAAATACATTGAGGCAGCTTCTGAATCTGTATTGGTAATGAGGCAAGAGATTAAGCCAGTACCATGTTAGCAGCTGTTTATTATGACTACCCGGTGTGGTCATGCCCTGTATATCTACTTGCTTAGTAAAGAAAGCTGAGAGAACAGAATTATTTTCTATAACATCTCTGTAGAAAGTCTATTCTTCTTGGACCCAGGGAGTCCTGTAATGCCAGAAATCAACCCACCAGAAGATTAAGGTGCTCAACGTGTTTAAGAATTCAACAGTGGCTGAAAGCAACCAAAAGCGCAGAGTTGGCCACAATCCTGGAGCCGAATCCCCTTGCCCACATGCATCTGGTTGATTAATTGGGGCCTCAGTGAGGGCAGATCCATATTAATGAAATTTTATTTTTAGATTATTGTTTTGAGACAAAGGAAATTCAGTGTTTATTTGTAGAACCAGTCCTGCAGAAATGCAATGAAAGAAAATATATTTTAAAAAAAGGCTTAGTTTAATATAAATTATATATATATATATATATATATATATATATATATATATATATATATATATATATATAAAAAAAAGAGAGAGTACTTTGAATTGGAGCATCTGTAGTTATATGATGTTCTTTAGCAATACCAACAGGACTATTTCCCCCTAAACAAACAAACAAACAAACAAACAGAATCTAACTGTATTAAGAATAAAAAAAATTAGTATAGGTCACAGAAGGGTCTCAAACAAGAGTGTTTTATCTAATAAAAGAAAAATACATGTGGATAATAGTGTGCAGACAGTGGGTGGCCTGACACAGAAGAGAAAGAAGCTCATGTCAAGAGCTCTTAAGTGATGGGCACTGGCTCTCATTCAATTCTCCTCATGGCATTGCTCTCTTCAGCATTTCTAGTGAAAACAGTATAATTACTTCCATCATAATTTGCTATTTTTCAGAGGTACTGTACTCTGGAACTCTCATTGATTTTAATGGGTACTAGCTGATGCAAAGCACCTCTGAAAAACCAAAGAGATGCGTTTTTTATGGTTTACTACTTGGCCATAATAATTAACCTGGAGCTAAACCTTCACATTTAGAAATTCTGGCACAAACAAGTTTAAAAACAACCTCCCCCCACAAAGAGAAAGAAAAAAAAATCCAAACACCCACATACAGTTCAGCCAAGTTATGGAATGTTAAAACATTACACATTTTGTTCTAAGGGACTCATGTTGCATTTCTAACCAAGACCACTCCTATTTTTTTTAAAGTTACATATACTGAACAGTGAAAATACATGTGCAGATAACTAAGGACATTTCCACACTCTGTCTTTGAACTGAAATAGGGAAGAGGATAAAAGAGATAAGAAAGACCATTAGTCCTCTGCCCCAGTACATTGTCAAGTGTCCTGCCCAGTGTAGTTTTAAGTGTCCCAAGTGACTGGGCCTCTACCATATACCTTGGGAAACTATCTTGCAGGCTAATAGATATCGCTGCCTGGAACATTCAACCTAAACTTTCCAACTGAAGTTCATCCCTTTTCTCTTGTTTCTTAATTGTCACTTCGGAAAAACTGGGTACTTGAGATCTTCTATAAAATTCAAAATGTGCAGACCGCACAGGGCAGGAAGTGAGAATCTTTCTCCTGTATTTTGTGAGAATATGATGCACACACACATTACAAGTACTAGAACCATTTCCTCTATTTTAAACACTTTCTATTCTTAAAACCTATCCTACAGAAACTGCAGCAGCTTGAAAACAAGTAATGTTTTTGGCCAGTGTGTGGACAGGACATTATATTTTAAAAAAGAAGTTGTTTTACTGCCTGTTAAAACTATGTCCAGTCTGTGCAAATTGGCACTAGCTATAACAATATAACTAGAAAGATTTCAAACAACTTCCTATGGGATGGAATAAGAATATTTCCCTCCCTCTGTACCCTGCTGTGAGACCATCTCCCCAATGGCGACTCCTTGGCATCTTTATTCCTCCATAAATCTTGATGGTGACATAGAAAATTAACCCATTTTGGACGGAAACACGGTAGAACCTGAGAAATTATGTTGCACAGATTAGGTCCTTATAGCTAGCCCACGCACAGCCCCTTTTCCTCTCAATGGGACATGCTTCCCACTCCAGACCCCAATGCATGATGCAGCTTCATAAGACACAAGTGGATTGTATGGAATGGGAGGAAGCCTCGGGCGATATCAGTATGTGCCAATATCGACCGGGATACACGGACAATACAGAGCAACAAAACTAAACCCACTTAGCAAGTTGCTGCTGACTCAGCCTGAGTCACCCTCACCCACCTTCCCGGAGCTGCCGCTGCTGGGGAAGTTGCTGGCAGTTGCTTGCAGAGTTATCTCGGACTGCGGATGGCTGAACTCTGCGTCCTCTTGCACCTGCTGTTTGTAGCCGAAGCCCTTGTGGGGGGGCAGATAACCCGCCTTAGCAGCTCTACAGCCGGCCCGGCGGCTGGGATCAGCTGGGGCAAGCAGCGCAGCAGCGGGCAGGAGGCGGAGGGGGCTTTGCAGGCGCAGGTCCCCCAGGGCGAGCCAGCTGCACCCCTGTCGGAAGCTGGGTCGATGCTGCCTCTTGTGCGGAGCCCCTCTAGCTTCGCCTCCACCGGGGACAGCCTGCAGCTGGCCGCCTAGGAACGGCGGGGCCCCCGCTGCTGCTCTAGGGCTGCTGCCGCCGCTGCCCACCTTGCTCCAGACGATGCGTGCGGTAGCTTGGAGCAGCGCCCCAGAGCCCAGCGAGCGCTGCGCCGCAGGAGAGCCCAGGTGCACCAGCCAGGGCATTGCTGGAACAGGGCCCCTTGGCCCGCGAGCCCGGCAAGGGAAGCAGCCCAGGCCCGCAGAGACTAACAGCCACCCCCGCCAACCCAGGCACCCTCCTCCTTAAAGAGACAGCGCCCCTGCCTAGCGAGCAGGACGGCAGGCCGGTTTGGAGCAGTCCCTCGCAGCTACTGGCAGCCTCCTTCCCGGACCCTGGCGGGGAGGGAGAAGCTAGGTCCCCTCCCCCGCAGATCGTCCTCAGTAGAGCCAGGCCTGACCGTCGCGTCTTTGCACCGCTTCAGCCCCCAGGGTCCGCGCTGCAGATGGGGGAGGGCTCAGCCCAGCTCAACCTAGACTGGGGCGGACGGGCCATTAGGCGTGGGGCCAGCGCAGCCCAGGCTTATGTCCGTGTAGGAGGGGGGTGCTGAGTCAGCAGCTGGCTCTGCATACCCTGCTTTTCAGGGTAAAAGGCAGAGGGTGCCAATGAACTGAGTAGAAAGACAGCTAAAGGGCTAGCTGGGTGGAGAAGACTACCCCTGTCCCCCCAGCTGCTAAGACTATATAAGCAGCCAGGAAGTAAAGGCTGGGGAGGAGAGTAGAAAGTCTGAAGGAAGGCAGGACTAGCTGCTAGTAATAAAACTGTACCCTTCCCCAGAAGCAAGTGTGTGTGTGTGTGGGGGGGGGGGAAGCTAGTCAATATGGTGTGCAAATAACACTCTAGGCTCTCTGGCACAGTGGTGGGTGGCTAAGAACGCCAGGAGTTGTGGTGACCAGGCTAGGAAAGACTCCCAGGGCCAGGGATTCCGTGCCAGCACGTCTCATGGCTGCAGGAGTGCAGCCGGGAAGCCCACAGGGTCTGGGGCCTGTTTACAGCCCTCCCTTAATTCCCAGCACAAAGCCCTGTTGTTTGGGATGGCATGTGTGTGTGACTCTCACCTTAAATGCAAACCTCTGAATTTAAGCATCACTGAGTTTGGCAAAGAACATGGGAATCGCCTTACTGGGTCAGACTAATGATTCATCGAGCCCAGTATCCTGTCCTCCAACAGTGGCCAGTGCCAGATGCTTCAGAGGGAATGAACAGGGCATGGTTAAGGACTCATCATAAAAGGTGAGTTGCAAAGGGAAAAAAACTGGCTTGTCGTTTTTTGCTTCTTTGTGAGGTAGAAAGAAGTCCTGAAAAATATCTGCCTTACCAAAAAAAAGGAGTGGAAGAGAAGGTTGTGGAGAAGGGGTGTTGCTTGTTTTAACATTGGAAATGTAGGTGGACGAGTTAATGGCAGCTGGAAATCTAGTGAATTGATGACAGTGCCACAGACTGCCATATGAGTAGTTGACAGTGAAAAGGCTCATGCAGGCGTGCAAGAAACAGAAATTTCACAGCAGCTGGCCCTAGACTGTGGAACTCATTCCCACAGGAGACTAAGAATGACCTCACTTTCAGAGCTAAGGCCTCTGAGAATGGGCCTTCCATTTTAGTTTTGTTTCAATACATATACACGGACCCACTCATTGATGTACACAAGGAAACATACATTAAAAAAAAATCCTTTACAACCTTATCAAGCTGTTTGTCCTACCACCAGACAGGAGGGAAGGAAGAAAGAAGGAAATATTGTTTTTGTCATGTCTATATTTAAATACATGGGAGGTACAGATGGATATGTACCTAGGTGAACAGGTAGATAGAATGCTCCTGCCCTTTCATTTCTGGCAGGAGATGTCATAGTTCACATTTATTATCATGATTAATTAGTTGCACTGTGGTAGCATCTGGGGCCCAGTGACGGACCACAATCCCATTGTGCTAGGCGCAGAATAAAAAGATGGCCCCTGCCTCAAACAGCTCACAACATCTTTGAGATCCCAATCATCCCCTCTCCCAGCAAAAGCAGGGAAAATTAGACATGACTATTTGACTGTTAATTCTAAGCTATAAATGTAACAAGGAAAACAGGAAGTAAAAATACAATCTAAGTGTTACATAGCTCAGGTGGAACCTTAGGTCCTGATCCAGCAAGTTATTCTGTACATGTGGAGGCCAGTGCCTGTGTGGAGCTCCATTATCTTCAATGGGGCTCTGCATAAAGGGGTGTGCATACTGGGGGTCTGCCCATATGGAGTAATTTGCAGGATCAATGCCTAATCTTCTGTGACTTTTAACTGTGCAACCTTCACATTATTTAATATAGTTCAGAGCTGGGTTTTTACACAGCAACTTTCACCCTGGAGTCCTTCATAAACAGAAATCACTTCACACTTTGCTCAAATGCATCTACTGCTGGGGTGAAAGTGGCTTCCAAATGGCACACACAATGCTGCTCCGAAGTTGGGGAGGGGAAACCATTGCATCACCATAACTTGTATGGAAACACTTAATGAACCTAAATTTAAATTCTAAGCTGTGGCTTAGAAAGGTTTTTCTTCTCCCCGTTCCCTAATGACCCATCCTTTCTTCCCTATTAGTTCTGTAGTGCTGTACACATACACAGCCCTGTACAAAAGGAGAACCGTGTCAAATACATAGGAGGTTTCCTGCCCGGAAAGGCTTGTAGTGTAGGAACACATGCTGGAACTGCACAGAACAACAAAGAATGCTACAATGCGGAAACAGCATGGTGGGTGGCCATTATCAGTAGGATGCATCACAGAGCAGATGGGTTTTGAAGAGTCTTTTGAAAGAAGAGAGTAGGAGAGCTTTGCATATATTAAATGAGCATCTGTTCCAGACATAATGGGCAGCAAACACTGTACAAGCATATTAGTCCTTGCTCCATAAATCTAGTCCCTTTCTGAGAACTTGGAATATGGATAGTTTCCAAGACCACAACTGTTTATCCTACCAGGTGTTTCTATTACTGCTTCAAGACATTTGCACATTTGTTTCCTTTGCCCATCTACATAGGAGCATTTACCATACCGGGGGACAGAGTTATTAACATGGTAGTGCCATGACCATTTGGCATTACCTATGTGAACATAACCAGCTCATATTATAATGATGCCACTGAACTGTGGCACAGCCCTGCAAATACCAGGGGCCTGTTTCTTATCTCATTACATTGTTAATGAGAAGTAAGTTTATTGAAGGCAATGACATTTCATAGGCATAACCAAAATCAGCATAGAGCCCCTGGTCTTACAGGTTTGATGTTTTCCATACTGGCCAGGCCAAACCACAGCACTACCATAGACTATCCAATCTAATCTTTTCTAACGATCAATCTATCCATCCCCATACATGTTCATCCACCATCTATCTATCTATGGTATTTTTATAGTACCTGTTACCAGATGATCTACATGGATCCTATCTGTGATAGAAAAGTTACAAGAGGAACCTTGTGAAGGTAGAACCTTGCATTTTCTTTAATCCAGTATTAAAACAATCACCTGTTTCTAATGTTTTGGTGGTTACAGAAATTATTACATAAAGGGTCGTTTTATAGTTAAAATACTGAATTTGTGATGTCGAAAACTTTTCAGCTGACTAATCAGTGCTCATACCCTCCTCTGGGGAACTTCTTGCCATTATAGAAAATGTACATTACATGTACATGTTATACTGATTGTGCCCTAGAACAATGAGAGCCTTAGCTAAGGCTGCTATATACAATGCATATAAAGGAAAAAGCCAGCAGAAATGTTATTGTGCTATGCAGCAACCTGCCATCAGATCAGGAATGGACACCTCTGACAAATTGTTGCACCCCCAAACACAGTGTACAGTCCTATCCTGGGTGGATTGTACTTGTATCTAACAGATACCTGAGAGATCAGCTTCATTTTTACACTTTGGCAACACTTCTATAATTTGCCCTGCCAATAAAGTTTTACTGAATTGAAACTGAACAATACACTGAAGAAAGAAGCATTCTCTTGAGGATGATGCATTCTTCTCTTACTGCATTCACTTCTACTAAAGTGCTGCTGTTTCAGAGCAGTGCCCAATATAATCAGAGGAAGGAACTTTGATGTGTAGGTGACAGTGGCCACATATTGATTGACAGTGTGAATGGCAAAAGGCACTGCCTTCTTTGTGAGCTCAAGCAAGCTCCAGTCACAGCTGGCTTAGGCATGAGAGACAAGACCCTGGCTCCTCCAGTGGCAATTAAATTGAACCCAACAATGCGGATGACACCAGGCACTCCCTGCTCATAGGTATGATCCCAGACTATGACACTTCGGAGACAAGTGACTGGGGTCAAGGATCAAATGTAGAACTGCAGTGTGGCCATCTGGAATATTAACCACAGGGTCAGGCTGATGTTTTTCTGCATAAAATAAAATAATTGGTGAGTCATTTTGCATAGACATTTCCAGGCAGGGAGCAATCCATGTACAAGATTAGAAACAATAACAGCAAACACGGAAAAAGAAACAAACATCCCAACTTCACATACCATAAAGCAAAGAGAGCACACAAGTGCCAAGAGAAGAGATATTTGCTCCAGCCCTCTGGGCATAATGGACCAAAAACATAGGGAGAAGACACACCTGTCAGAGCCAGATTAAGAATGCATGCCCACTGCTAGGATTTGCAGGGCCTGGCATAAATTCACATGTGCAGCACCCATTCCTTTCCCACCTATGACTGCAATCTCCTTCCTTCATGTTGTCACAACCCAGCCTCACCTCTTTAGGAAGTCCTATGGCCTCTAGTAACTTACCCATACACCTGGGAATACCTGAAATCCTAATAGTGGAGCCGAAAAAAATGTACCATGCAAGGAGGTAAGGAGGACAGTTAGGGTATTCACTCCCTGCTGTGCCTCTTTGATGAGCCATGGAGAATGTGGTGAGTGTGGCAAGCCCTGGAATGTGGGATGGTGCCCTGGTTGGCAGGACAGTTGTGTGTGTCATGTCAGGGCACTGAGAACAGGGCTGTTTGCAGCCCTATTGGTTGCCTAGGATTAATATTGCCAGTGCTGTGACTGTTACCCAGCCTACACCGGAAGTGTGTGTTAGTGCTCTGCAGTTTTAGCATCTGAATCATCTGGTTTGATGTCCCTCTGGAATGCAGGGCACATTGGGTCATAGCCTCCAAAGACAAGTTGTCGTTGGTGCAAAACACCCAGGACTTAACTTTCAAAGTTAATCCTGGGGCACCAATCAGGAAAACGTTCTGTGAAGCAGGCTTTCCAGCCTCTAAACACTAGGTGTGCTGTATCACATCTCATTAATATTTCATCTTTGGTTTGCTTTTATTTTAGTCCCTCGTGTTAAAAGACCCTCCTTGAACTTCTAAAATATTTACTAGCTGTTAGTATTACAGGTCCCATTAGGAAAAGATGAAATTTTATCCACTGCAGTGATTGTGATATCTACTCAATATTAATGAGAAGCACTTGCTTCTCTGGTTTCTGTATACCTCCACCTCATGTAGAGGATGTAGCATGTTCAGCTTCCATATAAACATAGGTTAGTGCTTACATCTCTGTTAGCTTTGTAACACTTTTGGTATCAACATTTCTCAGGGTCATCATGAGGACAGATGTAGGTAATTTCCATTCCCCCAGATTACCAAAAGGTCTCAGATTTGACCTATTGTCTCAGTGTAATAAACACGGGCTTTCCTAATATAGCCATTACTCAAACAGGCACCAGCACAAGGTTGTCTTATATTTATGTATCTCTCTGTAACCTTTCCCTTCCCCAGTCAAGGCATTTTACATACACATACTGTAACTATACCAAAGTATACTAGTTACTATTTATATACAAACATAAAGCAAACTGAAGGAGTAGTTGCTAAATAAATGTAGCCAGATTTTTAACATTTTGCATTTTTGCATTAGTATTTTTGCTGATAAAAACATCAACAGCCCCTCAAAATTATCATGAGGTGTCAGTTGTAATTAAAATTCAAGTGCTTTATAAACTAGTTTAATGGACTAATTTTCTGTTTTTAAACTAAGTGTTTATTATTTTTAAAATTACACACATACCTAAAAAAATACATGTTCATTTGTGGTTGACAGAAAGACTATGCCCCTGCTTTGTGCTCAGCCATAATACAAGAATATGCAGCTCTGGCAGTGGATATGACTTTTGTAAAAAGTGCTGCAGTATGATGACACAGTGCCACACTTTAAAAATGATCTACGATTCTGCACTGGCAGTTTCTGTGGCTGCAGTCAGCTGCTGGCACAGATTCAATCTTTTTTACATATAGTTGATTTATGGGATTTATGGCTCCAAATGTCATCTCTTGTGGGGTTATTCAATTAACATCTTTTCTAGAGGGCAAAAGGGCATAAAACCCGATAATATTGTTGCTATTGTTTAAAAAGACAAACTAGGCACATCCCATCCATAGAGATAATAATAAAATGTAAGGGATATCAAATGACTCCTAGGTTTGAGAACCTGTATATGACTGTGTATGGCTTTTGCGCTTGTTTGGTGATGGTGCAGGTGTGAGTGAGTGTATGCAGAAGTCTTAGACCTGGTCATTAAGTGAAGAGGAAAGTGGACAAGGCCTCTCACATTTTACTTTGCACAGGGCTGTACCAAGCTCAGGCTAAGATCCCACTGAGCTCCAAGTGGGCACGGGGTTCGCAGTCTGAGCTCAAGGCAGGACTGATGTCTTTGGGCTGCCCCAGATTTTTGCAGCCCTTCCCACTGTTAGGGTTTGATCCTACCTGGTGTTCAATGAGTGCTTCCTAATAGGTGTGAGCACGCTCATCTGCCATTAAAGTCAATCGGACTTGAGGGCACTCAGCTCCTTGCAGGATTATTGGGTCCTCAGCTACATTGTTCACAGTCACCAAAGCAATTTATAAATCATTAGTCTTATTTTTTTATTTTTAAAATCTTTTAAATGTAGATATTATTTTCAAATTTTGTTTCTTATTAAATGAAATATCCTTTGCCCAGATCTGGCCTGAGTTGGGTTTTTTTACTCCAGACTTTATTGGAAGATCAGAATAATCCCTAAACATAGCCTTTGACATTGAATGTCCATTCGCAATCATCAGCCCTCCCCTTCACATCCTCCATCCCTAGGTGTTAGTGTGTATGGCATACATTTTCTCCCTAGTATGTTTCCAGCACTAGCGCTTGTTAGACTATGAATGCCATCTGGTGACAGAATGTTGCATGTGCATGCTAGTGAGTCCTAACAGAAGCCTTGACTCTATTTCTATCCTAAAACCTTATGATTTGTGGGCCCCTAAACCAGCAGAGGCACTAACTGCTACAAGTATATTAGGATCTGAGTTGCCTCCTTTAATCCCTCTGCCAGGGGGTACACAGGACTTGACTATGTGTTGCCAAGTATATTCAAGACTGCGGAGCCCTGAGTGGAAATTTGTGTTATCAATTGTCTATACTATACCTCCTGTTTCTACCACTAAAACTAGCTCATTTCTCTAGAGTGAAATATTAGCTAGTTTCTCTAGGAAACTCAGCCATGACACAGAAGTGATGTGAGTTGGACCACATTTTTAATAGTGATTTCTGATTTTGAGTGCCTTCATTTTTGGACACCTTAGGCCTGTTTTTTCTGAAGTGCAGAGAACTCGCAGCTCCCCTTGACTTCCACTGGAGTTGTCGGTGCTCAGCAGTTCTGGGAATCAAGCCCAAGATATCTCAAGATGGAGATCCAAAAATCCAAACACCCCCAATTTCTGTCCACTTTTGAAAACTTCAGCCTCAGTGACTTGCCAGACACTTTATTTATCTGCTGCATTCACCTTCTATCTATAAGAATTCTTGTTTGCCTCGATTGAATGTAGCCATTGTGGTTTCTAAACTGTAGTTGCTGTTGTTTTAGGGTTACTACACTTTGCCCTTGGTAATTTTAATCTTTGAGCAGACGGCTGCTCTCATTTTACGTCATGACACTATTATAACTACACCTCTACCCTGATATAACGCGACCTGATATAACACGAATTTGGATATAACGCGGTAAAGGAGTGCTCCAGGGGGGCGGGGCTGCGCACTCCAGCGGATCAAAGCAAGTTCGATATAACACGGTTTCACCTATAACGCGGTAAGATTTTTTTTGGCTCCCGAGGACAGCGTTATATCGGGGTAGAGGTGTATTATTACACTGTTATTATTGATCATCATAATCAAAAATAAAGGAAGTAATTACAATATGCAATTGAAGTATATTGAAGACCATGGGTGAAATCCTGGCCTCACTGAAGTCAATGGGAGTTTTGCTATTAATTTCAGTGGGGCCAGAATTTCAGTCTTATAATTGTTCTCATTTAGATGGACTCAGAAATATTCTTCTTGCTTGTACTGGTGGAATAAATTTATAATCAAGTATTTAATCAAGTCAAGTAACATAGGAATATCTTTAACAAGATCGTTTCCTTTCATTCCTGCTGGCAATCCTACCACTTATACGTTTTTAATGCAAAAGTTATCTAAAAATGTAATGTATTCTTTTGAATCAGTGAATTTGAAAAAAAAATTGACATCTTCCTCCATTTGAAGTGTTTCTTGTTCTTTAGTTACTGTTTGTAATTTAACTTGAACATTTTCTTCCTGTTCCTCAGTTTTAATGATTTAGTGAGAATGAACACTTAATTCATCCGCATTCATTTTGGTAGCCCCTAAAATAACTTCCAAAGATGCTTCCGATTTTTTTAACCACTCTTCACAATATCCCTAGTCAAAGTAGAGTGGTGTTTTGAGAATGAGGAAAGCTTACTATGTTTTTTTTTATTTCATAAAAATGCATGGTAGCAAATTGAATTTACATTTTACACCATTTTTGTGTCTGTTGATAATGCAGGGATTGAGAAGCCGACCAGTCCAACATATGATGCTCTTTAATGGGGAAATGAGTGAGACAGATCTTGCAAATGAGTGGGAGGTGATTGCATCTGCATGTCCGAGGCTGGATAATTTCATATTAGTATTCATGTGTCATTAATGTAATGAGGAAAGCCAGGAGCTGATCATGAGCCTCATTCAGAAAAGGAACTGGGATGGATTTTCTATAGGGGCCTGGATTTTTTTAAAGTAGAAGGAGAAATTGTTAAATGCTTTAACATAGTGTTTTTTTCACATCAGGAGACACAGGTTCCAACATGACTTAGGTCATAAAGGAAATGAGAGAGTGAGTGTAGCAAGCACATTGGGAAGATTAACATAGTCCCTGTTGCTAAGGTAACATGCATGAAGAGAATCTACCTCTGTGCAGCAGAACAGCACAAGGCCTAAGAACCACTTAAGTCCCACTTACATCCTATTCTGAGGGTCTGGGTGCTTGGGCCTTTGTACTGGCCCTCTGCAGGGAGGTGAATTATACCCTCTGAGCAGAGCTGCTTCTTTGTCCATTGTTCCCATTTTGTTGTGTCGGAAAGGGTGGGTAAAGCGAGATGAAACTAAGAAAAAAATAAAACAAGCTTACTGTACACACAGCAGCCTTGTAGTGGAGGGATGTGCGCAGATGAGCAGGGTATTTCTGTCTGAGTAGGGAGTAGTGAGTCCCCGCCATTGAGAAGGAAGGCTAGTCCCTGCTGTGCTCTCATTTGTGCCTTGTTGGTGCAATGCTGAAGAAGAAATTCCAAAATTAATTCCCCTTTCCATCGGAGGGGTCCCCACAGCGCTGTGGGGCTTTTTCATTTTGGAGGGCGTGATGTACAGTCACTGTGTGTGTGTGTGAGAGAGAGAGAATCATATTTAATGGCTCCTGCTAAGTGCAGAATTGACATCCCCAGGAAGTGCTTTATTTATTCACATACTGGCAGCAGCTGTCCTCCATGTGCCTTGCCACTAACCTGGAGGGGAGTTCAGGCTGGATAATTGTTCAGGCTCCCTGAACATTCAGACCTTGGCCACTCTCCTGAAAGTGCCAACTGTGGGATTGTTTTATGATGCAGACATTGAACCAAGACCCACCAAACTCATTTCACACAAGCCACTAAAGAAACAATCTGTTGGGATCGACTCAGTCACTATTAATATGGTCTGCATATGAAGCAATAATCATAAGGTGAGTGGCTCTAATATCCCATTGCCAATTCCCTGAGCCATCTAGTGCTTGTACATTCACACTTTGATACCTACTGGAAGCAGGTTTTCAGATCTAATTTACTAAAGTATTAGCTCAGTACACAAAGTCACCTTTTTTGATATTCACCAACACCCATGTAGAAGCTACCCTCTTCACACTGCAGTGAAGTTTGCTGATTCATTCATACAGCTCAGCTCTAATTTGGCCTTCTGGCATTTGGATAAGATTTTATCTGACTATTTACTTTGCTACAGGTAAAAAGCGGAGTGAGATGCCCTCTTCAAACCTGTACCTCTATGGAAAAGCAACCAACAAATTACATCCAAACTTTCTGAATGGATGAAGTTACGTAGCCCAACCAAACTTAGTTCCCCTCGGTTCATGTACATAACAATGAAAGTGAACCTTTTAGAGTGTGTGTTGCTGTTGTGGTTTGATGCATGGTATGTTGTGCAGAATACACAGGGCCAAATTCAGAGGTGTGTCTAAGCTGGTTACCCCTGCTATTTCTGGCCTTCTTAGCATTTAATTTACACAATTTTAGATTCACATAGTTTGACTCGAAGGGAGTCCAGTAGACTCACCCAATTACTGAAGACTCCTTTACTCATGACCTCTGAATTTTTTCTCTCAGTCTACATTGGTATTAGTTACATTTATGTGTTGAAGGGGTAGGAAGAAGTAAATTACATTAGTTTAGATCCTCTTAGGTTTATCTAAGATAACTAACATAATTTAGCTCTGTGAGAATTTAGGAAAACTAGATGAGAAGTAATCTAATATATATATTTTTTAAAATAAGAATTTCACCAACTCCAAGTTACTTTCACAGAGTGGGAAGGCAATTGTCTCTGCCCAGTAAACTCCATGTGAATAGTTAACTACTGTTGTTCTTCTGTTGCTGTAATCTGTGGTTCAGATACAGATTTCCTGCCTGTTACAACCTGCTGGTGCAACTGTAAGACAGATGTCAAGGCATTTCTGCAAAACAAGTAACACACAGGGCCAGACTTTCTCTCTTCCACCATGCACTGTGTAATAGCATAGTGAGGGTCTGGTCAAGCTATTTACAATGTGTGGTCTTCCCCCTGCGGTGTGCTCAGAGCAGCGGGTATAAATGGCTTAATATCATCAATATTTGTCCTTAGCCAGTCAGCCCTCTAATTAGCTTAAATGTTGAGGTCAGTGAAATTGCTCTCACAGTTTTCAGACAGGCAATCCAGACACTTTGTAGCATATCACTTAAAGCTGTGCCGACAGTAAATAGCACAGCCAAATGAGTACTCTTGTGTCCATGCCCATGCATTGATTTGTGAGCACAGTTTGCAGCTTTTAGATACGCACCTGTATCTGAAAGCAGCTCTGTACGTTATGGGCCATCAAGGAAGAATCCTGCCATGAGCTTCCCTCTAGTTCTTTAGGATTCAGTTCAGAAAATTATAGTAAAAGATGGCAAAACATCTTAACGCATTTCCCCAATCCTCCTTCAAACGTGGGATTGCTCCTTATTAAATACAAATAATAAATATTATAATACTTATATATTACATTTCATCAGAGGATCTCAAAGTGCTTCAGAAATATTATTTAAGCTTCATAATGTCCACCCTGTGAGGTGGATACTGTAGGTAATTATCATATCTAAAATGTACAAATAGTGAAACAGAGGCAGAGAGAAGTTAATGATTTGAGCATGCTCACAGGGACAGAAATCCAGAGTCCTAGCCTCCATTCCCCATGTTGTTAGGAATCATTAAAAAAGGGATAGAGAATAAGATGGAGAACATCTTATTGCCCTTATATAAATCCATGGTACGCCCACATCTTGAATACTGCATACAGCTGTGGTCTCCTCATCTCAAAAAAGATATTCTGGCATTAGAAAAAGTTCAGAGGAGGGCGACTAAAACGATTAGGGGTTTGGAACGGGTCCCATATGAGGAGAGATTAAAGAGGCTAGGACATTTCATCTTGGAAAAGAGGAGACTAAGGGGGGATATGATAGAGATATATAAAATGAGTGGTGTGGAGAAAGTGAATAAGGAAAAGTCATTTACTTGTTCCCATAATATAAGAACTAGAGGTCACCAAATGAAATTAATGGGCATCAGGTTTAAAACAAATAAAAGGAAGTTCTTCTTCACACAGCATACAGTCAACCTGTGGATCTCCTTGCCTGAGGAGGTTGTGAAGGCTAGGACTATAGCAGGGTTTAAAAGAAAACTAGATAAATTCATGGAGGTTAAGTCCATTAATGGCTATTAGCCAGGATGGGTAAGGAATGGTGTCCCTAGCCTCTGTTTGTCAGAGGGTGGAGATGGATGGCAGGAGAGAGATCACTTGATCATTACCTGTTAGGTTCACTCCTTCTGGGGCACCTGGCATTGGCCACTGTCAATAGACAGGATACTGGGCTGGATGGACCTTTGGTCTGACCCAGTATGGTCATTCTTATGTTCTCTCCTTGCCTCTTTACTTCAAAGTATCTAAAATAGTTTCCCATTTAGGACAGCATGTGTTACTGAACTGATTCAGATAACAGAGTAACTTATACACAACAGTGAGCATTTCAGGGTCAAATCTCAATAAACTGCCTGGATTAATCCATTATTGTTATATTTCAGACAATGTCAGCTTTGGTTAGCACTGCCCTAGTGTGTTAATGATTCTGGAGTTCAGGACATGGAAGCAAGTTAAGTGTTTTAAGACAAAGCCAGTCACGAGCTCCTGTTTTCATGTGGTGCTCCTGTTGGCTAGGCGGGTTTATCATAGAGGCCAACCATAGAGGGATGAACTACAAGACCAAGGAGGTCCTTTCTAGCCCTGTAGGATTTCAAAGGACATTGCTTTGCCCCTCATGTAGTCATTTACACCTGTATAAAGCAAGGGCCAGGTGAGTATAAGATGCCACCTTTCTGATTTAGTAGCATTCTGCACTCTCTTTGTACAAGACACAAGGTGCAAAGCAGGGGAGAATCAGGTCCTGTGATAAAAGTCATGGAATTTAAGGCCAGAAGGGACCACCAGATCATCTAGTCTGATCTCCTGTATATTACAGGCTGCCAATACCACTTCAAGGCTCACTAATGATCATGGAATTCTTTTTTAAAGCTATTGGGTTATAAAAGTTAGGAATGCAGAAATCCAGTGTTCTCAACCTTTTTCATACCAAGCACCCTATTTCCACACCAGGAGTTTCCAGTCCATTTAGTTGGGATCTAGCCAGGCCCCCACCTCCTATTTAGCAATGAGTGGGAGCCACTCATTTAGTCTTTAGATATAAACTATGCGGGATTGGATAGGCTTTTGAGATTTTTGGTCCAGAGGCACAAAGATATTTAGGTGCCTAGCTCCCATTGATTTCAATAGGAGATAGGTGCTTAAATACCTTTGAGTACGTCTACACTTTGAGCTGGGGATGTGATTCTCAGCTCAGGGAGACCTACCCGCACTAGCGCTGATCAAGCTAGCACTCTAAAAGTTGAATGTAGCCACTGCAGCGTGAGAACCGGCAGTGGCTAGCTGCCCTGAGTATGTACCTAGCATCTGTGAAGGGTGCACACTTGAGGAAGCTAGCCCCTTTCTGCCACTTTGGCTGTCGTGGCTAGACTATTTTTAGTGCACTAGCTCAATAAGAGTTAACATGAATATGTGTCCTCGATCTGGGGATCACACCCCTTTCCAACTGTACTTTATGGCTTCCTAAATTAGTTTAAATTACACTGTTCAGTGCTGACATTTTACCAAATTTTTGTATGGACAACTTCTTTTCAAACTGTATGTTGCCTAGAGGTTGTTTTTTGTTTATTTTGTTATTAAATAAGTAAATAGAGCCTGATTCTCTTAAATACATCTTAATTTTCCCAGAACTCTTAAATACTGGCTGCTTGAAACCTAATACACTGAGTTCTCTGGCAGTTTTCATTCACTGTGTAGGAGGCAAAGAGATACGTGATGAGAAAGCAAGCAAGTGGATACTACATTGCCAATCCTCATTCCAGTCCCTTCTTAACACATTTAGGTGGATCCCTATCAGTGTTTGGGACCAAATAAAACAGGATCAAGTCCACCTATGAGGTTTATTAGAACAGTATTTTGAAGAAAATAATGGAAACCACATCATAGAGTCATATAAAGCCTGAAGGGACAAAGGCCCAGATCCTCACAGGGTATGTCTGTAGAAGTTGGAGCATTTTACGCCAACCTCTGATTTTCTGTGTTGAGAGAAAGTTCAGATGCCCTTTTAGGGCAGGTTTCCAGCTGGATGCAGGGCTGAAGATCGAACCCCAAATTATGAAGAATTTAATCAGGCACCTCCTACTGAAGTCAATAGTCTGAGTGAAAACTGAGGGCCTAATGCCTTTGGAGAACCCAAAGGAGAAGTTAAATGGAAGTAGGCTGGGAGTCTCCATGAGTTTCTCTTTGTGTAGACTTTTTCTTGATTGCTCCACACAGGGTTCTGGGTTTGCCTTCCAACAGAACAGGCCATAGGACCAGCCACCAGGCCCCTCAGGCTCCTGGGGTCTGCCTGGATCTCTGGGGATCAGCAGGAGGTCAGAGCCATCTGTGTGGGGACCGGATATCCTTGTGCCAGATCTGGGTCTCTTTCCTCTCCAGCAAATCGAATCCAGCAGAACTGCACTGACAAGGCTCCTAGAGCTGGTGTCTGCTCTACTGACCCATTTTTAAGGATATGATAATATGCTCTAATTTAGATCTCAACGGTGGCACCTTCTTGTATCTCTTTATTCAGTCAGAAGTAAAATGCACCCAAAGCTACAAGCATTTTTAAAGGTCACATTATAACTGGAACCTTAATTTTAAAATGTTTTGTAAATTATTAATAGCTGTGTAGTGAGTCGGTGTGGCTCCCCTCCTGCCCAGCAGAGGGAGCCCCCTTACAGACACCCAAGTGGGCGGAGCCACCGCCGCCTGTTCCCGCCCCCGGAAGTCAAGGGGCGGGACAGGAAGCATAAAAGCCGGCCGCCAGAGCTCAGTGAGGCCCCAGCCACCGCAGGGAGCAGACGTGTGGCTGGGAGCTCGCGGCCGGGAGACCTCCGAGGCCCGTGGCCGTTGCCCTAACTGGGCGGAGCTGCCCTGAGCCCACTACGAGGAGGAGTCACCAGAGCCTGCCCGCTCCCGTCGTTGGGAGGAACCGTTGGAACTCCCCCACACCAACCCCGAAGGCGAGAGGCCACCAGGGCCCCTCCGCCCCTGTTGTTACCCAGAGGAGCCGCCCGAGTCCAATTGGCCGGACTTCCCCGAGGAGCTGCCGGACCTGCCACCCAGCCCCGGCCGAGAGGAACCCATGCTGGTGGATTGGACTGGGCCCGGTGCCACGGACGAGGTAGGCCCTGAGGGGGAACCCGGAAGTAGCCCGGGGGTAGCCGACCCCGGTCAGGCTGTAGCCACGTATGAGCCGGTGTCAGTGTGTTTCGGTCAGGACACCCCACTGACCCGCAGCGGCAGTGGCCGCTGCTAGGGCCCTGGGCTGGGACGCAGTGGAGTGGCTGGGCCTGCGTCCCCCCCTTGCCACCCCCGCTCATGGGTGGCAGGCTTCCCCCTCTCACTGTTCTACTGTTGCTCAGCCCCTGCACCAAAGGGCCTGAGCCCCCTGACTGTTCTACTGTTGCTCAGCCCTTGCACCAAAGGGCCTGAGCTCCCTAAACTGTGTGTCACTCAGTCCTGTGCCAAAGGGTAGGAGCGCTGACCCAGCGAACTATACCGCTGCCCCACCGGTAGTGAGTTGGTGTGGCTCCCCTCCTGCCCAGGAGGGTCGAGCCCCGGCACAAACCTTCCACAAGCTATTATAAGCATGTTGCAGACATGAGTAATGTATTACAACCCCATTGCTAGAAGATGCCATAGATGATTATAAACTATAGTTATAAGCAGCCTGTTGATTTGTTGGACTCGCTGTTGGACTGATCTGTAACAACTGATTAATCATTTATTAAAACATCTACCAATCAAGTATTAGCCATTTACAACCTGTGTAGAAATGGGACTTTCCTATAAAGTGTGACAAGTTTTTACTAATACCATGGTATTATGGTCATGCATTATGGTGCTGTCAGTTGTGAGGGGAAAATAAGGAGCCTATTCTTTGGCTCTGGATATGTGGTCACCCTGCTAGCTATCCTGTTCCTTTTGTCCCACTAATTAGCTGGCACAAACATCCTTCTTAATATTCACAAGTCAACAAGTGCAAGGGGAGTTATCCTGCCTGTGTGAGCGATGCCTTGTTACAGGACTGCCAGCTGCTGGCTTCTGGAGAAGAGACAATACAGAAGTCCATATCCTGCCAAAGGCCTAGTTTGCTAAAGTTCATGTTTGTAAATTATCTGCAATAATAAGAAAGCATAAGGAGAAATGTTGTTTACTGTAATGTTATAGTTCTAGCTGTCACCTCAAAATGTTTCTGTAATGCTGAGGAGTACATGCTGTACGACACACAGTCAATGGATGGCACTGCCGGCTCTTCTACAGCTGAGCTTGCCTCCGGGGAGCTACCTTGAGTAAGGCATCTGCAGCTGTTTGCTCAATTTAAACCACGCTCTCGAACTTGCTGCAAAGTGTGTACTGCAACGGGTGTTATGAGCGCACAACTGACAGCTACAGAGGGACTGATTCGCATTTCCACTAAATGGCTCTTTATGACACCCTGGCAGTATTAAGGAGTCTTAAAGTGTGGACGTAATTTACACCCTCTGTAATAATACCTAGCTCTTACATAGTGTTTTTCATAAGTAGATCCCAAAGCATTTTACAAGGGAGGTCAGTACCATTATCCAAATTTTTACATATAGGGCAACTGATGCACAGAGAGGGGCAGTGACTTGTCTAAGGTCATCCAGCAGGCCAGAGCTGGGAATAGAACCCAAGTCTCTCAAGTCTCCATCTAGTGTTCTAGCCACTAGGCAACACTGCCAGGGCAGTGTAACGGGGCCAAAGGTTTTGCCTTCCCTGCAAAAAAAAAAAAAAAAAAAAAAGAGCAGCATGCTTTTTTAAATAGCGCTCATTATCTTGATGTACAGTTGTGAAGGAGACACCGTACAGGTCCTCTTGGAGGAGACATGGTACAGCTAGTCTTCACCTTGATGTAGCTAGTCAAGGTCAATCCCATTACCCCCCCCCCCCCCACCACACACACACACACACCTGGGGTTTACCTCAGCTAGCTACCTGGACATAAAAGCTACCTTCACTTTTTCTCTACTAGGATTTTCCACTGAGATGGCTATATTGAGTTAGCTACCCCGAGTTTAAAGCACACCTTTTTTCAGAGAAGACACAGCCAAATGTAAATGAGAATCTGGCCAGAGTGTTTACTTAGCTCAACTGTAAATCTTAATTCCACAGTTTCTTAATCTCAGGATTCCGTATTAACTATGTTGTAGAAGTCAGTTCTCTTACATTTGTAGACAATTGATTAGTATTCGGTCTCAGACTATTGTCAACTCCTTAGATCAAATCACAGAGATTCAATAATGAGCCACATAACTGTGAGCATTGGCATTCACAAGGCATTGAACAGACTCCCAAAGTCTTTTCCAGCATGCACTGGCTTCAGTTGTAAACCTGGACTAGAATTCTCTTTGCGTGATGGAGGACAATATTGAAAAATCATAGGTGAGACATACAAAAGAAATGCTTAAGAAGCTCATGGAAAACTTCAAAATAATTCTATTTAAAAACAATTAATTTGATCTGTAATTGTTTTTCTTCCTTAATTATCTTTTAATATGAGGAATATTTGCATAAAAACAAGATCTTTGTTCCTGTATATAGCAGTTCATCTGTTCTTGCTGGCTGAGAATAAAGAGACAGTCTGCACCTGAGGTCACTGGGACATATTCTGCTTTGTTACACTGGTGTAAATTTAGAGTAACTCTAATGAATTGAATAGTGTTACATGAGAGGAAAATGTGTCCAGGTGACTTTAGATGGTGAATAAACAGTAGGAATGGATGACATCCTAAGCAACAAAGATCCTGACTTCATGCAAATGTCCTTGATAATGCAAAGAAAAGAAGAAAATAAACAGAAGAATAGATGAATGAGAGAGAAGCAGAATTGTCTCTAAATGGAGTGTTTTTCAGAGTTTCCCAGCATGTGTAAGTGGGTGTTTAAAAAGGCATTACTATTGATCCAGGCTCAAAGGACTCTACGTAATGAAACTCAGGATCTGACTCCACCGTCATTTTCACTGGGTATAAATCAGGAGTAACTCCATTGAAGTAAATGGTGTTGCGTTGAGGTAAAACTGATATGAGTGAAAGAAGGATCAGGGCCTTAATTACTAATTGGCCATAACAGAAAATTCAGCCCTATGGAAATTCTGAGTGGTTTCCATGGTACACCATCTCCCATGTGCGAGCTAGTCATTTTCCTCCTGGAACTGCTTTCGGTATAATTATCAATTTACTGTTCTTGCTTGGGCTATTTTGCTTCTAATTGAGGACCCCAATTTGCAAAGTACTGAGCTCCCTCAACTCTACCGGTTTCAATGAGAGTTTGAGGGTGCTCCACATCTTACAGAGCCAGTCACGGTGTCTAGAGTTTTATTTTCTAAACTCACTTATACCGTACAACTTCCCATAAACTACTGCAAGCAATAGGATTATACGGGGACTACTCAGGGCAGAATTTAGCCTTAAAAAAAAAAAAAAGTATACACAGTGCCAACTTTTGAAATGTTTTGTGTCAGAAACTATAGGTTTTAGAAGATCTCTCTCTGCAGGCCATGATCTATTCCAAAGCAAATAGTACGAGTTATATCCTGCAGTCTCTTTCCTGAGGGGGATATATATGTGTTTACTTTTCAGCATTCCCTTCTGTAACTAAAATTTGCCATGCTTGTATAGACTGGTGTTCACTAGCTGTTGCTAGCTCCCCCTTTGAGTTAAATGGTACAAATTGTCCCTCAGAGGTACAATTCCGCACACTGAGAGACCTGGGAATCACAGCCGCACTGGCACAAAGCCATTATTACTAGTAAAACTTTGCTCTTATGCCACGTTCTATCCAAGGAGAAAAGTGTGCCACAAACATTAACCGAGTCTCACAACTCCCCGTGAGATAAGCATTGCTGCGCCAATTTTATAGATAGGAAAACTGGTGCACAGAGACTATATTAACATTTTTGAGATGCTGAAGGTGCGATTGTGCTAATACTTAACATGTAAGTGTGCAGGGTCACTGATTGTCTCCTGCTAGGCAGGACTATGACTCTCGGCAACGTGCAGGACATAATTGATGGATTTGCAGCAATGGGGATCCTGAACTGTGGTGGAACAATAGATGGCATGCGTATCCCTATTTTGATTGCCACAAAGTACATCAACAGAAAGGGCTACTTTTCTGTGGGTATGCTAGCATTAGTGAATCACCAGGTAAGCTTCACTGACATCAATATTGGTTGGTCAGGAAAGGTATATAACACTTGCATCTTTAAGAACACAGGACTGTTCAGAAAGCTACAAGCAGGGACTTTCTTTCCTGACTGGCAGATTACCATTGGGAATGTTGAAATGTCAGTAGTGATCTTGGGGGACCCAGTCTACCCTTTGCTCCCCTGGCTCATGAAGCTGTACATTGGCCACCTTGACAGCACCAAAGAAAGATTCAACTACTGGCTCAGCACATGCAGAACTGAATGCACATTTGATAGATTGAAGGGGTGCTGGTGTTGTTTACTCAAAAGATTGGGATATTTTTCTCACTGAAAGCCAATGGTTATATCTGCCTGCATAGGCACTAGAACAATTTTTGTAGTGGGGTGCGTAAAGCCATTGAACAAAACTGTAAACCCTGTATATGATGGAAACCACTTCAAACCAGGGGGTGCTGCCGCACGCCCAGCACCTGTTGTTCCAGCACCTATGGCTGCTTGCTGTGTCCTGCAAAATATTTGTGAAACAAAAAGAGAAAAGTTGCCACCGGGAGGTGGAATGGCTGTCTGCTGAGTTTGAACAGTCAGACACAATGGTGTTAGAAGAGCTCAGTGCAGAGCTATGCAGCTCCATTATGTCCTAGTGCATCTCCCTTTCCTTTTCCTGCTGGGAGCCCTGGGCCTTTTTCCTGTCCGCTCTTTCCTTCTCCATACAGTCTCTAATATTCATCCTCCAGGCCCTCAATCCACAGTCTGATGCAGCAGCAGCTTGCAGGATCTTGCTGAACATGTCATCCTGAGTCCTCTTTTTTTCTCCTCATCTACCTCAGGCATTCCTTGGGTGTGGAGAGGGAACCTCTCAAGGCTGCAACAGCAGCAGCTACAGAGAAAACACACAGAGGTACCATTGTCAGTATAGTCAGAACAGAAAGCAAAAGATTCAGAACTCCCTTCCCTTGCTCCCCATAGGTTTTAAACAAGACATACTTATTGACACGTCTGCTTCAAAATGCTTGTGCGTGGTGCCACTCACAACACCAGCTATGGTGAGCCTGGCCCGCCAGGAGTGAGGGAAATGAGAGAATTGCTCGGTTGCATGAGTATAGGCAGTGGCACTGAATACTGGCACCATTTCCCCCAGGCAATGCTGATTTTAGCTGATGTCTCACTCCTGACGGTAACAAAGGCACAGAAAACACAGCTGCTGCTGGTGTCCTGAAGCTGCCTGGGCCCGTATGCTGCTAGCCTGTGTACTGCAATGGTGCCTGCTGAAGTTATTGCTGACTGGCGTGGGAAGCTGTCTGACTGCAAAGGAAGAAATAAGGCTGCCACCCCTGGAAACCTTTGAGAGAGGATTGCAGAGTACCTCCATGGAAGTTTCATTCAGATCTCTCAGGAGGATTTAAGGGACATCTCTGCAGACATAACAAACTGCTCCATATGCCGCCTTCCCTGCCGCCTAACTCTAGAGGGGAATGAAAAGCAGGTAACAACTCCTCCTCTCACCTGTGCTTGACTGCCGGGACTGACTGGACTGCGGTGGAGTCTCAAACAGGTCTTGGCTCGCAGCAGAGCTGGACGTCCCCCATCCTCCTCCTCCTCGCTGTTGACGCCAGGAGCCTGTGACTGAAGCTTCTTGGAGGTATCTGTGGGGCGGTGGTGGGTTCTCCACCAAGTACGGCATGCAGCTCTTCGTAAAAGTGGCAGGTCTGCCACTCTGGGGTATGAACAATTCACACCTTGAGAGATGTAGTTAAGCCGACTTAAGCCCTGGTGCAGACACCGCGAGGTTGATGGAAGAATTCTTCCATTGACCTAGATACCACCTCTCAGGGGGGTGGATTTACTACAGTGATGGAAAAACCCCTTCTGATGCTGTAGCGTCTACACTATAGTGGCTGTTCTGCTGTAGCACTTGTAGTGTAGACGTAGCCAAAGTAAATTGGACAAAGACACATGGTGAGTAAGCAAGACAGCTAGGAAGAGAACCTAGAACTCCTGACTCCCTGTCTCTTGCTCCGACCTGCAGACAAGAGCATTTCCTTCATTCTTTGGTTAAAATTATTCTGATCTGTAGTGAAGCCTTTAGTGAGCTACAGCATGTTTATAACTGAACTTTTGATTAGCTCTTTCCACTACTCAGCAGCTTGCACACGTTATATGGTTTCTGGAATGGGAGTAACAAATGTAAAGTAAGCAGGGGATGGGGAGAGATGCTAATGGTTTGATGAAACTGAGCAACGGCTGAAACTTGCCAGTGGATTTGGAAGACTCACTGAGCATGGTTTTGAACTGGGATCTGCCACCTCTTAAGTGAGTGGCTCAGCCACTATCTTATGGGATATTCTGAGATGGGGCTCCCTCAATTTCAGCTACTGAAGTTGTTCTATTTTATTTAAATAATTAAATATTAATTGGGCCAAGGAAAGTATTAGAATGACTCTAAGCCTAGTGGTTAGGGCACTCGTCTGAGAGATAGCAGATCATATCAATAGCTTTTCATCAGGCGGAAGGGGGACTTGAACCCCAGGGTGTCCCGCATCCTGGGTGAGTGTCCTAGACACTTGGCTAAAGGTTAAAAGAGAGGGTGTCATCCTTCTCCTTCCTTCCCACCCCAGCTATTTTGTGTGAACTTGTGTGCAGGGCCTGATCGATAGGTGACTTCTGAGAGCACGTCCTGATTGAGTCTTGTGTGCAATTTTAGGCAGCTGAATGCCTATTTTCCCCTCTTTTGTGAATCACAAGTAGAGGTAGGCACTAGGGTGACCAGATGTCCTGATTTTATAGGGACAGTCCCGATTTTCAGGGCTTTTTCTTATATAGGCGCCTATTACCCCCCCACCCCCGTCCCGATTTTTCACATTTGCTATTTGGTCACCCTAGTAGATACCTTCCTGCAGCTGGAATTTAGGTGCTGAACTCTGTGAGAAAGGCGGGACTTAACACCTCCCCCCCCCTTGGCAGCCTCTCCTATTGGCTAGTTTAGGTGCCGCCACACCTAGCATTCTGGCTTTGTGACTTGCTGTCTCTCCCCATTCATTGTATAGGAGCATAGGCATCTAACTGAGGCTTTGTGGATCACAGTGTTGTTCCTGTGATTTTCTAGGCACCTAAAAGTGAGATGCCCTGACACTCAGCATCACAACACCCAAGTCCCTTTGTGGAGCTAGGCCAAGGCTTTTAAGGTGCTGAGCCTAATGAGACTCAGCTGTGCCTAACTAGTTCCCAGCTGGAGCTGCCTCCCTGAGCTGCCCCTGAACTGTAAATCTATTCCACCAAATCCCAGCTCACTGTCTGGCTTGGCAGGATCTCTTGCTAAGGTCACCTTTGGGTTGGGGTGCATAAGAGCTGTGGGGTTCCCTCCCAGCAGCACCAAGAGATCTGTACATCTCAACATGCTTCACATCATTAATATGTTTAAATAGTATAGGTAGGGCCCTACCAAATTCACAGTCCATGTTGCTAAATGTCATGGTCACAGGATTTAAAAAATCTTAAATTTCCCGGTTTCAGATATTTAAATCTGAAATTTCATAGTGTTGTAACCTTGGGGGTCCCACCCAAAAGGCGGTTGTGTGTATGTGGGGGTGTTGCAAGGCTATTGTAGGGAGGTTATGGTATTGCCACCCTTACTTCTGCGCTGCTGCTGACAGTGGCGCTGCCTTCAGAGCTGGGCTCCCAGCCAGCAGCTGCAGAGAGGTTCCCTGAGGTGGGTCCCTCCTCAGTCCATCTGGGATTAGAAGCTGGAGCCTGGCACATGGTAGGAGCTCCCAGCCTTGCCCTCCCTAGCTTTGGGCCCAGTGCTCAGGGTTAAAGGGGCCTTGGGCTGGCTGTGTGTGTCGGAGGGTGGTGATCATGCCCCCCCTTATCATGGTGCTCTGAGTGATTGCCCACATTGCCCACCCATACGGCCAGCCCTGCCTGCCCCATACTACGCCTCCCTCACTTCTGCCCTGATGCTGGCTGTGGTGCTGCTTTCAAAGCTGGGTGCCTGCCCAGCAGCCGCTGCTCTCCGGCCAACCAGCTGTAAAGACAGTGCAGAAGTAAGGGTGGCAATACCATGACTGCCCTACAATAGCCACATTTCACGGGGGAGACCAGATTTCACGGTCCGTGACGTGTTTTTCACGTCTGTGAATTTGGTAGGGCCCTATGTATGGGCCATGTGCAAGATAAGCAAGAAATAGCTATGTCGAAGAGCTGGGCCAAGTTTGCTAGTGACTTCAGGTGCTTCCATTTTTGGATGTCCAATTTGAGACACCTTAAAAGGGGCCCTGATTTCAGATGGTCGGTACTCAGCACTTTCTGCAAATGAAGGCTATTAAAGGTGTCTCAAGCTGAGCACCCTTAATCAGTAATCATTGCTGAAAATTATGTCCCTAGGCCAGAGCTATCTTCATTTTGATATAAAAATGACTAATACAAAAAGAGCCATGAGAAGAATTTTGCCTGACATGTCGGCTACTTGCTGCTTCTCTGCTCTCAATTTGTGCAGTGTTAGTCAATTGTTAACAGACATTTCATCCATTATAACAGTAGAATTAATCAAGTTTAAGCCTGCTGAGCCATCATCCAGGCAGAGCTGTCAGTTCTTGGGATATGGAACTACCCCCGCTGGTGGGTTTGAAATGATTGTGTCTGCTTGAACTCAAAGAAAGAAACAATTATTTTGAGATATTGACCAAGGCCATCAGACTTCTGCTTCTGAAAACTGGAACAGTAAATTGAATATCTAACCAGGGAACATTTGTACCAAGGAGGAACATTCAGAGGGTTTTTGGTGGGTAGGGATGGGATCCTCAACATTTATTCAAGGCTGAGTCTGTTAGAACCACTATTCGCTGTTACATAGCAGTACCGCACCACAGGCTTTTTATATGTGTTAGCAACCATATGACAAATCCTATTGTTTCCCACTCAGATCTTCAGGAAACAGGATACTATTTTAATCGACTTAGCAATGAAAATTGTCTGCTGTAAGTTTTACTATGCTAAGCAGATCCATGGGGTGCTGACTCATGCCACAAGTACAAATGTCTGTGCTGGTAAACAGTCCATGTGAGTTCTGTTTTTAAATGCAGCCTTTGGATTCAAAGATGTTCTTGATATCTTACTTCCTAGTGCTTGACCTTGGGAACATTATGTACAAGGGTTGTAAGCACAGTTTGCCCGGGGAGTGTATTAAACAGTATTTACAGAAAGATGGGAAGAACAACAAAGCTTGTGTAGCTTTCACAATTATTATATTAAATATTAATTTCAATAATTGGCAAAATGGAATATATATCTTGATACAATAAGGCTTACACTTGATTAATTCTTCCGTTATAATGGGTGATGAGCTGGTGATAATGAATAAGTTAAAATAAATAGAAAAAATAGCTCCTAGTATGAATTCCTTGGAGAGAAAGAGAGAGTGAGTGTCAGTGAAAATAACGTCTCTACATATGGCCTCCCATTGTGTTTTAAAATGTGATTGTGAAGGGAGTGATGTTTTAGGGTTTGGCTACCTCAACTCACACTTAACTTAATGAGAGACTTTCCTTCCAGTGGTAGTTCAATTGAATCACAGCTGTTGCTTTAGGAGGGATGTCAGTGTTTTCCCTCTCCAGTTCAGCATCCACCACTAAGACATAGTGAGAAGGAAATTCAGACACAGGGCTGTATGCATAATGCATGTTCTTCTGGAACAGCATAAACAGTATCTATACCATGCTCAGCATAAACAGTATCTATACTGTGAATAGGCTCTTTCCTGCAAAATATAAAGTAGGGCAATCCACAGTTGGGCTAGAGCTCTAGACACAAACCGACAAGGACCCAGTCCAACTCCCAGAGAAGTCAATGGCTGAGGCTATGTCTACACTACCACGGTAAGTCGACCTAAGTTATGTAACTCCAGCTACATGAATAACATAGCTGGAGTCGACGTAGCTTAGGTCGACTTACTGCGGTGTCTACACTGCACTGGGTTGACAGGAGACACTCTCCAGTTGACTTATCTTCTCTCATTCCCGGTGGAGTACCGGGGTCGACTGGAGAGCGCTCTGCTGTCGATTTAGCTGGTCTTCACTAGATGCATTGATCGCCGGAACCTCGATTTCCTCTACCCCCCTAGAGGAAAGGCTGCTTATAGAATCTTTTGCCGGTATAGCTGCATCTACTCAGGGTATTTTTGCCAACAGAGCTGTGTTGGTTAAGGGTGTGGATTTTTTCACACCCCTGATCAACATAGGTATGATTGCAAAACTTTGTATTGTAGACCTGGCCAATGGCTTTGGAAGTGAATTAAGCTAAACCTAATTAAGGCCACTCTAATTCTGAATGAGACTGTCCACACATGGATTTAATGCAGTTTAACAAATCTGCTTTGAATGCACACCTTTAGTTATTTCAGATTATTATTATTAATAATAATGATTATTATTTTGAGTGTCCCTGTGTAGACAACCCTAAATGAAGCAGTCTTCTGGGATAAGCCTTAAGGGAAAGAAGAACAGCGTGCCCTGGCTTATCTTCCAACACTCCCCACCAAAATCTGAAGCTCATTTAGAAAGGAACAGTATGAATGCTAGAATACTAACCAAAACTGAGGCTTGGTCTAAATCTAAAACTAAGGTCAACTCAGGGCTGTGAAAAATTTCACACGCTTTCCACCATAGGTAGGTCAACCTAACCCTCTGTGTAGACGTGGCTAGGTCAATGGAAGGATTCTTCCGTCAACCTAGCTACTGCCTCTTGAAGAGGTTTATTACCTACATCAATGGAAAAACCTCTTCCATTGCTGTAGGAAGAATCTATGCTACAGTGGCATAGATGTAGCACCCTAATTGTGACACTGTAGTATAGACGTACCCTAAGGCTTCGTCTAACTACAATGCTTTGCCAACATAGCTAGCTCAGCTAGGAGTTTGAAAAATCACCCCCGCCGCCACATGACATAGCTGTACTGGCAAAATCCCTGGTATAGGGTATTGGTTGGTAACAATGCCAACAGAAGAGCGCTACTGTGCTTAGCTAATATCGTTCAGGGAGGTGATTGAGGGCACGTCTTCACTACCCGCCGATCCGGCGGGTAGCAATCGGTCTATCGGGGATCGACTTACCGCGTCTAGTGAAGACGCGATAAAATCGATCCCTGATGGCTCTACCGTCGACTCCGGAAATCCACCGCGGCAAGAGGCGGTAGCGGAGTCGATGGCGGCGCGGCAGCGGTGGACTTGCCGCCGTCCTCACAGCCAGGTAAGTCGACCTAAAATACGCCACTTCAGCTACGCTATTCACGTAGCTGAAGTTGCGTATCTTAGGTCGACCCCCCGCTGTAGTGTAGACCTAGCCTTAGCTATGCAGGCAGAACTCCTTTTGTTGGCTTACACTATGTCTCCACTAGGGGGCTCTGCTGGCATAGTTGTACCAGCAAAGACTCCATAGTGAAGACAAGCCCGAAATAACATTTAATATAGACTCATAGATTCTAGAGCATAGCTTTGATGTTAATAACCCTTTTCTCCTGATTTTGTAACTACATTCAGGGTTTGAAGAGTAGTAAAGTTGTTGCTTTTTAGTGTGTGGCTGAACTACTTTTCCCCCCAAGAGAAATGTTACTGCAAGAGGCAGTCCTTTAAATATTGTAGGAAGAACTTTGCTAAGATCATAACAAAATGCTTTGTCAGTTAGGGTATTGAGCAGAGGGCCTAAATGCAAACCATGGGTGAAATTATGACCAATCTGGCTAAGTTGTAGAATTCTGAGGGTTACACATGCATGATATAAGGCGCATAAATGGAATATGAAAATGTATCCTTAACTAGGTAAGGTCTTTACATTACACCTGATATGACTGATCCTTGCATGCCATGCATCAACCAAGATGATCCATGCACTTTCGTTGGTCTGGGCAGAACTTCTGCATAGGAGGCAGGCACTTTGGCTGCTTATGTGCCAAGAGTGTGGAGATTGGGCAAGGAGGTGATGGGCTCATACATTCATAGACTTTTAAGGCCAGAAGGGACTGTTGTGATTATCTATTTTGATCTTCTGCATGACACAAGCCATAGGATTTCCATGAATTAATTCCTGCTTCAAGTCAAATAGCTGTTGTTGAAATAGAGCATATCTCTTAGAAAAACATCCAATGATGTAGAATCAACCACAACTCTTGCTAAGTTGTTCTAATGGTTAATTACCTTCACTGTTTAAAAAAATCATCTTATTTCTAATCTGATTTTTGTCTAGCTTCATCTTCCATCCATTGGGTCCAGCTACTGCTATACCTGTGTCTGCTAGATTGCAGAACCCTCTATTATCACATTTCTGTCCCCCATGTGCAGATACTTAAAGACTTTGCTCAAATCACTCCTTAAACTTGTTAAACAGATCTCACTAATAATGCATGTTGCCCAAATCTTTAATCATTCTTGTGGCAGGGACTGGATGGATGCAGAGCGGAAAGCATGGTTCATCCTCCAAGGTCCCTAGAGTGAGTTTCTCAGAGCTCCCCCCTACGGTGGTGGGCCTTAGCCCTTCCCCAGCACAAGCTCAGCCCTGTAAGGGTGCTAGCTGGCCTCCAACGTACTTCAGTGAGAAAAAGATGTTTTGATTGTAAAAGAGCAACTCAGATTCCTTTAAACCCATTTAAAGCTTGGGTTGCCAGGAAGCTGTAGATCTACCTTAGTTTAGCTCTCTCTAGCCCATATAATTAAAGCTAGCATTTGGCACAAGAGTCAAAAACTAGGGGTATTTAGGAGCCTTTATATAAAGTACAGCTAAAAGAAGCAGCCAGGAAGACAAAGCAGTCTTTCCTCCGTTTCTTTACCATGCTAAACAACTTTCAGTAATAAAGACTTTAATAAAGAGTGTAAAATGTTGGACACCTTGACTACTTGCTTCAATGCAGAGAAAACCTTCCATGTTGAAAGAAATCTGGTCCATGCCTCTTTGCAATCCTTTTGTTTCTCTGGCAACCAAATAAACGAGGTATTTGCACCCTGCTGAGCTCATTAAGTGTGTGAGTGAGAATTTAAGGGTTTTAGCATACTATGTAATCCCTGTGGCCTGAAGCTCTAGGCTAGGGGTAGGGAGCTGGCTACTACCATCTGTGGGTGAACAGGAGAAAGAGCAGACAGAAGCTCCACAGGGAAGGAACTCTCTACACCATCTACTGGTGAACCAAGAGATCTATTTAAATGAGCTTTCTACCCAGAAATCCTCCAACTGAGAGTCTGGGGAGACACCAGAACTGTACACAAACTCTGAGTTGAACTGAGAGGGAAGGGAGGGGAAAGGCCTACCTTGTGGCAAGGATTCTGCTCAGTGATCCTATATGCTATTTTGATCTTGCTCCAGAAAAGACTTTACAAAGAGACAACATACAGGCATCTTCACAAGAAGAGATTGTGCAGAGTTGACTTTGTGATACAGCAGTGACTTTGTGGAGAAAGGTGACTTTGGGATGAAGGGTTTCAGAGTAGCAGCTGTGTTAGTCTGTATCCGCAAAAAGAACAGGAGTACTTGTGGCACCTTAGAGACTAACAAATTTATTAGAGCATAAGCTTTCGTGGGCTGCATCCGAAGAAGTGGGTTGTAGCCCACGAAAGCTTATGCTCTAATAAATTTGTTAGTCTCTAAGGTGCCACAAGTACTCCTGTTCTTTTTTTGGGATGAAGCAGCTCTTTGCTGAAGCTGCAGAGGGCAGCAACAGAGCTGAATGAACTCCCAGGAGGGTCCCCTTTCCCAGTACCAATACAGCTGAAATTGCTAAAGTAGGGTTATGTGGGGGAGTTTCAGAATCAGACCAGACAGCACTTCCCCTTGGAGCTGGAGCCAGGGCTGCCTGACTGCTCTCTTGAACTCTGGGATTATTTTAACCGTTGACACCAAACTGTGAGTGGGGTGTAATGGAGGGGGGAAGTAGTATGATAAAGGGATATTTGTTTATTGGCTGCTTATTGGTGGGTGGGAAACTGAGTTAAAGGATGCTGTGGGGCTGGATGTTTTATTTTATGATTTAATTATATAGCTATATTGTTGCTGTGTTCCATGGTCCCCTAATAGGCTTTATTTGTTTCCTATGCAGACTCAGTCCTTGCAAGTGGAGAAGTATTGACTCTGAAGTGTGTCCTGGGAAGGTAATTTGTTCTTCCCAGGTTTCTGGGTGGGGGCGCGAGTTGCTGGTGTTGGTTAGTTTTTAGCAGAACCACTAGATCTTTGACTCCCGCCTGTGTTGCAGCTAACAACACCTAGCAGAAGGGCTGCAGTTACCTAAAATGGCTAACATGGTCCAGACATCCCGGCAGCCTGAGTTAACACTGGCTTGCTTCTTCCCATTCTGTTCTTCAAATGGCCAGGGAGGCAGAGTTGATTAGGCACAATATTTGCCCTGTGTCTTTTGTTCCTTTATCAGTTTTGCAAAATCAGTGTAATTCAGGGGTTCTCAAACTTCATTGCACCACAACCTCCATCTGATAACAAAAATTACTACACGACCCCAGGATGGGGGATCGAAGCCTGAGCCTACCCGAGTCCTGCCAAAGCCCAAGCCCCACCACCCCGGGCAGGGGGACCAAAGCCCAAGGGCTTCAGGCCCAGGCAGGAGGCCTGTAACCTGAGCCCTGCCATTCACGGCTGAAGCCCTCAGGCTTTGGCTTAGGCCCCAGGCGGTGGGGCTCAGGCTTTGACCCCAGGCGGTGGGGCTTGGGCTTCAGCTCCGTGCCCCAGCAAGTCTAATGCAAGCCCTGGTGACCCCATTAGAATGGAGTCGCCACCCATTTTGGGGTCCTGACCCACAGTTTGAGGACCACTGGTGTAATTCTTTAGGAGATGGGGCCCAAGGTAGAAGGTTTGGATTTAGATTTCCCCAAAGTGCCTGGTGTTCAGAGCTGGTGTTACAGAGGTAACCTAGAGCTGGTGTCGATGGTTCCCGGCCAATGGGAGCTGCGGAGCTGGCACTCAGGGCAGTGCATGGAGCCTCCCTGGCCGCCCATGCGTCTAGGGGCTGCAGGGACCTGACGGCCACTTTCGGGAGCCACGCAGAGCTAGGGCAGGCAGGGAGCCTGCCTTAGCCCTGGGCCCGGACTTTTAACGGCACCAGCGACCGGAGCCACCAGAGTGCCTTTTCGACCGGGCACTCCGGTCGAAAACTGGACACCCGCCAACCCTGGTGCTGTCTGCTCTACTGTAATGGGTACTATACAAGTCAACCATGAATTTCTGATCTGGATCCAAATTTGTCTCACAGCTCTGATCCAGGGTGTTCATCCAGGCACATCTCTGTACTTTAAAGATGATACTTCTTAAACAGAGATTCTTCTGTGCTTCTTTCTTAAAAGCTAGTAGTCGAGAACACATAAAACCCCCTGTAATAATAAATCAGCGCGCATAGCATAGCACCTGTTAGCACCTCTACAACAACAATGTGCACGATGTAGCAATCAGGAGCACCCCTACAATAACAAATCAGCATGCACAGCACCAATGAGCAACCAAGCAAAACCAAATCTCCCTGCACAGCCCTTTTGAGTGACTCTACTCTAACAATGAGCAACAGCAAGGCAGTGTGGGAGAAAAACTGCATTAAATATATTAGTTGCAAGCTGGCAAATAGCTGTTAATAACAGAGAACAGAAATGATGGATTTGATAAATTCTGAAAAATGCCTCATCGTTTTCATTCTAAACTAACCCAGACTCACCTCAGGGTTGGAAAGTCTGAGGTGTTCCCATTTGTTTAGATAGAACTAATCTAATAACAGAATGTTAAACAGGAACTTGATTATAAAATAATAATGTGTGGATTATACCAAGTGCAGCTGTCTTTCACCAGTGGTAATGTTCCCATCCAACTGAGACAATGAAATGAGTTTTCTCACATGCCACAGGCAGACATTGTCTCCTGGGAAGCCATAGACACACAATCATCAGGTTGCCAGTCTTAATAACTTTCTGAATCACCTACAAGCAACTGTATACATGTGAGACTGGAGGGAAATAGTCCTTGAGCTGTCAGCATCCTGTTCTCCTATGGCTGTTTCCCAAGTAACAGGATTTGCACAGCATCTCTTCTTCATGGTTGCGTAGCTTTAAAGGTAGCTGTTTGGTCTGCCTGGCTTATTTGTGCCCAGCCACGTGTGTGTGTGCAATTTAGTATTTGCTTGTGCAAATTGTGACTTGCTTCTATGCATTGGTAACCAACGGGTTGGATATCGGACCAATGAAAAATTGCTTCTTTCAGAATCTTGCCTTTTATTATTGGGCAGATACAATAACCAGATGCTTAACACACATGAATTATTTTGCGATCTGTATTGTTACTGGATATTTTGAGCCCAGTCTTATCATCCATACTTGGACAAAATTCCTATTGAAATCAATGAGTGTCTGGTCTGAATAAAGGCTGTAGGACTGAGTCCCTAGGCCCTGACCTTGTGGTAACCGGTGCACTTCTTGCAAGGCGCTCAAAGCCCTCCCCTGACAATTCCTATTGCAAGAGGAACTTGGGATCTCATAGGTCCTCTTAGGATCTGTCCCATAGTTTGCAAAGAATTGAATTAGCTGTGAGGAAATGAGAAGCTGAACAGTTAATAAAATATACATTAGTGGACACTGTGACAGGGTGTACCAACCCCACACAGGACCAATGGGGGTGGACAAATCACTATGGACCCAGGAGGCCACCCCCCCTTTCCCTGCTGCACATGCTCCAGGTGGAAGAGCCAGATAAAAAGAGGCAGCCCGGCTCTGTCGAGGCAGTCAGCGGAGGGAGCAGGACGTGTACTGCGGGTTCCTGCAGGAGTACCTGCGACGCTCCAGGCAGTAGAGCTGGTAGACACAGACTACGCCGTGGACAACTCACTGACTGCAAGGACTGACAGGAAAGCCGAGGTGCCACCAGCTGCGGAGACGCCTAGGACAGTGTTTTTCAACCACTGTTCCGCGGCACACTAGTGTGCCGCGAGATGTTGCCTGGTGTGCCGTGGGAAAAAAATATTAAAGTATTTTATAATTTTTCATATTTCTGTTTACTTACTATTTCATAATAAAGTAATTATAAAATACTTTCTTTGTGTTTATTTGATTCCTATTCAAGAGAATTACTTTATATATAGTCAATATAGGCACAGAGTTAAATTTTTTAACATTTTCTAATGGTGGTGTGCCTCGTGATTTTTTTCATGAAACAAGTGTGCCTTTGCCCAAAAAAAGGTTGAAAAACACTGGCCTAGGATGCAACTAGTGGTAGGAAGTGACCTAGGGGAGGTAGTAGAAGCGGATACCTGAAACCCTGATGGGGAGTTCTCTAGCTCATAGGGCTCTGGGTCAGAACCCGGTGGAGAGGGCAGGGCCAGGTTCCCCCACCACATCCCGAGTGCTACTGTTTGCCCCAGCCAGAAGGCTGCAGGGTTCGAGACCAGGGTTTCTCAAACTTCATTGCACCGCGACCTCATTCTGACAACAAAAATTACTACATGACCCCAGGAGGGAGGACCGAAGCCTGAGCTTGCTTGAGGCCCACCACCCCGGGCAGGGGGACCAAAGGCCAAGGGCTTCAGCCTCAGGCAGGAGGCCTGTAATCTGAGCCCCACCACCCTGGGGCTGAAGCTCTCGGGCTTTGGCTTCGGCCCCAGGCGGTGGGGCTTGAGCTTCGGCCCCAGGCCCCAGCATGTCTAATGCCAGCCCCGGTGACCCCATTAGAACAGAGTTGTGACCCACTTTGGGGGTCCCAACCCACAGTTTGAGAACTGCTGCTTTAGACTGTTTGTTTGTTTTTCCTGCCCAAGGGGTTCAGACCATTCGTTTGTGACCCAGTCAGGGGACCAGAATGCCGCAATCACCCGCTTAACAGGGAGTCCCGACGACTGGGTGATGGGGTGTACCAACCCCGTACGGGACCAACGGGGGCGACCCAGTTCGGCATGCAGGGCACCTGTCACAGACACTACCAATGAAATTGAAATTCTGTGCCATAAATTCATGCCCTGCAGTATTTCTTAAGATGATAGATAAAGCTAGCTGGAAAAGTGATTTCCATCTAAAACTGACAACAGTTGCTTGGACTATAGCACCTACAGCTTAAAAAATTCATAAAAATTCCTTTCTGAACTCTTCTAAATGGAACTGACTAAAGATAAAAAATAGGAATAATTTCCCTCCAATCATCTACAGTATGTTTGACATGCTATTACTGACATCTGAATTACATTGCTGAAGCAATTACCACATGTGCTTGCAAATTAGAACCCCTTTGCAGGCTTTTATTTCTAAATTATAAAAATGCTCTTATATGAAGCAAATGCTATTGTTAGAAAAAGTCCCCATTCCCCCAAAACTGCTCTTGTTTCTGTTCTGTTCTATTCCAGGAAGCTTTTTATACCACACTTATCAGTGTAGTATCTGAGTGCCTTCCAGTCGTGCCTTAAGCAACGTGACTTCACATCTGTCACATGTTGTTTGTTCTCTCATCCTTTCTCCAGAGAAAGAAGCGCATGCAGTGGAGTGTCTTGTTTTGGAAGGTTGTTTCCAATATACCTGTTGCTATGACAGGCTGTTCTAACTAATGAAGTGTAATTACGATGAATACTAGAGTTGTGACCATTCTGTGAATGTAACATTACATAAACATAAATAAATAAATAAATGATCTACATTACAAGAATGTTAAGGTTGCAATTTCATCACTCAGAAGTTAGGACATGCCAGAACTGAGGTTGCCTTAAAACCTTAATTCAGCCCCCTTGTGCATATGCATTATGATACAGTCGTTAATTACATGATCACATACTATTTTTTCCACAGGTCTGCTGCTTTATTCAGTTCACAGGATGGATTTGCTCTAGGGATAAATCAGGGCTGTGTAGTGAAGGAGGCTGTTGTCTGTAGGACCCCTGCTTCATTTGTAGTAGAAGGAGGAAGGTGTGCAGTAAATGAGGCAGAGGACTGAAGGAGGAAAAGGGTCTCATGGCTAAGGTGGTTGAATGCTGCTCCGGAGAACTGAATTCTATCCCTGCCTCTTCCAAAGAATGTCTGCATGATACTGGGCAGGTGACTTAAACCAAACTTTCACAGGTGTTTGCTAATTGTGTGTTCCTCATTTTCCGGGCACCCAGAGACACTTGAGGCTAGAATTGCAGAAGTGCTGAGCACTCACAACTGTAACTGAAGTCAATGAGAGTTATGCCTGAATATATAAAGTGTTATCAAAATGCTAAGTACTCTGGAAAATCAAGAGTAGGCCCTAGGTGTCTTAAATTGGGTACCCAAAATTAGTGGATATTTTTTGACAATTTTGGCCTCCATCTCTCTGTGGACCAGTTCCTCAGCTGATGTGAATTGATGTACCTTCATTGACTTCCTCCGATGATTTGTCCCATAAAACTAATTTTAAAAGTTCTGGGTTATACATTTTTCAATACTTTCTGTTTCACCAACTGGATATTGAATAGGTGGAATTTCCAAGCTGCTGGTATTTCTGAGAGTCTGCTTCAGATGTACAAGTTGGAATTTAAGATCTGAGATAGATAATGAGTTTTAAAATTAAATAAACCATGAAGACCTGAGCATCCTGAAAGCGGATAGCACAAGCTGTGGACCTACAATGAATTTAATTGGAAATAACTAAGATTTAAATGGCTCGTGACCCTGGCATTTATTTTCAAGGATTTCTTGCTAGTCATCTTCTGACTTTCCCTTTTTGTTTTAGATAAGGATATTTTATTTAATGGAATTGTCAATCTTTACATCCTGTCAAACATAAAACATTTATAATAGGATCTGCAAGCTGAGGAAGTGAGTTATTTATTGTTTTTCTGCACACATGATATCCTCAAGGAGGAAATAGTTCAGGGCCTGATCCTGTAGCTCTCTTCACAGGAAAACTCCATCGGCCATAGATTCTTGATGAAGATGTCACCAACAAGCCATCTTCACACTTTACAGACCCTGTTATTAATGGATGAGTGTGTGAGATGTCTAATCTGATGTATAGCTGGATGGAAGTTTTTCCTGAAAAGGGCTCTTAAAAAGGCTTGTATTTATTAGCCTTCCACATCAGCAGAGGATGGTTCTCAGCCTACATTCCAGTGATGTAGGTTTGCTTGTATTTATGAACAGAGCTGGCTGAAACTGGATTTCTGATTCAAGGGGAATGTTGATATTTTAAAATTTGGTTTTGTTCCACATTGTTTTTGATGTTTTAGTACTGACAGCATGAGGCCTCCAGCATATGTCACTCAAACCGAAGTTCCCTGTGATCACACAGTTTCCCCCCCTCCCCTATACATTATAGATAGGTGCCTAAGGAGCTGCTCACACTGTTCCCTAGTGTGATTTGGTGGTCTGTAGCAGTCACCGAGTAATATCCCAATTTGTGCTTGATCTGTTAAGATGATGATCCATAAGCATTGAAGATCATTTTCTTCCAAATTATCAGTGACTTGGAAACAGGTAATGTCATTTTTGAAATAGAGTGCCAACTCCTCCCATTTTGTCCACTCAGCCCTTCCTAAATAGATTATAACCATTGATTTTAATATTCCAAGTGTGCGTATCATTTAGTAAAACCAGCTAGATCACATTTATGCTCATAAATGAGTAAATCCAGTGGCTTACACAGGCTCTTAGCATTGATGTAAAGGCAAGAATTTCTTCTCTTCATGTGCTTTGGTTTCTTGATTTATTTTTTCTCAGCATCTTGATTCTGTGCTAAATGACAGCTCATATCTTCCCTCTTTTTATCATCCTCTTTTGTTATTAGTTTAACGCCATTCTGACTACTCTAGCCAGCCCAGTCCCTGAGGATATTGGTCCCCATTCTACTGATTTAGAGGCCATCCAAACTATATAGCCCATCTTCCCATAGAATGTGCACCAGTGTTCCACAAAACCACAACCCTACGTCACTTACCTAGCCAGTGGTTCACATCCAGAATCTTCTGTCTTCCTTTGTTCATGGGACAGGGAAAGATCTCAGAGAAGATTGTGTGGACATTCTTCTTCTTCAGCACACTTCTGAGTTTCCTGAAGTCCTCTCTCATCTGTAAGATATTCTAAGATGCAGTGTCATTAATGCTGATATGAACCATCACTAGTGGATCCTTGCCCGACAATGTCAGAAGCCTATCCAATCTTAGAGTGACATCTTCTTATGCCTTGGCTCCAGGCAGGCAGCACACTATCCTGTTGCCCACTTGTCCCTTGCAGAGTGCTCTTTGGATCCTTCCTAGTATTGAATCCCCAACAGGGATCATCTGTCTTGCTTAGGTTGTTGGAGAATTTTTTGTGGACAAGCTTGCTTTTCTTACAGGTTGGGCTGAGCTGCCATCCATAGGTGTGTCCTATACATCTCTCCATTCCCTTGGACCAGCTAGATCTTGAGAGGTATTATCCACAGTTTCCACATAGAGGACCTGTTATTGATTGGAGACTTCTAGGTGCATAGAATTCCTTCTGGTCCTCTTCTCTCTGGTTCCAGAGCCTTCCCATCCTCATCTGTCTGCAGTTGTGAAGAATGTCAATGTGATCTCTTGCCTCTAGTGGTTACAAACTGCCAGACCTCCTCTCTGACTTCCTGTTTCTCCAACTCCTTGGTGCCAGCTCCTTTCTTCCTTGTGCCTGGGGTACTGGTGTTTCCGAAACCTGACTGTCTAGGAACTTCTCAGCTTCCCTGACTCTCAGTAGCATCTCTATTTGCCTCCCCAATCCAAGGATCTTTTCCTCTAGCAGAGCCACCAAATTGCACTTCTGCAATAGATGTGCCTTGTTGTCTTTCTGTGCCTGGTCACCACCTCTGTTCCATCACTGGCCATATTGCTGAACCTGGAAAGAAAGCCTCTCACACTCCCTCTCACATCTTCCTGTTCTTAAAAACCTCCAATGATGGAGATTCCACAACTTCTCTAGGTAATTTGTTCCAGTGCTTAACTACCCTTACAGTTGGGAAGTTTTTTCTAATGTCAAAATCTCCTTTATTGCAATTTAAGCCCATTACTTCTTGTCCTGTCCCCTGTGGTTAAGGAGAACAATTTATCACTCTCCTCTTTATAACAACTCTTTATGTACACGAATACTGTTATCATGTTCCTCCTCAATCTTCTCTTCCCCAGATTAAACAAACCCAATTTTTTCAATCTTCCTCATAGGTCAAGTTTTTTAGACCTTTAATCATGTTTGTTGCTCTCTTCTGGACTTTCTCCAATTTGTCCACATCTTTCCTGAAGTGTGGTGCCCAGTTGAGGCCTTATCAGTGCTGAGTAGAGTGGAAGAATTACTTCTTGTGTCTTGCTTACAACATTCCAGTTAATACATCCCAGAATAATGTTTGCTTTTTTTGCAGTAGTATTACATTGTTGACTCATATTTAGTTTGTGATCCACTATAACCCCCAGATTCTTTTCTCCAGTACTCCTTCCTAGGCAAGCATTTCCCAGTTGATTATTCCTTCTTAAGTGCAGGTACTTTGCTTTTGTACTTATTGAATTTCATCCCATTTAATTCAGACCATTTCTGAACGGTATAGTATTTTCCTTGTATAAATCTCAAAAATCTTTAACCTTCCTCTGTGCCTCCATTTCTCCATCTATACAATGGGGATAAACACCTTCCCCAAATTATCTCAGCAAGTCAATGGCAGAGCTGGGAACAGAATCCAGGTCACCTGACTTCTAGTCTAGTACCCTAACTTCTGGACTACTGTTCTGAGCTGGGTGAAACCTTGTTATGGGTTAAGTTAGAACCTCATTGAGATTGGGTGTGAATGCAACCTTCAATTAACATAATTGTCAGGATGAGTTAATTAGAAGCCCCCCCCAACCCAAAAGTGGGTTCTGACCCCCGTCTCAGGAGTTTGAACTGAGTGGAAGATCTTTTGCTGAATATTTTGTGTGTGTGTGTGTGTGTGTGTGTGAGAGAGAGAGAGAGAGAGAGCAGAACACCCAGAAACTGAGAACAGACAGAGCAGAGAGAGGCAGAGGGAAAAAAAGCTTTTGTGTTTGTGGGCTGAAGAGACTTGGGGCTGTATACTAAGAAACTGCTCTTCTTGTTCTTGGTATCAGAGGGGTAGCTGTGTTAGTCTGTATCCACAAAAACAACGAGGAGTCCGGTGGCACCTTAAAGACTAACAGATTTATTGGTCATAAGCTTTTGTGGGTAAAAACCCACTTCTTCAGATGCAACCCCAAAGTGGGTTTTTTACCCACGAAAGCTTATGCCCAAATAAATCTGTTAGTCTTTAAGGTGCCACCGGACCGTTGTTTTTCTTGTTCTTGGTTTCTCCTGCATTTGGAGGAGCAGGAGTTTGTACGTGCCTTGTAAATAAACAAGATTGCAGCAAAGAAAATACCAGGCTATGGCCAACTTCTACTCCTAATTGAAATGTCCCTAGGGCCCAAACGTTGACATGCTGCAGGGGTCAAAAACAGGAAACAATACCTACCATAAGAAAACTCTGAAATGAGAAAGGACGTGACAATTGCACTGCACACATTGTAGTGATTCAAAACACAATTTATGTACACAAATTAGAGTCCTTGATTCTAGTTGTCTGATTTGAACCCACAATCACGTAGCGACACAGGTACACGGATTTGCACTCACGGCGTGTGTTGTGGCCAGAAATTGTACTCACCAAAGGAGATTCAGTGCCTTTTCAAAATGTGGGTTTATAGCCTGAGTATTCTGCAATTTGCTATTAGTTTAATTCATTTGAAAATGAATGAGGTACAAACTGACTGCTTGACTTTAAATGTATTAAACCAGTTGATCCTACCAGGGGTCGATCTGAGTCAACATCTATCAACAATATCAGCAAACTGCCTTCATCTGTTTTCCTATGTTCATTCCCTTGTCTTTGTCAACATTAAAAACTTTTTTTTCCTCAATGTGACTTCCTCAAGGAGAATTATTCATAAGGTAAACCCAGATTAAAGCGTGATCAGTAGTTTACTAGGAAAGTGCAACTCTTGATGTAGCCCAAGTGTTTCTCTTAATGCTCGGGAAAGAGCTTTTTAAAAATATGATTTAGGTTCAGTTTTGCCGTCTGAAATCAGATAAAATTCCCAGTGAAGTTAAAAGGAATTTCACCTGAATAAGGACTAAATGCTGTGGGTTTTTTAATGAAAAGAAATAGCATGAAATCATGGCCCCACTAAAGTCAATGGCAAAACTCCCTCTGATTTCTGAGGGGCTGTGATTTTACTCATTGTCTCAGGGTGTCTATGAGGCAGTGTTCCTAGTGGTGCAATTACAGGACAGTGAGACAGGAAGACCTGGATTCCTTTCCTGGCTCTACCACCGATTTACCACACAACTTCAGGGAAATCACTTAATCTCAGTGTACCTCAGTTTACCTAGCTGTAAAATGGTCTATCTAAACCTCACACTATCCCAGTGAGTAATTATTATTTAATGTACGTAAAGTGATATGAGATCTTCACGTGAAAGAAGTACAAGATAATACACCTCTACCTCAATATAACGCTGTCCTCGGGAGCCAAAAAATCTTAACCGTGTTATAGGTGAAACCGCGTTCTATTGAACTTGCTTTGATCCGCCGAAATGCGCAGCCCCGCCCCCCCGGAGCACTGCTTTACCACATTATATTCGAATTCGTGTTATATCGGGTCGCGTTATATTGGGGTAGAGGTGTAGTATAATACACTACTACCAATCCTTAAAGCATGAAGTGGGAAAGAGGTAAAGTTGTTCATTAGTGTAGCCCATCGACCAATGCCTCTTGGCTTGGGATTCAAACTTGCTAATATTTTTTAAAGCAAACAATGTCTCTTGCCTGACTCTCAGGCTATGGGTAGATAGTAGTTTTAAGTGGAGATCAAGATGAAATGTAGGCACTGAGTCTATTTTTTAAAAGCATGATCTTTCCTGACCCTAAATCAAAACTGTTTTTGGAAGCATCACCATGGTGACACACAACCAACTGCATCATCATTGCTGGAGTTATCAAGAGATTCACTGCAAAATCTTGTGATAAATATGATATAACACTGTGATGTGTCATACTGCATTAGAGGACAGGCTTGCAGTAGGATGCGATATACTATTTAACACAGTCCCACAAAGAAGGCCAACGTGTACCTATCAGAAAATTAAAAATATTTTATTTCCATTTATGCTCCTGCCAAATATATGTATGCAATTTATCATAGTAATTAGGTGCTCTAGCTAAAACTGTGCCTTTCTAAAGCACCAATGGAAAAAAATGTTTTGCCAGTAAACCTCTGTTTCAGAAGGTTGGCATCTATCTAGCATCTAGACCAGAAGTGGGCAAACTTTTCGGCCGGAGGGCCGCATCCAGTTTCCAAAATTGTATGGAGGGCCGGTTAGGGGAGGCTGTGGCTCCCCAAACAGCCAGGCGTGGCCCAGCCTCTGCCCCCATCTGCCCCCCCCCTGCTTCTCGCCTCCTGACGGCCCCCCCCCGGACTCCTGCCGCCCCATCAGCCCCCCTCTCTCCTTCCTGACTGCCCCCCCGGGACCCCTGCCTCCATTCAACTCCCCTCTTCCCCGCCCTCTGACCACCCCGACCCCTATCCACACCCCCGCCCCCTGACCACCACCCCGAACTCCCCTGCCCTCTATCCAACCCCCTCTGCTTCCTGCCCCCTTACCGCGCTGCCTGGAGCATCAGTGGCTGGCGGCGCTATAGCTGTGCCACCTGGCTGGAGCCAGCCATGCCACCGCGCAGCACAGAGCACCGGGTCAGGCCGTGGCTCTGCAGCTGCGCTGCCCCAGGAGCTCACAGCCCTGCCGCCCAGAGCATTGCGCCGCCGGCGGGGTGAGCTGAGGCTGCGGGGGAGGGGGAACAGCAGGGGAGGGGTTGGGGGCGAGTCTCCCAGGGCAGGAGCTCAGGGGCCGGGCAGGAGGGTCCTGTGAGCCGGATGTGGCCCACGGGCCGTAGTTTGCCCACCTCTGTTCTTGACGTACCTTCAGTATTATTCTTTTCCTAAGAAACTCCTTTGGATTCACAGTGTGTTTTGCTATGATGATATTAAAACGTATTATTTTTAATGACTATGTTATTTCATTTCCATTGCGAAAGAAGCAATCTCTTGTTATAGAAAAATACAAGCATTTCAATTCTGGACTGGGTCTAACAAAATTGCCACGGATTCAAGATGTAATGATATGTGCACTGACATACATCAAAAATGTTTGATTACATTCTGCTGATTATTAGGTAGGCTTCCCTTTTATGTGGTTAATTTATTTTACATCTTTGTTAGACCTTTGTCTTGTGTCTCAAATATTGATCAGTTGGTCAGAGTGTGTTAGGATTTCTAGCTGCCCCCACCCTCAACAATGGGGAGGGATAGCTCAGTGGTTTGCACATTGGCCTGCTAAACCCAGAGTTGTGAGCTCAGTTCTTGAGGGGGCCATCTAGGGAGCTGGGGCAAAAATCAGTACTTGGTCCTGCTAGTGAAGGCAGAGGGCTGGACTTGATGACTTTCCAGTTCTATGAGATAGGAATATCTCCATATGTATATAAGTGATACATCATTTCTTATACCTCTCATTGGATATGCTCAATTTAGAATAATAAATATCTTGCAAACTTTATATACTAGTCATGATTCTACCTCCATTGAAATCAGTGGCAAAACTCCATTGAGGTAAATGGTGCAGGATCAGGCCCCCTGGATGAAATCCTGACTTGCAGCTTTACTGAAGTCAATCGAAATGCTGCCATTGTTGTCCATGTGGGTCAGGTTACACCCCAGGTATATACCCTGCATTCAGGGAAACCAATTGCAAAACTCCCACTGCCTTCCCTCGGTTCAGGATCAGGTCCAAAGCTTCCAAAGTTTTAAATAAATAAAGCCTAACTCAGATCTCACTTGAACGTGTGTAACTCCATTCATGTTACTTCTGTTTTACACTGGTGTGAGAGCAGTCAGAACCATATATTTTAGCTTGGCCTGTCATCATTATCTTTAAAGTATTTTGTAATTTACTTTCAAAATTCATTAAGAGGAATTAAATGGCCATTAAATGTGCTAATGTCCTTGATTGCAGAGTTGTGTTAACAGTACTCTTAGAAAAATCAATATTATTTGACAGTACCTCTAATTACATATGCCCTTATATATTTGGCTTTATTTCTGACCAGCTGTAAGGTTGCTAAATTGTTATTTCAGTTATGTTGATCAGTTCATTCATATTTATCTCTGTCATTTTGCTCCATTACATATGGTAGCTTTTAAAATGTTGATATTTACTGCACGTTGTTAGACTTCTAAGAGGCCTTATGATAAAGGTGCAACAGTCCACATTTCCTCTGCAAAAGAAGAATGCAAGGAAATAGAAATGGTCAATGTGGTTTTCAGGGGAGACTACTCAAAGATTTGTAGGAGACAGTGTGCCCTACTGGATAATGCCTGGGACTGGGACTCAGAGGCCTGGGTTCTATTTCCAGCTCTACCACTCGCCTGCTGGGTGACCTTGAGTAAGTCACTTCATATCCGTGCCTCGGTTTCCCCATCTATAAAATGAGGATAATGATACTGATTTCCTCTATAAAGCACTTTGAGATCTACTGATGAAAAGCTCTAGATAAGAGCTCGGTATTATTGGAAAGAAACTTGCACTGGAAATGGAGAGAGACTGGCAAACAAGGATCATGAGTAAATTGCAGCCTGTAGAGGAAAGTTCAGGGCAGAAATAACCATGCTGTGAGTTAAAGGTAATTAAAGTGGCTCTGGGTAATAAGAAAAATAAAAAAAGACTTTTACAGATACATTACTGGTAAAAGCCGAATACTTCCAAAGAGAAAGCGGGCAGGGACTCTTAACATCACTCTGGCATCTAGGCTGGAATTTCAGCCTTGCTGTCTCCTACAAAGGATGCACCTGATATTTGCTAGGCCATTACTTAAATAATGGAAAAGATTGAAGACATTATTTTAGGATTAAACAGGACATTTAGCTCTACATTCTTAGTCAGGGGATGGCCGGGCTGCAAAGACACTCATGGTAGTTCTTATTCTCTTACCAATCACTTGAATCTAATTTTTCATAATTGTAGAGATGGATGAATAAGCCAGAGTGCCATGAGAACTCCTCTGTGAGCTCTTAATGCAGGATAGAAGCATTTCTCTCAGACAGGGAAATAATTCCTCAACCATCTCCTTTTTCAGATCTATCCTTAAAACTTGCTGCTTCTACAAGGCCCATTAATCCCTTTCCGCACCACAAAGTGATGGTGAAAAAAAAAATAATGAAAATGCAACAACAAAACCCCAAATAAGGAATCACAGGGCATATGACTGAGCGTTATTGCTCACTCAGTCATTTGTTTCAGTTGCATACCATCCCCTATCTGTGTACATGATAATTCTTGTACATAAGTTATTATTTGGGGGTACACAGCAGATTGACACACAGGGCTTTCTTTTCTTGGCCACTTATTATAATCTGAAACAGGTTATTAGAGACTGAAAATGATAATGGTCTTTTATAGACTTAGAGAGACAAGGAGGGTGAGGTAATATTTTTTTATTGGACCAACTTCTGTTGCTGAGAGCAGGGCTGGCTCTAGGTTTTTTGCCGCCCCAAGCAAAAAAAATTTTGGCTGCCCCCCACACACACCCCTGCCACCCCAGCTCTGGGCTCCCCCCCACCAGTGCTGACTCCTCCCACTCCCCCCTCTCCTCCAGCCGGTCCGGCGCTGGCAGGGTTGGAGTAAGAAGCAGGGCTCCCGGGCCGCGCCTCAGCCCAGGGTCCTTCCAGCCAGGGCTCCTGCCTCCAGGACCGGCCGGGATCCAGGAGGGCAGAGCTGGAGGACTGCCCCGGCAGGGGACTGAGGAGCTGGGGCAGGGTAGCCCCAGAGGGAGCGGAGCCCCGGAGAGCGGGACGCAGGCCCCACATGGCAGCGCCCTGGGCACCGGTCCCCACTATGGCCCCGCTGCTGCTGCTGCTCCTGGCCGCCCTGCCGCAGTCCCTAGGCGGCTCAGGCCGCTTCGCCCAGCCCCGGCTGTGGCGCTGGGGGGCGGCCGCCCTGCGGCACCTGCAGGCAGCTCCCCCCACTCGGTGGCCCCCAGCCCGAGTGTCCCACGCTCGGAGCCCGCTCAACCCAGCCACAAGGTGCGGGCGCTGCTCCCCGACACGAACCACAGCGGTCCCAGGGCGCCCCCCCCCCCCGCGCTGCTGCTGGCAAGGCTGGCTCTAGGCTTTTGCCACCCTAAGGAAAAAAAAAAAAAAAGATGGCCGGAATGCTGCCCCTGAAAATGTGCCGCTCCAAGCACGTGCTTGGTTTGCTGGTGCCTAGAGCCAGCCCTGGGTGAGAGAGACAAGCTTTTGAGCTTACACAGAGCTCTTTTTCAGAACTAAAGATAGAGAACCCAAATTCAGAAAACACACACCAAAAAAACTGGTACATCCACACAAGCTTACTGTAATCTTCATGAAAAAAGCTAACACTATAGATCTGTGCCAGACTTATCGAGAGAAATGTCAAATTATCTGCAACACATCTGGTTTAAGGCCTGATCCTACACCATAGGAGTTTTGCCAGTGGAAGCAGGATTGGGTCCATAGTTGGAGAGCTGAAATGTGCATGATGTTTGCAAAGCTACAGATGAATTTTACTAGCTGAATTATCGTTACTCAATATTCAGTTTATGCTTTTGGGTGGAAAGCAGAAGAAACTCAATGGTTTTGGCTAAGTAGAAACTAAAAGAAACTCGGTAGTTTCAGTAGCATTTCATTGAATTTGCATGATTGGATTTCTTATGGCATGTCGACACTGCAATTGGAGGTATGTTTGCAGCACAGGTAGACATATTTGCATTAGCTTTAATCTAGTTAGCACAGTGAAAAATAACAGAGATAAGGTAGTACAGATTTCAGCCTGGGTTAGCAACTCAAGTACATACCAAGGGTTCCTGGCAGCTTGTACAGCCTGTGCTGTTCAGTAGAGTGCTCCATCCCACTTGGACTATGGATTACATTTTACTTTGTGGATTCAGCTTCTAAATAATTCTCCTTCATACAGTGGCTATGGAACATTATTTTTTTCCTGTTGCGTGGGAATGAGTTTGGGAAAGTAGTAAAAGGCAGGGTATGTGTTTTGTATGCAGAGATGTTGACTCAAACTACCCCTTTTGAACAATATTTTAAATCAAGCATACAATTTGGATTTTTCTTCTTCTACTCAGTTACAAAGTGATGTAATGGACATAACATAGAACTGTAACTTCCGAATCGCTGGGCTGCAGTACATTGTGTGAGTGCAAAATCAGATGAATTTCAGTGGGAGTTGAAGAGTACAGTATTCAGCAATTTGCAGGAGGCACTTTGTATCTCCGAGAACTGGGATCCTAAGCTGTAGGTAATCATTCACAAAATGAAATGCAGACACATAGCCAAAATCAGCCCTGTAGTGTAACTAACATCCCTAGCTGGTAGCTAGAGTTAGTCAGATAACCTTCATTGAATAATATATCTGATGATTTTTTGCATTTAAAAATAGTAAGTGGTCAAAGAGTTTTGGGAAAATCTTCAAATAAAATATGAACGAACAGTCATCTCCACTCTTTACTGAGCTCAGTTTGTAGCTTGGGGGAAGAGAAATACTATTTCACCCATTGGTGAATAGAAACCCCATGGGTTTTGGGAGTGTACAGTGTGACATTGCACTTCATATGCTTTATGGAACTATGCTTATGAATATGACATAACTGGAATATGCTTTACGCTAAATACCCCTTGTATGGTGTTATTAGAAAGCTTGTAATCTACTAAAGTGTATTCATCCTATTTGTTTGCATGTATTATTTCTGGAGTTAGGAGAATAAGTTATAAACTTGTATCACTGATGTAAACATATTAAGTGGAGGCCATTAAGGGTACTCCAGAAACAAGCAGTTGTAAATGGCCTCAGTTACTTAAAAGCCTTCCTGGGTACACGTGGGCCAGCCCATGGGGAGTGGAGACTAGGGGTTTTACAGTGACATATGACCATGTCACCTGATGATCAAATCCATCTTAAATCTGGTACTTTTCCATTTAGAAGGAAGGGTGGAGACCCAGAGACACAAAAGATTCCTGCCTTGTGCCAAAGCTATAAAAGGGGATGGAGCAGGACAAAGGGGGCTGCCAGTCATGAGAAGACCCCTGCTTACCACCTGAGATGTCTGTTGGATCTAACAAAGACTGTACCAGGGGAAAGGATTTGGCCCAGACTAGGAAGGAGTCTAGTCTGTGAAAGAAGCTTATTGGAACATCTCTGAGTGTGTGATATTACCTGTAATCAGTTTCTCAATGTATTAGGCTTAGACTTGCGTGTTTTTGCTTTATTTTGCTTGGTGATATACTTTGTTCTGTCAGTTATTACTTGAAACCACTTAAATCCTAGTTTTTATACTTAATAAAATCACGTTTGTTTATTAATAAAACCAGAGTAAGTGATTAATACCTGGGGGAGCAAACAGCTGTGTATATCTCTCTATCAGTGTTATAGCGGGCAAACAATTTATAAATTTACCCTGTATAAGTTTTATACAGAGCAAAACCAATTTATTTGGGGTTTGGATCCCATTGGGAGCTGCTTGTCTGGATGTTGGAGGCAGGTAACCTGCTGAGTAGTTTTTAGTTAAAGTCTGCAGCTTTGGGGGCATGGACCAGACCTGGGTCTGGGTTGCAGCAGGCTAGCGTGTCTGGCTCAACAAGGTAGGGTTCTGGAGTCCCAAGATGGCAGGGAAAACGGGCTCAGAGATGATTTCAGCACATTATGTGACAGTCCCAAGGGGGTCTCTGTGACCAAATCCGTCACATACAGATTTTACTAGCATCCATGATGTCTCCAGTTTATCACAGAAGAGACAGGTACACCTAAGTAAGTATTATCCTTTCATACTGGTTTTACACTGATGTAACTCTCTTTACTTCAGCAGTTACTGCTGATTTGCATCCCTAGGACCTTAATCTTAGAATAAGGTTCACTAGCAGGGACCCATAGAGAGCCCCTTTGATATCATTCGGGCTCTGCACAGGCGTAGTTGTCTGCACTAGCAGATCCGATTGTAAGATTGGGGCCTGACTGAGAGAAGGAAGCTCAAAGAGTTGAGAGAGGGTTTTAAAATACATTAGAACAAGCTCAGGGTGGCTCTCTTGTTTCATATGTTTAATTAGTTTGCTGCATTGCTTGGGAACAGCTTCAGTGTCACTCATTTCTCGAGCGGAAGAAAACAGGTATATTCTCTGATAATGGGCAACGAAGCCTTCAAAGAGAATGCTCTCATGCAGTGGATTAATTAGGAGAACATCAGCCCCTTTCACCAACCAAATGCCAGCTAAAATATTGCTTTTCTTTTCTCATGTAACTGAAAGGAGCAATGCTTTTGGGGTGGGGGTGGGGGGAGGAATGCTATTCTGCCTCGTAACTCTCAGTCTCTCGCATATGTTGTCTGCAGAGCAACATTCTATAGATGCAGGTGTAGGTCCATAAACCATTTCAAGGCCTCTTTTGTTATGCTATGATTATCATCCATTTCACCTTTTAAACCATATTTGGGGCCAGGACCGTCCCTACCTGTATGCAGAAATTTGGGACACCAAATTTCCTGGTGCCCTGCACAGCTGCGTGCTGCTCCAGCCCCAGCCCCGCCTCTTTCCGCCCCTGCTCTGCCCCAACCCCGCCCCCACTCCCCTGAGGACTGCAGCAGGGCCAGGCCTGCACTCACTGGCGGCAGGAAGTGCAGCAACCCGGCCCCAGCTGCACCGCCAGTGAGTGCTGGGGGGTGGTTCCCCCGTGCGGCATGTCCCTTGGCCCGCGCCACTTCCCGCAACCCCCATTGGCCTGGAGCGGCGAACCACGGCCAGTGGAAGCCGCGATCGGCCAAACCTGTGGACGCAGCAGCTGATAATGGGCAACAAACCAGCTCCGCCTGCCAGGGGCTTTCCCTGAACAAGCGGCGGACCGGCTTTGCGAACCACTGGTCTAGGCTACAGCAGCACAGTTACAGTGCTGCAACTGTACTATTATAGTGTAGACGCTTCCTGTATCAATGGAAGGGATTTTTCCATTGATGTAATTGTGATGTGCCAAAACTACTTCTGCCCCTGCTTTCCCTGCCAGCTTGGGACTCCAGCATCCTGTCTTGTTCAGCCAGACACACCAGCCTGCTCCAACACAGACCCAGGATCTGAACCACGTGCCCCAAAGCTGCAGACTTAACTGAAAGCAACTTGAGAAGTGTTCCTGACTTTAACACTCAGATGCCCAACTCCCAATGGGGTCTACACCCCAAATAAATCTGTTTACCCTGTATAAAGCCTATACAGGGTAAACTCATAAATTGTTTGCCCTCTATAAACTGATAGAGAGGTATGCACAGCTGTTTGCCCCCCCCACGTATTAATACATACTCTGGGTTAATTAATAAGTAAAAAGTTATTTTAATAAATACAGAAAATAGGATTTAAGTGGTTCCAGATAATAGCAGACAGAACAAAATGAATTACCAAGCAAAATAAAATAGAACATGCAAGTCTCTGTCTAATACCGTAAGAAAACTGAATCCAGATAAAAACCTCCCCCTTAGAGGAATCCCAGTAAGCTTCCTTTTACAGACTAGTCTCCTTCTAGTCTGGGTCCAGCAATCACTCATACCCCCTGTAGTTACTGTCCTTTGTTCTAGTTTCTTTCAGGCATCCTTGGGGGTGGAGAGGCTATCTCTTTAGCCAGCTGAAGACAAAATGGAGGGGTCTCCCAAGGGTTTAAGTAGACTTTCTCTTGTGGGTGGAGACCCCCTCCTCTCTCCTATGCAAAGTCCAGCTCCAAGATGGAGTTTTGGAGTCACATAGGCAAGTCACATGTCCATGCATGACTCAGTTTTTACAAGCAGCAGCCATTGTTTACATGCTACCCTGAGCGTCCTCAGGTAGACTTCTTATGTGGATTGGAGCTTCCAAGATTCATTGTCCTTTAAGTGTTTCTTGATTGGGCACTTAATTTGCACATTCCTTTCTCAAGAGGCTGACCAAATGCTTTACTAAGGCTACTTAGAAATCAAACAAGTACACAGCCAAAATTCATAACTTTGAATACAACAATGACACATGCATACAAATAGGATGAATAGATTCAGTAGATTATAACCTTTACAGAGATATGTTACGTGGCATATATAGCATAAAACATATTCCAGTTATGTCATATATATACATTCATAAGCATATTTCCATGAAGCCTTATGGGGTGCACCATCATAGTAATTAATCCACCACTCCAAGAGGCGATAGCTAGATTGACAGAAGAATTCTTCTGTTTACCTAGTGGCGTCTACAGTGAGGGTTAGGTTGACCTAACAGGATGCAATTTTTTTCACAGCCCTCAGCGATGTAGCTAGGTCGATCTAAATTTTAGTTGTAGACCATTCGAGGGTCTTGGGAAAAAAGTGGAACTTTAAGGATGTTTTTATGCAGAGCATAAATAATATAACTGGAGCAAAGTACAGTACTTGCTTTCCCACAGTCCTATAGTAGAGAGCTAGAAAACCCAAACCCATTATTCTATGTCACTTGTACTTGCTATTTTCTGAGCTAATTGTTAAGCTTGTAGTCAGTAGCACTTACTTTATAATTAGGTTATTCATCTTTTTGGGGAGGGGGCAGAATTGTTTATTCTAAATGTATACAATGGAACAAACAAGCTTTTCTGCAGTAAATAATTATTGCAAATGACTTTGATTGCAGACTGCTGTTGTGCCATGTTCCACATGGGGAGCACAGGAAATGAAAAGCATTATCACCTGGAATTTGGGCTTCATGGGGAAGAGGCACCTGGGAGACCTGACATATGTCTTTCATTTCACAGATATTTTATCTGCGGATGCCTCATACTCCCCACTTTTCCTCCCCCTCCAAATGGTGGATTTTTTAGAATTTACCAGAGTGGTACGTACCAAGGAGAGCACATCAAGCTGCTCCTGAAGAGAAGCTGATGTATAGGTGAGTAAAGATCAGTGCTTAGTGCAGATCAGAATAGGTGGCACTCATCAGTTTTGGGGGCTCTCATCTGGGGTCTGCATGTCATGTGGTGGAGTGGTATTGCATCATCTTGTGGTGATGGGGATGTCAATGGGAAGAGAATGGGGGAAAGAAAATAAATTGGTGTTAAAGGAGTCTGTGTTTCCAAAAACAGCTGTAGCCTGTCAATCAAAATTGTGTGTGCAAGTGTGTGGAGCTGAGTAGGGGAACATCTCATGTTCTCCTTACCCCTTTTCCCACCATCTCCATCACATAGACAGTTGTGGAATGCCAGGAGGGGACAGTGAACTGACAAGGACATTTGTTGCCCTGGGAGTCTGGCTGAGAGTGGAGGGGAGAGAGAGCAAGAGTCAGCATTTCCCGAGGGAGAGGGGAACCAGTAGGGGGACTGATACGTTTTGTGGTCGAGGAGTGGATCCAGATATGCAAAGGCTCTGAAATCTTGTCATAGTGTGGACCACATCTTAATAAGAAGACTGTCTTGTGGACACCTACATCTCCCCTTCTGCAAACTTCACCTTCCCTCCCATTCACAATCCCTTGTCAGCCAGAGGAATTGCTTAACCTAATATTACACATGTTTATGATGTATGTCATTGTTGTCAGCGTAGTGGCTGGGCACAAGGAGAACCAGCACCATGTGGTCAGTTGAATTTCTATGGACCACTGTTAGGGAACGACTAGATAGGGTATTCCCAGCTCAGACGGGTCTTCTCTCATCAGGTGTTGCTGCTGCTGCTCCGCCTACTGGTGGGGAGGTTTGGATTCCTATTAGATACCCAGCCAGGCACCAGCTACTCCTGTGCATACACTTCAGATTAACCTGCCTGATGAATCTTCACTTTCTCCAGCCAGTAAAGAGGCAGGAGGAGCTGGAAACCTTCATTAGCAAGGTTCTTCCTAGCCAGGAAACAGATAGGAAAGGGGAAGGCTCTCTCTGCTTTTCGTTTAACCCCTGGTAAAGAGTGATGCCCTCATTCACAGGATGCAGTCTACAAAATGAGTCCCAGCACACACCAGGTAGACACCAAAATCAGGCTCCAACTCAGCTTCAACAGTCAGTCAACGCTGGTAAAGCTGGACAGACTAACCAAGTTTGCTTGGGTTTGTGGTTATGCACATCCATCTGGCTTATTTATTATGGAGGTTAATTTCCCTGTGTTTTGTAACAAAACAAAATAGCTGAGACTATTGATGTACCTTTTAATTCTTCATGACTCCTGTGTTTAGTGAGATGGAGCCACACTGAGGAAGTGTGTTGTCAGGAGAGGGGGAAAACTACTTGCATGGGCAATTTTATTTGCTTCTGTTTATGCAGAGCAGAGCTCTTGTGGAATTAGAGAATTAACTACAAGTCATTTAATTTGACATTGGCTAGACACTAGGGTGTTTCTGGGACTGCTACAACTGAAAAATGGTTGCTGGTGAATTATTCCCAGGGACTATAGGATTCCTGGCACATCCTGACAATTAGTCAGAGTTTAGACTGTCACCAGGGAAAAAATCCAGGCTGGAGTTTCTTGCCTATTCTAAATACATTCTAAACATTCACCTAGCCCAAGAGCCATTCCAGAATGGCCTTTTGCTTGTCTTATCAAACCCTCATGGCCAGAGTCCCTCTCCTTTTCCAGGTAATGACTACCTAGGCAAGTTAGCCAGGGTGAAAGGGAAATCCCAAGGCTTTCTCTCACATCTTCATTTAGGGCCACTTTGTAAGCTCCCTGTGCATTCATTACTGGTTTACATTGCTACCAATCGGCCTGCAATGGCTGAGAGCATCACTACCAGGAGTGTTGACATTCAGATGGCCCTCCCAACTATAAATGCATGCTGGGAAGGTAATAGGGTTGCCAACCCTCCAGGATTGGCCTGGAATCTCCAGGAATTAAAGATTATGTCATGTGATGAAATCTCCAGGAATACATCCAACCAAAATTGGCAATCCTAGAAGGTAAGCATGCAGTTAGTTGCTGGCATCTGGTATTTCCTCCTAAATTGAGCCCTTCATTTAAAGCTGTATTATCACAGAGGCTCTCTAGCTGATTGTTAGTCACAGAAGGCCCACATTCATGTTTCTGAATGGAAGCATGAAAATAATACTGCCTCACAAGCACTGTGCTAAATTCATTGTTGTTGTGGCAACATTGAAAGCAGTAGCAGAAGAAGCTTTGTTACTGGTGGTGGCTGCCTGGAGGTACTACAGTAGGACTCCGAGTCAGCAAACCATCCCTTTTCAACACTGCACTTAAGCACTTAAAAGTTAAGCACTTGATTAGGGGTGTTGCTGAATAGGGGCCTAGAAAAGTACCCCCTAGAGGGCACAGAGGGAAGTTCAGTTTTCATGGCTCATTGAATCTTTGGCCTCTCTACTGCTGCCCTGGAATGAGATCACCACACTAATTGCACATAGGCAGCTGAACAGCTATTGGTCTCTGATTTGAGCTGGATCGATACTGATGACTGTAGAGGGCAGTATCTGCACATCCTGTTGCCAGTCACCTGATTCCCTCAAACTCTTCCCCCCCCCCCCATTCTGTAATCTTCATACTGCTAGGAATTGCTGAAACCCTTTTGTGTAATTTAAAAAAATGTCATTACCTTTCTCCCAAGTAGTAATTTGGGAAACAGTTGTAGGAGTCTATCTTTGTCTCTAGAAACTGGGCTCTCAGCTCCCATCATGCCAGCAGCGTTTTGTCTTGTAATCATCTTGGGGGGGGGGGGGGGGGCGGGGGAAGAAACAAGACTGAGATGAGCAGTGGTGCAGCTTGGCACAGTTTGAGTAAATTGGAGTAAACATAGATGAAGGCTCCTAACGTTCAGAAATAAAACAACCTTTTTCACTGCATCTGCTTTTGCAGAGACATCCTAGAGAGAAGGAGAATGATCTTATGACAATGGATGATTCTCTTTCTAATTGTTCAGTACAATTAAGAACAAATTCTGGAATCCCAGGGGTGTGTTGGAAATGATGGCAAAGCAGAGACAATATACAGTCAGAGCAAGCTCTGCTGGGAGGCCTAACCAGGCAATATTTGATGTGACTTAGGAACATTAACAATGCATTTTAAAGAAGGTTACACTTGATAAAACTGTTTTGCCTCCTTTGGTTTGTGGAAATGGGCCAGATGCTCATCTGGTGTCAACTGGCTTAACTCCACTGACTTCAATCCATTGATTTCAATCAAGTTGTGTGGGTTTACACCCGCTGATCTGGCCCAACATCTTTCCCATTCCTTCTTGCAGAAAACCAGCTGCTGGGAAGCAACTAGTTAAAATTTGCACGTACACTGCCCTATCTTTGGTCCTGTGCACTCAGTACCCCGTGGCTTCTGGAAGCAGGCAATCTGCTGACAATCAAGCAGAGGGTAGAGGTTTGAAGCATCAACTCAGAGGAGGAAAAAAAAAAAAACTGGTGTAGGGAAAAAACTTGCCACAAGAAACATTGCCCTAAGGAGATATATTGTGTGCTGTGATGTCCTTGACATCATCCATTTCTCATACACAACCTCCTTCAACAAGTGCTAAAATCAGCCAACCATATGCCTGTATTGCTGCCTTCTTGATCCTGAAAGGGTTGGGGAGCCCTATGGGAAATGAAGTGCCTGTTGCAGCTTCTTTTGGGACCTGATCCTACTTCTACTGGCCAGAATTTTCAGATAGGTTTGACACCCACTGAATGACATAAATCCACACCGTGTAGAGAACAAGCATAGGAGTTTATTACACACAGTGCTGGTGGAGTGTCACCTTGCTTATTAGGCTCAGAGACACTGTCAATCAATTGATTACAATGGAATACACCTCTACCCCGATATAACGCGACCCGATATAACACGAATTCGGATATAACGCGGTAAAGCAGTGCTCGGGGGGGGGGGGGGGCCGGGGCTGCGCGCTCCGGCGGATCAAAGCAAGTTCAATATAACGCGGTTTCACCTATAACACGGTAAGATTTTTTGGCTCCCGAGGACAGCGTTATATCAGGGTAGAGGTGTAAATAGATTTTCCATGGGTGGGGGAAAGTGACGGGGTAGGCAGTTCCACACCCCGGGATAGGTTTTGCAGCAAGACAAGATAGCACGGTAGCCAATGGTTAACAGGTTACATAATGTCTCCGCCCATGGTCTCAAGTTAGCAAGTTAACATTTAATTAATACTTTGATAAAATGTTATTAGTATAAAATATATGTTGAATTCTGATTTGGGGTCCATAGGAATGGAGCAACTCCTTTGATTGTCCAACAGGTACATTCCTAGGGGTTAAAGCAAAGAAACAGTGAAAGTATATGGCAATGGGAGCTGCTGGAAGCGGCGTGGGTCGAGGGACGTACTGGCCGCCGCTTCCAGCAGCTCCCATTGGCCTGGAGCAGCGAACCGCGGCCAGTGGGAGCCGCGATCGGCCGAACCTGCGGACATGGCAGGTAAACAAACCGGCCCGGCCCGCCAGGAGCTTTCCCTGCACAAGCAGCGGAACAAGTTTGGGAACCACTGCTCTAGAGCAGGGGTGGGCAAACGTTTTGGCCTGAGGGCCACATCGGGTTTCTGAAATTGTATGGCGGGACGGTTAGGGGAGGCTGTGCCTCCCCAAACAGCCAGGCGTGACCCGGCCCCTACCCCCTATCCGACCTCCCCTGCTTCTCGCCCCCTGATGGCCCCCCCGAAACTCCTGCCCCATCCAAACCCCCCATTCCCTGTCCTCTGATGGCCCTCCCGGGACTCCTGCCCCCCACTGCCCCATCCAACCCCCCCTCTCATTCCTGTCTGCCCTCCCCGGGACCCAGGCCCCATCCAACCACCCCTTCTCCCTGTCTCCTGACTGCCTCCCTGAGACCCCTGCCCCATCCAACCACCCCTTCTCCCCATCCCCTGACCGCCCCCGGAACCCCTGTCCCTGACTGCCCCCCCGCCACCCCATCCAACCCCCCATCTCTTTCCTGACTGCCCACCCGGGACCCCTGCCCCCATTCAACCTCCCTGCTCCCCGCCCTCTGACCGCCCCGACCCCTTTCCACATCTCCACTCCTGACCACCATCCTGAACTCCCCTTCCCTCTATCCAACCCCCTCTGCTCCCTGTTCACTGCCCAGAGCACCAGGACAGGCAGCTGTGCTGCCCAGCTGGAACCAGCCACGCTACCGCTCAGCACAGAGCACCGGGTCAGGCCACGGCTCTGCAGCTGCACTGCCCGGCAAGAGCTCGCCGCCCAGAGCATTGCGCCGGTGGCGCAGTGAGCTGAGGCTGCGGAGGATGGGGAACAGCAGGGGAGGGGCTGGGGGCTAGCCTCCGGGGCCAGGAGCTCAGGGGCTGGGCAGGAGGTTCCCGCGGGCCATAGTTTGCCCACCACTGATCTAGACCATCCCTGACAGGTGTTTGTCTAACCTGCTGTTAAAAATCTCCCATGATGGAGATTCCACAACCTTCCTAGGCAATTTATTTCAGTGCTTAACCACCCTGACAGTTAGGAAGTTTTTCCTAATGTCCAACTTAAACCTCCCTTGCTGCAATTTAAGCCCATTGCTTCTTGTCCTATCCTCAGAGATTAAGAAGGACAATTCTTCTCCCTCCTCCTTGTAACAACCTTTTATGTACTTGAAAACTGTTATCATGTCCCCTCTCAGACTTCTCTTTTCCAGACTAAACAAACCCAATTTTTTCACTCTTCCCTCATAGCTCACGTTTTCTAGACCTTTAATCATTTTTGTTGCTCTTCTCTGGACTTTCTCCAATTTGTCCACATGTTTCCTGAAATGTGGCGCCCAGAACTGGACACAATACTCCAGTTGAGGCCTAATCAGCACGGAGTAGAGTGGAAGAATTACTTCTCATGTCTTGCTTACCAGGGCCGGCTCTAGGATTTTTGCCGCCCAAGGCAAAAACAATTTTGGCCGCCCCCCCCCCCCCGTTTTTTAATTACCCCCACCCCCGGCCCGCCTCAACTCCGCCCCTTCCCCAAATCCCCATCCCTGCCTCCTCCCCCCAGGCTCTCAAGCCTGGGAGGGAGAGCAGCGGCGGGCGAAACGGCCGCTCGGGATCTCCCCCTCCCTCCCAGGTTTGAGAGCCTGGGAGGGAGGGGGAGACTCCGAGTGGCCACGGTGCGGGCGCCGCTTCTCCCCCTCCCTCCCAGGCTCTCAAGCCTGGGAGGGAGGGCGAGTAGCGGCGCGCGAGCGGCAGCAGCAGCGGAGGTGAGCTAGGGCGGCCAGGGCACATTTTTAGGGGCGGCATTCTGGCGCCCGCCATGCCGCCCCTAAAAATGTGCCACCCCAAGCACCAGCTTGTTTAGCTGGTGCCTAGAGCCGGCCCTGTTGCTTACAACGCTCCTGCGAATACATCCCAGAATGATGTTCACTTTTTTTGCAATAGTATTACACTGTTGACTCATATTTAGCTTGTGGTCCACTATGACCCCCAGATTCCTTTCCGCAGTACTCCTTCCTAGGCAGTCATTTCCCATTTTGTATGTGTGCAACTGATTGTTCCTTCCTAAATGGAGTACTTTGCATTTGTCCTTATTGAATTTCATCCTATTTACTTCAGAGCATTTCTCCAGTTTGTCCAGACCATTTTGCATTTTTATCCTATTCTCCAAAGCACTTGCAACCCCTCCCAGCTTGGTATTGTCCGAAAACTTTATAAGTGTACTCCTTATGACATTGTCTAAATCATTGATGAAGATATTGAACAGAACCAGACCCAGAACTGATCTCTGCGGGACCCCACTCGTCATGTTCTTCCAGCATCATTGTGAACCACTGATAGCTACTCTCTGGGAACGGTTTTCCAAGAGAGTTTTGCACCCATCTCATAGTAGCTCCAAATAGGTTGCATTTCCCTAGTTTGTTTATGAGAATTATGGGAGAGAGGAGAGGCTGCAGTCCATTCCTGGTGCGTTGTTGAAGTGTTGGGCTTTTGTATAGTTCTGACGCAGAACACTGTTATGAGTCATGGCCTGAGGCAGCTTTTATACTTCCCAGAAAAATAAATCTATGAATGTCTCAGTCAGGTAGCGGGGAATTGGGGATAAAGACATTCTTTACTTTCATGATTTCTGTTGCTGAAATCACTGCTACTTATTTGCTCTTTTAGAAGAAATCATTGACTACTCAGCGTCATCCAAAGTGTATTTTTTTTTTTTAAACAGATCTTTATCTGTTGCAGTTAGTTTGCTCCATGGCTGTTTAAATCATTGGATTAACACTAGTGCATCTCCATCAGTGATAGGCAGGTGCAGGCCTTTTTGCTGCCATGTCAGCTAGCTCTGCCCAGAGAAGGTCTAGAAGAGTATTTATTAGCAAAGGCCCAGATCCATCAGTAGACTTAAGTGCCCAAACCCCAGATTTAGGTGCTACTGCATGGTAGTGATCAATGGCTCCATGTCTAGTTGGCAGCCGGTTTCAAGCGGAGTGCCCCAAGGGTCGGTCCTGGGGCCGGTTTTGTTTAATATCTTTATTAATGATCTGGAGGATGGGGTGGACTGCACTCTCAGCAAGTTTGCTGATGACACTAAACTAGGAGGCGTGGTAGATACACTAGAGGGTAGGGATCGGATACAGAGGGACCTAGACAAATTAGAGGATTGGGCCAAAAGAAACCTGATGAGGTTCAACAAGGACAGGTGCAGAGTCCTGCACTTAGGACGGAAGAATCCCATGCACAGCTACAGACTGGGGACTGACTGGCTAAGGAGCAGTTCTGCAGAAAAGGACCTAGGGGTCACAGTGGACGAGAAGCTGGATATGAGTCAACAGTGTGCTCTTGTTGCCAAGAAGGCTAACGGCATTTTGGGCTGTATAAGTAGGGGCATTGCCAGCAGATCGAGGGACGTGATCGTTCCCCTTTATTCGACATTGGTGAGGCCTCATCTGGAGTACTGTGTCCAGTTTTGGGCCCCACACTACAAGAAGGATGTGGAAAAATTGGAAAGAGTCCAGCGGAGGGCAACAAAAATGATTAGGGGTCTGGAGCGCATGACTTATGAGGAGAGGCTGAGGGAACTGGGATTGTTTAGTCTCCAGAAGAGAAGAATGAGGGGGGATTTGATAGCAGCCTTCAACTACCTGAAGGGGGGTTCCAAAGAGGATGGAGCTCGGCTGTTCTCAGAGGTGGCAGATGACAGAACAAGGAGCAATGGTCTCAAGTTGCAGTGGGGGAGGTCTAGGTTGGATATTAGGAAACACTATTTCACTAGGAGGGTGGTGAAGCACTGGAATGCGTTACCTAGGGAGGTGGTGGAGTCTCCTTCCTTGGAGGTTTTTAAGGCCCGGCTTGACAAAGCCCTGGCTGGGATGATTTAGTTGGGAATTGGTCCTGCTTTGAGCAGGGGGTTGGACTAGATGACCTCCTGAGGTCCCTTCCAACCCTGATATTCTATGATTCTATGATTCCCAAAAACCTGCTGCCTAACTGTGTAGGTACCTAAACTCACTTGGTGTCTAAATTTTCATTGTAAATGTCTCCTGGGCATCTAAGTTTCTGCCTCTGGGCATGTGCTCTGCTGTCTCAGGCAGGCTTTTCGGTGCTGTCTCACATCTAAGCCCCAGCTTGATACACAAACCAGGTAAAGACAGGTGTTCCCTTGCAATCTTGTCTGCAGGGCCCAATCCAGTAGGTGTGGTCAGAGCATGTTTACCTTTACACAAAGTGGCTGGTGGGTGGGAACAGGGTGAAGGAAGAGGCAGGAGCTGCAGCAACGGCCTTCCTTGTAACTTTTAAGTCGGTGGTTAGGGTACTTACATGGATGTGGGAGACCCAAGTTCAGTTCCTCCTTTTGTCTAATGAGGAGAGCAGGTTTGAATTAGAGGTCTTGAAAGAATTAATTTTGGAGCCTTTGCCGACTTTCAGTTTATGACGACTGTGGAAGTTGGGTACTGGCCACTTAAATGCTGGGAAAGTGACTCTCATGTATGCAGTTGAAAGGGGCAATAGTAATCGAACACCCACAGACTTCATTAGGCATTATGTCAACATGCATACTGCTGTGCACTAACCATTTTATCCCCAATCTGTGGAGTAGGAATATGAATTAGAATAGCCTCTGAGAGAGGGGATGGTAAATGAAGGCAGAATAAATGTAATTTTTCATTTGAGGCACAAACAAATTGCCGCAGATCAGTATTGCAAAATAGCCAGAAGTTATATGTTGTTTTGCTTCCTAATGGACCTTTCCCTCCAAAGTTTGTTAATGAAAGTCTTACAGCACCACCAGCACGTTGGTTTTTTGTTTTGTTTTGCCTGTGAATGTTTCTGATCAGGCAGAGTGGGCAGCTTTGTATAGGGTCTGTACCGGTGATGAACTCTGTCAGTTTTCAGTCTCTTCTGTAGAATGGTTCGTGTTGCATTTCGTGAATCTCTAAGACTCTTTTGCTGATTAATCCTATGCAGCAGGCTAGCTTGCACTTCCTCTCGGGTTGGCTTTTGTTGTAGGAATAACAACCCAGCTCACTGAGAAAGGCCAGACTTGTGTTACCTGATGGTATCAGAACGAAGTATATTTAAATTCCTTGTAGGGAAAACAACCTTTCCTACATATAATGAACAGGACAAAACAGATGAGTGGATGGGGTAGATAGACATTCAATTAATTTCCAGCTTTTCTCTGAGTCCTCAGGGACTGGACTAAAATAAGCTCCTGAAGCCATCTAGAATACAGATGTTTGTCCACAGAACATATGATGAGAACAAAGTTTTTAATTAATAAACTGATCTAATTGTAAGCTGGAAGTAATGTGCAGAATTACCTGATACACTCATGCAAATGTAGGAATTACAGGCACAGTGGTTGCATGCCAATGACGCAGGTACCTTTTAAAAATGTGGTCTTTAATTTTACAGCAGCGTATAGCCATAAATGGTGAATGAATGTTTTGCCATAAAGGAAAGACTATTACTATTGAAAGAAAATATCTATGTGACTATGAATGCAAAAAATTATAGGAGAGAAACCACACTGAAAGTAGCACCACTTTCTTCACATTTACTTTAGCCTAGAGATGGATGATCTTCATTTAATCAAAACAAACGAAAAGACACAGTTAGGACACTGTCAACGTGAATATTTTGAAATTGACTGATTAGCAGTAATATCCAATTACTGAATGGAACCAGCTGCCTTTATATACAGCCACCTTTGGTATGTCTTGAATTTTTAGAATGATTCTGTTAAAAATATTTGATTAGTCTTTCAGCTCTTCAACTGTTGTATGCAGAATCTTTTAGCAAGGGAGAAACTGACTGAGAGCCTGATCCAAAGCCCATTGTAGTTAATGGGAATCTTCAATGGATTTTGGATTAAGCACTATCTGATTACACAGGTATTGAAACGATCAGCAAAGAGCTGCAGTAATGTAAGATCCATAATATAAGCAAATGCAAGAAAAGAAGGATTTTGTTCTTTCTGTTATAGCGGCATTGCAGTGTTAAGTAAGGGTGGAAATAGTTAGTAAAATGGCTATGAAGATTTTATACTATGTCATATTTTCTATTCAGACATTAATTTTTCAGGAGACATGATTTAAAGATTTTTGAAACAATTATTTTGATCATGAAGACTATTCATTCAGTGTCTATAGTGCACTTGTATTTTTTTTAGATGATTTTTCTAAACATTGTATTGTATGTTTTGTTTTCAAATCTTCCATTAAACATGTGTGCTGGTATTATATCAGTCAGATTTTATTTTCTAAATGATAATATTTGTGCATATACTTAGGAAAGCTATTTTCTCTTTTTTATTAAATTAGCCATTATGTAATGAATTAGGAATAATTGTCACATTAGAAGAAAAGTATTACTTCAGTGAATCAGAACTATTTTTAAATAAGAGTAGCTACAGAGGGAAATAGATAAAAAGGAGCTATCGCCTGGCTGTAATAATCTGGAAAGTTCTATTCCCTGAGCCAAATTCTCTTCCCCTTAACTCTATTTACATTAGTAGAGTAACACCAGCAAAGAACGAGGAGTACTTGTGGCACCTTTGGGACTAACACATTTATTTGGGCATAAGTTTTGTGGGCTAAAACCCACTTCATCAGATGCATGCAGTGGAAAATACAGTAGGAAGATATCTATATGCAGAGAACATGAAAAAATGGGGGTTGCCATACCAACTCTAACAAGACTAATCAATTAAGGTGGGCTATTATGAGCTGGAGAAAAAAAACTTTTGTTTTGATAATCAGGATGGCCCATTTCAAACAGTTGACAAGAAGGTGTGAGTAACAGTAGGGGGAAAATTAGCATGGGGAAATAGTTTTTAGTTTGTGTAGTGGCCCATCCACTCCCAGTCTTTATTCAAGCCTAATTTAATGGTGTCCAGTTTGCAAATTAATTCCAGTTCTGCAGTTTCTTGTTGGAGTCTGTTTTTGAAGTTTTTTTGTTGAAGAATTGTGACTTTTAGGTCTGTAATTGAGTGTCCAGGGAGGTTGAAGTGTTCTCTGACTGGTTTTTGAATGTTATAATTCTTGATGTCTGATTTGTGTCCATTTATTCTTTTGCGTAGAGATTGTCTGGTTTGGCCAATGTACATGGCAGAGGGGCATTGCTGGCACATGATGGCATATATCACATTGGTAGATGTCCAGCAAAGAACTGGCCCTCCTTATTTCTAACCAGAATGTTGGAGGACATAAACTAGAGCAGAGGTTCCCAAACTTTTCTTATTGCATAGCACCTTCCAGATTTACAAGCTGCCCACGTACCCCCTTCCAGTTTTACCATTGCCGGTGTTTCCCTACCGGTCTCATCACTGATACTTTGTGTGTCTTTAGCCATCTGTCCATATTTCACTGTTACATATAGATATAATCAGAGCTAGACATATACAACCAAAACCCTCCTCCCACAACCAGGTTCTGAGCTCAGTTAGACTGGACAGTTGCTGGGCAACTGAACCTGCGATGTTGATTGGAGGCGAGGGCTTTGCAGGTCAGTGTCTCTGTGTATCTGTGTTCTCATTGGTACATCTTGACGTAAATGAACTACTGTGTTTTATATACAAATTCCCACAGAGTTTTAAAGCTTAGTTTGAGTAGCCTATTATGAAAATGCAATAAATAAAATAATTAATAAATAAAATTCACCATTACACAATTTCTACTGCATTGCCCCCCCCCCCCCGAGATGTCTCGCATACATGTACCACAGGTTGATAACCCCTGAACTTAGAGGGTCACACACTTCATTGCTTATATAGGCCAAGCTATACACGCAATGAGAGAGAGGAGTATATTAAGCTGCTTCCTTTGATATGTGTAGGCATCAACAGGGGGTGGCAGAGATTTCATTATCTGCAACACCAAATAGGCATGCTAGGGGGCTGATTTTCTTCTCATTTACACCTGTGGAAATCAGGCTTTTGGGTTTTCCAGTATTCACCAAAATCTGTAGGGTTCTGCCCATTGAGGCCTAGAACATTGCCTGAAATCTTGGAATTGATGGGATATGGTATTCAAAAGTTATTGCACAACAGACAGACGGACAAACAAACAAATAAACAAACAGAGAATGCCATTGAGTTGAGCATATGGCCTTGCTTTGCTTGGCCAAACAGAGAGAGAGACACTAAAGAATTATCCACCCCACTAGTTATAACACAGGACCCAGTGCATGCTGGTAGGAGTAATTTATGGGGTTCTTATACAGCTATCCCAACCAACAGAATATGTTTAATGTAGTCCTATCCAGACCAATAGAATATGTTGAATGTAGTTTTTCCATTGACTTCAATGGGCTTTGGAGCAGGGCCTACATCTGCTTGTTGCTTACTTTAGTGTGGAATCTAAGCATATAATTTCAGGCCAAATTTTCAGTGGTACAGGTTTACGTGTACTTGACTTTTGACAATTTAGAATTTAAATATTTAAGTTTTTGTTGCTACTTAGTCTTGATAGCTTGTAGTAGGACTCGGTATAAATGACTTAAAGTCCCTGTTTTCTGACACAAGTTTGGGGACATTTTCAGCTTAGTTGTTCTGTGAACCCCACCAAGATTTGAGCCTATTTCTTGCACAAAGTGATGGTGAAGGTCTCACTGCTTGAGGATACTTCAGTATAGACAGGATAAAGCACTAGGATGGGATTTTAAAAAATGCCTGAGGGAGCTGGGCACCAAAACCCTATTTAAAGTCAATGGGAGTTTGGGCCTGTCAGGGTTCCTTCCCCACTCTAAACTGTAGGGTACAGATGTGGGGACCTGCATGAAAGACCCTCTAAGCTTATTTTTACCAGCTTAGGTTAAAAACTTTCCCAAGGCACAAATTCCACCTTGTCCTTGAACAGTATGCTGCCACCACCAAGTGAGTTAGGCAAAGATTCAGGAAAAGGACCACTTGGAGTTCCTGTTTACCCAAAATATCCCCCCAAGCCCTTCACTCCCTTTCCTGGAGAGGCTTGAGAATACTCCACTTTAAAGTTACAAAAGCAGGGCTAAACCTCCCTCTTAGCACAGGGAAAATTCACAGGCTAAAACAAAAGATAATCCAACGCATTTCTTTGCTATTACTTACTATTTCTGCAATACTAAATGCTTAGTCCAGATATGCTTAAGGAGATATATTTTTCCTGCCCTGGTTCCTTGCTGACTCGAAGAGAACAAAACAAAGACACAAACAAAAATCTTCCCCCACAGATTTGAAAGTATCTCCTCCCCTTATTGGTCCTTTTGGTCAGGTGTCAACCAGGTTATCTGAGCTTCTTAACCCTTTACAGGTAAAAGAGGAATTAACCCTATACAAGGTAAAGAGGGATTTTATGCTACCCTTAGCTCTATGTTTATGACAGGGCCCTAACTCAAATACGCATTTCTGAAATGTCCATCCCTGGACAGTATATTACAGTCAATTGTCTGAGGAGGTATGTGTGAGAAGGGGTGGACTAAATAACTTGGTAGGTCTCTCAAATCTCTCATTTATATGGATGCCCTTGGACATATACACACAACTTCAGATCCTGTTAAGTGCATCTAACATATTTATTTCCAACCGATAGCAGAGAACATTTCTTTGTACTTTTGAAGTCATGAAGTCACTCTGACATGCCACTTAATAGAGACATCATACAGTACTTAAGCAGAGGCAGAGGAAGTTGAGGCCATTACAGTTTTAGTGAGTATTGTATGAAATGACAAAACTGTATTGATTGAAAGATGGATGAGTCTATTTTTTAGTTTGGAGAGCTCTGACCTTTCCTTTGGTCATGTATGCATCATCTTTTATGCTATAATTATCATTTTTTACTTCCACATTTGCATGATTTTTCTTTCAACAGATTTCATAATTAATTACTACCTAGCCATAGAAATTCAAACCCAGCCTATGTAAAAAAATCATGTTGATTGTGAGCTGTAAAATATTACTCTGTCCAGTGTAGTTTCCATTTCTTTTACCATTTAACTCAGAATTTACCTTTTTTTTTTTTTTGCAGAGATTTGAACTTTACAGTCTGATGTTTTCTTGTCTTCTTACTCACCTATTTTATAGTTTTAACTTAAGAGCTGTTTTTGAAAAACAAAACGGTTATATGCACTTTAGGAAATAATAGCAAACAATGCAGTAGCTTTATCATATGCATGCAATGTAACTCCTAATAAGACCAAATTACATTACTTGGTGCTTCAAAGATTGTTTGCATTAATATTATACTCACGGGTTTATTATATGCACATAGTATTACTTATAGCACAGGATTTCTTAAAGGGTAAAAGAAATGTCTGTTTTATAATATCTGCGCTATCAACCATACAGATGAATTGTTCACTAATAAAAGAGCAGAACATTTTAATAGTTGAAATTTAAAACACACACACACATACTCTTATGTGCACTCACTCACTAACCCCCCTTCAATTTTAAAATGTTCAACACTGCTTCTTCCCCTATTATGAGTTTCTGCTTTCTATTAGACAAATTCTACTTAATTTAAGTCAAAATTTTAGCTTCGACTTAATTAATGGCAGGATTTGGTCCTTTGATTTGGCATTTTACTGATTTTTTTTTCCACAGGCTGTAATCTATTTTGTTTACAATCAATTTAGATACAAATTATTGGAAATCATTCACTTGTGTACATTTCTAAAATAGTCTAATAAGCTTGGTTTAGTTTTTCAAAACTACACGGGTGTGCAAAAGTGCACACTTAATTTGCACATGCAGTCACACCAAATGAGCATCTGAATGGCCATTAATTCATCAGTCTAGCTGGACCTTTGTGTGGTCATTTACAGAAATCGCAGGTGCAATCGTGGTAACAATTTGAGCCATTGCACTTACAGTTTTGCGCATGGATTTTTGAATATGTGCATCTTAATTTTTAACTTTGAAATTACAGGGAGAAATCATCCCATTTGGCCTACCAAAGCACAGAAGGGGGAAGAGCTGTCAAATGATATTCAGAAAATTGGATGAGCTATTTATGCTTGACCATCCTAATGAGCAGTGTGAAAGTTGCCCTGGGCACAAGGAAGAATGGCTCTTAGCTGAAAGACCACACCTTGTGCATATAAAAGGATGCATCCGATCCATACATATAAAATGCCTTAACTCAAGTGTGGTGGTGTTTTTAACTCGAGTTGGCTGGCCTGAGAGGGGGCATAGGCTAAAACTCAAGTGAGCACAGCTCGGCAGGTGCTAACATGACCACTCTGACATGTGGACTCAGGCCGGTGTCACCTGAATGTGTCACAATAAAAAGCTCCCCCTTTCCCCCTTAGGGTCCCCGGGGTAAGCACCAGCTTTGTCTATTGCTAATGCCTTTATATGCATTGGAAAGTATCTGGGGAAGGGTTGAAGATGTGAGTGTGAAGTGAAAGATTCCTTTGCAGGTTACAAGAGGCCGAAGAGGGAGGAAGGGAGAAAGGAACGGGTTAACTCGACAATCCAGCTAGGCCCAAAGATAAGGAACAAAACTGCAGCCCAAGGCCAGCGCACACAAACAAGCTCTCTGCTGCCCAACAGCCAGAAGCCTGTGTCTCAAGCCCGGCCAGCCGTGAAAAAGAAAAACGAAGCCAGACAGAACTGAAGGGGTGCAAAACTTGTAAGACTGCAAAGGTCAGTAAGTTAAAAAACAACAGTCTTGTGACCCTGAGACCGGTGTGTTTTGGGAAAACTAAGGGAGCCGCGAAAAGCCGGTTCAAACTGGTACTGAGAGCATGGGGGACAAGGGTCCCTGGACAAAAACGTCCCTGGAAAAACTCACGGCTTAAAACCCTCCCAAAAGCTAAAGCAAGTCAAAAATTTACAGCAAACCCTAAACAACCTGTGCACAAGGCAAAACTCTCGTCTACCCTTCCCCCTCTTCTTCTTACATTACACCCAAGCTTGGCCAGCCTTGGGTTGTGCATGTGTAATTTATAAAAGTGGGTTAGGGCTCAGGCACTAACGCTTTCTTCCTTCCTCTAAGTAATGTGGGGCGCACCCAGCACTCACCGCTGTTATTTGGTTAATAAAGCTTTAAACTTAGTCACTTGGTGTGCTCCTTCATCTCCTCCCCTAAAAATCCTGCAGCCTCAGCCTAATCACCTGAAACCCCAGGCAAATTGGTAACATAAATCTGTCACAAGTGCCTCTAGTCCTCCTACACCTTCCCACATTTCTCCCTGTGTGCCCAGGAAGGACGGACAAATTCTCCCACAATACAGTGCAAAAGAATTTGTAGAGCAGCTCAGCTTACTGCAGCGCCAAGAATCATGGTACGTGCCGCCAGAAGTCTTAGTGCCTCACATGAGTGAATATAGCCCCAGTGTGGACAAAGCAACTTGAGCTAGGCTAACTCGAGAGGAAAAACTCAAGTTAACTCTGCAGAGAGACTAGTTTGGTATCTGCTTGTGAAAGCTCTGCTCCCATTGAGGTCTCCTCTTCTTCTTCCTCTAGTAGGTAACACCCTTACCTCCTTTTGCACCTAGTACCACCGTGATACCCAGCTTCTTACAGTAACTCTAAGGATATTAACCCTTCAACACAGGGCAAAATGCATATGTTTGAGCTCTTAAGTACAGCAAAACAATGCCAGGCTATCTCATACGAGTTGGAGGGAAGGATGTGTCATAAGTTCCTTTTCTTTTGTCCATTGTCTGTTGTCATGTGGCAAACCCTTTTGTTAGTTATGGGCTTTACTTGTGAGCATCACTCTTGTTTTCTTTATCTGTATGCTCCTGTGCACCTCAAATTGCTCTTCTTTATCATTCACATTGCAACTTTGGCAACTGGAACTGGAGTGAAACCACTAAGCTTATTTCACATGACCCTCTGAAGAGTTGTCACATGCTAGCAGCTTTCAGTCATTACCGAACTAGCAACTTAGATGAAAGGATCCCTACCCCGTTACAACTCTCCTGAATCATCTAATCCCCACCCTATAAGAAACCAAATTGGATCTTCAAACCAGTCTTTCTTCCCTCAGCAGAACAGATGTAACCCACACACCTCCTGGTTTTGGTGCTCTGTTCCCTCTAGTGGCACCAAGACCCATAGGCACTGACTCCGTGGATGCTCCAGGGCTGGAGCACCCATGGGGAAAAAATGGTTGGTGCTGAGCACCCACCAGTAGCCCCCCTATCAGCTCCTCCCCCACCCCCGCCAGTGCCTCTTACCTGCTGGAGGGTCCCACGGATCAGCACCTCCCTCTTCCTCCCTGCACCTCCCGACTGCCACAATCAGCTGTTTCATGGCATGCAGGCTCGGGGGGTGGGTGAGAGAGAAGCGAGGATGTGGTGTGCTTGGGGCAGGGGGCGGAACTGGGTGAGAAGAGGCGGGGTGAGGTTGGAGCAGAGGCAGGAAGGGAAAGGGTGGAGTGGGGGCGGGGCCTGGAGCAGAGCTGGGGGTTGAGCACCCCCCAGCACATTGGAAAGTCAATGCCCGTTTCAAGACCACTTAGAGATTGCTGAGTCTGCTACAGCCTTAGCTAGGAGCCGTGTCGCTTTTAGCTCATGCAACAGAGGCTCATACACTAAGCTCCAGAGGTCCCAGGTTCAATCCCACCCACCGACGACTGGGGTCTGTTGGTGTTACAGACACAATTTTTGGTCTACAAATCAAAGAGATAATGCAGATTATTCTCCAATTGTCGAAAAAATGCCTATTTTTTGAGCATTTCTAAACGTTTGTTCCAGACAAACCCACACACATTTACTTTTTCTCAGTTTCCTGCCACTCAGAGGGCTAATTAACATAAATTAAACCATGTGTTGTCTCAGTTTCTCTCATGGTCCCATAGCAAAGCTAGAAGAAAAAACTAAATTGTAAAAACACTTTGCAGGAAGTTTAAAGACTAGAGTTTCACAGTTGTACTGTAATTTTTGTGTTCATTTGCCATGATTATATTAAAAGTGATGGTAGTTGGCCATTCAAATGACCAGTTAGATGTCAGACTGGTTACTTGTATATGTGATTATCATAATTTCAGGCATGATCACGTAATTGCATGCACAGCATGTGTACACAAATGTGTAGTTGTGCAATCACAATTGAGAAACTCTGGCTCATAGAATTTTGTGATTCAGCTATGTCAAATTGCCAACCTGAAAATATAAGAGCAGGGAGTAAATGTGGAAATACATTTCCTAAATTTAACAGCATAGTTTGCATCCTCTTGCTGTGCTGAATGACACACTTTATCTGTTTAAATATTTGACCACATCACATTATAAAAATGTACTGTAATGATCTAATGCAGGGGTGGATAAACTTTTTGGCCTGAGGGCCACATCTTGGTATGGAAATTGTATGGCAGGCCATGAATGCTCATGTATTTGGGGGTTGGAGGGCGGGTGGGCTCCGGCTGGGTGTGCGGGCTCTGGAATGGGGCTGGGGATGAGGGGTTGAGGGTGCTCCGGGCTGGGACCAAGGGGTTCAGAGGGCGGGAGGGGAATCAGGGCTGGAGCAGGGGTTGGGGCACGGGAGGGATTCAGGGGGGCAGGCTCCAGGTGGCGCTTACCTCAAGCAGGTCCCAGAAACAGTGGCATGTCCCCCCTCTGGCTCCTACACAGAGGTGCCGCCAGGCGGCTGTGCGCCCTGCCCTGTCTGTAGGCGCCGCCCCTGCAGCTCCCATTGGCTGTAGTTCCTGGCCAATGGGAGCTGCATGGGCAGCGCTTGGGGCGGTGGCAGCGTGTGGAGCCCTCTGGCTGCCCCTATGCATAGCAGCGGGAGCAGGGACATGCCCCTGCTTCCAGGAGCAGTGCGGAGTGGGGCAAGACCCCGACCCCTCTACCTGACTGGAGCGCCAGAGCGGGGCAAGCCCCGGACCCTGCTTCCCGGCGGGAGCTCAAGGGCCAGATGTGGCCCCCAGGCCATAGTTTGCCCACCACTGGTCTAATGCAATACACCTTACAGTAGTGATAATGCTTTGTTTGGCTGATTACTGCAGAATGCAGAAGGATTTCTTTTTTATGGTCCAGATTTTCAAAAGTTCAAGTTCAGTAAACTCTGACACTTGAGTGGAAACCCTGATTTGTGCATGCATATAGGTAAATTTGCTGTAAGGGCCGGCCTTTCTTACTTTTCCTTACTTTCTAACATACAGGGGCTGCTCTAGCTTTTTTTGCCACCCCAAGCACGGCAGGCAGGCTGCCTTCGGCGGCATGCCTGCGGGAGGTCTGCCGGTCCCGCGGCAGGGCGCCCCCCGCGGCTTGCCGCCCCAGGCACGCGCTTGGAGCGCTGGTGCCTGGAGCCACCGCTGCTAACGTAGGTACACAATAGGTTTTGAGCTCCCAAGGCTTGCCTTTCAGTAGACATTATGCATAAAGAATTGTAGAAAAGTTGATCAGAAATATGCTTGTTTAGTGCCCCTATGCTGATGAATAGCCTTAAATTATAAACTCTTTGTTTGAAGCGTTTTGCTAGGCACATGCTGCACAATGTGAAAACCAAGGCTTTACTAGCTAATAATTGGCAGCTAATGATTGAATAACAGTTTACAGGGATTGTTCTGGTCCTCTGCCAGTACAATGATCATTACCAGTCTCTATCTGAAAGAAGAGCTATTTACATATCATTGCTCTTGTTCTCAGAAATGTGCAAGAAAATTACACTAGTAGTTGACAGGGATTGTGAAGAAATGGATACACTTATTTTAAATGGCTTCAGACTTACCCCGTGTCAACTAGATTCTGACTTTTTGTTGTCAGCATTCAAGAGTTTCATTTATTGTGGCTGGGTACCACATAGCATGCTGTCTGCACCTCATCCACCTTCCTGGCCAATTAAACATTCTTGAGTAGCTTTTATGAAAGGTTGTTTGAACTCTTTCTCTCTTCCTCTTCCGTTCAATAACATATCATGCCATACAATGTATAACAGGGTTCATACCCCTCCCCTCTTCCTGGGGCCCGCTTGCTGTCCCCAATAAGGCTCAGAAAGGCTTTAGGGTTGTGAAACACCCGTTTCTTTATTTATATAAGGTTCTCTCACCACCAGTGTCTATCTATATACAAAACTTGCAGGACTAGTCATCTCCTTTACAGGCAGAGTCAGCCTTCAGCTAGGAGGCCTCCCTGAGTGACTTCTCCCTGACTGCCCCCTGCCTTTTGGCTCCCTCCCAGCCTTTATAGCCCTTGACTTGTCAGGCCAGCAGGTGTTGCCAATCCTCAGGCCAGCATCAGGCCTTTTCCATCAGTCCCAATCTGTTTCCCCTGATTGGAGCTGACTGGGCAGGGGCTAATTAGGTGCTTTTGCACCAGCACCCTGCTACAAATGACATTCACTTGACATGATACAACATGCCATATGATGTGCTACTACACTGACATGTAAAGAAATAATGTAAAAATGATAAAAACAATATAAAATGGGGGGGAAAGCACAATAAAATATATTTCAAAACATAAATTTTATTTTGAAATGAAATTTTTCTGAAATGAAATTTTCCAAAATGAATTTTTTCACTTAAATATTTGTTTTCTCAGGAAATTTTATTGAAATCATTATTAAAAAAAAGAATTTAATCCAAACAGTACTTTCTGACAGCAAACTGTTTCAACATTTTTTTTTTAACCAGCTCTAATACCTCCATTTTACAGATGTGGAGCAGAGGCACAGAGAAAGATTAAAGTAAAAAATAGCCACTAATCTTGGGTGCTGAATGTAAGACACCAAAGACCAGATTTTTTCAGAGTAGTTAGCACAATATAGTACTTTATATATTCAAGCAAGCTCCCATTGACTTTAGTTGCAGTGTCAGTGCTCAGCAAATCAGGCACTAAAGTCGCAAGCTGGGCCCCCGTAAAATGAGAACCACAGAAGTAGTGACCGCGTTTGAAAAGTTTGTTTTAAGTGACTTGATAAGCCTCACAGCAGAACCCCATGGAAAAGGCAGGGATAGAATCCAATTCTCCAAGGCAGCATTCAACTGCCTTAACTATGCGAACCTCCTTTCTCTTCCTGCGATCACCTGTCTTTCACTATACACCTTCCAGCTTCTGCAACAACTCTGTGGATGCTTTCTTTTCAACAGTAAAAAACAGTTCGAGCTCTTGAGCACAGCAAAACATTGTCTTGCTATGTCACATGAGAGGAAGGGGAGGATGTGTTGTAGGTTCCTTTTCCTTTGGCTGTGATACCATTTTAATGTGTCAAACCGTGCTTCCTTTACAACTGCTTCCTAGACTAGACAACCCTAATTTATCCCAAAGCAGGTGCATTCTCTGCACTGAATGAGGCAGCGAGTCCTCTGGAAAAAGTAGCATGTGATCATGTAATTAAACATTCTCAATGCATATGCATAACGGGACCAAATTAAGGTTGCCTGGGCAACCTTGATTCTGGCTTTTCCTAACTTTTGAGTGCTGAAATTTTCAACCTTAATGTTCTTTTTAAGGTTGTGTTTTGGATGTAATGTCACATTTATCAAGCTTGTACAACTCTAGTATTCATCATAGATACACTTTATTAGTTAGAACAGGACCAGATTTTAGCAACTTTCCCATAGCCTTCAGTAAAAAGCCAGAAAATTCAGTTCTTCTCAGCATGACATATTTCATAGTCCACCTTCATTCTGGCATTTCCAAGTTTTTTGCTGCTAAAATTTCAAACAGAAATATTTTTCATGTATTTTTTTGTGTACAATTTCCTAAATTTTTTTTTAAAAAGCAAACCGAAAAAGCAGAAATTCCATCACATGGCATCATATTGACACCCACATGGTTAATCAGGGTCCACTGCATAGACAGCATCTGCCATTAGAGCTGATGGAGTAACTGACAGCAGGAGTTGTTTTTCCTCCTCTCTGTGGAAGTGGGGATGGGACATACACTTTGCCATTGGGTTTTGCAGATAGTTGCTGACAGCAGAGGAATGATGAGGAGACACAGGAATCTTGGGTTCCATTCCAGGTTCTGGAGGGGAGCGTGCCTACTTGCCACAGACTCTTCTGCTTGTTCCTCCCAAGCTTGATTCTTTCTGTCCCGTGCCCTCTAACCAGTCCCTGTCCCAGTCCTATCTCCTCCTCACCTCTGGTTTCTTGTCCCAGGCCCATTCTCCTCAACTCGCCAGTCTAGATTCTACTCCTCAGGCTTCTCATCCCAGTCTCCTTGCTCAGCCAGTCCTAATCTCCCCCTCAAAGATTGCTGTCTGAGTCCCAGTCTCTCCCAGTCCCAGTCTCTTTGACCAGCCAGTTATAGTCACCCCTCCCAATTCTTATCTGATCTGTCTCTCCTCTTCCCCTTAACTGGCTCTCAGTCCTAGTCTCTCTCTCCAGGCTCTTCATCCAATCTCATTCTTCCCCACCTCCTCCCTAGCTCCTTGTCCCAGTCTCTTCCCCAAGCCAGTCCTAGTTCTCCCCCTAGTACTCCAGCACTGTCAGATCTGTCTCTCCTTCTCCCTGTCCCTCCCACTCATTCATAGTTCCACTCTCCTTGTTCAGTCAGTACTAGTCCCCACCCAGCTCCTTGTCCAATTTCAGTGTTCCCTACTACCACCCAAATGGCTCCCAATCCATCCTGCTTCCCTCACTGGCTCCTAATCCCAGTCTTTCCCCCACGTGGCTCTCAGTCTCTTTACACCACCAGTCCCAGAATCCCTGCCCAACTAGTCTCAGGCTCCCAATCCTAGTTTTCCTGCCAGCCCAGTCCCAGCCCATTAGCATTCATCTCATCTAGGCTGGTTAGGATTCTGCATGAGTATCAGCATGCCTGGAAAAAAGCTGCATACTGCATATGAAGAAAAGCATCTAATTCAGGATTCCCCCTGGCTCCCAGTCTCCTGGCCCTCTCAGTATAGGTTCTACACCCCAGGCTCAGTTTCACCAGACTCCTGGTCCCAATCTGTTCCCCCCCCCCGCCCCCATTCCTGCTTTTGTGCCCACTGTATTTGAATCAGACAGCTTTTTTCTCCATGATACCTGAGTGCCAGTGAGATCACAGGCGAGACAGGCTCCTTGCTCTCAGTTTGACTCATGCATCGGGCCCTACCCCAACCTGGAGCATCAGTTACAGAGAAAGTCCTTCAGAGCCCACCACTGCAGCCCTGGGCTGGAGCATACTCAGTGGTTCTGTGGGGATTGCACATCTGCAGTCTGGGCACCTGCTAGGAGCTGTGAGGGGATGGAGCATACTCAGTTGTGGGGATGGTTCAGGTGCAGTCTAGTGAGCAATAGGGGCTGTGAGAGGCCTGAACATGCTTAGTGAGGATGCTTGGGAGATTTTAGCTGTTAAGATCTAGTAAGGCTCTACTGAGCATGTGCAAACTGCAGTATGTCGAAGGCTTATAACTCGATCAAATTTGGACAGAGTTTCATGGGGACAGCTCAACTGCTAAAAGCAAATCCCTACGCAAAGCATGCCCCCTACCCCAGCCAAGTTTCAAGTCTCTGTTCAAAGCATGGAAGCACTAGAGCAATTCAAAGAAAAGATCTCAAGAATTTTCTTTGAACATGGCTAAACAACGTATTTTACCCTGTCTTGGTAATGGCGGAATCATTTTGACTTAAAAAAAGAAGAAGAAAATAAAATTCAGCCTGAGGGAGACACCCAATACGGAAAATTTCAGCCCACATAGTTATGGGTTGGCAAAGTAATACAAAACTGGAAACAAGGTCTCATAACATGAAGTGTCAGGCAACCTTAATGATAGACCAGCCCTGCCTGTAATATTAAACTATTCAAGTTACAAATTACAATCCCCCTACAAATACTTTTATGTGCTATTGTAGCAGATGACAGTGAAAATTCTGGCCCAAGCATGCGTGATCTCCTTTGTCACTTTTTATTAGTTATAAAATGTGTGTAAGGTGATCACATACGGCAACATTGTTCTATGGAAATATGCTAGGGAACATGGCATTTTCCCATATAATTTTGTCTTATCTTAGTGAGTTTGCCCAAGGAAATGTGTAGTTGCAGATTGCCAACCGAAGGTGCTGTAAATGACTCATGAAATGGTATGCCATAAAGAATATTATTTATTTGTATTCAGGGCTTTGAATTTGAATTTGTATTCAGGGCTTTGACCAGGAGGTAGGGACCCACTGTGCTAGGCACTGTACAAACATAGGAAGCTGGAACAGAAGTAGACAGACGACAAATTAATAAAGATGTTTAGGAAGTAGGGTATAGTGGTGAGAGCAAGGGATATGGAGCCAGGACTGTGGGGTTCCATTCCTGGTTTTGACCACTCAGTCAGTGGTTGGTCTTCAGCAAGTCATGTGACCTTACTGTGCCTCAGTTTATCTATAAAACTGAGATGATAATTAATTTAAATAGTTTAATTAATTATGTTGTAAAAGCATATTGAGCTCCTTGAATGAAAGTTGCTATGGAAGGGCAAAATGTTATTACAAATACCTGCTATCCTTTCAAAAGCCAAACGGAAGGTACTTGTTTCATCTGTTTTTCTCATATTATTATGGAGAAAACAGTGCTGTGCTTGAATCTGTATTGAGAAAGTGTTGAAAGTGTTAAGTGTGTTTGCAGTTAGAACAGCCCTACAGGGTCGTCCACAGCTGTTTAATAGCTGAGGAAGCACTTTATTTCCTAATCAGCTAATTCTGAATCCTGATTGGATGCTTTTCTTGGTCTGCAGCTTTATTCCATACATGCTGACATTCATGCAGAATCCTAACCAGGCATAATATGAAGCCTGGATGAGATGCATGCTAATTAGCCATTTTTCCTTCTCATAACCACAATAACTCATGCAGAGTCAGCTGGACTGACTTCTTCCGAGGCACCTTTTCACTGTCTCAGTTATCAGCTCATTTTTTGTGATGGCTTCTTTGGGTTATGTTGCTCCAATATGGCAGCTTCTAAAGATGGACAAGCACTTAAATACCCAGGCTGTCTGATCCTAAGATTGATGTGTTCAGTAAGCAAACTCACACAAGAAATCATGTGATAGCAGGGGCATGTGAGCAACAGAACAGCTGTCATTCTGCATAGCTCCAGGTAGGTGTTTCTTTACTTCTATGTTACTGGGCACCCTAAAAAAAATTGGTCCTTGAGGAGGGCTCAAACTAGAGTAGCATAGTAGGGGTCCTTTTTTAGGCAGAGGATTACAGACACAAAGGATTTCTCTGGTCCCCTGCGAGTTATTGGAATTAAAAGCACAAGCTTGTAACACAGCCTGATAGATATTTAAAAGGCTGTGGATCTTACACAAAAAGACTTGCTGGTCAGCAAAGCAGCAGAGGCACTATGGTGCTTATAAATCATGAATCAGCAAGATATTTAAGCACATGCTGAAGTGAATGTGTGACCAGCTGTCCTATTGGAGTCATTGGTGGTATTCCTGTCATTAAAGGTAGGCCACTTTGAACAGTGACAACTAGCACAGATACAGAACAACCTTGAAATCAATGGGACTAGCCACATACTTACAGTTAGGCATATGCCAAAGTATCGTGTCAAAATAAGTCTGTTGCCACACATGTTAAAGCCAGACTGATGGACAAAGCCCCCAGACCCCACCTAAAACATATGAGTTTAGATTGTGGCACTTATGCCACATCCTGATATGGATCTGCAAAACTCCAAATCTAATCCAATACAGCAGTTCCTACGTTCCTCGATTCCACAATCCTCACTGTCTGTGATTTCTAACCTACTTTCCATTGGTACAGGGGCGGCTTGTTAGCAGTATTCAATGCTCAGATACCAGTGGGAGGCCTTTTAAGTATCTGGGTAGACAAATAGATAAGGTTCAAATCTTGTTGTGATAGTTTCAGAGCTAGCTGCACTTCTCTCCCCTCTTGGTCTCTCTGGTGCACCCCCGCAGGTGTCAGCTTTGTACCTTTCCCTATTCTGAAGTGGAATTCCACAATTCTCCCACTCTAAGGGTATGTCTACACTAGAAAGGTAAGTCAATCTATATTGACATGCAGTAATTACTGAGGTGGTGCATGTCCACACTACCCTCCTTGGATCAGTGGTGCATGTCCTCACCAGGAGCGCTTCCACTGACCTGAGAGGGTCAGTGTGGGGAGCTGAGAGCCCAGTCTCTAAGCTCCACTGGCAGCTCCCTGCTGGGAGCCCGACTGCCCCACAGGCTCCTGGGCTTCCGGCGGGCTGCCCCTCCCCCTCCAGTCCCCGGTCCCTGACTGGAGTGAGGAGGAAGCCACCTGGGGCTTCTCACCTTCCCGTTCCCTGCCAGGAGTGGGGTGTGGGGGGAAGTTGCCTAGGGCTTCTTTCTCCCCCACTCCCCTCCAGGAGCCAGGCAGCCTTGTCAGAGGGGGGGGGCACCGCCTGGTCTTGTTGCCCCGGCTCCCAGTTGGGAGTGGGTCCAGTCGTCCAGCTCTGCAAGGGAGCAGGGGGGCAGCTGGGCTCCTGCCATGAAATTGACAAGACAGCCAACAGCAGATGTAAGTCATACAGTGTCTACACAGACACTGCCTTGCCCTAACTCTACCGACATAAGCTTTATGCCTCTCGTGGAGGTGGATTTATTATGTCGGTGTAGTAGGACACTTAGGCTACGTCTTCACTACCCGCCTGAATCGGCGTGTAGAAATCGATCTCTCGGGGATCGAATTATCGTGTCTCGTTGGGACGCGACAATCGATCCCCGAATCGACACTTGTACTCCACGATTTGCCGCCGTCCTCACAGCGGGGTAAGTTGGCTCGGATATGTCGAATTCAGCTACGCTATTCGCGTAGCTGAATTTGCGTATCTTAAATCGACACCCCCCCCCCCCCCGTAGTGAGGACGTAGCCTCAGGCAGGAGGAAGGCTGTAGTGTAGACACCGACATAAATAGGTTGAAATAAGCTGCCTTATGTTGATCTAACTGTAATGTAAACCAGCCCTTAGGCCCTGGGCTACAATGCCCTATGTATCAACCATACTTATCCAGCAGGTCCATGAGTTTGGTCCCTGTGGTTCTTCCCTTCCGGAGTCTGTGACCAGTGGCATTCAGTGATCAGACAGCCTTCTGAAAGCCAACATACTGTTTATTGTATAGAAAGCATTTATAGACAAAGGATTTGAAAACAACATACACACATTGTTCTTACCTAAAGTCTTACCACCTCTGATGGCAACACAGGCCCAACTTCTTCAGATCCCGCCAAGTGGTGGTATCTCAGTGGTATCTATGCATTAGTCTGGTTCCCTCAAACAACCAACCCCTTCTCCTGAGCGAGCGACCTTTTTTTATCTTGCCATAGTTCCTTTGTCCTTCTGTCTTCATGGGTCTTTTTCCTGTCCTATCCAAAACTAGTTTTGTGAGTTAGCTGGAGAGGAGGCAAATCATCACACCTAATAGTTCTCCCATTGTCCCTTAACAACTCTTAAGTGTTTGCTGAGAGGAGGCTTATCTTGAGCCATTCTTTTCCTTCCTGTCTTTTCTTCCAGACAGACTCCTGTCAAATTAAACCAACATAGTCCAATAATCAGGTCAATATGCATTATCCATAAATTATTACAAAATAGCTCCAAATCTGCCACATTTGTCTTCTGTCTTTGTAGTTCAATTATGATTTACTCCCAGTGCACATTCTCGCAGGTAAGATTATTACATTTGTAGTGTGTTGAAAGAGTGCCATGATGATTCCCATTATATCTGTTGTAAACACAGAGAAATGGCTGTGCCGCTCTTGGACTTCTGAGTGTTTGATTTCTCAACCAGAATAGTGCACTAATGGTAGGATATATAATACAGTAAAGAGGTACCAGCAATAATTATGCTCATATATGGATACTGAGAGTGTACTTGACATTTGTGGGGGAATCTGAAGTTTCTTCATAGCATGCTACACTATGCCTAATACATTTGATGAATATTTTAAAGGTAGCAGGGAGCTTTGGGATTTTCTGGACTTGTGGGTGGTTGGGCTTATTCATTTTGACTCACTGCATTTCTTAAATAAAATTGTTTAAAAGAAACAATGCATAAATTCTGGCAGGAGACTTGGGGGTCCCTGATGTGATTCATGAGTATCTTTGGCTGTTTAATGCCGATGTACATTTTGAAAAAACACAGGCAGTAAGTTGGTCAGAAGCTGTTCTCTTTCATCAGCTACATAAACCTAACTTTCAATATTGCATTCTTTCTATGTAATTACAAGAAAGGCTGGAATAGATTCCTATCCGACATGCGCCCCTTTTTATAAAAGAAACAAAATAAAGTATATTCAATTTAAATTAACTTAAAATGGCAAAAACCCAAACTTGAAAATTCAAAATGATCTGGGGCAGGGCCTGAGCTGGTGGAGCTATGACAGTTTATATCAACTGAGGATCTGCCTCTCTGCCATTAACTCATGGCTTAGATCAGTGGTTCTCAAACTTGTTCCGCCGCTTGTGCAGGGAAAGCCCCTGGCGGGCCCGGCCGGTTTGTTTACCTGCCACATCCACAGGTTCAGCTGATTGTGGCTCCCAGTGGCCGCGGTTCGCTGCTCCAGGCCAATGAGAGCTGCTGGAAGCGGCGCGGGCCGAGGGATGTACTGGCTGCCGCTTCCCGCAGCTCCCATTGGCCTGGAGCAGTGAACCACGGCCACTGGGAGCCGCGATCGGCCGAACCTGCGGATGCGGCAGGTAAACAAACCGGCCCGGCCCACCAGGGGCTTTCCCTGCACAAGCGGCGGAACAAGTTTGGGAACCACTGGCTTAGATGATCCATTACCATACCAGAACATGCCAATGAATCATCTAATCTACTCATTTTGCTCCAACTGGGGTTAATACCAGGGATTTCAGATGAAGATGGAAAATCCAAATGATGTATCTATTTGTGCAATGCCACTTATTATTTATTATTTGTATTGCTGTAGCACCTAGGAGGGCCCAGTCATGGCCTCACTGTGCTAGGTGCTGTACAAACACAGAGCAGAAAAATGGTCCCCGCCCCAAACATCTTACAATCCATGCATGAGACAAGAGACAGCAGGTGAATACAGACAAGCGAGCACAAGGAAACAATGAGACCATGCTGGTCAGCATGATGGGTTGTGGTCTCAGCTCTCCAACTGCCTATGCATGGTCACACTTTTTAAAATACTGTACATTTGTCACTGTTTTTCTGGGCACTGCATAGACACACAGTGAATTGTAGTCTCTGCCCCAGTGGAGATCAGGTTCTCACTGGGCCAGGTGCTGCAGAGACCCAGTAAGAGACAGTCCCGGCCCCAACAGAGATCAGATTCTCATTGTGCGAGGAGCAGCACAGACACATAGAGGGAAGTGGGGGCAAATGTTTCTTCCTGACACAAGGTGGTGATCAGTTCATGCCCATTGAATTCTAGTTCTCAGCATGAATACATGTGTGGAGATAAAATAAATTATCAAATGCTTTTTCATTAATCCATTCAAAATGTTGTGACAGTTCTGATGGTCAAGGATGTATTTTTCTGGATTGTCTCTGCCTCCCTGAAAATCCTGCTTTCTGAAAGCTTCCACATTTCTGGCCTTGCACTCATGGCCTCGGCCATCAGACATATCACATAGCTCACACAAATGTAACCCTTCTGCCCCTCTGAGTTGGCAGCAACAAGGGCCGGGTTCAGTATCTAGGGGTTCCGTTTCAATAACGCAATGCAAAACTGGCTCTAGCCCCCACCCAGTGACCTGGGACAATTACCCCGGGTGCCTCTAGAAGGCAATACTTCCCCTCTCGCAAGCACGGAGTCTGAGTGTAGCAAAAGCCTTTTAATAAAGGAGGGAAACAATGCGGCATTATGTTGAGGAAACACCACAAACAGGATTCATAACACAAACCATGAGCAAAAGACCCACCTCCAAGTAAGTTTGGCAGTGTCCTTTTCCCCTCAGGGTCTTAAGTCCAATCACCCCAAAGTCCAACAACCCCAAAGTCTCTGTCCCTGGTCAGTGCCACCCAGAGTTCAAAAGTTTATCTGCAAAGTTTTACCCCCCCAGCCTGGGCGGAAATGGGGGGGGGCATACAGGATGTTAAGGGGCACCTTACGTGGTCCAAGGCCGACTGCCCCACCTTTCCGTGGAGTTCTGCTGCAGCCTTTACCACGAATGGCTCCGCTCTATCAGCCGCGCCACGCCGCTCCTCCAGCCGTCCCCGCAAACTGCTCCGCTCTGCTCCCCGTTCCATGGGCCGCTCCAACCGTCCCACAAACTGCTCAGCTCTGCCAGCCACTCCACTCCACCAGCCGTCCCATGAACCACTCCAGCTGCCCCCGCAAATGGCTCAGCTCCGCGCCCCTTGCTGTTCCATGGGCCGCTCCAACCGTCCACAAACTGCTCGGCTCTGCCAGCTGCTTAGCAATATATCTTCAGGCTCCCCCACTGGTTAACACAGCACTCAGTGATCTCAGCTCAGCAACTTTAGCTCTTTTAGTGATTTCAGCTTGTAGTAGGGGAGCCCCAGTGCTGGTGTACCATTGGCTCAAAGTGAATTCTGTTCAGCAACTTCTAGCTAGACTCCTAATGGAAGCAAATTTAGCTCTGCTATTCAACAGTGGAGAGAGTGGGTAGTGTAATTGGTGTTCCAGGCCCTCAAAAGGGGCCCATACCATCAGGTACACATACCTATCCCCACCCTCTCTCAATTCACTGGGTTTTGTAACCCATGCCCCTTGTCTAGCGAGTGCTACTTAGTTACTGGTGAGTCCCTCTGTCATACAACAGTTCCACTGGCCTTGATTCACAGAATCAGGGTAACAACACTTTATTGTTCCTGCCCCAATAACAGAGAAACTGGGGACCCACACCAAGGTAACCACTTTCAGTTGTTGTTGTCCCAGGCTAGGCGGGTGGGTGTGCCTATGCAAACAAGATCAGCCCCTGAAGTTCTTTTCCACCCTCGCCATAATTCACCACCAGATGTCAGGGTAGAGCTTATCCTGACTCTGCTTACACAAACACCAAAAAAAGGGTACGTCTTCACTACCTGCCGTATCGGCGGGTAGCAATCGATTTATCCGGGATCGATATATCGCGTCTCGTTAAGACGCGATATATCGATCCCCGAACGCGCTCACTGTCGACTCTGGAACTCCACCAGAGCAAGCGGCGGTAGCGCAGTCGACGGGGGAACCGCGGCCGTCGATCCCGCGCCGTCTGGACCCCAGGTAATTCGATCCAAGATACTTCGACTTCAGCTATGCTATTCGCGTAGCTGAAGTTGCGTATCTTGGATCGATCCCCCCCCCAGTGTAGACCATCCCAAAGAATATTTTGTTTTACCAGATCTTTCTTTAAAACCAGACCTCTCCAGCTGCTTGTGACAGACAAAGCTGCCCACACAAATTGTGTTGAAGAGTCTTTATTCTATAATACTGTTGCCATTCAGGTTACTGAAGTGCCTTGATCCACCAATCACTCCAGACCAAAAAGAAAAGAGAAAACAGGAGTGATGATAAAGGGTTTACAACAGAGAGAGATTGAGCATCAGTAAATTTCAGCATATGACTGATCTAATAATATTCTTCAGCTAAGAACACAAAGGAACTTTCATAACGTTATCATAACAAGCTGTACTAAACGTGTTTTTGTTCCCTCCAAGGTATGAATTATGTGACCCATACTCTTTTTTAAAATTGCTTTTCATTATATAAGTTTGATAGGTTTCTTCCAAGTTAAAATTAAATACATTAACTAACTCCTCTGCAGGTTTCAGAGTAGCAGCCGTGTTAGTCTGTATCCGCAAAAATAACAGGAGTACTTGTGGCACCTTAGAGACTAACAAACTCCTCTGCAGGTATTTATTCAGAAGATCCAAGACCATAGAGATCTGGTCTCCGGAGAGAAGAAATTATCTATGTTCTTACCCTGTGCCTAATACTTCAGATTAGAAAAACTCTAGGACAGAAAGATTCTGTGCTGTGCCTCATAAGAAGTGTCACACATAAAGGGTAGCCTAGGGGAAGATAGGCAAAGCCACCTTTATGCCTGGCTGGGGACTGATGTGGTCCCCAGAATAAATTAGAGCAGCTTTTGGGGCTGCTCTATTTCATGTCAGCCTTACCAAAGTTACCTGTGGGCTGTATTGCAATCCAGAGTGGTATGGGCACACCCTTCATGCCCTGGGACACCTCTAGATATCCCCACATGGTTATCACCCTGTGACAGGGTGTACCTACTCTGCACCACATCAGCAGGGGTTAACCACACACTGTAGGCTGAGTAAATCACACACCCATCGCTGCTGGGCATGTTCCAACTGAGACCAGAGTATAAAAGGGAGTAGCTCACCTCAATCTGGGCTGGCCACTGCTGAGAACAGATGTGGGTTGCAGGCACCTGCTGGGAGACTGCCAGAGCTCCAGGACACAGAAGCCAACTGGGTTAAGACTCCAGCAGACCCCCAGCCAACACTGACGGAGGAAAGACAGTAGAGGCCGTGAGACTACCATTGCTGAAAGGAAGGGTAGGAAGTGACCAGGGCCGGCTCCAGGCACCAGCTTACCAAGTAGGTGCTTGGGGCGGCCAGGCCGGAGAGGGGCGGCACGTCCAGCTGTTTGGTGGCAATTCGGCGGACGGTCCCTCACTCCTGCTTGGAGCGAAGGACCTCCCGCCGAATTGCCACCGCAGATCGCGATTGCGATCGCGGCTTTTTTTTTTTTTTTGGCTGCTTGGGGTGGCCAAAACCCTGGAGCCGGCCCTGGAAGTGACCCAGGGAATGGGACTGTAGTATCGGGTGTCCGAAGCTGATTATAGAAGCACCAGTTCCCTAGGGCCCTAGGCTGGGACCCCTACCCTGGCTGCCCCACAGACTTTGGCCATTGGACCGTACTATCCTGAGCCACATGACCCCTGAAGAGACTTGGGCCCTAGGCTGTGGTGCCCTGCGTGGAAGGAACGCCTTACTGACTCTGGCCATTGGGCCATACTGCCCTGAGCTGTAGGCCGCCATCTAGATCTAGGCTATTGAGCTACCATTTTGATAACCCCCACAATCCGACACCCTGTGATGGGGTGTACCTACTCTGTGACAGACCCCACTATGTGCCACCAGAGTGGAGGACAGGACAGCAGCCCTTCACTTTAATTTAAATTATATGTAAAATACCTCCTGGATATTAAGGGCCAGTGATGCTAGTAATGCTTGGTTACTTATAGTGGATTTGGAACAAGCTTTGCTGCTGCTTGGTACTTCTGGGAAAGTAAATTTTAAATAAGGAAAAAGGATAAAATCCTCCTCCTCAAGCAGGTTTAGGGTATTTGAGACTCTGTTTTATGCTGTGGCGCTAATGCAGTAAAGCTTATTTTCATCCTTCAGTGCAAACTCTGAACTTAATGGTAAACTCACCAATGCAGCCATGAATAACTACGCGAAAGGGACCAAGTGACCTTCTCCGTTGGATCATATGAACTGGAACCATAAACTCCCTGAACATTAAATCTCACCAAATGAGGGTCAATCCATCCTCATCATCATATCCACTCATTATACTCCACACCCGAACATAGCCACTCTATGAACTTCATACCCTCATATCTCAATGCCTGTACTTTGACCCATCAACCTTTTACCCCCAATCGGGGATATTGCAGATTATGTATTCCTCATGCCACCTGATCTTAAACCAAACTTTGCACCCTTGATAATCTGTATATTATTCCCTGATAACCAGAAACGTCTATGCTCAAACTCTGTTCACTATTTTTTTTAACATCATCTTCATAAAATTATTAAAGGAGCAGTACCTGTAATACTGTACTATTATCTGATTAGTGATCTCTCCTTGTACATGTCAGTTAAAACTATGAACTTGGCACCAAGACACCTCTGTCATCTTCCTAGCTCCATGTATATACCGACTTGCTGTGTAATTTTGAAACACAGGGGTTAAAATTTGTGACCTTGAAAATGAGCAGACCAGTATGTTCCTCACAGGAATGTGTGCCGGGTGGCTTTACTAACTAACATTTGTGAAGTGCTTTGAGAACTTTGTATATCCCCTGTGCCTTTCATCTAAAGTCTTTCTGAACATGACATTTGTATTACACTCAAGATAATGGGGTATATTCTCTCCTGTGCTAGCACAGGAGGTGGTGTCAGAGAGCCAGTTATGGCTTGCTGAGAGTAAGGGCCAACCCTGGTCCCAACACAACTTAGATTGGCTGATGAGGCACTAAAGCTTCATGGTCCAGGGGATTAGGCACTGGACTGGGGATCTGGGTTCTAGCCATTGTTCTAGGCCTGGCCAATAACCTTGGGTGAGTCACTTCAGTACTCTGTGCGTTAGTTTCCCCATTTGTAAAGTGAGGATACTGATACCTTCCTTTGTAAAATGTCTTGAGATCTATGAACGGAAAGTGGAATATAAGAGCTAAATACTATTATATGAGTGGCAGGTCCAGAGGTACGTTACATAATATGCTTTATTGAGTCATCTTGCTGGAATAACTTGTGATCCCAAGTATTTAAAGATCCATCTATTTGACTACATGAGTGTTTATACCTCTTTCAACTAAGAGATCCAAATGAAAGATGCAGGGCTCAGAGAAGGCTTGCACATTTGTGATTCTTCCTGCAGAACTCTGGATCAGTAAATCAATAAGTTAGAAACAGAGTTTTTATATGTAATGGATATAAACTTGCTCCGGTGTTTCTCATGCTATTGCTCAGTCCAGCGTTAATCGACTTTACTAGGTAAACAGCATTTCTCCATATGAACACACCTTGCCGTCTGCTTAAGGACTAAGGCTCTGAGAGTGTTCACCTTCTACTGTGACTATAAAAGCACTTCTATAAACAAAGAGGGCAGATGCTCAGCTGGTATAAATTGTCCTACCTTCATTGACTTCAGTGGAGCTCTGATGATTTACACCAGCTGAGGATCTGCCCCGGAGTAGCAAAAGTGATATTAGAATTTAGCAACAGATTTTCTTTTCTCCCCATCTCACAAATGTTGCTCCTTCATTTACTCTGATAACTTTTCACTATGATGAAAAATATTCTTGTGGGATTGGGTGGACAAGTAACATTACTCGGTGCTTTAGAACAGTGGTTCTCAACCAGGGGTCTGGGGCCCCCTGGGAGGTTGCAAGCAACTTTCACTGGGTCCGCCAAGCAGGGCTGGCATTAGACTTGCTGGGGCACAGGGCAGAAAGCCCAAACCCCACCGCATGGGGTTGAAACCCAGGGCCCAAGCCCCACCATCCAGTGCTGTAGCCAAAGCCTGAGCAACTTAGCTTCATGAGGCCCCCCGTGGCATGGGGCCTTGGGCAATTGCCCTGCTTGCTACCCCCTAATGCTGTTTCTGGCTTTTATATGCAGAAAAACAGTTGTTGTGGCACAGGTGGGCCATGGAGATTTTATAGCATGTTGGGGGGGGGGCTCAGAAAGAAAAAGGTTGAGACCCCCTGCTTTAGAATAAAACGGTGTGAAACGTTACCTCCTCACTTAAAAAGCTTCATACTAAGTATGTTGCATAAGGGCCTAGAAGAATGGCACTTTAAAAAATATACGAAGGACCATATTCAGCCCTGGGATGAGCAGGCCCAACTCAGTTCATTTAAACAGAGTTGCGCCCATTTAGACAAGGCCAGAACTAGGGACAGAGGTGGCATAATGCTATTTTTGCCCTGGCCTTCTCTCCTGGGCTGTGATTTCTGTGCTGCATGAACTTTATTTTTTAAATTAAGCTAAAGGGCCACACCCTGCTCCATTCACTTATGGGAGCAGTTCTGTTGAGGGCAGTGGGCCTAGTTGTGTTACTGCTCAAGACAATGGGAAGGAAATGAGCAGGATTCATCCAACGTTTTATTTGTACCACATTCCATCGAAAGATCTAGATCATCTGAGCCCTTGCTTCAGCCACTTTTCACATCTGCTAGCCTGGAGCAGCCACAACGCTGGCTTAACTGGGGATTGCCCTCGGGCCAGTGACTTCTATGCCATTTCCCCTGCTTGACCCCGATATAGGGCACATTGCTGGAGAGCCTTTCATTCCTGATTCCTTGGCTGCTGTCATGGTCCCTTGGTGTTAGAGCAGTCCTAGGCTGCAGCTTGGCACTGGCCTAAGGACTGGAGAGGTGTATAGAGGCTGAAAGCCACTTTCATGACTTCTTTCTTCTGAGATGCACCAAGTAGCGAAGGGCTGGTCTGTGGATCCGTCCCAAAGCTTTGGATTTTTAGTGCTGGTCACAGAGGGTTCTATGCATAGGCACTGACTCCGGGGGTGCTCTGGGGCTGGAGCACCCATGGGGAAAAATGGTGGGTGCTGAGTACCCATCGGCAGCCCTACTATCAGCTCCCCCCGCAGCCTCCCAGTGCCTCCCGCCCGCCAGCGGGCCCCGTGGATCAGCGCCTCCCACCTTCCTCACAGCGCCGCCTCCCTGCCACGATCAGCTGTTTCACGGTGTGCAGGATGGGGGGGCAAGGACAGAGCGCGCTCGGGGGAGGGGGCAGAACTGGGCGGAAAGAGGTGTGGCGGGGGTGGAGCAGGGGCGGGAAGAGGCTGGGCGGGGGTGGGGCCTTGGGGAAGGGATGGAGTGGGGGCGGGGCCTGGGGCACAGCCAGGGGTTGAGCACTCCCCAGCACTTTGGAAAGTCGGCGCCTATGGTTCTATGAGTAAAATAGTCTACTTCCCTCAATGGATCTTTGAGCTATGGCTGTTAGCTCACATTCTATCCCTTACCCTACTCCTAGTCTATGTAACTGGCAGGATTTGGAGGAGCCAGAAGAGCAGGGGATGAAAAAGCTGTTGTGCCTGGGCAGCTGCTGGAAATGCTAACTGCAGCTAGCTGTGCAGAGCAAGGCTGGCTCCTGGTCTGCATGTACTCCTGGTCCTGGTCTGCATTTGTGGACCTCTGTGGTGGGGGTCACAGAGTAGCTAGATGGAATTTTAGCCTGCGATGGATGGGAAAAATCCAGCACAGAGTTTCTCCCACCTGTTTCTGGGCTTCACCCCTTTTCCCCAAGCAGGCAAGTGGAAGTGTGATGGCCACCATTTCAGCTGGCACTCTGGGGATCGAACTCTGGACTTCCAGAACTAAAAGTGTAAGCTGCTGCGGTTTGAACTAAAGATTCCTAGTTGTGACATAGCCCCATATCACCTGTGTGTTGGTATATGAGCGGCATGAAGACCTGTACCACACAGTCACCAGTGGTTTACAGAAGCAATGGGGGTAAATCTGTCTCTTTTCCATTTTTTGAGCCCTCTGTCGCTCTTCCCTTTATGTTTTTGCAACTTGGATGCAAAAGCCTAATAGATTTTCTTCCTTATTTGCACACAGCTCAGTGGAGGCAGTATAGGATCCAGAGTTGCTTGCCAAACAGTGAGCTTACTATCCAGTAACATATAAAGTGCAGAATTCTCAGCAGGGTTTTCTTCAGATTATTTTATTCAACAGGTAAGTTTTTTGGTCAGCAAATTCAAAAAGGCCTTTATTCAGACTGTCAGAGGCAAAGCATAGTACAAATTAAATGAGTGTCACCAACAATCAGTTTAAAAGGAAAAGGTACATCAGGTACAATAAGAGCTTAACACACACTAACCTGAGGCAGAATATCATAACGAATCAAGCTATAGAACATAAAGTTTCACAGAATAGGCTAGTGTTAGGAATATTAACAACAATGTTCCCATTTTCTGAGAAAGTTTAGTTTGAGTTGTGCCAGCTGGTCTCAGTATGACACAGCAGCCATTGCAAAGATAAGACAAAGTTAAACTAAGAAAACACTTACAAAGATTGTAATATTTCAGAGGTCATTGGATGCTGAGTGCCTATAGTGATCAAATAAATAACCTAGACAAGAGCACTATAAATGACAGCAAAATGTTCCAGGAAACAACAAACAAACTAATGAAGTGTTTTGAGACTAAGACAAATTGGTTCCTAAGAGGCAAATCAATAGATTTTGAAATGTCTGAAGAGAATATATAACAGAGTTTATTTGCATATGCCTTGTATACAGTTTCTATTTGCCTATAGTTCTTGATTTTTACAGTAAGAAAGTATTTGAAAGGAACCAAAAGGTAATATAAAATTTCAGCATGATTCAGTGTTTACACATCTAGAATTGTCTGTCCATATTGCCTGTCCATCATAGTATATAGAATACACTTACAATGTACATTCAATGACATACACTATTTGAAGGTCACTTATATGTTTTGCTTCTATGAAAAACACAGGCCACTTTTAAATATTGTAGTTTAAAGCATGCTACACATTTTTAAAGGCTGCCAGCTTGCACATAGAGTGTTTGAAAAAGATATGCAAACAGTGGATTTCATTTTTCCTTCCATATCAGCAGGGTAAATCAGGAGTCATTCCACTGAAGTCAATGCATTTACACCAATGTACAGCCAGTCTAAGCACAAAGCAAAGCAGGCCCACTGTCCATATCCCTCACCCCAAGAATATTGTATTTTACCTACACATTTTATTTCTGACAAATGTTTTTCCCAGTCAAATTGCTGTCTGTAAAAAGTCTGTTTCCATTTACTTCTCAGCATAAGACAAAAGCTAAGTTCAAAGTGCAATGTATTTTAGCTGTTTTCTAGGTTTCATTCCAAGTTTCTTTGAAACCCTCTAGTAATAGATCTAATTGGTACCTGCTCATCAAAAGGTGACTTTCTGTGATTTTCTTTATTGATCTAACAGTACATTTCTCAACATATTATAATTACAAAGTTACTTCAGTGATATGATGTCCATACACCACAGATAAGAGTATAAATGCCTAGTTAGATCACACCACTTTAACTTAGCAGTGAGCTGATTAGTTCACACTGTTGCTTAAACAATATGTAATTGCGTTGGTTTTCTTAAAGGAATATTTCAGCATCTCAGGTGAAATGTTTGCTTTCATCAGTTAAAGATTCTCTTAAGTTGCTTTACAGGCAGCAGCACAAGTGTCAATATAGTCCTTTCTTTGCATTTTTTAGATGTTTGTGAAGGTACCTACAACATGTTGTTACTTGTCAGTGTTCTGATTCCTCTTAGAAATGAACAGCTTTCAGTAGCTATCACTCAAGATAGCCCCTTTAGATTATACGGACTTGGTTGACAATGGCATAAAAATAAAACATTAGGGTAAAGAGAATATTATATTAGTCTGTCTAATATAGCATTTACTTAATAGATTCATTTTTTCAGAGTGATTGAACTCTGAGCTATTTTGCAAAACGCTCTGGCTTCACTTCTGTTATCACCGTGTAAGCAACAGCAAATGATAAATCGCCTCCCCTTTTTCCTTTTGAAAAACTTTCTAAAGACATCAAGTAAAATCTCTCTTTTTATTGTTTTTATTTTTTTCTGTACCCTTCCTTCCTTCACAGACTGTAATGTGGAGCTGCTGATTCAGTTTAGATACATACACCCAGTGTGTGTATACCCTTTCCATACCAAATACAAAACTGGACATTTACAGAATGCACCGTCCCACACTCATGCCATAACAACAACATACTAACTCTTTGAATGTCTTTCTCATTTCCAGACTCCGGAAAGCATAAATTAGGGGGTCGATGACTGAATTGCACATAATCAGGACCAAATATGTGTTGAAGTGTGAGGTGTAGCAAACACAGTGTGGGTTTGTGGGGCAAGAAATGATGAGGATGAGATGAAGGAAGAAAGGTGCCCAACAAACAATAAAGACCCCAAGTAATATAGTGATTGTCACAGCCCCCTTCATACAGGTCCGCTGATGAGGAACCCCATCCACTGGGAGGGCTGCGATCCGTTTAACATGCAGGCGTGCAAACAAGAACATGTGAACATAAAGGGAGGCCATGAGAAGAAGCATGGTAAAGAACATGGTGATGAGACAGACAATGACAGTTTTGCTTTCCGAGTAGACAATGAACATGATGCCACAGATTATGCAAGCAATCCAAATAACCACAATCAGAGCTAAGGCTTTCTTTACAGTCATGATGCTGTGATAACGAAGAGCGTAGAAAATAGTAATGTACCTGTCAATAGCTATAACCAAGAGATTGCAAATTGAGGCTACCAAAGAGATACAGATCATTGAGTCAAAGACATTGTCCATATGCTGAATAAAGTGGTCATCAATGATCAAGTAGCCATTGCTCAGGATTGCAATCATGATAGTCTCCAGGGCATTTGACATGCTCACTAGCATGTCTGCCGCTGCCAAGCTGCACAGGAAAAAGTACATGGGGGAATGTAGGTTTCCATTCTTCAGCACCGCAAGGATTACGAGGATGTTTTCCAGCAGACTGATGATCCCTAACGTCAAGAAGACCTCGGCTTTAATGAAGACTTGCTCACAAAATCCATTGCTGCTCCTGTTGCTGAGGAGGATTGAGTCATTGAAGTCCTCAGTGGTATTAACCAGCACAGGCTGAAATGTAAGCGCACAGTGTGTAGTATTCATTATCAACACGGGACTTGATTTCACACACGATTATGGAACTGGCATCAGTTCAGTTTGAAAAAAAAAATCCTTCCAAACTGTCTCTGGGTTTATCAAATGGGATCAGATAGGGCTTTGTTTTTGTTATTAAAAATATAAATGTATAAAGTCTTTTTGTTTTAAAGTGAGTTTTTTGTCAAACATTCAAAGACTCTATTTTTCTCCCTGAAATCAAAGTGAAGAGCAAATTTCACAGTCATCCGTCTGGGGAGAAAAAAAAAATCAGCAGCACTTTTACTCTCTTTCTAGTTCTCCTGTTGATTAAAAGTGAATAGCTTTCTTATCTGTTACCATGAGCTGGGACCACTGCAGGGCATCCTGGTTGGAAATCATGTTGCAGCTCAGTGAAATACCTCTTGCTGTTCAAGTGCAAGAAGCGGGGGGAAAAAAGAAAATCAAGGAATTATACATTCATGAAAGGAAAAACAACTCCTACTTTGTCTCCTGTACAGCACAATGGCCATTAGAGAGCAAGCTCCTTCCTGATTGACAGCTACAAACACCAGGTACAGCATCCCCATTGAAAAGTCCTCTTTAGTCAGATGTGAAACTATTTGGTGCCCTCTGCAGATCAGAGATATAATCTGTTTTCATTTTAAAATATAGAACTGGCTGCAAAACAGAGGCTCAGTGGGCGTGAGAGGATGGGGGGCGGGGGAGCCATTTGCTGCTCCCAGAGTGTTGCTCCAGGATATGGGAGCAACTTGCAATAGTGGTAGGACAGCCAAATATGGCTACCTGCCCCTACTGTGAAGGAGACCCCCAACAAGTGCACATGGAGAGGGAGTCTGGAACCAGTGCCTTCTGGTTCCATCTGAGAAAAAGGCACCCAGAGGTGCTGAGGGTGTATTAAGGAACCCATCCCAGAGACACCAATCCCATACCAACTGCCTCTATCCAACCCAATATTGCGAGACTCCTGAGTCCCCCAGGCCCTTATGTCCTCAGGTGTGGCCGCCAGACCTCGCCGGGGCCCAGTTCTGGAGGAGTGGGACTGGATGTTGCTATGCCTGCAAGCCATGAGGGAGCAGGCTTCTAACTTAGCTGTTTTCTCATGGGGGAGGGGGGGAGGAGGAGCTGTAGGCTGTGCTGGGTGCTTTGGGTGTCATGTTCCTCTGTATCATCTGTAGACTGGTCACTGAGCTTGCTTAGCCACATCAGATGTGTTCCTCATAAGATCTTTTAATGCTCTGCCAGGTATAGCAGAGGTTCATTTAAATAGGGTATTTTATACACCGTCCCAGCTAGTGGCTGAACAGTATAATACAGCATTCCATGAAGTGGGAGTGGGTGGTCCTGGCCTGGCAATGGAGGCCTAACAGTGCCCCCATACCCAGTATCGGTGTGATGATTTGGGGAATCTATGCGCAGCTTAGGAATTCTGGTTGATCTTATGATATTGCTGTATCATTGATATCATTGAATATAATTTAATATCTCGGGGCTAGTCTACTCTTAAAACACTACAGTGGCATAGCTGCACCGGTGTAGCTGCACCACTGTAGCGCTAATCAGTGTAGCCCAGTGTTTCTCAAACTGGGACCACCGCTTGTATAGGGAAAGCCCCTGGCGGGCCGGGCCGGGCCGGTTTGTTTACCTGCCCTGTCCGCAGGTTCGGCCGATCGCGGCTCCCACTGGTTGCGGTTCGCTGCTCCAGGCTAATGGGAGCTGCTGGAAGTGGCACGGGCTGAGGGACGTACTGGCCGCTGCTTCCAGCAGCTCCCATTGGCCTGCAGCGGCGAACCGCGGCCAGTGGGAGCCACGATCGGCCGGACCTGTGGACGGGGCAGGTAAACAAACCGGCCCAGCCCGCCAGGGGCTTTCCCTGAACAAGCGGCGGCCTCAGTTTGAGAAACACTGGTGTAGCCACTCACGACAACGGCAGGAGGGATTCTCCAGTCAGCGTAGTTAATTCACCTCCCTAGCTGATTACAATGATCCCTTTTGGCCTTAGAATCTATGAATCTAGGAACCTGGATTTACACTGGGAGAAAACAGCATAAACCGGTCTGAAACTGGCCTGATGTATTCAGATTGACTGAACACAACATTTTTCAGATGCGTTCACCTAAGATCATTTCAGTGTTTTACCCTGAGCCAAAGAGGAGTCTGGGGCAGATACTTATGACTCAGGTTATACTTGAATAAAACTAATGAGAAAGAACTGAAGTCTATTTCTTTCATTTTCTTGTATGCTATAATACCATGTGGTGATATTTCATATACTTTGCCATTGAAGTGAAACACAAACCATTTGTATTCATCGAGCTTTCCTGTCCAGCTGGCCCAAAGGGTTTTTAAGCCCTCGAAATTCTGATTTACCATTGAAACGCTAATGGCACATTCTAATGATCCTCCATGTTTTTAATTTCATATAATGGCTGCACTCAAATTATACATGCACATGTGCCTCTTGCTTTCACTAATTTTTTTGTATAAGATTTTCCCACTTGAGAAGTATCTCTCATGTATTGTTTCCTGTTAGTATTACCATGAAAAAATAACAGAAAGTATCTAACTAAATTGATTGATGAAAGACTCTCAGTAACTGCACACACGCTTCCAGTTTCATTTCAGAAATGCTTTTGTCTAATTGTCACAGAAGCTAGCCATCATGTTTCTTGTTTTGTCTTCTTTTTATCAGAGTCTCTTGGTATTTGTTTACAGCATTTTGCTAGTTTCTTGTTTGTTCTGTTCTCAGTCATGCCAGTGCAATGCCAGTAACTTCTGCAGAATAACCAAGAGCAGAATTTGGCCCAATAGTTACTGATTTTAGAAAGGACAGATGGCCTTGTCATGAAAGCACCAGACTGGGACCCAACAGGTTTGGATCTAATTGCCTGTTCTGCCATAGACTTCCTGTGTGACCTTGGACTAGCTGCTCAGTCTTTCTAGGCTTCATTTTTCCTACAGGAATATGGGGGTAATAATACTTCTTTTCTACCATCCTTTGTCTCTGTTTAGGTTATTAAACTATTTGGGGAAGCAGCTGTCTCTTGTCTGTATGTTTTTACAATGCCTATCATAATGGGACCGCAGTCTGAGTCCGGGCCCTTAGGTGTTGTAAACCAAAAAATAAACATCCTCACCACAAATGCTGACGTTTATACAATGTAAGAGGCTGAGACAATATTGCCTATTGGCTGGAGCACTGGACTGGGACTCAGGAGACCCGTGTTCAATTTCTGCCTCTGCTACTGGCTGTTGGGTGACCCTAGGCAAGAAACTTAGTTTCCTCATCTGTAAAATGGGCATAATGATACTGCTGTTGGTTGTGACGCCCTTGGAGATCTGCTGATGAAAAGTTAGGCATTGTTATTAAAAATGTAACCATTTTCAGCCAGTATTGACATTCTGAACCAAATTTTCAGAGGAGCCTCAGAAACAGCCTACAAACTCGATGCATGTGTACATTCTGAATTGATATGAGAGGCTCCTGTAATCCTTTCATACTGATACTGAGCCCTGCTTGCTCTGTCTATGTTGATTCTCTCTCTGTCCTGGCTTGCAAATCAACCTTGGCTCAGATTTTCAAAAACCACTTGGCTGTGCAATTGAATGTGCACAATGGGTGTGTTAAGTGTGTGCTAGTTTGCTCATATATGCTATGGTAGCATGCACACATCAGGTATCAGCATACACAAATGGCTAATTGGGCATCTTTGTCCATTCATCCATTTGCATATCAAATGTAATTATGTGTGTGTTTTGTACAGGCAGGTACATATCTGAAGTTTTAAAAATAGCTGACCCCTTCTCTGTTTTAATTCTGCAGAACTCAAAATTGCTATTTTATAGTAAGTAAGGCAGCCTATGAATTTTTGCCCTAGATTCTCCATTCTAACTTGTAGACAAATATATTGATATTGAGCCACTTAGAGAGTTCAGATGCTACCCTAATGATACATTTTGAAGTGTTGAATCCTGCTGTTCTGTAGTGTGAAAATGCCCTACAATAACAAATGACCCAGTTAGGATGGATTTTCAAAAGCACCTTAGTAACCAAGTCTGACCTGTGCCTCATCGTGATGGAGGGGATTGCTCGTTGGAGCTACGCCATCAGTGATGAAGGCTTGTCCGAAATATCGCCTTGGGCATTATGCGAGGTGGACAGATCCAACGTGAAACCTGAAAATGATGGCTAAGGCAGGCAGCGAAGATGCAGGGCAGCAGCTGCACCTAGCTACCCAAGGCGAAGGAAGTCACTGAGAAAGACTCAATGGCTTGGGTCACACAGCGTGAAGCCAGTACTGGTAGACCAGGAAAAGGGTCGCATTACTGCGCCTCCAGCTCATCCCAGTGGGATGAGGTATTTCCCGGGATAATCGTTCGCTCTTGGTTTTTTTGACCATGAATAACCTAGTACTCCACACCAGGGTTAAAGCCCCTGCCTTACTTTCAGCTGTAGATGCCTTGTCAGTGCCATCTCCCCTCGGTGCAAAAATGACAGGTTTGTGTCAAAGCCCCCCTGGGGACGCACGTCCTCTGATGTCGGCAGGCACGTCTGCAGTACATTGTGACAGTGCATCCAATTGTATCTGGGATCTCCGACAGTCCACCAAAATTGCAACTTGGAATGTTGCAACTCTTCACAAGAATAATCATCAGGTTGCATGGATCGCTCATGATGGCATCACTCAGAAGGAGTTGGACTACATCATTACACACGATAGGCGTCTTTTCGCCTCCTGTAGAGTATATTGTTGGTCGGAATGCACGGCGAACACAGATCACCATCTAGTGGTCACCCGTATGGTGTTGATGCTTCAACGAGCAGGTAAGCCCTCTGCGATGATGAAGAAGTTTGACATTAAGGCACTCCATGTGCCAGGTTTAGCCAACAGGTTTTGTATTGATGTCAGCAACAGATTTTTGGCTCTAGCCAATCTGCCAGATGACGTAGAGGTTGCCCGGTTCCTGTTCACTTCTAACCAATCTGCTGAGCAGACGATTGTCTATAGGCATCCAGCACGCCGACCATGGCTATCAGAGGAAGCCTTCCAGATAATTAAATTGAAGGCTGCAGCCTGCTAGCACAGTGATAAGCGCACTTGTAATCAACTGAAGTGAAAATTTAACACCTGGCACTCTGCAATTGCGAGGCATATTATAACCAAGTGGCGGATGATGTCGAATTTGGCTTAGCCAAGGGTGACTTGAAGCCAGCATTCCGCACCATTCTCAACCTCAGCAGTCAAGAGGTAGTCACTACAAATGGCTTCCTGAACAACAGCCAAGGCCATCCATGTAAATTGGATGATGATGTTCTCTCACATTGGGTGGAACATTATCACAGTGTCCTGAACCATCCTCCAGCTGCCGCTTGGTTCAGAGCTGGATGGTCTGGCAGTCACTGCGTTCCGGATCCAGACATTTGTACTGATGCACCAACACTGGATGAAGTGAAGTGTGCCATCGCTAAACTAAAAAACGATCACACAGTCAGTGCTGATGGATGGCATCCCCTCAGAGCTACTAAAATGTGCTATTGATCCTGTAGCAGAATCACTTCTGGCCATCTTTCGTCTGGTGTGGAGAACTGGAACCCTGCCAACCGCCTGGAAGGATGGTATTGTAATCTCACTCTATAAGGGCAAGGGACCATGCAATGAATGTAAGAGCTACAGGCCGATCACCTTGCTCTCCGTTCCAGGGAAGGTGTTTGTGCATGTTTTGCTGGCGCGCCTGGAGCCTTTGCTACATCAGAATCGTTGTCCCCAACAGTCAGGCTTTACGAGGAACAGGTCCACATTAGATGCCATTTTGGCCCTTCACTTGTTGTCAGAGATACATCGTGAGTTCAGGAAGCCCCTGCACGTAGCATATGTTGATCTTAAGACTGCATTTGATTCAGTAGACCGTGTCGTGTTCTGGAAGGCCTTAATGGGCGTAGGTGTTCCTACCACTCTTCTGGATTTGATTAGAGAGCTGCATAATGGAACCCCTGCCCGTGTTCGTCTGGGGATGCCAGCGCCTTTTAAATCAGTATCTGGTGTTAGGCAGGGCTGCGTTCTGTCCCCTGCACTCTTTTTTGTCAGGCAATGGATTTCATAATGCACATTCTGTCAGGTCCATAGGCATTGAGATCGGTGATCTCTCGCTCACAGACCTTGACTATGCTGATGATGTTGTTCTCTTAGTACAGAGCCCCGACAGGTTTCGTGAGGCACTCCAGTGTATGGAGGAGGAGTCAGCTAAGATTGGTCTCCATGTTTCATGGTCAAAGACAAAACTGCAAAATCTAGGACCAGGTCCACCCGCGATTCCAATCTCTTTGAACAACGAAACCGTCGAATCAGTTTCCAGGGTTCTATACTTACCAGCTCCTCCAGTTCTCACATGGAGGTTCTCCATCGGATTGGCATCACAGCATCTGCCATGGACCATTTACAATGGATATGGACTCAACATCATCTTAGTATGACAACCAAGTTCAGGATTTATTCGAGCTGTATCCTTTCCATACTGTCGTACGACTGTGAAACATGGACACTACGCCGCGCAGACTGGACAAAGCTGGAGGCTTTCCACACACAATGTCACCCTTGTATTTTGGCCATAAAGTGGAATGACTTCATCTGTAATGCAGATGTTTGTGGTTGTTCAGGTCTACAGACTACTGGGGCCATTGTTCACAGGCGGCACCGTACGCTTTTCAGACATGTTGCAAGGATGCCACAAGATGTTCCAGCGAACACAGTTCTTTGGGTGGCTTGTAACATCCAGGATAAAATTCCACCAACCGAGGGGTGGAGGCAGCCCAGAGTCAGACCCCCTATTACATGGGTTTATCAAATCTGTTCCGATGTTGGATTCTCAGGCTGTCAAGCCTTTGCGGTTGTGCAGGAACGGACCAAATGGCAAACGATCGCTACAGCTGACTGTCTGGCTAAGGGCTGAAGAAGAAGAACTTAGGTGCACAAGTCCCATTGATTTCCAATGGGACTTATTCTCCTGAGCCACTTAGGCATTTCTGAAAATCCTGCCTGTAATATTTTATAAACTGCTCATTGTGAGCAGATGTGGTGCCGCAATAGGAAAACATATATTAGTGTACTTTATTAATTGGGAGCATTTAGCTCAGTGAAGATGAGTAACGAGGCATGTCACTTCTTTTGACCCAAATGTACCTTCAGCTCAGACAAGCCATTTATTTTCATCTTTATTGTTGTAAATTATTGAAATCAGAAATGCTGAATCATGAAATCGAAGCAATCCAAATTGTTGAGTTGGAGCACAAAGTGATTCCAGGCTTCCTCTTTCTTTCATTGGTGCTGCATTCCTCTTTGCTATGCATTTCAAAGAGCCATGTCACAGATTTGTCCAGCTGTAAGCTCTGACTTCAGTTCTGGAACCAAAAGTCATTAAATAACTCTGCAACAAAGTGAACTTAACTTCCCAATGTGTCATACAGCCTACATGCCATTTGCACTGAGGGCAGCAAGTGCAAATTGAATTTGTTATGCTCCAAAGTGAATTAATAGTACTACCAACCAAGCAATTTATATGCTAAAAGTGGCGAGGGCTTGGAAACCCAACTCCTGTGATGTTTCTAATGCTTGCAAGCTCAGGCTCAGGTTAATAAAGGTCAATAGAAAAAATAAAATGGGAGAAAAGCTGTGTCTGCATAAGAAATAACAGCATTTTGGCTTCTCTACTCTCACAGCGCTGCAGCAGCATGCTACCTATGTCAATGGGAGAGCTTCTTCCATCAGTGCAGGTACTCCACCACCTCCCCGAGAGGTGGTAACTATGTCGACAGGAGAAGCCTTCCCACTGACATAGTGCTGTCTACACTGGGTGTACCTGAGTGATGTAGTTATATCGACAGAAGTTCCTAGTGTGTCCTAAGCCATAGGCCTAGATTTTTAAAGGTGTTCTGCTCAGTGTTACAAGGCCCAAGTGACTTAGACAGCTAAATCCTATTTTCTAAAGTGATTAGCCACTGATGGCCAGTGTTTTAAAGGTGTTTAGTCTTCTAGTGGATTTTCAAAAGCACCTAGGCATCTAACACCCACTGAAAGGAGTTAGGTGCCTAGAAGTTTTTGAAATTTCCACTAGATGCCAAAATTCCTTTAAAATTCTGGTACTTGGGCATTGCTATACTCAGCCTTGCAACACCTAACCATTAGGTGCCCTGCTGCCTAGTAGAATTCTGACTTAAGTTAGGAGTTAGGCACCTAAGAAAGGGATGCTGAGAAGCCAGCAATTTGAGTGAGAAGCTGCCTAAACTAGCTAAACATGAAATGGAGAGGAAATGGGTTTAGTTGCCTAACTCCCATTGATTTCATCCCTCCTGTGGCTGCTGTAACCTTTGCTACTTGAAATGAGGCAACAACCTGCAAGGGAGCACAGACTGCTTGTTCCAGCCCATTCCTCCTCCAAACACTGCTGAGGGGATCACAGCACAAACACCATGGAGCTGGCACAGACCACTATGTGGAATCCCCAGTTTTGCCCTCGACACAACAGTTCCATGAAGTCCTCTGTGGATGCAAAGGAGGCTGTCAGACTGGCCCCTGGATAAGATCATGAACCATGTTGCTCATTTGGAGAGTTACTTCTCTCTTTTCCATTGGAACCTCCAGTTTAAATGGATGGAGATTTAAGAGGATGGTTGATTTGTGACTTTCGCTCTTGTGTTTTGATGAGTCTCTGTGAGGTTCTGAGTAGATTTGGGTAGAAAACAGTTTTCCTGTCTGTAATGGGTTACTGGCCCTTTGAGACTAGAGGCAGTAACGTGAGACCAGTGTCCAGAATAACTAAAATGGACATTGGTTGAGGGGCTGATGGTCCCTGGGAATAGTTAGTGCCTGGGAATGTGAAGATATAGGGAAAACTCAGGCTATTGCTCCTTTAAGGGTCTGGGACTAGGAGCCTCACAGACTGGACAGGACAAGCTTCCCCTCTTTCCCTGCTGGCCCAGAAAGGTGTTTGGAGTTATTGGACACACCTGGGATGGATTAAGGGCCTGGTCAGATGACTGGGTGGGTGAATCTTAAAAGGAGGCTCTAAGCCTTCCTGAAGGAGGAACTACTGAGAGCCAGAAAAGGGGAAGAACTCAGCACACAGTTCAGAGAAGGAGGGCTGTGAAACCCTGATCTGAAGGGGTGAGTTTATGGGCTGGGGAAGCAGGACTTATAGGACACAGTCCCAGGAGCAGGGCTGTGGAAATCCTGAACTAAAGGAGTGAACTTGTAAGCCAGGGAGGCCAGGACTTGAACCATATAGTGTCAGAAGGAGGCTTATGGAAACACCGAACCTGGGGTTTGGTGAAAGGGGGTCACTTTAGAGAGGTGGATTATACTGATTATATTAGATCTCAAGAGAAGGGAAGTATAATTTTCAAAATTTGCTGTGAGTGGATAATTTTTGGGAACCCCAGATGGAAACTGGGGCACCCTAGGCCACAATGGGGCACTCCAGGACAGCACCTGGATACATTGGCCTATGACTGTTTTTGAGTTTGAACACTTTTCCCATCCAAAATTAAGATTTTGACTGTTTAGGGAAAAATCCTTTTAAAAAAAAATAAAGTCAAAAACTTGAATGTGTTTGTGAATTAAAAAACTGGAAAATTATTCAATTTGGGTCAATTGAAACTTTTTGCTTGTTCTAACTTTGAAACATTTCATTTTGACTTCAACTCTTTCTACCCCCCCCTCCCTTTTTAAAAATTTAAATTGTGATTAGCTTACTTTTCTCAATGGAAAAGTCATTTTGAACCAGAAATTGTATTTAGAAATATCATTGTGGTGGGATGGCTGCCCCACCTCCATGAGAGAGAGGGCTAGAGTAGGCCAGAGCAGCTGCACAGGCTGCCAGCCAATTAGGGAAGGGCTTACTGAGAGCCAATCAGGGCTGAGATTAGAGCCAGACAATCAGGGCTGGGCTAGGCCCTATATAAGGGCTGCCTAGGAGCGGCGCAAGCAGTCTGTCCCAGACCTTCATGGGGGAAGTTCTGTTTCTGGAGCAGGAGACTAGCATCTTGGGCAGAGCAGTGCTGGGGAAGGGCCGAAGGAGCTGGGGAGCTCTAGCCAAGGAAAGCCCCAGGCTGAAGCCCAATAGGTACAAAGGGCTGAGTGGGTGCACAGGGCCGAAGGGGAAGCGGCCCAGGGACAAAAGTCTGACAAGGGGAGAGAAGGAGGGCAGGGAGGCTGCCGCTAGAGGGTCCCTGGGTTGGGACCCAGAGTAGTGGGTGGGCCTGGGTCCCCCCTTCCCCCTTGTACTACACCTGGCTGGGGAGGAGCGTGGCCTGATACAGGCTGTGGCAGGCCCCTGTGAAAAAGGGGCTAGACTTTGAGGCTGCAGCTGGCCACTAGAACAGGTGCAGATGGAGGACTGCTGATAACACCAGACCCCCGGAAGGGGGTGAGACCAGAGCATTGGGCACTGCCGAAGGGCAGTGTCCTGAAAAGGACGCCGCCGAGCGGGGAGCAACGCGGGTCCGGACACCAACAGGGGAGCAGACAATGGATGGGACACCACCGGCAGAGGGAGCCCTGCAGAGGACAGAGCTAATTCCCAGGTGTGCCAATAGGGAGCGCTGTGGTGGCGAGTCCCAACCCTGTCACAATCATGATGAAATATTTTGGCACCTCTGAAATACTTCTCAAAATTTTTTCAAGTTGGGAGGTTTGTAACTGACCCTGTCTCTCAAACAGTTTTGGTTTTGCTGAACTGGTATGGTTGACAAAAAAAGTTTCATTGGAAAAATTCCTGACCAGCTCTAGTTATAAGCTTAGTGGGGCCTGTTTGAATCTCAAGCTCACTGCAGCTCTGTTAAAGTACAGAACCATTATTTTAAATAACCTTTTTACTTTTAAAATCAATCAGTGAAATAGCTCTCACCTTGCCTCCAAGGTTCTGCAGTCCATGATGAATTTCCTGGTACTCTCCTCAAATGTTCTTAGAAACAGAGGTCTGTCCGACACACAATGAGCAATAACGTTCTCTTTTTCACTGTGTAGTGTCCAGCTGAGTTCAGACAGCAAATTCACTACCTAGTCTTTGTCAAAACGATTGTTGAACCCCCTGATGTGTTGAATGAATAATACTTTGCTAGCTACACTCTTAGTTGCTATGCAGCTATTTCCCCTTCTCTGTTCAGTTCTGACTACAAATTTAAATAATAATGACTAGGGCCCCAATTCTGCAATATGATCTACTAGGGCTGACCTGTGAGGAATGATATGGTTGCAAAGTAAACCAAACACTTCATGAACCTTACCTAACTTTGGGTTTGTATGGAAGGCATTAAAGTATGAACATTTCTTGGCTCTGTGTACCTTTCATCCTAAGCATCACATTTCACTGATTTATCCCGAGTTTGTTTTAGGTTTGTTACAAAAGTTCCCATGGTCTAAAAGGTGCAGGGAAGACTTTCTGGGTCCCTGATTGGCTAAGCCAATTTCACATGATCAGAAAGGACAGCCATGTTGCTAGTTGTGATTGGATAGTCAGAAAATGCCCTGATTCCTGTTTGCAAAAGCACAATGCCAGCCCTCTCTCATACTCTTCTCCTATAATATACGTAAGTCTTCAGACACACAGAATCTTTGGGTAGTGCGATCAGGGAATGAGACAGATGTTATGTATTTTTCCTTTGTGCAGTGTGGTGGGTTTTGGCCCTACAGATGAAATCCGAAGTCTGAATGAACAGGTGTGGGTGGCAGTTCTCCATAGAGCTTACCTTTTTCTGGGCTTCAGGAGGCTGGTTGGCCCTTTCTACTCCTGAAATCATTTGTGGTGCTTACCTTGAAGGCCTCTTCAAAGCCTTGGATAGCTAGAAACCAAAAATCCTGGCCCACTTGTAAAGGTAACTTTTCAAAGAGTCTAGAGGCCAAAATTCTACTGCTGGAACTGTTCTTTGTATAAATGCCAGCATACTACTGAAATGTTTTTTGACTAGGGGAAACAATTTTTGTAGCCCTATGATGCAATTTTTTCAAGTGCCTAATTGACTTAGGTATCTGAGTCATTTTCAAAAGGGACTTTGGGCTAGAGTCTCAAAGGGGTTTAGGTGCTTAAAAGTGGCATGCCCCTAAGTCCCTTAGGTTATTTAAAATTATTACCCCTTGTCTAAGGACATCTGTAGTATGCCAGTAATCATATATGTAGTAATCATGCCACTAGTCATCTTGTCATGCCATGTTCAGTTCAGCACTCTATGAAGTACTAGGCACATGACTTATATCCTTCTATACCAGGGGTCGGCAACCTTTCAGACGTGGTGTGCCAAGTCTTCATTTATTCACTGTAATTTAAGGTTTCGCGTGCCAGTAATACATTTTAACGTTTTTAGAAGGTCTCTTTCTATAAGTCTATAATATATAACTAAACTATTGTATGTAAAGGAAATAAGGTTTTTAAAATGTTTAAGAAGCTTCATTTAAAATTAAATTAAAATGCAGAGCTCCCCGGACCGGTGGCCAGGACCTGGGCAGTGTGAGTGCCACTGAAAATCAGCTCGCGTGCTGCCTTTGGCACGCGTGCCATAGGTTGCCTACCCCTGTTCTATACCATGGCATGCCTTACATTCTGAGGAAGCCACCAGCATTCAAAGTTAAGCAGTAACTCCCCCAAACAGAAAATTAATCCCCAGTCCTTAAATCCCTCATCTTGGTAGTAAACATAGCACATCTCTCACTACACACTTTAATGATGGCTCCAGGAACACTCATGGCTGTTATCAAAGTTGTTCTGAGGTCTGAGGGCAAAATATGTAAACAAAACAGCCCATGCTCAGAGGATTTCTCTTGTAATATGATCTAGTGTGTACTGTAAGAAGGCATTCAGGAATACTCTTTGTCCTCATCACCAAGGGTGAAATCCTGGCCTCAGGGAAGTCCATGTCAAAACTCCCATTGACTTCAGTGGGGCCACAATTTCATTCTATATCTTCCCTCCTCCCCCCAGCTTCAGGTAGTCAGCAATCTATTGTGGGCTAAATGATCGAGTTCTGTTTAACTGTCTGATCGACTTCAGCTACCAGTGAGGAGGAACTATATTTGATTACTATTGCATCTACATTATTGCCAATAAAGTACTGTACAGTGAATTTGTTTTCCTCTGTAATATCTTCAACCTGTTAAAAGTGGTGTTGTTTTTACTATTTAAGAATTCTATTTTTATATCATGACAGGTATTCCACTTCCCCTCACTAGCTATATTGTTCAGTCCTCAGGGAGAGCAAGAGAAAACATTGCATTTACTGTTAAATACATGTTACAATATATTCTAAACATTTTCCTTGGTGAGGCTATTGAATGAAAAATCTTTCTAATTAACATTTGCTGTGAGTTTCAATCCTTTTGTTACCAGTCAATACGTGCTTATGCTTTCTCTTTATTCTTGCTAATATTTCAGCAATGAGGCTATTTGTGGGAGACTGAATAGGAGAATTTAAAAGAACTTAAAGGATGATGAAGAAGCAATTAGTTATGCAAGAGGTGCTGGGGGTGGAGGGAACAACAGGCAAGGGCAGGGAAAACCAACCAAACCAAACACCACCTGCAAAAAATAGCTACAGAAATAAATTAAAAGTTCACTCAATTTCACTTTCTATAGAAAAGGTCATATCTGATAAGACTACCTTTGCTTTGCTAACAAACAAAATTGTTATACAAGCTATGGAGTCTTATGGCTACTACTACACACTTCTAAAGCAACTGTCACCCTGTAGCCCCAATTCAGCAAGGAACTCCAAACACGTGTGTAACTTCCAGCACCATTGACTCCGTGACTGCCTTGGTGGCTTGCAGACACCAGGAGTGGCTCTCAACAGGAGCATCCTGCTAATGGTAGATAATAGAGTGCTTGAAAAGTGTTGCAAATCCAAAACACTGACCATGTTCGCTAAAAGACTCACTAGGATTCACAATCCTTTTGAGTAACCCAAGCCCAGTTTCAAGCAAACATATTTATCATTTTGGGATGAAATGGTGCAAACATCACTGTTTTGACATAAAACCATGGGATTGATTTGGATTGAATTTCCCTTTTGAGGTTTAGGTATAGTCTAATACCAAGCTCAGTGAGCCTGGGAGCAGAAATCACATGAGGACCAAAACCAATGAAAAAGTCATGCAATGAGCTCCTCTGGAACTACTATGACAAAACATATGCTAGTACTGCTAAGACTGATCATTCTCTGGTTCCAGGTTTGGACACTCTTTCTAATAGAGCGGTGCAAATCTGAGCGTTGCTTGAGTATTTTTTTTTAACTCCCTGACATCCATTAGCATTACCAGATCCACATACTACAGAATTTCATATGCAAGAAATATCATCAGTACTTTATTGTGCTTTTTCAGATAAGCCTGGGTCATGCACTTTATAATCTGTATCTAATAAAGTTATTCCATATTTGAGGCTACATTCAGCTCCAGGCAAAAGTGTCTTCAGCTTCTGTTAAAGTCAATGTAAATTGTATCTGCTTGCACTAGGTTTTTTGGAAGAGATTTCTAAAATCTGGGGACTAGATTCTTATCTGCTGTAAATCACTGAAGTATAGTTATGTCAGCGAACAATCTGGCCCATCAGCTGTAAATTAAACTTTGGCTGGATAAAAAGAGACAGGATAGAAGTGGAAAAGACTAGCTTTGTGAAGAAAAGAAACCCCCAGTATCTGAGTAGTAAGGGTGAACAGATTTTGGCTGATTATCAATTGAGTCTGCTTGTTTTTTTCCCTGTTAGCCTCAACACAATTTCCACTTCCAAAAGGAGACAAGCATACTTGATTGAAAAACACTTGCCAGCACCTGCAGATTCTGTGTCCTATTCAATAGACTTTAAGTGTTTCAGAGTAATAAATGCTGAGGATCAGTTATGACCTCTGGTTGACTTGTGGAGAAAGACATGCATATGTGATTGACACAGCTGCATTCTTCTGGTCAGTTTCACTGGTGACATATCACTAGCAGTGGTTCTTATCGCCTCAGCTGTCAATGGAAAATCTGGGCAGCAGTGCTCTCTAACCATTCCCGTTGACCTGCAACGCTGGTTATGGGTAGTAGGAGGTAGACAGATCATGTTGGCTGTGAGGAAACTTGAATATAGCTGATTTGAGTGCAAGGTTAAACTGTAAATGAGGGTGTGACAGGCTATGTGCTGGAGACAGTGTTTTCAGGCTAGTTGAGAAGTGGGAAAAGCTTGACGGATAGATAAGGTGAGTTACTCAGCTACCACATCCTGTTACCTGAAATTGGGCCAGCTAGTAAGCTTAGGCTTTGTCTTCACTACCCGCCGATCCGGCGGGTAGCAATCGGTTTTTCGGGGATCGACTTACCGCGTCTAGTGAAGCCGCGGTAAAATCGATCCCTGATCGCTCTGCCGTCGACTCCGGAAATCCACCTCGGCAGGAGGCGGCAGCGGAGTCGGCGGCAGCGGTCGACTTTCCCGCGTCCTCACCGCTAGGTAAGCCGACCTAAAATACGCAACTTCAGCTACGGTATTCACGTAGCTGAAGTTGCGTATCTTAGGTCGGACCCTCGCTGTAGTGTAGACCTAGCCTTAGGGAGGACTAATGACCCACCAGAGTTAGGCAGAAAGTAGCACATTTATTATAATGATAGCTAACTCAAAAGAAGTGGGCGGAGGGAGGGTCACACTCGCATACTCACGCTCCCAGGACACGCACAGCACTGGAGATGTCAGGATCCTTCAAGGTAAGTGGCCCACAGTACAGCAATGGATGGTGTGATGAAGGTAAGTCTTCCCGAGGCACGATGGAATGCAATGCGATGAACCACTGGCCAAGCGGTCCGGGTGAAGGGCTTCACGGGAGGTACAAGCTTGTGAATGCACTGCTGAGCACATGGCCCCTTCCCCTTTTAAGGACCTGCTCCTTATGACCTGCGACTAGAGATGACTTGGCCGCGTCTGGTTGGTCACACTCCACCTCGGCCAGTGTCCATGCATTGGGTGTGTGAGTGCTGCCTAATTAGAGTCCCAGACACCTTGTCTACCTGGGAGCTCTTCTGATTTTCCAGCTGTTTAACCAGCCCACAAGCATCCCAGGAGGGAGGGGGAGGGGGAAAGCCACTTCACACGTATTTAGGAGAGGAGCCAAAAGGGGGGGGGGGAAGTATAACAGACCTTTTGAGCATACAGGTTATACATAGCATAGTCAGAGGTGAAAGTAAGCCGGTACGGTCCGGTACAGCATACCGGCAAGAGCCAGTACACTGTGCCGGACCGCACTGGCTTCCGCGGCGGGGATTTAAAGGGCTCTGGGATCCCTGCCGCTGTGGGGAGCCCAGAGCCTTTTAAATCCGGCCCGCAGCTCCGGCAGCCGGGCTGGGGCTGGGATTTAAAGAGCTCAGAGCTCCCCACAGCGGCAGGAGCTCCAGGCCCTTTAAATCCCGGCCCCAGCCCGGCAAGGCTCAGGGCTCCCCGCAGCTGCGGGAGCTCCGGGCCCTTTAAATCCATGCCCGAGCCCGGCTTCCGGGCTGGGGCTGGGATTTAAAGGGCCCAGAGCTCCACGGCGGCCGGAGCCCCGGGCCCTTTAATTTGCCCCTGAGCCCCGGGGGCTCCCAGCCACCTCTGCAGCTGGGAGCCCTGGGTTGATTTAAAGGCCCTGGGGCTCCCAGCCACAGCCGGTGCCCCAGGGCCTTTAAATCTTGAGACCACGCCTCATCCGGTTGAGGCCACGCTACCCTCAGGACTCTGGCAGTACCGGTAAGTCTTGTAAGTTACTTTCACCCCTGGGTGAGTACATAAGTGATTGGTCCTTACATATCTGGACATTGTAAAGATCCAATTATATTAAGTAAGTATAGATGTTAGTAGCTAGGGAAAATGCATATAAACTGTGTGATGTGATTTGGAATTGTGGGATCACCCTGTACCTAAAACCCCTGCATCTTGGCCTGGCCAGCATGGGCTCAGAGCTGTTACATGCCTAATAAAATGACCTGACTGATGAGCTGGAGTTGAATTGAAGTGTGTTTTTCGAATACCAGAGAACTGGATGAAGTGCTCTCCAGAACGGATGAGGTATTCTGGATAAGCCAAGTGGAAAAGGTCTCTGTGGGAATCCCAACATTGGGTACGCTCTGAATTGAAAAGCCAAAGAGTCTGATCCTAGATGGTGCTGAGTGACCCTCACTCCCCCAGAAGTCAGTTGATATTATTTATTATATAGGCCAAATCCAGAAGTTCCTATTCAATCTTTATTCAGAGTATTGTTTGTGAGACAGTAGCAGTGGGCGGTCCCAACTGAGATAGAGGCCCCATTGTGATAGGTGCGCCACAAATCCATAGTGAGTGATTGGTCCCCATCCTGAGGAATGTAACATCTAAACAGATCAGGCACACAAAGGATGGTAGGGGAAATAGAGGCAAAGACAAGTGAAGTGATTTGCCCAGGGTCACAGAGCCGGTCAGTGCTGAGAATAAGTGTGATCAGATCCTACTGTGCTATTTCCACAGGCAATATTGCCACTGATTCCTGTCCAGCACTAGTATCAAGATGTAAGACATTCTTCCTTCATGGTTGGAGCCTTTCACTTTTCTGGATTCCAGATTCATGCATCATATTTCTAGCAATGTTTGGCTTATTGGGCTGGAAATTCTGGTATTTGCCTTAATATTTATGTGGATCCAGAAGTAAGTATAATAGGAAAGAATTCACAGGAACCTCTTCAAATAAAAGTCACAATACACTTGTCAGTCTTGTTCATGCAATCTTTTACATATTACCTGTGGATAATAAACATGCATGAAAAGTGCTTAGCAACTGTACAGTGAAGCCATTTCTCAGTCATTTTTTCTCCTTACTGTTGTAAATAAAAACAAATACATGTGGTCACTTGCACAACAGTCTTCATATATTACAATTGTTTATAATTAGCAGCTGCAGCATGGTACACTTTTCTGTTCAATATACTGAAAGTAATCTGGCACTCAACATGAGCAGACCCCTTGTTATGATAAAGTGGTGTCCTGCAGAGCTTATATCTGTCATTCATCTTACATAATTCCTGATGGCAAGGAACATTATATTTAATTTGAATTCACCAAGGCCACTTCTGTTGACTAATGTCAGTTAAGAACTTAATGTTTTATAACCTTGGTAGTCTTGATGGGTTCCTGAACTGGTGCAAGCTGGTTGATTTACACTATGCGAAGAGTTGGCCTTTATTTCTTTTCAACACTTTCCATACAGTACTTAGTTGAATATTACTCTGATTTGAATAATCATTCTATGCTTTATAATGTGTGGGTTTTTTTTTAATTTTTTTGTTTGTTTTGTCCTTCCCAAGGCTATGTGAGATGGCTGCATAAAATCAATAGACAACTCTGAAGTTGATGGAAGTTTTGTTGTTGGGTTCACTGGGCACAGGATTGGTTCCATTGTTATCCTAAAGAGCCTTACTGTTAAAGCAGCATTGGCAGGGAGAAAGGGTGCTTTCTCCTTGTCTCTGACTTCTGTGGTTCTATGTCACCATATTGATGGATAAATCTGCCCTTATCATAACAAATGCACTGTGCTACTTACATATCTTGCTAAGCATTTTCTGCATGTGAGAGATCTGGGCCAAATTCTGCATTCAATCCACCATGCGAGCCCAGATTAATTGCATCTTGTGGAAGTTCAGGAGTGACCATGGTGCAGAGTACTAGCAGAATTGTTTGCCACCCTCTGCTGCAACCTATAGTGGGTACCTATAATCTGTAGTAGCTGCCATAATCATGAACAGAGTGAGAGAGTCCCTGCCCCAAAGAGTTTACCATCTAAATAAACAAGACAGTCCAATGGGGTGGGAGAAATGAAGTTTTATTGCCATTTTACAGAAAAGGCACATTAAGATTGTCTTGGCCAAGAGCGCATAGAATAACTGTGGCATTACTGAGAATAAGACTCAGATCTAACAAATCTCAGTCAAGTGTGTAAACCACAAGATCTTACCATGCCCCCCCCCCCCCCCAATACAGAAATCTATGTGGTCAATCTTTGAGTTTGGGCTTCACATTTTCAGTAAGATTTTATGAATCCACATAAAGCGGGTGAGTTTTTTTTTTTCCTTTTATAATCTCTAAATGTTCTCAGACTAAATGAGAAGCTGAGGCTAAATGAGACTGACTGTTAACCTTTTCCCCCCTGCTTTTTTAAAGTAATAACCCAATGATGGGTAATTCTGGTGAAATTGAGGCAGGAATTTTGAAAAGCTTTTAGTGAAAATTGGACAAACAGTTGGTGGCTGTAATTCGTAAAGGGAAAAAGGCTAAAAATACATGCAGAGAGTGCAGCAGAGTGCTTCCCACATCCTAAAATATAGGATAATGATAGACACTTCCTGGAGGGCAAATCAGCTATACTGCAGCAGGTTGAGATCTTGGTTTAGTTCATTTAATCTTTCCTCTGTTGCTGCTGAAGAATGTCCTTACCCCTCAATGATGCAGAACTGTTCTCTGTGTGTTACCATCTCAGTGATCTATAATTGCCACAAGGCTTGTTTCACCTAAACGTTCGCACATTAATCCATCAAAAGTTTACACTGATCTAGCTGATTCAAAAAGTGTGCATTCAAGATGTGTAAAGTTGTACTTGGCATGCTGATTAGTCAGGTTGCATGTGAACACTCAGTAAAATGATACAACTGGCCCATTAGATACAGAGATCCTGATTTTCAAAAAAGATATGCAGCTGAGCTTGCAAATGTCTGCATAACTGCATGCTTCACTTATTCATGCAGTTACCATGGTTGTATTTAGAGAAAAGGCAAGTTGGACATTCAGCTTGCCAACTAGGTGGATAAGTGGTCTTTTGCTTGCACTGCTATTTAACCAGAGCACGTAATGGCAGTAATTACATGTACAAGTTAGATACCCAATTGTGTGCAGAACACTTTGAAAACTGGGTCCTAAGTGCCTGACTGAAAATCAAACAAGATATGAAAATTATCAATGGAAACCTGACATTTCATTCTTAATCCCAGCCCTCAGTGACTAGGGCTATGTGAGGACTGCTGTAGCTATGCTGCCATAACACCATAGTGTAGATGCAGCCTACACTGACGGAAGGGGTTTTCTATCCCGTAGGACCCTAGCTACCAAAATGGTGGTAGCTAGGTTGACAAACATCCTTCCATCAACATAGCTGTGTCTGTGTTAATTCAGCATAACTATGTTGCTCAGGAGTATGGATTTGTCACCCCCCCTGAGCAATGCAGTTATGTTGACTTAAATTTTAAGTGTAGACTGGGTCTCGGTTTTTAAACAAAGTGTGTGTGTGAATGAACCTTCTAGAAATGAGGATAGACATAGACCAGTAAGGTCTCACTTCTGCCACACTTGCATTGAGCATTAATTTGTTTCCCTAGGAGTAGCATTTTCTAGAGCTGGTCAGGAATTTTCTAACCAAATGCTTTCCTTGGAAAAATGTCAATTTGTCAAAACTGAAAATGTTCATGAGAGAGGGTCGGTTTTGACACATCTCCTGATTTGAAAAAAAATTGTTTTTTGTTTTTTGAATCAAAACCACTTTTTGTTTTGAAATTTTAGTTAACTTCTACTTGGTTTAAAAAAAAATCAAAACAAAACTTTTCAAAATTCTCAAAATGAAACCTTTCTATTGATCTGTTCTCACTTTTTTTGGTCAGTCTGAACACTCAAAATTTCAACCTCTCGTACCATTTCAGGACAGGAAAAAAAGGTAAAATCTCAGTCTCACAGGACAGGAAAACCATTTCTTGCCAAGTTCCATTATTTTCCTCTGTAAGGTTTACCCATGGAGTGAGAAGGAACTGGAATCTAGAATGGGTCAAAACACAGGAAAAGGATTTTGTGACACACTTAAAGTTGTTTAAAAGGTTTCTATTCTACAGGTGTTTCAGATTCTAGTGAGCGCCCCTTCCTGGGCACCCATGAGGACTGATGAATGGGAATCCAAGCCTCTCTGCTCTGGATCCTGTGGTGTTTCAAGTTTCTGGAGCCTGAACAAAGTTTAGCCACTGCCCCAATCTCGGGGTCCCTAGACACACTCTTAGGGAGCAGACCTATCTGGTACCCCCCCTCTGATTGTTGGAACCGGCTGTTCAGCTACCGAGCCCCTACAGGTGCAGTGCGGACTCTTGAGACTCACCAGTACTTGAACGTGGTCTACACAGAACTCCTCCCAAAGGTGAGAAGTTTCTGATTTACAGTTTCTCTCTCAGGAGCACACAGTAGTTCTGAAGCAGTCCACCCCCACCCCAACCTCAACCCAGCCCAGTCTAACATCTTTATGCTCTTTTATTTTAATTATGCAAAGCACAGGAGAGCATAGATCATACAAAACAATAAAATGTCCTGAACGCAATGTCTAGCTCACACTTCCCTTGGAGGATCACTTGTGTTCTGTCAGGCAGGGTCCTCCACCCCACTGCCTACTCCGTCCCTGAGCAGCCTCCCTTCTCTTTATATGGTGCAAAATGGCTCTCCCTCAATGTACACCCCCCCTCCCCTTCCCAGGACACCCTTTATAGACTCCTGCTGGGGCCGCCTGCTTCATTTTGTTCTGCCTTTTGGTAATTTTCCATTACTCCTCCTCCCTTCAGACAAGAGGAGGAAGTGTCTTCTCCCAGGTAGAGCAAAGCAAGCATCTCAAGGGGTTTTACTTTGAATAGATGATTGGTCAGTGATCAGCAACACTCACCATTGTCTCTGGCCTGGCAGAGACATGCCACAACCCTGCTAACCAATAGCAGGGAACCTGCAGCAGCAGCACAGTCTTTGGCATGGACTAGCTGCCTGAGTAATTACCCAGGTTCTGGTCAGGCTAGTACAGCCCATGGTGCCGCAGCTTCGCTGCATCAATATCTGAGCTAGCCCAGGTAAGTCTAGGCGAGGTGCAGTCGCACCCCGCAGTTGCAGTGTAGGTGCACTGTTAACAGGAGAGGAGGCAAAGCTGTAATGCTACAGCCCTTGATTAAGTGCGATGTGACTAGTGACGCTGGAATAGCGGCCTTATCCCTCAACAGTTATTTCATCATACACCGGGACCACAGTTTAGCATGGTGCTTGGAGCAGCCTGCCCTCAACGCACCCCTAAAACAGGTGCACGTGGGACCAATGTGGAGAACCTTTCTGGGGTAACTGGAAGATGTGGAAGCTCTGAAACTCTACTGGTTAACTTGCAGTGCTGTGTAGTGGGCTTTGCTCACAGGCTGATCTGCATCCCTAAGGGGTTAGAGTTAGTTACAACACTCATGTATGGCTTTTAGTTTTACTCCGCTTTGCAAGCTGGATTTTTTTAAAAACCTCTTTAGTGATGGTAAGGTAGGGTCTGGCACCACCTTGTGGCGTGGCTGGGTATTTCTAGAATTATCCCAGGCAATAGTTCTTTTCATCAGCTCGCCTTGCTTCAGATACCACTGGATGAGGCCCTCTGCATTAAACTTGGTCAGACCAGTCATGACACACTTTCAACCCATAAAGGACCAAGAATCTGAATAAAACGTGCAGTATGCAGCAGAAAAATGACTTGGGGCCATATCCTCAGCTGATGTAAATCAATGTAGCGTCACTGACTTCAGGAAAGCTACATTGATTTACACCCGCTAAGATGTGGTCAAACTTTGTTTACATGCGTGATGCTGGTGCTGGCTAGCTGGGCTTTAAATTACTGCAAGTGAACTCCAGAGATGATTTGTGTAGTGTAAAATTCCATTTCCCCCCTTAGAATTTTGAGGGAGAATGTTTGTCATCTATAACATTCCACATCTCCCCAAACTTCATTTTTATACTAAATGTCTTTCCACAGGTTATCAACACAAATTCATCTCTGGGAGCAAGTGGGCCCACTTCCACTCAAAAATATCCAGTTTTGCAAAACATACCTAAAATCTTTGAAAGAGCTTTATTTTGAAGTTAATTTAATACAGGAGACCTCAAACTTTGGACTTTTTTATTTCATGAATGTTCATGTACCTCTAAATAGTCTAAAAATAATTATAAAATTACAGGGGGGAGATAACTCTCAGCCCCATGTTTTAGGAGATCTGGATTCTATTCCTTGTTCTGTCACTGGGTTGCTAGATGGCCTGGGCAGGTCATTTAGGACTCTATCCTGAAAGATGCTTAGAACTTTTGACTCCTATTAACTTCAATGGCAGTTGAACGTGCTCACCAACTTCATGAGTTGTTCTGTGCTTTACACTGGATTGATCCCTTGAGGTCCAATCCAACTCCCAGTGGCTTCAATCAGGACGTTAACATTTCTGTGCCTCAGTTTCTCCATATGGAAAAATGGGTTAATTGTACATACACCTGGTGATGGGGGGAGAGCGATGAGGGGCATGTCTGCACTGAATTGTGAACTCCATGTTGGTTGTCTTCCATTTTGTGTGCTAACTGTCAGTGCCAGTTTGTGCTGTGTTTGTAAGGCCAGCCTGGCCCTGACAATATACACTATATTGGGAGTTTAAACTTATTACTATGTGTGGCAGACAGTGTTCCCAGCGCCCCTTTGTGGCAGGGGTAGGATGGGGTGCCGGCACCTCACCACTCAAGTTCTAATGTCCGCCTCTCTGCGGGCGGTCAGTGACGGCCTCTTGGCCTTTCTCCCTACTATCACCCCTATATGGTGTGGTAGCACGACCTAGCGGTCAGAGTCCATATACACCCCCTTATGAGCGGGGTAGCCTGGCCCAACGGCCAGAGTCCATATACACCTCCTTACGAGCGGGGTAGCCTGGCCCAACGGCCAGAGTCCATATAAACCCCCTTACGAGCAGGGTAGTGTGGCCTAGCGGCCAGAGTCCATATAAGCTCCCTCACGGTTCGGAGGTAATGGGGTAGGGGGACTTGGGCCCGCCCTCTCCACCAAGCCCCGACCCAGGGCCCTATTAGTGGCAAGCTCTCCTTGCCCCTCGCTCGGCGGGGATCCGCCCGCAACACGCCGAGCATCAATATAGCGCTAAAACTGTTTGTCTCTAGAGTTCCCCTGGGTCACTTCCTACTGTGAATACCAGTTCATCTGCGGCAGGGGGTCCTCCGGTCTGTTCCTCCCCTGGGACGTCCTCTGTCAGGGTCTCAGGTAGTGCCTCAGCTTGACTGACTCCCGGATCCTGGCTCGCAGGCCTTCCCTCTGCAGAAGCTAGCAGCATGCGTCCTCCTCCTCCAGTGGTCAGCCCCGACTGATCTGATCTGCAGGCTTTTATATCTGTTCTCCAGTTGGAGCATGCCCAGCAAAGCTTCCGGGGCGTGGCTTCCTCTGCTAGGAAGGAAGGGTTAACCCCTGCTGTACCAGTGCGGGGCCGCTCTGCCCCATCACACTATGCTAGACACTAAAAACCATGGACTAAACAGACAGTAAATTTATGGTTTATTACAACCATCTGTAACTTACTGACCCCCTCTTTCAGTACTATGACTGCAGAGCTGTTAACGGGCCACTCTACCTTGAATGGTCCTTTACAATATGTGCTAACTTCTTATGCTAGACAACCTGTTCCACCTTGCATTTTGCTGTGACACTGAGAGTACCTTTTCCAGACCTGAAGAAGAGCTCTGTGTCTTTCACTAACAGAAGTTGATCCAATAAAAGATATTACTTCACCCACCTTGTCTATCTAATATACACTACACTGCTATTTTAGCCCAGCAGTGTGAGCCCCACGAATCTGTATCAGTTGATCCAGCCTCTAAGGCCTGGTCTAGACTACAGAGTTGGGTCGAAGGAAGACGCCTTAAGGTGACCTGTTAATGTATGTGTCTACAATACCAGGTCCTTTACATCGACCTAAGTCACCTCTGATGTCGACTTCTGTAATCCACCTCTGCAAGAGGCGTGGCGCTTAGTTCATTTTTCATGGGCTGACTGCGAGGTAGTGCAGACGCAGCGTTGTGTAATTCGACTTAATTGGCCTCCAGGTGGTGTCCCACAATGCTCATCTGTGACCGCTCTGGAGATCATTCTCAATTCTGCTGCACTGCAGCCAGGTACACAGGAAACAGCGCCTCCCTTGCTAAAGCCCCCGGAAGTTTTGATTTCCTATTTCCTGTTTGATCAGCATTGGGAGCATGCCAGCTTGAGCACAGCTGATCATGGAGACTACATGCCCCAAACGCGCTCCAGCCTGGTCTGCACAGGAGGTGGTGGATCTCATTGCTGTGTGGGGTGAAGAGTGTGCAGGCAGAGCTCCAATCCAGCAGAAGAAACACTGACATCTATGCAAAGATTGCTTGTGGAATGGGGGAGAAGGGACACACAGCAGTGCTGTGTGAAAATAAAAGAACTTTGCCAAGCGTACCAGAAGGCAAGGGAGGCGAACAATCATTCTGATGCTGAACCCCACATGTGCTGGTTCTACAATGAGCTGCATACGATTCTTGGGGGTGACCCTACCAGCACCCCCACAAGCAATGTGGACACCTCATAGGACTGTGAGTCTAGGGACAACAAGGAGGATGATATGGTGGATGAGGAAGAGGAGGAGAATGGGAGACAGGCGAATGGTGGATCCATTCTCCCTGAGAGCCAGGGAATATTTTTAAATCTGGAGCCCTATGGGTTGCAGGCTATCACGGTGGCCAACCATGATGCTGGGGAAGGCACCTCTGGTGAGTATACAGTTACAATGAAAGTCCAGTTAAACTTTAGTGGGCACACACATTTGGTGTTATTGCATGTTTACTGTGAAGAAAAAGCGAGGTGCTGTGGTTCTCTGCTTACAAGAGGCCGCTCCAGCTACGCAGAGTGTGGCCCCCGGAAAAGACTGTTTATGTGGACTGAGAGAGCCCAGGAATCCTCCATGGATATCTCTAGGAAACTTTCATGGAGGTACTCTGCAATCCTTTGCAGAAGGTTTTTGAGCAGGGCAGTCTTATTTCTTCCACCATGGTAGGACACTTTCCCACACAACTCCTGAAGTAATTCTGCTGGCATCATTGCGGTACACAGCATAGCAGCATAAAGACCAGGTCTATAGCCTGACACTTGCAACATCTCTTTCCTTTCCACCTCTGTTACCCTCAGGAGACTGATATCACATAGGGTCGCCTAGGGGAAACGGGGAAAGTTCTCACTAAAATTGCTCTTACATGGGAAACAAAAGGGCACGTAAACCCACCCCGCCCCCCACATTCCAGATGGCCAAACCATGCGACAGCTAATGTGCCTTTACTGTGCTCGGCATGGGTCAGTAAGTAGTTTAAAGTGGCTGATGGGGACTGGGGCCCCACATGAGAGATTTCACAATTTGGGAGTGAAAACTTCCCCCCCCCCATTCGTAAACAGCTTCCCGTGGTGCTACAGGGAAGGGCCATTGTTCGACTAGCTACCTCTGCTCCTGATATGAGCCTGCCATAAACATCATTAAAAGTGCAGTCACCCATGACCTGGGGGGAGGGGGCATACTCACTATGGCTGGAGCAGCAAAACGGCACAGTGAACGGTTACGGATTCTGATTATGTTATGGCTTGCACCTAGTGTAATAACTTTTTTTTTTTTTTTTTTAATGAAAATGGCCTTGCTATGGAAACATTTTATTCATGTACAATGGCTCCTTTATTTTTTCCCCTGACTGACAGCTGGAAATGAGTCCTTCGGCATGTCATCAACACCTGAAAGCAGACTTTCGGTGATGAGAAAGAGAACACGTGAGGACATATTCACCGAGATAATGAACGGCTCCAGGACAGCTGACACTGAGCTGAGATCGTGGAGGATTTCACTGTCCGAGAAGTTAGACGTGGACATGGAGAGCAAGAAAGCTTCCAATGAGTGAGAGCATGCGGCGCAGGATGAGATGCTTCAGATTATGAGGAACCAAGCAGACATGTTGAGGTGTCTGGTTGAATTGCAGGAACAGAAGCAGGAGGGTAGAGTCCCTCTGCAGACCCTGGTGGACAGCCAGTATCACCTAATGCAGAATCACCCTCCCCAAAGCATTCCATGAGGCGTGGGTGAAAAGTCCATTATCCCTTTCACTTAACTTGGGAGGGGGGGAGAGGAGGAAGGGTACAAGGAACAGAAGGTGCCCATTCACAGACCTTTGATGGTCTGGAATGCACTGTTATGTTACACAGCTGAAAATATTTCTCCCCCTTTCCAACTTTACAACCCTTTTCCCCAAGGTTACTGTTTTTTTTTATTCTCCCTCTTTACTTATGTATGTTAAATATAGTAAATGGATTCGAGGAATAAATGTTCTTTATTGAGTAGAAACAGTGGGCTTGGGCAGGGGCAGGGGGAGGGTTTGATATAAGCCAGGTGAAGGTTTGGGAAAGCACAGTGCAGACAAGCAGCTCACATTACTGTGACTCATTATTGAAACGGCTTTTCAAAGCCTCGCAGATACGCAGCGTCCCTTGCTGTGCTCTTCTTATTGCCCCGGTGTCTGGCTGCTCAAAAATGGCTGCCATGCGATCCATCTCAACTGCCCACCCCTGCGGAAAATTTCTCCCCTTTTCCCACAGATATTATGGAGCAGACAGCAGGCAGCTATAACCATGGGGATGTTCTCACTAAAGTCCAACCTTGTTAGTAGACTTCTCCAGCGCCCTTTCAAATGACCGAAGGCACATTCAACCACCATTCTGCACTTGCTGAGCCTATAGTTGAACCGTTCCTTACTACTGTCCAGATGGCCGGTGTATGGCTTCATGAGCCATGGGAGCAAGGGGTAGGCTGGGTCCCCCAGGATAACTACAGGCATCTCAACGTCATCAATGTTAATTTTGTGGTCTGAAAACCTACGCTGATGACAGTGAAACGCCCCCTGTGATCCACCAGCGCTTGCAACACCATTGAAAAGTATCCCTTTCAGTTTATGTACTCTTTGGCAAGGTGGTCTGGTGCCAAGATGGGGATATGCGTGCCATCTATCGCCCCACCGCAATTAGGGAACCTCATCGCGGCAAAACCATACACATGCACATTTCCCAAGCTCGCTACCCTTCATAGCAGAAGTCAATTAATGGCCCTGCAGGGGAAAGCTTTGCACAAAATTCTTGGACGGTGGTCTTCCGCATTCGAAAGTTCTGCAGCCACTGCTCGTCATCCCATACCTGCAAAACGATGCGGTCCCACCAGTCAGTGCTTGTTTCACGGGACCAGAAACAGCTCTCTACAGAATACGGCTGCTCTGTGACTGCCAACAGCAACTGAATTTTTTTTCCCAATGGCTTGTAGCAGGGCTGCTTGCAGGAAATTGGTATGTTCCACGTGGCAGGCCCTACTTCGGCTCTGGAAATACTGCAGGAGAAGGCGCGAGGTGTTTGAGATGCTCACAGCAAGAGTGCATAACTGAGCATTCTCCATGCTTCTGGGGTTATGGCATACGCGCAGCAGTTTTAAGGCGCGAAAACCACTGGGTTGTTTGCCGTTGATATGAGGGAGGGAGCACAGTGCATCATGGGATGCTGATGCAATGTTCCCATTCTCCCCTGTGACAATGTTTTGGTCCCATGAGGCATTGCACAAACTTCCCAAAACACACTATGTACCAGCTTTCAAATTTTAATGAATAGACATCACATGTGCTCGGGGTGAAAGTAACTCAGGACACTTACTGGTATGGGCCTGGGGTGGCTCCGGCCCCCGCAAGGGGCGGGGCCTCAGGCGGAATTGGCGGGGCTGGGGGTCAGCATCCCCCAGCCAGCCCTTCCAGGCCACCTGGCTCGCGCCACCCAGGGCCCCCGTGGTGATTTAAAGGGCCCGGGGCTCTGGACGCCACTGCTGTGGTAACGGCAGCGGTGTCCAGAGCCCCAGGCCCTCTTAAATCGCTAGCCCCGGGGCAGCTGCTCCCTTTGTCCCCCCCGCCTGTCGGCGGCCGAGGGGGGGCAGAAGGGGCAGGGACCTTAAAGCGCTGCAGGGTCCTTTGCCACGGCAGCGCTTTAACGTTGCTGCTCCCCTGCCCCATCGGTGGCCCACAGGGCAGCGCTTTAATGTGGGCTGGGTACCGGCTGGTGCGGGTTCTTACCGGTACGCTGTACCGGCCCGTGCCGGCTCACTTTCACCCCTGCATGTGTTTGCTACACCATCTCCCTATTTTCTCTTATAACTGTGGCCCATTGCGCTTATGATCCATCTTCTCTTAGCTTTTAATTTTTTGGGTTATTCTGGCTTTAAGAATCTGGCATGTATACATAAACACCGAGGCTTTGTCTTCACTGCACAATTAAATCCTTTTAAATTAACCTAGGTTGAGTGAGAGTGGCCACACTGAGCTGCACAGGTTGACTGGATTATCAGTTGAGGAGTTTTGCTAACTTGAGTCTCTCTACCCTCTGATGGGCCAGTGTCACTCAAGTTAACTCTGCAGTGAAGACAAACCCATAGAGGTAATATCAATGTAGTAAAAATTGCAGAGCCATATAGAATAAAATCAATATATCCATAGCTTCCAATGCCAGAAGGGACCACTGATCATCTAGTCTGACCTCCTATATAAAACAGGCCAGAAAACTTCCCCAGAATAATTGCTAAAGCAGATCTTTTAGAAAACATACAATCTTGATTTTATGATGGAGAATGCCTCTTGGTAAATTATTCCAATGGTTAATTACTCTCACTATTAAAAACTTTGTCTTATTTCTAGTCTGAATTTGTTTAGCTTCAACGTCCAGCCATTGGATAATGTTAGACCATTCTCTGCTAGAGTGAAGAGCCCATTATTAAATATTTGTTCCCAATGTAGGTACTTGACTGTAATCAAGTCAACCCTTAACCCTCTCTTTGTAAAGCTAAATAGATTGAGCTCTTTCAGTCTATCACTCTAAGGCCTGGTCTACACTACAAGTTTAGGTCGACTTTAGCAGCGTTAAATCGAATTAAGCCTGGACACGTTCACACGACGAAGCCCTTTCTTTCGACTTAAAGGGCCCTTTAAACCGGTTTCTTTACTCCACCTCCGACGAGGGGATTAGCGATAAAATCGGCCTTAGCGGGTCGGAATTGGGGTAGTGTGGACGGAATTCGACGTTATTGGCCTCCGGGAGCTATCCCACAGTGCTTCATTGTGACCGCTCTGGACAGCACTCTCAACTCAGATGCACTGACCAGGTAGACAGGAAAAGCCCCGCGAACGTTTGAATTTCATTTCCTGTTTGCTCAGCATGGAGAGCACAGGTGACCACGCAGAGCTCATCAGCACAGGTAACCATGATGGAGTCCCAGGATCGCAAAAGAGCTCCAGCATGGACAGAACGGAAGGTACGGGATCTGCTCGCCATATGGGGAGATGAATCAGTGCTAGCTGAACTCCGTAGCAGTAAACGAAATGGCAAAATATTAGAAAAGGTCTCCAAGGCCATGAAGGACAGAGGCCATAACAGGGACGCACAGCAGTGCCGCGTGAAAATTAAGGAGCTAAGGCAAGCCTACCACAAAGCCAGAGAAGCAAACGGAAGGTCCGGGGCAGAGCCGCAAACATGCCGCTTCTACGCGGAGCTGCATGCCATTCTAGGGGGTGCAGCCACCACTACCCCAACCGTGTGCTATGACTCCCTCACTGGAGAAACACACAGGGAAGTGGGTTCGGGGTACGAGGAAGATGAGGATGGAGATAATGTAGATAGCTCACAGCAGCAAGGAAGCGGAGAAACCGGTTTCCCCAACAGCCAGGATATGTTTATCACCCTGGACCTGGAACCAGTAATCCCCGAACTCACCCAAGGCGTGCTCCCATCCCCTGAGGGCGCACAGGGGACCTCTGGTGAGTGTACCTTTGTAAATATTACACATGGTTTAAAAGCAAGCGTGTTTAATGATTAATGATTAATTTGCCCTGGCAATCGCAGCCAGTACAGCTATTGGAAAAGTCTGTTAAAGTGTATGGGGATGGAGCGGAAATCCTCCAGGGACATCTCCAGAAAACTCTCCTTCATGTACTCCCAAAGCCTTTGCAAAAGGTTTCTGGGGAGGGCTGCCTTATCCTGTCCGCCATGGTAGGACACTTTACCACGCCAGGCCAGTAGCACGTAGTCTGGAATCATTGCATAACAAAGCATGGCAGCGTATGGTCCCGGTGTTTGCTGGCATGCAGACAACATCCATTCCTTATCGCTCTTTGTTATCCTCAGGAGAGTGATATCATTCACGGTCACCTGGTTGAAATGGGGCGATTTTATTAAGGGGACATTCAGAGGTGCCCGTTCCTGCTCTGCTGAACAGAAATATTCCCCACTGTTAGCCACACGGTGGGGGGGAGGGATGAAGTGATCATCCCAGAGAATTGGGTGTGTGTGGGGGGAGGGGAGTTAGTTGGGTATGTGCTGCATGTTAACCCGGAAACCGCAGCCCCTCCTTTTATATTGCAAACCCATTTTAAATGGCCAACCCAACGGGTGCTTGGTATGGGAAATGAGAGCGCTACTGTTTGAAACCATTCCCACATGTTAAGAAGGTTAAAAAAGCCAAAAGACTGTGGCTTACCATGGCTGCCTGCAAGCCGAAATCTGTGGCCTGGCACTGCGTGAGTGATCTCTCACACCAAACCGGCAGGCCCTCAATATAAGAGGAAAAATGCGACCTTGTAACGAAAGCACATGTGCTGTGTAATGTGAACAGCAAAATTTTACGTGAAAGAGTGTACCCATTGTTCTCTAAAATGTGTCTTTTTTAACCACCTCTCCCTTCTCCTCCACCAGCTGCAAATGTTTCTCCTTCACAGAGGCTAGTGAAGATTAGAAAGAGAAAACGGAGGACGCGGGATGATATGTTCACGGAACTCCAGATGTCCTCCCACGCTGACAGAGCACAGCAGAATGCGTGGAGGCAGTCAATGTCAGACTACAGAAAAGCACAATATGAACAAGAGGAGAGGTGGCGGGCTGAATCACGGGATGAACAGAGCAAGTTGCGGGCTGATGATGATAGGTGGCGTCAGCTTGCAGACAGAAGGCAAGAGTCGATGCTCCGGCTGCTGGAGCATCAAACTGATATGCTCCAGCGTATGGTTGAGCTGCAGGAAAGGCAGCAGGAGCAGAGACCGCCGCTACAGCCCATGTGTAACCAACAGCCCTCCTCCCCAAGTTCCATAGCCTCCTCACCCAGACGCCCAAGAACACGGTGGGGGGGCCTCCGGCCACCCAGTCACTCCACCCCAGATGATTGCCCTAGCATCAGAAGGCTGGCCTTCAATAAGAGTTAAAGTTTTAAACTGCAGTGTGTCCTTTTCCTTCCCTCCTCCCCCACCCATCCTGTGCTACCTTGGCAATTATCCCCCTAGTTGTGTGATGAATTAATAAAGAATGCATGAATGTGAAGTAACAATGACTTTATTGCCTCTGCAAGCGGTGCTCGAAGGGGGGAGGGGAGGGTGGGGTGGTTGGCTTACAGGGAAGTAGAGTGAACAGGGGGGGGGGGCGGAGGGTTCATCAAGGAGAAACAAACAGAAGTTTCACACCGTAGCCTGGCCAGTCACAAAACTCGTTTTCAAAGCTTCTCTGATGCGCACCGCGCCCTGCTGTGCTCCTCTAATCGCCCTGGTGTCTGGCTGCGCGTAATCAGCGGCCAGGCGATTTGCCTCAACCACCCACCCCGCCATAAATGTCTCCCCCTTACTCTCACAGATATTGTGGAGCGCACAGCAAGCAGCAATTACAATGGGGATATTCTTTTCGCTGAGGTCTGAGCGAGTCAGTAAGCTGCACCAGCGCGCTTTTAAACGTCCAAATGCACATTCCACCACCATTCGGCACTTGCTCAGCCTGTAGTTGAACAGGTCCTGACTCCTGTCCAGGCTGCCTGTGTACGGCTTCATGAGCCATGGCATTAAGGGGTAGGCTGGGTCCCCAAGGATCACGATAGGCATTTCAACATCCCCAACGGTTACTTTCTGGTCCGGGAAGAAAGTCCCTTCCTCCAGCTTTCGAAACAGAGCAGAGTGCCTGAAGACACGAGCATCATGTACCTTTCCCGGCCATCCCACGTTGATGTTGGTGAAACGTCCCTTGTGATCCACCAGGGCTTGCAGCAGCATTGAAAAGTACCCCTTGCGGTTTATGTACTCGGTGGCTTGGTGCTCCGGTGCCAAGATAGGGATATGGGTTCCGTCTATGGCCCCACCACAGTTTGGGAATCCCATTGCAGCAAAGCCATCCACTATTGCCTGCATGTTTCCCAGAGTCACTACCCTTGATATCACCAGGTATTTCATTGCCCTGGCAACTTGGATCACAGCAGCCCCCACAGTAGATTTGCCCACTCCAAATTGATTCCCGACTGACCGGTAGCTGTCTGGCGTTGCAAGCTTCCACAGGGCTATCGCCACTCGCTTCTCAACTGTGAGGGCTGCTCTCATCCTGGTATTCTGGCGCTTCAGGGCAGGGGAAAGCAAGTCACAAAGTTCCATGAAAGTGCCCTTACGCATGCGAAAGTTTCGCAGCCACTGGGAATCGTCCCACACCTGCAGCACGATGCGGTCCCACCAGTCTGTGCTTGTTTCCTGGGCCCAGAATCGGCGTTCCACGGCATGAACCTGCCCCAGTAACACCATGATTTCCACATTGCTGGGGCCTGTGCCTTGTGAGAGGTCTATGTCCATGTCAATTTCCTCATCACTCTCGTCGACGCGCTGCAATCGCCTCCTCGGCTGGTCCTGGTTTTGCTTTGGCAAGTCCTGGCTCTGCATATACTCCAGGACAATGCGCGTGGTGTTCATAGTGCTCATAATTGCCGTGGTGATCTGAGCGGGCTCCATGATCCCAGTGCTAGCTATGGCGCCTGGTCTGAAAAAAGGCGTGAAACTAGTATCTGACGGACCAGGGGAAGGAGGGAGGGAGGGAGGGGCGAGTGACGACATGGCGCACAGGTACAGGGAATTAAAATCAACAAAGGTGGCTGTGCATCAGGGAGAAACACAAACAACTGTCACACAGAATGGCCCCCCCCAAAGATTGAACTCAAAACCCTGGGTTTAGCAGGCCGTTGATTTCACGGAGGGACGGGGAAGCTAATGAATACAGAACAAATCTATTTTTTACATCTTAAGCTGGCAGCCGACGGTGCAGCATGACTGATAGCCACTGCAGTACGATGACGATGGATACCAGTCGTAATATACCATCTTCTACCAAAAGGCAAGGGGCTGCTGCTTTGTAGCAATGCAGCCCCACGTCTGCCAGCACCCAGATCGCCCTCGGCCTCTTCTGGGTGCTTAGCAGAAAATACTGGGCGCTTGGCAGAAAATAGCATACTACGACTGATAGCCATCATTGTCAAGACAGTTCAATAGGACTGAGCATGTCTGCCCAGGTGCCCATGATCGACAGCCACTGCAGTACGATGACGACGGATACCAGTCATAATATACCATCTTCTACCAAAAGGCAAGGGGCTGGTGCAATGCAGCCCTACGGCTGCCAGCCCCATGGCTACCAGTCATGCTGCACCGTCTACCGCCAAAAGGCAATTAGCTGCTGCTGCTGTGTAGCAATGCAGTCCCACGTCTGCCGGCACCCAGATGACATATAGTGACGGTGAGCTGAGCTGAGCGGGCTCCATGCTTGCCGTGGTATGTTGTCTGCACAGGTAACCCAGGTAAAAAGGCGCTAATCTATTGTCTGCCGTTGCTCTGATGGAGGGGGAGGGGCCTGACGACATGTACCCAGAATCCCCCGCGACACTGTTTTGCATCATTCGGGCATTGGGATCTCAACCCAGAATTCCAATGGGCGGCGGAGACTGCGGGAACTGTGGGATAGCTACCCATAGTGCAATGCTCCGGAAGTCGATGCTAGCCTCGGTACTGTGGACGCGGTCCGCCGACTAGAGCACTTAGAGCATTTTATGTGGGGACACACACAATCGGCTGTATACAACCGATTTCTATAAAACTGGCTTCTATAAATTCGACCTAATTTCGTAGTGTAGACATACCCTAAGGCAGGTTTTCCAATCCTTTTAATCATTCTTGTGGCTCCTCTCTGAACCCTTTCCAATGTATCAATATCCTTCTTGAATTGTGGATCACAGAACTGGACACAATATTCCAGGAGCTGTTGCACCAGTGCTAAAAACAGAGGTAATATAACCTCTCTACTCCTGTCTGAGGTTCCCCTGTTTATGCATCCAAGGATCATATTAGTCCTTTTGGTCCCAGAGCTCATGTTCAGTTGATGATCCACCACAATCCCCAAGTCTTTTCCAGAGCCACTGCTTCCCAGGATAGAGTCCTGCATATTGTAAGGAGGGCATACATTCTGTTCCTAGATGTGTTCATTTACATTTAGTCATACTAAAACACATATTGTTTGCTTGCACCCAGCTTGCCATGTGATCCAGATCACTCGGCATCAGTGGCCTGTCCTCTTCATTATTTATCATGCACCTTTGACCTTCACACCTGCCTTCTGCCAACTAAGGTTCTGCCCTGGTGCTTCCTGTAAAACCCCATCTGCCATTTAATAAAAATCCAGCTCTCACAATGTAAAAGTTTGCTATTCCATGACTGCAGATACACTGTGACAGGAAAGATTGAAAACTCCCATTGCCTTCAATGAGCTTTGGATCAGGCCCTAATCTAATGATAACATAACAAAAAGGAATTTTTGTATTTAAAGACACCGTTTATAATTTCTGTGTTAAAAAGAGAGGCTGAGCATAGAAATAACCAAGGATGACTCTAATGAAGCAACATTCCTCTTTAATGGCCAGGAGCCTGGGGCTAGACAGTCCTATTCAGTTGGCCTTGCCTGTACCATAATTGGATTCTGCCCTGCCTGTGCCATAATTGGCTGCATAATTAGGAGGCAGGACTAACTGCGGTGAGGTAACAGTCTGATAAACACACAGGCCTCATAAAAGGGCAGAGAACTCCTGTTTGGAGGAGGAGGAACCACAGGGAGTCAATTGGGCTGCTATGAAAGGTCCTGAAGTAGGGCCTGGAAGACGCAGGGGTGTAGCGGGGTGGTCACCTGCTCCTGCCTTAAAAGGCTTAAAACAGCCCGGGAAGAGGGCTGTGGCAGGGAAGGAAAAGCGGGGCTGATTGGCGAAAGCAGCCTCAGCTGGGGGCCATGCCCCAATCAGCCCACGGCTGGCTTAATGAGGGCCCAGCTGGCCCTTTGAGAGGGAGGGACCTGGAGTGGAGCAGGGCTGGGGAGCTCTGGCCTGGAAACCCCCCAGGCTGCAGCCTAGTGGAAGGCCAATTAGGTACTGGGGTTGCAGGGGGCAGCCCATGGGTAGGCAGAGGCAGCAAGTCCAAACTCCCCTTGCCTATGATGAGTGGCTTTTACACTGCAGTCTGCCCCAGTGAGTGGGAGCTAGATGGTGACTGGCAGTAGCCTACGACTGAGGCAAGGTGGGGATAGAGGGTTGGGGGTTCCCCTGGGTGGGGAGACCCTGAGACTGCAGGGGCATTGCCAGGGGGCAGCACCCCAAAGACAAGGGGCACTGGGTCCTTGGAGGGACATGGGGGCCAGTGGCAGTGGGACACTGGCCTGCAGAGGGCACTCCGGAAGCTGGGCAAGAGCTAATTCCCAACGACCAGCAGGAGGCACCACAGCGGTGAGTCCTGCACCTTTACAAGGGGACTCCAGGGAAGCAGCCTGGGAGTCAGGGCTCTAACCCAGAGCAGAGAAGACTGAAAGATAGCCCAGAAGGGGCTGGGAATGGAGCCCAGAGGGTGGGCTGAAGAGGAGGCCAAGCAGGATGGAAGAAATTTTTTGTATGCTTGGACTTTTTGCTATCCTGGAAAGGGGCTGAACTCTGAGACTGACCTAGCTAGAGGTCTGAGCCACATGACTCCCTGAAAGCAATGGCAGCCCTTGGTGAGGGGAAATGGAGGAAGAGAATTCCTCCAGTACCACACTTGGCCTGCCAGAGGTGCTATGGGGCCTCTGACAATGATGTATGTATGATACCTGTCTTTTAGTTAGCTGTACACGCTCCTAAGGCTTTCTTATGTAGGATGCTACATGCTGTTTGTGAGAGAATTTTGTACTGAATCGTGATGTCCACTAGATGTCCCTGTTGCCCTGCTCTACTTGTGTGTACAAAACTGATGGATCAGTCAGAAGTTTGTATTTTGAATAAACTCAGACTTTTTTCTTTCTTTGTATGTGATGGACAAGGGACCCTCCAATATCTAATCTGTTCATAAATATTTTTCTTAATTAAAACCAGGATCAAAATCAGGTCAAATAGAAGCATCCGAGTCTTTCAGTCCTATGCCTGGGATGTTCACTGTTTTTTTGTTTGTTGTTGTTGTTGTTGTTTTAAAAGGGGGGGGGGCGGTCCACATTTAATAAATCTGGATAGATTCTCATAACTTCCAAACCAATTGAAGCTGTTATAACATATAGGCAGATAAGGGCAGAAATGTAACATGTTAAGGAAATAAAGCGACAAAATGCCTCTCTCAGTCCACAATGCCTTTAGCTTTACTGCCTAGTGAAATTTTTTGGCATAAGTTTAAGATTATAGTGGTTGTCCTATAATATGTGATTTTTATTTCATTGCATTTTTTTTTAAAATGCACAGTGTTTGTGTTTTGATGGTCCATGATTTTGTGCTGCACCAAACTTCTTGTTCTAGACCCAAAGGTCAGAAGACTTCTGTCTTGCTCTGAGATCCACTGTTTTCTTGTGACTAAAATTTCCTGAGTGGATGCAGAAGGTCTTGAAGATACAAAAAAAACCAAAACAAATACCTGATGTTGACTATAGCAAGACTATAACAGGGTTAAAAAAAGGAGTAGATAAGTTCATGGAGGATAGGTCCATCAATGGCTATTAACCAGTATGGGCAGTGATGGTGTCCCTAGCCTCTGTTTGCCAGAAGCTGGGAATGGGCGAGAGAGGATGGATCACTTGATGATTACCTGTTCTGTTCATTCCCTCTGGGGCACTGGCATTGGCCACTATCAGAAGACAGGATATTGGGCTAGATCAGGGGTGGGCAAACATTTTGGCCCGAGGGCCACATCTGGGAATAGAAATTGTATGGTGAGCCATGAATGCTCACAAAATAGGGGTTGGGGTGCAGGAGGAGGTGAGGGCTCTGGTTGGCGGTGCAGGCTCCAGGGTTAGAAATGAGGAGTTCAGGATGTGGGAGGGGGCTTTGGGCTGGAGCCCCGAAGCCCAGGGCTGACAAAGGAGAAGGATGTGGCTGAATTACTTTGTTTCCTGTTCATTTGTGAATGCAGGCCTGAATGTTACCTCCACCAGTGAGCCAAGCAGTACCACCAACTCTACTGAAATATTTACTAGCTCTGAGACCAATCCTATAAGCGGTGTGTACCTCCTAGCAAGTACTGAGCACCTTCTTCCCACTGGGCCCACCCCTGTCAGATGTTGAATAATCGTTGTTGTTGTTGTTGTTTGTGTAGCAATAGTACTTGAGCCCCCTGTTAGGGACCAGGGAGTCACTGTAAAAGCACAGAACAAAAAGACAATCCCTGCCTCAAAGAGTTTGCAATCTAAGTATAAGACCAGAGACAACTTGTGGCTGTAGACAGCATTCTCGCTGCCTTTAGTGGGAGTTGAAAGCTGCTCATCATCTCACAGTCCCCGGCATTCTGTGTGGAGAAAGCACACAACTTCTGTGTGCTGCTTCTGTAGCCCTGAGAGGGGCCAGTGACTAAGTGGTGTCACCTGCTGCAATGAAGCCTCATCATGATGTGTGATAGTAGTAAGGGCAAGGGTATTTTATGAATTGTCTGCTCATTGGGATATGTGGACTCCCTCCTTAGGCTAGCAGGAAGAGGAGTAAAAGTAACTCTCCCACCAGAGTAGAGAATGTATGGCTGCTGTCTGCCTTCAGTGAGGGGATTGTAAGGTGAACCTAGTCATGACGGGAATGTAATCAGTCCTGGTTGGAGGGAAGTACTCGCTGTGGAGGGACTGCAAGAAGAGGAAGCTCAGGTGAGTTGCTCTTCACCTCAGTTTGGACTGTGCTGGGAATCACCCCTTCCCTGAGGAAAGGGTGTGAGCTACCTATTTGTTTTCATATAGGACCAGATCTTTGTTGCCTCACTTACATGAGTGGTGCCTTCAAAGTCAATGGAACCTCTTGTGGGGTTAAGGCCGCTAGTGGATTCTACGTTCTGCTGGGAGCTTCTGGATGCTACCACAATACTCAGTGGTTTGAGCATTGGCCTGCAAAACCCAGGGTTGTGAGTTCAATCCTAGAGGGGGCCATTTAGGGATCGGGGGGAGGGAAACTATCAGGGACAGTACTTGGTCCTGATAGTGAAGGCAGGGGACTGGACTCGATGACCTTCAAGGTCCCTTCCAGTTCTACGAGATAGGTATATCTCCATATATATATATTTTTTTTTACTGGTCTCCTTTTATATAAATGTTTCTCACCTTGCCTTCTCATCTTGCCCCAAAGATCCATATCTGTGCTAAATGTATCATTTTCCTCTTTTGTATGTTGCAGTTCAATGCAAAATCTCTGCTTTGGTAGCTGAACTGTACATGTCACTCTTTCAGTGTGACACTGTCCTTTCCAATCCTTCTTAGTTAGTTCCCTGATGCACCCATTAGCTTAGGCTGAAGAATGGTATTTTCAATTGCAATATGTTTCCTTTGGAATACATATGCCACCTCTTCTGATCCTTTCAGGGGAGCTCAGTGAACCTTTCTTTTCTCTCTTTCCCTCAAAAAATTGACCTGCCTTCTTTTCCATTACACTCCATTTCTTCCCAGCTCTTTTTTTCTTAGTTTACTATGATTTTGTCTCCCTACATCTTTCTTCCCATTGGTAGTCCTGGTACAGTTTCCATTGTACTCAGTTAAAAACAATAATAGTGCACATAGCATCATTAGGATTTTTGGTCTTCTCTTTTCAGAGGCTGCTCTAAAGAGGAATACACCCAAGGTGTAGGATATACTTATAGAAAAGTTGATGGGGAATTAAAACAAGCATGAAAGAAAGCTACCGCTAGTGTATGACTCTTGTTCCTGGAATTTGTAGTAATGCCATGCATGGTAGGGTTGATAGGTGCTATTGTAATGCAAAGAATAAATGAGAAAACACAAAGCAAGAACTCGATAAATACACTGCACACCTTGGGCCAGATTCACAAAAGGGACTTAAGTTACACCCCAGCATTGCAATGTTTAAGTCCCACCTCTCAAAGGAAGTTAGGTCCATAATTGCAGGTCTAAACTGTTCTACTTTGATTGGCATAGGGACTAGAACCTAATGCCTCTACATCCCACAGGAGTGTCTCTACCCCTGGGCCATACAGTTGCTCAGTCTTGAGCCCCCTTAATATTGAATTATTTTATACTAAGTGGAACAGCTTCAACAGCAGAGGATGCTCGCACTGTCCCAGGATTCCTGCTAGTCCAGTGGTTAGGACACTTACAGGGAAAATAGAAGACCTAGGTTCAAGTCCTTGTGTCTCTCAGGCAAAGAGGGGAGATTTGAACTCAGGTCTCCCATTGTCATGAATTGAAGCCTTTAGGTGCCATTAGCCCCACTCATGCCCTATATGTATAGTTACTGCTACTTGTATTGTCTCAGGGTCTCAACCTGCATAACTGAAATCAAGGGGAGTTTTTTTTTTTGCCATTGACTTCAGGGGAGGAGGCTCGGATTGAGATCTTATAACTCTATGCTATGGCTTCCTGCTGTTAGTGCTCCTGTGCTCAGGAAAATAGGACTCTGTACATTCTTTGTAAATAGCAAGTTTTCATCAAAGATACTTATCTCCAGCATCAATGTATCCTCTTACAGATATTAACTGGCAGGGTCAAAAAGAGGTAAGAATATTTTGTTAATTGTAGCAGCACTATGGGTGAGGTGCTTTCCAAACACATATGAAGACGCTTCTTAGTTTGAGGAGTTCAGAGGCTAAGCCTGGACAGAAATTAGGGAACAGCAATAAGCCATTTATATACAACTCAGCTAAGTTTACTGTAAGCCGAATGGCAGAAATGGGGTTTAAGAGGGACTTAAAGGTGAATGGAGTAGGGGCCTTGTGGATAAGCCCGGTAGAAAGGCTGTTCTTTTGTTAAAGAACAATCTCAATGAAACTGTAGAATCTTCTGAGGGAGGGGGAAGTGATGCAGTATATGATTCTATGATATCGGGTAAAATTTCCCTTTCCTCTGCTTCCACAGAGTCAGCACAAGTCCTAAGCATCAGTTAAGTCCAAACTAAGCTGTGTTTAGTGATGCATTGTCCTTGAGGTGAGACTCTGGATTTCACCCACTATGAAGAGTGAAGAAGTGTTAGGGCAGGGCTACACTAGCACTTAAGCCGATCTAACTTACGTCGCTTAGGGGTGTGAAAAAGTCGTCCCCCGCCCCGAACAATGCACATTTTACATTGTCCACACTGGTGCTATGTTGGCAGGAGACGTTCTCCCACCAACATAGTTTCTGCTGCTCGCTGAGGTGGACTAATTATGCCGGCGGGAGAGTGTCCTCCTATTGGCATAGCATGTCTTCACCAGATGCGCTACAGCTGCACCAATGCAGCTGTGCCCCTGTAGCACTGTAGTGTTGACTTCCTCCAGAATCAATTTGCCCCATCGACCTGTCATTCCTCCAGTCAGACACTGTACTCTGAACTCCAAACATTGTTTTTGCATGGAGGTTCAAGTCCCATCTCTTCAAAAAGCTCTTGCTCATAAGCGCGATTGGAAGATGAGTTTATTTAAATAGAGAGTGTTCCCAAGTGTTTGCTGCAACCCACGATCCTGGCATATGTTTGAGTCAATTAACATAAGGCCTTGGGGAAAAAAATCACACGAGCAGTTATTAAAGGAAGGTGTAATTATCGACTTCAGATTAATTGAAAATGTTTGCTCTAAAAGTAGCAATTGAGCTCCATTCTGATTAATTGCTTTCTCACATATTATGAACGTTGCAAAAAGTGCTGCTCTGCAGACTGTAGAGGGAACATGTCTAATGATTCCACTGACTTTTTATAAAATAAACCCATAATTGTGCAATACTAAAATGTTCTGCAGTGCCATAATCAGATTATCGACAAAGTTCCATGGGATTCCTTCATTCAAAAAGAAAATAGAAGTTCTTCAGGAACTGGAAAGATTCTAAAGGGAAATCAGATGTCTAGATATTTAATTTTATGAATAATGTATGTTTTTAATTGAATGATTGTATCAGAATGATCCAACAAATTCCATAAAAATGGGTAAATATATTGTCCAAACTGTCACTTTTTAAAATAATAGACCGCTTCCACCCCGTCACTTTGGATATCAGAGCAACATGGATCAAAAGTATTTGTGAAGAAAGAAAATCTTTTATTAAACTTTCAACAGAGCAGTGCTTGCCAGAGCTACTGAGTCAACAGCCCATGTCCAAGTTAACATCCTTACTAAAACAAGGCCCTATGCTTTGTCTATTCAAATTAGGAAATTTGTGTTTAGCAACATTTATTTGCACCTCTATTATGCCTTTCCTCCAAGGATCTCCAAGTGTTGTACAGCCATCAAGCCTCACTGCAATGAGGAAGGTTTTTATTATTAGAGCTGCTCAGAAAAAAATTGATGAAACACTTTTTTGTCAGAAATTGCCAATTTGTCAACATTGAAATGTTTACAGAGTATGATTTTGATGAACTTCCATCAGATTCAACACAGGTTCTGGAAGCATGTGGAGGATCTGGGCAGGGCCGGCTCCAGGCACCAGCTTAACAAGCAGGTGCTTGGGGCGGCCAAGGGAGAGGGGCGGCACCTGCGGCAATTCGGGGGCGGCAGGTCCCTCACTCCCTCTAGGAGCGAAGGACCTGCCGCTGAACTGCCGCTGCCGATCGCGGCTTTTTTTTTTTTTTTTTTTTTTGCTTGGGGCGGCAGAAATGCTGGAGCCGGCCCTGGATCTGGGATCTAGGAAGACAGCCTGCCCAGTGGGCTGCTGGGGAAATTAGGTTTTCAGGGTCTGCGGCTCTGGGGCAGCTGACCAGGATGACTGCTCTAGGATTGGGGATGCCAGGGCTTCTAGGGTCCACAGCCACCCACCTCAGAGTGAGGGACTGTAGGGCTTCTATACTTGATCAAAGGTAGTGCATGTACATCTACCTGAGCTGGAAATTAGAGCTTCAGTGTAGGTGCATTTGTGCCCTTGCCTATTATGCACATGCTCAAGTTGCAGTTTGAACACATGCACTTAGGGTTGCTGGGTGTGCACTGAACCATACTTATGAAAGTCCAGTACCGGTGGCAATTTCTTTACAATTTCTTTGGAAGATTTTATTATATTTAGTTTTTAACATTGTTTTAGCAACATACGTGCTTTGAGTTCACATGGAATCAACGTCTAATAATAGAGTATAATTCACTGATTTCAGGAAGTAACTAAAAGATAAGTATCAATTCAAGAGAAAGCAAACAATCAACTTCTACTTTTTCTCTTCTCACAGAGCAGGCTTGCCATAAGGAAGCACTGCACCATTCTAGTTTCTGTGAGGTCTCAATGTACAAGGAAGTAACTGTTAATAATCAACACTCGCTGCAAGATCGAGAGAGAGCTGTGCTGCTGAAAAGCAGGTGTGCTTCATATAGTGTGTAACCCTCTGGGTACTGATGAAACAAATAGAAGTTTCACAGCCATGGATAATACAAGGACTCAAGACACTATTCCACAGGTAAAGGCAGAAATTGTTATTGCTTATGCAAAAGTTGCATTAGTTGTGCATAATTGAAGAGACAGCCTTGCAAAAACTGAGAACAACTTTGCATTGTGTTGGCAGGGAATTTGCAGTAGGACTGTTTAGCTTCATTGATTAGTATGTGATACGAGCCTTCACTGCTTAATATGCAATACACCTCTACCCCGATATAACGCGGTCCTCTGGAGCCAAAAAAATCTCACCGTGTTATAGGTGAAACCGCGTTATATTCAGAGGTTAAAGTAAGCGGGTACGGTCAGGCTTCCCCGGTGGTGATTTAAAGGGCCCGGTGCTCCAGCCACTGCGGGGAGCCCTTTAAATCACCACCAGAGCTCCAGCAGCGGGGCTTGGGCGGTGATTTAAAGGGCCCGGGGCTCCCCTCTGCTTTACCGTGTTATATCCGAATTCATGTTATATCGGGTCACATTATATCGGGGTAGAGACTGTATGCATTAGGGGTAGTAAGTATGTAACACCTGTCACAGGAATTCTGCTTCTTTAATCTTAAAAGAGCTAAATAAGCCACTTTCTATTGCTATAAAAATAGCTGTTAAATGTAATGAACATTGTGCAAACAGAGAGAGATTCTCTACCAAATCATTTCTTTGGAGGATTCCTTGTTAATATAGAACCTGTAGGATATTTTCACTAAAGACCATATACAGAGGAAGTGGAACATATGAATCAAAGTGGTTTCTGTTGAAAGCAGATAAGCTCCCTCAATACCAGATTCATACCTGGTGTAAGCGGCTGCAACTCCACCAAAGGCAAAGAGATTTCACCACTGACACTAGGTTTGAATTATCCCATAGTGCCTGCCAGATATATATCTTAGTAGCATAACATTGGGTTCAGAAAGTGATATTATAGTTACAAGAACTTGCATGCTTAATTGGATTGGGCCCAGATTCAGATCCAGGCCATAAATGGCCAATGGAGAATTCCCCTTGTGGAGAGGGATAGGGATGGTGTATCCTTATGGGGGTTTCCTGGTTTAAAGAGCATGCTGGGGGAGAGGATGGGTGTATCTGTAGCAGTTGGCGTGGAGTGGAGCTATACCAGCCCTCCACTGGCATAAGTTAGAGGAAGTAGCCCCTAGGCCAGGGGTAAGCAAACTTTTTGGGCCGAGGACCGAGGATCTGGGTGGGGAAATTGTATGCAGGGCAGGGGGTTGGGGTGCGGAAAGGAGTGTGGGGTGTGTGAGGGGGTGCAGGAAGGGGCTCAGGGCAAGGGATTGGGGCAGAGGAGGGGTGCGGGGTGTATGAAGGGGCTCAGGGAAGGGGGTTGAGGTGCAGGAGGGGTGTGGAGTGCAGGAGGGGGCTCAGGGCAGGGGTGCAAGAGAGTTGCGAACTGCGGGAGGGGGCTCAGGGCAGGGAGTTGGGGTGCAGGAGGGGTGTGGGTGTGGCAGGGGGCTCAGGGCAGGGGGTTGGGGTGCAGCAGGGAGCTCAGGGCAGGGGGTTGGGGTGCGGGGTGTACGAGGGGGCTCGGCAGGGAGTTGGGGTGTGAGGAGCAGGCAAGGGGCTTAGGGCAGGGAGTTGGGAGGCGGGTGCAGGAGGGGTTCGGGCTCCGGCCCAGCGCCCCTTACCTAAAGCAGCTCCGGTGTGGCAGCGGCACGCACCGGGGCCAGGGCAGGCTCCCTGCATGCCTGCCCTGTTCCCAGCTGCGCGCCACTCCAGGAAGCGCTGTGGCCCCTGGGGGAGCGGGGGCGGAGGGCTCCGCGTGCTCTGCCCTTGCCGAGCCTCCAGGTACCTCCCCCGAAGCTCCCATTGGCCGCGGTTCCCCATTCCTGGCCAATGGGAGCTGCGGGGGGTGGTGCCTGGAGGCAAGGGCAATGCAAGGGCAACGCGGGGGCCGCAGAGACATGGTGCTGGTCGCTTCTGAGAGTGGCGCGGAGCCCACGACGCCCTGGGGCGCAATCCCGTGAGCCAGATCCAAAGCCCCGAGGGGCCGGATCCGGCCCGCGTGCCGTAGTTTGCTAGAATCAGAAATCTGTAAACAGCTCCCTGATGGCCCTGAATCCCTCCCCAGCCCCCTTGCACCAAGCAGCGCTTCGATGCTGGGGACAATTGAGTCCTATTTGTGAGGCTAGTTTATCTTTCACTAGGAAACTTGAGAAGTTCCTTGGATAGGCTTACTAAAAAACAAACCGCATTACACAGAATGGAGTGAAGACTCCCTTTGTTGCTCATTTGGCCCATGGGAGAGAACGAGAGGCAGACGATTAAATTCTGCCCTCAGTTACACCCACACAATATCATAAGTGTCACTAAGGGCAGAGTCTGGTCCTCAAAGCTTTTGCAGAGGGACGTGTACTTTGTCAACCAAAGGCTGAGCTATTCAGCTTTGCAGATCTCAGTTGTTGCACAGTGAGGCCTGATCTACAATAGAACATTAGGTCAGTTTAACTATGTCGGTCAGGGGTGTAAAAAATCCACACTCTTGAGTGTAGCTAAGTCCCTGTGTGGACAGCGCTAGGTTGATGGAAGAATTCTTCCATCAACCTAGCTACTGCCCCCCAGGAGGTGGCTTACCTACACTGATCAACGTACCTCCTGTCGATGTAGGTAGTGGCTACACAGAAGCGCTACTGCAGCAGAGCTGTGCCACTGTAGTGTTTTAAGTGTAGACGAGCCCTAAGAAATAACACCTCATCTCTGGTTATATTGCATGTCCCATCTTGCACTGCTTAGTGTAACAACATGCTGAAGCTTCAGGCGTCCTCTAGAAAAGCTTTGACAATGATGTCAAGAAGGCGCAAATCGAATCTTAGCAACGTTCTCTGTCTTCACTGTTTGCCGTCTGTGTGGTGTTGCTCAGCACTGTATAACTTTGCAGCATTATGGAGCAAGTGGGAGCCAGCCTGCCAGCCCGGATCAATAGATCCGGGCTAGCAGGGCTCGTTACTAACACTCTAAAGAGAGCTGTGTATAGAGCACTTTGAAGTTGCAGCTAGGGCTGGAGTTTGGGCTCCGAAGTCCAAGGAGAGGGGTGGGCTCCTGCCTGAGTGGCAACTTCAAAGAGCTGTCGGTATAGCTGTTTTTTAGAGCACTTGCCTGAGCCCTGTGAACCTGAGTACATAGGTGCTGGAACTAGGGATGCCGAGGGTGCTGCAACATTCCCTGGCTTGAAGTGGTTTTCATTATATACAGGGTTTGCATTTTTCTAGTGGGTCAGTGAGGGTGCTGAGAGCCTCTCAGCACCCTCACTGACCCACTATAAAAATTGTTCCAGCGCCCCTGCCTGAACCTGGACCGAGAGGTTGCTCTGGTGCTGTGCAGGCATTCCCTCAGAGGCCAGAGTAGTATCTTGTGAATCATTAACAGCATTTCTTTCAGCATCTAATATGGGAAGAGTGGAGCGGGAGGGGGGGCAGAGAGTTGATCTGCAAATACCCTGATGCTTAATAGAAGTCAGGGTTTGCATGCACACATAGCTATGCAAGTGCATAAATCCCACTTGTGCACTGAGGTATGTGCATGCATAAAACAAGCCTGCAAAAAATGCACAAGCCTTTTTTGTACACCTGTTTAAAAATTTGGCCCTAAACCTCCCTTAAGGCCTCTCATGTAAGTGTTAACTCTACCTGTCTTGTGAGAGCTGATAGGATCACATTGCTAGGTGGTATGGTTGTAGGTCAAATATTCCCCTACTGCCTTCACACCCTGTTTTGCTTTAATTTACCACTTTAAAGTACCATATGCCCAAGGCTTCCCCACACAATTTTTGTTAGATCTTTAGTTAAAGGCCATTTCTCTTACGTGATTGTTGGGGGGGGGTGGGTTTTTTTGCTGGTCCTTTGCAAGATTGCTTAAGGCGGGTTTTTACTGTATACTTATCAAGGGATCAATTTCATTTAAATAAGGCCAAATGAATCCATATCTTAGGATATGCATATTCATGCACATGTACCTGGCCTCTGGAGTAATTCTGGTAGCTCGAAAGATGGACTATTTTCATTAGAATCCCATTCAGCATTCTGTTGTCATCCTGCTCAATTGGGACTTCTAATGACCTACTATATGACCAGAGATGGTGATGCAGCACCGCCAACTCCTTACAGTTAACTGCTACCGAATGTCAAACATAGCACAGGGTAGAACAATTTTTCTGCTCCCACTGGTGTTGTTCAGATTCATTAATGTTTGCAAGGCACTTTGAGATTGTTGGATGAAAGTTGCTGTTTCAGTGTGAAATGTTTTGGGTTTCCATCTGCATTTAAACACGAAACCACCTGCAGACATGATAACAAATCTACTTGCAAATGGTTTGTCATATGGCCCACCCTCAACCTCCTTTTCTCCCATCTTAAAAGATAGTGATGTTGGATTCCTTGAGCATGATTAAAAGAAAAATAATTGTGAGTGTTGCATTTCCATGCACCTGCTATCCAACATGAAGGATAAGGTAGTGAAGAAAGCCTCTGGGCAAGCTAGAGATGAAAGTACAGATTAATATTTGCTGGAATTCCTGAAGCCTCCAGTCACTGAGCCCTTTGGAGCCTTCTCGAGAGATTTGTTGTTAATGGACTGTGTTTTGTCCACAGCACTGTACAAGACCCTGAAATGTGGATCCCAATGAGCATAGCACAGGTGTCTTAGAAGGGAAATGCAGGTGGTCTAAAACTAGGAAAGGGCCAAATCAAATAGCAAGAAACTAGAAAACCCTAGTGAAATGACCCTGAGAAAGCCAGACAGTGCAGTAGTATGAGCTATTTCTAGTTTACTTGCAGGGAAGCAGTAAAAGCATAACTAATATGCATAATTTGTGATCATGTGATTGAAATGCAAAAGCAGAATAGCAAAGAGAAAAATCCCTTCTCCTTTTCTGAAATAATAAATGAGAGAAACATTTTATTTAAGACAATTATCAATTAATAAACCAAATCCTGTCAATGTATCATTCAGAATGAACGGGTTGGCCAGAAATTCTTTCCCATCTTTCTTCTCACCCATAGTTTGGTGCATGGACAGGGAATATTGGTAAAATAATAGAAGATATTTGAAGAGAGACCACCCCATCATTGGAATTATATTGACTCTGAATAAGCAGTGACATAACTTTGTCAAAACACTTGACTCAGAGTAAAGAGATAGCACTGTGCAGGCATGTTGTGGAGTTACAATCTAGTCTTATGCCAGTAAAATGAGGCATTTGAGAGGAGAAACTGACAAGGACAGAACTAAGAATTAGTCCCCAAATTTGTCAACAGCCACAGGTCAATTGATAACCTTAACTCCTTGGGCCTTGTCTTGACTAGAATTTAAAGGTACCGTATCTACTCGTTCATAAGCCGAATTTTTTTAGTAAAAAAGGGAAGCACCAGAGAAGGGGGTCGGCTTATGAACGGGGATAGCGAGGGAGAGGTGGGACACAGCCCCTCCCCCCAACAGAGGGGGCAAGGAGAGGCAGCACAGCCAGCAGAGAGAGAAGGGAAGAGGCGGGGCCAGAGTCTCTCCGCTTCTGGCCACGCTGCTCTCCCCCCAGCCTCCGAAGCAGCTGCAGCTCCAGGGCTGGCAGGCTTTGGCCATGCCGCCCGGCCTGCTGGAGCAGCTCTGGCTGGGCCAGAGACATCCTCCCTGGCCCGCCACAGGTAAGGTGGGAAGGGATGGGATGGGGAAGAGTGTGGGGGTCCCGGGCTAGGGGTGGGGCAGGGTGGGGCTATATGGGGAGGGGTCATGTGGGGAGGTCCCGGGTTAGGTGTGGGGTCATGTGGGGGGTGGTCACGGGGGTTACTCCCCTGACCCCCAGCCTCTCCCCCCCAAAATTTACCCACCGGTTGCTGTCCCGGCCCGTCATGATAAGCCACTGGCAGGCCGGGACATTTTGTTTACTTAGGTTTACCTCCGTGCCTGTGGATGCTCGAGGTAAACAAACCGTCTCGGCCCGCCAGCGGCTTATCCTGATGGGTTGGGAGACAAAGTTTGCCGACCCCTGAATTATAGGGTCGACTTATGAATGGGTCATAAAAAGTTGCCATTTTTACTTATCCAACTTGGGGGAGGGGGCGGCTTATAAACGAATCGGCTTATGATCGAGTTATTAGAACAAATGGGTAGCATATTCTAACAGGCTCTAAAACTCATGAAGACAAGGGAGTATTGACTTTAAAATATGCTAAACTGGTTGAGTTAAAGCCTAGACTTCAATTGACCAGCTTAACACATATGAAAGTCTCCATTGCCTTTTATATGTTAGACTATGGGATCATGTTAGTTAGAATGTGTTAACTAATATGCTCCAATAACACACCCTTAAATTCCAGTTAAGGAAAACCCCTGGTATGGTTTGACCAGCTTTTCAGAGATCTGGCACCTGGCAACCAGATTCTTCCCTGATGTATATCCTTGCTTTAACAAGATAAGATAGAATGAGATGTGATTGCACACAAACTTACAAACAGAAATACTCATACATTTCTCCAGAATAATTAGATGTCACTGCATAATAGCCTGGTCATCATTGTTTCATCACAGAACTAAGTGGACTATCATGTTAATAAGCAAATATGATAATCTTTATAGTTCTTATCACTGTGGATTATTTTAATTACTGTAATTAAAAGACACAGGGCATTATTACTTTAGTAATGAACTGATGTAGTGAAATATCAACCACTTTCTATAATATTTTTTTCAGTCCATTAAGTAGTAAAAATTGAAAGTTGCACCTGGTCTATGCAACTATATAGAGAAAATTAAAAGTAAGTTTGTTCATACCTCCTATGCGCTGTTTTGAAATCATAGGGCTGGTCTACACTAACGAGGTAAGTCGATCTAAGTTATGCTACTTAGGTTACGTAAAATATGTAACTTAAGTCAACGTAGCTTAGATCGACTTACAGTGGTGTCTACACCGCGCTGTGTGGATGGGAGACACTCTCCTGTCAATATAGCTTCCGCCTTTCGGGGAGGTGGAGTACTGAAATTGGGAGAGCGCTCTTCCATTGACTTATAGTGTCTTCACCAGACCAGCTAAAGCAATGCCCGCTGCATCGATTGCAGCAGCGCCTATTTAGCCCGTAGTGAAGACAAGCCCATACAATACCCTTTAAAATATGCAGGACGCATACATCTTTTTCTTATTATTTCTATTGTGGTAGTGCTTAAGGACCCAGCTTTGATTTAAGCCCCATTGTACTAGGTGCTATACAAATAAACAACACAGACACAAACTGAGGACACTGTATGGTGGGACTTTCAAAAGTGCTCAGCATTGGCTTAACTCCACTCCCACTGAAATCAATGGGAGTTTTACCTTTAAACTAGTTAAAAGCCCATGATGTCGTTTGGGTGTAATTTGTAAAGGGTAAAAAAAAAAAAAAAAAAAGCCCAAAATGGCTGAGAACATAAATATTGGATGGTAACAGACCATGAATTCCAGTGATGATTGAACCTGTTGATATTCTGAACAAAAAGAGCTCTGAACCATACTTGTAACTGCTTTCATCTCTTGACACTGACTCAGACATTCCAGGCTTCAAGAGTGACACACACAAAGCCAGACTGACAATCCTGGAATCCTATAATATAGATCCAGTGGGAGCAGTTAGGCTATTGCTGAGGGTTTTTTGAAAATTCCACCTTAGTGTCTAGTTTAAAGACAATCTATTACCATTTGGTTAAACCAGACGTCATGCATGCAGCACATCCCAACAGCCTGGAAACGTACAGCAAAGTAAGAAGCTCTTTTCACCTTGAACAAACTTTCAAATGTTTGGGTTTTGTTTGATTTAAGCTTTTACCGATAGTTTGTGATTCTGAAGAAAACCAAAGAGAATGAAAGCACCTTTCCAACCTGTTTTAATAATGGTTTATAGGTGGAATGTGAAACAAAACTGAGTTAGCCCAGATTTCTCCGCTGAATGTTCCAACTTGTGTGTGTGTGTGTGTGTGTGATAGAAACTGCTATTAAAGCGGGCTGGGAATTGGTTCACACTGGGAACCATACTGCCATGATATCCATTGTTATCAAGATGGCTGCCTTCAGCGCTTGGCTTGGTAGTGTCAATTGCAATTAAAAACTTTAAACAAATGTTTTCACAACCCATTCACAGTGGCCTTCTGACCAGACATTTTGGTGGCTTGAGCCAAGGGGACACAGTTGTCTTTTAAGTCATGGCACTGGCTACAGGAACAAAGAGATTGTAGCCGATCCCACAGCAGGCTGACACTGTGAGTACTGTGGTGCGCCAGCATGAACATGCAATGAATGAATAGCTCAGCACTAAAAATTCTATGGAAGCTTACCACAAAGGGTTACAGGCCATTTAGAAATAAACTCTGCCTCTAATGGCAGACACGTGAGAAACAACTGGAGCGTAATGAATCAAGGCAAAATCAAAGGCAATTGATATATCCTATCTAATGTTAAGCTTGATGTAAGCTAGTGCAACTCCAGTCAAATCCATGGATTTTCAGTTGCTGATGCCAGTGTTCGAATCTGCGGACGGCTCATCTCTCTTTCTTTTTGGAAACAATCAAACTGATATGGGGGTGGGGGAGGGAATGGCAAAAGAGAGGAGTTACTCCATTCAGAGGCCACGGTAAGTTTCTATTTGAAGAAATAAGTGTAAAAATTACTCCTCAGTGCTCCTGGAGAGCACATCATAAAACCTCTGTGTTGGCCTAATCTCTCAAGAGCTAATAGATGACTGACACTTAATGGACATGAGCAGAAAAGTAAGCTGACCATTAATGTGGTGATATCTAATGAGCACTTGGGAGAGTGCACCTGAGCCTTCTCACTATCCTCTTTCTCACCCTCCAGGAAGTGGAAGAATGTTTGAGGGAAGCCAATTTAATCGGAGTGCAGAGTGGGGTTGTCTGGGGTTCTGCATATCAAAATGCAATTTTTTTCCAAAAGCTTTGGGGCCCCTCTCCTGGCTCACCGTGCCCAGGCCATTTTTCATGCCATCTCAAACATGATCCAGATTGTGTGAAGTTAGGGTCTGTGAAACTTCAGCATATTTCTTATGCTGAGTTCCTTTGCTGCAAAGGGCTTCTCTCTCTTGCACTTGATCAGAACAGTAATGCCGGGGCTGCGTAATAATCAACCAAGCACTGTCAGTTCTGAGGGAGTAGCATATGCTCCCTTGCAACAAGGGATTTTTAAAGAACATCCTTCTTTCTGGGCCTTGAGAGCTTGCTGCAGTCAAAGACTGTGTTATCTTTGTTTATCTGATTATCTGCCAGGCAGTTTTCCTAGAAGCTCCTCATTGGAAAAAGTAATGAGACTGTCTGTCCCGCATGTTCAGTTTTTGGCCTTAATATGCAAAATAAATATGCAAAAGCTATAACAAGTAAATTGTGGGGTGTGTATGTGTGTGTGTGTGTGTGTAACATGCACATGTGCAAATAGTATGGCAAGCAGAGGTAACAATAGGTGCAGGCACAGAGCAAGATCAGTAAGGGATCTGTCATCCTAAGGCTTCCACTGGGATTTCCCAGTGCAGATTTATGAGGGTCTGTTTATACCAAGAAAGTGACCCAGTGGTGACAAAAGGAATCCAGGATGTTACTTCCTGGCCCTTGTTGAATTGTTGTTTCAGCAGGAGTCCACTGTGTTTTTTGGGAGTTGAAAATGGTTTGGTCCTGTCTATCCAAGCGGCCAATTGTAATCAACCTTAGATGATGTCAGGGCAAAGGGGCCCTTTTCCTAGTATAAGGGCAACTTTAGGGTCTGATCCTGCAAATGCTTATGCAGTTACTTAATGTGACGAGTCACATGCATAAAGTTCACTTGAATGGGACTGATTGCAAAAGTAAAGCTGTTCACATGCTTAAGTATTTGCATGATTGGGGCTTTAGAATGTAAGCTTCTCAGAGTAGGGACTGTGGGATGGATTTACAATGGAATCGATGTGCCTAAAGATGCATACGCATTTACTAAAGTGCCTAAGCAGGTTATGTGGCTATCTCCCATTGATCACACTAGGCCACACTATTTTCATCTTAAGGTGCCTAAATACCTTTGAAAATCTGGCCCTGTGTATTGTTGTCTTTTAAGTACCATGCACCTTTATGCCACAAAAGGAAAAAATAATAATATATCCTTGGGCCTCTTCTTGCTCCTATTGAGGCCAATGGCAAAGCTTCCAGGGACTCCAGTGGGAGTGGAATATATTTTGATGAATATCTTCTATGAATAAATGTTGACAGATATTATTCAGCCAGTTGCAGAGCTGGTCAAATAATGCAAAATATTATGAGACAATTTATTTGAGGAATAGAAGCATTGTTCAAAAAATAGCATTTGACCAGCTCCTCAAATGTTTACAGAAGACAATGGTGCCAGTGAGGAATGTCACATCAGTCACCTGTACTGATATTCATTGTAAATTAAGCTAGCTCAGAAATGGATGGTTTTCAAATATCCCCTACTCATAAAAGCCCGAAATGAATGTGTAGGGGCAAAGGGATGGATGCTCTGCACCAGGTTGAGATCTGGAGTAAGTGAGTGCTATTTAACTGATAACAATGGAATTGAACCCCTATGCACCAGCTCTGAATTTGGCCATATGTCCATAAATTCACTTAAATACCATCTCTGGAAATGCCTAGGCTTCTTTGCCACAAACTAAGCCAGCTCCTTTAAAAAACATACTGAAACAAGCTATTCTTTTTTGTTAAAGGCATAGGCTGGAACATAGAAGCTGCTACAATAAATTTCATCACAAGTCAATAACTGCACTACATCTTGGCATTTATTTTTAAGTTCCCCCACTAAACTTGTTTTGCAGAAGGCCCTGTAGCTGGAAGGCACTGAGTCAACAGGAAATGCCCTAAAGGCTTTACCTCAAAGTCACTTTATCCTGCTTTGCCAGACGAGAGCAGACCCTTTTATTGTTTCTTTAAGATTCAGTTTTGAAGCACCAGACCTTAAAACGAATGAAAGTGCAACCAGATGCTGGATATAAAGAATCAGGCTGATGTGCTCAAATAATTTTCCTTCCTGTATTTATTTCTTTTTCCAAGATTGGGATTTTCTTTTCTCTTGTAATGGCAAATTTTGAGAATCCAAGAAATAATCCAGACGTAAGGCTCCACTTTAATTTCTTATTAGTAAAATTAGAAATGTTACCCATCTTGCTATTCCCTCTCCTTTTACCAAGTGGTGGCAGCATCCCCGGCTGCTGTACAGATGCAATTGCAGGACATCCTCCTTAGGTATTAGTACCTCTTGCAGAAGTTGGTCCAATAAAAGATATTCCCTCACCCCCTTGTCTCAGGCAGCACTGACACTCAATCAAACTTCCACTCAGAAATTCATGGGATGTGAACAGGGGCGCTGGAACAATTTGTATAGTGGGAGTGCCGAGAGCCATTGAACCAAACTGTAAACCCTGTATGTGATGGAAACCACTTCAAGCCAGGGGCTGTGGGAGCACCCCCAGCAGACCTAGTTCCAGCACCTGTGTGTGTAAGGGACAATATGGAAGGCAGTCATTCCTAAAGCATTGATTCTGTTGAGCACCAGAAAGAGAGGGAACAAGTTCTCAGCGTCAGTGCTGCCCTTTTCTGGAGGACCCTGCAGCCAGGGGTCACTTGTTTTGGTCCTCTTCCTTTGTGTAAATGAAGAGGGGAATGTTGCTCTCAGCCTACAATCAAGGCAGCAAAATCTCTCATTGATAACAATCCACACATTCCCTGCCTTAGAATTAAAGGCCTGTTTATATGGAGAATAGGATTTGGTTTCACATTGACAATGACGTGGCTCAGTGCATTGCTGGCTGGCTGTGATTTTTAGCTAACTAAACTTGAAAGGGTATTTTACTGTGGGTATCCCCATTGATTGTAGTAAATTAACTGAGATCACACACATTTGACTAAACCCATTAATTAGCTGGACAGGTTCATTGCTGCACAACCCACTGTGTTTTGCATTGGTGTTGGTATGGCAAATAATCTCCAGTTCTGGATATTTTCTAAGTCAGATTGCCCCACTTTTGTTATGATCCAAATACTGTTCTGGTGAGATGGGAAATAACCTGAACACCAGACCTTGCATGGAATGTCCCTAAGGGGAACTAGAGTCGGTTACCCTTTGCATTTTGCCTGTGGGTACATAGCAAATGCCCATTGTTTATAACTAAATGAATGTTACAGATTAGAGATGAAAAAAGTTATGTCACGTAGTCCATTTTATTCCCAGATTGTTTCATAGCTGTGTATACTTTCTATTGCTTTGTTCAATCTAATTTTACATGACTCAAGTAAAAGGACTAAACTTCTCTTCAGTGTATCCATATAAGGTCTGGAAAGATTCAAGTAAAACTTATCCTGATGTGGAGAGCTGGCTCAAAGCTTTCCATAACACTTAAGGCCCTGTGTGGGGCTGCACTAGGGGGAGGGGAGAATGACGGAAAATCCTGCAAGAGGTCATCTAGGGCTATCCATGCCAGCTGCCCAGAGAAAGCAAGGGATCACACAACCCACCATTACAAAGATCCTTTATCACCATACCCAAGTAGTATATAAGCACATTATCCACCATTCCAACCTGTAGGCAGAAGTACTGGATACATAATGAGTTCCTGCACCCTTTCCTCAATTGTGAGAATGGATTTTACTTTCAAATCACCCAAAGTCTTTAGACACATTAATAATAAATATCTAGCTTTTATATAGCACTTTTCAGTAGTATATCTCAAAGCACTTCACAAACTTTTAATGTAGTTACCCTCACAAAACTCCTGTGAGGTACAGAAGAATGATCATCACCCCCATTTTTATAGATGAGGAACAGGGTGATTAAGTGACTTGCCCAAAGTCATGCAGGAAGTCTGTTGCAGAGCAAGGGAATTGAATGCAGGTGTCCCAAGTCCTATGCTATGGCTCTAACCACTGGATCATCCTTCAGGTAGATGATGTAGTGAACAAGCAACCTTAACCTGGCAGTAGCAGGCATATGTTATTAATGGAATTATTATTTATTTCCATAATGTGTATTTTCTATCATAAATACAGTTTAATTTTTCTTTTCAAGCTGCTTTGTTGCCCAATGTTGTATTAGAATGTTACATCTGGTTGCACCAGTCACATTCTGTTAGATAATATAAAACAATCTGACTTGGTGACATTTAGTGGTTAATTTGAGGAAACCTGTTTTCTTTTTAAGAAAACAACCCCCCTCCCAAACAAATAAAAGCATGAGCATTACAGAAGTTGTGACATGATGAGAGAAAAGTCTCTTTCAATACTAATCCATAAAGGTCAGGATCTGCTACTCAAGTCTTGTTTGCAAGTAAAATAGCATGCTACCATGTGGCTGTCAAAAACCTCAACAACCCAGACAGATTTCTGACAAATAATTTTGAGAGATCTCACCAACTGAAAAGCTACCTTGTTTCCTCTTTTGTCTTTAAAACATTTCCCCCTATTGACAGTTACAATGGGAGCAAAGTAATGGCATTAGAAACTATCATGCTATTAAAGAGAACTATAACAAGCATTATATTTTGTGCTTTCTGGGGAATTTGTGAAATGGCAGCAGCCTAATTTAGCAATTAATAATTTGAAACTTCTGACTCGCTAAACTGCTTGCTTCTCTATTGCAACCATTAGTCTTTATGCATTATTAAGAAAATTAAAAGACATACTATGTTGTTCTCATGTCTTAGGGGCTCAGTTTCACTAATTTAAAGAAGACTTTCGTCAGCGAAATGTAACTGGCGAGACAAAATGCAGAGCTGGATTTTTGTATGCACAAATGTTACTCTTTTCTGTATACCCTGTTTAAGTGAGAAAATACCCCATTGCATGCACACAGATTAGGATTTACACACATGCATTGTACAGGCATGCAACATGGTTATATGCACAAATCCAGACCAGTGCAAATACATTATTTTGTCCACTTAAACTGGGATTTGAACAAGTGAGGTGAAATCCTGGCCCTGTTGAAGTCAATGAGAGTTGTGCCATTGACTAGAATAAGGCCAAGATATTACCTTTGGACTATACATTTCATTCCTGTGCAAAATTTTTGCACCTTTTTCACATAACAATTTTGGTTACACTAAGCAACTCTTTATAGGGAGATGGTTTGCTTTGCAAATAGGATATGGTAGTTAAAAGTTGGCAGAATTTAGCCTTAAGGAAACCATTTTAAAAAATTCAAATATATTCAAATTCCTGTTTGTTTACATTGGAACTGTTCAGTGGAGGGATCATAGTGTTAACAGATAATTGTATATGTGTGTGGTAAGTACATGTGCCATTTAAAATTCAAATATAGAATGGGGAGGTTATTGTAAGAACTGTATGTGCCTCAGCAGATATGAAAGCATTATCATGCTTTTATTCACTCCTCACAGTTTGTATTACTATTTGGAACTCTGCCATAAATTACCTTTGCATTTATCATGAAAAATGCCAAGGTCTTAGAAGAAAAAAATAATGTATTAGTTTTATTTATTTTCTCTATACAATACCTGTTGATGCAAAAGCTGATTTACCTGCTGAGGATGATTAACATAAGGCATGTCTACATTACATGCTTTTTTCAGTGGCATGTAGCGTACCTATGCATGTAGCTTCCCAGCATGGATATAAATAGCATTGTAGCTTGTGAGGTGCAGCTTAGGCAGGTAAAGACACACCTTAAGAGAGTGGGTATATATGCGAATACATACCTTACATGACTCTCTACTCATCCAAGATATGCCTCCCTGTCTACATGGCTATTTTTAACAGTGTTGTGTCCGGCTGTCTCCCCACTGCTGGAGTCTTTCTCCACTGTAAGAAAAGGCTCTGGTCAGGAAAGCCTCAGGCAGCTGGAGCCTTTTCCAACAACAGAGAGAGACTCTATCAATGGGAGAAAGCTCTTGAAGGGGGTTTCTCTGCCACATGTTGTTACACACCACAACGTGGACAAGGCCTGCTTTTCACTGCAGCATGAAGCTACACATACACTGCACGTCACCATCACTATGAAATAGTCAGAGTGTGGCAGCCTATGCATAACAGGAGCAGAGATGGACATCTGTCACGTGCCAGGGTATTGACCTATTATAACCTAGGCCCGTGTCAGGTGATCAGGGCTGGGAAATAAAAACAAAACCTCAACACCTAACACCAGTGGTGGGCAACCTGCAGCCCACGGGCTGCGCACAGCCCATCAGGATGATCCGCTGGTGGGCTGCGAGACAGTTTGTTTACATTGACCGTCTGCAGGCATGGCTGCCTGCAGCTCCCAGTGGCCGCAGTTCACCGTTCCCAGCCAATGGGAGCTGCGGGAAGCAGCGCGGGCCGCAGGGATGTGCTGGCTGCTGCTTCCCGTAGCTCCCATTGGCCGGGAACAATGAACCGCGGCCACTGGGAGCTGCGGGTGGCCGTGCCTGCGGACAGTCAGTGTAAACAAACTGTCTCACAGCCCGACAGCGAATTACTTTGATGGGCTGCAGGCAGCCCATGGGCCGCAGGTTGCCCACCACTGCCTTACACAGTGTCAGAAGAAAACTGAGGGGGGGATTCTTACTGCCCACTCTGCCCCTATACTTAGCTATAAGGGCCTGGGGGAGAACTTCCCCACTGCAGACGTTGTGTTGGACTGTATATACTGGACCCTCACAAGACTCATGGATGGTACTTTAGTTTGTAGCACTATGGCCTTTTGGTTTATGCTGCAAGGGGAAACAGTTGTAATTTAGCAGCCCCTGCAAAGTGCTGCTTTGGCCCCAAGAGCAGCCTGAATTGGAAGTGCCCCTGCCTTGGGCTGTGCCTTCTGGACAGCACCAGGAGGCCTCACACAGAATCCCAAAAACTGGAACAAAGGAATCCTTGGGAGGGATCCTGGCAGGGAAGAGGAAGAAGTGACTGCTGTGTTCCCAACTCTTCCTGAAAGCAAGCGATATTTGGAGAGAAATTGGAGAGTGAAACCCTCCATACTGCTGCGTGTGGCAGACTCAGACCTTCTGGAGACGTACAGTACGCTCCAATGGGAGTATGAAGAGACCGCAAACTGCAGTTGGAATTATCAACTTTACTCCCGTTTCTTTCTCTCTCTCTAGCAACTCTAATGAGACTGTGACGGTATACCCCATAAGGCTTCATGGTAATATGCTTATGAATGTATATATAATATGACTGGAATATGTTTTATGCCACATATGCCAGGTAACATATCTATGTAAAGGTTATGATCTACTGAATACATTCCTCCTATTTGTATGCATGTATCATTTTTGTACTTGAAGTTAGGAATATTGGCTGTATACTTGCTTGATAGCCTAGTAAAGCATTTGGTCAGCTTCTTGAGAAAGGAATGTGCAAATTAAGTGCCAAATCAAGAATCACTTAAGCCAACAATGAACTTGAAGATGCCAATCCACATCGGAGCTTTCCCAGGAATGTGGCTTGGCTGGTAAGAAACTCAGTCATGTATGGACATGTGACTTGCCCATGTGACTTCAAAACTCCATCTTGGAGCTGGACTTTGCATAGGAGAAAGGAGGGGGTCTCCACCCTCATGAGAAAGTCTACTTAAACCCCTGGTAGACCCCTCCATTTTATCTTCAGCTGGCTAAAGAGACAGTCTCTCCAACCCCAAGGATACCTGAAAGAGACTGGAACAAAGGACAGTAACTACAGGGGGTGTGAGTGATTGCTGGACCCAGACTAGCATGAAACTAGTCTGTAAAAGGAAGCTTACTGGAACTGGTGAGGTTTTATTTGTATTCAGTTTTCTTAGGCATAGACTTGTGTGTTTTATTTTATTTTACTTGGTAATTCACTTTGTTCTGTCTGTTACTACTTGGGACCACTTAAATCCTATTTTTTGTATTTAATAAAATCACTTTTTACTCTGTCAGTGTTATAGAGGGCGAACAATTTATGAGTTTGCTCGGTATAAGTTTTATACAGGGTAAAATGGATTTATTTGGGGTTTAGACCCCACTGGGAGTTGGGCATCTGAGTGTTAAAGACAGGAACACTTCTGTAAGTTGCTTTCAGTTAAGTCTGCAGCTTTGGGGCACATGGTTCAGACCCTGGGTCTGTGTTGGACCAGACTGGCATGTCTGGCTCAACAAGATAGGGTGCTGGATTCCCAGGCTGGCAGGGAAAGCAGGGGCAGAAGTAGTCCTGGCACATCAGTTGGCAGTTCCCAAGGGGGTTTCTGTGATCCAACCCGTCACAGAGACTTCTAGTATTTGTTGCCCTTTAAAGGAACACTGTCAAGATAAAAGTTGCATTCAGAAATAAAATCCTTACCTGAGCTATTAATAATCCCCTAGAATTTTAAATAGCAAATTCACTTAAGTTGTTTGTTTGCCTTTTGCATTTCATTCAGTTTGGATAATGACCCAATCAGTTTTAACTCCTGGGATACTTGCTGTAGCACCATGTCATTATGTCTGAGTTTCCAGCATGTCAGGAAAATGCTTTAATTGAAGAAGAAAAAACAGGTTTTCTTTGAAAATGTTTCTGTTCATATTAAGTGAGTGTGTGTGTGGGAGGAAGGTGGGGGTGAACTACTCGATAGTGCAGCTCAAATCTAAATGGATCTCTCCTGGGACTTCCTTGTACTTGTTAGTTTGACCATTAGACTAATCACTGAAGCCCAGATTTTTAAAGGTAATTAGGCATTGCTCAGTGTTGCAAGGCCTAATTTAGGAGCCTAATCGCTTTTGAAAATGAGACTGTGGCTAGTCAGTTAGGCCTTGTAATGCTGAGGAGAGCAATGCCTAAATATCTTTACAAATCCGGGCCTAATTGTCTGGAATTAGAAAGCAATTTCCCCCCATGTATGTGCTGTTGCATATACTTTCTCCTGGGGAGAGGATACTGGACTAGGTCAACCACTGGTCTGATCTGACATGGCAATTGTACATGCTGCTACAAAGAGAAACCAAGTCCGTGAAAGTGCTTTGCTAACAACATAAGCTATTGTAGTTTAAGGTGTCTGTTTACTCCAAATTCCTTTTTTGCCTTGCTTGAGTTTTATCTGATAGTAAAGCCTCCACTAGCTTCATTTAAAAACAATTTTATTTATGTTTAGACTTATTAACAATGTTACCTTTTGTTTATGTACCACTGAAATAAGCACAGTTCTTTTCTGTTAACATATTTTGACAAGTTTCGATGACAGTTAGACCTGGTGATACACACCTCAAACTCTTTTTTTCCATCTCCTCCCCCCCTGCCTCCCGCAAATTTCTGATGATACTGATTTGCTTTCACACTGTTAGAATGCAATACTCCGAACCATGGCTAAGACACAGACATGCACATAAAACTGATATTCTCACCTCTTGCTAAATTTTCTAAGTTTAAAAAAAAATTCTTCCCAGCAATTTCAGCTCCAAATATGACCAACCCTGTATTCTGAAATTGTACAAGCACTTGTATATTTGATATCTTACTGGCTCACACTTTGTTTCAATGGGAGCTTATATTCACCAGCCAGGTTGTCAATAAAATAAAATATGAATGAAATGGAAATTTTATGGCAGATATTGTAGCTGTAACTGTCACAGGTTCTGCTGTAGCCTCACTAGCTTAGTGACACACTTCTTAAAAGCACTTCTGATTGGTTTGCTCTAGCTAAGCCAGGAAAAAATCCTGAAAATTATGAACATGGTGAAAAATAAAGAACTGAGCATCGAAGGAGCTTTGGATTTGGCACAGAAAGAGACGCATGCAGAAAAGGAAGCAATGAATATGGCATTCCCGATGGTAAGATTGCTCACTTTTAAAATATATTTTACAATAATTTCAAACTGTTTGTGTGTCTAACACTCATATATGCTGGGACAGATCTGGGTCCCACTCCAGCTGCTTTGTGTCATTCTGGCAGGGCACAGCAACTGCAAATGCAATGGATCTAGTTTCTGGGGATTCCTTCAGTATAAGAGTACTCAAGAGAGGTATGGCAACCATAGGCACTCCTGTGATGCCAGTCTGTATGACACCTAGTGGAGGAGACATGGCTGGGAGTAAAGGGACAGGTCCCCAGCCTCCGAGGGTAGTCTGGTGTAAGTTAGAGCAACTTTTACTTATGCCTGGGATTGGCTTGGTCCCTGGCCCACCAAGGATAAGGGGAGCATAACAGTGGCTTAAAGGTGCCTTTTCCCCTACCTGGATTTTGTACTGAACACAGGTCAGCTGAGCCAAGGGAATCTAGGCCCAGACCAAGATATTTAGGTTCCTAACTTCAATTGACTTTAGTAGAGTTCTTAGGGAGGTGTCTGGAGCCATTTCTACACTATATGGGTGCTAGAGAGGCATAGCAAGGGCACTGTAGCTATGTCGCTATAACCCTGTAGTGTAGATGCAGACTACACCGGCAGAAGGGGTTTTTCGATTGCTATAGGAACTTCCCTTCCCTGAACAATAGTACTAAGTTGAGGAAAGCATTCTTTCATTGATCCAGCTGCGTCCATGCCGGGGGTTAGATTGTCTAGCTCTGGCACTCAGGTGTGTGGCTTTTCCACACCCCTGAGCACAGTAGCTATGGCAACATAAGTTTTTAGTGTAGACCAGGCCTGAGCACAATACGTGGCACGCTCCATTTGACTTGGCACAAAAACTGGATTTATTTGCCAATAAAACCTCCACTAGGTTCATTGAAAAGCAATAAATAACTGATTAACAACTTCCCCTTTTGTTTATGACACATGGAATAAGCTGACACCACGCAGCTCAGGTAGGAGTAGAAGTGAGTTGAAATGGAGCAAAAGCACAAGCTCTACGCTGGTTTCATGTAAAGTGTGGGTTTGAGTCCAGACACTCCTCCCCCAGTTCTCATCCTCTTCCTCCAATGGGCATTTCCTTGCTCCTACTTCTCAATCTGGTCCTTTCCCTTCTTACTCTCCTTCAGTTCTTCCAGGTATCTCCAACTCCTCCTTCTGCTCTCCAATCTTTATCCCATGATCTCCCTCCAGTCACCATCAGAATTCATCAGCTTTCATTAATATTTCAACCTCTGCAAGCCCCTTAGGGCTGGATTTTGAAAAGTGGCCTCCCCATGGGAATGTCTGTGAGAAATCTTCACACAATGATGATAGCACAATTTGAAAATGTTTCACGCCAGAGAAGCTGTTAGTGATTTTTGAGAGATGGGAGTCATCAGGCCTCTTCTAAATTCCTTTTGGGTTTGCTTTTTAATAAGTTCCTACACTGCTTAATAAGTGCTCTGCTTGCATAAGATTCATCTAGAAGGAGGAAAAAAAGTAAGCAGCAGTTTGGTGTCCTCTTGCAACACAGAACTGAACGGTCTATCAGCTGGGGATTAGCCAGGAACATAGAGGGCTGCATGGACATCATTTTCTTCAAGTGATGAAACAAAGTGAAGTTAGAACTAGCAATTATGGATCCAGATCTTGATGGTTCTTACTCACTTTTTTACTAAGTTTTTTACTTGGGCAAAAGCAATGAGTGACTGAGAACTGGTTTGTGGTGCTTGTAGTTATGTGATATTATCATTTTGTTTTCTGCGTACTGCAGCTTAACATTTTTGGACAGTTGTCAGCAGAGGCAGCTGCCATTTTGTGAGTCTTTCTGCATTCCCTAAATCTAAAGTAAAAGCAGTTCATACTGTAAGTAGATGGTTGCTTTCTGTGTAAGTAATTCAGAATTTGGCTCCTGGTGGTTTAGACTTTATAGCTCTGTGATATGAGATAGGAGAGCTGTAAGGATGATTGTATCAAAAATTTCAGGTTGTATGAATGTCTCTCTTTAATTTTACAACACTAAAGAGGCTGTGTTGATGTGAGTTAATACACAGAATAAGTCTTCGTTGCAGTGGAAATCCCCTCTCCTATAGTATATTATCATCAACAGGACATTTATATGGATGATGTGTTCTAGAAATAACACATTATAAGTGGTTTCTTCGCTACTGCCCACAGTACTATACTCTGTGATAATTAAACTGAGAGCTAAATCAAACTTGAACACAGTTATATCCTCACCTTTGGTGCACAAATACAGAGCACATTATCCTATAGCTTGTAAAATCAGTACATGTAAGTGCAATAGCCAATTTTAGAAGCCAGGTGGTAAATTGTGCACCCCAGCATTTATGGGCATGGGTAAATCCTATAACCCTAGTTCTACTTCATCCTGTTCAGTAATCTGATGATGAAAGTGCCTTTCTACAAAGGTTGATGCCCTTTTAGTTTGCTAGTTTGATTAATAGACTGGCTATTGCATTGTACTAAATGCATTCATGTTGTTTTAAATGCATTTAGTAGAATTCTGAGGTCTCCCTTTCCACCTTACTACCTGTTCTCAATTCTGTTTCTTCCTTTCTCTCCCTTGCTCATTCCTTCTCCCTCTCATGATATCGCCTTTAGCTTCAGTTACTTCAGTAGGATTTGTGGATGCTTGGCACGTGTGAAAATCAAGCCATTATGGTGGTACAATTCTTCCCAGTGCAGAGATCCTGACAAAGCCTCTGACATATTGCACAGAGGGGGAGTTCACTCAAGAGTCTTAATGAATTTCATATTAACATGTATTGAAAGAACATAAGATTTTAGTTGATATCAATAATGTTTTCCAGGATTTGCAGGATTTGCTGACTGGTTCACAGTTCAACTTCAGTGTCTACAAATACAAACGATATAGGTGGCAGAAACGAATTTTGCAGGTAACTTCATGAATACAAACCCCTGCCTTTGCAGAAATATTGCACATACTATATTTTTGCATAAACGTGAATGTGGGTTTAATATACTCCATAGTCCAATATATTGCCTGAATTAAAATCCAGTGGAAATGTTTGAAATATTAAACTAATTCTCTGCCTTTTAGACCAAAAGTTCTGTGCAATTAATATTTGATACCTCCTCTGTTGGGGAATTATAACCTGTAGGCTATAGGATGGACTTGAAGATCTAAGACATCTTACATCTCTAGCTATTGTGCTCCGTGACAAAGATATTTGATTGTGATGGTTTCCCTTTGCACACTGTTCTTCATTACAAGTTGGCACTTATAAAAGTGATTATTTTCTTTTAAAATTTCCTTTGACAGCATGTCTCTCTAGTCATGATCTATAAATCCTACCTGTGCACTTTAGAACTAAGGAAGAGATTTTCAAATATGCCTGGGGGACTTAGGTACACAAGTCCTATTGAAAGTCAATGGGACTAGTTGCTCCTAAATCCTTTGTGCATTATTGAAAATCTCTGCCCAAAGTTCTGATCTACAAACCATTAGGTTAAGATTTAGCTACTTAGTTTCTAAAATATTCAGATATTTTTCAAATCATAAACCTGATTTCCTGATTATCTTAGAAAGTTTACAACAGCTTCACAAACCCAGTAACACAGCAAACTATACCGCTCTTCCCTCCTGCCCCTGCCCTTGACTGGGCCGAGCCCTCATCTGGTGTAAATTGACATAGCTCTAATTCACACCTCATTTAAGCAGCAAAGCCCTGTGTGCTCAGAAGGGATTACACCAGGGGTAGGCAACCTATGGCACGCGTGCCAAAGGCGGCACGCGAGCTGATTTTCAGCCACTCAACACTGCCTGGGTCCTGGCAACCGGTCCGGGGGCCTCTGCATTTTAATTTAATTTTAAATGAAGCTTCTTAAGCATTTTAAAAACCTTATTTACTTTATATACAACAATAGTTTAGTTCTATATTATAGACTTATAGAAAGAGACCTTCTAAAAACGTTAAAATGTATTACTGGCACGCAAAACCTTAAATTAGAGTGAATAAATGAAGACTCGGCACACCACTTCTGAAAGGTTGCTGACCCCTGGATTACACAATATGTCCTGGGATGAAGTGAGCCCAGTCAGATTAAGGGCTTGTCTGCACACAAAATATTCTGCTTTAACTAGACTTTATTCCTGTGCAGGAAGGATAATAACCTAGGCTATGTCTACGTTAAAACACTACAGCAGCGGGAGAATTCTTCTGTCAACCTAGCTACTGTCTCTGGGGGAGGTGGATTAACTACAGTGAAGGGCGAAACACACCCGTTGCTATTGTGAGGCCTGGTCTATACTAGGAAATTAGATCAATTGTAATGACATCGCTCAGGGGTATGAAAAATCCACACCACTGAGCGACACAGTTAAATTGGCCTAGCCCCAGAGAATTCTCACATCGAGCTAGCTGCCACCTAGAAGCCCTCCCATCGGCGTAGGTAGCGTCTTCACTGAAGTGCTGGTGTTTTAAGTGTAGACATAGTATCGCATTCCAGGGTGCAATCCATACAAGTGAAGGGTTGTCACCACCTGCCCTGCAACCTTGGGTGCCTCACAATGCTTTGCTGTTGAAGCTCCCACACTGGGCTGTTCACAAACAGCCAGACAGCATGCTGGTCACCCCCTGAAAGTCTGTGTATAGCTGCAGTTCTGGTCCAGCGACACTGAATCCAGCAGCCTGTCAGCAACAAACCAGCAACACTCTGGCTTCCAGCAGCCTTGGTTACTGCTTGCCAGGCAACCCCAACATATGTCCAGTCCTGAGTTTTCCCCAAAAGGTGTGTTCTGTACTGTGCAGCCCGCTCCTGGGCGGTTCCGATATTAGAAGTCCGTTGTCCCTGTAAGGGGTCAATGTACAACACTTTGCTACTGTAATTGGAGTTTCCAAACAATTCACTTTAAACACAACACTGGATTAGTTCTGATTAAAGAATAAAACAAATGTATTTAACTACAAAGAGGTGGGTTTTAAATGAGTACACGTATAAGGTATTAAAGTAAGAAATGGTTACAAGAGAAATAAGATGAAAATGCTTCCTAGTAACTAAAACTTAATAAACAAGACTTGGATCAAGGTAAAATTATTACCACGTATTCTCAGCAATATAGCTGACCAAATTCTCAAGTTAGGATCTGCCCTCAAAGGCCAAAGGGCCGGTTCCTTTGTCTTCTTAGGTGAAAGAGAGAGAGAGAGAGAAAGAGAGCATATCTGGGGTGTTTTTTGCCCCTCACTTTTATAGACCAGTCACCCTTTGAAATATATTTTCCTGAGGGTTACCCCTAAATAAAGTTCGTTCCCACTCTGAGGACAGAGACATGGAGCCTCATGGTGAAAGAAGTTCCATGTTGTTGTTTGTTAAAATGCAGATCAATCTGTTTTTGCTCCCCTCCTTTGCTAAAGAATGGCCACTTGACTGGTGATTGCCAATCAACTTTGACACCTGGCTAGAGGCATCAGCCTGCTCTTTGCCCAGTAATTAATGCTCCAGTGAGAAGATTATTCCACTAGCCTGTGCTGCTGCTGTAGAACAAGCTCTTGCACTGGCTTATACAAGATATGTGGAAAATTTCAAAGAAAACAATGCTTCAGAATGATGAATTGATGTATATTTATCAAAGAGATAAGGAAAACACAGATGCAATAAATATATATTTCTTTGGTAACTACAGTAAATACAGGACAGTGGTTGGATAAGAAAAAGTTTGTTCTTGATTTGAATTGTCAACAGAACAGATACATTTTCTCAGTTGGCCCTTTAGCCAGGAACCAAAATATTTCACCTTAATATTGGTGATGGGCCCTTCCTTGTTAATGAAGGGAAGAGGTGAAATTAAATATGAGAGATCTTTCTCTTCCAGATTGATTTTAACACAGAGACCATTTTTAACATTGAGAAAGGGATCATCAAGAAACAGTTCCCATTTTCACAAGTTAAATCCTATGAAGACAGTGAAGGGAGGCGCTTCAGCATCGCATTTCATGGGCGTGCGGATTATGAGCTGGAAGCAATGTCTCTTGAAGATAAAAGAAAAGTAGGTTAATCTGCTGTAATAACTTATTTATTATCATCAATTTAATATTAGGATGTGCTATGTGTTGTGCAAATGGAGAGGTTGATATATCCTTAATATATTTTTAACAGACTTTCACCTGATTTACACCTTAGTGATTGCACTAGGTTTACATGGGACATAGGAATATAAGTGTAGGGCAGAATTCAGCATCAAATGCTTTTATTTTCAGACAGACCTGTAAGGTGGCCCATTGGAAAGGGGAACCCTTTAACTCTGAAGAGAGAGTCCCTCATGGTGAGAACTAATTAGTAGGTACAATTTTCTGTCCAGGTTCATTTGACACTAGGCCTGGGTTCAACTGAAATGGGTCACAAAGCTGTCAATGAAGCCGCTCCGAGTCTAGAGTTTGGGATGAGACCTCAAACCAGACAAATGTTACCTGTGTTTTAACTGAGTGCTTAGAGATTTGCAGAAACTCTAATTGTACATTAAGTAAGGAAACAATATGAGAACAGTAAAAGAGAGATCTGTGTTTGAAAATAAGCCTTTTTAGGAGGAGGCTAACACATCTACATGTTTAGGGGTAGAGGCATACCAGCAAATTTGCATTGAGCTACATCACTTACTTAGTTTATGTAAGATGAAATTAATCTCCCTCTTTAGATGTCCATTTTATTCACGGATACATTTTAAAAAAACCAACCCATTAACATAGGCTGCAAGGGTGCTGGTATGTAAAACATACACTAGCTACTGTCACTTATTATACAGATATCACACCTGGTGAACAAAGTTACCCAGAGTAATTCATACAGGAGACCTGCAGAGTCCTGCTCTGGAAGACCTGCCAAATGTAATGTGATACATGAAGGACTACTGGATTTGCAGCAAGACAGTTTTGCATCTATTAAATGGGTGAAGTATGAAATATCTTTTTCTTTTCGTAGCAGTAATTTCTATCTCCTAGTTGCAGTAAGGGGGTGGATCTTTCACAGGCTCTGATAATTATCTAACACTAGGATTTTAACTTGTGGATCAAGAAATGTTGTTTTGGTTCACTTTTTGGATTCAAATTTAGTGAATCAGTCTATCTGAAATGAAGAACATATAAGGTAAGTATTGTTAGTAGGCTTGCAATAGCACCTAGCACAGTGGAGTCTGGGTGCATGACAGAGGCTTCAAGATGCTACTGCAATACAAATAAATAATAAAGTGATTTTAATGGGTGAGCCTGGAGAATTTCCTTCTCCTTTATCTTCACCTTTTTTTCTTTTTACCTTCTTAACCACCCCATTTTCAACCACTAATGAAAAGAAGTAAAACTTGTGTCAAAGCAGCTAAAGAAGGTAAGTATACACCATAAGTTCTCTGCTAGAGGACAGTTTTCTCTCACTGGACAAATGGCTGTTCTGCAGCCCATAAGTCATTCTCTGTTCTCCTCTTGGCCTTCCTGTAGAGATGACCAGCCACTGCCCTAAAGGGAGGTAACTTTAGAGCTATGAATAATGATGTGCTAGGATTTAGACTGAACCTCCAACTATTTTACACAGCCCACTAAATAGCCATCTGCTGGTAACAATGATTTTTTGTTACCCCTTGAGCCATTATGGAACTAGGAACCTCTCAGTGAAGGCTTTAAAATGCCTCTTCAGTTTGTTGTTGTTATGCCAGGTCATCCTGTCAAAAGATTTTTTTTGGGGGGGGGGGGGGGGGGAAGAGGCCTATGGGGACCCCTCATAATGCAAGAAAGAAAGAAAACATTTAACAAGGTAATTATCTGCACATAGCAATTACCTCAAAAGAATTCAGAGTTCCCAGGAAATTATTTTAATTATTTTTAAAAGGCTACCACTGTATGTCTTGTAAACAGTTTCCTCAAGAGCATCTTAGGATTTGCTACCCTGCTACATTTAACAGGTTTGCTAACAAACAAAAATTGACTTTTATTTATCTTGCAAAGCAAAGCCCTGGTTGCTTCTGACATAATATTAATCTTCTTTCTTTTTTTGGAAAAGTAAATAATGGCGGAGACATCCGGAGATCCTATTAAGCCATAAGTCCCCATTCTAAAGGAAGGAGCGATCAATATAATTGCCAGCTCCATTAAACAATTCTTATCACTTTGACTCAGCATGTAGGCATAGCTGTAACTTACATTTTATGTTTTATGTTTTCTTCTTCCATAGTAACTAAACTTGTTTAAATTATACTCGATGGCCAGTGATGGGACAGTAGCTGGGGAGGGCTCTGAGTTACTACAGAGAATTCTTTCCCAGGTGTCTGGCTGGTGGGTCTTGCCCACATGCTCAAGGTCTAACTGATCACCATATTTGGGGTTTGGAAAGGATTTTCCCCTGGGTCAGATTGACAGAGACCCTGGGATTTTTTTTGCCTTACTCTGCAGCATGGGGCCTGGGTCACTTGCAGATTAAATGGTGGATTCTCTATAAATTGAAGTCTTTAAATCATGGTTTGAGGACTTCAGTAACTCAGCCAGAGGTTGTGGGTCTATTACAGGAGTGGGTGGGTGAGGTTCTGTGGCCTGTGATGTGCAGGAGATCAGACTAGATCAGGCCTGCACAACTCGTAAAGCGGTGAGGGCCATATTACTGCAAAGAAAACAGCTGAGGGCCAAAACCCCCCGAGCGCCACCAACCCCCACCCCAGCACCACCCAGACCCCCCCCGAAACACAACACCCCCCCCCGCGCCACCCACCCCACAGAAACAACCCCCCCCCCAGCGCTGCCGAAACACACCACCACCACCCCCAGTGCCACCTGCCCCGCGGAAACAAACCCTCCTTCCCCAGCGCCACCCCACCGAAACAGCAGTATTGAACCTCGGTAATTTGTTATAGCGGGCCCCTAAGGTAGTATAATTAAGGTAAAAGAAAAATGTCTTTTTGCTAGAAGTAGAATAAGATCTTTCCCCCACTTTGTAATCAATTGCCCTGTTGAATGAATGAGGTGTGAATGAGGAAGGCGTGGAAGGCAGGCACCTCCAGACAGCTGCAACCCTTGGAGAGGGCAGGGCCGGCTCTAGGATTTTTGCCGCCCCAAGCAAAAAAATTTTTGGCCGCCCCCCCTTTTTTTTTCGTGCCCCTCTGCCCCCGGCCCCACCCCAACTCCACCCCTTCTGAACCCCTTCCCCAAATCCCCAGCCCCGCCTCCTCCCCTGGCGTGCCGCATTTCCCCCCCACCATTGCTTCCTGCGGGCCCCCCGCGACCTTCCGCTTTAGCTCACCTCCGCTCTGCTCTGCCTGCTCCCCCAGGTGTGCTGCCGCTCCGCTTCTCCCCCCTCCCTCTCAGGCGAGGGAGGGGGGAGAAGCGGAGCAGCGGCGCTTTCAGGGGAGCAGGCGGAGCGGAGGTGAGCTAGGGTCGGGGGGCGCAGGAAGTAACGGGGAGGGGGGTAGAGGAACCGCTCCCTGCTCCAGCTCACCTCCGCTCCACCACCGCCGCCTCCCCCAAGCGCCCGCCGCTCGGCTTCTCATCCCTTCCTCCCTCCCAGCCTTGCTGCGCGAAATAGCGGGTTTGCGCGCGGCAAGCCTGGGAGGGAGGGGGGAGAAGCGGAGTGGCGGCGCGTTCAGGGGAGAATGCGGAGCAGAGGTGAGCTAGGGTGGGGGGGCGCAGGAAGTAATGGGGGGGGTAGAGGAACCATTCCCCACTCCAGCTCACCTCCACTCCACCACCGCCGCCTCCCCTGAGCGCCCGCCGCTCGGCTTGTTCTCCCTCCCAGCCTTGCTGCGTGAAACAGCTGTTTCACGTGCGGCAAGCCTGGGAGGGAGGGGGGAGAAGTGGAATGGCGGTGGCGCGCTCAGGGGGGCAGGTGGAGGCGGAGCGGAGGCGAGCTGGGGCGGCGGGGGCACTTTTTCCCCATGCCCCGGAGTCGGCGCCTATGATGGCTGGTGCCAGAATGCCGCCCCTAGAAATGTGCCACCCCAAGCACCTGCTTGTTTTGCTGGTGCCTGGAGCTGGCCCTGGGAGAGGGGATGGGAGCCAGACCAGATCAGTAGAACAGGTCAGCCACTGATTCGCCGCTCGCCTCCTCAGCCCCCCCTCCACCGGCTCGCCTACTCACTCCCCGCCACTGCCCGCCCGCTCGCCTACTCAGCCCCCCTCCTTCACCCGCCCCTTGCCTACTCACCCCCCCATCGGCAGCACAATGAGCCCACCTACTCAACCCCCGCGGGCCGCACAGTGAGCCCACGTGGGCCGCATGCGGCCCCCAGGCCGCATGTTGTGCAGGCCTGGACTAGATGATCATGATGGTCCCTTCTGACCTTAAAGTCTATGAGTGTAAATCGTCCCTGGAGCCCTGCTGCTGGAGCCCTGGGGTAGCGGCGGCGGTGCTCCGGCGGTAAGTTAAAGGGCCCGGGGCTGTAGCGGTGGCCGAGCCCCGGGCCCTTTAAATCGCCACCGGAGCCCCGCTGCTGCTACCCCAGGGCTCCGGCAGAAGGGCTTTGGCGGCAATTTAAAGGGCCTGGGGCTCCAGTCGCTGCTGGGAGCCCCAGGCCCTTTAAACTGCCACCAGGGGAAGCCTATCCGCTCTTGCCAGTATGCCCTACCGGGGTGTACCGGCTTACTTTCACCTCTGGGAGCAGCGATGAAACTAGCGTCAGAGTGATAAAGAAGCAAAATAACCCCCAAGAGAAGGACCTTTATTAAAGTAGGGGCTAGAAGACCCAACCAAGATTGTGGCCTTTTTGTGGTAGAGGCTGTACGTAGTGTGACAGTCCTTCGGAGCTTACAATCTAAATAGACAAGAGAAAGGGGACACAGCCACAGAGGTGAAGAAATGTGCCCAAGGTCACACAGCAGGTCAGTAGTAGAGCTAGGTTTACAACCCAGGTCTCCTGACTCCCAGTTCAATGCCCTAACCACAAGACTACACTGCCTTCTCTACCTTTAATTTCAGTGAAGTGTTGTCCTTCTTCGATATAGTTTAACTTGCATTCACTCATGTATTCTCTCTTCCTCCACATTGCAGAGGAGATAGTTTTTAAGTCAGGGAAAGGGGAGGTGGGTCAGAAACGTGGCTAGTATTTAGAGTAGAGGAATTTGAGCCTTATGTTATTATTTAACACTTATGTTACAGTAGAACCTAGAGGCCAAGCATCTCAAAACCCCATTGTGCTAGGTGCTGTACTAATGTATAGTAAATGACAGTCCTTGCCACAAAGAGTTTACAATCTAAAAGATTAGAGACAGTAGACAGATGAGAGAAATCAGCAGTTGGGGCTGGGTGGAGGGAAGATGGGGTAATAAAAATAGTAGGATGTGTACAGTTCTTAGCCCTTTAGTCAAGCCTCCTGGGTTTTGCTCCTGGATCTGTCATTGGTTCACTGTAATATCATGCAAGGCATTCACCTCCCTTGCCTCAGTTTGCCCATGTATTAGATGGGAGTAATAAAGCCTACCTTATGGGTGTGATGTTAGGCTTAATTCTTTAACATTGGTGAGATGCTTTGTTATCCTTGGATGAAAGGTGAAATGGAAGTATGAAGACTTCTTGATAAAAGAACGTATCTTCTGCTGTTTAAAGCAGAAGGCAAGGCTAATGGTGATAGCGGTTAAGCGAGGAATGTGCTGATATCTCTATTCCTTTGTCCTTGAGATATTTGGTGCAGCTAAGTGAAGGAGAACTGAGTTTATCTTGCATCGGCAACAATGGAGAGAACAAGAATGCAGACCCTGTAGCAAAGACAATTAATTTGTCAAATGGAAATGTGAGTGTCATTAAAGAGAATGGATATGATACTTTCTCTGTCCAGACCAAGGAACACAATTACTTGTAAGTATAGCTAGTAATTAATAATTTGATAAACAGGGCAATTAAAAATAAGGTTGAATAACCATGTCTCTAGATGCCCAAAAGTAGAATACAGCAACAGGAAAAATCAGGCTGTCAAAACCATGTGGATAAATGATTGGGTAACTGAGCAGTATAAGTGGATCTCAAAGTACCACAGAATGAAGTCAAATGCCTACATTTAAACCTGGGTAACAAAGACTGTCTAGTCATCACTTTAGAGGCCATGGAGGGATTTATCCTTCAATGGCTATCTTAGTTGTTGTAAATAGTTTCTGACTAGTTTGTACACTAAGCACAAAGGCAATACTGAGGGGATTGTTCATCTTCCCCCATGAGGAGAAGAGGAATTATGAGGAAACTGTACCATAGAGTCAATATATGGCAAAGCTTCAGCTCTCTAACTTTAGAAACCTAAGCAATTAACTCTGACTGAAAAGGTCAGAGTCAGCAGCGCTAGTCTCCTTTGACAAGTAAAGCTGTCTAGCACCATTCTGCTTAAATCAGAAATACTTGTGGTTGTGTTAGTCAGCATGTTATTTACACTATCTTGGGTTTATATAATGGCATTCTTAAATTTTAGGTTTCGAATACCCTTTACTGTCCAGAATAACAGGGCAGAGGACATTAGCAAGCTCCAGAATGAATGGGTATCGCTTATAGACAGGTATTGCCTGCTGTGGAAGAATCGCTCAGAACCTCAGGAAGGCTTTGGAGAAGGCACCTCAGAGGCTGTATATGAAAAACTCATCATCGCTCCAAATAAGCAGGCAGAAGGAGCCCACTGCCTTGCTGTGGGTTCCGAAGCACCACCCCGATCAACCCCCCTCACAGAGCAAGCAACCCCAGCATCATCATTTCCGCTTTCCAGAGTTCAGGCAGTGGTGCCACCACCACCTGCTTTCCCTCCGCCCGCCCGCCTCTCGCCAGCATGGAAAAGAACAAAAGCTTTTCACTGGGATGTTGTTCCTCAAGAGAAGGTCAGGATAAAAGTAACTGCTCTTCATCATGATCAAGTAGCTGGAGCGGGAAGGGGAAACATTTTTAAAAAAATGACAGGACGTGCAACTATGTTGCATGTACTACTGCAGTAATTATCCATGCAAGTGGAGTAATTGTTCCATGAAAGAACCTGGTCACCTAACTGCATGTGCAATTACCCAGTTTGCAAGTGGGATTGCAGTAAATATTCATTCACAGAGGTTGTGAAGTTGGACACGCACATTTTGCACAGGCAGTTGTACACTTGGTTGAAAATCTATATGTTAATGTATTTAACAGTTACCAAGGAATGAACCTGACAATGTTCTCATGCCAGTTTTTGTTCTTAAATGTTGAGAATAGGCAAAATCCACAGGCACATTAGCTGAAGATGTTGTCACAGTTCAGGGCAACTGCACTGTATTACTCTTTCATGGTCCCTCGAGAGCACCCACTCTAGGCTCCCAGCTCCTCAGCCATCACCCTTTTTGGGCCGAGACCTGCATCTCTTCCCCTCTTGACTGGCTTTTTATAAAGGCTTCCCAGTTCCTTGCCTACATTGTGATATTCTCAGCCAGCATCTGTGATTTGGTTTCTCTTCAGCGTTAAGAACAGCGTAATTGCCTGCATTACAGAGAGAACATATTAAAAACAACAAAATAACCAACATGCATGCTAAAAAGCATACCAGAGGTCACCCCAACTCCAACCTTGGGCTGTGGTAAGTGTCAGTCCTTTAAAATCCACAACTGGGTTTTCCCTGTGGTTTCAAGTTCATAGCTATCTCAGGTTCAGAAGCAGAACAATTATGTTTTTCTGTTATACAGCTTGGGTTTTTGATCTTGGCCTCACATAACAGGAGATCAGCAGACAATGACTATGCACTCCTCAGGGCATAGTTTCAAAAGGCTGGATTTTTGCATAACTGTAGTGGGGGAATTTGCATTCACCTCCCTCCAGATATTCCCCTGCAAAATCTCTTAACACTTTCTGTTCCAAAAGTCCATTCTTGTCTGGCACATTGGTCAATATAGTCCCTTGAACCCCCAGGTCTCACATCTGTCATGCCTCCCCTCTCTCGAGGTTACACACAGTCCTGTCCCACAATAATACATAAACCATTCATTTAATATAATGGACCCTAAATATACTTAAAGTGAATTCAAGAAGGTCTCCCAAGGATATGGCAGGTGATTGCCATATCTGTCAAAGATGGGATTTGCCCATCCCATGCACATCCTTAATGGCATCTTTCAGCCCGCCTGCTCTGCTGTCTCTGTCACTTCCTCCAGCCAGAGCCAGTGTTTACTCAGTCACAACTGGTGGTTGCCTTGAATTCCTCAGTATGCTCCAGAATCCTTTGCCTGAGTGACACAGGTGCTTCAGAGAAAGCAGTGATGCACTCAATGTTCAGAGCACCAGCTGCACCTAGAAATAACAGATGGGGAAGAGACCTATCAAGCCACCTATTCCAGAAATGAAAGGAGGGAGTTATTGGTGGGAATTAAACTTCATATCTGGAGAAAAGCAGTTTAGGACTAGGACTGCTGAGTGATAACAGCAGTATTAGTACTCATCAGACACTTAGAATCATAGAATCATAGAATATCAGGGTTGGAAGGGACCTCAAGAGGTCATCTAGTCCAACCCCCTGCTCAAAGCAGGACCAATTCCCAACTAAATCATCCCAGCCAGGGCTTTGTCAAGCCGGGCCTTAAAAACCTCCAAGGAAGGAGACTCCACCACCTCCCTAGGTAACGCATTCCAGTGCTTCACCACCCTCCTAGTGAAATAGTGTTTCCTAATATCCAACCTGGACCTCCCCCACTGCAACTTGAGACCATTGCTCCTTGTTCTGTCATCTGCCACCACTGAGAACAGCCGAGCTCCATCCTCTTTGGAACCCCCCTTCAGGTAGTTGAAGGCTGCTATCAAATCCCCCCTCATTCTTCTCTTCTGGAGACTAAACAATCCCAGTTCCCTCAGCCTCTCCTCATAAGTCATGTGCTCCAGACCCCTAATCATTTTTGTTGCCCTCCGCTGGACTCTTTCCAATTTTTCCACATCCTTCTTGTAGTGTGGGGCCCAAAATTGGACACAGTATTCCAGATGAGGCCTCACCAATGTCGAATAAAGGGGAACGATCACGTTCCTCGATCTGCTGGCAATGCCCCTACTTATACAGCCCAAAATGCCGTTAGCCTTCTTGGCAACAAGAGCACACTGTTGACTCATATCCAGCTTCTCGTCCACTGTGACTCCTAGGTCCTTTTCTGCAGAACTGCTACCTAGCCATTCGGTCCCTAGTCTGTAGCAGTGCATGGGATTCTTCCGTCCTAAGTGCAGGACTCTGCACTTATCCTTGTTGAACCTCATCAGGTTTTTTTGGCCCAATCCTCTAATTTGTCTAGGTCCCTCTGTATCCGATCCCTACCCTCTAGTGTATCTACCACGCCTCCTAGTTTAGTGTCATCTGCAAACTTGCTGAGAGTGCAGTCCACACCATCCTCCAGATCATTAATAAAGATATTAAACAAAACCGGCCCCAGGACCGACCCTTGGGGCACTCCGCTTGAAACCGGCTGCCAACTAGACATGGAGCCATTGATCACTACCCGTTGAGCCCGACGATCTAGCCAGCTTTCTATCCACCTTACAGTCCATTCATCCAGCCCATATTTCTTTAACTTGGCGGCAAGAATACTGTGGGAGACTGTATCAAAAGCTTTGCTAAAGTCAAGGAATAACACATCCACTGCTTTCCCCTCATCCACAGAGCCAGTTATCTCATCATAGAAGGCAATTAGGTTAGTCAGGCACGACTTCCCTTTGGTGAATCCATGCTGACTGTTCCTGATCACTTTCCTCTCCTCTAAGTGTTTCATAATTGATTCCTTGAGGACCTGTTCCATGATTTTTCCAGGGACTGAGGTGAGGCTGACTGGCCTGTAGTTCCCCGGATCCTCCTTCTTCCCTTTTTTAAAGATGGGCACTACATTAGCCTTTTTCCAGTCATCCGGGACCTCCCCCGATCGCCATGAGTTTTCAAAAATAATGGCTAATGGCTCTGCAATCTCATCCACCAACTCCTTTAGCACCCTCAGATGCAGCGCATCCGGCCCCATGGACTTGTGCACATCCAGTTTTTCTAAATAGTCCCGAACCACTTCTTTCTCCACATAGGGCTGGTCACCTTCTCCCCATATTGTGCTGCCCAGTGCAGCAGTCTGGGAGCTGACCTTGTTCGTGAAGACAGAGGCAAAAAAAGCATTGAGTACATTAGCTTTTTCCACATCCTCGGTCACTAGGTTGCCTCCCACATTCAGTAAGGGGCCCACACTTTCCTTGACTTTCTTCTTGTTGCTAACATACCTGAAGAAACCCTTCTTGTTACTCTTAACATCTCTTGCTAGCTGCAACTCCAAGTGTGATTTGGCCTTCCTGATTTCACTCCTGCATGCCTGAGCAATAGTTTTATACTCCTCCCTGGTCATTTGTCCAATCTTCCACTTCTTGTAAGCTTCTTTTTTGCGTTTAAGTTCAGCAAGGATTTCACTGTTTAGCCAAGCTGGTCGCCTGCCATATTTACTATTCTTTCTACACATTGGGATGGTTTGTTCCTGCAACCGCAATAAGGATTCTTTAAAATACAGCCAGTTCTCCTGGACCCCTTTGCCCTTCATGTTATTCTCCCAGGGGATCCTGCCCATCTGTTCCCTGAGGGAGTCAAAGTCTGCTTTTCTGAAGTCCAGGGTCCGTATTCTGCTGCTCTCCTTTCTTCCTTGTGTCAGGATCCTGAACTCGACCATCTCATGGTCACTGCCTCCCAGGTTCCCATCCACTTTTGCTTCCCCTACTAATTCTTCCCTGTTTGTGAGCAGCAGGTCAAGAAAAGCTCTGCCCCTAGTTGGTTCCTCCAGCACTTGCACCAGGAAATTGTCCCCTACACTTTCCAAAAACTTCCTGGATTGTCTGTGCACCGCTGTATTGCTCTCCCAGCAGATATCAGGGTGATTAAAGTCTCCCATGAGAACCAGGGCCTGCGATCTAGCAACTTCTGCTAGTTGCCAGAAGAAAGCCTCATCCACCTCATCCCCCTGGTCTGGTGGTCTATAGCAGACTCCAACCACGACATCACCCTTGTTGCTCACACTTCTCAACTTTATCCAGAGACTCTCAGGTTTTTCTGCAGTTTCATACCGGAGCTCTGAGCAGTCATACTCCTCTCTTACATACAACGCAACTCCCCCACCTTTTCTGCCCTGCCTGTCCTTCCTGAACAGTTTATATCCATCCATGACAGTACTCCAGTCATGTGAGTTATCCCACCAAGTCTCTGTTATTCCAATCGCATCATAGTTCCCTGATTGTGCCAGGACTTCCAGTTCTCCCTGCTTGTTTCCCAGGCTTCTTGCATTTGTGTATAGGCACTTAAGATAACTCATCAATTGTCCCTCTTTCTCAGCATGAGACAGGAGTCCTCCCCTCTTGCGCTCTCCTGCTTGTGCTTCCTCCCAGGATCCCATTTCCCCACTTACCTCAGGGCTTTGGTCTCCTTCCCCCGGTGAACCTAGTTCACTTCCTTAGATGTGACGCCCTACCCTGCCATATAGTCTATGCCTAAGGCTGCACCTGATAATACATGAAGGCTTTCCTTCCACTTGCTAGTCCTATTTCCTCCTTGAGGAAAACTATGCACGCAGCATTGGGCAGATCAAGCCCGGTTACTCTGTCCATTTTCTTTATCTGACTCTGCCTGTTTGGCTTGGAGCCAATGTCCTGAAGCTCACAAGATGAGAACAGGCTTTCCTGTGAGATGCCCAGAATTTCCTGCTTCCAGGAAGCCAGCAGATACACAGAGAATGCTCCTGCAGTATTGTTGGCACTGTACTTCCACTTCAAGCTGAAAAGCCGGGCCTTGCCCTTATCTGTGACAACTCATCCATTCTGAGCTAGCTCCTTTGGTTTTAGTGGCCCCTCCAAACCCTGGAAACATGTATGACTTTTGACCTACAGCCTCCCAACTTGGAGTCTCGTGCTGTGCTTTCCAGCAACATAGTCGGAGGTGAGCTAAAACAGATCTGTGTGTAGAGGGGGGGTGAGTGAGAGAGTACAGTACATACCATGCAGTTGGGGGTAACATACCTTGGGTGAAAGGTGGAACTTGGGAACAGCTGTTCTCTGTAGAACACTGCTCTGGGAACCTTGTGGTTGTCTAGGTAGCATCTAGCTTCAGCTGCATACCTGCATCACCTTCAGGGAGGTTTGGAGCCTGTCTCCTGCGAAAGGGAGGATGTGTCAGAAACTCTGCAAGGTTCAATGCATACCTTCCCATAGGTGGGTACATTATGGGCACTTACCACACGTGCAGATTGTTTGCAGCTATACCCTGGCGCACACAGAGTGATTTCATATTTCCATGTAGCTGGTACTCCTGTTGTTTTCTGGTTTTGTCTTTTCAAATGATGGGTCTGCCACTGTAAGAACAACAGTAATTTAAAGAAGCTGTTTGCATGGAAACTTTGTGGTAATGTTACTGTGACTTAAATTTATCTTGTTGCTCCTGTATTTTTAGATTCAGAAATCAATCTGGGCATCATGTAGCCAACATAAGAAAAAAATAGATGAATCTAGAATCTACAACCAGTTTCATATCCAGGACATGGCGGTATTTTCAGGCAACGAACCTTCAGTGAATCGGCATATTATGTTAAATCCAAAAATTGCACATACCTTCAGTAAGTGTAACAATATGAACTGTGTGCACATATTCTGAATGCATAAGGCAAAGCCTGCCTGCAGCTTGTATTTATGGTTACCACAATATCATGTGTAAATCAGGTAGGTTCATATGTAAATGTCTAAATAGCGATTTTAGGACTGCATGGCCCAATTTCTCTAAATTTGACTCTTAAAGATTGTGTGTGTGCGCGCGCCCCTCCTCCTACCCCCTCCCCCGAAAGATGCTTTGGGAAGAAGGACAAGGGCACAGTTTACAAATATTTGAAGGGCAGAAGCACCAAAATGAGAGGAGAATTATTTAGGGTGCAGAGGTATAATTAGCAGCAGGGGGATGAAACTGAAAAAAGGGGAAATGTAGGCTAAATATCAGGAAAAGCTTCCTGACCGTGAGATCTATTAGGCTGTAGATTATTTTCCCAAGGGAAGCAGCTTTAAGGCTCATGCTTTGGACACTGAAATCTAGACTAGACAAAACATGTGAGCAGGTCCTGCGGAGCATGGTCCTACTTTGACAGAGAGATGGACTGGATGATCCAAGGCTTTTCCCGCTCTCTTTTCTATGCTCCTATGCCAGGAGTCTCCCTGCTTGCTGAGGTTTTGGCCTTATTTCAGGAGGGTCCTTCATGGCCACAAAAACTAGCTTTAGAAGTGACAAAGCAAGCTCAGTTGCTGTTTACTGACCTTTTACTTTTAGAACCTGGCTCTCTCTAAGAGGTGAATATATATTTCTGTATGGTAGAGCTGTACTCCTCTTTTGTGCTTGGTGGATATATTGCACCTAGTCCCATGATGTCACAGAAGATGGGCATATGGGCCTATGCAAAGCCCAGTGGAGTCAGTGGCGGGACTTCCATTGACTTTGAAGAGCTTTGCATGAGGCTAATGGCACCTGTCACTGGTACGGGGCGGTGGGGATACACTGTACCTCACTCTATCAGGAAAACAGTGGTACAGTTAATATTCTGAGTGCTTTGGAAATGTGAGAATGCAACTCATAGTCAAGGTTGCACAGGTGCCAATTTGTGGAGCTGCCTCCATACCTAGCCTCAAAGAAGCAGAAATTGTTCATAGCTTCCGCTACATTTCTAATAAAATACACTCATGCTGTTCAGATGTGCCAAGTGCACTAAATGTACAATGTCTTTCTTTTGTTGAATTTAAAACACTGACACACGAAGAGCTGGAGTAATGTAGTTCATCCACCCTTTGGATCAGTAGTGGGCAACCTGCAGCGGCCCATCAGGGTAATCCACTGGCGGGCCGCCAGACAGTTTGTTTACATTTGCACGGCTGCTCACAGCTCCCAGTGGCCGTGGTTCATCGTTCCCGGCCAGTGGGAACTGCAGGAAGTGGCATGGGCCTGGCCACCACTTCCCGCAGCTCCCCTTGGCCGGGAACGGTGAACTGCGGCCACTGGGAACTGCGGGCAGACGTGTAAACGTAAACAAATGGTCTGGTGGCCCGCCAGCGGATTACCCTGATGGGCTGCAAGTTGCCCACCACTGCTTTGGATTATTTACAGACCCCTGCAGGGAGAGCACTGGCTTTTTTTCCAGGCAGGCACAGGTAGTTCAAACTACTAATGTAAGTTACCGGTCTGAATGACAGATCATCAATTGGAGCCTTCCTCCTTGTATCTGGGGTACAACTCATTGGCTCTGCAGAAGACCTAAACTGGAATGAACTCTCACAGCTAATGAAACAGATCAATGGGTTAACTTGACCTTACTAGTAAGATGATGGGAAACTTTCAATTACTCTAATGAGGAGTGATAGTTGTAGAAAGATCAAGAATAATTGTTTTTCAGAGACTATTTTGATTTCTCTTACAAGCTGATCAAACTTTGATCACAAGTTAAATGAATTTTAAAAAGGAAGCTAGATTAATCCCACAGTAAGTGCTGGCAACCACAGTTCTTAAATTAATGAATAACAAGATGAGTCTCAAAAAGTTGTTAGGTTATAATTTCTTAAAAATGTGCGTGGTTTTCAAAGCAAAGAGAGTTGGAAAGGAATTGGAAGAGAAAACAGAATAATAAAGCACACAATATAGCTTAAAATATAGCTAGAATTGTAGCCCAATATAGTTTACATTATTATTTAATTTATTTTTAGCTATTTCGTGGTTTCTTGTACAAGAAATAAACTGCTCTAGAACCTGCTTATGTGTGTCAGTGTGACAGAGACAAGAGCAGTACTGTCAGTCAGCCAGGGAAGTGGACATCTAGGGCAGTGGTTCTCCACAAAGGGTATATGTATCCCTGGGGGTACGCAGAGGTCTTCCAGGGGGTACATCAATTTGCCTGGTTTTACAACAGGCTACAAAGAAAGCACTAGTGAACTCAGTCCAACCAAAATTTCATATAGACAATGATTTGCTTATATCAGGGGTTCTCAAACTGGGGGTCATGACCCCTCAGGGGGTCACGAGGTTATTACATGGGAGGTCGCGAGCTGTCAACCTCCACCCCAAACCCTGCTTTGCCTCTAGCATGTATAATGGGTTAAATATATGAAAAAGTGTTTTTAATTTATAAGGGGGGGGGTCACACTCAGAGGCTTGCTATGTGAAAGGGGTCACCAGTAAAAAAGTTTGAGAGCCACTGGCTTATACTGTTTGATGTACTATATCAGCAGTTCTCAAACCGAGGGCAAGTTCATTTTAATGGGGTCACCAGGGCCAGTGTTAGACTCTCTGGAGCCTAGAGCAGAAAGCTGAAGCCTGAGCCCTGCTGCATGGGGCTGAAGCCAAAGCCCAAGTTTTTAAGTGAGGTGAAACTTGGGTTACGCAAGACAAATCAGACTGCTGAAAGGGGTACAGTAGTCTGGAAAGGATGAGAACCACTGATGTAGGGCCACAATGAAAAGTTTATGCTAATGGGAAAATGTGTGGTCTAATCTAATGGATAAATTACTGGTGTTTGAGTTGGAAAACCAGACTCTGCTGTGTGACCTTGGGCTTGCCACTTCACCTTCCCGAGCCTCAATTTTCCCATGTGCAAATGAGGGATGATCCTTTAACTGACTTTGGAAATGCTTTGAGATCTGTAAATGGAAAGCTCTGTAAGGAGAGCAAAATATTATTCCAAGGAGCTGTTGGTAATAAATTTAATTTAGAAGGAACTGTAAAAGTTACTGATGGTGACTTAGAGTTAGGGAAGGAGAAGTAGAGTGGAGATTTGGGCTCAAATACTATGAAAGTTAGGGGGACACCTAAAAAAAAATAATAGTGGACAGTCCCTTGAATAAACAACTCAATTCAGTTCACCTTTGTGTACATCCTTTTTGTGTCAGATTTCTCCGATTATTCTAGAAAATAAGTTCAATGGCACCAATGTTTATGGACACAATGACTTTTAAGCACCTATTAGAGAATATTAGTGGAAAGCCAAATCTGAACTCAGACCACAAATATTTGCACCAGCAATCTGATTCTAAGAGGTCTAGAAACTGAAGCAAGCCCATGTGACCTGTGTGAATAACCAACATACAGCAGCTTGAATTTTAGCTGTTAAATACTTACATTGGACTGCTCCTATCTAGAGTTAGGCAAATAATGGATTTTTTTGGTTTGTTGGCAACTGAAAAAAATCATTGTTTCAATTTTGAGAATTTTTTTGTTTTAAAAATTTTAAAGTTAAAAGAAATTTCTAAACAAAGTCATTTTGAACTGAAATGTTTTATTGTGAAAATGTCAAAACAAAAATGTTTAACTTTTTTTTAAGAATTAAAAATTTTTCTTTTTGACCAAAACAATTTGGTGAAGTAAATTCACAAAATATTATGGTGTTTGGTGAATCTACATTTTTCACCAGAAAAAAAAGTTTGAGTTGAAAAATTTCACCTGTCTGCAGACCAAAAATTAGTTAGTGACTAATTTCAAAGTCTGAATACAATCAAGAAAATCATGAACTGTTTGAGGACAGTTTGTGATCAGTGTGATGGGTTGGATCACAGAAACCCCCTTGGGAGCTGCCATCCAATGTACCAAGACTACTTCTGCTTCTGTTTTCCCTGCCAGCTCTGGACTCCAGCACCCTGTCTTGCTGAGCCAGACACTCCAGTCTGCTCTAACAAAGACTCAGGGTCTGAATCACTTGTCCTAAAGCTGCAAGTTTACCTGAAACCAGCTCACAGGAGTGTGCTTGTCTTTAGCACTCAGATGCCCAACTCCCAATGGGGTCTAAACCCAGATAAATCCGTTTTACCCTGCATAAAGCTTATGCAAGGCAAACTCATAAATTGTTCGCCCTCTATAACACTGATAGAGAGATATGCACAGCTGTTTGCTCCCCCAGGTATTAATACATACTCTGAGTAAATTACTAAATAAAAAGTGATTTTATTAAATACAGACAGTAGGATTTAAGTGGTTCAAAATAGTAACAGACAGAACAAAGTAAGTCACAAGCAAAATAAAATAAAATGCGCAAATCTATGCCTAATCAAACTGAATACAGATAATCTCACCCTCAGAGATGCTTCAGTAAGTTTTTTCTCGGACTGGACACCTTCCAGGCCTGGGCACAATTCTTTCCCCTGGTTCAGCTCTTGTTGCAGCTCAGGTCATGGCTAGGGGATTCTTCATGATGGCTTCTCTCCCTCTCTGTTCTCTTCCACCCCTTTATATATCTTTTGCATAAGGCGGGAACCCTTTGTCCCTCTGGGTTTCCACCCCCCCCTCACTGGAAAAGCACCAGGTTAAAGATGGATTCCAGTTCAGGTGACATGATCACATGTCACTGCAAGACTTCATTACTCACTTGCCAGCACACACATATACAGGGAGACTCACAGGTAAACAGCCATCTGCAGACAATGGGAGTCATCAAGATTCCAAACCATCATTAATGGCCCACACTTTACATAATTACAATAGGCCCTCAGAGTTACATTTTATATTTCTAGTTTTAGATACAAGAGTGGTACATTTCTACAAATAGGTTGATCACACTCAGTAGATTATGAGCTTTGTAATAATACCTTACAAGAGACCTTCTGTTGAGCTCCAGTACAGCAGAGAATCTGAGCCAAAGTCCATAGCAACATTTAGAAGCATGTTTAAGCTTCTCACTTTTCCTTCTGTTTCTATATATATTTTCCCCTTTGTTCTGTGGTGATGATGCCGAAGGCTGAGAACACAAAACTATCCCAGTTACATTATATTCACGTTGTGCAGTCTACATGGTTTTATAAAAACATGACAATAAGTGAATATAATGTAACTGGGATAGTTTTATAAAAAAATTGATAATAAGTGACTATAATGCAAATGGGATATGCTTTGTGCAAAGGGTCTCTTGTAAGGTATCATTACAAAGCTCATAATCTACTGAGTGTGATCAACCTATTTGTAGAAATGTACCACTCTTGTATCTAAAACTAGAAATATAAAATGTAACTCTGAGGGCCTATTGTAATTATGTAAAGTGTGGGCCATTAATGATGGTTTGGAATCTTGATGACTCCCATTGTCTGCAGATGGCTGTTTACCTGTGAGTCTCCCTGTATATGTGTGTGCTGGCAAGTGAGTAATGAAGTCTTGCAGTGACATGTGATCATGTCACCTGAACTGGAATCCATCTTTAACCTGGTTCTTTTCCAGTGAGGGGGGGGGGGGTGGAAACCCAGAGGGACAAAGGGTTCCCGCCTTATGCAAAAGATATATAAAGGGGTGGAAGAGAACAGAGAGGGAGAGAAGCCATCATGAAGAATCCCCTAGCCATGACCTGAGCTGCAACAAGAGCTGAACCAGGGGAAAGAATTGTGTCCAGGCCTGGAAGGTGTCCAGTCTGAGAAAAAACTTACTGAAGCATCTCTGAGGGTGAGATTATCTGTATTCAGTTTGATTAGGCATAGATTTGCGCATTTTATTTTATTTTGCTTGTGACTTACTTTGTTCTGTCTGTTACTATTTTGAACCACTTAAATCCTACTGTCTGTATTTAATAAAATCACTTTTTATTTAGTAATTTACTCAGAGTATGTATTAATACCTGGGGGAGCAAACAGCTGTGCATATCTCTCTATCAGTGTTATAGAGGGCGAACAATTTATGAGTTTGCCTTGCATAAGCTTTATGCAGGGTAAAACGGATTTATCTGGGTTTAGACCCCATTGGGAGTTGGGCATCTGAGTGCTAAAGACAAGCACACTCCTGTGAGCTGGTTTCAGGTAAACTTGCAGCTTTAGGACAAGTGATTCAGACCCTGAGTCTTTGTTAGAGCAGACTGGAGTGTCTGGCTCAGCAAGACAGGGTGCTGGAGTCCAGAGCTGGCAGGGAAAACAGAAGCAGAAGTAGTCTTGGTACATTGGATGGCAGCTCCCAAGGGGGTTTCTGTGATCCAACCCGTCACAGTGGCGTAGTCGGCAGGATCTGTGCACAGCTGATTGCTTTGAGATACTGGTAGTGATTTTAAGTGAGTTTTAAGTGTGGTGGCTGGAGAACAGACAAAGTGGTTACTGGTTTGTTATTTTCTGTTTGCTTATTTCGGGAAAGGGAAGTAGGGACAGAAAAGGAAGCAAAATAAGTAAGAATGAAGATCAAAAGAAGCTAAAACTACACAAGGTGGAAATTGCCCAGAAAGACTGAACACTGGGTGCTGGGAATGTCTCTGTTAACTAAGAAGCCCCTGAGCTGAGTGCATCTCAGTTTCAGTGAACTGCAGATGGGTGTGGCCCAACCTCTGTCTGTGCTGAAGCTGACTGAAGTGTCTAACTTAGCAAGGCAGGAATGGAGGGGTGCCTGTTCTGGCAGGAGGGTGTTCTCTGTGGTATCCCAGCTCATCGAGTGATGGTCTCAAGGGAAGACAAATGGAAACTGATGTACAATTTGCCTGGGGAAAGGCTGACCTGGAAAAAGAAAAGGCTGCCCACCAGCCTGGACTTAAGAGACAAAGCAAGTAAGACCCAGAAGCATGACCTGGCTGTAATGGAGTGGAAGAGGTACACAGAGACATGTATCCTGGAGCTGGAAGTTGGGGTCCTGGTGACTGCTGCGGTGGGAACAAACCCCAAGGACTCTAGTTGGAAGCAAACCCAACCTGAGTGAAAGGGGGGGGGATTTTGCTGGCCAGCGAAAGGTCCCTCATAGCTGGTAGCTGTGAGCCTACAGCTGGATCAGGGTCTCTTTCCCTTTTGGGGGACACAGGAGTGTCTGCCTCATAGGGGAGCCCAAAAATGAATTTTAGGTATACTGCCTCCGCCATGGTCAGTGTCCAAGTCTCTGGCAGTAAGTTCAGGAGGAGGGTGTGATGTTGTGCAGTCTACATAGTTTTATAAAAACATGACAATAAGTGAATATAATGTAACTGGGATAGTTTTATAAAAAAATTGATAATAAGTGACTATAATGCAAATGGGATATGCTTTGTGCAAAGGGTCTCTTGTAAGGTATCATTACAAAGCTCATAATCTACTGAGTGTGATCAACCTATTTGTAGAAATGTACCACTCTTGTATCTAAAACTAGAAATATAAAATGTAACTCTGAGGGCCTATTGTAATTATGTAAAGTGTGGGCCATTAATGATGGTTTGGAATCTTGATGACTCCCATTGTCTGCAGATGGCTGTTTACCTGTGAGTCTCCCTGTATATGTGTGTGCTGGCAAGTGAGTAATGAAGTCTTGCAGTGACATGTGATCATGTCACCTGAACTGGAATCCATCTTTAACCTGGTGCTTTTCCAGTGAGGGGGGGGTGGAAACCCAGAGGGACAAAGGGTTCCCGCCTTATGCAAAAGATATATAAAGGGGTGGAAGAGAACAGAGAGGGAGAGGAGCCATCATGAAGAATCCCCTAGCTATCACGTGAGCTGCAACAAGAGCTGTACCAGGGGAAAGAATTGTGCCCAGGCCTGGAAGGTGTCCAGCCTGAGAAAAACTTACTGAAGCATCTCTGAGGGTGAGATTATCTGTATTCAGTTTGATTAGACATAGATTTGCGCATTTTATTTTATTTTGCTTGGTGACTTACTTTGTTCTGTCTGTTACTACTTGGAACCACTTAAATCCTACTGTCTGTATTTAATAAAATCACTTTTTATTTAGTAATTTGCTCAGAGTATGTATTAATACCTGGGGGAGCAAACAACTGTGCATATCTCTCTATCAGTGTTATAGAGGGCGAACAATTTATGAGTTTACTCTGCATAAGCTTTATGCAGGGTAAAACGGATTTATTTGGGTTTAGACCCCATTGGGAGTTGGGCATCTGAGTGCTAAAGACAAGCACACTACTGTACGCTGTTTTCAGGTAAACTTGCAGCTTTGGGGCAAGTGATTCAGACCCTGAGTCTTTGTTAGAGCAGACTGGAGTGTCTGGCTCAGCAAGACAGGGTGCTGGAGTCCTGAGCTGGCAGGGAAAACAGAAGCAGGAGTAGTCTTGGTACATTGGGTGGCAGTTCCCAAGGGGGTTTCTGTGATCCAACCCGTCACAATCAGGAAGAGGCTAAATTTGTTGAATAAATCTTTCAGTGCATAGAGTTTCATCTCTTCTTTCCATCTGCTCTCCTGTCTCCACAGATTCACTTTGGGCCAAGCATGTGTATGAAATGTCACAGTTCTGATCCAGGTCTCACACCAACAGTATTACTTAAGAGAGAGTTGCAACAGGAATATATTCTAATCCTGATTCATCCTTCGTAGGCTGCCATGACACCAGTGCAGTGGGTGGAAAAGAGTGTGGGAGGAGGCACAGATTGAACATGCTATACTCCATCTCTTGCCAATTGGCAGACAGTCCCTTGGGGTCCATTGCCAGCTGGCGCAACCCCCCAAAGCTACTGTAACCTGGGGTGGGACCAGGCAGAGAATCAGTGAACCGTAAGTGTGGTTCCTGACAACCCCCTTCTTCTGTTGAGCTCCAGTACAGCAGAGAATCTGAGCCAAAGTCCATAGCAACATTTAGAAGCATGTTTAAGCTTCTCACTTTTCCTTCTGTTTCTATATATATTTTCCCCTTTGTTCTGTGGTGATGATGCCGAAGGCTGAGAACACAATACCAAACAGGTTATGGTATTATGGGCTGTGCCTTTAGGGGCTGAACTTTGATATTCACAGAGAGATTGGCAGTCATTTTTTTCAGGTAGTTAGCTTAGAATGCGGGATCTTAACCCACCATTTTTAGGAACAGACAAATAAGCCTGTTTGACTATTCCCATTTCCCTTTTGTGGCTTCTAATATGAGCCAGGCTGTCTCTAGCACATTATAAAACCCCCCCAAAACTACAATACTCAGAGCATGGAATCCCAGGAAACAGTGTCCCTTAGAGTATGTCTACATTGCTAAAAAGGTGTGTTCTTAACTCAAGTTAGTTAACCCAAGTTAAAATAGCAGTGAAGACGTGACAACTCAGGTTAGCAGCTTGAGTTAAAGCCTATAGTAGAGGCTGGGGTTGAACTTTAGCTGCAAAGCTCAGTTGCCATGTCTTCAATGCGATTTGCAGATGAGTTAGCTAACCTGACTTAAGAGCACACTTTTTGCAGTGTAGACATACCTTTAGGGATGGCCCTTCCAGGGGAGGGTTGAAGTGCAGTGTAGGGGAAGATTGCATTGCTGCTGCCTTTATTTTGTGGATAAACAGATGACTAGTCTGCAGGGCTGTCAATTGGTACCTTTCACGAGCTTTAAAAAAACAACAACAATAAATGGAAGGTTTAATATCTTTGATGTTCAAAGCACCCGAAGAAATAAAATAAAGATCAGTGTGTAATTGTATGCTGTTTTTTTTTATTCCAAACAAATAAAAGTGTACTCTGACTACTAGGCTGAGTTCAACAGGAATATTTAATAGTAAGCACCTGTGTGCCTTCAGCTGACAGTATCTTGATAGTTCTGTCTAATGCAATGACTGCATTCTAACAAAAAATAATATGGATTTTTGATGCTCTACCACCATTTGTACTTGCAGAGAATATAAAGACAGGGGTTTTCACCTGAACTTTTAGTGGCTGCTAAGTGAAAACTAATTTTATCGGGGAAGTGAATGTGAAATGTTCCCATGGTTTCCCTCCCTTGTACATTTATCTCCAAGTAATCAAAGAATCATTCTCCCTCTAGACATTTTTCTGAAAAGTTTTCATATAAAACCAAACCAGTTGAAAGAAAAATTATACGTTCTACATGAAGACGGTGGCGGACTTACAGATGAGCAGATTACAGCCCTAAGAAGGTAACCTTTTGGATTCAATTCTTTATGATATCTATTACCAGATTCGTTTTCTGCAAATAAAGGGAAATTCAGGGAAAGTGTTTACCCAGGCATCTGATGTACCCTGACTGCTGCATTGAAAATTAGAGGAGCATGTATAAATGTCATTGTCTGCTATCCATTGTTCCCCAAAGAAACCATCAGCCACCGTGCTATTGCTAGTGCAAGCTTCAGGAAAGCAGGAGTTTGGGAAGTGACAGCAAGTCAGACATGATTTTGGGTGTAGTGGTTATGTGTAGTGGAAAGTTAGTGAAATGGTAATGCATTGGGTCAGTGGGATTTCCCATATCCATGACAGCATTATCTTTATGGGGAAAATCCACTACACCTCGGATACAGTTAGCTTGGTATGCCATCAGTTATTTGTTTGAGAAAAAGACAAACAAAGAGAATTCTGTTTCCCTTTTGAATACCGGTTTGGAGAGGGGCAAGGTGGGTGGGTCTTATAAAAGCTTTTTTTGGACAGACAGGATGTTATGGACATCACACACAGTATTTATTAGGGGTAGAGATTTTTTGATCCAATATGAATATGAAGTTTCTGTAATTTTTAAATTTGTGCTTATTTATATCCATAGGGACAGATTTTCAAATGCACAAGTAGGACATAACCACTTACAGTGTATAGGAACTGGGTAGTATCCCTTTAAATAGTTTGTGAGCCTGGATGCCTAACTGCCCTTTTTTGCCTTTGAAAATCTTCCCCATAATACATAGAGATGTGTATGTGCCTATTCCAGGGGTTTGGTACCTTTGCCAAAATTTAAAATTCTCATGTAAAAATTGACAGGCAGCTGCTTCTCTTCCCCAATCAAGAACATCTTCAACTTATTTGATCAAGACATTGTTGGGGAGGCAAAGGAAGCAGGTGTTAAAAAAGTTATTAAAATACTGCTCCTTCTGCTTTAGAGGGTAGGTTTAAATCTGCCCTTTGAAAAGTGATTTTGGAACCCTGACCCCTACTCTGCACCGGGCGTTTGTCCACATCACACACCACTTATAAAATTATGGAATTATATCTATACTTAGAAGATGACCAGAACTGGAAGATCAGTGGTATTGAATATCTGGAATGAGATGTTTGTACAAAAACCTGCCTGCAATAGAAGAAGATATAGAAAATTCAGTAACTCCCCTATATCATAGGTACAAACAAAGTCATATTAATGTTTTTAAAGGCATTGATATTCTGGTGAAAGATTTCCTGGTACCTGGGTGCAACTCAGTTACTAGTTTATGCAGTCTGTGGGCCACATTCTCAGTTGGTGAAAACTAGCCTAGTTCTGTGCAAGTTAATGGAGCTATGCTGATTTACACCAGCAGAGGATCTGACTCCGAAGCCTTGGTTACAAAAAGTGACCGTATTCTCTAGTTCCTAACTATCCTGACCTAAGTACATGCTGACCAAGAATTAACTCTCCTGAAATACTTTGTTAATACAAGCAAACAAGTGGGTGGAGCTAATAGGAGTGAACAAATGCTACTGGTCACATAATTTGGCAGAGTGCACAGAACAAGTTCAACCGTACTTGAAGGTGGCAACTAATGTAAACTCTCTCTTAGGAGAGAAAGCACTAGTTATGGGAGCTCTCGTTGAAATTAAAGGAGGGTTTTCAGCAGTGTTTATCAAACTGGGGCCGCCGCTTGTGTAGGGAAAGCCCCTGGCGGGCCGGGCTGGTTTGTTTACCTGCCCCCAGGGCCGCCTAGAGTGGGTTCGGGCCCCGGTGAAAATTTTTTTTGGGGCCCCCCAGCAAGGGCGGACCGGCTAAACAGGGCCGACGAGGAGGGGGGAAAGCCGGGCCCCGGACCCCCTTCGGGACCGCCGGGCCCCGGTAATTTGTACCGGCTTTCCCCCCCTCTCGTCAGCCCTGCCTGCCCCGTCCGCAGGTCCGGCCGATTGCGGCTCCCACTGGCCGCGGTTCATGGCTCCAGGCCAATGGGAGCTGCTGGAAGCGGTGGCCAGTACGTCCCTCAGCCCGCACCACTTCCAGCAGCTCCCATTGGCCTGGAGCCGCGAACCGCGGCCAGTGGGAGCCACGATCGGCCGGACCTGCGGACGGGGCAGGTAAACAAACTGGCCTGGCCCGCCAGGGGCTTTCCCTACACAAGCAGCGGCCCCAGTTTGAGAAACACTGGTTTTCAGGGAGTATTTTTATCAGGAATAACTCAGATATTAAACAATCCCCACGACCCTGGATATTAAACAATGCCCTTGCCATAGACCTACTCTGTATGTGCAACACATATGGTCCCCGAATATATACCCAGTGTTCAGACCTCAAGACACCACTCTATATTTACACCAGCGTCTTCAGCTGATTTAAATCAGTTCAGCTCCATTGAAGTTAGGGTTGCTACACTGATTTACACTAGCTGGGGTTCTAGCCCATTAAGCCATGATATAAAATGGAAGAGGATTTTTTTCAAGATTTCAAAGTGCTCTTTTATATAGTGATGATGTTGAGGGAAGCATTAACAGATGCAGCTGCATGTAGTGTTAGATGCTATAAGAGGGCAGGTGTTCTGTTCTGTGCTAATGTATTGTCAGAGTCTAATAGAGTTACAAATTTCAGCAAGAGTTTGAGAGGTTTTTTCTCCGTATATGAAACAGATTTAAAAATGTTACTGAATAGACAATACATATACATTTCAGAATCAAGGGCCGATTTTCAAAAGAGCTCAGTGTCCTTCAGTTCTCGTTTAGATACCTAAATGAAGGAGGCAGATTTTCAAAAGTGTTCGGTACCTAGCAGTTTCTCTTCAGAACACTGGACTCAGAACAACAGAAACTGCAGGAAAATGATCATTTCTGAGAATCTGCCCACTACATCTGGGTGCTGAAATGGGAACTTTTGAAAACTTGGCCCCAGTTATTTAGGAAAACAGGAGCCTAAATACTGTACACGTTTACAATGAGTCAGGAAACTTTTTCTGAAGCATTCCTCTTCTGTGTAAAATGAACCTGTTTCAGTATATAAACATCAATGGGAAATCCAAATCCTACTATCCAAAGGAAAATGCACAAAATTTTACAGCTAAATGCAACATTAAAATGTTAAGGTCATGGCCAGTGGGCAAAATTCTGCTTTTACTCTGGTGTAAATATGAAATAAATTAATTGCAACCAATTGCATTAGGGGAACTGGCTGAATATTATTGGACAAACATAGGCCTTATTTTGATTCAGAAACCATTCCTTATTTCTGTGAGTGAATTCTCTATTCATGTTTTGAAATCAGTAGCAAAACACAAGGATTTGCCCCCATCTCTATAGCGAGTTTGATTGTTCCAAGTAGTATTATGAGGGAGACCTTTGGGAAGTCACATGGACCAGAATTTTCAGAAGTATACACTATTTTTTTAGTGTCCAGCTTGAGACACCTGAGGCATGATTTTTCATAACTGCTGAGCACCCACAACTTCACTTGACTTCACTAGTTTCTGCAGATTCTCAGCACCTCTGAAAATCAGACCCTAAGTATCTCAAACTGGGCGCCACCAAAAGGAGATGCCAAAAATGAGTGGTCACTTTTAAAAAAATGTTGATATTAATGTCTTTGTGCCTCAATTTCCCCATTTGTAAAACAGGGATAATTCTACGTACCCACCTTTGTAAAGTGCTTTCAGATCTACAAATGAAAAGCCACTGCTTAAGTACTGCATATTATTATTATTTCCCAGGCCACATGTATGTGTTTAACTGATTACTGTGATCACCAGATACTGATTACTGTAATCATTACTGTGGCCACTTATTGTTAGCTTCCCCTGCAGTTAGATTGAACTCCTGGGAAGTATCCTTACTAAATAATCCGAAGTAGAATATAATACACAATACCAAAGGTGCAATATATGGAATGGACAAATTGTCTCATAATACAATATTTTTCTGGGAAAGAGAACGTCTTATTTTCATTCATTATTTTTCAGATATCTGCCAACTCCAAAAGATTTAGAAATGTATCAGTCCTTCAAGGGATCTCCTTCAGAGCTGCATGTGGTTGATCAGTTTATGCTAGAGGTAAGCAAATGTAGCAGTCATTAAAAACGTGTCACGTGAGATTTCTGGGATTCCCTTTTCCAGCATGGGATAAAACACTTCAAGAAACTGCCCTTCCTATGATATTTTGGCATTTATATTTCTAATCCCAGCCAGAGTCAGGATATGGAGAGGCACTCAGGAGGGAGAGCATATGGAGAAAAGTTAAGCAAATCTTATGATCCTCCCTGCTCCCACTAAAAATAAGGAGGGATTGTATTGTTTTGGGCCAGATTTCCAGAAACTTTAGACACAGAATTGTGTGTAGAAAGAGCCCATTCTTATTCCCAAGAGGTCGGTGTTATTGCTTTTAATGACATCTGGCCCCAAATGTATGTGTATCTCTGTGCTTAATTTGCACATGCTCCTTATGTGTGCAATTGCATGACTAAATTTTTAAGGGGTAGTGTAAAATTAATACACGAGAATAGCACTATAAAAATCTGCGCCTATGTCTGAATTGGCAAACCCATTATTAAAAGTACATGTTTGATGAACACAATATTTGCTGGATGATCATTTCACAACTGATTCAGATTCCATCTTGTTCTATACAGATGTGTAAAATTCCTCATTTAGGCCAAAGATTGGATCTCTTGCTTACGATACGAGAACTTCCCGTGTGCATGGGTGATCTGGAGCCTGTAAGTGACATGACTTGCTTATGGTTTGCGTTTAATTCAAATCCACCAGTTACATATTAAAGCACCAGATGTCTTTGATGCAAATTTTAAAAGTCAGTGTATGTGAGGTGAGCTTTTTGATGGGAAAACAGTTCACCAGCCATAATGTTGACAGCTCATATTGTAATAATGCAGGCAGCCTGATGTATAAGATGTCATTTCACTGCATTATTCAAAAGCAATGTGCAAAAAGGTTTTGATCTATATGGCTCATGGCTTTTATAGCCAAGGGAGTCGAAACTAGTATGAAACTAAATTAGAGATGGGCTAGATTTGAAATACAATATGTACTACCTGCTGGTGTGTTTAAAATACCCTTGGATAAGCCAAAACTTGAGGTCATTTATTAACACAATGCCACCTGCAGAATGCAGGACCTCAGGAATGACATGAGACACAGTTCAAACCAAGCAGCACATCTGACATTTTGTGGATGTTGCCTGGAATACATTTTTAAGGCACTAGATGGGTGAATCCTTTATTTTTTTTTTTTTTTAAAAAGCCACAGCAGTCTACAATAATAGTCCCCCCCCCCACCCTCCAAAAAAGCCCAAACTAGAACAGCATCTATTAGTGACATTGCAGTGTTTGGGGAACTGCTATGGTAAAATACTGAAGTATTTTTTTTTAAATGCTACCTCCTCTGTCTCACCCTGGTGTTGATTGGACTTGCAGTGGGAAGGACAGCCCAGAGTAGAGTGGCAAGGGGAGAGTACATGCCTGTGATGGTTGGGTTGGGCCCCTCCTCGCATGCCTCTTCGGGTTCTCCATCTCCCATTTGTCAGCAAACAGGAGAAGTGCTCCCCTATTAATTTAAATCCATTCCTGAGTTCCAGGGCCCCTTGTCCCTATAGCTGCAGGAATGACATTAAAACTAGAGCTGGCTGGAACAATTTGGTGAAGTCAAAATGTTTCACAGAGATGTATTGGTTTTGACGAGAGAGAGAGAGACACATACTCAGAGCTAGGTACTCGCTGACTCTATAGCCTAATTCAGTGATTCTCAAACTGTGGGTCAGGAACCCAAAGTGGGTCGCGACCCTGTTTCAATGGGGTCACCAGGGCTGGTGTTAGACTTGCTGGGGCCCGGGTTGAAGCTGAAAGTTGAGCCCTACCACCCGGGGCTGAAGCCAAAGCTTGAGCCCCACCACCCAGGGCCAAAGCCCAAGTCAAAGCCTCCCCCCACAATGGCGGCAGGGCTCGGGTGGGCTCGGGCTTCGGTCCCCCTCCTGGGGTTGTGTAGTAATTTTTGTTGTCAGAAGGGGGTTGCGGTGCAATGAAGTTTGAGAACCCCTGGTCTAGTTAGAGTACTGGCCAAAGAGGTGGGATACGCAAGTTCAAGTCCTTGCTCTTTCTGATTCAGAGTAAGCTGAGGAAAAAAACCTCCATGCTACAGCAGCAGGGCCGGCTCCAGGCACCAGCCTGGCAAGCAGGTGCTTGCGGCGGCCGCTCCGGAGAGGGGCGGCACGTTCAGGTATACGGCAATTCGGCAGACGGTCCCTCACGCCCCCTGGGAGCAAAGGACCTCCCGCCGAATTGCCGCCGCAGATCGCGATCGCGGCTTTTTTTTTTTTTTTGGCTGCTTGGGGCGGCCAAAACCCTGGAGCCGGCCCTGTACAGCAGATGCTGGAACCTGCATCTTCCCTGTCCCGGGCCTGAGCCCTAACCACCGGGCTGGCAACACATTTTGAGCTGAAAATGGACATTTTGACAAACTTGTTTTTTGCAAAAATGTTCAAAAGATTTTGTTTTCATTCTGCATTGCAGTGAAAACAAGTGGAAGTTGCCACAAAATGGAATTGTTGTCCCCCGTCAACTCTAATTAGGGTTGCCAAGTTTGGTTGCACGTATTACTAGAGGTTCCAGCAACATGACATAATCTTTAATTCCTGGGGACTCCAGGACAATCCTGGAGGGGTTGGCAACCCTAGCTCTAATTAAAACCATAGTCACGCTGAGCACAATTCAAAACAAGAATAGAGAGAGAACACTGGTGATACACACATATCTGACTCTGTCTAGCTCAGTGTTACACTCCTGCCATCCCACACTGAAACCAAATTGCTGTGAATATTTGGGGAATGTGGTATAATGATTGCTTTGAAGTTATAATACAATCAAGGGCGATTTATTACTCACTGCACAGTATATTAGTTCCCTAGGTATCTTATTACTTGGGCTGAATAACATACGTATGTAATGTGTAGAATTTCTACATAAAGTAGTAGTGTATTATCAATATACTTTACTACAGTGCCTGACTCTGATGTACAGCCAATATTTTAACAAGGGTTTTCCCCCCTTCCCACAAACTTTGTATGCTTTGTATCTTGCACACACAAAGTGTGAGGCACTGGAGAATTTATTCACTTGTTTTTCCTATTTTTAAAAAGGATCTCTTATCCCTAACCACAGAAAGAAGGCAGCCTCACTGGGCAAACAGTGATATTAAGTTTGATTGCTGGAAATGATTAAGTTTGTTCCTGGAAAAAAATGTCTGGAGTATTTTGATAAGATAGCACGGTGCTCAGCTGGTATACTTAGAAATGGGCAGGAGTGGGGTGAAGGATAGAGACATTCTGCTGGGCTCTTGGCTATCCATTTCCCCTGATAATTGGTGCAATCTGGTATATTCCAATAGCAAAATATTTGCTCTTCATGGCATTTTTATGAGACGAGGGATAAATCCTTTCTGGCATGGATAATTTGGCAGGATTCAGGAAGGGCATGTCCTCATCAGAAGCAGGGAAATCGTGCCAACACTCCTTTTATCTTGATGGCAGAATTTTAACAAGGGGTTCATGAGAACCTCTGGCCTGTCCTCCAAGAGAAATTAATGTAAAGACAGGCCTACAACAGCTAAAATATAGCTTGTGTACTTCAGCTAGGAACAGTTAGACCTAACAAAGAGAGAGAGGTGAAGACCTCATTTTATTCACACCTTCCAGTTGAACTAAAGTCAGGCTTTTGTGTTTCAGCTAATAAACCAGAAGATCCGAGCGTGCAAAGAGCTGCAAGCCAGCCAGAAATTTGTTGCTGTGTTGGAGTACATCTTAGCCATTGGGAACTACTTAAATGAAAAGGCTGGAAGAGAGATGGCTAAAGGATTTCGATTGTCTTCTTTGACCAAAGTGAATTAACACTTTTTCCTAGCATTGAAAACACTGTGTTACAGTGCATATTAACTAACATAATGTTAAACATGATTTTCCTTTAGCGTCGGCAAGCAGAGTTGGGTTTAAAAATGGGGTAACTAATTGTCATTAACCTCTGAGAGCTTATTAACAAGGCTGTAGCCTGCTGTCCCTTGATCCATAACCCCTTCAGGATCCCTTGACCAGGGAGCAGGGCCAACTCAGGGAGAGCAGTGGTTTAACTAGCCAGGGAGATTAGAAAGCTAGTGCAAGAGGCATTCCTTCCAGGTCCCGTTCTTGAGCAGTGGGAGCCCCATGACAGAGTGAGAGTGCATAAGACAGAGTGAGCTAACAAGGTAAGGAAAGTTTGGCTGCTGAGTGCTCAGCCACAGGGGAGGAGGCTAAGGGACTATAACCTAAGTACTAGACGGGTGTCAGAAAAGCCTCCCAGAAAAGAATCACAGGAAGGAGGAAAGGGGGGAAAAGGGGAGAGAGAACTCCCCCCTCCCCATACATCTAACAAACATACTCTAAACTTAGGCCAATAACCCTCCCCAACAAAAAAACCTGCAAGAGTAAAAATAATGCAGACAGAAGCCCAGCAGCAGAGTGGGGGCTATCCAGTTTATTGCCTTGAATTCAGCATGTACAATTACCTTCCTCAGGGGCGGGTGGCATAGGTGAGTATACGGTACAAGCAGCTCATGGCCCTCAGAGAGGCAGTACGGGCTCTTGATGCCAGAGTGGCTGCACTGGAGGAGCTAAGGGAGACAGACAGGTATGTGGAGGAGACTTTCAGGGACACAATAGAGTGTCACCACCTGCAGTCAGACAGCCTGTCAAAGATCCACAGGATCGGTGCTATGCCCATAGCTTTGTGATAGTCTCTAAGAGGAACCCCTTCAGTGTGCCAGACCTCCAAGGGTCTGACTCTTCCTGCACAGGGGAGGCCATGCGGCCTTACCGCCCCCTTAGTCTGAACCTCTGCAGCTGCAGCACTCCTGTTTCGCAGCCTCCATGGTTGCATTCTCTGAAATGGCCCACATGCGGAGGCAGGAAGAGAGAGAGAACTGCAGGGTCTCAGTGCGTGGATGAGACAATGGTGCAGGGAGGAGGGTTTTAGGTTCATCAAGAACTGGGGAACCTTGAACCTTTTGGGAAAGAAGGAACCTATGCAGGAAGGATGGGCTCCACCTAAACCAAAATGCACCAGACTGCTGGCATGTAACATTATAAAGGTTCTAGAGGATTTTTTAAACTAAGGGCTGTGGGAAAGCTGCCAGGTGCGGCAGAGCTGTGCGGGGGGTGGGAGTGAGGGGGAGGAGCACTGGTGACTGGAAACATTATGCCTGCAGAGTCCAGAAGTAGGCAGAAAAGCCTCAGAGCTGCTTGAGGAAGCACCGTGCTCACTAGTGGTACCTGCTATGCCTTTTCAAAGGCAAAGGATTCAGTCCCCCAGCACAGCTCACCAGGCTCAAGTTGGTATCTCTCCATTCTGATATATCCATTCTGGGCTGCTCAAAGCTGCTGGCCAATTTAGTGCCCAACTGGCTCCACTAGGCACATTAACCATATACAGCCATATCAATCCTATGCACTAGCCACACTTGCTCTGGGACAACCATAATTTGGCCCTTAGTTCTCAAACAATCTCTTAACTAACTTTTCTATCACATCTTTCCCTGCCTCATCAAGATTTGCCAACAGAAAATGTTGTCACTGAGCACAGTTCCCGTCCATGCACCCACTTCCTCACGCCACTCAGCAATAACGGAATCTGATCTGATCCCAGAACTAAGAATTGAATGCATATTCTGTAGGATGCTTTGAACCTTTTAAGAATATTATCAGATTATGCCTGGTCTGTAAATAGAAGAGAGGTTTTTTTTTTAATTATTCAGATTTCTTTTCCCACAGGAGACTTTAGTATGTATGTGTGTAATTTATAATGCGAGTGACAGTTCTGAGACAGTACTGTAATGCCACATCTATTATAATGAAAAATATGTTCAAAATCATTTTCTGCCACAAAGCATCTCCCCAGATTCTATTAAGGAACCTTACTGTCTACATGAACACCACATAGTGCTTTTAAATGGGACCCGGGGCAAGAGCATATTTGGAGATGCAGAATCAATTGCAGTCAATTAAGGTATCTTAAGATTTAAAAAAGAAAAAATGAGACATTACAAAGGAACAAGAAAGGACCTGAGAAAATGCAAAGTTAATTTTAAGCAGAAATGTATGTGGGATGGCAGATTGAAAAGAGAAAGGTTTAATTCCGTTGTGTTTTCTATTCCTGTCAAATTTACCTAGGAGCTATCAACATCCCTGCTGTTCCAATTTTTAAAAAATGTCTAATAACCTAGACTGTCAATTTATTGCTGTATTCTATTTGTAGTTATCGCTGCTGCGGGGTAAGGAGAGGAAGATCACCTTGCTTCATGCCCTTGTGGAACAGATCTTCTTACATGAGCCTGATTTGGCTAAATTTTCTCAGGAGTTGACAGAATTTGAAGCTGTTCCTGGTGGTAAGAGGATAAAAAAAACCTTTTGCAAAAGTCCCCATCTTCACATTATGTGCATAATTTTTATTAACATTTTTTTTTCCTTCCTCCAATCTCCCACTCTGTTCCTTTCCAGCTTCCATCAAAGGTCTCCGTGCTGAAGTTGATGGTATGTAAATACGTTTTCTAAATTCACAGAAAGACTTTCATACATTGTGCAGTCACTCGAAACAGGTTTTCATTGCACTTATTTTGTAGTTTGTAAAGAGGTTCAAAATATTGAGGTAAGAGGTTGCCATGGCTATATATAAACGTCATGTTATCATGTGGAATTTTAAAAAGAAATATTTGTGTGTCCATATGGTTTAGAAACGATCTATCAAAATATACTGTCTGATAATAGCAAAATCCATTAAGTTTGCCTTAAACTCAGATGTTAAGTGATACAGGTGCTCTATCAAAATTACTTCTAGGAGAGTCACAGAAGGCATGCAGAAAAGCAAGGGAAAACTCAGTATAGTTAAGTAATGAAGTTCAAGAAGCCATTTGAGCTAAACCAGTATCTTCAGTAAGTGGAAATGCACCACTAGTGAAGCCAGTAGATAGGAGCAAAATTGGGAGATCAAGTATAAGCTAGCAATTGGGACGGTTTTGAAGGAATTTGGGGCTAGATGTAAAGGGTGACTGAATTCATCGGTGTGAGGACCATTGAAGTGAATGGGCTTTGGATTTGGCCCTTGCAGAGCAACAAAGGCACAAAAACAAATACAAATGTATTTCAATTTTATCAGAAGCAGGAGGCTTACAAATGTTTAATCCACTTTTAAAAAAGTGTGCTATGGATGATAATTGGAACTGTTGACCAAGAAGTCCATCTTCTACACTAGGCAAAATGACAGAAGCACTAACTATAGGGGGAGCTGGTAGTGACCCCTAGATTGCCATTTTTATGAAGGACGGAGAAACTCTATGCTTTTCTCAGAGAAGCTCTATGCTTCTGTTTGCAGCAAGCGTTTGATCGGGTGTACACCCTCTGGGCTATTGAAGTGCCTTTTTAGCTCATCCCATGAAATTTCACTCAGATTTTGCTGAGCTATAAACTATTAAAAATCACTATTTCCCTTCTGTCACTTGTGTTTCCTGGGAGCATTTTGGCAGCCTGCCCAAATCACTGGCCATTGTAAGGCCAGGCTCATGTTGCCATGGCCAAATCTGCAACAACAGACACTGTGTACTTGGAACTACTAGGAGCTGCCAGATTATCTGTAGTGTTGGGGGATGGGGGAAAGAGAATTGGACTGGGCTCACCCATCAACCTGGACCCATCACATGATGCATTCCCCTTCCTCTGTGGGCACCAGATGTAGCTCCCCCAATTCCCAAGGTGGAGGGAGAAGAAAGAGAGATGGGTCAAACTCCCCGCTCAACCAATCCCATACCCAGCATGCAGCCCTAGGGGCCAGTCCTACCTCCTGGGGGCACCACATAAGGCAGAAGCTCCCCCAACTTCTGGTGTAGAGGAGATAGAGGGCTGGACTGCACTCCCAATCAGCCCTCTGGAACTCAGCACCAGAATCTAGTGGTCCACCCCACCTCTGGGATAATAGCCTTCTCTTGCTGCCATCTACTGCAGTTAGTCCTATAGCTCAAATGGTAGCAGCCAGTGCTATGGAGCTGGAGGTTCAAGATTGTATGATTTTCTGTGAGGCATAGCAGGCCTTTACACAACTTAATGAGTGTTTGTTACTGAAGTTCTTGAAATGTTTCACTTCCTCTCTGTTTTGTGATTAGTGTTAAAGAGAGAATTGGAAAATGTTATTCAGTACAGAAAGTTGATCAAGTCCAAGACTATCAAGGCAACAACCCAAGAGTCTCAGTTCTACAAGGAACTAAAGGTAACATTTACCAGAACTTTATTTTAGACTGGAGATAGCTGATGAGTAATGTATTCTACTTGGTTAGGGCTCAATATAACCTGGCTTTCCAGCTGACGCAGGGTGTAATAGGATACAAACTGACGGTTATGTCTCTGTGATGGCTACTTACTAGGGCTGGCTGGAAACCAACATTTCTGTTCCACAAAAATTCTTGAGATTTCAGAATCTGGTTTTGTTCTGATGCAGAACAAAAATGAGTCCTTGTGAAAACTTTTTGCAAAAAACCCATAGAATCATAGGATTGGAAGGGACCTCGAGAGGTCATCTAGTCCAGTCCCCTGCACTCATGGCAGGACTAAGTATTAGCTAGACCATCCCTGACAGGTGTTTGTCTAACCTGCTCTTAAAAATCTCAAATGATGGAGATTCCACAACCTCCTTAGGCAATTTATTCCAGTGCTTAACCACTCTGACAGTTAGGAAGTTTTTCCTAATGTCCAACCTAAACCTCCCTTTCTGCAATTTAAGCCCATTGCTTCTTGTCCTATCATGAGAGAAGGAAGGGGAATGGGAGCTGCCCCAGAATAGCTGATAGGTTGGTGCCCAGGACACTTACCTGGGATGTGTGAAACCCAGATTCAAGACCCTACTCCTAATCCAGCAGGGCAGGAGTTTGAACCTGGGTCTCCCACATTGCTGGTGAGTGTGGTAACCCCCTGACTATTGATTATGCTCACAGAGGGCTCTCTTTTCTGACTAGAAATTCCATCCTGGGCCTGAGAAACCTTCCCAAAACATTTTGGTTTTGATGAAAAGGCTCCACAGAGCTGCTACGTCCCTTCCCCATGCAGTTGGGTAGGGTGTGGTGGCAGAGCCCTCCTCCTCCCTCACAATGCATATGGTGTCAGAGCTGTGAGTACACTACCCCAGGAATAGACCTGGTAGAGTTTACTCTGTCCCCAAACAGCAGGGAGACTGGCAGAGAGACTGATTTCCCACGTCACTGGCTTCTCCAGAAGCAATGCAACCACATGCTATCCCTTAGACTGGGCAGATTGAAGTGTCATCTTTTAGCCATTGATGAATACTAAGCTATTGTAATAATATACATTGTTTTAATAAGACTAATTAGAAGAGGACAGCTGTTAAGAAACATCCCCAGTTTCAAAATTTAGATTTCTGTAGCCTTATTTCCAGCAGGTAACTTGGATATAAGTACGTGCAACTTAAGCCATGTGTTTTTGATGCACTAAATCCTGTATGCACAAGTGTTAGAATGCAGCAACAGTGCATGCAGGTGCACATGCACAGTGGCTAATAAAGCTCAAGCACAAATCCCCTAAAAATCAGGACCCTACAATTTTTAACTTGCATTTTTTACTTTAATTTTTTAATAGATTTAAGTCATCTCAGTGGACAAACTCCTGAGAGCTCTCAAATTCTGAAACTCTCTCATTGGCTTCATTAATCTGATATTTGTATGGAAATGCAGAAGATTGTGAGTAGGCTTATATTTTGCACATCTCACAGTCTTGGTGGCACATGGAAAATTTGACCTGCCTTCTCTTTTTTGTTATCAATGAATCATCTGACTGCTGTCGAGTATTGCTTTCATACTGCATCCTTGTAGCTACTCAACATTGTGGGTTTTTTAAAATTTATTACAGGGTCTAATTCAGAAGTATGAAGGACACCTTTCCCAATTGTCAAAAAGATGTGATGAAATGAAGAAGCTCTACAGTGACGCACTGGTACATATTATATTAAAACATAATTGAAAGAAATCTACATTTTTTAAAAGCTGTTTTCTAAAAATGCACAAATTTCCATAAATGGAGCTCACACATGTTTTAGATACACTTCCCTCAGTACATATAGATTTAGGTGTAACTCTGGTAAGAAATACCATATCCCACATTGTGTATAGATCAGTGGCAGAATGATTTGAATAAGCATTTGCCATTTCTTTTTTCTGAGGGTTTATAGCCTGAGTTTCACTGGTGCTGTGCACCTCCAGCTACTGTTGATGACAAGGTGCTCACCTTCAAAATTCAAACCATTATTATACAACAAACCGGGCTCATGGTAAACAAAATGAATAAATATTTAGCACTTGCATAGACTTTTCATCTTAGACTTTAAGGTCAGAAGGGACCATTATGATCATCTAGTCTGACCTCCTGCACAATGCAGGCCTCAGAATCTCACCCACCCACTCCTGTAACAAACCCCTAACCTATGCCTGAGTTATTGAAGTCCTCAAATCATGGTTTAAAGACCTCAAGGTGCAGAGAATCCTCCAGCAAGTGACACGTGCCCCACGCTGCAGAGGAAGGCGAAAAGCCTCCAGGGCCTCTGCCAATCTGCCCTGGAGGAAAATTCCTTCCCGACCCCAAATATGGCGATCAGCTAAACCCTGAGCATGTGGGCAAGACTCACCAGCCAGCACCCAGGAAAGGATTCTCTGTAGTAACTCAGATCCCACCCCATCTAACATCCCATCACAGACCATTGGGTATATTTACCTGCTAATAATCAAAGATCAATTAATCCCATCATACCATCCCCTCCATAAACTTATCAAGCTTAGTCTTGAAGCCAGATATGTCTTTTGCCCCCACTACTCCCCTCGGAAGGCTGTTCCAGAACTTCACTCCTTAGAAACCTTCGTCTAATTTCAAGTCTAAACTTCCTAATGTCTTCAAGGTCTTTCCAAAACTCAAGTCATAACACCCACATGAAGTACATCAGGCTGTTATCCCAATTGTCCAGGAGAGGAAACTGAGGCAGAAACTCTAAAGCTTTGTCCACAATGACAGTAAAAAAAAATCTCCTGGCATCGTAGTATCACTGGCTCAGCTCCGCTGGCTGTAGTAATAGTGGTGTTATGCTGGAGGTTATTTCAGTGGCTGCCTGCCATCTTTGATCTGTAAGCTATCACAGACCTCACAAGCTGAGCATACCAGCTGCCTTTCATTTAGGTGAAAAGAGGAAGCAATTAAATGCCCTTTTCTTAGTGATAGCTGAAACAATAGAAGCCACAGTCCAAGGCACTAGACTGCATGCAAGCCCAGGACAGAGGCAGGACTGTGTGGGCCCAGAGGGTTTCCTGGGACTGATAATTTCAGGGGTGTGTGTGTGTGTGAGAGAGAGAGAGAGAAAAGCCAGGAGACCATGAAAGAAGCAGACGATGTGTCCTGAGAGGGAATAGAGATGGAGCTTCTTGGGCACAGGACTGGCTGGAAATCAAGCTTGGATTTCTGAACAAGGAAACTGCCTCCTGATTGTTCCTACTCTCTCAGGGAACCAACACTTTGTGTGCATTCATTTGTAAATAAACAGGCTTGCCCCAAAGAAATATCCAACTCTTATCAATTTCTCCTCCTAATGGAAACAGCCAAGTGAGTCCCTGAATATTGGCTAACCACTCAGGCCAAAGAAGCAGCAGTAGGAACACTGGTGACTACATGCTAACATTTTTACCACCATGACTGCTAGACTTGCTCCAAGCATGGTTAGAGGACAATGGTAGAAACACCTGCAGCCAGCCTACAGTAGCACTCCCACCATTTGCTAACACTGATTGAGTGATAACATTAGAAGATTTTTTTTTTTAAGTGCCAGCCTCAATGAATTGCACATGACCACAGACAGGTCAGTATTAACAGTGGGAACAATAAGATCTTGTTCCCAGTCCTGTGCTCAGAGCACCAGGCCAACACCTCTAAATATTTTTTGTTTTAAAAAAAATGGTTGTATAAAAATAGTTAACACTAAAAGTATGTTTCTTCCTGCTGTTCAACGTGGTGGTAGGCAAAATACTACAAAATATGATGATGTCTGGGTGACCTTGGGGGACCCTGTCTGAGCATTAGCAGAAGATGAAAGAGATGTTTGACCAGGAAAATGTAATTAGTAATGTTTTACTAGCAGTAACATTATAACAGAGTACAAAGGTTCCTCGGTGTCTCTTGTTGCTTTTTAAAAACAGAACAACCTCAACATAGTGTAACAAGCCAAATGTGAACTACAAGATATACACTAAGGATCCTATCCTGAGCCTGCAGCCAAAGACTGTGTAAAAAGAAAACAGTAGAGAAGTGGGGGAAGTAGGAAAGGATCCTTATCCTCAACTCAGAACTAGGGCTTGGGTCACTCATGAATAGAGCTGGTCAGAGCATTTTCAGTGAAATTGCAGCAACAGCAACTCTGAGGCTATAGCCTGGTGGTTAGGGCCACTGGCCTGGGATGTGAAAAAGCCAGATTCAAGTCGTTGCTCTGCTTGCTTCAAAGTGATCTGGGATGGAAAACTGCTCTGAATCAGGAAGAGCAAGGACTTGCACCTAGGTCTTCCACCTAGGTCTTCCAGGTCCATGCCTTACCCAGCCTAGCATGCACCTCCCTGAATTGAAAAACCCAAGTTTTGGTTGGAAAACAGACATTTTGACACAATTCCATTTTCGCAAAAACATTCAAAAGAATTTGGTTTTGTTCCAGTGCCGAAGGAAAACAAATTTTGAAACCTTGCAAGTTGCCGCAAAACAGAATTGTTGTCCTGCAGCCAGTCTACTCATGAAGCTGCACCATGTCACCCGGTCCAGCTGCTGCTGGATGTGGACTGCTGCTCTGTGGCCCCACCATCTGGATTTACACTATACACATGCACCAACAAGCCATGCTAAGGTGGAGTGTGGAATCATCCCCTATAGGACCTCTTTGTCCCCCTTTCGCAGGAGACCCACAGGTTTCAAGGTGTCTTGTGGACAGAAGGTGCCTCAGGATTTGGTTTTGTAATTATATTTCAATATTGTGAGTTTGGCTTAACTCCCTCAAACAGAAGGAGAGGAGTGCTCTTTTCTAGAGGGTCCTATTCTGGAACATGGGTTTACAGGACAGTGTCTAAAGCAAGCAGACAACTCTGTGTGTTTCCATGAATCCTATCCTATCCTATCCTATCCTATCCTATAAACTGAACAGCAATAGTACAGGGGATACATGTTCTGGAAATATCTTGCAGGTGCCAATAGAAATTGAACTGCCTATAAAATAGACCCCCATAGGTCTATCTTTATTATTTCATTTCTACTTATGAAAGCAGTAATGACCTTAGCACATGGCATTTCTGTAGTATTATGATAAACTGGGGATAATTGCCCATGGTGTAGCTGTGGGCTGTCAACTCCTCCCAGGTGGCTCTTAGCCCTAGGAAATGCCTCACTCATTATTGCTTAAATAACGGTACATGCCTGGTGTGTTGAGAAAGGCCTGCCAAAGACAAAAGGCTTCCAGCACCCAAGAGGTGCAGTTAGGAGCACAGTGTCAAAACTACTGAGCTGATACCAACCGATAATGTTTTGGGTGGTCCATCTCCTTTTCCCTAGATGCTAGACCCATGGTCGCAAATAGGAATCTGATTATTGGAATGATAAAGTAGAGAGAGAGAGACAGGAAATTGTTAATTGATCAAGTAATATCTCCTTATTCATATAATTCATTCTGTTTCTGTTGCAGCTTGTAATACTACTAGAATGCTATTCAGTCTTGGGAGGACTGTTGCTCTCAGTTATAGACAAGATAAAGCCTTGAAGAATCACAAAATGCCTTTTTAAACTTCTCTTATTATGAATCTTTTGAGCCAGTTCCTGGATTTCTCCTGATCTGTTAGAAAAGCCATTTCTAACACTATAGGGTCTTAACTTATTTGATGACATCGAGGAACTGCCCTTGAAAATGATGACAAACCTCCTTAATTAAACCTCAGTAAATGATTTAAAGTTAAGAACCATCATATGCCCTAAAGCCGGAGACATGATACGAGGGCTGTAGTTGATCTGAGCCTTGAATCCCATCCCTAGCTCTAGATTTTATAGTCTGTCTGCTTTAACTTGTTGCTTTCTAATAGATTGCACATTGTGTGGATTATCTTTAGAGAAGGTATACCTAGACTTTAGTAAGGCATTTGATACGGTCTCGCATGATATTCTTATCGATAAACTAGGCAAATACAATTTAGATGGGGCTACTATAAGGTGGGTGCATAACTGGCTGGATAACCGTACTCAGAGAGTTGTTATTAATGGTTCCCAATCCTGCTGGAAAGGCATAACAAGTGGGGTTCCGCAGGGGTCTGTTTTGGGACCAGCTCTGTTCAATATCTTCATTAACGACTTAGATATTGGCATAGAAAGTACGCTTATTAAGTTTGCGGATGATACCAAACTGGGAGGGATTGCAACTGCTTTGGAGGACAGGGTCATAATTCAAAATGATCTGGACAAATTGGAGAAATGGTCTGAGTTAAACAGGATGAAGTTTAACAAAGACAAATGCAAAGTGCTCCACTTAGGAAGAAAAAATCAGTTTCACACATACAGAATGGGAAGAGACTGTCTAGGAAGGAGTACGGCAGAAAGGGATCTAGGGGTTATAGTGGACCACAAGCTAAATATGAGTCAACAGTGTGATGCTGTTGCAAAAAAAGCAAACATGATTCTGGGATGTATTAACAGGTGTGTTGTGAGCAAGACACGAGAAGTCATTCTTCCGCTCTACTCTGCTCTGGTTAGGCCTCAGCTGGAGTATTGTGTCCAGTTCTGGACACCGCATTTCAAGAAAGATGTGGAGAAATTGGAAAGGGTCCAGAGAAGAGCAACAAGAATGATTAAAGGTCTTGAGAACATGACCTATGAAGGAAGGCTGAAAGAATTGGGTTTGTTTAGTTTGGAAAAGAGAAGACTGAGAGGGGACATGATAGCAGTTTTCAGGTATCTAAAAGGGTGTCATAAGGAGGAGGGAGAAAACTTGTTCACCTTAGCCTCTAAGGATAGAACAAGAAGCAATGGGCTTAAACTGCAGCAAGGGAGGTCTAGGTTGGACATTAGGAAAAAGTTCCTAACTGTCAGGGTGGTTAAACACTGGAATAAATTGCCTAGGGAGGTTGTGGAATCTCCATCTCTGGAGATATTTAAGAGTAGGTTAGATAAATGTCTATCAGGGATGGTCTAGACAGTATTTGGTCCTGCCATGCGGGCAGGGGACTGGACTCGATGACCTCTCGAGGTCCCTTCCAGTCCTAGAATCTATGAATCTATGAATCTATGGTCAAAATTCTTCCCCCCCAAAAACTTTTTTTTTTTGGGTGGAATTTGTGTTTTTAATTAATTGAAATTCTTCTAAGGGTATGTCTACACTACCTGCCGGATCGGTGGGTAGCAATCGATCCAGTGGGGGTCGATTTATTGCATCTAGTCTAGATGCGATAAATCGACCCCCGAGTGCTCTCCCGTCGACTCGTGTACTCTACCGCCGCGAGAGGCACAGGCAGAGTCGATGGGGGAGTGGCAGCAGTCGACTCATCGCAGTGAAGACACCGCGGTGAGTAGGTCTAAGTACGTCGACTTCAGCTACGTTATTCACATAGTTGAAGTTGCATAACTTAGATTGATCCCCCCCTCTAGCTTAGACCAGGCCTCGGAGTGTCTGCTTTCCACAGAATTTTTCTAATTTTTTTTTCATTAGAAAACCAAATTCCTGAAAACAGGAATATTTGGGTCAAAGCAGAAATGTCCCCATTTTCTTCTATGCACCAGGACTACGCCTCCTGTGATGAACCAGGTCCAGCAGCTCCCAGGATGTGCTGCTAGAGGGGAGAAAATGATGAATTGCAGGAGATGCAGTCTGACCAGGGTGCTGGGGCTATAGAAGATAATGGGAGCATGAGGAGAGCTATGTGAAGATGTTTTTTTTTTTTTTTAAGTTTGCTAGCAGCTAAAAAAAATGAAGAAAAATTTTGGTTCTGGTCTAACTGAAACTGAATTTTTTCAGAATTTCTGGTGACTCAAAATAAAAAAAATTCAGGTTGAACTAGCTGTGTCAAACTAGTTGTGTTTTTGTTTTAACAAAAGGAAAGGAAATTAAGGGCTAGAGAAAGAAAACAAAGGATGAGGTACTGCTTCTACTCAGTACTCTAGTGGTGAGGGAACTGATCTGGGAGACCCAGGTTTGAATTCGCACTCTGGAGCAGGGAGTTGAACCCTTTCTCCCAGGAGAGTACCCTCACCACCAGACTGTAGGGTTTGTGTCCATCAATCTCTCTTGCTGAAGCTGTTCCGTTTATTGCAAATAGTTAAATATTAATTGGAGCAGGGACTGAAATCTAGTTCTGCCACCCACCCAGATGAGTGCCCTAACCACATGGCTTTAGAGCAGTGGTGGGCAACCTGTAGCCCACAGGCCCATGAGCGTAAGCTGATTGTGGGCCGTGAGACATTTTGCTGACGTTGACCATGTGCAGGCACGGCCCCCAGCAGCTCCCAATGGCAGTGGTTCGCCGTTCCCGGCCAATGGGAGTTGAGGCGGGCCAGGCCTGTGGACGGTCAATATCAGCAACATGTCTCGTGGCCCACAATCAGCTTACCCTCATGGGCCGCATGTGGCCTGCGGGCCACAGGTTGCCCACCACTGCTATAGAGTCATTCTCTGCCTCATTGTCCCTCACAGTGATTATTCAAGCATTTTACACAAAGTAGAACAGTTTCAGCAAGTGTCACTGAGAACTTTGCTGTTTTTATTTGAGCTGGTTGAAGTGATTTGAATTTTGAAATTTATGATGAAATTCCATAATTTGAAAAAATAATCAAGAAAACTGTAGATAAGACTTTCAGTTATTCTTCTGTTTATTTTTACCAAATCTAGAGCTAGTCAATTTTAAAAAAATGATTTTTTCAAAATTTCAAATAAAAAACAAGATAAGATTTCCTTTTTTCATGATTTCTCCCCTCTTTTTATGAACAGCTCTATTTTTTGTGGGTTGGCTAATTGATTTAATTAAAACATAGAATTAAAAATAGTCTTAACATTTAATGTGGTTATTGTGTAATCTGTTAAATTGCTATCCCTGGAACACAAAGTTCTACATTTAGTCAAATCATAGGCAACAGCGATATAATTTTAGCCACACTGCCCCCTCTGTATGTCTCAGTTGGGACATGAAAAAATCAGCGGGAGGGATAACTCAGTTTCCGCGGTTATTTAATCTCTTTTCTCTCAGTTGTCACTATGGTCCAGTGATCAGTTCTGATGATTTGTGGATGGACCTGGAATTTTGGTGATGTATGAATTGAAACCACAGAATAATACTAAATTGAGGGGAAGGATAATCTTGAGCTAACTGCAATGTACTGAGACGTGGGAGATCTGGATTCAGTTACCAGCTCTGCCAGAGATTCTTGTATCACCTTGGGCAAGTCATTTAATCTTTCTGGGCTTGATCCTACACCATTAATGTCAATGGAAGTTTTTAGGATGAAGCCCTTTGTTCTGTATTACCCATCTGTAAAACTGGGGTTATTATACTTCCATTCTTTGACTTGTCACGTTAGATTTTAAGCTCTTTGTGGCAGGGACCACCTGTTATTGTATGTTTGCATGATGTCTGGTGGAAGGGAGCCCCGGTCTCAACTGTGGCCTTTAGATGTTCCTGTATTCTTAATACCAATAACAATGAATGCATTTAATCTTGGGCACTGATCATGAAAATCTTGGATGCTGTTCAAGCTAAACTTGGATAATGTTAAATATTTAGTATTTTTTCTCTTTCAAATTACAGGTAAAATTTGGGGAATCACCAGATCAAGACTCTCAAGAGCTATTTGGCTGGATTTCTGCATTTATTAGGGAATTCAGGAAGGTCTCTGCAGACATTGTCATAAACTCACCAATATAATGTTAAAGGAAAAGAACTTTTTCTTAAATTTTGTGCCATTGAACTTTGTTGCCTGGAGGGCTTTTGGGGGTACTTAGATGGCATATAGAAATTGTACTTGCTCTCTGAGCAAGGGTGAATTTTGCCCTGTGTGGTATAGTTAAAGTAGATACTATACACTTACAAGGTTTTAAAATTTGACCTTCAAAATCCCAGATTATCTATGTGCATCTTCCTGGTTTTGTTTCTAACTTTCTTACCAATGCATCTATTTTGGGGGCCAAAAATATTTTATCCACTGAAATGTCTGTACACGGTGAGGGGAGAAAATCTCAGCATATTATAAATTCTCTTTTTAATACTTTTCTTTGATACCCAGTCTTTTGAGTGAATTTTATGGAGTCCTCCCGAGGAAAGAATAACTGTGTGGTGTTCTAATTTTTTACTCTTCTTACTGTAATTTTACTAAATAATGTATCATCTGCTTTGTAATGAAATGTGGACTCTTTACCCACAGAGGAAAACGTTTAGCAAAAATTCATGTTCATCTGCATCTATTACAGCCTGGCAACTAAGAATGAATAATGAGAAGAGTGTAAGGCTGCATAATTTTTTTTTTTTTTACAAAGCAGTACAATAAAATTGTGCTTTTTTTCATGACTAATGTTGTAGATTGAGGTGACATGCTATTGGAGTGACTGAAGATCTGAGATTTTAGTTGGGTTGGCAGGCAGGGTACAACAAGAGAAAAGCAGAATGAAAACTTGTCATGAGGCATCTAAATAACGGATCCTGGGGAAGATCATCCATGATTTTCAACATGAAAAGCACTTTGGGTGCATTAGTTGGGAAAACTATGGTTTTGAATTTGAATAATTAGCAGAAGCCCAACAAATTACAGAAGGGGAAAAAAGCCTACAACTGTAAAAAAACAACAACAACCTTTGTCTTGCATATTGTAACCTTGAAAGGAGAAAAGTGGTACAAGCCCTTTATTGATTAGCCATTCTGTCTACTGGTGTTGAAAGCAATGTTGATTGAGAGGACTATGTTTCTCAACGTATTTTAGATCTAAATGCCCAGTCCTGGAAGATGCTACTCACCTCTAGTGAAGTGCTGAATTTGACTTCAGCATCTAAGGCACTTACAGCCTGCAAACACACACTTGCTAGCTTTTGGCATGTCATTTGTCCTTTTGAAGACCTATTGTCTGGGACTACTCATGCTTAAAGTTAAGAACAGGTAAAAGGATTTTCAGGAGATGGGGATTAACAGTGAAGGTTTGAAACACTCCATCCTCCCCAAGGAATAGGAACATGATCCTAGGGGAAAAAATCTACAAACATATGTGCTACATTTTACTCAGATCAGCATTAGGGCACTGCAGTTAGGTTGATGTTGGAGTCAGTGGGACTTAAGCATGTTGCTTAAATGCGTTGCTGAATTGGGGCTAGATCACAGTTTCCTCTACGTAAGGCAATCCCCTGTCATTTTTATGCATCTCCATTATTATTGTCCACATATTCTATAATCAACAATATGCAGTTATTACAGCCACATGGTTTGCTGTGGATCATTAAATTCCCAAATCTGAATCGTCTTCATTTATATGTGAATCAGGTAAAATAACCCTGAATACAATTGCCATTTCCATGGTATCCAGATCCCTGTGTACCTGAACAGCATCCGTGATGGTCATGATAATTTTCATGTTTTTCTTCCATTAAGTTAGCAAATAGCTTTCTTTTTGAGAGATGCTCCCCCCCAATAGCCGTTTTTGTTAGAAATAATAACAGCTTTCACTTGTTTTATGGCTCAGTTGGCATGGTCTCTTCCAATTAAAAAAAAATCATACTCTGTAGTCAATATCTACATCTTTGTGTGAATATCCTAGAGCATTAATTAAAAAACATAATATCCAAGTACTTCATTGGCAAGGTGTTCTAGCCCCCGTAGAGGGAATGACGCTTTTTTTCCTGAGTGGAATTTGATATGAAGACATGTTTCAATTTTCTCTAGCAGGCTACTACATCAGTGGCCAGGAGTTTCAGAGCTCTCCCTGATTTAACTTCAGAAATCCCCTCCTCCTCCACTGCCTTCTTTATTGACTTTGCAGCTGCAGTTTTTTAATGTCTGCTGAAGTCAAAAGTATTGCAATAATTTAATACTTACTTGTAAAGATAAAGAACTGCCCCATCCGTGCCCTCATTTGCTTTTCTGATGACATACTGATCGTGGTTAGGCATTCCTGGCTATTTTGAGCATTTCTAAGTCTTAAGGACTCCTAATCTTTGAGATCATAGAAGATGCCTTCCAAACGATTCTGAGAGTCCATTCCTGCCAATCCTTATTCGTGAAAGTAGTCCTCCTTCATGTGACCCCTTTTATACAAACATGTCACCAATGGCAGGAAATGCAGACTGCTTCTTGCTAACAAAACTAGAAATGTTGCCCTGCAAATATATAGTGTAAACACAAATACGATATGGGTTATGAACGTTCTTAGATTGTTCTGAGCGTAACACCTTAATAGTCAGAAATGTATGCTAGCCTTTTAGTTTGACTTACTACAATTCAAATATAAATGCAAATTGTGGCAGAAGGGAAATTATATCAAAAAGAATCAAACCGTGGGACCTCTAAAAGAGAGCATACTGTGCCCTTGCTGTAGAGCATAAAGAGGCTGGTGAGTATTCCTAGAAAATGCTTACTTCCTTATGCAAAAAGTCACTGCTGCTGATGCCTCAGCAGAACCACAAACCAACTTCAAGCTGCTCACTTAAAAAAAGAATACGTCAGCAAAAAATCCAATCCAAGCGCTGATTCTGCATAGTGCTGAGTGGCATAAATTCAAATGGTGAAATTCTGGGTGAAATCCTACCCCACTGAAGTCAATGGAAGTTTTGCCATTGAGTTCAATGGGACCAAGACTGACCATAAGTTAATTTCCTAACTGCCAGAATGCTTACCAGTAATAAGAAGCTCTATTGCCAAAAGTTCCGCTGATCAAATAAATTCAAACTTCCATTCTTTCAATATTACTGGTTGTTGTATACTGTAATTGGAACCAGCCATGATACTATGAAGCTGAATAGTCTATTTCGTTCAAGGAACTTCTAACAAACAAGGAGCCCCTTTTTGGAAATCCCTTCCTCCTACTCCTGCACCTTAGCTCTTACTCACATATGTGCGGCCCATGTGTGTGAAACAGTTTGCAGCACTGAGCCCGGGCAGTGTACTTTGAAAACAGTTACATTAATGTAGCTGACACTACATAAATATGCTCTAGGAACATTACTGCATCTTTTCTGCCATCTTTGGACATATAACGGTCGTAGAGGGCCTACTTGTGGCCACTTCAGTGCATTTGCAAAAAGGGCGAGAGAGAATACCCCCGGCATACTCACACAGAAGGTAGCTGTGACTTGTCTGAAGGCCTGCAGAGAGCAAAAAGGGGGGAGGGATCTAGTGCTGTCTACCTCTGGATGCTTGTATATGCTTTAGCCCTTCCTGATTTAGAGTAGGACCAAGCGTAGAAATATTATATTATCACCAGAAAGTCTGTTTCTGAATGATTTACAAGGCGCGTTGAAATCATGCAAGAAACTCTGTTCTCTGAAGTTTTTAAATCTTATTTAGGCCACTGGGGTTCAGATAATTCCTTAGCAGCATCAGACATGCTGGGCATGTCCTATACAAACCCTCTAAGCACCATAGGAGTTAAATAGTTAAATAGCCAACCTGAAGTCAATGGGACATTTTCCATTGCCTTTAACAGAGCCAGGATTTCCTCCTGTAAATCCAATGCAGGTATCCTCAAAAACACTCACAATTTGGATCTGGTCCTTCTACTCCTTTCTTTCTTGAGTAGTTTGTCTTTACTATTTGGGTATCCCCATAAAATACACCAGTAACTATTGTATCATCTGTATTTCAATAAATCTTAAGACAGACGTTTTAAGAGAAGAAAAATGACAAGGGTATATCAGTAGACAAAGATGTCTATTCTCTGAATGATAGAAATTAGTGATTTTGATGGACAGTATTTGAATTAATGGAAACATTACACTACTTAATTGCTAGATGAATTTATTGTTTTCCTCCTTTCCCCTTTTAAAAGCATTTATTTTCACAGTTTAAATAACAGATATTTGTTGTACTTGACAGCTTTTTCTTTGAACTAGAAAGGTTTGCATGAAAATTACAGAATGGAAGATTTGGTAAAATTATCCAAAGGTTATGGAAAATTGCTGTTAAATTGCTATTCTTTTTTTCATCTCAGCAGGGGCTGTAGTTAAGTAACAGGGGAAGCATCCTACGCTATATATAGTTAATTTGGTAGTGTTTTGGGGACCTCTGAGATGAATCTGTCCTCCTTGAAATTCCTCCTCCAAACTCACTTCTTCAAAGCCTTTCACTGCTGATCTCTCCAGTACAGTATATGTCTCCATTAGAGTGGCTGATCGTTGTTTGTATTGTGGTGGTCTGAATTTGATTGTAAATTCTTTGCTCCAAGGACATTTACCGCTGGTCTGTTTGTAAAGTGCCACAAATACTTACAGTAGTCTATAAATAATAATGAAAAAGAGTAATAATGAAAAATGATTGGAATTTATTTATTGAGTTTATAGACTGGAATAGCAAGACATGTTAGGAACATGGTTTATCTAATGTATTGCCGATGCACTATTTAAATGCTAAAATGATTTAGGAACAAAGATAGAAAAATACCTTTTATAATCTTTTACCAAGGAAATGATATATGCACAGTACAGGGGAAAAGCAGCACACATGGCGTTGTGCCTTATTCAGTGTGGTAAAATAGTGTGCAGCTGCTAAATAATATGGACGTTCCTAGCATGATCTTCTTAATATTTAATTCAATCCTCAGAATCTGTGTACCCTTTTTTTCATCCATGACGCATCATCTACTTTAACAGGGATAAATCAAAATGCTGTTTTATATTCTAATTTTTAACTGCTGCTTTCTGTGAAAAAAGCAAAAATTGTAAGTGATCCACACTGCTCTTCTTGCCAAAGTCCTTATATCAGTAGAGGAGTTTTGAAAGTTTGTAGGGGGAGCAGATGGATGAAAAGCTCAAATATGCATAATATTTGCCTCGGCACTAAATGAAAGGTATTCTTTTCTATTAGTATTCTGTCCTAGTGATATGCAGGGCTGCCAGTGTTGAGGCCTACTAGAGGCTAAAAAACCATGAAAAAAAAATCTCACATTGTTTTGCTTTCATAAAACGTCATTACAATATTTGACCAGATGACTCTCAGTTTCTATTTGCTACAAAGATTTGGCTATTTCTTATTATTTATTATTTTAGTCCAAAAATGTTGCTAACGTATTGGCTGAAAATGATTACTGTAAATAATATGTAAAAAAGGAGAGTGATCAGTTGTGAATACGAAAGACACCTGCTCCATAACTTACCAATTGCTAAAGCAAGTTAATATTTGCTAGAAAAAATCACTCTCACACTCTACTTAGGTTGTGAGCACTTTGGGGCGGAGGACATCTTCTTGCTCTGTATTGTACAGCACCTAGCACAACAGAATCCTAGTCCATGATGGAGTGCCTATAAATACAAATGACACATTATCATATAGTGCATTACTAGTCTCAATGCTTTAGAAAATAGATTGAGTCACAAAGTTTAAGGCCAGAAGGGACCACCAGATTATGGGCTAGTCTACACTAGAAGCACATACTTAATATGAACAACCATTTCATAGTCTATAGTTCTTGACCTTACAAATAGTGAACTATGTAAATTAGTGAGAAATTTAGCTGAAATATTTTGAATATCTCAAATTTAAATTTAAAAATATCTCAAATTATTTATGAACTTTCCACAAACAGGAAAAAATGATGAAAGTCTTCATTTATTTGTTGCATTTGTTATTTGTTGTTCACTCAGGTCTTAAAGCCAGGAGGAAATAAGTCACAAACTGCTCTCAGTTTGAATGTAAATCCAAAATAATTCTATTGGTGTCACTATAACCAGTATAAATCTGGAGTACTTCCAGTGACACCAGTGGAGTAACTCCAGATTGACAGTGGCATATGTGATAGCAGAATTTGGCCCAAAGTATTAAGATCTGTTCAGCACTCCTTGGTGTGTTTGAGGTGGTTACTGGATCTGTGAAGATAGGTGTGGTGATCTGTGGATTTCTTGTATATAGCTTTCTGTAGGGTTCCATTGCTGAAGCTGATTGTGGTGTCCAGGAAGCTGAAGCTGGTGTGGGAGTGTTCGAGAGAGAGAGTTTAATGGATGGGTGGTGGTTGTTGAAATTGTGGTGGAAATCTGTGAGGGAGTTTAGGTCATTTGTCCAGAGGATGAAAATATCATCGGTGTATCTCAGGTATATCATTAATTTTTCTGGTGCATTTGTCCAGAAACCCTTCTTCAATGTGGCCCATGAAGATGTTGGCATATTGAGAAGCCATCCTAGTACCCAGGGCTGTTCCCATGGTTTGGACAAAGTGTTTGTTGTTGAATGTAAAATTGTTGTGGGTGAGGATGAAATGGATGAGTTTGGAGATGTGTTTGGGGCAGATATCTGAGTGTTGTTATCCATTGTCTTGTAGATATTTGAGGCAGTGATACCATCATCATGAGTGATGTTGGCGTATAGGGAAGTAACCTTTATGGTGGCAAGGATGGTATTCTGAGGGAGGTTGTTAATATTGCAGAATTTCTGGAGGAAGTTGCTTGTGTATTTATGGACTTTTTAAAAGAACCGTTAAGCTCATAATTAGTCAGTTGAATTAGTTTTGGATTCCGCCAACAAAATGTTTATCTAGCTAAGAACCACAGGGCCAGCTGTCTAAAAGACCAGTTAGTTTGTACAAGAGCCAACAGACAGATAGGGAAAGAGCCAAATCTGTCAGTAGTCTAGTTAGCTTGAGAGTCTGTCAGCCAGTAAAGGAATGAGCCATTTAGAAAATGAGCCATCACATTGTATTTTAGAGCCACCATCTACATTCTTACATCTCCACCTTCCATTCTGATATCTATAGCCCTCTGTTCACCACCAAAAAATCTAATTTTATATGGCTGCCCATTATCTTAAAATCAACAAATTCTGATGGATAGCTAGAACAAAAGACAGACCATTAAGCCTATAAGGTGGCTAAGTAGACAAGCAACCAGCTATGTAAAAAATGAAGTTAAAGCTACAGATTGATAGAAGAAAAAGTGTTATAAAGATAAAGTAAGTGTAGTTAGAAAAAGGTAAAAGGAAATAAGGCTTCAGTTATCCAGAGATAAGCAGGATTCTTAGGACCTCTGGGAATAAATTAGCACTTCAGAATACAGAGAAGAAATTTGGGGTGGATTCCTTGTCCCTGTTGTAAGCCAAAGAAAGTAATTATTCAAAGTTACATGTATTTCCCTAGTGATCTGGAATAGACTGTGTGGAGTATTGACACAAGCTATATTTAATGTAAGGTTACAAGCCAACTTGTGAGAGATTTTAAAGTTAAGTCTGGCATTCCATCCTTAGCTCATTCCTTTCCATCTGAGTATTGAAGCATGCCCTATCTGGCAGAGAAAAATCATTGTGCAAAGGGCTCTAAAGTACCATTGGTTTTAATTAAAGATGGGTGATGGCCTTTCTCTCTATATGTAATAAATTTGCTTAGTCTCACTGACTTTCCATTACTGTAATATTGTTGCTATTAATTTCCTTTTTTTTAAGGGAGAAAAAACTCCCTGCTAGAGGGAGCTATACTAAGATTAAGCAACTCCCTGCCAGATGAAATAAGAATAACCACTAACTTTATTGCTTCAAAACTAAAGGCAAACCCCATCTTTTCAATTTAGTTTTCCCATGGCATCTCCATCAGAGATACCACATTTCATACAGTTACTAAACCCCCGCCCCCAACCAGCAACCTACAATTACCAATAACTTTTAAGCTTGCTCCCTACCGGCTGGGCTGGAAGCAAGAGAGTATCTTTGTCTTTTGCTTCTTGTAGGAGTGATTGCAATACCATGGTAATAGGTGCTCAAATAAGCACTTTCATAGATAGGTATAGGAGGATGGATTATGCTAATAGCTGTTTGTTAACTAAATAGATCATTATGGGAATACTTTCAATGTCCTAGAATATCAAAGGCTGTGACCCAGCTAGCAGCTCTGCACAAATAGGCCCCTCGTGCTGGCATGGAGTCCCTTTGCAGTCAGTAGGGCTTAGTATGAGCAGGGCCGGCTCCAGCGGCAAAAAAAAAAAAAAAAAAAAAAAAAGCCGCTTCATTCTTTGGTGGCAATTCGGCGGCAGGTCCTATCCTTGGAGAGGGACTGAGGGACCCACCGCCGAATTGCCACCGAAGAGCCGGACATGCCGCCCCTTTCCGTTGGCTGCCCCAGGCACCTGCTTGCGGCGTTGGTGCCTGGAGCCGGCCCTGAGAATGAGTGCAGGAGTCTGCCTGCATAGAACTACTTCCAGGATGAAGGTCAAAGGTAACGAAGGCCCAATTCTGAAACTTGGGAATCTAAAATAGTGTGCCCACTTCCACATTTAGATGGGCTGATTAGTTCTTAGGCACCCAAATATCTATTTTAACTGCCACCAGGAGTGCCAGATTGGTGGGTCTTGGTGCCATGAGCAAATATTTAAATAATAAAGAGTTTGCCTTGTTTTGTTGATGATATTGATATTATATCTGCTTTTGCACTGCCAAGTGCACTAGTACCAACGTTTTCTTAACCTGATTAGTATTTTTTCCTGGAGGGAAACATTAAAAAAAATCAGAAAGCATCATGTTGCATTTTGACTTTTACTTCACATTACTGTTCTGCACTAGAGTTTCCTGGATGACCTCTCCACTGTTTTGCCTGGGGCCGGGGAAACGTTAGAGGTACCGTTTTCCCTTCAATTATTGAGCTTTGCTGCCATGTGGGAATTTTTTTTGGTCCTCTATTCTGCTGCTTTCTCCTCTTTCCCCTTTTTCCACCCTGCAGGTGGGATATTATTAAAAACAAGATTTTAGTTCTGTTCCATAGCTCTTGAATTTGCCTTATTCAATAATGTTACTTGGGTCATCAATATCTCCCTTTTCCTTTTATTAGCAGAGTACTTTATTGAAACCTTATTAGTGTGTTTCTATTCTTAACTGGAAATAAAACTCCTCGCTGTGATTTTATCAGATTTTATAAGATAAATAATCCTGAGGTTCTTCTGTACTGGGCTGAAAACTCTCAAGGAAAACCCAGGTATTGAAGGAAGTGGTGGTTGATACTTTTTACTCTGAGTCAATATACTACCAATGACATGAAATACCACTCATAATAATGAGCTGTTACAAGGCCTGATCCAATGGCCATTGAAGTCAATAGCACATTATAGCCAGAGATCTCTAAGTGCTTCATATAGCCAGGTAAGTTCTATCAGAACCATTTTACAGATGAGGAAACTGAGGGGACATGTCTAAGGTCTCACACACACACAAGTTGTCAGAGCCAGGAATAGAACCCAGGGCTCTAACAGCCTAGCCACTAGACCACACCACCTCCAGTGTCTGTAACAGCCCTGATGATGCCAGAGGTGCCATCTTTCAAGTGAAATATGAAACTGAAGTTAGATGTCTCACTATTTGTTCACAGAATGACAGCAACTGATAAGGGCTTTAAAGTCAATTATTAGTATTTTTCTTATTTGGAATTTACTGTGCAAATTGAGAGACAGTTTTAGCCATATTTTGTTACATTTTTTGGATGATTCTTCCAGAATAGATTGTGAGCTGAAGCACTTTGTTTATGAAAAGTTTGATTTTTAAACAAGTTAGGCATATAGCTGTGCATGCAAAAAGTATATCCAATTATGTTCCTAATTTGCATTCATATTTACTACAATTAAGTAGTGAAATTAGATAACTGCACACACAAATGGCCATAATTAGTTATCTGCATGATCAGCTACTGATTTGCATGTGCAATCAAGATACCTGCATGCACAAAACATGTGCACAATTAAAAAAAAAATTAGACCAGTAAGGCCTATTTTTCAGCATGGGTGGAGTTTGGGGGGGCATGGGAGGGCATAGCCCCCCTGCAACTATATATACTGTTAGTGTGGGAGGCATAATTTAAAGGTTCAGCTGCCCCCTGTACAGCTTGAGTCAGTCCCCCCCCCCAAGCAGGCCCCCTCCCACCCTCAGGGCATGTGGTGCTGCCATGTCTGACTGGGAAGTGGTCAGTGATGAGGAGTCCCATGCCAGGAGCCAGCCAGCAGCCCCCCCACTGGCGGAGTGGTGTCAGGTGCCAGAAGGTGAAGCAGAGCCGCCGGGTGGAGGGTGAGGAGAAGAGGCCAGCCCCAAGAGGTGGCAGCTCCCAGTGCAGCTGGAGGAGGTTGGAGGGTTCATGGCCATTCCTCCTCCGAGCTGCCACACCTCATGATCTGTGGCTATTGGGCCCCCTGGAGTATGGGCCCCAGGGACCGGAGCTCAGCGGTGCTGCTCTGTTTCTGCCTGGACAATGCCGTGATCAGGTAATGGCTGGGCCTGGCCTCTGCCTGGCACTGGCAGCCAGGGCCCCCGGGCCCTTCCCTCATTCCTGGGCAAGGGGTGCCTGTGAGGCACCCCAGGTTGCTGGCTGGGTGACTGGGGCAGGGCTGCCAGGTGATGAGCTCAAGGCACTCAGCGGGCTGCTGAGGTGGAGGGTGTCAGTGGGGGCTGGCTGTGGCAGTGGCCTGATGCCTTTGCCCTCTCGCTTGCCCATGTCCCTGCCGAACTGTGGAGCCATGCATGCCCTGTGGTGCCCCCATCCCAGGTGGATGCGTGGGGGTCCAAGGAGGCCAGGCTGCTTGGCAGCTCCTTGCCTGATTTCCCATTTGATTAGCCTGAAGGGATGATCACTCACTCGCCTGGTGGACGAAGCTGGGGGGGGGGCACTGTCAAACTGTGTACATTGATGCGGGGGGACACAATTTAAAAGTTTGGCCATCAACTGAACAGCTCGAGTCATAGTCCCCCCTGGGCAATGACCCCTCCCCCACCCCTTGCCCTCAGTCTCCTCTCCTGAAAAGCAGCGGCCCCTCCCTGCAGTGCCCAGTTGTTGCTCCTGCCTCTTCCCACAGGGTGCAGCTTGTAGCATAGCTTGTCCGGTCTCCATGGTCCCTTGACTGGCTTGGCTCTGCCAGCTGCTGTGCAGGGAGGGGGCCTGGTGGCACCATGTGACCGAGCATGGGGCAAGCTCTAAATCAGCAGGAAACCCATACACAGTAGTGAGGCAGCCTCACTCCCCGAGCCCCTGGAGGCTGCATGGTTTCCAGCCAGGCCTTTTGAAGCCCCGCCCCCCAGCTGGGGGCTCCTGTGCATTAACCACGCCATGGTCCTGCTTAAATCCCCCCCGGGTCCGTGTGCGAGACCTGAACAAACCCCGGGGCAGGTGCCTGGCCCCACAGACCAGTGGTGACCCCATGGCAGGCCCAGCTCTGCAAGCCTTGGGTAGGCATGGAATTCGCACCCCTCCCCCCGCATGCACAGCCCCATTGGCCTGGCTGGAGCTGTCCCCCCCCAATATAGAAGGTAAATTATGTCTATGCTTTTCAGATCAACCTTAACCCAGCTTCCCTTTTCGTGCCTGCATGTCTCTATCTGATTAGGTATTTAGACATCCAAGGTGAGATATGCTAAATCTGAAAATTGTGGTTGCAAAATTGAGCCTCCAAATATTTGTGCCTGCAAGTTGCAGGTTCAGAAAAGGAAAAGGAAACCAACTTTTTAAAAGTTGGATCATATTTTATCTTCCTCACTCTCTTATTTCTCATGATGGCTTTACTTATGTTGACCAGTACAATAAACAAGGTTTCATTTCTGTCCTCCCTTTTTCCTATTTCTGATCTCTCCACTTGAGCTGGTCAAAATTTTCTCAATTTGATTTTTTCCAATGGAAATTATTGTTGACTTTTTTTTTTAGTTTGAATGGAAAAAATGAAGACATTTTCATATTTTTTCAATATTTGGAAATTTTTGATGGAATTTTCAAACTTTTCAAAATTTTGAAATTTCAGAATGTAAAAATAGTATTCTTTTTGAAAAAAATCACAACTTTTTCACTGCATTTTTGACTAGTTCTGTATGCACCTGAACTACAACATTGTTTTTGGCATGAAGTAGATAACCTTTTCGCGGGACTGGTGAAATGATGTGGAATAAAATTGTAAATTTTTTTTGCATGTGCATAATTTCACAGATTTTTTTTTTTTTACTGTTTTCACTCAGCACTAGTATTTGGCAAAAGAATCCACTACACAGATGTTGCCATGTGGTAAGAACCTTTTAGCTGCAGACTTTCTACGTAAAGAGCAATATTTTGGTATGAGTCTTCTTCATCTCTTTTTGTTCTTGTCTCTTACTGCTTCTGGCTCTTCTCAATTTGACTGTCCTATTCATCTCTGTCAGTGTCCGGTTAAGGAGAAGGTATCCACATGCAGTCTGAAAACAACACTAAGACTTCTTTAAATCTGAGTCCTGCTTTCTGTAGTTTATGAAGAATGACATTTATTCCTGGATGGTTATTAAAGTTCAGGAGTCTAAAATCTAAGCATTTTATATGCTCATGGCTTTTCAAAGACTTTGCAAACAATCGTGGACTTAATGTCCCATTGACTTCAATACACCCAGCATGTTTTCCTAAAACACTGCTCCACCGTGTTTGCCCTGAGAACACGGTTCAGCAGATGGTGAGTTTTTCAGACTTAGGAAGGTTTCTCAGCAAATCCTTTTTAAGACTCCTGAAAGGCTTCTTGCTTCTTGAACCCTTTTATTTTGTCTTTTTTGTCACAAGACGGTAGCCAGCTTCTGCTTGCAAACTGAGCTGAGCCAATAGCTGAACTGTCAGTTTCCCAACTATCCTGCTCAACACAATGGCATCAAATCTTCCACATGTGAATCAAAATCCAATCCAAGAGTCCCCTGCATTTAGGAGACAGGAAAGATGGAGCCAGACAAAATATTATTATTGAACAAGAAAGGAATGAATGCTATTGTTATTTAACAATTTGATCAAAGACTGGTGTGCTACCGTAATGTTAAGTTCATAGAAATATGCTGTACCTATATTCTCAAAATAGGCCACTGTTTGCTGTTGTTAGGGAAGAAAATCTATTGTATCGTGTTCAGCTTTTAGAAGGACTGCACCTTTTTTTAACCAATGGCCAGAATACGTAGTGGGTCGTGCAACTAGAATATCAATGGACCATTGCCATTTGCCGGAGGAAACTGCAAGGAAATATGTGCTCCAGAAAACAAAACCCAGCCAGGTTTAAAACAACCTTGAAATAGGGAATCCGAGGCAATGCCACTTGCCTACTCCTCTAACATCCTATGTTCATCCTTTCAGGATACACTAAAAAGAAACACTTTCCACTCTTACAAAAACGTTACCAAAAGGAGCCACTTGGTAGCGCCATCAAATAAAATCCAGGGACGTTAATCTTCAGAGATGGGAAGTCCAAAAGAATAGGTTCATTTTCTAGCCCATCATTGGTCAGCGTTTGTTTTTGAGTAGGGCTGCATTCCTTCACATGCTGCGATGAAGAGGTGTGTGTGTGTACATCTATCTGCCTGGTGTAGCCGGCAGAAGTGTGCACTGCAGGATGTTCTAGTCAAAATCGAGTCATGCCATTGTGCTATAAATTCCTGACCCTTTGCACATTCACAGCAGCATTAGACCATTGTCCTGGCAGATCCCCCCTTCTCTGGAAGTTGTATTCCAGGAAGCTTTTTTTTGAGGTCAATATTTTCCCTTTCTCCCTTTGAAAGCAATAAACCAAAACCAACAAAACGTTGCACGTATTCAAGGGGTGTAAAATGTTTATTGGTTTTTTCCTAGGCTCTTGAAAGAAGTTACGTCTGGGACGACAAGTGTGTGTGTGTGTGTGTGTGTGTGTGTGTGGTCTCAGGCTTTCTCTGTTCCGATAGGGGATAGCTGGGCAGGTTTATTATGACATAACTCTTCTGGGAATTGTGGTCAAGAGAGAGAGAACTCCGCTTTGCAAGCGCCCCGGCAGTGATATCAGACACCGAATCTTGGCCAGCTGTGGGGGCAAGCGCCCACCTCTGGAATCAACAGCCCAGTTCCGCCTCCAGCCTCCAGCAGGACAAGAGGGGGCGAGCAGGATCGGACAGAGGGAATCATGGTCACGGCAAATGTTTTTATTTCTTCCTGATCTCTCGCGCTTCTCTCGCTCATCAATAATTCACCTTAGGGCTTTTTTTTTTTAAATGTGGAGAGGGGGAAGCCAAACGGGGGGGCGCTGGGAAGCGTGGATGTTTGTTTGCTTTTGTGGGGTATTTTCAGGAGATCGTTAAAGGACAAAGGTTTTTTTTTTTTTTTTTAAAGGCAGCTGGGAAGACTTTGACTTTACCCCCCGAATTGCTGGAAGCTGCTGCTGCTGCTGGTTGTTTTCCCTGCTGCTGCTGCTGGGTTTGTGGAGAGGTGGAAGGAGGGGCTGGGGCGCTACACGCTGCCTGCCGACGGTGCTGAACATGGGCGCTTCAACCAGGGCGCTGTCCATGGTCCCTACCGTGATTCTCGCCCTGGCTCTCCCCAGCCTCCCGGTCTGGGCGCAGAACGACACGGAGCCCATCGTCCTGGAAGGGAAATGCCTGGTGGTTTGTGACTCCAACCCGGCCACCGATGCCAAGGGCTCGTCCTCCTCCCCCTTGGGGATCTCGGTGCGGGCTGCGAACTCGAAGGTCGCCTTCTCGGCCGTGAGGAGCACCAACCACGAGCCCTCGGAAATGAGCAACAAAACCCGGATCATCTACTTCGATCAGGTAAAGAACATGCTCCCCACACTGTGTTTTTGGGGCGTGCGTGATTTGAATCGATCCAACACAAGCAGGCGAGGGGAGGAGAGGCGTTAGGGAACCCGTGTTTGCCCAAGTGTTAAGGAGACATTTCCACTTCCCCGGCCAGGGGACTTGCCATCCAGCCGGGGAGCCGGGACTAGCTCCGGCTTCGATAACGGAGCTAATCAACAGGTGTGAGCAAAACTGCGAGCTTGTTAAAATCCAGGGTCCCCGCTGAAAGTGAGCGGCTGGAAAGTTACTCAGAGGCAGGCTTGGCCATTGCTGGGTATTTCAGAGCCGCACTTTCTGGGTCTCCAGCACTCACTGGAGTCTGGTATTTTATTCAGCTCACCCGATCGAGATCGCCTTCATTGAAATGCCAGCACGGCACAGACCAGGCAGGAGAATTCTCGCTTCGCTCTGAAGTCCAGAACAGCAGCCAAGTCTAATTCGCATTGAGCCTTCAAGTACTTTAAAAAAGTTGCATGCATCTAAAGGCTCGACTAAGGGCAATTTAGACAAGCAGCAGGTTTTCAGATAGTTGAGGGGGGAACAGAGACTTTATTTACATTTTTAAAAAGCCTTCAGCTCCCATTGTTTATGTGTCAAGTATCAGAGGGGTAGCCGTGTTAGTCTGAATCTGTAAAAAGCAACAGAGGGTCCTGTGGCACCTTTAAGACTAACAGAAGTATTGGGAGCATAAGCTTTCGTGGGTAAGAACCTCACTTCTTCAGATGCAAGAAGTGAGGTTCTTACCCACGAAAGCTTATGCTCCCAATACTTCTGTTAGTCTTAAAGGTGCCACAGGACCCTCTGTTGCATTGTTTATGTGGACACTCTTCAAATGTTATGATCCTGTGATATTTCAGTTAAGTTTATGAAACATCGTTTCATTTAGTACTGTAAAGCCAGAAGGGAGTATTCAAGGAGACTGTGAGCTACCTTGAGGTTTGCAGCCTACCTACAGCTTCAATAACACCCCTACCAGAGTAGCTTTTTGGTCCCCTTATATCAGAATACACATGTGCAGTATAGAAGGTGGAAAGGAAAAGCAGTGCCACTAATTTATCATTCGTATGGATTACATTTAGTTAATCCTGAAAACACAGAGCACATATATAGTTTTCCAAAATACCCATCACATCTTAGTTGTATCAGTACAATATTTAAAACCATTTGTCTGAATTTTTAAACATTTTAAAACCCTGATGTAACCGCCCCCGCCCCAGTCAAACACATAACTTCAGTCTTTGCAGACAAAATAAAATCACCTTTGCAAAGAATTCCTCTTAAATTAAAAACCACAAAACCCCAAAACACTGTGGGGTTTTTGATTTAAAAGAGATCATGCTCTTCTTCTAGAACCTTTATGTCAGTTATAAATGAGAAGGGAGGTCTCCTTCACAGAAATAAATAAGTGTCTTAGGATAAATGATAAATATAGCTGAGATAGACATAGTCATTATGTGAAGTCAACTCCACTCTGAAATTTACATTAAGTCTTGTGAGCTGCCTTACCCACTCTGTAACCAGAAAGACTAATTTCAGCCCTTGGATATTATATAAAATAGCTAATGAAGCCTAGCTAGCTACTTGGAATGATTAACTGCTTGTTAATTGATCCTACTAAATTACTCTTTTTAAGGTTCAGAGACTCCTATACTCAGCCTAGAGAAGGGCAGTCACTAGGCTTTTCTGCACTAAAGTAAAGACAAAATGTGCTTAGAATTCTTGAGTTTATTCATCACATTGTCAATAATCTTCTCAGGATACAAGAAGACCTATGGGGATGTGTAGGAGACTTGGAAATGTGCAAAGCAACCAAGAGTTAGCCCTTTTTATGTGAAAGGAAAGACAGGGAGAGGTTTAAAAGGTGTTTTCTCAGATGCAGCTGATGCACCCAAAGTTTCAACATTGTTTCATTAATTCCTGGGAATTAGTTCGCAAAATTTCAAATGATTTTTTCCCTCTAAAATCCATAACTTGTAATACTACTATTTTCATCTCAGTCGTACCTATGAATACACACACACCTGCACTCCTGTTTCATCTACCAGCCTGGTGCTAGAGCAGATCCAAAATAATTGAGACTGAGAGTTATTTTCCTTACTATATCATATCAAGATACCTCACATAGGGTAATTTAGAATGCTAGAATTAAGCAAACTTCCTGGTTATTCCCACTGACTCTTTGGGAAGTGTGTTTCTTTAAGCGAACTTGAAAATATGAATTAAAATAAAGGATAAATAATTCAGAAGAAAGAAGACACTTCATTATAGAAGATATTTAACATGTGAAGGTTGTAGTTGTTTAATGTCTTCTCCTTGGTTACTTGACTTTAGTCATTTAAGAAAGTCTAAGTTGTTAGAAAAGTGTTTACAGTTAGAGATAGAGCAGAAAAGAGAAATAGCAAATATTTGTAAATCCAGGGTTGTTTAAAATAGGTAGGTCAGGTATTTTGGCAACTCAATCCACCTTCAACCCAGTGTCATGAATGATGTCATTCATATACGTACTGCCTCATAGCTTGATACTTTCAGGGATGATGGCATTGCCTTGACCAGTACTGATTGGCCAATGCTAATACGTTACTTCTGCAATTATTGGTGTTTAGAGTAGGTATTGTGGGACTAATGGGAAGATATGATATCCCCCTAATTATCTAATACCTACTATACCCACAGATAGGTCTAATATTTGGAGATATCTACAGGCAGCCAAGTTGGACAGGTATTTCTATGCTAGTTGATTTTTACTAAAGTTATACTGATAAATATGACTTACAAATGAAACCAAATCATAATTTTATATTCCATATTTTAATGTCAGTGAATATAAGAATAAAAACAGAATTCTGTAAGTCATGCAATTAGATGGAGAAAAATGTGATTGAATGTCTTGCTCTTTTATATTGAATAATTGTATTAATTCCCATTATGTATTTTTATTTGTAGATCCTAGTAAATGTGGGCAATTTTTTCACATTGGAGTCTGTCTTTGTAGCACCAAGAAAAGGAATTTACAGTTTCAGTTTTCATGTAATTAAAGTCTATCAGAGTCAAACAATCCAGGTATGTTGATTTAACGTGAGAAATGTATATGGAAATTGTTTACATTCTAGAATGAGAATAAAATGGTGACTAAACAAAATATCATTACACATGGTTCACATAAAAAGAGCATTTTTTTGTTCATTTAGAAGCCCAGTGACTTTATTGTATTACATTCCTTAATTGTACAGTATAGTGTATACCATTGAAATGAATGGATACAACAAATGTAGGGCCAGATCCTCAGCTGATGTAAACCTTCATAGCTTCATTGCTCTGTTCATGCACACCGGATGAAGATCTGGGCTAGACTGTTTAAAATAATAAATATAAAGGTCACCCATGACTAAAATACACTTTTTAATTTAACTCAATTGAGTGAATCCCTCATAACAATCTTATATTGCTAGTTAGAAACTAGGTGAAATCCATTGTAATGATGTCTAGGTTTCTGGGGACACATTCTGTATAAATAAATCATCTTCATTATTGGTAATTTTTTCTAACATGAACCTCTAGAAACCACATGATGACATCAGGTAGCTGTTTAAAAAATGGCCTTACTGTGGGCCAGGACTATTTAACTTGATTTCACTGGGCCACTACTATAATATTATAAATCTTCAGTGATGACGGTGGTGGGGGTGGCTGTCTTAGAGGGGTTTGCTATTATTTTACTGTGTTATGTTGGAAAAACACAGAAAACTATACTTTACTTTGCAGTTCAATAGCAATGTTGAGCTCATTCTCTGACATACACACAGCCCCGAGAACCAACCTCTAGGATCCTGAAACTCCTCCCATTAAGCCAAGAGCTTAACTCCCAAAGGGTGAAATTCACCCCATGGTCAGACTGTGGGGCTACCGTGTAGTCCCTCATCACAGAGCTGGTATGCTGGAATAGTGGCTGAAGCTTCCATTGAGACCACTGGATCCATGGAAAACATGATCTGTGGTTTCTCTTTGATCTGCCTCTTTTCTAACTCTGGTCTTCCCTGAACATGGCCTTTTGTACTGGCCTATGTGAGAGTGGGGAGACCTTTTCTGCCACAGGTATATGATGCACAGGCACCTGTGGGTGGTTGCTCTGCCTGTAGGATGCCTGTACACCCCCTGTGCAGGATTCAATGGAGCAGATTGGTGCAGGAATCCTCTGCATCATAGGTGAATTTCATCCTAAAGATATGAAGTGAAATCTTGGCCTCCACTGAAGTCAATGGCAAAACTCCCATTGACATCAGTGGGGTCAGGATTTCATCCATAATCTATTTAAAGGCTATATATTTAGCTCATACTTTTGTTCTTTCTACCCTATTAAATGTGTATTTGATGGAAGATTAAATGTGTTCTAGAAACACTGTGCCATTAATCTTCTATGTGTTTAACACACCTGTTGGCAAAGGAGGAGATAAGATGTGAATTTTGTTATGGGACAATGCAATTACAGCATGGTTTCCCATGGAATTTCAGCTCATACTTTCATGTTTTTTTCATGTATATGGGCTAAAATGCTCAGAACTGTGGGTTTCGGGCCTGTAACTGAATGTGAAACACAACAAAATTATGTATTTAGGAGTAATTTCTGAAGCCAAGATTTTCAAAAGTGCCCAAAGATTTTGAGTGCCTCAATTTTTGGATGCCCAACCTGAGACTCCTTGAAACTCTCCCACTCTCTGAAAATTAGATCCCTTTGAAGTGTCTCAAACAGCACATCCCAAAGCGAAGGCACCCCAAATCACTAGTCACGTTTGAAAATATCTCTATCACTTTAAAATAATGTCATGATGTTTACATGGATAGGGCCTGATTCTTCTCTCACTTCCACGGGTTTAGATCAGGAATTGCTCCATTAAATCCGGTGGACATATACCAATGTAAGTATGAGTAGTACAGGTCCAAAGTTTGCATCTTTTGCATAGCTGCCTTTTTAGCTCTATTTAATTAAATACAATAGACTCTCTCAATCAGGTTGTACTGGTAAATGGCCTTTCATTCTTAAGCCAGTAATAATGCTGGCATCTAAGTCAACTGTTGAACTTCAGTAAGCCCTTCATGTTAAAAGTCCAAATAATTGGAAAGAGGTATTCTCTCCAATGGGATAGGGACCAAGCCTGCTATTTCTCCAGTACTGTGACAAGGACACCTGTGAGATGCCCAACATGGGAGCTGGTGCACAGGGAGTAAGATAGTAGCAGGGAACAGGCAGTGATCAAACCCTTCATGCACTTTTTGCATGTATCACAGCTAAGGAGGGACTGGAAGCTATTGCAGTGGCGCTAACAGACTAAACCAGCTTGAGTCTCAGACCCACACAGACTTGAGCACCACTAAATCACTTCCCACATAACTGGAATTACCATGTCCCTGAAACATCTGTTAGTGTCATTAGAGTGAAATTGGTTCCCTGGAGACATCTGATTAAGTGGATTTCCAAGATAAGGAAATCCCAATTAAGGGCCAGATTCTGCTGCCTTACTCTACAAGTGCTCCTATTAAAATTAATGGGAGTACTCACCAGTTGGGAATACTTAATATGAACAACCATTTCACAGTCTATCCCTCTGTGACTGCATTACAGTTAAGGCTTCTAAGAAATGTTTGGTAACTAATTTTTGGCAAAAAATAAATTTCACCAATTTATTTAAAAGTTAGAAAATATTTGTGTTTTCTCCTCCATTTTCTGACCAGCTCTTTGCATCCGAGTGGGTTCAGAAGCCTAGGCATTTGTGCATGACAAAGGTTTGAATAGAATCATTACTGAAATACAGTGGAGTGGCATATAAAGATGATGATTTGTTCTAGATTTTAAAACCAAATTGCAGTAAAATACCGAAGAGCAATATATTGTGATTACAGTGGGAGTGAGGTGCCTAACCTGCTTAGGGGCTTTTGAAAAATCCCACTAGGCCCCTATCTGCATCTTTGTGTACCTAAATATTTTGAAAATCTGCCTCCTCTACTGATATGTACATGCAGTTAGATATCTAAATGACCTATGCAAAGAGGGCTAAGGTGATGCAAGTGTCTTACAGCTTCATCTTGCCAGATCATTATCAGTGGATGGGGAGCTCCTATATACCTTTAAAATATTAAAGCTTGTATATAATCATGAATGGAAAGTCCATATTACTTAGAGGAAGTAGCATATTATCTGAGCCAAAGCCCTTTGACAGCATCCCATTGACACCAATGAGCTTGCAATAGGCACATAAACAATAATACACTTGACAACAGAGCAAACAGTCATATTAACCTTAATTACTCATTTGAAAGGAAATAATGTATACATGCTGTACAATGACAGGTTTCAGAGTAGCAGCCGTGTTAGTCTGTATCCGCAAAAATAACAGGAGTACTTGTGGCACCTTAGAGACTAACAAATTTGTTAGTCTCTAAGGTGCCACAAGTACTCCTGTTATTTATGCTGTACAATGGGATTTGAACCAGGCCCCACCACTCTTTAGATACTTGATATTGTCAGATGTTTCTCTGTTAACTACAACTTTTCAGTGGTTTTTTTTCTTGTAGGTTAATCTAATGCTAAATGGAAAACCAGTAATTTCTGCCTTTGCTGGGGACAAAGATGTCACTCGTGAAGCTGCAACTAATGGAGTCCTGCTCTATCTAGACAAGGAGGATAAGGTTTACCTGAAACTAGAGAAAGGTAATCTAGTTGGTGGATGGCAGTACTCTACATTTTCTGGGTTTCTGGTCTTCCCTCTGTAAAAGTCAACTTCCCTGTGACATCCATCCAGGTGTGGACCAGTCATTGCCTCTGTTATTTGAAGATCATTTTATCATCATTGGGATTGATGTTTCTTTATTGGTTTCTCATGGGTGAATATGGATTCTATTTATGGATTTTGGCCCTATCTGAACTACTATGAAGTTTCACAGAATTTTGTGTGTTTAAATACAGTATATTTGGATTAAGACTTAAAGCAGACCATAAATATCTATGCTTAATGTTACAGTCTAAAGCTGCCTGCAAGATTTATTCAGATTTCATTTACTGGACTTATTGGATTCATGGGAGAAGTGGATTTTCTTTTCTTTTTAAAAGACTGGCAACTGGGTCTATAATTTAGGAGATTTTGATTTCAGACTTCAATCAAGAGTTAGCGTGTTGCTGCCAAAGAACTGTATATTGATATATTTGGTTATACATATTTTTGTTCTTTTGGACACTATAGACATAATTTATTCAATTTTTTTTAGAAAGATTATTATTATTGATAAGTGATTGACTTTATTTCTCCTCTACATGTAGTGGGTTGGATGGTTCACCAATATATTTACTCCCAGTCAATGATCATAACGAAGACTCCCCTACTGAAAGCTAAGAAGTTGTGTGTTAATTGGACATGTAGTGCAGATTATAATACTAAAAAAGTGCTTATCAGGGTTAAAAGTGATCAGTCCAGCATATCTCTGCAAAACAGCTTTGCCCTGCAGGAAAGCTCACATTTGTTCTTCAACTTTAATTAACATGATTGATAATATCCACTTTATTAAAAACCGAAGGGATGCCTTCCTTAGACATATCCACTTTATTAGCTGGAGATGAGACCCCTTGTTTTTAATTATGTCTATTTTTCAAGTCTTCTGTTGTGTCAAAGGTATCATCTGTTTTTGCCTTAACTCCACAAATGTGTATATAATTATAAATCATCTGTTTAGCAAATATTCAATCCAAATAGCCGGTACCTAACTTTTTTGTCTTTTTGTACAGGTCGTATGAATTCATAGATTTATTTATTATGTTGCATTACATAATAAAAGTTAATATATTAGCTGGATTTTTTTGACCACTGGGTTTTCAAACTATGATGCTCACATGCTGTCTTTGATTAGTTTTAATTATTATATGCAAAGTTAAGCTTTTTGGAGTCACAGAAACTGTTCCATGAGGCGGGTAAGCTTTGCCTGGCAGAATCCTAAAGGTAGTCTGCATTAGCTAGAAATAACCTATGCATTTTACTAATAAAACACTTAGGGTGAAATCCTGGCCCCATTGAAGTCAATGGCAAAAGTCCCACTGACTTCACCCTTAGAGTCTAATCTAAAACCCATTGAAGTCAATGGATCCTGTTGACTTCAGCGGGCTTTGAATTGAGGCTTTGATAGTGGGATTTTACCATTGTGAATTAAAAGCCAATGCAGTCACACAGAAAATCTAATGAATAAGAGAGTGTATGGTCTTCTTAGTGGAAGTGCTTATACACAGACTGTCAGTAAAGCTCCCAGTCCTGCATTCCTTGTGCACCTAAAATACCCCACTGACCTCAGTGGGAATATTGAGTTTGCATGGAATGCAGCATCTGACCCAAAATGAGAGAGAATGCAGAAACTCTATGAAAATGAGAGTATTCATGAGTGTCCAGGCATTGAGGTCCTGATCTAAAGCCCATTGAAGTTGAGGGAAAGAGCCCCATTGACTTAAATGGGGCTCTTCCTTAGAGTAATCTTTTGCCACCTTGTACAGAATGTCACATTTTACCTACTATCATTGACTGGCATTTCAGAAATTCCACTCATTTTGGGGCCTAATCCAAAGCCCATTAACGGCCCTGATAAAACTTCCATTGTCTTTAGTGGGACAAGATTGTGTATAAATGTAAAATACTTTTGGAAGTGATGCGAACATATACACAATTCAAGAGTGTGTGTGTGTGTGTGTGGAGTACCACTTTTTAGGGATGGTAAAGTGTTTCCAAATAGAACATTTTAGTACTGCAAAGTGGTAGGTAACAGGAAGATATGGCCAGGAGGTATCTAATTTACATTTGGTAAAAATATGAACATATTTGTCATTACAATTAATCAAAATATATCACCACATAAAATGAGTATATATATTCATTAAAAAGTGGGACTGCAGTACCTAATTTGTATGGACTATGGGAAAGGTAATTTGTCTCATTGCCACAGGAGTTTCCAGAAAGGTACATAAAAATTTGAATAAAATCTGCAAAATCTGAAAGTTCACCTTACTCATCATTATATAAATAATATAAAGGAAAACACTGCATTCAGATTTATGGAAGGAATAAGGATAAAACTGGCAGTATGCATTTAAATGTGCTGTAAAGTGAGTCTGGTGTTTAGGCCCCATCCAATACCTTATTTGAGAAGGACCCTGTATAAATATAACTGCTTTAACTTATGAACAGATGATTTCTTAAGGCTGCCTTTAGCATTCAGCAATGATACCAAAATACCTTAATATACAAATAATTCCTCTTGGCAAAGCATTTCCAACTGCATCAGTCATTAACAGTCATTTAAAATTTAACTAGGAAGTCCAAGTAGTTATTAAAATATGGAGGTATATATTGATGAGATGTTCCTGTACTCTCTTCTCCGAGCTCCAAATAATGCACACAAAAACCCTACTTTGACTGCTATATTCTTATTTAGAACGTGTCCAATGTAGACACATGTATCTTTATATGATCTATAATCTGAGGAACTCAAAGGTGGCTTCTGAACTGATGGAACAAGGGTGTATATGGGACCATTGAACATATTTCACAATTTAACAATAGCAATGAAAACTTTGGAAGCATAGCCAAAGTGGCAATAAAAAATGGCCAATTGTGAAAAAACTCTTAGGGCATAGCACCCTGGTACATCTTTATCAACTGGAAATAACTAAGGTCCTGGATCTAAAAACTGGTATAGGAGAAAGTTATCAAGTTTTCTTAGTATTGTCCCAGTCTTGATGGCCTTACTCAGCTCTTTCACAAAGCTCTCAGTGATATCAATGGTAGGTTTCAGAGTAGCAGCCGTGTTAGTCTGTATCTGCAAAAAGAACAGGAGTACTTGTGGCACCTTAGAGACTAACACATTTATTTGAGCATAAGCTTTCGTGGGCTACAGCCCATTTCATCGCATGCATAGAATGGAACATATAGTGAGGAGATATATATACATACAGAGAACATGAAAAGGTGGGAGTTGCCCATCAATGGGAGCTTTGACTGAAAAAGGCATTCAGAATAGTGGTCTAGTCTATGAAAAGTAGAGTTTAGCATCTATTGTTTTCTTTTTTCATTCACATGAATCTTAATGTTTATATTGTGGAGAAAAAACAGATAGAGACAGACTGTCTCTGGTCATCTGGTATCTAAGGTTAGTATTTTTTTTAAAGCTTTGAAATATTGTATTTTAATAAAGGCAAAAATTGGTTCTGGAAGAAAATATGAATCTGTCCTATTGTGTATGCTGTACTGAGCTGTCTACTAAAGATTAGGGGTGAGATTCTGGCCCCCATTGAAATCAATGGCAAAACTCTCATTGGTTTCAGTGAGACTGGGGTATGTCTACACTGCAAGTAGGCACTCATGGTTGGCCCATGTCAGCTGACTTTGGCTCAGGTTAAGGGGCTGTTTAATTGCAGTGTAGACATTTGGGCTTGGGCTGTAGCCCGAGCTCTGGGACCTTCCCACCTTGCAGGGTCCTTGAGCCTGGGCTCCAGCCCAAGCCCAAATGTCTACACTGCAATTAAACAGCCCCTTAGCCTGAGCCCTGAAAACCAGAGTCAGCTAGCATGGGTCAGCGGTGGGTTTGTAACTGCAGTGTAGACATACCCTGGAATTTCACCCAGATATGCAACCAAGCTGCAATGTGTTGTAGGAATTTAGGCTAGGTATTCCCTATCTTCCCTCTCTATACAAATATGCATTTTATAGTCAGATTGCTTATATAGAAAGGCTGAGCATGTTAGGGTCTAGGAGAGCTTTCTGGCCCATCTGTAGTAAACACTGAGAAATATGTGATTAATGTAGCTATCCCTCGGTTCCAAGCAGAGGCCACTCAACATAATCTGCTGCCCTAGGCAACACTTCAGTTTGGCGCCCCCCCAAGCCACTCAAATTTGGCCCTTCCATCCCCTCCGTCATGACAAAGGGGTGGGTGAGCTAAATTTGAGCAAATGGCATTGTGACATGGTGCATGGGGTCTTAGTGCCGCTCAGGTTTGGTCCAACCGCCCCTCCATTATGATGGAGGAGTGGCTGGGCTAATGCCTACATGATTTATGAGTTTAAGGATACAAATTTCAAAGCACCTGTTGTTTAAATCACTTTTGAAAATAGGATGCAGGCTCCTAAATCACTTAGGTGGATTTTTGAAAATTTTACCTATTGTCTTTTTCACAGAGAAAAATTGTTGAACTAACTTTAAGGTATAAAAAAGAAAAATGCAAACTTGATGAAACTGTAATTCCTTGTATTAACTTCTGTATTGCTCTGAAGCAATGTTTTATATTCCTATTGTACCCTAGCATTGTCAAAGTATTTTCCAAGTGCCAATTAACTCATCCTCCCAGGAACCCCTAGAAGCTGGATAGGTAAGTGTAGATATCCTCATTTTATAGCTGGGAAATGGAGGCAGCAAAGTTTAAACAACTTGCCCTAGACCATAGAGGGGATCAGTGTCAAAACTGGGCCTAGAACTTGGCAGCTGCTGGCTCTTAGTTCCATGCTCAGTTCACTGGACCACCCCTTGCTGAGTTAATGCATTTTGAATGAAAGGACAATGTCAGAATGAATGGTACATAGTGGTATTTCATCTTTATATCATGTATACTTCCGTGTCTAGAAAGCTAAATCAGCTGAAACAGATCAGTTATAATAATACCTCCATCTTATAGTGTGGTTTTCATCCATAGATCTCAAAGCACTTTACAAAGGAGGCCAGTATCATTATCCCCATTTTAGAGGTGGGAAAATAGAGTTGAAGTGACTTGCCATGATCACCCAACAGACCCGCGATTGAGGCAGGAATAGAACCCAAGTCTCATAACTCCTAGTTAAGTGCTCTAGGTTATGCTGCCTCCTCAAAGACCCTATGAGTACCCAGAGAAATTAAAAATTAGTTATCAACTCTTTTTTTCAACAATGATACATATATGGTGCAGACAGTGCTCTTTGCACACAGGATTAAGGATAGAGAAGATAAATGCAAGAAGCGGTATGTCATAATAACAACAAATAGCTGACCCATTAACATGAAATATAGTCTGCAGCAAGAAAATGAGATATGATCTACCCTCTTTATAGTGGTTTCTGTAGGCAAAATCATCAAAAGTATTTAGATGCCTAACTTACTCTGATATTAGTGGGAGTTAGGTATCTAAATATCTGTGAGGATCCGAGTTGCTAATACTTTACCTTAGCAGTTCTCTCCATAGTTACTCTGCATATAGCAACACGTCTTTATAATATTCAAACTCTTTGTCTTCTAAAGACAATATTAAACAGAAGGTGCCGTATGCATAAATGAAGATCCCCAATCACAGAATTTATGGTTTGTCACAGGCTACAACAGCATATATTTTGCACTATTCTTGTCCAGACTGAACGAGTTCCTTTGAGAAAACATATTGACTTAGACACTGGGCTGAGAAGTTATTTATCGGTTGCTGGTTAGTATGGGGGGGAAAATATCCTTCCTACTCTAAAGCACTAAGGGAAAAGCATACAAAGAGTGGTGATAAAATCAGCCACTGTTATATAAGTGATGATGAGAATAATGGAAATCTGGCTTGAATAGTCTGTTTAGTGAAAGCTGTGATCTAAGGCGTTTGATGGAAGCAATCACTATTTTAATCTTCACAGTCTGGGGGAGGGAAAAACTGGTTGCTTTTTTTTTTTTAGATTCTTTCTTTTCTTTTGCTTTGCGGTTCAGCTTAGCTGTAAAAATATGTGATCATAAACAGAGCTAAATCTTCAGAAAATGCTCAGTTCTGAAGTGGGGGTGCAGAGTGAATCTTTTTACTTGTGTTTGATGAGGGAAATAAAAGGAGGGGGGCAAAAAGAAAAACAAGTATAAAAGCTTTATACCGTGCAACTCGAGTTGACCCGCTACGTTCTTGACCTATTGTCAAATTCAATAGATTGACTAGATATATAGTACTACGTATGCTTAATATTTTTCTACAGTGAATGATATAATGATGGTCCCTACATGGCCACCATATTGTAATCAGATAACCCCAGTGGTGCTGGAAGAAAGCAGCTTTAAGAGTGTAGAGCAGATTGCTGGAGCTCTGAAAATAAAAGAGCATTAACCCTTTACCAGTGTGTGTGCCTGGATTTACTCCCACAAGACACTGCAAACCCCAAATTAACATATATCCCTTTGGGGCGTCCTGCTGTGGAGGAGAGCTGAGTGTTGGAACGTTTGAGCATTGGGCTTGGGAGGACATTGCAGTGGTGAAGATATTTCAATATGGTATAAGCCCCCCTTCCTAAAATGAGGTAATCTCTGTACCCACATGGAGACAGTAGGGCTCCATGAAGTGTGGCCTAAATATTCAGAAAAATGATACATGCAAAAATGTACGCCTAGTTGTGCACTTTGTGCATGCAGTTACTTCAACTGCTTGTCATTATGAGAATTGATGTTCCTGAGGGTGCAAAGTTAGAAACAATGAGTTTGCCCATCCCTACTAGTGCATGTTTTCTCATTCTGGGTACCCCAGAAGTCTAATTGCTTTTTCCTTCCTCTGTCTCTCTCTGCCCACACATATACTGTAGTATATGTTGTGTGGATTATTGATCTCAGTGGGAATTTGGAATTAAAATAGAATCAGAAGAACAAACTCTAGTGAGAAAGGTTTAAGGGACAGTTGTTTTGTTTGCACAAAAATTGGTCAGTATTTGTTTTATTCCTGAAACATTGCTACATATCACCAGGAAAGTAATAAACATTACAATTACAGATTGGTTCATAATCCACATCTTACATATTTATGAAATATTATTTATACTTCAGCAATTTACATCATATGTTTGAGATTTTTCTATATTTTTGACCTTAGTATCTGGGCACCCATTAAGTTTATGGAGTATAGAAACAGAAATGATTGCTAATGGGGGGTTTAGCAGTGCAAAACTTTCAATACAGCGACTGTTTCTCTCTTGGGACCTGAATTTGATTCTCATATAGTTAATAAATGAAAATGAGTTTGCCCATTTCTTCCAAGACTTTACTGGTTATTGGGGCACAGAATCACAAAACCACCCCAGAAACAGGTGCAATTTTCAGTTCAGGAGGTATAACAGAAAGGCATCCATGATTGTATTTGGCATAGAAAACTGTGGCCTTTAACTTAATCTTTTTTTGTTTATTACAAATCACCTAACATTAAACAACCAGCCCACTTTATGTATTTATCCAGGTCCCATGATCGATTCAGATTCTTCAGGATGTAAGCTTTCAATTAAGAAAACCAATCTCTATCCCTTACAGTTGTAAACATAAATCCACTTGGCTGTTGGAACTGAAATGCATAAAACATTTCACTAGTTCTTACAGGGCATTCTTAATAAGTGTTTTGTACTGCAAATCCCCTTGCTCACATGAATATTTCATAGTGATATGATTAGTCCCATTGACACTCATGTGAGTAAGGACTAGGCATGAGTGAGAAGTTGCAGACTGGAAGCCTTTATTTCTTTTGATATTCCATGTCTTCCCCAGACCGTTCGCTGGCTGAATATTGAATTCACATAATTTAAATGGGAAAGTCATGGACGTCTACTTACATAAACTATAGATTTACATGATGTTGAGTTTAGGGTCCAGAACCATTATTTACTTCCTTTAACTCCCAGTTCTTTGTAGCAAAGTGTACTTGATATCAACACTACATACAGACTATATGGAAAATGAAATATAGGGTGAACTAACGGTGTGATGTGTACCCTCGGGAAAGACTTCAGCTCTCGGTGCCTATATTTCCCCTCCCACCTTTTATCTATCTTGTCTATTAGACTGTAAGTACTTTGAGACGGGACTGTATCTTACTAAGTGTTTGTACAGTGCCCAGCACAGGGGCCAGGATTTGGGGTCTCTAGATGCTAATGTTACACAAATAAATAATAATGATTTCAAATGATCTCTCCACACTTTTCAGCAAAGAACAAAGGGACAAATCTCAGCGAGGGTTCACTGTTCTGGCTCTGTCCCAGTCAATGGAGCTGCGCTGATTTAGATGGAGTGAGTTTCTGGAACTAGAAGCAGACTGCGGTAATAAGGGCTCACATTACTGGGACTTCATTATTTTTGCAGTATATACAGTTGCACAGAGCATTTTCTGCTATAATAGGAAGCATTATCTTAAATCATTTTCTCAGACATCTGGGGAGCAGGTGGGTTGAGGAGTGGAGCTGGTTTGAAATACTGACCAATAGGCTGGGTTTAGTGCAGCAATTACTGCCATGTGCATTATTATTCTATAGGCAGTTCACTTAGCTGATGTTATGTTGTTCCACAGTTGTTTGTTTTCAATATTGGAAGTGCCCACAAAACTGCTCCAGTGCTGAACATTTCATAAATAACTGGACTTTGAGGCTACTCAGAACCATGAAGGTTGGATCTTCTGTTGGCAAGAGACATAAATTTAGTAACACAGAGTGGGTAGTCCAGTCTTTATTGTCAGTGCCAAAGATTGTCAGCTATTGATGTGACAGAGATTTATAGTCAATGATGCAAAAGAAAACACCTTTTTAAAAACCTTATTTCATGGCTTCAGGAACACCCCCTAATTTACAGTATATTTCCTTGGGGGAAAGAAGCTCTGGTTCATTTCTAGAAAGCAAAACTATGATCCAAATAACTAAAAGACTGGAAGAATGATTACCTAGAAAACAGGAAGATTTGGACAGCCCCTGTTGTATAAGAGAAATAAACTCTATAATGGCATCATGCATTTCTGTTTTTGTGGACCTGACTGTTTAAATGGATTTCTACAAAAATAATAAAGGCTCCTGAAGAAGATAACTCCAAGATCATGTATCTTAGTTGTCTCAACTTCAATATAGCTTATGTAAGATAGTCTAGGTTTAGATTGTTGTAAAAAGTGATTCATTGGGCATGATTCAGCTGTCATGTATTTTTTGTAAAAGAATTACTTAACTGAATGAGTAAAGAAGATGTTTTCCTTTAGGTCACCGAGAGATAGTTGAAGCCATATAACTTTGATTGAGTGATAATCTTAGAAACAGTGTGTGTGTTGGGATTAAGATGTCCGACTTCCCGGCCATCTGTGATCCAAGTCCCTGATTTATCCAGGTTATACTGAACACCACTCATTATTGTGCATTTGCATCTACTAGAACAACTATGTGCAAAAGGCTGTGCACTTCTAGTAGTGATGTCAGTGTCCGTTTGACTGAACCCCCCCCCCCAGCTTTTGTAAAATGGGGTTTCTTGTAGTGATATCATTCAAGATAGCAACCCGACCTAGTTCAAAGGTTGGGTGTGTTGTTAAAAATACTCAGCCTGATATAAGAAATTTTATCATGTACATATTCTAAGAGACTCAAAGTGTGCAGAACCTGTTTACTAGGACTGTCCAGAAAACAATTCTGGTTTGCGATATTTTTTGGGCGGAGGGATTTTGAAATTTTGTTTTCATTCTGATGCTGAATGAAAAAGACACCTTTTGAAAAATGTTCATGAAAAAACATGAGAGAGTGTAACCATATAATATGCAATACGGTGGAGTTTGGGTTGCTCACTTAGGATGTAGGAGACTCAGATTCAAGCCCCTGATTTGGAGCAGGGTCGTCAATCTCCGTTTCCTGCATCTAAGTGAGCCTCCTAACCACCACGCTATTGCCTATCCTGGGCTAGGTCTCAGTCTTTCAGATTTCATCCTGGACCTGAGAAACCTTGCTGACAACATTGTAATAGAAACTTATACATTTCTATGAAACATTTAGGCTTTGATGCAATAAAGCTTCATCAAAATGTTTTTGACCAGCTCTACTATTTACTTCTAATTCTTAAGTAAACAACTCAAACAAGTATTTGTGCTCTGTTTTCTGATTATTAGATTATTAGCTTTCAGGGAAAAATAAAAAGGTCAAGAACATTGGGAGGGCACAAGGGAGTGATCATGAATCATAAAAGGCCAGGCAATAAGTATAAAGGCATTAGAGGTTGGGTGGAGTCTTAGACAGCCTGGCTAGAATCGAGGAACCAGACAAGAGGAAAAAAGGTTAAGCTTGGCAGTGGGAATGTTAATTGATTTGTTTTTATGAGCTACAGTCTCAAGTTTTACCACACGTATTTGAATTAGGGGATAAAACTCAAGATCTTTATTTCACGAAGCACAAGTTTCTACCACTTGAGCTAAAGGAAAATTGCCATTGAGAGGTTATTTCCCCGTTGTAGGCCTGCCACTAGAGCACAGAAAATATACGTGTGTGTAAATCCAATATTCCCTCACCAGAGTGTCACAATCTTTAAGGTATTTCTCCTCAGAAAATCCCAGATCAGCGGAGAATTTAACCCAATGTGTTTAAAATAAAGTTGGGCACCCTCCTAGTATATTTTAATTACAATGGTTCCAGTGGAAGGAGGAAGAGCTGGTGCTTTCAAGTGTTATGAAGGATTGTCAATAGAAAAGTCCACACCTTGTTGTTAGTGAAAATGAAAACATGATGCTTAAAAAAAAATCACTAACCATTTAAGCATTGGAGAGTTATGTAATTCTTGGGTCAAGCCACAGACTTCTATGAGCTTGATCTTTTTCACTATATAATAAATCTGAGTTTAAGATGTTCACAGTCATTGTTATATTTTTTTCTGCTTTCTTTTGGAAAGCTCAGCTAAAGAATTTGCTTTTCATGACCCCCCTTAGGGGGGGGTCAGCATCATTTTCTAGCTGCAGTTGATAACATTTATTGCTAATTCTTTAAACCCTTCTTAAAAAAGAAAACAAGTCTGCAACCTGCACAGAACCCCCAGGAATAATCTTTCTTTTCCTCGGTTTGGTAATTCAATTGTGACTTGTAAACTTGTGCAGTTGTAGCAAAAAAAAAGTATACAGTCAACTCTAATTTATCTTGAGGAAAGTAAAAAGTGCTTACCACTACTGGTCTAGTAAATCCAGACTGCTTTATTGAATAAATGTAGTATTTCACTCAGAAGTCTTAGGGAAGAGGAGTTTTAGAATATCTTAACAATTTAGCACACTTTAAAGCTGAATAAAGACTAATTCAGTTTGAGAGAGAGATTTGAACTGATGGTATACCAACTCCAACTTAAATTAACTTGAAAAGAATAAACATTATTTATGGTATTTGGGTTCTGCAAGGCAAACAAGCCTACTGGAGGAATTCCTATGTGTATGATAATCTCTTGAGTATGAGTGGAAGAAAGTAAAGAAATGTAAAAACTCATAATTAGTTAAAATTATGGGTCAGATCTTGCAGTATCGTACACAAGTAAGCCTTACACACGTAAGTAGGCCCAGATCCAGCAGAACAGTTTGTATATCTGTAGATCTTTGAACATAGGAATAGTTCAGATGTAGGCAAACTACAGCCCGCGGGCCACATCCGGCCCACGGGACCGTCCTGCCCAGCCCTTGAGCTCCTGGCTGGGGAGGCTAGCCCCCGGCCCCTCCCCTACTATCCCCCCTCCCCCGCAGCCTCAGCTCGCCATGCCGCCAGCGCTCTGGGCGGCGGGGCTGCGAGCTCCTGCTGGGCAGCGTAGCTGCAAGAGCAACCCCGGTGCTCTAGACTGCGCGGCAGTGTGGCTGGCTCCGGCCGGGTGGTGCGGCTGCCAGTCCTGGTGCTCTGAGCGGCATGGTAAGGGGGTGGGGAGTTGGTGGGTTGGATAAGGGGCAGGGGGTCCCAGGGGCCAATCAGGGGACAGGGAGCAGGGGGTGGTTGGATAGGAGTGGGAGTCCCGGGGGGCATGTCAAGGGGCAGGGCTGTGGATAGGGGTCGGGGCAGTCAGGGGACAGGGAGCAGGGGGGGTTGGATAGGGGGTGGGGTCCCGGAGGGGGTGGTTGGGGGGGGTGGTCCCAGGAGGGGGCGGTCGGGGACAGGACCAGGAGGGTTGGATGGGTTGGGGTTTCTGAGGGGGGTTGTCAGGAGGCGGGAAGTGGGAGAGGGTGGATGGGGGCGGGGGGGCAGGTTGTTTGGGGAGGCACAGCCTTCCCTACCCTGCCCTCCATACCGTCTCGCAACCCCAATGTGGCCCTGAGGCCAAAAAGTTTGCCCACTCCTGGAATAGTTCCACTGACTTTAATGGGGGCTGATTTCATGCTTTAAAGCCAGGCATGTGCTTAATTGTTTTGCTGGACTGGGGCTGTGGTGCTATAGACTGTTATTGATTTAAATGGGACTACCCCCATAAGCAAGGCCTTGCAGGACTTGGCCATAGCCTTTGAAATTAATTTGGTATTTTAATTTCAATAAACATCATATCACTCGCTGTGGTAAATTGAGAGCATTCCTTGAAGATGAATGGCTTCTCCCAGTTTGCAGGAGCCTTTGTAAGTCAGGCAGACTCCTGGCTCACTGCACACGCTTGCGTATACAGAAGAAACAGAAGAAAAACTTGTGCAAAAAGATCTGTAGAAATATTTGTACCCCAGTCCTTGCTTCTTTGAAATACATGGAGTGCCCTAGCTCATGAACTGTGTGTGGCCACGTTTAAAGGAGTTGTGCTAGTTCTGAAAATGCAGCTATGTATATCCAATTGACTGGGTAATGTCATTTCACTTGCTCTACTTCTTCCACCTTGGACCAAAATACACAACATGAGTGGGCAGGTGTGAGCACAGCAGCACGCCTCACATTTCCTTTTTAGCAATGCACTGTTCCCAACAGTGTCATGGAGTTTGAGGCCAGAAGAGACCATTCAATCATCTAGTTTGATGCCTGTTCCAGGTCACCACCGCCACCCAGCACCCACACACTACACCCAACAATTGAAATGAGATCAAAGTAAACGAGACCCGCAGGACACTAGACAATTATGGGCCACAGGCAGTGAATAGGAGGAACGGAGGTGCACCGGTCCCCGAGGCCCCCACAATGGCAGGGAAATAATTAAATGAGATATATACAGATAATCCTGGCAAGCGACCTGCACCCACATGCTGCAGAAGAAGAACCTGCCAATCAGACCTTCCCAACCCCACACAAGGTGATCAGTTAGAGCCTGAGCATGTGACCAAGAACCAGCCACTCAAGCACCTGAAATGAAGAGAGAGAATGATTGGTGCCCTGGCTCACCCCACCCAATGTCCCAGCTCCACCTGTGGCCAACCCTGATGCTTCAAAGGAAGGAGATTAAAAACCCTCCCAGAATTCACTGGGTGGGGGGAATCCCTTCCTGACCCTACTGATGACCAACTGAAACCTTTATATATGAGCATAGGCTATGTTATTCATCCTACAAGCTCCACAGCTCTGTACTGAAGGTGCACATATGGTCAGGGAGTAGGTATTCAAACCACACCTTCTTTCTGGGAAACATGATGTGCAGAATACATTCAGCCTGCTTTAAACCAAAATCTGTATGCACATTAACACTGCGTTAGCTACAATGCAATCCATTTTTTGAGGTAAACGTGATCCTGTTGTAAGACAGAACTTGTCCCTTTGTGTCTGCTCTTCAACTTTAATTCTGTGCAATGGCAGCCCACCACATGTGTTAGTTGGGGGATGGTTCCCGAGGAGAGTATTGCCCTTTGGCCATTCCCTTTCCCATCTCCAGTCACTTCCCTGTTCTAGGGGTTGTGAAAAGGGAGGTGTTGAAGTAGTGGAATCCCCAGCAGGAATTCTGTGAAGACAATTATTCCTTCTTCCTCTGTTCAAAGACCCACACTTAGGGAAGACCAAAAGTGGGATTTTCAAAAGCACAAGTCCAATTGACTTTCAGTGGGTGCTAAATCACTGAAGCGTTTCTGAAAATCCCACCACAAGCCTGTCTAGAAACTAGCCTTTAGAATATTCTCTCCAGGACTATGTCTGTGCTCGTGCGGGTGGTTTTTTTTGTTTGATTGGATGGAGCAACATCGCTAGCTCTGCATTAGACACTCCCTACACAAATGGGGAATTTCCTTAACATTAGTTCTTGCCAGATTTTCTAACACGCTCCTCACACAGAGACCCCGCATCCCTGCCATAGCACCAACACATGCGCCTTCGCTGAGCTAAGCAATGTGTTGCCATGCCATAGGACACCACCACCAGATGTGCCACTCCCTAAAAGAAAATCTTACCTGCTTTATTTATGTAGTGTACTTGAGGCCAGGAATAAAAGTGTTGCTCTGACAAAGCATTGGGAAATGGACTGTTAAAGCAAAGTAACTAGTGTTTCAGAGCAAAAGTAGCATTTTACATACACTTGGTCAGAAAAAAACATGGAAAAGAAAGGATTCCTTTTAGCAGAAGGAAAGTGGGTGTTTTGACCCTCTGATTTCTTCCTGCATAAATAGTTCAAACGTGTGAACAGGTTCTAAAGAAACAAGAATCTCCCTAATTGAGACATGACAATAACAACACTATGCTTAATGCTCTTCTCAGCTGAAACATCTCAAAACACTGTGCAGAAGGCAGAAGGAGTGATCTCTGTTTTAAAGAAGAGGAAATTGAGCCATAGAAAAGCTAATTGATTTGCCCCAAGTCACACAGTGAGTCAGTATCAGAAATGGGCACAGAATCTAGGTTTGGTGACACCTACTTCCCTGCTGCAACCATTGCCTTTATAGCTAATACTTCTGAAAACATAGCTACATTGTGCACTATGAGCCTGACTCCAGTCCCACATAACCCAGTGTGTTGCAGGAATAAATTGACTGGCATCAACAGAACTTCACAGGTGTAAAAAAAGTAACTAAAAGCAGAACCAGGTCCGTGGTATGTTGGCCAAGTTAGTACATTCCTGGATTTGTCATATATAGCAAGAGGAACAAAGTCATCCTGGCATATGTGCATGGCAGAAAACCAGCAGCCATGAACAGGCATGCAGGATGCAAGTTGGGCATTTGAATTCAACCTCCTGCAAAAAATATATATTGTTGGGGGCAGGGAGGGAGAGCATGCTACAGATCCTCTGGGAATGTAATGGGGTATGGCTATGAGGATAAGGGAAATGCATATGTTCATGCACATGATATTCACCAGAAACTGGTCCCTACATTTATGTTCCCCCATGAAGATTATGTCTTATTACATATGGAATGGGCATAGTGTTATTATAATGCAGATAAAAGCACATCTTGACTACTTTTGTAGGGTCTTATTGCCCTTTGGGGTGTGGGGATGGGGTGGCAGGAAAGAGTATAACTGTTTTCTGATATCCATGTAGTCCATAGGATTTAATTCTCCTTTGAACAATCAAGGTAGCGGCTGATAGAGAAATACTGGCAGTGAATGAGTTACAAAATATCCTGTACTTCAGTATATTAAGGATGTTTTGTCAAAATGCATACTGGCACTCGGAATATACAACTTCCCGTTGGCATTCTATTTGATGTGGTCTCCACGAATTGAGGTTAGTGGCTGGTATTTAGCTTTGAAATATTTAGGAGCTGGATTATTCATGTATTTATGCATCTTGGTGGCTAGATTCTAATTCTTTCCTACCAGATAAGGAGAACCAGTTTAGCTTTCTAAATGCAATGCTAGATGATGTTATAGAACGGCTGTTTGCAATGATACCAAGAACTGTTTTGTAAAATAATAATTAATTTATGGTATGTTGTGAGGAGTTGCTAGAGCATTGGCCTCAGTGCATTATAATGAACAAAATATAGTTAGAGTAGTACAATAGAGACAATTAAGGATGACTTTTCATTTAGGTCAGGCTATTACATTTATAGAAACAAATTGCAGCAGATCTTTCTCCTGCAACATGGCCTTTATATGACACAGCCCGACTTTCCTTTCGCTTGCCCCATTGTAAATAAGGAATAATTCAAGTAAAGTCAATGGGCTCAATCCAAAGTGCCCAGTATCCACTGAATGCAGCTGAGGGAGGGAGAAAAGAAAGGAGCTTCCACCTCGTATCCCGCCATCAATGAGAGATGCTGTGATCGGACCAGTGTGGATGAGAGACCATGCTGGGAAGGGAATGAGAAGGCAAAAGCACATGCTTGATGAGGCAGGACCTGGCCTATCCTCTTTCTTGGGTCTTCTGCCGCCTTCGGTTGGGCTGGGGGGACCAGGTGGGCTGATTGGTTCTCTCCCTTGCCCTCCTTCCCCCCCAGTCTATTTAAACTTTGCCTCAGCTTTTCAAAAGCCTCTTACCCACTTTAGCTGCCCTGCCCACTCTCCCCTTCGTTGTAGTGTAGGAGCTATGTTTTTCTAATTGATCACCTGTTTGGGATTAGCATCATGGAGGCACAGTCAGGTTGAATGGAATTGGACATGAAAGTGTAATATATATATTAGGAACAGTAAGACTGTTTAGCTTGTCATAACCTGCAGCCAGTGTCCAGTGCAGAAAAAGACTAAAAGGGTCAACTCCCACAGTTAAAAGAGACCTGGGATTTTGTTGGTGGACTTTGTGTCTATAGGAGAAAGTGAGACCTGAAAGCTTTATGGACTGAGATCTCCTCAAAGGGGTGAGGACTCAGAAATGATCTGAGTCCTAGAGATAGGCCAGGGAGGACCTAACTTGAGTTATTCCTCACATTGGTCGTGTGTGTGTGTGTGTGTGTGTGTGTGTGTGTGTGTGTGTGTGCATATAGTGCCCTTCCTCAGTGTTAAATTAATAAAATTGTGGCCTGCTGCTTAAATCCATCCCGCTGTCTGTTCATTCACCTGTGTGTCCAGATCAAAGCATCAGTGTCATTTGTGGAATTTGGCATGGGAGGTTTGGATTATTATTCAGATTTTAGAAATTCTGTGATCATTAGTGTATTCTTATTATTTTATGATATGAAAAATCAAGACCAGAGTGAGACATCTTGAGTAATTTTAATTTATGAGCTAAACCAGACTTTGAATCCAAATCTCCACTGGTGTAACAGTGGTAGTAATAATAATTATACTTAACCATTTCTATAGTGCTTTATGTATTCAACAGAAGTGTAAAAATGTTAAGTCCCACAGCAGCCCTATGAGAAAGGTAAGTATTATGCTTCTTCTGGAAGTTGGAGAAATTGAGGAACAGAGGTTAAACGCCTCACCTAAGGTCACAGAATGACTCAGTATCAAAGCCAGGATTAGGCTGGAGAAATTCCTAGCTCCCAGTCTTGCTGTCTTTCCACTATCTTTATAAAAATATGAGAGCCTTCTACAGTAGAGTTATGCATATTTTACCCTCATCCTATTCTCATTATTTTGGTGCCATAGGCTATAGAAATGCCAATAAATAAATATATTTGAATGCATTCTGTATATACTGAGGTCCTGAGATTATATACTTTAGAATCAGTGTGCAATATTCTACTTCATTACAAAAGCATCCCCGTCAGCACAATGCTGAATAACTGATAGCTTCAAAAACCGGCAGTGTGAGGGGGCTATGGAAAACCAACAGTTGCTTAGTTGGGACTACAATAAAGAGGTGGTCTCAGCATCACCTTGGTTACTGAATTTGCAGACCTCAGGGTTTTTGTGTATCAGAGGAGCTGGACTGGCTGATCAGGCTGAGTTACAGGGCTGAGCGCTGAAATAAAGACAACTAAATGTATGAATAAGGGAAAATGTGCCTTTGCTAACCTTTTTCTGCAGTGACCTAGAGATGCACTAACAAGAAACCTTATGCTTTATTATAATAGTCTGTCCAGAACAGATCCACTCAAAGGATGATCTAAATGACATACAGATTCTTAAAATACAATATTCTCTCTCGAAATAGAAAACTTCCGCTTGAAAGCATTCTGTGTTACAGTGATGAGAGAAAGATAGGTTCTAGCCAGAATTTTGAATTTCCCATTTCAGGTGATGGAAGAGTTGGATTCAATTCACAGTATCCAAATTCATCCCTGTGGCTTTGATACAAGTGATATCAAAATTAGAATGGGATTATTTTTAAAGATGGTCAGCTACTGGGAAAAAAATCATGGGCATTTCATAAATACTGGGACTCATTCAAACCTGTTAGTATTTGCAACTTTGCAAAGCTCTGAAAGACTTCGGTTGAATAGGGTATTTGACAACAAATATATGTATTTGAGCCACTAATACACAGCCCCCACTTCCTGCCCTAAATGTACTAGGCCTCTCTTTGTCACATATTAGTGCAGGAGTAGGAGACTTAAGGCTTGTCTACACAGACAATTAGTTTGCAGCAAGCTGGGGTATGACCCTACCCCCACTAGCCTGCCATAGACTAAATGTCCATGTGGACCCTGCTGACATTCATTAACAGTTTGTTAACAAGCTTTGATCTAGTCTTCTTTGAAACATGGCTAGTGTTGGGTAGATTCATACCCCCGCTTGCTGCAAACTAAATGTTTATGTAGTCAAGCCCTTAGGAAAATATTCTATTCTGTTCTATTTAGGGTCTAACACCACACTCACATTGTAATATTTGAGTGTCTCCCAATAATGCATTAAGCAATATGACTACATATCTGTCATGTATTATTTGAGCTCTCATCCTTTCCCGAGAGGGAGAAGCATGGACAGTGGAGTGACTTGTTTTGGTAGCATGGCTTATTTTAAAAAATATATAGAAATGTACCTGTTGTAATGTTATGTTACAGAGAGCTAGGTCAAAGAAATGTGCCTTGCACTTAGAGCTGAAAATGGTGAGGTTTGTGATAGGCTGTTCTTGGGGGAGTTCATTCCACAGGCTCGGACCATCCCCAGGGAAAGTTCTGTCTCCCGCACAGATGAGCTTTACTCCATTGTGCCAGAGGAGTGTACTTGTCAACCACAGTCTTCATCCTGGAGCTTTAGACAATCCTTTAGCTATCCTAGTTAGTGACAGATGGAGAAAGCTTAGTGTGTTTTGCATGTTCCAATGTTCATCTATCACTTATTGCCCTGGACATTGTTTATTCTGTGCCTATCTGAGCAATTGTTATTTTAAGCAGCAGTAATCAGGGAACAGTAGCTTGGGTGAGCAATTTCAAAGCACCTGGATACTAAAGTCAGATATTTTGCCTGTGCTCCAGAGACCAGCAATTATTTGTATGTGATAGTTTTTGACCACTTTCAAACACAAGCTATATTTGCAAATAATGAGACTGATTCGCAAAGTCCTAAATTGCTGATTTTTTGGATTTTGGATTTCTTTTTGTTGTGGCTGAAATCTCATGAGTTATTCTCAGTAGATTTCAGCCCCAAAACTTCCATGATATGGACCTGAAATTTCATAAGGATGTGAGAATTTAGTGCAATCAGATCTATACCTGAACTTTATCTCTGTTTTATTCTTGACCCCCAGCCTATACCTTATCTGGATCTGAACCCTTCCTCCTTGGTCCACCTCTAAAATATGGATATTTTCCCACGCCATTTCTGCTATTTGGGTAAATATCATTTCTGCATGGGTAAGGCCTGTAGAACCAGTGGTTCACTACTGGCAGTGCCAGTGAAAATCAAATGGATGGGTTTTGCAAACAAGGATACAGAGAAGAAAGTTTGGCTTATGCAACCTGTTTGCTAGTAAAAGGCCACCTCTACAGTGGGTATTAGGGAAGACACTTATGGTCCGTATGAGATGACAGCAAAGAAAGCTCTTTTATTCTCATAGTGATTGCCTTATAGGGATCAGAAACCACACTCTACACACCCTGGATGGTGTCCGGGCATAGGAAATCCACAGTGCTAACTAATAGGAACACAAAGCTGAGATAGTTTGATGGCTCTTGAGAACAGAGTGTTGTTCAGTGAGTTTCCTGCAATGATAAGTATCAAAATAAAAAGCCAAACTGAGTTGTGTGTGCACCGCATCTAGAAATTTTGTCCCAATAATTGTATTTATAATTTCCACTTTCCTCCATGCTCAGTGTGCTACTGAAAATACAGTCAGTGTCCCAAACGGGTAACTGAATAAGACATCAAACTATACCGTATAAACCACAAACACTAAGGCCTCCCACCTGCTGGTTCCCAGCCTGAGGGATGGGATGGGACTAACAGAGAGATTAGGCAAGACACGTGGGAAGGCAAGTCAGGTGAGGTCCTGGCAAGAAGAAGTGAGATATTGGTGACTCACTCCAGGCAATAGTCCAATTTAGTCATTCCTCCTTCTTTGCTACCTGTGATAGTGGCCCCAGTGGCCAAAAAATAGACCCTGATTCAGGAAAGCACTTTAAGCATAGGCTTAACTTTAAGCAACGGAGCCCTAGTTAATGGGGCTCTCGGCCTAACTCTTTAAAGGTATTTAGGTATGCAACTCCCACTGAAATGATTTCATTGAATTTATTTCAATGGGAATTAGATGCCTTTGAGGACCTGGGCCCTAATAACGAGCCTGTACCAAGCAGATAGAAACTAGCTAATTCCCAGCTATCTAAGTGCTACGTTTTAGTCTACATACACAAGTTGTACAACCTTCCTGATGGGGCTACAGTTATACAGGTATAAAAGTGCTTTATAGTGGTATAACTTCTCCCATCTGGGAAAGGTACTAAATTCAACTAGCATAAGGCACCATTATACTATCATATTACTGTGGCCTCACTAGGGGATGTACTGATATAATTATACAATAAAAATAACACACCCTTAACGGACATAGTTATACTAATACAAAAACTATGTGAACACTGACTTAAAGGGATAGAAATAATGAATTAAAACTGAAAGAAGAAATATGCAGGATCAGTAGCTGAGAACTTTTTATTAATAAGACCAGCCTAGGAATGTGGCTGAAAAGCTTATTGGAATCAAATCAGTAGACATCTCCAAGTCATGGATCAAAAAGCACTGACTGGTGACAGTCTAATTATCTACTTAAGAACGCCTCCACATACTGGACCAAATCTCAAAGTCCTTACTTCACTTTGACTCAATGAGAGTGTTGCCTGAGTAAGAAACAGAATAAAAAATTGAGTAAGAACTTCAGGATCTAGTCCTCTATTATCCGTGAGCAGCTTTTCCAGACTTTAGTAAAATGCATCTTATTGTATGTTGCGGAGCAGAAGCGGCAGCAGCATTCACATCTGTCGAAGCAGAGACAGGTCAATATAATGTAACAACTTTCTCACATTATGCTATTTCACTCTTCTTTGAGATTCTTAGGAGTGATTCATTAACAAGCAAAGTCTCCTATGACAACTTGAGGAATATCTCCCCAGCCCCCCATGCAGTGTTGTATATCGGGCCAGAACCAACTCTGGCCTTGCAACTGTCTAATTTCATTTAATTGTTTTATAAATCAGGAGCAAAAATACATTGCTTTGACTGTCTAATAAATGCAGGTATCTTTTGTTATTCTTTCACAAAGTGTAGAGCCCTTATATTTCATTTAAAATTTCATTTAATCAGCTCTTTTGGCAAATGTAAAGGAAACATACTGAGATAGCTATCTGAGTTTTACTGTAGCATAATCATGAAATACGTAATAATTTTTATTGAAGTGTTAGCTTTTGTTGTACATATTTCCCTACATGAGGTTTAATGAAAATCTTAATAATGTATTGAAAATATTACCCCTGAGTTTAATTATGACATAAGCCACATAGAGTTTAGCTATAACAACAAGTGGCAAAACCCATATTTTCAATTTTAAAATCCTTTCTTTAAATTCCACAATTAATTCTGCTTGAAAATCCCAAAGAGTTTATTAGCAGGTGTGAAAACATTAAAAACAGCTTGTTTATCATGACTACCAGAGGAAAAAAATGTAAAATTAATAGTGTCTTTGACAATTACTTTGATTTTTTTAAAATGATGGTATTCTTAAAAAGACAATCTCCTGAAACAAATCTATGCAGCAGAAACTCTGCGTGTTATAAAAAAAAATTGTTTTACATCAGGCTAGGGCATAATTTATTTCATTCCATGCCTTCAAGTATTCTATTGTACATTTACATTGGTGATCTGGATGCCAGTTTAATTATCTAATGTCAGCCTTTGTAAGACTGATAAAACTATTAAAACTGAAATTCAGTGCCAGGCTAGAATGGTGCTACTAAAATTGAAAAATAGCCTTTTAGCTCTTTCGTGGCATTACTAAATTTTTTCCAATATACAAGGCGTTAGGTTGAAGTATTAAGGGATGGAAGCTCAGGACTGCACTATGAAGGTGTACAAAACTAAATATGTGGGCTGTGCCATCAAAAACCATTCTAAGCCAGATATTTTTATTGTGCATAGGGCTTTGATGATAATTTGATTGACTGCGGCATGTATCCTCCGGAAAAAGAAAAAAAATCCATTAAAATGTTACAGTTAAATAAAGGCCCCCAGCAAATTGCTCACTGCAGAGATGATGTTTACATGAGAAAGAAGCAGGAACATAAGAAGCTCTTTCAAACTAGTGGCATATGTTTTCTTCATAAAATGCATAATTCTGTTTTCCATTGTACATTTTAGTTATCATGTTTAGCCATACGAAACTCTTACTGATTTTTATCAGTTTGATTTAAAAACAGTGTTATTTCAACGGCCAGATTTAGTAATAGATTCTTTGGGAGCAGCTTTTATTTTGTTTAATCAATTACATTGATTTCCCTTTAAATATAAAGACTGCACAGTTCAACTCCATGCTGCCTGGTTCGTTAAGGTCTCTTCTTTAATAAATCACCCTTGGTTTAACAATACTGTTCTATTTCACTTCAAGTAATCGCCGACAACATATGTGAACCCCTTCTGCTTAATAATCTGTCCCACCTTGTATTTAGCTTGGTCACACTGGTTTTCTTCTCCAGTCCTGAAGAACTCTGTGAAGCTCGAAAGCATGTCCTTTTCATGAACAGAATTTGTTCCCATGAAAGATAGTACCTCACCCACCTTGTGTCTCTTCATAAATTAAATGCTTTTTGCTTTTTAATAGTGAAAACTCTAATGTGTGTTAAAAGAAAGAGTTAATCAGTTTGCAATGCCAAATGTATACATATTCTAGATTATTTTTTGTAATGATCTTTCTTTTAATTAAAGCATAATTGTACAGGTCCAATATTGTATGTACATATTTAGGACCTGATTCTCACACCTTTGAGTAACTTTTATGTAAGTAGTAATACTGAGTTTAGTTGGTAAGGAAGTATTGCTCAATGTGAGTAGGGTTATGGAATCCGGCTCATGTTGAGTGTCTGCATATGTATGGTAGAAAGAGTGTGGTCTAATGCTTAGTGCACAGTACTGGAAAACTAACCCGTAATACTACTACTTAGCACATCTATGAGTTTTATCTGCGAAATGCTGTATATGCTTTGATTAATTCATATTCATAACACCCCTCTGAAGCAAGTAGCTACATAAGCACTATCTCCATTTTAAAGATGGAGAAAAATGAGATACAAAAGGTTAAGTGTCAGAGGGGTAGCCGTGTTAGTCTGAATCTGTAAAAAGCAACAGAGGGTCCTGTGGCACCTTTAAGACTAACAGAAGTATTGGGAGCATAAGCTTTCGTGGGGTGAGGTTCTTACCCACGAAAGCTTATGCTCCCAATACTTCTGTAGTCTTAAAGGTGCCACAGGACCCTCTGTTGCTTTTTAAAGGTTAAGTGGTAAGTTTAGCCACAAAAAGTCAATATCAAAGCTGGTATGAGAACTCAGAAATGCCCAGCACCCACTCATGAATGCTATAACCAGCTTTTCCACTAACTTACTATGGGAGAGATTGAACTCTAAGGTTAGCATGAAGCACCATTGTCCAAGGAAGGGACATCTCATGACTCAGACACAAGTCCTCACATTTTCTACTCTGGCTTCTAGGGGGAAGTGAGTAGTGACTACAGCTTGTTGTCAGATGCTACCGGTGTGCTGCTTCTGCCTTCTCCTGTTGATATCACTCGGCTGCGTGCGTGTGTTCCCTCTGTGTGCTGCCCCAGCTCTGCGCAGATAGCTGACACAGCAAACCCGACGAGAACCCCCAATAACCACAGAGTCTAGTAAGGTACGAAGGCACCTCGGCCAGGTTTATTGCGACCCTGATACAATTTCAGTTCCCCGTAGATTACTTAGTCTACCGGGCATACTACTAGAAAGTGCCGCTCGGCAATGGACTCAGCTCAGTCAGTGGCGGGACTTTCCACTGCCCCCTCGGCTGGACAAAGACACCACCCCAGGGATACATTCTTATACACAGGTACAAACAAGTTACACATCACTCCTGATGTATTGAGGTGCAACCCCTCTACGTAGCAAGGTACAACCCCTCTACGTAGTAAGGTGCCGCCTCTCACCTTGTACATGTTGGTTCGATCAAAACAACTCTATCCATCATTTTACCCTTTTGACCCTGTCATTGGGATGGGTCGGCTTGTTCCTTGAGTGTGGAATGTACAAGTATGCGAATGTTCTGATATCTGGTGTTCAGTACCTTTTAGGTATGTCTCTTTTTGCAGCATCAGCCCTTTCCTTGCCAGCTTCTGTGAGCAGGGCCTGCCTCTGGCTCATAGCTTAACTTTGCTTTATGTTAGCAAAGTCTTGACCATTACTTTAGTTCAGGCCTTAGGCCTCATACCAGGCCTCTGATACCAAGGTTTATATCTCAGGGCCTCCTCTTACTACACAGCTGGCTGATTTTTTTTCTACTGAAAAATGAGGGTTTGACAAAAAATGTCATTTTGATTGAAATGTCATTTTAAATGAAAATTTTCAATTATTCCACAGAAAATTTTGAAATGAAACAACTTTTTTTGTTTCATTTCAAATTGTACTGTTTTCTTTTATTTCTAAATCTCGTTTTCAATTTTTTGTTCTGGGTTTGTTCCCGCTTATTTTCTCCTTTTTTCACTTTACCTCCCTTTTTCTACTGGAAGAAGGTGGTTTGGGAAAGTTGAGAAATGTGAAAAATACACTTTCTCTTCTCAACATTTTGGAAAAAGTTGGGGGGGGAGGGGAAGTCTGCTAAAGTAGGGGGAAAACACTTTCTTGATGATTTACAGCCCCCTCTACTTTTTTTAACTGGAAAGTATATGAAGATTTTTTCTTTTCCCCCAACTTTTTCCGGTGGTAAAAAAGTCTGAAAAAGTGGGGTTTTCCCATTTTATTTTACTCGTTTATATTCTCCCCCATCCCCCCCAGAAAAAGTAAAACAGGGATAGACAGGAGGTACCCCGTCCCCTGCAAAAATCCAAAACTTGAAGGCAAAACTAATTTTTTTAGATTTCAGAAATTGTAATGAAATTAAATTTTTTATTAAAGTTGAAACAAACAAAAAATGAAACTAAAATTACTGTTTCATGGTTTTTTTAAATTTGCTGTGAAAGTGAAAAATTTTCATTCAAATTTTTTCATGAAAAATTTCAAAATGAACGTTGAATGAAAAATTTTCTCATGGGAAAAAGAAAAGACTGTTCACTCATCTCTGGTTGTAGCATCCTTTTACAAGCAGGTGCCTGTGCTTGGTCTTTTTATCTTTTGTTTAGACACAGGGTGACATACCTGGTGCAGGGTAGATCTTTCACTGCCTATGTCCTATATACCATTGTCAAAGAACTCTGGGAAGCTGGAGAGGAATTCTTCAATGCAATTAATACTTTCACTTTCAATTTACACCTCAAATAAGTGATTTCAAATCTGTAGGTTTGTCAAAAATGTGTGAATTGTTTTATCTAACCCTAGAGAATAATAACCTACATTTCCCTTAACTTCTTGTATTTTAATGGATTGTCAGACTGTTATTATAGTCAATGTCACAAAAAGTTAGCTATAAAACATCTGGTAACTGAGTGAAATTCATCCCTGTACAGAGGAAAGGATTAAAAGGAATTTAAGTGCTAGTACAAGGCAGATGCAGCAATCTGTGGAGGGGTGATTTTCCTCCAAGGAGAATTAAGAATATACATAGAGGGAATATAAAGCAATGAATTTAGTAAAGAAAAACTATTTTGGAAAATGCTAGAGAAGATCTAAATCAAAAATAATAGTAGTCAAATGGTGAAGCCAGAATATCAACTTTCTGAAGGATAAGATATAGATATTTACCATGGTGACATGAATTATTGAATATTTCTGTTGGAGATAGCGTGGCATGGGTAGTAAGTAGTGCAGAGTCAGTGGGTTACCATTGTTTCCGATATAGATAGCCCACAGTTACTCCAAAAACTAATGTAGTATGTTCACAGGAGTCTGTAAATAATATACATCACTCCTATGTATTGTGTCTGTGATCAATGTTGGGAAACTCACGTCATCTATAGCTACATATCGATATAGATCAGGGGCGGGCAAACTTTTTGGCCTGAGGGCTGCGTCGGGTTTCGTAAATTGTATGGAGGGCCGGTTAGGGGAGGGGGTTGTGGCCCGGCCCCCAACTCCTATCTGCCCCCCTCCCCGGGACTGCTGTCCCATCCAACTCACCCTGTTCCCTGATGGTCCCCCTGGGACTCCTGCCCCATCCACACACCCTCGCTCCCTGTCCCCTGACCACCCCTGGACCCCGCCACCCCATCCAACCCCTCCTCTCATTCCTGACGCCCCCCCCGGGACCCTTGCCCCATCCAACCACCCCTTCTCCCTGTCCCCTGACTGCCCCCTGAACCCCTACCCCTGACTGTCCCCTGCCGCCCCATCCAACCCTCCCTCCTTTCTGACTGACCCCCCTGGACTTCTGCCCCCATTCAACCCCCTGTTCCCCTCTCAACCCCTATCCACACCCTTGCCCCCCACCACCACCCCAAACTCCCCTGCCCTCTATCCAACTCCCCCTGCTCCGTGCCCCCTTACTGCGCTGTCTGGATCACCGGTGGCTGGCGGCGCTACAGTGGCGCTGCCCAGCTGGAGCCGGACCACGCCGCCGATGCCGCCACCTTGCAGCTCAGAGCACCGGGTCAGGCCAGGCTCTGCAGCCCCGCTGCCCACAGCATTGCGCTGGCGGCGGAGTGAGCGATCTGAGGCTGCGGGGGAGGGGAGACAGCAGGGGAGGGGCCGGGGGCTAGCCTCCCAGGGCAGGAGCTCAGGGGCCGGGCAGGATGGTAGTTTGCCCACCTCTGATATAGATGAATTATTTACTGTGCCATTCAGTAGAGAAGTTAAGTAAAGAAGCAGCAGGAAGTCTGTCATGAACAGTAGTATTCCAAAAAATGATACCAGGCAGAACAGAACCTGTGAATTGCTACTTCCTTGAATGCTGGCTTAATGGGTCAGTTAATCAATGTATACCTGCTGAGAATCTGGTCCAATATGCTTAAATAAATAAGTGAACAAAAGGTCTTCATAGAGGTGGAAATAAATTCTTCTACAAAGATCTCTCTTTTTCAATGCTAATCATATGGCTATAAGAGAAGAACAGGCATACATACATAGTTAAAGAAAAGCCGACATGGTTTGGGGATGATTTTAATTTCATCTTTCCGTGTTTATTCAACATATCAATTTCACTCCCTCTCTCTAAACAAGTGTTTCTGTTTAACTCATAATCTTTGCTTCAACCATCATCCTTGGTAATTTATACGTTAATATATTTATTAACTTTATTGTAAAACAGTTCCATATTCAGTACAACTAAATTTCCTAGTTTTTAGATTATAGTGGCTTCCTTGGTACAAAGAGTTTTCCTTTAATGTAATGTATTCTCTATATCTCTAGCATGCATTTGATAATACCATATCTAGAGGGTAAACTTAAAGTCCCCACTTATCCAATGAGGAAAGATTAATATTTTTCCATTTGTAACTCACAGAGGGGTCTTGAGGCTTTATGTCAGGGCCTGACTGCAATCTGTGTCTTTGAAATAAGGTTGTTTAATTTATATGTAAGACAGTTAATATATACTGAGATTGTTTAAATGGCAGCCATATGGTAAAGAGGATATGGTATAGGAATCAGGAACAGCCCTGAGTGAACAGCTTTTTTGGTTCACTGATAATTAAAAAAAAGTTAATCAAAATTTAATTTTGTGTCATCCTGAAAATATTTTTCAGCAAATTTTCAGCAAATCAAAAAGTTGAAAAAAATCATTTTGAATTGAAGGAAACATTTTCTTAAAACCAACACAAAACATTTCATTGTGATTTCAAGCACTTTTAAAGATTTTTTTAAAAAAATATTTAAAAAAAAAAAATTATTATTAAAAGAAATGTCAAAATAAAGTACAATTTTGAATGGAAACATTGAAATGTTTTGTTTGCAAAATGTTTTGATTTTTTCAGAATTTTTAAAAAGTTTTTTTTCCTTCTGAAAAATAATCTGCTTTTTTTGCCAAAAAAATTTTGGTTGAAAAAACTTTGCCCAGCTGTAGTCTGGAGACCTACTTTACACTCTCTTGTGACCTTCACTGTCTTGTGGCCTTCAATGAGTCACTTTGGGTTAGATATTTAAAGGTATTTAAGCGCTTAAAGATGTTGAGAGACAGTGGGATTTTCAAAAGTGCCTGGGTACTGGCTGGTGAGTTGCTTCTGTGCCCATGGGGCTTGTTTTTGGGTGGGCTCCTATCATAGTATTCCATTGAAGCCTACCTGAAATCATCTCGTTTCCATTATGATAAAGCTTGGCCAGTGGAAAAATACTCTTTCTGTAGTAGAGTGAACAGTTGTGGTGTTCTCCATATCTAATGGCATATATACTAATACTTTCACCTTTTTTCTCTACTCTCATCTTCTATTCCATTTTACTTGGTGGTTTTTTTAAGCTGTACAGTAATCTAATGGTTTTAACAGTTAATGATTATGGTGCATTCTGAGTTTGACATCCAAAGAAACAAAGAGCTGACATTCTGGATTTTCAGAGCCATTTCCTCTATAACCTATAATTTTTTTTCCTAATTGCGTCTCAAAACAAACAATATATAATTTCCTGGCGAAAAACTCCTTTGTGCTTATATGAACATTGAGAAAACTGTAATATGGGATTTTTTACACACAGAAACAAAACTATAAAAGGGACTTAAGGTTTTTCTTAATTCTGCTCTTAGTTCCAGTTGCAAATGAGTTATAATTTCTATGTCTTTTTAATACTGTATACCATTTAAAAGGGAATCAGGTACCCAAATCCCTTAGGCATCTGAGAAATCTCAACCTAATAGCACAATTTTTTTTATCACTGTCCATCAAAGCAGTTCACAACAATTGCTTGCTTAATCCTCACAACTTTCCTGATATGTCGGTAATGTAAGAATCAGCCCCATTTTAACAGATATGAAATCTGAGGCAATGAAAAGATAAATGCCTCCACCAAGATCACACAACAAGACAGTGTCAGAGCTGGACGTAGAAACTAAAAATGAAATCCTGGCCCCACTGAAGTCAATAGCATATCTCCCAGTGACTGATTACTAGACATATGACCCATCTACATTAAGGGATGGGATGTTAAAGGAAAAAAGCAGTGGGTGCAGCTTTGTAGTTGCATACACACCTGTTGTGCCAACAAACAGGCATTTGTCCATGCAAGACATAGATGTAAAAAAAAAAAAAAAAAAAAAGAGGCGTTAAGTGTGCAGTTATCCAGGGTGCATGTGCAAATGCATGTTTGTGCCTACAAATTAATGCTTTTGCAGGTACAAAAGCCACACCCATTTTGCTTTCCTTGGAAAATTCAGACCAATGTGATTGCTAGTGCACTGAATCCCTAGGGCTTGACCTGAATCCTTTGGCCCTCTGAGTAAATTACTTTGCCTTCAGTGGGACTCATGGAAGCAAAGGCTGCAGGTTTGGGCTCCTCAGCCTCTATTTGATAGAAAGAATTATTTAGTTATATAAACCAAACTATGATGAGTGGAGTTACCAGTTGAGTGACGCATATATATTACCAGCATTAAGCATTTCTCTTGTAACATTTAGTGTATTGAACATTTTGATGAAGTCAATGGAGCTACACTAGCTGGAGATGTGGCTCATGCTCTGTTATGAAGTCTCAGATTAACAGAACAGTAAGCAAGATCCTGCCATTCGGAATGCTTTCCATTCAGCTCCTTTGTTGTATGTCCTTCCACTTAGATCGGAGACCCCGGGAATTATCATCAAACCTTATTAGTATTGCTTTTGTAGCATAACATTTTTGATATACTAAAATGCAATAACATTTGGTTGGTCTATATTTGACATCTGAATTGTATTAAGGGAAAAAAATCATTATAAAACCAATATGGTGAGATTCCAGTACTCTAGCGCATGCCCTACAGAAGCCTGTTCATGTGCAACTGCACTCAAGGACGAAGAAAGGGCATCACAAATTCCTATAAAGCTTCCTTTTGACAGATTCACGCTACTGGAATATGAGCAAACTCTTGTTTACTTTGTTCAATGCCACAATTAGTGAAAATCAAAGTGTCTGCGGATGCATTTTGTGATGTAAATTATTAGGTAATTAACCTTAATGCACTCTGTTTAGAATCCCCAACTTACTGAGCGAGTTGAGAATATTTATCAAATGCAACAATATATATGTCTGCACCACTGCTTAATTATAAATAAAACAAGCCTGTAATACAATGTGAGGGATTTGGGATAGTGCTAATGGAAACGAGAGCAGGAGGGAGGGAGAGAGTGAAATATTTATCAGAGCAAAGAGATAGAGATTCATAGCACAATGATGCAAATAAAAGGTTTAACAGAAGGCCGCTTTGCTGCCATACTGCTTTATTTCATTATGTCTATTCTCTTTCATGAGAGATTGTGAAACAAAAGCTGTTTATGTTTAAAAATCATGGATAATGTATAACTAAACCTCGTGTTTTGGTCTCGCTAGCAGAGCTACCCTACCCTGTTTGTATGGAGGAAGTGGACATTATCCATCAGGGTCACATTTTTCTTATCTGAGAGAATGAAACTAGTACTGTCACTAGGATTTTCACAGAGTGGCAGCTAATATGATTCGCTTTCAAGGCTGGATAGAAGAACCTGGATGCCAACAGCTAGTTGGGGTTTGCACAAAGGAACCGGGACTGCCTAGATTTCGCAAAGTAGAAGAAAGTGCTGACTGTACTCTTGGATCACTAAGCATCATTGCTATAAAGATACCACGTACATGTGATGGGGAAGGCAAATATTAATTATATTATTTTATTAGATCTATTATATAATTATATTTAGTTTGGAGCAATATTCCATGTAGTAGGCCAAATGTATGAAGAGGCCTGAGGAAGAGAGTTTGAACTGGAACAGTGCTAGCATTGAGTGAGCGTGATATTAATGGCAATTAGGTGCTAACCTGCGCAGGCACTTAAATCCTACTAGGCACCTATCTGCATCTTCAGTAATGCTAATGCTAATGTTTAAATCTGGCCCTTCGAGCTATTTCACTGGTTTGGGGCAGAATGACTCAAAGCAAACCTCTTTCCCTCCAATAACCCCATACAATGCAGGAACGGATTAGGCCTGTAGTAATCTGTACAAATACCTGTTTAAAGTTAAATTATGCCCTTGGATAGATACATAGTAGGCAGGTTGGAAAGAGCATAAAGAGCATTTTTTCTGTACCAATAACATAGCTCCTTGCATTCCCTGAACACTGTGTCAGGAGCCACAAGAACTACCAGTAGCACCAAATGAGCAAGAAAGGGCCTCGACATTTTTAGGTGGGTTCATCCCCTTTCTTCAGATGAGAAGACATACACAGTTTGAATGAGTTGTCCAATGTTAAGCAGCAAGGCATTGTCAGAGCCTGACTGCCATTCTCCTCCTCATCCTCTAACCAAGGGACCATATTGTCCACTCTTTTTATGAAAAAGCAAATCTTTTTCTGAATCAACTCAGTGAAGAATGGAAGTGTCGCCATTTTGCTCATAACCCCAGCCAGTAGCAGAATTATGGCCCACGCCAAAATTATACCTGTAACAGGAGACGTTTTTGTGTTGTGTTATTTTCACAGCAAGAAGCTGTTTCCCCTTGTGACATTGCTAAAGCATTGTACTTGGTCAGAAAACCCACATATACTCCCAAAGCCACACTGCTTTCCACGTGACTCTTCCTAAAGCAAATATTGACAGATTCGTACAGTTTGAAAGAAGAGGCAAGAGGAAAGGGTTCTGATGACACAAATGAGATGTGTCATTCAATCAAAGCATTAAAAATAATAATTTAAGATTTCTCTGTGCATGAGAAGACCTCTGAAGGGGTATCCTTCTCTCTATGGGCATAAATAACTCCCATTGACATTAATGTGATGGATTTGATTTATGTTGAGTATAGCTCTAGGGTTGGGGCTCATTCACCCTAAGTAAAAGTGGTGAGGACTATAGAAGGAATGTAATTTGAGAGAGATGTTTTAAGTTTAGCACAAGTCTTGCTCTTGTATACTCTTTAAAGCAGACATGATGGCATCTGAGCCAGCTACAAATTGACAGAGACCTGTGATTTATATGAATGCGTGTGTGTTAAAATAAGCACCGAATGTTGTGCATGCAATTGCCACACTTGTGCAGAAAAAAACAGTTGTGTATAGAATCATCATAACTACATGTAAATGCAGGAATATATGTGAATGTGAAAATGTAAGAAAAAATGCCTTTAACTAAACAGGCTCTTTATCTCTTTGGTTGGCAGATTTGTTTGGTGTGTCACCATCATGACGACATGTTTAAAAATACTGTAAAAGACTGTACTAAATTTCCCACTCATTTAAATATCCACAAAACTTCTCCACAAGGAAACACAAGCAAATATAAATGTAGGGCTAGCCCTAGGATTTGGGCTTGCCTATTGAACTGCTTTGGGTTATATATGGGGAGGAGTCTCAGACAAGTTCTCTATCCCACATGTAGTGTATCTGTGGGTAGAATGAAATGTCACGTAGTAAGGCATGGATGTGCTTGTGATTGTGGACCAATTAGTTGGAGGCGGATCAATGTCCTTGTCCTCAGTGGGAGTTGGGAGTATGACAATTTGGACCTCCCTTCTGGGATGCCCCTGCTCAATCAGCCTGGGCTCCCTCTCCCTGCTTTGCTGAATTAGGCTCTCCGGCCTCTTGCAGCACACACACACAGGTAGGGCCACACCCCGCTGCAGACACAGACTGAAGTCAGCTCTGTGTGAGAGGCCTCCCCCAGAACTCACGTGTACACCTCTTTTAGGGAGATAATCCAAAATAATATTGTCTTGTGCTGTATAGAAAAATCTGCACAGCGCAAGCTCATAAAAATCCACCCTCTTCCTCAATGTGAAGAGAGATATGCAAACTTCTTGCCCCCCCCAGTTAGAAATTGCATAAACTGGGTTTTATTATAAACAAGAAATAAGTTTATTAACTACCAAAGGTGGATTTTAAGTGAATATAAGAGATAACAGACAGAACAAAGCAGATTACTGACCAAATAAAGCCAAATACGCACGCTAAACTCAATATATGTAAGAAACAGGTTACAAAATATAAATTCTCACCCTAAATGTAATTTTAGGCAGGTTGCAAAGTTTCTGTGGTTCAGAGTTCCAGTTATATTCCTTTTCAGACTGGACCCCTGTCTCAGTCTGAACTCCCCCCTTGCCTTCCCTTCAGGTGGCTTTAGCAGTCTTTCTTCTTGGGCAGACAGGCCTTGGAGAGGAGGAGTCCAATTTGCCTTCATCCCCACCCTTAAATAGGATTTACATAAGGTGGGAATCCTTTGTTTCCCAAACTTGACCCCCCTACCCTTACAGTGGAAAGTTACAAGAAGTCGCAGGTAATGTTTAGTATCAGGTGACAAGACCATCTGACTCTGTAATATCACAGGGTCCATGAGTCAGTGGCAGTATGGAGTGTCTGCAGGAAGGCCAAGCCTTTTCACAGTCCATTGTTCTCGCTGATGGGCCATCAGCCCTGTCTGGCTTTTCCATTGTTGTACCTGAAGTGTTAGCAGTGGGCATCACCCAAAGTAGCATAGTTGAAATCCAGATACATAGTCAATATTCCTAACTTCAGATACAGAAATGATAGAGGCATACAAATTGGATAATCGCATTCAGTAAATTATAACCTTTCCAATGATATCTTACAAGACCCATCTTGCATAAAGTACATCATAAGCATATTTTCATAAAGAATATGGGGTGAAACATCACAGGGAGATTTGGTCCAGGGTTCATATTTAAGAGGAGAGGATGGAATCCCTGTGAGTGGGAAGTGAATATTGTCATTAGCCACTGGAGAGCATAAGCAAATGACTGGGGGGGGGGGAGGGGGGGTGTCTCTGCAACCCTGGATAAAGGTCCTCCTTTGTCAGTGGGAGAGGGTTTGTGAATGTGTTACTGAGTAGGAGATGTGTATTTACTGCATATTTATTTGAGCTTTTGCTGGAGATGTTAAGGACAGTTAATTTTTGTGAGAACTGCAGTTTACCAGACATCTGTGTGTAGATATATATTTAAAGTAATGGGGAGTGACTCACTAAGAGATGGCATTTCTTGAAAAAAATCTTTGCCTTGGATTTGTTTTCCTCTTCTCTCGTTTATACTGGTGTAAGCCAAGAGTAACCTCACGAAAGCCAAGTGAGCCACACCTATATAAAACTGCTGTAAGTGAAACCAAATCAGACCTTCTGAGTCTTGCCATGTATTGTGCTTCATCTCTTGTTGCTTAAATTCTGAAGGCCAGATCCTCAAATGGTATTAATTGATATATTCCAGTAGAGTTACATTTATTTGTACCAGATGAGGATTTGGCCCTGACTCTGCTTTGTGGACTTTTAATTTCTTCTTTGCTACTGGTGGGTCTACACATTCCTCAAAATTCCTCACCACCCATGCAAACTGACCAAATACTAGATCCCGTTCATACTATTAGCTCCTTAAAAGGATCTCTTATCAGCAGAACAGAGCTCAAAGAAATCAAGTTTGATCTTTTGCACTGGTAATTAAAAAGTGTTTCCTCCTTGAAACCTGCAAAGATCAAGCTCTCTCACTTAAGTGAGAGCATTAACCTCTTTTCTTTTACAGCAGCATCAATTTAAAAAATAGTGGCTGTTCCTTACTTGCTTCCGTTTAACAATAGTAGTAACAGGCTCAGTCAAAAGAGGGATAAATGCCATACGAGTAGCCAGCAGATCCCATAGCTCTCGTCTATTCAGTATTTCATCAGTGAATTAATCCAAGATGGGAAGATCCCCATAGTTCTTCTATATCCAAAACATAAATTTCCTTGTAAGAGGGAAACAGAATGCGGCCTAGTGACCAGAACATCTGGGATCCATTCCAAGCTCTATCATTGAATCATCGTGTGACCTAGAGTCAGTCACTTTTCCTTATTTTACTAACCTGTAAAATGATGAGTCCAACATTTTCAAAAGGGGGTCCACTCACTTTTGGTGCCTTGACTTTTGGGTGGCCAAACCTGAGAAATCTAGGGTATGATAGCAGGATTGTTGAGCACTCACAGATCCAACTGAAGTCACTGCAGGTGCTCAGCAACTCTGAAAATCAGACACCTTAAGTCAGGCACTCGAAAATTAGTGAACAGGCTCATTGGAAAGTATGTTTATTTACAAGTCTAGCTGAGTGGCTTAATTAGCACCAGATCTTGAATGGTCCTTTTGCAGGAGTTTTGGAGAACACAAGAAGACTCCTCTGTTGCTCACCCCAGGCAAGGGTCAGCCACAATTACACTCCTTGTGCCTGAGGGAGTCCAGGACTGCTCCCTCTGTGTGCCTGTGGGGGAATACACTTCCCCAGGGGATAGTGAACACTGCATCCTATCTTTCTCCCTGAGGCACAATCTCTCCCTGATCTTCTCCTGAGGCATCTTGGCTTGATGCCATTCCTTAAAGAACCTTATTTCATATAAGGATACAACTGACGTGTAAAGAATAGTAGAACCCTGATTGTTTTTTACAAAGATTTATCTATAAAGATTAACCTCTTTTCAACTGCTGAAAGCATCTTGCTGACACCAAATGTGACTTCAGTCCTTCAGCCAATGTTCAACTGCCTGTACAGGTTTAAAAACACTGAGATTTGGCGGTAAAGAAAAATCAGGTACATTGTATACATTGGTTACCATTATTATGCAGACCATCACTGAATGATTAATTAATTAATCTATGCACTGTACCTACTGTAATTGAGATGTTCAGTTGTATGAATTTTTATTTTATCTTCTCAGTCCCCAATTAATTCATCAAATAGGGGTTCTGCTGTACTGTAGTTTACCCTTTTAGCCCATGTAGAAAACGTATGTTATTGAAAGTGCTAAATAAAGATCAATTGGACGTATTGCTCTTAGATTTAAAGGACCAGATCCTCAGCTGGTGTAAAAATCAGTCTCACACCAACAGACCTATGCCAATTTACACCAGCTGAGGAGCTAGTCCCAAGCTTTCCCAATCATAGCTTATTATTGCTGTTTCACATACATTAAATGATCAGATTTTCCCCCCAGTGCCTACAAAATATACATGGTTAAGAAGTTACATGTTCATGAACCTTATTTCAACAGGAACTTTAATATTTAATTGAAAATATTTTCTATAATTAGTAATATGCAAGCTAATGTAAAAGGGTAACATCCTTCATGCAATAGAAAAAGGAACACAGTGAATATGAAAAAGAAGATGAATCACACAGAAAGAATAAGCTACAAAACACTGAAAATAAAACATACAAATTTCTCCACCAATTTCTCTGCAAATGATCAATGTCTAGAGTTTGCTATAATTATAATTTAATTATGAACCCAATTTTGCAACAATTTTTTAAAGTACATAGTTATCATTTAAGTACTTTCCATGTAATTATCTGCTGTTGAACTCACTCATTACGTGGCAATTACTGCATAAATTATCCTGTGGTTTAAGATTTTTTTTTCCATTTCACAGTGACTTGTAATCCAATAATACAAATCATTTGACCTGCTTTCAGTGGCCTCAATATTACATTCTGACTTCCAAGAGATGGTGGCTAAATCTTGGATATAAAGAAGGTGCCCAGATAAGCGTCTCTGCTGCTTTCTTCTAACATTCAAGAAGATTGGCAAAAATGAAATTTCAGAAATTTTCATGCCACTTCCATCTTGACCCTCCTCCCTTCTCCCCCCTAATTTTTTTGCCTAAAAGAAATAAAATCTAGAGTTCCACTCATCCAAGGACTCTCTCCATAGTCTTCAAGTCAAATTCTAATCTTATTAAGCTGAGCGGAATCATGGACACAAGACACTGAAACCTAGAGGCAGATCCTCAGTTGATGTATATTGTCATATCTCTGTTGATTTCAATGGAGTGGTGACAATTTACGTCAGCTGAGGAGCTGCCTCCTAATTCACAGAAAGAATTAAATTCATTCCTGATTGTGAACTAAAATATGATAGCCTACAGGTTTAATAACTGAGCCCTGAATTGAGCAGATGAACATTCCTTTGTAGGAAACATTACCTTCTTGTGGAGTAGGGACTTTATAGCTCATGATGTAGTGGAATCTATCTTTAGAAAATGACTCCAGGTCAGCCAAACTTCCTTCAGCCTAAAATAGGGCCTCTGTAGGGATAGTGTTTCATGAGGGCTGCCCATGGTTGCATATCTGTCTTCTCCATGATATGGTGGCTAGAGAGCACTTGTTTGATTTTATATCATTTGGGCAAAACAAAGAACATGAATTCTTCTTATAGTGCTTTCCAGATCATTTTATTCATTTCCCCATATATATGGCAATAGTATAGATCTTCTTTTGAAAACTGCCTGCAGTGGTGTTGGAACAATTTTTATAGTGGAGGTGCTAAAAGCCATTGAACAAAACTGTAAACCCTCTACATGATGGAAACTGCTTCAAGCAAGGGGTGCTGTTGAACACCCCAACACCCCTAGTTCCAGCAACCCTGTCTGCCTGGGGGATATTCTTAGAAGAAAAGGAGGGAGACTGGCTTTGATAGTGAACTTGGAACATCTCAAGTTTTACAAAACTTGGGCCTGTCTATTCAAGTTTCAGAACCATTTCTTGGTTCATGAACTTCTGCATGCCAGTTTGAAATATAGCCAGGTAGTTGTGGCCTGTATCTGCCACATTGTGGACTGTGAGATCTGAAACCTGCAGAAGTAAAATTCAAAAGCTGAGAGGAGCACTCTAAGTTGCAGAAAGTTCTGTAGAAAATCCCTTTGTCTCTTTTACACCTTCAAATATCCTGAAGTGAGCGCAGATGGACAGTTCCTTTCTGTCCTTGGAGAGGTCTCCCAGCCATCTCTTCAGTCCTGAGGGGTGACTCAGTAAATCTGTTACCCCTTATACTTCCAAATCAATTATCTTTGTGAGCATGGAACAAGGCTAGTGAGGGGGAAAGCTTTGAAAGACTCGACACCCGTGTAGCACCTGGCACCTCGATTCCCTTTTTTAAAATTGTCATGCAAACTGATTTAACAGTATTGCACAAATAAACTAAAAGCAACTGATTTAATTGCTGCATTTGCAGTGGATGGAAGATGAGCTCAGATTGACACTAGAAAACTGATGAAATTATTAGAGGGGCCACAGTGAATATGAAACTCAATGGTTGGTTTGCCCTACTGTCTTAGAAGAGCAGCAGAAAACTCACTCATCCAGCTACCTGGGTAGCAGTTAGAGTGACTCTTACGCAATCTTAGATCTGCATAACTAGGGCAGCTGATAATTAATGATGATGAAGATGATAAATGTAGTTGCTGTATTACTTAGCAAAAAACCCCAAATTTTGGGCCTGATTCTTCTCCCACTTTCACTTGTTTTATACTGGCAACTCCATTGACTTCATGGACTGGAGTTACTCCTGAATCCAATGGTATAATTGAGAGCGGAACCAGGCCCTTTGGCTTTAGATTATAAGCCACATACATTGAATATACATTCATTTAACAGAGCTGAAATGCAGTTCCTGAGGAGGCACTGTTGAGGGAAAATCTTAATTGGCATGGTTCTCCATCTTGTTTTACAAAACAACAACTAGGACTCCATTTTAGGCCCCCTCCTTCACGGAGAGCTTCCCACCCCTCATCTCCTGCCTTTTTCAAATTAGAGCAAGAAAAGGCATGGAGCAGTTAGGATCATGTGACTGAATAACCTGCCTACCAACTGCAGACTATTTAGGTGGCAGCCTCAGTCCTGCTCAGGGCTGTCCATCCTAGTGACAGTCAGTGTCTCCCTCATTGCCAGCCTTTGAAAGGAATCCTAGCTAGGCCAGGATTGTGGTGTATGATACCAGGTTACCTCTGTGTCATACACTGCATGCACCCGTTTCCATTTCCATCAGCAAGTCCGCGTACTACCACTCAGGACAACGCATAGGAGACGGAAGACAGAAGAAAGAAGAGGACAAGCCACTTACCTGGTGATCATCACATCCTGTGTTCCAGCGTTCCGGGGTTCCTGTGGTCCAGCATTCCAGTTTCATTGGTTCTGTCCAGGATTCCAGAACCATCCTCATTGCGTGGTCGGGGTTCATTCCATGGGACCATCGGGGTTCATCCCCTAGACAAGAAGAGAGATGGTACTGTAGTTTCTTTTTATTGTCTTTCGATCCTCCCAGTGTGTCAGGTTTGTGGGTTCCGGACTTCAAATCCTTCCATTCACTGTTAACAGCCGAGCCTTTACTGTTATTACTTGTATTTGTGTATGTTAATTCATAACAAGGGTTCTGTTTAAGACATAGCAAAAACTGTCCTGCTGCTTGAAATATATTGTATTAATTAGCTCTTTTCACTGTAAATCAGTGGCACACAGGTAATTTGACACTTGTAAATCAACATGGACTCCTTTTTGCCATCAGAGCTAGAAAACATGTGGTTATTAAGCTGCGTCTATATTCGGAAAGCCAGATTAATTCCCAAATATTTCTTATTGTACTTATATATTAAGCATGGCCATATTTAAAAACCCTAATGTTACACAAGTGGAGGCCTGGTCCTGAACTTCTTTCACCCACATTAACTTCAGAGGGAGTTTGTCTGAATAAAGAGTAGCCAGATCCTTGAAGATATTTAGGTGCCTAATTCCCATTGACCTCAGTGGGAGTTAGGTACCTAAATGCCTTTGAGGATCTGGGCCCAAGTCTCATCACAAGTCAGTGGGACCTAAGATCTTAAGTGCCTGAGTCACTTTTAGTAATAAGACTTAAGATTCCAAATTCCTTCAGCAATTTTTGGAAATCCATAGTGTTCTCCACTATTTTAAAAGCCCACACATGTAATGGTTTAATAGCTAACTTGTGTGTCTCCCTGTTATGCCCAAACATTGCCTTCTCTGGACTGGTAATTTATTTATGGAATATTCCGCCATCATGGAAAGTAATGGTTGCTGGTAGAATTAATTTAGACAGATGCGGATATAACAAGGATTTGCAATTAACAGGAAGAACATGGTTGATATGATCCTCTTTCCATGGGTATACATTTAAATGCATAGCTGGAAAGGTCTAAGTAAAATGTACTGTAGGGCATATAGTACAAAGTACAGTGCCATAGAGGCACAAACTAAATTACATATACTGCATAACAGTCCTGCAGTGCCCTCAGATTAGATGAATTGAAGAGACTGATTTTCATATAGTGTAGCCATGCAATTCATAAAATGCATGTGTAATTGCTTTCCTAAATTGACTGAGCAATTCCCATGGCTGTGCATCCCAAATCAGGTAATTATAGATGTAAATTTTTGCATATTCAGTTACCCAATTTGCATGCACAATTACTGTAATTGCCCATGCAAGTTAGGCACACAGTTTCTTTCCCAAACAGTAAGAGAATCAAATCCTTATGCCTTCATTATCACTAAATTCTTCCATATATTCCACAATGTTATTCCTAAAATAGCACTCCCCAGTCCTCCTCCTTTCAGGACACATCTTTCATCCTAAATTCTAATCTAATTCTAATTTTAATACTAATCAATCTATTTCTAGAATGGTTTTAAATACGTAATACCTGAAATTTATAAAGACAAAACAAAAAGTTTTTGTTTTTACTTCTTTAGCAATCTCCCTTTCCTCTTTCATTTTAATAGCACCGGAAGGCCCAAACTGAGATCTGGGTCCCTTTACACTAGGCGCTATATATACACATAATGAGAGAACAGTTCCTGTTCTCAGGCTCTTACAATCTAAGGCCTGGTCTACACTACCCGCCGGAATCGGCGGGTAGAAATCGACCTCTCGGGGATCGATTTATCGCGTCCCGTCAGGACGCGACAATCAATCCCCGAATCGACGCTCTTACTCCACCAGCGAAGGTGGGAGTAAGAGCCGTCGACGGGAAGCCGCGGAGGTCGATTTTGCCGCCGTCCTCACAGCGGGGTAAGTCGGCTGCGATACGTCAAATTCAGCTACGCTATTCGCGTAGCTGAATTTGCGTATCTTAAATCGACCCCCCCCTGTAGTGTAGATGTAGCCTAAACAGAGAAGAGAGACAAAGGGTGGGAGGGGAAAGAGGCACAGACGGAGGAAATGACTTGCCTAAGATTACAGAGCTGAGACTTGAACCTGTTCCCTAATGTCTACTCCAATTCTCTAGCCACTAGACAAATTGCCTGTTTTTTTCTGTATCTTTCAATTTATATCTTCAAATTTTTCCTCCTTGTACTTCTCCTACATTTTTCTCCTCCTTCCTCTCCTCTCTCTTCTACTCTGCCCAAAACATTAATCTCGTCAAGATTATGACAATTACAACTGAAACTGCATGCCAACCCTCCCACCTCTGCGGTATCTCCAACATTTTATAAACTAAACCAAGCAAAAGTAGAGTTCTGAAGCCAGGTGAGATTAAGCAAAAGAAAAAAAAAAAGGATGAATTGATTTTTATAGTCTATTAGAAATAACTGGACAAAATTCTTTGTAAATTATTAATGTATTAAATTTGTATCCTCTCTCTTTCTTTGTCCTAGTGAGGTCACGGGTTTTGAACCCTGCTTTTCATACCCAGATCCTGTAAGATAAGAAATGGTGTGACAGCAAACCCCAAATGATGAAAGTGGCCAGATCAGAGAAGTGTAAATCTAAAACATGCAGGAAGGGCTTGTTTCCTTTGATATACACTGTGCCATGCCAAGCTGTGAGTCAAAGCAGAATATCCTAGCTAGCCCTTTCTAATTAATATTTTGGAGCAGATTTTAAAGGTATTTAGGCACCTACATTTGCAGATAGATGCTTAGTGGGATTTCCCAAAAGAGCCAAGGTGCTTAGCTCTCATTTCATTTCCATGAGATTTAGGTACTTGGGGCTAGAGTCACAATGGGATTTAGGCACCTAAGTGCATCTTCAGGCACCTAAATGTCTTTAAAAGTCTGGTCCTATGTCTTATTAAAAAAATACAAATAAATAACTAAAGAGATCCAAATTTGAGATCCAGATCCAGGAGCGCCGCCAGCTTTTCTGCCACCCTAGGCGGCGGAAGATCCCGCCCCGAAATGCTGCCCCCCACAGAGGTGGCAGAAGGTCCCGCCGCCGAAATACCGCCATGGTCGCTGCCCCCCAAATTGTAGTGCCCTAGGTGACCGCCTAGGTCGCCTAATGGGTTGCGCCGGCCCTGTCCAGATCCAAAGTTCCTCAAAGTTTTATAGGCGTTTGGTTCCAGGGATTTGCTATGATCCTTTATAGATCTAGTCATGGACATAAGTCAGAGCTGGGATTCATATTCAGAATCTTTAGAACATTATGGACAGCAGAAAGTATTAATACTAAGTAGGTCTGATCTGAGTGATGATACTGTTCTTCTGATAATGACATAGTGGTGAGCTCCCATCCAAATATTGACTAGAATTGGCCTAGCTTAGTTTGTGAGAATTAGAAAACTGGCGAGATTCAAATTTAAGGCCTTTTGTGGTCAGTACTAAGCCACATAATGTCATCCATAATACAAGCTTGCTCAATGTCCTAATGCAACTCTTGCCAAAAACTTAAGATAGAGCCCAATTATTTTTAAATGACAAACTTATTTTTGTGTTTCTGTTTTAATTCATGGAGTGGCTTTCTCAGCTAATAAAAGTGTCAGTGAACTGTTATGCAAAAAAAAAAAAAAAAATCTTCAGCCTAATGTGGAAGGCTCTTAATTAATATGTACCCAAACAGTAGGAGATTTTTACACATTTCTAATTTTACCAAGTGAGGTTTATAGGTAGAGCAAATGAGTAACGTAATCTTTAAGGGGGTCTAGCATTCTCAGGATGTGAAATGCATAACTCATGTTAGTGTTAATGGAAATAACGTGCATGCATGCATAGGAGAATAAACCCATTAAACGCTGTTAATCTGCACTTAAACTTTGAAATCTCTTGGAATAATAACAATGTTGGCAGCTTCCCTTGCTATAATGGTTTGGGATGCATCAGAAACTAGAAATTTATCTTGCCGTATAACAATTTTTCTGGGCGAATGTTCTATTTTTTTATGGGCTAGATCCTCAGATGGTGTAAACTGACACAATTCTAGTGATTCAGACTTTAAGGACAGAAGGGACCATCATGATCATGTAGTCTGGCCTCCTGCACATTGCAGGCCACAGAACCTCCACCACCCACTCCTACAATAGGCCCAGAACCTCTGGCTGAGTTACGGAAGTCCTCAGATTTAAAGACTTGAGGGTACAGAGAATCCACCATTTGTGTTGTTATTGACTTGTATGGAGCTGGTTCACTTCTGTTGATGATCCATCGCTGTATATTTAAGAGAGAAGACTAAACATGGTGGTGAACTATTGCATTCATATGTCAGCTTCACTTTATTATTTAGAGCTGGTAAAAAACAAAGTATGAATTTTTTGTAAGATTTTCAAGAAAATCATGTCCTTTTTCATTCAAAAATTCAGAACTTTGAAATTGTTATTGATTATGTCTGTACAGGATTCTAGGTACTCAAAAATAGCTTTTAAACCTTTGAAAGTGGCTGCCATCTAGGATTTTATCCTTTGGAGCAGTAACTTCCTGTGGCCAATATTTGCAGCTTTTTAAATGTTCATTTCAGTGGAAATAGCCTATGTAATCCAAAACTACCATCATGAACCCAAGACCAGCATCACCAGGGCTCTAACAGTTATTGCAACTGATGGATGCATACAAGACTGGACCTTCAATCTATGCCATTGAAAGAGGGCAGGGGAGGAATAGTAGAAATTACCTTTAAAAAGATGACATCTCCCACTTCTCTCCATAGCTGAGGAAACCTCAAGATAAGGCAGATGCATTGTGGTCACACACACTCCCTGTGTCTCCTTTTTGCACCATGGAAGATCTCTATGGGAGAAAGAAGGGTTGCAATCGGAGGGAATTATACAGATACTCTGGCCAGGGACATGTGATAGCTCAAGAAGGAGTCCATACTCTGCCTCAGTGTTTGCCGGAGGATTCTATGCCAGTTATCACACCACATTGGTACCCTGTGCAAAGCCCACTTGCTCAAGTTTTGAACACAACATGCAGACATCACCCAGAGAGAAGAAAAACTTGCTCTTCCCAAACGTCAGTGACACCTGGAAGCAGCTATTGTAATTGAAGCAGGAGCTTTCCAGGGTAAATGGTTCGAATTAGCCTTACTACAGCCTGTCAAATTGAAAGCTCATTTCCTTCCAGGTATCTTCATATTCTGTAATATATCAACCATCAAATCCCTGACTGAGGTTCAAATCAGACTGAGACTCTGTCAAGTGCAGAAGAATAAACTGAGCTCTGGACTAACTTTCTCTCAGCATCTGTGTTTTTATTGCCAATGCTTTATGTAACCACTTCTTCTTGTAATCCAATTCTGGTGTCAGAGACCTCCTGTCCTTGAGGTCAAATGGAACTTGCATGTGGATCCAGAAATTAGTTCTGTATGTTGGGGCTGTAAGATTGTCTGACTATGCCGTTGAGGGGGGCAAAAACAGTATTGATGATTTAAAAAAAATTTCATTGAAAAGATTGCCTCAGACATGTCAAAGTGTGGTGCTTAATATTTGCTTTCGTCTTCCTCTTTTCCCCACCTCCAACTAGGCCATTACGGTGATTCTAGGCCTCTCACACTACAATATGAGAACACTTTGCTATCAGCCAATTATGCTGAGGACTCTATTACTATCCTGCATTCTATACTTGCTTGGTAAATTATAACACAATTGGGAACAGCAGATTGACTGTTTTATGTGCACCCTGAATTAAAATGTGGTTCCATTTCATTGGGCTACTAGGAGAAGAAACAAGCTGGACTATCCACTGAACCTGAGAACCACAATTTCATGTTTTGTACAATCATCTTATTTCTCTCTTCTTCCTCTTTCAAAAGAATAAATATTTTAAAAACCCTAGTCAGTATTTTATTGAATTCTCATCACTTATTTAATCCCTCAAATCAAATGCTTTCCTGTGCTGCTCTATAATTATACTAAACATGGAAATATGTTGTCAGTAAAAATATGCTACACATTTTTAGTTCCTTTCTATTAAATGTATCATTATCTAGTGTAATTATTAATAATTTGGGGTGATTCATATATTTCCCAAGTCACTGAAATCCACACCACCTTATTTTTTTCAGTAGATAGCACAGACGTGTTTTCCTTACCATTAACTCCGCTATTTTCTGTTAAGACTAGCTAGTGATATGTATCATACAATTTTCATAAGCTTATTTTAAAATTCTTTATTAATGTGCTCAGTAACCCCAGTTTCAAATTCCTAGCAAGAATGACAGATGAGGAAACACGATATGCGGTACAAGCTGCTTTTCCAGTTCAGGTAAAGAAGCACCACTTAGACTACGGCTATGTCTACACTACACTACACTACAGACCTTACAGCGGCACAGCGCCACTGTAAGTTCTCCTGTGTATAGCTGCTCTATGCCGGAGGGAGAGAGCTCTCCCATTGGTATAAGTAAATCACCCCCAATGAGTGGTGGTAAGTATGTTGGCGGGAGAGCATCCCTTACTGACATAGCGCTGTCCACACCAGCGCTTTTGTTGGGGAAACTTATGTCGGTCAGTATCGACAAAAGTGCTAGTGTAGACATCGCTAATAACTCCTTGCAGCTCAATTGAGATTGTGTTCTAAAGACAGAGAAATAGTACTTCTATGGAATTAGTGACAAGTGGGTGTTAATCATTGGTTTACTCTTATGAGCACTTGTATGAGTGGGGTGAAACCCTGGAACCATTGAAGTCAATGGGAGCTTTGCTTTTGATTTCAGCATAGCCAGGATTTCACCCTTAATTTATTGAGTAAATTGACCTACTGAAAAAGTGTGGGAAAGGTTATTGAATACCTAAAGAAAGTGCCTCCTCAAAAGACTGTGATGCATCTCATTTAGTTTGGAATCAGTAGTGAGCAACTGGTAGATTCTCACTGAGGCTGTGTTAGCCTTGTGTTTCTTCAGTTGCCTCACCTCTGTGAGTGGGGTTCCCCCCACAAGCTCTGCAGCTCCTACTTGACTTCATCACCAGGCATTCTAAATGTTGGGTCATTTCCAAAGCTGCACCAGCATCCCCATCCCTGTGGCAGATGCTATCCTCCTAGATCACCTCTGAACTGTCTCCCCAGAAGCTTTAAATTGGAAGACAGCCCAACACCACCTTCTGTCTTGGCTGGTGAGTTTACCTTTAAGTCCTTTGGTTTTGTTTTACTTTTGTCTCTGCTGAGCTCTGGTCTCCTTCATTCCAACCTCTGGACACAGGATAGAATGTTCAGAAGCTAGATAACTGGCCCACACCCAAAGTCACAGAATCCAGCAGTCAGACACCATAAATACCCTCTCGAGAATGTTGAATATTTATCAGAAAGCAGCTTCTCTGTTGTTGCATGTATTTGTATAAAATCTATGTCTTTCTGCAAACCTTTCTGCATTTTTACCAGCTGTGGCAAATATCTCTAAGGACAAGAAGGAATAAAAAAATGGTTATTTTAAAGTAATTGAACCTAAGGAGATGTGCTGGATTTTATGCAGGGAGAGTCTAAAATTTTTTTTTACTTCAAAGCCTAAAATTTTATTTTAAAATAAAAACACCTTTCGTTGTGTAAACAAATGTAGGGCATGGTTCACTGTCATGAATAGGAATCTTTCCACTATATTTAATGGGAGTTGACTGGGCCCTCGGTCTACATATTCCTCTAGCTTAAAGCTAGTGCAACAAACATTATCAGATTTAAAAGATTAGACATTAAAATTATTATGTTTATCACCTGTCACTGTAAGAATGTTAATATAACATTCATTAATCTAATATTTTCATACAACTTGTATATTTTTACATTAATCTCACTAATATTCTGTCTCTGACTAGGTGAATATAGAGAGAAATGTTCATACATTTTTGTGTAAATGAAATTTGAATTTGCTTTGTTGGTGTTCATATTTGCTTATATTTGGACAGGTAAGTTTTAATCAGCAAGACTATCCTGAGCAGTCACATTAATACATATTTTATGAGTACTTTCACTGGAAGTGCTCTCATACATTTGTCCAACATTTACAAATATTTGTGAAATAATTTGCAAACAAAAATGAAACTCCACTTCTTATAATGCTCAGGTCATTCAATTGGGGAGGAGAAAGAATATCATGTGATCTAGTTCATCAGTTTCGCAGCACAAATAATGGATAATTAATTCTCATACAAGTTTGCTAGCAATTTGTTGGATAAAATTTGTTTGCACAAATTATCCATTGAACAATTATAACAAACCAACTGGGAAAAATCATAACATGGAAACAGAACTAAGAGCTAGATATATCAGGAAGATTATTAACAATTAATTTAGCCAACTCTGTCTAAGATCAAACGTTTAATTTTATTTTTTTCCCTGGGATCACATTGCATTGCAATGAATTTCTCCAATCTGGATTTCTAATTCATAGGACTTTATTTAACTGAGGCAAAGAGATATGGAATTAAAGTAAGTCAACTGTAGCTTTTTTTTTTCAGATGGAGAGAAATAGCTCTTCAACAGGAAAAGCAATTTTTAACTGTGAAAATTGCTTTTTTTGCAACTGAAGATAATGAGAACATGTCTAGTGAAATGCCTAGCTTTTTTGCACGTGGCACTGTTGAAAAGCAGGAATATAGCAAATTAAACACTAGATACAGATATTGTGTTACAATGACTTTGCCCAGCAAATAATTAAGGGCCAGATTCTAATACTCTTATTTATGCTGAATAGGAACTTCATTCATGAGTAGTCCCGTTGACTTCAACGAGATTATTTGGGGAATAAGGTGCTACCTGCTGGGAACAAAGATAAAAAAACCTCAGCCTAATAGTTTAAATTTAAGAAAAAAATGCATAGACTCCTGTCACCCATCTATCCTTTCTTCGTTCCTCCTGTTATCAAGCTGAACTAGATAGAACTATCTGGAACTCCCTCAGCCGCTGTGTTTGCTAAATAGAAAGCAGCTTAAACAGCAAAACCTACATATTTTTTTTTCACTTTTCCAAAGTCTATGTGAAATTTTTCACACTAGGCTAGAGATTAAACTTTGTCAGCAATACTCCAGTGTGAATCAGAAATTCTGTGTCTGGTTGGCGTTTAATTCCCTAAGGGGAGTGTGTTACTTAACATTATGTCACAGGTACTGCTGTAAGTGGTACTGAGCCAGGAAGGCCTACATTTACTATCCTTTGACAAACCAGTGCTGTAGTATGAAATCCGAGCAACCCTCTCTCACCCTACCTGGCGTTCCCCCATGACCCTTGGTGGGTGAGGGCAAAGCTTGAACTTCTTCTCCTTACCTGTTCTGTGGATAAATGCCCTGATTCAGCAACGCACTTAAGAATGTGATTAAGTCCAATTAGTTTCAGTGGGAGTTAGGCACATGTTTAAATGCTTTCAGAATAAGAATTGGCTTAATCACATGTGGATTCTCCACTCCACAGCTGCCAATCCAACATCTCTTCAAAGAGCACCAAATTCACCAGTGCTTTCTTGTCTGCATGACAAGATTATTACTCAATGAACATACTTAGTTCATCTCTGGTTTGGGCAACACAGTCCATTGTACGGGAGTTGGTAGATTACCAGCCCCACAATAGCCTTGCAAGGGAGATAAGTATTATGCTTCTTTTATAGATGGGTAACCTGAGACACAGAGAGGCTGCAACTTTGCATCTCAACAGCAGAGCCAGGGATGGAACCAATGGAGTCCTTTGTTCAAAACATAAGACCACAATCCATCCCAGAGACTCCATTAAGATTCAGAATGTTCTTGGGGGATAGCAGTGCTGGAAGACAGTTATTTTGAAAGTGATTTAAGAAAACATCCCATGTACCTCAGAGGCGGGTACAGGCCCAGATAGCAAAATATTGACCGAACCTTTGGTGGGCACACAAAAGGTTCAGAAAAAGGCAACAAAAATGATTAGGGATCTGGAACAGCTTTCATATGAGGAGTGCTTAATAAGACTGGGACTATTTGGCTTGGAAAAGAGACGACTAAGTGGAGATATGACAGAGGTCTATAAAATCATGACTGGTATGGAGAAAGTAAATAAGGAAGTGTTATTTACTCCTTCTCATAACACAAGAACTAGGGGTCACCAAATGAAATTAATAGACAGCAGCTTTAAAACAAAAGGAGGTATTTTTTCCGAACAATGCACAGTCAACCTGTGGAACTCCTTGCCAGAGGATGTTATGAAAGCCAAAATTATAACTCGGTTAAAAAAGAACTAGATACGTTCATGGAGGATAGATCCATCAATGGCTATTAGCCAGGATGGGCAGGGATGGTGTCCCTAGCCTCTGTTTGCCAGAAACTGGGAATGGGCAAGAGGGGATGGATCACTTGATGATTACCTGTTCTGTTAATTCCCTCTGGGGCACCTGGCATTGGCCAATGTCGGAAGACAGGATACTGGGCTAGATTGACCTTTAGTCTGACCCAGTATGGCTGCTCTTATGTTCTTAAGAACTCCTAACACTCAGGGGGGGAGAGAGTCTTTCGCCAGGGTGCAGCAGTAATTCACATTCTCACTATGGTATTAACCTTGAAATTCTTCTTTTAAAAGCACTACTTGAAGTTTGTAGTTATTCAGTTCTTTATTCAAAGGCTGACCTAAACATTTATGAACGTTGTACTGGTTTCTAGGCTAGAAGATTCAGAAGTGTAGTACAGTATATGCTGGCAGGGGTAGCAGAAGTATAATAATGTTTTTCCTCAATATACAGAAGGTGATATTTGATTTCAGTGCATACCTTCAGTTGGAGATATATTTGGGTATGATCCAACACTATGCTATTCAAGTCAGTGCCCCTAATCCTCCCAGAAGGGTTGTGTGTCTTTTTCCATAGATTGTTTTATTCTCTTTTCTAGTATTTTTTTTTTTTTAATTTTCTGTCCTAACCATTTTTATTTCTATTAAGCTTTGAAAAGCCTTTCTTAATATCATATTCAGGCTGATAATTAGTTTTAAGGTATTCTTTGGTCTGTAACAGCTTTTGTTACGTGTAATTAAAAATAATTAAAATATTGCTACCCCCTCATTTCTTAGAAGCCTATAATCCATCTTCTGCAGATGATTGAGATGTGGTGTTTGAATACTGATTTGTTCTTTCTGGTGCTTGTGATTCTTGAATAAAAGATTTTTTTCCAAGACAAAAAGTAAATCACAATTAGGTTCACTTGGTCAATGATATATAAGTTTAATACACTTTTTTTTACTATCACTATTCATGCTTCAGGGCATAAAGTGATCATTGACTGTGGTCAGGAAGAATATTTTTCATTCACCATGAGGACATTCTTCTCTCATACATGGCTGAGGGTATGTCTATACTATCCGCCAGATCAGCAGGGAGCGATTGATCCAGCAGGGGTTGATTTATCGCGTCTAGTCTAGATGTGATAAATCGACCCCCGAGCACTCTCCGTACTCCACTGGCACAAGAGGCACAGGTGGAGTTGACGGGGGAGCGGCAGCAGTTGACTCACCACAGTGAAGACACCGCGGTAAGTAGATCTAAGAATGTCGACTTCAACTATGTTATTCATGTAACTGAAGTTGCGTAACTTAGATCGATCCCTCCCCCCCCAGTGCGACCAGGCCTAAGTGCACTAGGATTGTGATGTTGTTGTTGGTTGACCAGGCCTTCCCCGGAACAACCATGTATTGGCTATATAAACCAAATTACTGGATTTGACAAGTAATTGGTCTACTCTATATGGTGGTTCTAATGTTCTTTTGTGTGTCTGTGTGTACTATCTAGCCAAACATATGCAGTAAATATCATCAAGCACCTGATCCAAAGCCCATTCACTTCAACAGAAAGACTCCCATTAATTTCAACATGTTAGTATCTTCATGTGCCGCCCTGGGATGAAATACAGCTCGTGTTCCTCAAGTGATCAATTTCAATGGATTTTTACATCACCGGGACTCCTCACATGAGTAATGCGAACTGGATTTGGTTCTTGGATAACACAAACCTAATACTGAGCAGAGTGTGAAGGAGGTGAAGTGCCTGGAAACCTTGAAGGGTTCTGGAGTTTTATTACAATCCACTAGCATTCAGGGGTAGAGCTGAGTGAATAATTGACTTGGTTTGGTAGCAGTTCTGAAAAATTGAAAAAAAAAATCAGTTCGGGTTGAACCAAATCTGAATTTTTTCCAATTTTTTTGTGAATCAAAAAAGTCCATTTTGTTTCAGAGTATGAATTCAAACCTGGGTCTCCTGCATCCCAGTGAGTGCCTTAAGTACTGGGCTAGAGGCTATAAGTGGGAGGGAGGGAAAGCAGCACCACCACACCCTCCTCCTCCTCTGACCATTTTGTGAATTTCCAAATTTTCACCGTTTTGTGAATTTTGCATCAAATTTGCAAATAGTTTCACATCAACGGGAACTGATTTTTTTTGTTGAATAAACCATTCATCTGAAATTTCACCCAGCTCTAGGACAAAGAAAGTTAAAGAAACATGGCAGGGACGGGGGGGTGGGGGAGTGGGGTAGGGAATCAGAGTAGAAAATAGAGGACCAGTGAAAAGAAGAACAAGGAATAAACATCTTCAGTGGCTTGATTAGCAAGTGAAATGATTTATTTCAACTGTAGAAACCGTTGTGGTTTTTCTGTACTGATGAAACAGCAGCAACGCATAATTCATGTCCTTTATAACAAACTTTAAAAAAGAATAAGTTACCTGCACTTCAATTTTGTTCCTTTCATCTTACAAATAAATTGTCAGATGCTCACTTTTTCTCTGTTATGTATCCTTTTTTTCTGCTTTAAACTCTGAGGGATAGATTCTGTTCTCAAGATGAGCCACAGATGTGCATTAAAAGGAGAATATGGCTCTTACAATCCATTTTAAAACAAAAGCAGTTGTATTCCATCTTCTCTAAGAGCCATAGAAACTCAAGGCCTGCTCTGAGCAAATAGGAAGGACACTTGTTTGCAAAGAATTCTTCCTTCACTTCTGGGATAACCACGGTAATAAGACAGAAAAAAATATATATACAGCAGCCCTTTGAGATCTGTTCTAGATTTAAAACACAAGGTATATATTTTTTCCACTCATGAAGAGCAACTTCATAATTTTAGTCTGACTTATTTTATATTAAGGGGAAAAACCCAAGAAAAATACGAAAGATAATGTCTCTGAGAGAGCACAAATTGTGTGTCTCTGCTCTGCGGGAGTCTGCATTGAACTGACCACAAAATGGTTGCCTGTCTCAAAAGCCAGAAGAATCTCTAGATTTTGAGGTATAATATGCAGTAAAGGAATATGTAATCGTTATACAGCTCAACATTTATGACATTGTTCTGAATTTGGCAGAATGAGCTCTCCCATCCCTTCTAGAAAAGCCTTTTTGCTCTCACCACAATCCTTTAGCCAAAAACTCCTGCAAAAATATAACCCATATTTTTTAATAATGTGTTAATCCTTTTTTTTTTTTTTTAAAGTTGTCTGGAAATCTGTATGCAATGGTTTTTGTTGTTGAAGATGGGTTGTTCCGATTCTCTAGGTACAGAAATAGCTTTTGCAGACTCAGCAACACTCAATGTCTGCCAGAAATTAAAGAAGGTCCTGCAGAGATCATGTAGTACAAGAACTGTTTCTGAAGCTGGAGAGAGTTTCTCCTCCAGGGCCCATTCAGACAGCTAACCCGAACTACCTGATTTGTCAGCATTAGGGACTTTCAGTTGTGCACACATCTGCAGGAGCCCAGTGTCTGCTACACTGAGATGTGAGCACAGGATATGGGTAGTTCTTTTCTGTTTGAATTTTACATGCAAATTTATTACAATATTACACCCCAGCCCCCTGGCTGACTCTTTTGATGTGAGTGCATTTTTCCAAGGACAGAGATTTTTGTGCCAACAGGCATAGTTGGCAGCAGGCAAGAAGCCTACTCTCTGCAGAGCTGGCAACGAATTAGATAAAGATCATAGCCTCCGCAGAGCCAGAAGTCAGTTCAAAGAGACAAGGACTGCTCTCCCTGGGAAGGTGGCATCAGATGAAAAAGGCAACTGGTCACTAGCTGTGCACAGCTTGACAGACAGTGGTCTGACAGTTTTAGACTTGGTGGCCTGACTTGAAGAAGTTGTGATCCTTCCATTTCAGGTAGGAAGGTTGAGCTGGTGGTTAATACACAGGAGCGAGAGCCAGGTGACCTCAGTTCTCTTTTTGGCTCTCTATATAACCTGGGGCAAATCAATTAGGAACTGATTTTTCATACAGCTCAGGGACTTAATGTCTGTGATACCTACAAATCAGATAAATTTGCATGAAAGTAGATCTGATTAGCCATTGATTTACACCTATTTGTTAATACACAAAGGTTGGGTGGTGGTCTGGATGATTCAAGTGAATAAAATATGTATTTGACATTTAATACATGTAAGTGACCCATTCTAAGTACTCTTAATAAAACTTAAATAATCCAAGCAGGAACAAAACCACTGCTCTGATTCAATACCTATTGAAATTAATGGAAAAACTCCTATCGAATTCAGTGGGCATTGAATTAGGATCAATCAGACTTAGGTGACCCATTTCAAAGCTTGAATTCTGGTATTGCTCAAAAATGCCCATTGTAATATACTAGCAGTTACTCAATATATTTGAAAAAAAATCATGCGGTTGTGCAGAAAACAAAAATCCATAAAAAAAACTCCCCAAAAAGCCATAATGAAACAAACCAGAAAACCACTTGCTAAATTTAGTATTCTCTAGATGCTATTTGGCTATCTCTAAGATTAATACATCAAGCACAAAACAACTCAAACAAAAATTTGCTCAGACTAACTTTGTATAAATTCCTGTTCTCTGTATAAAGTTCTTATTTGAAAGTTAACACTTAATATCTTTGGGAAGGCAGTGTGTATTGCAGAGGCCTGTGTGCATCTCCAGTGTTTTCCTGCTGTGCAGTGAGAATGAGATGTGGGTAGTAGGTATCAGCCACCTGGCACATGTCTAATTATATTCTGCATCTGTGAAATGCTTATTGCGTATGTGTAGTTAAAAACTAGTTATAATTAACGTGGCATGTTCTGTATAAGTGATTTGCAGCCAGAGTCAAGGGATTTATGTGTGTTTAAAATATTGGTGGTTTTATGTTTTTGTAATGTTTGCTATTTACTCTGGGACTCAGGGCCAGATTTGCAAAGGTACGAAGGCATCTAAAGATGCAGATAGACACGTAGTGGGACTTAAGAACACTAAGTCCCTAAGTCCCAAAGATTTCAGTGGAAATTAGGCACCTAAGCATCTTAGGTACTTTTAAAAATACCAGTAGGTGCCTATCTATAGCTTTAGATGCCTAGATACCTTTGAAAAACTGGCCCTCAGTCCTAATGGCCTGATGTCTGACTCAGGCTAGATGAATTTTGTCTGAGTAAGGAAATCTGGACTTGATCTACAAGAATCATGCACCTAAAGGCCATATTTTCAAAAGAGCTCAGCTCCTGCTTAGGCACTTAAATGATGTAGCCAGAGTTTCAAAAGGGTATTCATAGGCTGAGCCTTTTGAAAATCTGTCCTTAAAGTTATGTACAATGGGTTTGATCCTCCTCTTGCAAAAACTGGTATATATCAGCAGTTAATGGTGGATACCAATGGAGTGAAGATCTGTAGCTTTGTGTACATGACCCATATCCATAGCAATCAATGAAAGTTTAGCAGGGCAAAGTGAGGAAACAATTTCTATAAACTATGTAGCCATATGATAATTAGTAGATAATTAGATAAATAATAGCACAACCATGGCTCTACTAAGACAGTAGGTTCTTATGCTTATGGCCCAAGAATGTCTGCATATCCTTTGAAATATCAAGAGGCAGCATGATCCATTGGACTGGGACTAGGACTGGGATATTTCTACACTGCAGTCAGAGGTGTGACTGCAGCAGCCTGGGAGTCAAAATGGAACAAGCCACTCAAGTAAATACCCCGGGTCTCAGGTGGGCTTGTACAGCCTGTGCTGCCATGGTTTCACTGCTATTGTTATCTGAGCTAGCTAGATTAAAGCTAGGTCAGATATGTCCACTTGTGCTGCAGTCACATCTCTGACTGCAGTATAGACACGCCGTGGGACTCAGAAGGTAGGTTTTGTTCCCAACTGTTTTACTGTGTGACTTTGGGAAAATCACTCCATCTCTTTGTCTGATTTCCTCCTTCTACCTTTTGTCTTTAGACTAAGTTTTTCACAGCAAGAAATGTCTCTTGGTATATGTCTGTACAGCTGCTACTATGACCGTTATGGTAAGTTCCTGCAATATCATTGGGAGATGTTGTTGAATGAAGTTTAAGTATCTTTGGTGTCCATTGTATTAAATGCAAAAGTTATGTAGTATTGTGGGCCTGGATGATCAGTGGATCACATTAAACAACGTGGCAGAGAAGAATGAACTTTTGGGACAATAGACATGAGGTAGATTTGCTGGGAAATATCCTCCTCCTCCCCAACTCCAGTTATGCAAAAACACAGCCCTTTGAAACTAAGTCCCGAGGAGAGGGCAATTGTCTGCTCATTACCTGTTCGTAGGTCCCAAGCTCAAAGGCCCAAACTGTATAAAGGAAGTAGTCACAGATTCATGGGGGTCTTGTTCTGAGCAAAAACTATTATGAACTTGTGACTACTGGTAAACCCCTTGGTGTGGTTTGAAGGACTGATCATCTGCCAGAGCCCTTGTTGGAGTTGGTGTGATCTCTGCTAAGCTTATCAGAATGTGTAGGTTCTTTTTTTTGGTTTTATGATGTTTTCTCTGTAATGCTTTCACCTTGAGAATAAATGTGCTTGCTTAGAAAGAGCTGTGTGGTGACTCAACTGTGGGCAATTACACTGTTTATAGCAGTGTTTCTCAAACTGGGGTTGCTGCTTGTGCAGGGAAAGCCTCTGGCGGGCCGGGCCGGTTTGTTTACCTGCCCTGTCCACAGGTCCAGCCGATCGCGGCTCCCGCTGGCCACGGTTCGCCGCTCCAGGCCAAGGGGGGCTGCCGGAAGCGGCGCCAGTATGTCCCTCGGCCCGCGCTGCTTCCAGCAGCTTCCATTGGCCCGGAGCAGCGAACACTGGTTTATAGTGTCTGGAAAGAATGCAAAGCAGGCCTACTTAAGCAGTTTGACTTGCTGGGGAGGGTAGGCAGGGAACTTAGCAGCCTGGAAAAATCATGGTCAGGAGGGAGAGAGAGATGCAAGTCTTCACCCAAGAGAAGTGACCGGTAAGGAGGTGGGAGCCTAGAGCAGGTGCCCTTGCTGGACCACGGAGGGGAAATACAGGTGCAGTTGCCCTGAACAGTGACATATAGCACAAATGAATGTTGATCTTGGTGGGGGCCTCTAAGCACTATTCTGTTACATATAAGGAATAACAATCCAATCTTATTTTTGCTGATTTCCTCGAATCCTGCCTTGCTAGGCCTATTACAGCACTTAATATGAATCCAAATTACAATTCATCTGGCCTAGCAAAGCATCACAATTTCACTGAGTGCCCGTAGCATGTGGCCACTGCAGAGACATGACACCAGATTAGACAGGCCATTGGTCTGCTCCAGAATGACAATCTTAGAGCAGTCTATGCTGAATGGGAGCCATGAAAAAGTCATAAATTGCAGTATCTCCTATTTTAGGTGTAGGAATGTGCACATTTACCATGTGTGCCCAGGGCAATGCATGCTGCACTTTTGACGGTACCTATTGTATCTGTCTTATATTCCTTTTTTGCAAACTAAATATTTGATAGAATTATATTTGTGGCAACATGAAATGGAATGGTTACCTGTTACTTTTTCATTGTTTCCCTGCCTGGGGCATCTGTCTTTGCAGATGATAGCAGTAACACAAAGAACTCATCCCAGTAACCTGAAGCACTCTGGATGCCAGACACATTACAGATTTACATTTGCATTTTGCCTATATCCTGCATGAAGAGAACTGCAAACTCATGAAGAGATATGCAAATCCTTTTTAGGCTTCCAAAGAAACCATTTAATTGTCTATTTTTCATCCTCAGATTTTTCCCAGCAGCTTCATTAGCTGACACAAGAAAATGTCAATTCATTTCATATTTAAATATAGGACCAATTTGAAATAATATATGTTTACTCTGGGAGCATATTCATCTGGTATTGTTTTATGAGCAATGTCCAGAAGAAAGAACTTTTCTCCTATTTGCAATATTCGGTAACTATTTGAACAACACTGACTGAAGATTTGTATGCCCTACATTAGCAATAATGGCATCTTTTTTATTTTTGTGCATCAGGAAACATGTGCAAACAAATAAATATAGGAAACAAAGTGTCAAAATCCTGTAGACCCTATGAATTAAATTTTCTAAAGCTCCTAAATGACTGAGGAGTCTAAATTCCATTGATTTTCAATGGCACTTACGCTACTAATTTAGATCTTCCTGAAAGAAAATTTACCTATACCTATTCCTTTCACCCTAATATTGCCAATTGTGAAGTCTGAATGTTTTATGGAACAGATCCTCAACTGGTGTAAACTGGTGTAGCTCCATAACCTCAATGAAACTATGTTTGTTTACATCAGCTGAAGACCTGGCCTCTTTTTCTCTTACTGATATCATTTATGTACTGAATTCCTTACTAATCAAATCCACAAACTACAGAGCTTGTGGTGGAATATAAATAAGACAAGTTAATTTCCAAGTAAGCCACACACGTTGGCAAAATCTTGATTCAATTTAAGTTAGTAGGCATTCAAAAAAGAAGTGTGCTTACTTATGTATATGTGGTAGTGTCTAATAAATTGACCCTTTCGTGATAGACAATGTGTTTAGTCATTTATAGAGAATGCTCTTAATTATTTCAGTCTTTACTAGCATATCAGCTGTCAGTTAGAACTCTGGTTTTGTACTATCATACTAATGAAAATCTAAAACTATATGACCAAATTTTCAGCTGTGCCTTTTGCCCAGGGTATTGATTGTGCCTGCAAAAGTGTGCAAACTTTTCTACCCATAATATGTGGTTTGCATGAGCAAACTGGGTGTGCAAATGGTCAGGCAGTCAGTTATGGATGCATATTTAGAAGTTGGGTTCATTTGATCCATGGGGGAGGGGGGGGATTCACAAAAGTATTTAGGTCCCAACCTCCCAGTTGATTTCAGTGGTGTGCCCCCCCAAACTCCCATTGGAACCAATGGGACTTTGGTGCCAAATATCTTTGTGAATCCTACCCATAGGGAGCTGGTAACTGGTTCCATGCTAACCCCCTGGGGTGAAGTAAATGGGCAGAATTACATGAGTGAGCTTGTTGCCAACAACACCAGCCCACGGTATGCCTGATTTTACCCAATGTTATGTGGGCCTGTTCCAAAACCCAATGAAGTTAATGGAAGTCCCTGCTCTGACTTCAGCAGATGTCTGATCAGGCCCTTTATCTTTCACTGTCATAAAATCTTAATTCACTTTTCCTCCCAACTTTAAAAGGAAAAACAAATGTCAGAGCGGACACAGTCACAGTGTGTGTGTATCGTGCTTCTTACTGTAGTCGTGCCTTCCCTTCCCAATTCCAGATGCGACTGTCCTCTAATGTAATTCTCCATTTTACATGAATTCACCCAAAAGAAAATTAAATGCAATTACTTATATTGCTGCTGAGTTTCATAGAAATTATGGATTTTTCTAAGGCTCAGACTAGAGAATAAATGAACACAGAGACAATGGGCTCCATCTGAATTCTAGCTTGTACTAAACTGATAAAAGCAAATTCCGACTCCTTTACTATTTTTATCAGATAATGTCAATGGAAGTGATTCATATGACTGGGTAATGGTCTTCCATCCCCACTGCAAGATTAATGCCTGAGCAAAGTCCAGGCATTTATAGAGAATATATATTGGGATGAAGCCTGGTTTTTATTCTCAAGTAGGGGAGGGAAGAGGTATATTTTCCAGGCTCTGTGCTCAGTTACATTACCAGCATTATACAGGTACCTAGTGATTTATTTAAAAAGAGGCAAAAAGGAACCTGGCAGACAATGAGGAAGCTTGTGTTCTTTGTGCTTTGGGATGAAATTCCTTTTGGGGCAAAGAGCCTGCAAAAGGCCCTGTGCACTAGTTAAGCCCTGCGTTTAAGAACTTAAATAGAGCTTAATTAACTGACCAGTTAGGGTCTCTGTGTGGCCGTATCTCAAGACCTGCTCCAAAGTCCACTGAAATCAATGGAAAAACTCCCCTGAAGAAACTCTTATGGGTGAGGGAATGGAGAACCGATTCGGATATCTTCCCATTTAAGCAAAGCCAATTTCTCATGACAAAAATACCGGGTAAACAAATATATAACACATGCATTTGCTGCAAGCATTTATACCCTGTTTCTGAAAACTGTACTGTTTATACTGATAGGCTCAGGCGTTCACCCCATCTAACTGGAGCTGAAGGCTAGAGATGAACACCTTGTCAGGGAGATTAGAAATAGCCTTTCCCCAATAAGTGTTTTTGAAATACTTGGCACCCCCAAACAATTGCTCTTGCTCAGTATTTTAATGGGCCTCAGGAATACATAATGTGAGACAGGGATAAATGAGCAGCATCTGAGAGCAGGACCACATTGGCATCATGGAAATAACTCCAAGCTTCTTTCAGTTGCGTGGGAGAATTTTAGCAAAGGGGTTTGACAAACTCTGACAGCTCCATTAAACATATTTTTGACCCTCTCAAGTGGGGGTGAAGCTCATGTACCTCTGTCCACTGGTGTTTAGCATCTTTTAAGTGCAGCTGGCCACTTTCCAAAGGAAGGCAAAGCTTCATCAACCAAACTCCCACATTTAGACACACATGGAAGATTCAGAGCTAGGTTATTCTGCTGATCATATGTTACTGTCCACTAGCAATCTACCAAAGGCATCTTTGCAATTTACCAAAGGCATCATGATAGCTTGAAGTGAGACTTGAAGGAGGACAGGATACTGGCTTTACAGAATAGTTGAAGGAGGACAGGATACTGGCTTTACAGAATAGTTGAAGGAGGACTATCTATTATCAAGGGGAGGCATAGAAAAAGGTGTCAACACTTATGGGAAATGTGGACCAATGCGTGATGGAGGCTGGCAACATTTGCAGAGTGGACTAATAAATGTAATATAGCAGAATGGAATCGTAGTCATATGATCCCACACTACAGTAAGTGCTAAATCATTGCTGAGAGGTAGGGACCCCCCGCCCCAACTCTGTGTGAATTACAAAGTGTGTGGTTTAATGACATTGAAGATTACTCTATTCTATCATATGTCAGCATTTAGGTCCTGGAAGGCAATTATGCAGGCACTTAAACTTACACACCTGATTATGTGCTTTCCTGAATGAGACCCTAACCATCTGTTGTCCAGTAACCTTTATGTGATCTAAAGGTCTTTTTTGTATTTGGAAATTCTATCATTTTCTTGCTCTCCTGATGTGCTGCAGTAGTAACCATTTTAACTATTTCCCTTCTTTCCTGATCTTTAATCTTCAGGGCTGTGTTCCTTGATTTCCATTATCTCCACCCTCCTAGACAATGTCCTTACTCTTGACAGTAGATACTTGTCAAAAACTTTCTGCAAAAATAGCTTTTGCAGGAGAAAATTTGCAGCTGTGTCCCTAAATATCTACATCTAGCAGGGATAGACATGAGTGCTTCTTACTGACAATCAAGGCAGAAGAAGCACAGTTTTGCACCAAATTTGGGGAGCAAACACTTGACCCAAATTGTGTGACTGTTACAGGTGGACTACTTATCAGAAACACACTGTTTAGTTCAGCATCAGGGAAGTGGTTTTTTCCAGCACTGGCACATGTTGCAATTCAGAACTCATCACTGATAATACAGTCACTGCATTTTACTAGTTGATCTTACTCAAGATGGCTGCAGCATATTATACAGCCTATGTCATGGCTAAAGTGAAGACAGAAGGATGTTCCTTGTTAATTTCTTTTATTAGTGCAGCATTCACTTTTGACAATATAAGTTCTTATTATCCAAGTTTCATAAGCTCCTGTTTGGAAGATATTCAACAATAAGGCAAGAACTTTGAACTCTTTTCTCATGAATGATGGAAGAATTCTTAGATTTATTGCCTAAAATTTCCACTTTATTAAGCTGTCAAGTTTTGCTTGGTGGCATACTACAGAGTGAAATACTAAATTTGATTTAAAGGTCAGAGGAGATATGTGGCACCTACGATCTGCCTTTGAATTGTTTTTGTAACACTAAATAGAGTTTACAAGGAGAGAAAATTGGAACTGGTCAGCATAAGTCATTCCAATCACTGCGTCTTTCAACAGAGAGCTTTACTTTTAACTACACTAAAAGATAAAGGTAATGGATACATTAGTATGTTACTCTGGGATTTATTGAAATTCTGATCAAAATTCTGTGATCCTAATTGGAACAACTATGCAGTGTGTTTTGGGGGGAGGAATCACAAAACACAGGGAAAAAAGGTTTCTGTTTTCAACATTAATACAGCAATCATAATTATAGAAAATCCTGATTCCAAGAGAGGTTCTAATTTGTTTTTATCAAAAGGGTAAACAATCTTGCAAGAATGAGCACTGACCACTGTCCCAAAAGACCTTATTACATCTTTTAATTCACAGCCTAAATAAGGCCCCAGAAGAAATTACTTTTATTTAAAAATAATTTTACAGCTCTGAAGCAAAATATATTATCATTTTAATTAAATATACAGTATATGACAAGGGCCAAGATATAAATTTCCATGAGACCGAAGACTAATTTAATTCCCACATTTAATACATAAAACTCTTGACATGTGAAAACTCTTAATATCCTCATTTGCTTCTTAGCAGGGTCCCTTATCATGTAGTTTTCATTAGTCACATAGATAAAAGAAAACAATTATAAAACTAACTGTTAGGTCTATATGAGATATTGGATGGCAATGAAATTCACCATTATATTAAGTTGGATTCTGTAATTCAGAAATAAGGAAAATTGGGCAATTTCTCACTGTCTCATTAAAAACTGGAAGTTCATTCATTAACACTCCCTATTCTCAAGTGGTGTAGGATTTTGCTTTTCATTTCTTGCTTAGAAATTTTAAACAGAGGCTCAGCTCTTGATTAAGAATTCAGGAAAAGAGCTGAACCTTCTAAAGATTAACTGTGTTATATGATACACTGGCATATATAGAGAACAATTATTTTTAAAAAGCTACTGCTAAGCAAACTGAAACAAGTGAAAATATTGATAATTTCAGCAGAGAGATTTTGATTATAGGAAGCATTCCTTTTTATATGTTAAACATGTCCTAAAATATCTCCTTTCAGGGTACTTCCAGCTCCTGAAAGTGAGGCAGTGAAGGACAAAGGAATTAGATTCTCTGTGATAGTAAACTGCTCTGCCACTTATGGTGGGAACTATATTTTCATTTAATCTAATATTATAGCCGGCCTGAGTAGCACCCATCGCAGTAAACTTGATTTCAGCGATTTTTCTCTCATTCTCTTGATGTATTCAGATAAGTCAAATTTAGAGTGAACTTTTAATGCTTGGAGTCGTACAAAAAGATGACTTTCTTGTGCAAAATGATTCAGCTGGTTTTGTTTTATTTGAAATTAAAAAAAAAAAGCCAATCCCACCTACATTTTTCCTACATATTTTAATCAAAACATTGTCCCCAGAAGTAAAAATATGCCTGAAACTAGAAGTTTCAGCCTTGTCTATTAGAGACCACTGTTACTTAAAAATAAATAAAATAAATCGAACCATGTTTGAAGAAAAAATGTTTTAAAGTTATGAGCATTTGAATTTTTCTGTGAGGATTCTCACAATGCCCTTTAACTGAAGGTTCATCTGAACTATGCCTTAATCTGAAAATTCAGTTTAGTGGTTCTCAATACAGTCGTGATTCAGTTCAAGGAATCTAGCAAAGCCAGCTAAATTTGCAAACTCCCCAAACTGAATATATTTAAATTTCCTTTTTTGTTTTCTATTAAAAAAAAAAAAAAGAATAGCTAAGGCGATTCAATAGAAGAATCAATGCTAATTTGAGTATATGGCTGAGAAATGAAGCACTTGAAAATACAGACATTCTATAGTGAAGGGCTTGAGCCTCCAAGTTTCTACATGTAAAGCTCTTCCCTCAACTACAGTAGGACAGCTTGCATGAGTAAGTACTACTTGTGTAACCAAGGGTTTGCAGGAAGGGGCAAAGTTGTTGCTTCTCTAGTGTTAATTTATTATGTTTCACATATATGGGGCGAAATTCTGCTCACAGTTTATACTAGTCAAAAGCCAAAGACTGCAAAGTCTCCTGATTTAGTGTTATCTAATGCAGGAAAAAAATAGCAAACAAACAAACTTGATGCACAAAAAGTGTGGGCTGTCCATAGTCCCTGAATCAAATATTTCCTACCTCACATCCCACTAAAGACCAAAATCAATCCTATGGTTGCCTGAATAAATACTGACTGTAGGTAGCAGCCATGTCTTGAGCTAGGGATACAGTATACAGTTCAATACTAAGAAAACAGCTATTACAGTGTAAAAAATATTTAATGTAGCTCCTCTGTAGGTGTCATTGTGGTGTAAAGAGTTCACCCTAGTCAGTCAGCTGTGACAGAAGTGGCTGTCTCTGCATGTTCTGTATCCAAGTCTGCAGACCTTTTAGCAGGGTTACAAATACCTGCAGTTCAGCATTATTTATGGGTATGGCCTGCTAATCATTACCTATTGGTACAAACATTTCAGCTTTAGTACTTGTCAGGTAAGCTACTTGAAAACTAACAATGCAGGGTTTCAGTGAGAGCTGTCAGGTGCAAAAGAAAGTTTAAATAAAGTACTGGAAATCTTTATTAAGTAAAGGCAACTTGAAAGTGACAGTTATTTTAGGGCATGTCAAGGGTAAGGTACAGTTGGAGAATAGGAAAATAGTGACTATGTAAAGCTGCCCTAAGGCCATTTATAAATCATTATAGTTCCTCTGAACAAAGAGGTACTCTGATTAGAACTGACCTCAGCTGTTTTGATTTCCAATAGAAATGGGCCTGAAACAAAATCCTGCAACCCAATATCTCTGAGGTTTGGAGAAGTTCAGATCCCGCTCAGAATGCCACATCTAAGCTTCCTCTCCATAACTGTCTGAATAACAGGTCCTGTGAAGGTGCTCAGGTACATACCATGGCAATGTGTGTTGAATAAGAATCTCAATAAAATAGATTAGAATGGAACAAAACCATCAGATCCAAACGTCCCTGAACTGTGAGGTAGTTTGGATTTAGATCCTAATTTTGCAGAGAAGACTTGGTTTTAGTTTGCTGGGGTGTGAATCTTTTGTTAGTATTTTGCTTTGTGTAGATTTCCACCTGCTGAGCTTTGCAAACTCAAAACAAAACCCAGTACGAACTGACAAGTTTATCTGGGTTGGGGCCAAAACCATATCAAAGCACCATTGTCTGGGTATACCGCAAGAAGGACAGGAGACTTGTTATGGGTTTTAATCAGGCCACAACTTTATTATATAGCTGTCTGGGACTACCCGGCAGATAAAGTTTTCAGTGCAGGCAAATCCATACTTATTCAAATCAATTCTCCAGGGCTTTCACCAGCCCCCCCTTAGTGCACCAACTACCCTACAGAAATCTTTGCAAGGAAGTTGATTTTTAAGAACAGAATTAAATAAAATTTTATTCTTCTTGGTTTCTCCCCAGAGGTGAAAGTAAGCTGGTCCGGGCCGGTCCGGCATACCGGCAAGAGCTGGTACGCCGTGCCTAGGGTTGCCATATTTAAACATTAAAAAAAGAGGACACTCCATGGGGCCCTGGCCCCGCCCCTTCCCCGCCCCGGCCCCACCCCAACTCCGGCTGCGCTGGGGAAGTGCCCGGCCGGGGGCACAGGGTCTGGAGGTCTGGGGGCTGCCCGGCAAACTGTGAAGCCGGTAGCGCTCGGGCAGCTCGGCTCTTCAGCTACACAAAGCTGAGGTGTCTGGGGGGAGCAGCAGCAGCCGCCGCCGCCACAGGGGAATCCGCCTGCAGCTCGCAGCCTGCCGGAGCCGCTCTAAGGTAAGTAGGGGACTGGGGCAGGGATGCCGGCAGTATTTTCCCGGACATGTTCGGCTTTTTGGCAATTCCCCCCGGACGGGGATTTGAGGACCAAAAAGCCGGACATGTCCGGGAAAATCCGGACGTATGGTAACCCTAACCGTGCCGGACTGGACTGGCTTCTCTGGTGGTGATTTAAAGGGCCCGGGGCTCCAGCCAGACCCGGGCCCTTTAAATCACCGCCAGAGCTCTGGCAGCCGGGCTTGGGTGGGGATTTAAAGGGCCTGGAGCTCTGGCCCCTGCGGGGAACCCCGGGCCCTTTAAAGCGCCGCCCGAGCCCAGCTGCCGGAGCTCCAGCGGTGCTTTAAAGGGCCCGGGGCTCTCCGCAGCGGCCGGAGCCTCTGGCCCTTTAAAGCGCTGCCGGAGCCCTGCCCCGGGCCCTTTAATTCACCCCTGAGCTCCAGGGCTCCCAGCTGCCTCTGCAGCTGGTAGCTCCGGGGTGATTTAAAGGCCCTGGGGCTCCCAGCCACAGCCGGAGCCCCAGGGCCTTTAAATCTTGAAAGGCCCCGCCTCTTCTAGTTGAGGCCACGCCTCTTCCGGTTGAGGCCATGCCCTGCTCAGGACTCCGGCGTACCGGTAAGTCCTTTAAATTACTTTCACCCCTGTTTCTCCCCCTATGGAGAGGACATGTTCTCAAGGCTGGACAGAGACCAGGGCCCAAATATAGATGGAGCCCAAATTCCATATGGCAATTGTTCAAAACTCACTGAATCCTCTTTGTGAACTTGGGTTGAGCTCTGAGTTTTTAGTGACTCCCCCAAAGCAAATGAGTTTCATGATGGCATTTTGCACAGCTTTGCTGAATAGAATAGACACTGCAAATATGCGTCTCTGTTGATTATTCAGTCACTTGGGATTGCCCTCGGAAACAGCAGAGATGGCATCTGACAAATAGGGGGAAGGCTCTCTGGATACTTCTAAGTAATTCTATGGACCTGATTCTGTAAGACACTGAGTGTCCTCAACTTCCATTGACTTCAGGAGACTCGGAGGATGCTCTGCATCTTACAGAATATAAACAATAAATTAACTGATTCAGGATCTTTACCCAAAAGAGTGGCCCAAAATGGGAAATATTAAGGCAGCATAGAAAAATGGCAAGGTTTTCTCAATAGCAATACTCTCAATAGTACTGGAAGAAACAACTTGGGTTTACAAAGTCTCATTATTTTGATGTTTTCTTGCATTCCTGTCTAAAAATAAAATGAAATGTGTTAAATTAGGCCTGAGATGAAGTACTGAGTTTCTAGTACTAAAATGTTTCAATTATTCATACTGAAATCAGGAAACTAGCAAAGAGATAAACATTGTTGTTCATACACTGACAAAAGTGTGCCAACTGTTAGAAACATGTGTTTCTATTTCCGAATAATCCAATTAACATTAGGATGCGTGTAAAGTTATTAACATATTGCTCTGAACAAACTAAGTTATCAAACTCTGGTTTAAACTTCTCTTTCACAGATCACACTCAGCTAAAAATATAGTCAATTTTAGATTCCTCATGCAATATTCCCTTAAAGAAAGATATAGTGATAGTCACCTGATAACTAACTGACAACTTTTTCTATCTGTGTAATGAATCTATTTGGATAGCCAGGAAAGCATAGAGCCTGTAGATTCTCAGGCCTGGTCTACACTACCCGCCTGAATCGGCGGGTAGAAATCGACCTCTCGGGGATCGATTTATCGCGTCCCGTCAGGACGCGACAATCGATCCCCGAATCGACGCTCTTACTCCACCAGCGAAGGTGGGAGTAAGAGCCGTCGACGGGAAGCCGCGGAGGTCGATTTTGCCGCCGTCCTCACAGCGGGGTAAGTCGGCTGCGATACGTCGAATTCAGCTACGCTATTCGCGTAGCTGAATTTGCGTATCTTAAATCGACCCCCCCCCTGTAGTGTAGATGTAGCCTAAGATACAGCGGATGGAATTCTTACTGCACTATAGTTTGTTACAATAAATTGGAGATGGTGTCTAAATAGATGTTTGGATCTGTCAAAGGTAGATGGTTTCTGAGTTCAACTTTTTTGGGGTAGAAGCACAGCGTTGTGTGTTTGCCCAACTCATGTATAACAGTAAAATCCAGATCTGTATTTGGGATTTTGTGTGTGTGAGCGTGAGTGAGAGAGAGAGAGAGAGAGAGAGAGAGAGAGCTTTGGATCTAAGGTTTTGGTTTGGAGCCATCTCTAGAAAATAATGAAAATATTTGCAATAGACTTGATATTAGTTAATCCCGAGCCGAACATGCACTCAAGCCACCCCCATCAGAACCACTCCCACAGCATATAGCCAAGTAACCACAGTATTAAACAGGATTCTGATGATCTCCGGTAAAAAAAAAAACATAGCCTGGGCCCTTCCAGCTCCCATCAATATCAATGGAAAGATTTCCATTCACTTTGCTGGGAGCTGAATCAGGCTCCATGAGAGCCAATGAACTCTTAAGAAACAAGATCCTGTTCTCCAGAAATAAAGGTCAAGACAAGAGAGAGGCTGACAGTATATGACAAGTAAGCACTCCTTATTCTAAAACGCAATAGTTCTCAAAACTTTTTATGAGATTGTCTGATGTTCTCACAGCACAAAGGACCCAAGTAGGACTGTGAAGCAGACACAGTTAGTGATTGATTCAAGGATTAGAAGTTCAGATCTGTTGAAAAATCATTCACCTGTCTATAGCTATATTAATTTACTATTGATTAACATTAATTGCTTAAGACTCTGACCACTGCAATATCTGTCTGATTTTTATTTGTCATGAAAGCTACTGACTTATCCATCCAGACATTGCAAACCTTTTCAAGGATCATAGCTCTGTTGCTATACAGATTATCTAATTATATAGTATTCACCTGTAAAGAAAAATGCCTCAGACATGAGAACTATACACATAAAAGCAATAATTAACATTTCGATAGTGTTTTTATAATCTGTAAAGAGAGAACTAAGACACACATTCAAAAAATTAGAATGTTAGAACCAAAGCCCCTTGCAAATAGCACCTGTAATCTAATGTTCGCAGTGTTTGATTTGTCATCTACATTTTGATACATTTAATGAAACGAGTGCGACTTCTCTTGGAAACTGAGTGCTGATATTTATTTAAGTCACAGTTTGCATAGCATCTTTATGGTAGTCCAAGAACCTCAATGACTTCTTAAGAATACTAAGGGGAAAAATGGAGTATTTTGAACTGCCCTATGAATATACAAATGAGCACTAGTCTCCACAAAGGACAAGGACCTTATTGTTGCTCTCTGCATGAGCATTGTACAGACTGCAAGCTAATCTTTAATGCAAGGGGTTAGATCAGAGGAGTCAGGAGTAGGATCTCCCCAGCAAGTGCACTCCGAGATTTCAGGAACTTCTCAGTCCCAATGATTATTCTAGCAGCTGTTACTCTAGGGAGGGATATGTTTTGCCTCTGCCCTTTGGCATGAAGGACTGCTGTCTGGCTGTTTTCCTGAATCCCCCTAAAATTCCTGATGGGTATGGGGCAGTGACACCTACTTGGTACCCATCCCCAATGCTGAAGGTCAGGGACCAGCTGTTTGGTAGCACCTGGCCCTTGGATGGAGGCAGAAGGAACATTAGGTTCTTGACTGGAAAACAAATCTGTAGTTGCCTAGGACTTCTTGGTTGTCATCATAGACACTTAGTACTTTATGGTGATATCAGGGACAGAACTCAGATACTCCTGCTCCAAAAGCACAAGTCAACTTGCGCTAAGGGTAACTATCCATAAGCTCTTGGCAGTACAATGACTATGACAGAGAATTGAATAATTCTGGTTAACCAGTAGACGCAAATAGTGCACATACTAGCCAGTTTAGTACAACTGAGAATAACTATTTAATATAGTGCTGTGTACTTTTACTTGCCTTTTTCAAATGGAAACAGCCCCTGTCTATGAAACCCAGCTCAGGGCCGCCCAGAGGGGGGGGGGGGCAAGTGGGGCAATTTGCCCCAGGCCCCGGGCCCCGCAGGGGCCCCCACGAGAGTTTTTCGGGGCCCCTGGAGCAGGGTCCTTCTCTCGCTCCGGGGGCCCCGAAAACTCTCGTGGGGCCCAGGCCCCAGTAGCTTCTTCCGCTCCGGGTCTTCGGTGGCAATTTGGCGCTGGAGGGTCCTTCCGCCCCAGGACCCGCCGCCGAAGTGCCCTGAAGACCCACGGTGGGGGGTCCTTCCGCCCCGGGACCCGCCGCTGAAGACCCCAGGCCCCCTGAATCCTCTGGGCGGCCCTGACTCAGCTAGAACAGCAACTACAAACTAGACAGATCCCTATCAAACTATTAAAACAATGAAATAATATATATCATGGTCTCAAAATGACTTACACAAATCTTTGTTCACCAACAGTGATATTTGTTAACAGCAAAATTAACTTTTGTTACATTCCTTCTCTGACTACATTTGCCAGAGTTCATTTTTGAAGCTTTCCAGATCAACCAGAACAGATAAATTAGATTAACTTAGGTTCACTGGCCAAGACAAAAACATAACTCTGAGGCTTATATTAAGCCATGATTTGAAGAACTTCATATAACCTACCATACACTGGAGGATAATAATAAAAGAAAAGAAATATAAAAAACCCCACCCTCTTAAATTCTTACAGAGCAGGCACTGTCTGCGGCATGTGTAAAAGACTGCACTCGAACCTCAGATACACAGCATGGACCAATCTGTACCTGGAGAAATATATCCTCAAATAAAAGGCTGGGCTTTCTGCCCTTACTCATGGGAGTAGCCTGACTGATATGCCCCTGAGTGAAGGCTACAGATTGGCTGAAAGTCTTTGAGTCGCATGGGGTGACATTGTAAATTTTGTTCACATGACTTAAAATGAGCACAAAAGACCAACACACATGACCTAAAAAAATACTTCAACTCCTCAACAGCAGGAAGAGTAAGCAGAATGAAGAGGATAACAGAAGACAGTAAAGTCAAATCTAAGCTGTCTTTAATTATGGGTCCAATCGTATAAACCTTGCACCCATGTGAGTAACCCCATTGATGCCAATGATAAATGTGAGTGATAAGGACTATGCATACAAACAGTTTGCCAACAGGTGCTATATTTTACTGCCCCCAAATAATAAAAAAAAAGAAGCAGATCCTGCTCTCATTTGTATCAATAATTCTTCTGAGTCCTTAACTTGTGCTTTATAGAGTGCTATATTTAACTGCATATTTTATAACAACACTGGGACAATGCTTGATTTACAGAACAGGTACAACTTGGGCAGAGGCAGTACAAGTTTACAAGTCATGTACTGCACTACTTTGTAGGGGATGAGGTAGTTGAGGCTCCATCCTGATTTAGTACACTATTATGACATTTAATGACACAACCAACATTATGGTAAGTGTCCAAAGGGGTTCTGTTAAAGGCCTCTGCCATACTTGGGACTGACTCCCTGGGGTAGGTCAGGGAACAAGTCTTGGGATGGCATCAGGGGGAGTCAAGGAGCAGCCACTGGGTACGTCGGCACTTGGAGCTGAAGCTGTAATTTCCAGCTCGGTACACATGTAACATGCGCTGATTGAGCTAGCATGCTAAAAATAGTAGCCTGGAGGCAGTGGCAGGAGCTGTGGGATGGGCTAGCTGTCCAAGTACCGAGGGTACTGGATGGGATTGTACTCTGGGCAGGTAGCCCGACCTGCACTGCTGCGGCTACATGGGTGGTGGGTGGAGCCCCTCAGTCCTGCCCCTTCTGCCCAACCCCCCTTGTGGCTGTAGTCCTGAGCATCTCCCTACCCCCCCGTGGCCAGAGGAGCCCTGGGCTAGCTGGAGCCGCCCCAGCCACACCTTGCCTCCCCTCCTGAGACCCCAAGTCGCCCCGTGGGAAAAGCTCTTATCTCTTCCTGAAGAACCTGAGCTTTTGCTATGCACCATGCAGGTTCTGCGGCAGCTGAGGGAACGGTATGTGTTGTTCATACCATATGTGGACTCCTGGGAGATTACTGATGAACCAGGAAGCTGAATAGCATATACTGTCTTCTCACCCGCCCCGGAACCTGCAATTGGCATAATAATAAGCAAAAACTTCCCCGTGCAAACCTCCAAAACCCGCAACCAGGCATCCACCAGCAGCAGCTGTGTCAGGAGAGGCCTAGCCTCCCCTGGCCTATTATAGCCACCACCTAGGTGCGGCTACACTTCTAGTTTTAGTGTGCTCTATAGCTCAATCAAAGCTAACGCACATACATCTACCCACGGTGGAAATGACACCTCCAGCTCGAAGTATAGACATATCCTCCAGTACTGGTGATACTTCAACCAGGAAACACAGTAGAAGTTAAAGATGTTAAGAGCAGTATTCCGTGTTTCACTGTCCTTTCCCTGTGGGGACGTAAAAGGGTTTTGCATAGCAGGGACAGAGAACAGCAGCAATAGAAGCCTGACTCCTGAGTGCTGGAGCTCTTTCCCCATGAAATACTAGGCTTTGTGGGGTGTTAAGGACTGCCCCTTTTGCCCCCAGGGAACCAAATCCCCTTCCCACGGGGAAGATGTAGTCAGTAGAAACTATGAGCGAGGGGAACATATTGCAGAATCCTGCGGAGGTTACCATGGGGAGGAACATCCCTCTGTATTTTATCAAACTATGCCACATTTCACACTGATGGTTCTAGCTGTCGCTATGCCAGAGAGAGAGTTTAATACAGTACCAATGTGCACTAACCTTGGGCTCATTGTGAAAAAACAACTATTCTGATAGAGAGAGATAATTCATTTTCTCTGGCAGGCCTGTCTATAAGGAGCAGGTAATGTGTTTTAACATAGTGCCTTTCTTTGGAAATTTTCCTTGACATGTTTGAGCTGGTTTATGAACAGGGAAGTTTAGAATCCTTGGCAGAAATTTAAATTGCATTAATGTTCTCTTAACAATACTGCAGATGAAATTTATATAAGAAGCCCAAAACAGGGATTTATGGAGGACATTGGTGACAGGGCTGCTGTGAAAATAGAGAAGAGGGAAAAAAATCACCAAACAGAAAAGAAATGAACCAAAGAAATCAGAAATGGAAAGTACCTTTTACATACTCTGGCGGAGAGATTAAGTATGGTATTACTAATGGACACGTGTAGCAGAAATATACCCGTATTTTCCAGTGCTCTGCCTGGGCATTAATCAAAAGCTTTGGAATAGGACAAAAGAGCAATTTAAAGTGCAAAACAGCCAAGAGGAAAATTAATCCAACTGCAACCAGGCTTTACGAAATTTTGCAGTTACTCCAACATTTTTATAATGTTCCAAAGTTGTAGCAAATGAAAGTTACTGAGCAATCTCTGTGGATGAAATTCAATGCTGTGCAGAAAGCCAGCACACAACCATTTCATCACTGTAGTCCTAGCTGGCAGGTTTAAAAGGGGCCAAGGCCTTTTTGTGGCCCATCACGAAGGGCTTAATTTCACTCTGTGTGCAGTTTGTATGATATTTCTTCCTGCCCTATTAACACAAAATGTGACTGTGACAACCTTCTATAAGCAGCATGAAAGCTCTACCCAAAGCATGACTTCACAATGTGTGAAGTCAACATTTAGCACTGAATTCTTAATTTTGTTGCCAGGTTGCTGGAAGCATAAATATTGCAGCATTGCTAAATCTCATGATTTTATCACCAGTCTTATGATACTTAGTGTGTTTCTTAAAGCACCAACTCCCAGAGTCATGTTATTTTGACCAGTAATAGAGCCAGGGGTTTGAGCAGTGAGGCGGCGGGTCTGTGATTTGTCATTGATGTTATATCTATTGGCCTCAATTATACCTATACAGTTAAAGGCCACCAGTAGTTGTCCCCTTGGCCCCTAATTATCTCTGTCACTGATTTTAAGAGAATCTCAGCTTTCGTTTTTAAGAAATTAAGCAAGATTTTAGCTGTTGGGGTTATGGAATAAATAATATGACCTGAGTACACCCGTAGTGCCGAGAAACCAGAAGTAAAATATTAAGAACACCTAAATTATTGTTATTTTTTAAAATGTCATGATTTTTGGGGCCTGAGACATAATTTCTGAACGGTTGGGATTGGGAATACTGAAAAATAGTTTATTTGGGGGAAAAACTGAAATGGGATCTAATCCAGTCGGAGAAACCTTAAAAGGCCTTGACAACACAGCGCTATACAGGAGTGGCTGGTTACTCAGTATTATTAGCTTTGGGATATTGAGGTGGGTGCTGGTAGGCAGAGGTGATGCATGGGCAGGGGGCATGCAGGGTCACATGGATTGAGCATGCTTAGTAACATCTGCTGAAGCCGCTGCCCTCTTCCCCCGCCCCCATAAGCATGTACAAGTCGTCTCTGCTGGTAGGCTAGATATTTCCTTTATGGAAATTTAATCACCAGTGAATGGAGCACACCCTGCAAAGCTTCCCATTAAAAAACAGTAGGAGTTTCTTGGAGTGCTTGGGCTGGCACAATTTCAAGGCTTGATTCTGCCAGCACTTACTGCCGTGTGTAGTGCTCACCACTATGAGCAGCCCCCCACTATCTTCAAATGAAATTGTTCACGTGTCTGCCCTTGGTTTGCAGCCTGGCTGCCTTACATATATTCAGCCATCTTCTTACTTGTTTTTTTTCCCTGCTGCCGAATGTGAATAGGAAGGAAACTTCAAAAAAGCGTTGGGGGTGTTTACAGAATGACTGTGGACTAGGTTGTGACTTAGCAACATCTCTGAGAAAGGGGCGGTGCATTAACTGCACCAAGCCAAGGGTAGCCCCAGGGTGGCTTGTGCATATGCTGAAGCAACTTTGTGCAGTAATTCCTCCCTGCTTCCTCATGGTGAGGGGCGGGGCAGAGGAGGAGTTTACTGCTGGCCTGTACCCACAGTAAACCGCAGCACGCCTTGCACTAGGTCAGTAACTCTGACCAATGAATAGAGGCAGGTGGGCAGAGCCATGAATCCTCCTATTCCTCATCTCAATCTTTCCCACCCATCCAGGTAGCCCACATAGTAGTTTTAATGGGGCTCTCTCACTCCCTGTTACTCTTTTGCATGGGCAGCTAATACGAGTCACAGTGCAGTTCTTTCCTGGGGAAGATATTGAACAGTGGTTCTCAACCAGGGGTCCGTGGCCTCCTGGGGGGCTGCAGCAGGTTTCCAGGGGGCTGCCAAGCAGGGCCAGCATTAGACTTGCTGGGACCCAGGGCAGAAAGCCAAAGCCCTACCACATGGGGGGGCTGAAGCACAGGGGAGATGCCCTGCCACCTGGCACCGAAGCCTGAGCAACTTAGCTTCAGGGGGTCTCCTGTGGCATGGGGCCTGGGCAGTTGCCCTGCTTGCTACCTTCTAAAGCTAGCCCCGGCTTTTATATGCAGAAAAATAGTTGTTGTGGCACAGGTGGGCTGTGGAATTTTTATAGCATGTTGGCGGGGGGGATGGGGGCTCAGAAAGAAAAAGGCTGAGAACCCCTGATATAGAAGACAAGAGCCAGGATGCTGTTTACAATCAGTTTTCTTCCCTGCTGTTAAAAAGTAATTCACTCTTGCTCTTTTCTCAGGACACATCCACTGGCTCCTCCAGACAGGGCCGGTGCAAGGAAGTTTCACGCCCTAGGCAAAACTTCCACTTTGCGCCCCCCCCTCACCCAGCTAACCCCGCCCCCCCGCGGCAGCTAACCCAGCCCCCCACCCGGGGACCCCGCCACCCCCCCCACCTGGGGAGCCCCCCCGCAGCAGCTACCCCCCCCTCTGCAGCTAACCCCACCCGGGGAGAGCCCCCCCCCGCGGAAGTTAACCCCGCCCAGGGAGACTCTCCCCCCCCCCCGCGGAAGCTAACCCCACCTGGGGAGACAGCCCCCCCTCTGCGGCAGCTAACCCTGCCTGGGGAGCCCGCCCCAGCTCACCTCGGCTCCGTCTCCTCCGCTGAGCACGCCGGCGCCGCTCTAATTCTCCTCCCCTCCCAGGCTTGCGGCGCCGATTGGAGGAGACTTAGAGCGGGGGCTGTGTGCTCAGCGGAGGCAGAGTGGAGGTGATCTGGGGCGGGGAGCAGTTCCCCTGTCCACCCCCCCTTGTTACTGCGGGCGGCCCTCCACGTGCCCACCCCCCCGCCCAAGCTCACCTCCACTCCACCTCCTCGCCTGAGCGGGCTTTTAGGCACCCCGAACCACTAGGCGCCCTAGGTGGCCGCCTAGTTTGCCTAAATGGTTGCACCGGCCCTGCCTCCAGACTCATGGGCAAACCTTGCTACAGCCCTGGGTTTCATTTTGTACAAAATTTAGGGATAATTTGCTTTTAAAAATAAGCTTCGATTTGTGTTTTCTTTTTCAGTAACGCTAGAAAACTGCAGAGGGAATTTTCAACCAAAGTCTTTAGCGCTTCAGCATGTCATGAGAGGCCAAAAAACCCAACAACAAATACTCTAACATGCATGCAAGAATTAAGAGACTGGCTGACTGAGATTTAGCCTCCTTACTCTTGGGAACCATTTGCTCCCACAAAAAATGTACCCATAATTTTGAACCCACAGGGGAGTTGCAGTGGAAAAATCTCACTAGGAACATGTCTAGCTTCAGCAATCAGGTAGCTAGTTGGATAAATCCTAAGATTTGTGCCTGCAATGAATTGCAAACAAAAATTTTGTGGATGCATTTTTTGCAGGCAAAAATTGTGAGCTGAGCCATTGAAAACTGTTCCCATAAAAGCCTTTTCTAAGCACTGAGACACTGATGAGCCGCTCCATAAGTGCAACTCCAGTCTCAGTTGTTCTAGCAGCTCGTGCACTCTCTCTTGTGTAGGGCAGAATGTCCGATGGGACAAAGACACCAAACTAGCCCCCACAGTCCTCTACAGGCCTGCCTCACAAAACCTGCAGGGTACTGGAGCATATGGTTCCCATGCAGATCACTGCTCTGTGGGACACATTTCTCCAAACCTTCCCTCTTTTCTGCATCAGAACCACACCGGTTCTGCCAGGTCAGTACCCTCTGCAGCCATGCAATTGGGAACAAGATTAATTTCATTTGAAAGAATTCATTGAAGGGAAAAGATCTTACCTTCCACAACCTATCAGAACAAGGTGAGCATGGACTTACATTTCTTTTCTTTAGTTCCCATGTGCCCAAACTAGAAAACCATATCCAGAGCCCAAATTCACAGCTTTGACATCTCTTTGGCACCATTGAAATCAATGGCAAAGCAGAACGTTAAATCTACATCCCTACCGTACCTGGGGATAATTGGATTTGAACCCAGAGATGAAAGCTGTGGTTCAGACCCATCTCTAGTTCCCAGGCATGGAATTTTGATCAGCTTTGCATTTCATTGTGAATTTCTGGGGTACTGTCAGACCCAGAGACGTTTTGCGATGTGAGACATTAGAGCTGGGTTGGAGTGGATGATCGTTGTTTAGCGCAGACAAATGTGGGCTGCGTGCCGAGACTATAAAGCAGCAGCTGCACTTTAATTAAAACTTATGTCCCATATATCTTTGAGTGTTTGAGTGTTTCTTTGTTTTTAATGAAATTTTTAGATAAAGGGAGCTTTTTAAATTACGCTTCTGCCTGCTGGTGCACTCCTTTCTTATTCATTTTTTGCTATCATGACTTTTTTCAATTTACATTAACGGATTAGGCCATATCAGAGCTTGTGAGTTTATTAAAGGTGACGGCAGCAAAACACAATACTGTTTCTTGATCTATTTAGTAACTGTAGCGTTAGTCACAGTGTGCACCACACAGACACAGAGTTTTACTATGACATATAGGGATATTAAGCGTATTTGACAAACAATCGTGAATGAAGCCTCAACACATGCCCATCAACCAAATGCCTCAACATTTACATAAATTAATATTATTATTCTCATTCTATGGATTGGGGGAACTGCTACAAAGAGGTTAAAGTTAGGGCTTGTGTACAGAGGGAAATTGATCAGAATAGCTATTGTGAAATAAGCTTACTCCACAATACTATATAGCTATTCTAGTTCTTTTCCTTATGTAGACAAGCCCTTAGATTTTTAAAAGGACTGAGCACGACCACAGCTCCAGTGGAAGTCAATGGGAAGTGCTTTCCACCAGTAGGTCTACAAAGAAAAACCCGCATCACTGATTGAATTGACTGAGGTGTGCGGTCTTCAGGCTGCGGGGATAAAAATGCAGTGTAGATGTTTGGGCTCAGGCTGGAGCCCAGGCTTTGAAACCCGCAGACGGGGGAGGATCTTGGAATCTGGAATCCAGCCCAAGATGGAAAGTCAACAGTGCTATTTTTAGACTTGCAGCCTGACTGCCACATGCCTGAGTCAACTGACCTGGGCACTGAGACTCAGAGCCATGGGTTTTTCTTGCAGTATAAACCAGTGCTTCTCAAAGCCGGTTCGCCGCTTGTTCAGGGAAAGCCCCTGCCGCTTGCCACAGCCCCCATTGGCCTGGAGTAGCGAACCGCGGCCAGTGGGAGCCACGATCGTCTGAACCTGCAGACATGGCAGGTAAACAAACCGGCCCGGACCGCCAGGGGCTTTCCCTGAACAAGCGGCGGCCCGACTTTGAGAAGCACTGGTGTAGACCTACCATCACTTGCAAGCATGGAAGTCTGGAGAGAGAGGAAACCAAAATAAAAGTGTGAAGGGGGTGGGAATGGGGCAAGAAATGCAAAAGAAGCAAAATGAAAAATGAGGCTAAAGGGCAAAATTTTACAGCCATTTTCTTTCTTGTGGTAATTAAAATAAAAGATTCCTTTGTTTTCCTTTGTGCAAACTATCATGCAGGCCAAACTTTCTGATTTCACATGTGGGAAGTTGTAAAATTCTAGTCATTTTACCTTGCAAAGCAGATAAACTTGGTTTGCTTTAGGCCTTCGAGAGCCAGGCAGGAAAAAGGAAATGAAGGCCAGGAAGATTTATTCCTTAGAGCCCTGAGCCTGGGTGGCTAAACTCTTTCTTTCCTGTTCAGATTCAAATATCTTGCAAACTGCTTGCTGCAACTTTAATCTTCATGCAAAATAACTGCTGAGTATAAACAGTGCTTACATCAATCTTTCTATAAATGTAAGCAAAACAGTCTATAGAAGTATGAATAAAGATTTGATTAAGAAGTGACAGCAGAAATTTGTGATAATGAAGGGATGAAAAGTGTTGGTTTGGAGACATGCCAGCTACTTGCAATTAATTTTGTTAGCAAGTCACCAGGATACCTGCTGGCTTAGAAACTGAGTGGGCATTTTGCTACCCAGGCTGGGTGGGATCTGTGAAGAATGTGGGAGAGATCTATAATATTTTTTATAATTATTAGGTGAGCCTGTGTGTGTTTGATGGTTATTGTGTTGCTTCCTAAAGGATAACTAAGGATTAAGTCAGTGTTAGGTGGTTTTTGCACACCTGCTTCATTCTGTGTCTGATTCCAACTGGCTGTGCATAACAAAAAGTGCTATACAGCACCCTACTCAGACTCTCTGGTCTGGGAAGCTCAACCCTTAAAGGCACAGTCCCCAATACCATAACCATTGCTTAACTGCCAATAGAGAGGTCAAGGCCCTCCTGCCAGACTGCTTCAGAGTCAGAGACCCTAGGGATCCAGGGTCCATGGCAGCCTGCCAGTCAGCCTGCCCTGGAATCAGGGCTCCATTTCCTTTTGTGGAAAATTTAAAAGTTGATTTTTGTTCTGAATTGGAACAAAAATCAAATTCTGAAACATTGGACTCCTCTGCAAAATGGAATCACTTTTCTCCGCACTGCTCTACTTCTACTAATTGAGCTAAAGGAGAATGCTTTACCTTTCAAATGTAGAGGGTGAGTAGCATTAGAACTTTGACCTATGCTGGGTCATTAGCAGGAATAGGACAGGCCTCTACAACTTGAGCTGAAAGGGGAAATCCATTAGTTGGTAGCAGGAGTAGGCGTCTCTCTACGTCTGCCTGGGCAAGCAACTGGAAAGGGATATGGATGCACTTTGCCAGTGTATTACACACGGAGATATTTGCACCTGTGAACATGTGCACATACATGCAGTAGTGTTACCCTGAAAAATGGATTCTTGAGTGTTCCAAATGACAAGCCTATTGCCCTTTTAAGATGTCCTTCCCAAGGTATAAGTTTCCAGGTTTGTTAATGAATACACTAAAGGACACGGATAGAACTGTCCGAAAAAGTAATGGACGCAGCCAGTATTCTTTTCCAAAACAAAGTATCTTTTTACTAATGTAGCTAATAATCCTCAATACAGTTTATTGTAAAAAAATCCTAAACAAGGCACAAACACAAATCCCTTATTGCAAGTTTAAAGAGCATTCAAACTATAACTGCATATAGTTTAAATAATTCTGAGAGAAGCACTTTGCTACAAATGGCCAGTTTGTAACAAATCGCTAACAGCAGTTCTTAAATTTGCTCTAAATGAGTGGTCACCCAACTGTGGGGCATGCCACCCTAGAGGGGCACAGAGGAACATTTGGGGGAGGAGGGGGTACGGGGCAGGGCCCGGACCAATCCCAACTGGGGGGGAGGGGGTTGGGAGGGAGCACCACCCAGTCCCCTCTCTGCCCCCCAGCCCAGCTCTGACCCCAGCCACTGTTCCACTCTGCCTGCTCCACTCCCAGCTCCAGCTCTAGCTCCAGTTCCGCCCCCATTCCCTCGCTGTCCCCAGACCACCCTCCGCCTCTAGCCCCAGCTCATCCCCCATTCCCTGTTCTGCCCTCAGCTCTGCCTTCAGTCCAAGCTCCTCTGCTGAGCCAACTGAGCTGTAATGGGTGGGGGGAGGGGTCGCGTGAACAGATTCCATTAATGGTAAGGAGGGGGATGTGCGACAGGAAAAGTTTGGGTACTACTGCTCTAAATTTTATATAGAAAGTTGCAATCAATAACAATATTTTATGCATTTTTATTAACACCCCCACCCCCCCACAGCCCTATATACTACCTTAAACTATATGCTAGCTGATAGGTAAAAACTAACAGTCATTTAGGAAACCTTTGGTATCCTTTTTTAGTTGCTGCTGTTTATTGCTGAAGTGGTTTTTCCCAAGTGTTCTCCCCAGGATTCTAAAACTGACACACACTCTCTCCAGAATTTTGTAGTTGTTGTTACTATTGCTATTATTGCCACTTGGTTATCTTTCTCTCAGCAGATTCTTTTGCTCTATTGAGTTTCAGAGCAGCCAGCACCTAGCAGGCTTTGTTACACCTACTGTCGGAGAAGACTTTCAATTGCATGTGCAAATCTGAAACCGGTCCAATATTTTTTCTATAACAGACAAATGACATGCTGTGCTTTTATATAAAGATCTTTGAATCAAACTGCTGAAGGTGGTGCTAGTAAGATGCAAAGTTTTAGCCCTTTGTAAGACTCAGAGCATGAAGAAAGGCAAGAGAAAAGGCGTATAAAAGTAATTGAATAAAAGGAAACCAAATGAATCATTTAATAAAGGGTTAATTAAACCTGAAAAGTTGTTATACCTCACGTTTTTCATTAGCAGGCATATTTAGATGATTTCATTTTTTCTTGACCCTCCTTCAGAGCCAGTGTGTAATTTCATTAAGAGGCCCAGTCCAACTTCTACTGAACTCAGTGAGATTCCTCGCATTGCCTTAAATGGGAATCAGAGCCAATCCTTATAGAAGTAGTAATTCTTTTTGATGAAACCTCACTACAATTTTGTAAATCCCATATCAATCACTCTACTATGATAGGCCCTACAGAGAGTTTGGGATATGCTTAACTTTATGCATATGACTAGTCCCATTGAGCTCAATGAGGTTACTCAGGTTCATCTTTGCAGGACTGGGTCCCTGGTTGGAAACTGGCTCCAATAATTTGTCTAGGTTTTACCTTCTCTTCGCAAAAGTTAGGTGTCTTTATTGAGGTGTCTTGCAGGGAAATCAGTTAATGATAGTGATAACTTCTGGCTTTTCAGGACAATATTAGCAATTAATGGGGATATATTTGGTCAGTCCCAAGTGATTACATGATGCTAAATACATTTGAAATTCTAATCTATGATCTTTAACTACAAAAGTTACCGAATAAAGTTTAAAGAACAATAAATAAAGATAGCAAATATCATTTTATATTTTCTATCATTTCATTTTAGTTATTCAACTCGAACAGGACATTAGCACATCCTCTGGAGTTTTCTAAAGTAGCTATTTTGGATTTTACTGGGTAGCTGAAAACTAATGAAGTGATATTCCAAATTTTTGCAGTGGTTTCATTCTAATAAAACTCCCCAAAATTCCAGGCTTAGATTTTACTCATATATTTGTACAGCCAGTTATTGTAATTGCATTCACATGTGCAGGAACTGTAGTGGTAAGAAAACTTTTGCACGTACATATGCAAATGCCAAATTCTGAAAATTCAGGTGCATTTGTTTATATGAAACTTATCTGAACTCTTTCAAATCTTTGAGTCTGCAAAACTTAACAGGAAATCTTTTGAGAACAGCTCAGTTGTGAGTGTGTTTATGGTACATCAACAACCTCTCTCATGGTATCTGCAGTCCCAGGTGGAATCAGAAACAGGTGAAAATGAAATAGCAAATCAGAAAAAGTTAAGTCTAAAATCTAGTGTTCAGACTGAGATTTGGGTCACTTTTTATTTTATCTGCATTGGCCTATACACCACTAATATAATGGAATACACATTGGAAATACATAGTCTTGTTTAGACTAAAACAGTTCCACCAAGGCAACAATACATTTTATCTGCTACTGCCTCGGTAGAAGCCACTTCATCTATCGGTGCCCTACTCTCCCTATCTTTAAGATGGGGATAATGATACTCTTCTTTGTAAATGCTTTGAGATCGGTTGCTGAAGAACATTATATAAGTGCTAAGCATTATTTTTATTATATATTGTACATTAACTTTTATGACAAAAGTTGATTAACTCCAGTGCTAGGCAAGAGTATAATCTTTTGAAGGAATAGCTTTTCAGTACACTATGCCATGTGTATGGAAATAAAAAATATCAAGCATTCCAGTGCTCCGGAATGGAATAATTTGTCTAATGAAGGCAGAGTCTATGGTCCATACCAAAATATGTTCTATTATACAGCAGAACGATGGAAAAACATTTCTCACAAAGGACTCAGCATATGGAAAGAATCATATTTCAGTACAACAAAGACCGCCCATTTAGCAAGTTTCTATTTAAGTAGTGGTTGAATTTCTTAGTTTTCCTAAAAGATTTTCGACTGAAAGTGTTTTACTTTTCTGCAGGTTTATAGCATTATTTGTGACGTTGTCCCGCTACATGGCTACTCAGTGTGTAGCAGGTGAAATCTATTGATGGATCTAGGTAACTGTATATATCTGCAGCAATTATTACAGAAACTAATCTAAATGCAGCTAGAGAAGAGAGGATTGAAACATTAACCACTGAGATCCTGCAGTCATTTCAATCAGCTACAAAAAAGTAAAGTATATTTAATGTGGAGTGAGCAAAGGAAGAATCAAAACGATCTTTCCGGCTTGTAACAAATATTGCAAGTTGTAAAGATACCCTATGTTTTGTTTTTTAAATAAATCTTGACTGCACTGCTCAGACCAATTAAGGTTAGTGGCTGTTTAGTAAGATCTAAAATACTTTCCCCTTTTAAAGCCTGGGATGCAGTTTTTATGGTAAAATATTGTCTTCTATATGGAGTCCCATCAACACCTTGCCCAATGCATACACTCTTGTCTTTCCTCACACTAGCAGTCCCACTGAAGTCAGGTAAATAGGACTCCTAGGATACAGCCTTTCATTGGGAACTGAAGGCAAAAGCACCTTGCCTGATTGGCACTTCCATCTCCCGCTCTTGACCCAACGGGTTCAGTACATCTTATTTTCTGAACCACCTGCACACAGTGCAAAATAATATGAACTATTTAATGTAATTGATTAAAACAAGCCTAAGAGGGAGAACACATTAAATATGTGGCTAATTAAAGCCAGTGAATGAAATCCTAATCCTACTGAACATAATAGGAGTTTTGCCATTCATCTCAATGGGGACATTATTTTATCCATGGTGTCTAACTTTAAGCATCCATGTTTGAAAATTTTGGGCCGAGTATTTGTGAATAAAGCTACCATCATTCAACTCCTGATAAAATGAACAAATCAGAGTAAAGACTCATTATTAAACAAAAATGCACAGTGGTAGAATAATAGTATGATATGAAATAAGATAGTTATAACTTTATTATTTTAAAAACATTAAAGTGCATCATTTTCTTTCTATAAACACTTGGAATCTCTCTTTGCCTCTTTTGGGAACATTAAACTCAGACAACTCTGCTAAAATATTAACTCTTCCACAGATTTATGGTTACTGGTAAATAAATATATTAAGGGGGGAAGGTATCTAAAGTGAGGTATTATTGGCATTGAGGGACCAACAATATTTTCAGAATCCATATCAGTATCTCAGTTGAAACATTATTTTGCATATTCATGGTCTTTTTAGTAGGCAATATCTATCCATGACTATTTTTGTTATTCCCTTATATCTTTTTTCTTTAAAAATTCTATAATTTAATATTTCTCCTGGAAGATTGGTTTTAAGAGTTTTCTTTCCACTTTTTTGTGATGTGGCACCAAATCATGCTCATGCACATAGTGAAAAAATAAAAAAGAACCCAAGTTTGTCAACATTAGATCAGGGATCCTGCAGGGAGATATTTTTATATTTTTCTTTGTGTTATTTAACATATTCACATAAATTCTCATTATGGCATGATGTTTCTGTTACTCTCTTAGTAATTGTCTTCCAATGTTTGCTCCCCCAAACAAACAAATGTATTATTTGTAACTTTATGTTCAATACAGAATTGTTTTTAAAAAATCCTTAATCGAGATGAAACTGCAAAAAATTCAAAGGGAACACTTCTGGCTCTACAGTGAATGACTAGAGAGTTTGGATGTGGAATAAAACAAATAGGAACATTGGATCTGCCCTACAGATTAGAGTTTTGGTTCCCCAGCCCTAATATCCTGCCTTTGGATACTTGATAGTTCAGAAGAAGGCAGGTCCAATAGAACATGGCTAGTTGTAGGCAAGTCTAGCAGAATTATTATTAAACATTTATATTGTAGTAGCACCTTCAAGATTCAAACAGGTCAGGATCCCTTTAAGTTAGCCACTGTATAACCACAGTCACTCAGAAGATAGGTGCATTTAGCAGGGTTAATTGGGCAATATTGTTAGTTGGGGAGTGGGTTTCCTCCCCAACACCTATGGAAATCATCTCAAGCCCTGCTTTTCAGACATGCATACACAAAGGCATACACACACTATCACAATAGAGTTGGGGGGAGTACATATAAACTTGCCAATTGCATTAAGTAAATAAATAATAAGATTTGCAGATTGTACACATCAGTATTTGCATTATTCAAAAATACAGGAAAGTATAAAGGCATTTCGTAGATATTGGGGAGATCATGTCTTAGGTAAATTTGACAGGTTTTCCAGTAACTCCACAAATGGCCTGTTAGACATTCAGTTAGTTGGGCACACAATACTGGAAATATGTATCTTGTTTAATCTGATATAGTTTATATCACTACAAATGATGTTATTGATCATATAACTATCCTGTTTATTGGCCAGATTTGAAGAAGACCTCAGTGTAAGCTCCAAAGCTTATATGTTTCACCAACAGAACTTGGTTCAGTAAAAGATACTGCCTCACCCACCTTGTCTCTCTGCTATAACTATCGTGCCATTTTAAAAGCTAGCCACAATATTTGAGTAGCTGAGCTCATGCAGGCTGACCACAGGATGGAGAGGAGAGGAGAGGAGAAAACTATGACACCAGGATGACATATTTACATATGGAAGTTACCTGGGCTAGGTCACCATTTTAAATTAAAGTTGTTCTCAGTGGTTTCTCCCAGTTAAAATATTATTTAATTATTTTAAAGAAAGAACGTACCTCACTTTTGAAAAAAAATGGCACATATAGCTTGGCAATAGAGAAAAAAAGTCTCCCCTTACAACACAGAATATGTAACAATTAAATGCTTTACACCCTGGAGATTAGAGTGCATTACTTATTTATCTGTGAATAAATTAGTTAATAGCCATTTAGATTAATTTGTGCCCTTAGTCACACCACTTGATGTGCATATGCAATTGTGGTAGATATGCATATAAATTAGGCATGCAATTAAGCATGTTTGTGTTTCTCAAGCAATTAAGACTTTGCACAGTTTAGTGGTTAGAGAGCCATGCTAGGAGCCAGGTGATTTGAGTTCTATTCCTGTTTTACCCAAGGTTGCAAAGTAGCTCTATGGCAAGTCACTTAGAACCAGATTTTCAAAGATATTAGGTGCTTAATGATTGAGGTAGGTACCTAGTGGGAGTTTCAAAAGGCCCTAAGCAGGTTGGGAACTTAACTCCAATTAAAATCCATCAGCATTAGGCAACTAACCTACCTAGGCATCTCACTAGGCACCTACCTGAATCGTTAAGCTCCTAAATTCCTTTGAAAATCTGGCCCTTAACCTCACTATACCTCAGTTTACCCACTTGTAAATTGGGGCTCATAATGCTTCTTCACTTTGCATAGAGCTTTGAGACTTATGGCCGAAAAGTACCATATTATAATTATTCCTATTATTAAGGGAGAAACCTGTCACTGTTAAATCTAAACGCCAAGCACACTTAGAACTACCTGACTGATTACTTTCACTGTTAATTTGGTAGTTCTATAATTTATGTGTGACTGATTCAGCAATAGATGTAACATCTGATACTTGTAAAAGATTTCCTGGAAATAACCTACACCTTTTTAATCAAAATTTGAAGCCATAGTCTCTCTCCTTCTTGTGTAATGACCAATCAAGCCAATGTGTGTCCTAATTCTATATGGCAGAGTTGCACTGCACCATTATGCAATTTAAATGAAAAGTGGTGCCATGCTATTTTAATTCTTATTATTCTAAAATATGACCTACATATAGGATAAACCCGGGCAGGTTAAGACCTTCTAGAGGAAGAAATTCATATAGTAGAGGAAAGGAAATTTGGAAAGGAACAAAAAAATTGCAAATGCCTACGAAAGTGACTGTATCTTGCTAAACTGCCATTTAAAAAAATTGCTCTCTCGATTTCTGTAGAGGGTTTTTGTACATTATTTGGAAGATACAACACCAGCTGCTGAAGCTGCAACCCATCCATGAGGCTTTTCCCGCTCCCTACTCTTTATTCTAATATTAAAAATTTTAAAAAGGGAACCAGAAGTATTTTGAAAATGCTTTATCTTTTAAGAATGTTCTTGGTAGTGAATTTGATTTAGAGATAAAAAGACAATATGTTTCCAGGGTCTCTTCTTCTGTTGCTTTGTTTACTGCTACAGTGTTTTAAAATATTTTTATTGCAGGCTCTGTGCTCAATTTAGGGTTTAAAGTAAACATTAGGCTCTATAGTGCTACTAAAACAAAGCTTGTTGTGGCAGTAGAGAGTTTCATATTCCACAAATGTTATGAGATCTTAGCTAAAAGAAATGCACATTTTCATAGCCTAAAGCTTGTTCTTTAAAATCAACTTTTTAGGGAAGCCGGGAATGGTGGTGGTGCTAAATCAAGCCCAGTACATCATTATAAAACTTCACCTACATTGCTTCAATAATTCCCTACAGTCCCAATGTTTTCTAAAATGTTTGAATAATAAAGTGCTGTTGAAATGCCATCCAGATTTGCCAAACAGTAGGAATAAGATTAAAAAAACCTCACATTCCCTCTTTTTAGTTTTGCAAAATACAAATATTTTAAATGTTGAAAGAGACAAAATACTGTAGGGAATGAAGAAAAAAATCAAAATACTTGTCGCAACCCACTTCAGAATTAATTCTTGCCAACAGCTCTTTTACTTTAACAATCTGGTATTTACACTAAATTACAATTCCCTTGAAGTGGAAGTTCATTATAGATCTTGCTTCCACATTCAGCACTACACATTCTGTCCTATCTCACTGCTGCGTAACAGAAAAATCAGTTCACTCTCATCCTGTGTTCCAGACCATTGTTTCATTCCTAGGCTACTGAAATTGTAAGCCAACTGGCTAACCTAATTTCTAAGGGGCAGATTGTGGCCTGACCATGTGTCCACATGCACACAAGAATGTAAGGAGGAATACAAATGCACTAGATGCAAGAGCACAGAATATCCCTTAGAATTTAAACTCTTTGGGGCAGGAAGCCTGTCTTCATATCTGTTTGTACCCTGAACAGGGTTTCTGGGCAGTGCTAGGATATAAATATTAAGTAATAATAAAATACAACTTTACAAATAGTTCAACAACATACTGCTGTTCAGCCTCTAATCTGGTTTAACAGCAAAAAACAGTTCATCACATAAAACAATCTGATAAGCTTCACACTTTCCCTCTAAATGGACTTAGGTCAGGTGAAAACAAAGAGGAGTCCTTGTGGCACCTTAGAGACTAACATATTTATTTGGGCATAAGCTTTCGTGGGCTAAAACCCACTTCACCAGATGCATGGAGTGGAAAATACAGTAGGCAGGTAAAAATACACAGCACATGAGAAGATGGGAGTTGCCTTACGAAGTGGGAGGTCAGTGCTAACGAGCCAATTTAATTAAGGTGGAAGTGGCCTATTCTCAACAGTTGCCAAGAAGGGGTGAATACCAAGGGAAAATCACTTTTGTAGTGCTAATGAGGCCAATGCAATCAAGGTGGCCCATTTCAAACAGGTGACAAGAAGGTGTGAGTATCAGCAGAGGGAAATTAGTTTTTGTAGGGACCCATCCATTCCCAGTCTCTATTCAGGCCTAATTTGATGGTGTCCAGTATGCAAATTAATTCTAGTTCTGCAGGTCAGGTGGAAATTATTCACATTGGGTTGGTGAAATAAAAGGTCTTTATGTGTACCTTTAAACTGAGCCATTAATCTTCCATCATTCATATCCTATATTGTGCATATACATGGAATATTTAAGTGCTTTAAGAGGAACAGTTAATTGAAGTCAATGCTTTCCTTTCATTTTTATCCATAATTTCACCCCAATAAGCCTAAAATTGTTGACTGGGAACCAGTGTGATGATTTCTTTATTGCATTTTCTTTCTGAATATTCAGGGAGATCCCACTTCAAAATATGCTGGGGGGGTGGGGGGTAGCTAGCAAATCCTGGGTTTCAAATCTTGCATAGACAATGATGTGGTGCATGTAGTGGTATTCACTCTTCACTGGATATTTCTGTGTAAATTCATGCCATTCAGTGCAACCTGCTAAACTCCAAAAGCAAAAACCTTCATAGGTTGACTTTGAATGATAAGAGTTTAAAAGAAGTGCCCCAAGTGCCATTACGAAAGTTACAAAAAATAATAGAACCAAACCAGCCCCACAAAGCTCTCCACTCTCCTACAGACCTGAATCCCTAGCAAGCCCCTCCCTCTGCAGAAGCCCAAGTAAATGTAGGCATATAACAGCCTGCCCTGAAGGTGACAGGAGAACTAGATGAAGAAACATCCCGTGGGAAGGGGAATGTTTTGGGAAATTGAGAATGTGTAGAGGGTCTGAAAAATATCCAAACTGGGAGCCTTAAGAGGTTCATTAAAATCAGTGGGCCAGACAAAGAGACCCCAGTGATACACAGTCTATTGTTCATTATTTATATTTAAGCTTGGAAGGATTAGATTTTTATCAGTAAATGTTGGTAAACATCAATTTTACTGTATGTTTGCAGTGTTGTTGTAGCCGTGTTTGTCTCAGGATTTGAGAGAGACAAGGTAGGTCAGGTAATATCTTTTATTGAACCAACTTCTGTTGGTGGAAGGGAAAAGCTTTCAAGCTTCACAGAGCTCTCTTGAGTCTGGAGAATGTCGCTAGAGTATCTAAGCTAAATACAAGGTGAAACAAATTGTTGAGCATAAGAGGTAAGAGACCACTTAAAATGACGTGAGCAATTAAGAGTTAGCAAGGAACTAGGGTGTGTTACAAATCGTTGTCATGAGCCGTAAAACCAGTGTCTCTGTTAAGACCATGATTTTTAGTCTCCAGTAGAGTTATGAATTTAAGTTCAGTTCCCAGGCTCATCTTCTGAAGGTGTTATGAAGGTTTCCTTTGAGGATGAGGACTGAGATATCAGATATGGAGTGATCTCTTTGTGAAAAGTGTTTGTCCATGGGTGATAGGGTGTTTTTGTCTGTTATCATTTTTCTGGGTTCATTCAAAAGTGTAGTGATCATCTGATTTTACCTACATAGTTGTTGTTGGGACATTTGATGCACAGGATGAGGTACACTACATGCTGTGATAGCCATGTGTAGGGCCCATGGATCTTGGTGTGTTGTGGGGAGTTGTGGTGTGTTGTGGGGAGCATTGATCATTGTAGCAGTGGAGATTTATCTGCAGGTTTTGTATCTGTTGTTCTGGCAGGGTCTGGTGCCACTTTGAGTTGGTGTGTCCTGGTCTGTGGGGAGCTTGGATCATAAGCTTGGAGAGGGTGGGGGGCTGTTTGAAGATCAGAAGAGTGCGTTTGTGAAAGATTTCCTTCAGGATGTGACCTCTCAAGTATGTGTTGTAATTGTTTGAGGATACCCCATATAGGTTCTAGTGTGGTAGGTGATGACTAGGGGTATGCTGTCAGTGGGCTTTTAATTATCTGTATTGAAGCAGGTTCTCCTGGGGTATTTGGATGGGCTGTTCCATTTCACCATACACACAAAAAGCAGTGAAGAATGTTTCCATTGATGATCAGCAAAATTTACAGATTGCAAAGTATTACATGCTGCTTGAGAACTTATTGAGTTTTATTTATGGATATTTACGTTGCATATTTTGATATTTGATGCTGACAATTTGTGTTTTAATGGTTATAAAGATTTAACTTTTTGAATCTGAATGTCAACTGTCATTAAATAATTATTGACACCCCCATAACTTCCGGCAACTGTGAAAATGTAAATATATAAATATTTGGAGGTGGGGAGAAACTTAAAAATTAACATGGATATTATCTTTTGAAATTATAAAAAAATACCCCAAATTATGCCCAATCTATTTATAGAGCGGTAGCACCAAGAAACCCCAGCTGTGTTTGGGGTCCCATTTGCTCACCACTTTCTATGCATATAGTGAAAATCAGTCCTGCCCCAAAAGAGCTTACATAGAGAACACACAAAAGATAGGCGAGAAGAAGGATTAATTAGTCTCATTTTACAGATAGGACATTGAGACACAAGGAAATGAAATAGCTTGCTCAGGGTCACAGAGGACATCTGTGCCAAGTGGGAAATTGAAGTCATGTTTCTTGAGCTCCAATCCACTGCTTTAATCACAAGACCATCCTTCCTCTCCACTGGAGAGCAGACAAACAGGATGGCACAGAAGAAACTCGGGATGGCATAAACTGGGATCATAGTGTGACCAGGGTGGTGGTAGGATCCACTCATTCACTTACTCTCCTCAGCAGTCTGTCCCAGCTGTGGAGCCCCCATAGTAAGCTACAGGTACCCTCAATAGGTTGATGGTGGAAACATCAGCTGAACTGCCCAAAGAATGGAATCTCCAAATATGGAGCTGTCCTGGCATCAGCCAGAGAATCTAGAGGTGACTCTATCCCACTTCAAAAGCCAGGATTAAGCACATAACCCGACTGTTTTTTGTCACAGGCTATGTCTACACTACTGCAGTAAATCAACCTACGCTACGCAACTCCAGCTACGTGAATAACGTAGTTGGAGTCGACATACCTTAGGTCAAGTTACCACGGGGGTCTACACCGTGGGGGGTCAATGGGAGAAAATCTCCCGTCGACTTACCTTATTTTTCTCATTGGGGGTACAGTACAGGGGTCGACTGAAGAGCGATCTGCAGTCGATTTGGCGGGTCTTAACTAGACCTGATAAATCGACCACCGGTGGATTGATCTCAGAGCATCGATCCCTGCCGTAGTGTAGACCTGCCCACAGACTTATAAAAAGCTGCCTCACATGCCACTGCGTCATCATTTAAAAACAATGAAACAAACAAAAATCTCCATGTAGAAATATCCTGGTGGCTTCTAGGCTTGCTTTGCACTGAGAGCTTAATTGGGAAATGACAGTCTGTTCATGAGTTTTCAGGGAGTCTAGAGAGGCCTGCTGGCTGCAGTAGGAATCTCTGGTGAACAGCTTGCTGTCAATCTATTCCTTTGATTTTTATTTCCTTTTATTTTTCTTGACAGAATATGAACACTTAGATATTATAGACTTTTTGTGGGTCTCTGTGTATGATTTTTTTTTAACCTTGGAGTGTTTTCACACACACACACACACACACACACACACACACACACACACACACACACACACACACACACACACTTATATAAAAGAAACACTTAACATTCTTTTTTTAATGTCAGCAGTGCACAAATGTGTATGCAATTGCCTGCCTGATTAGCACATGCAACTATCGCTATTGCACTTGCAAATTGGATATTCACTCACACAAAGGACCGTTTGTGAAATACAATTCCATATATGTTCTATCATGTTCTCTCCTTTTAATTTTTCTGATATATTTCAGTTTAAAATAGAGTAAGGACTGAGATATGCCCACTTCCTCAATCTCTAGTAGAGAGGGTGTATTAATTTATATTTTTACATTATTATACGGGGGGACATATTTGACCAAGCCAAGCTCAGGACAGGACTGGATAGGGCTGTGGGGGGGAAGTTAACATTCTTTGCAGCTGCCTGATCCTGGAGCCACTTCAGGCCCATGCACAACTCAGAGCAGCCTTAGGGTGGCTCTAATTTATATTCAGCTGCCTATGTTCCGAATCAGTCATTTCAGCAGCCAGTGATCACTGGAGCCCAGTGATGCTACTATTTCTCCTACAGCAAGGACCAAATGAAGTGTATCATGCAGCTGCTGTGTTGGCCCTATGCCACCCAGCAATCCCTCTATACTAGGGGAGCTGTCAAAGCTGGTGAATCTGGCTATAAGATCTCTCTGTGGACTGGCACAAAGGGGCTATAGTGGGGCCAATGATCTGGATTACTATGTTCAAATCTATTAAGAAGGAATGTGAATGCTTCATGAAAACTACATTTGAGCCATGCGAGTGTTTCTCAGCTAATGGGTCACAATGTCCAGAGGGCTCATAAAAGGTCATCAGGAGTGTCATGAGGCATTGAAAATTTTGTTACAATCTAAAACAAAGAAAAAGTTGCTCTCCCCACCTCCCGCACACTCTATCCCTTTAAGATCAAGTATTTTCGGTCAACCTCTTGAACACACATCCACAAATAAATTATATAGGCTTATCAGTATTATCAATGATACATTTTTATGTTTAGGTTTATAGTAAATGTAAAGGGAGTTATGAATGTTTTTGATTTTGAATAAGGGGTCAGTAAGCTGAAAGAGTGGAGAAATACTCAACTATTGCAAACCATTTTGGGGCAAGATTGGGCTGGACTTCAGGGCTAGATTGAGTGATGTTATAACATAGGACAGTGATCTCTAGATTAGGTCATATACATCCACATTAATCTATTTCAGTTTAATAACCTGACTGTTGTGAATGATGATCTATCATCTGTTCTCTTAACTAATATAAATTGTGTGCTGCAGAGTCAGTTCCTTTTTTTTTCAGGAGGAATGAGCATGTGAGGATTTCCTTAATTGCCTTAAGAGAGGGAAGTGTAAACCCTAATGAAGCTTTGGAGGTCATGCCCATTCAGTTAGGGCGAACTTATAGCTTGTACATAGCACTCAGAGTATCCACATTGAATTTTGCCATTCTGTGTTGTCAGATTCTTACCTTGATGTTTAAGCCAGTTACATGCAGGCAGAAGTTTTCCACTACACATTTTTTGACCTTGTCCAGTTGGCCTTTGTGATTTCAAATTCTATCTTCTGCTGTTCCCCCAAGTATAATTTCTGGACATGAGTGCCAATGAGTGGGATCTCACGAAGGCAGACTTCCTACTGAAAAACAGGCCACTTACAATGTTATACAGGCTTTACATATAAATCACAATTACTGATATTTATCCTCTAAGGAAATAGCCAGCTAAATTATGAGTGGGCCTAATGCCACTGAAACAGATGGTCTTTGAAGAAAGTGTCCAGGAAACTATATATCTTTATCAAGTGTGCTTTGATAGTGCACATCCTAGCCAGGAATCTCCAAGTGGCTATCCATCCGTTGCCTACATATCCATCCTTAATTAGGGACATATGCCATTTCAGCTTGACACTAGAATGGATTAACTTTCAAAAATAATAATTAAAACAATGATGTGGATGTATTATGCAGGCTTTTAGTTGCTTTCAAATTATTGAAGGAAGAAAATATAATGAGGGCTTGGTCCCCATTTGGCCTCATATGGGAGCTTGAAACAGGATAAAATAGAACCCTCTTGTAGCTTTCTCTTCTTTTTACACATGATAGAGGTGTACAATATTTATTATGGAAAATCCCACTACCAGTGATAAGGAAAGCACAGCAGCACTGTTTTGTGCCAGGGACTGGATTGCTCAGGATTGAAATGGCATATGCTTCCTTTCTCTTCGTGGTTAGTGGCTTGAATATGGCCCAGGATATTAATGGCCATGGAGTTTTAGTTTCCATTTGCCACTGCTCATCAGAGTAGGTGAAATGAATTGGTGATGCCAATCCAGTTCATGATGGATGGTTGCAGAGATCACAGAAATCATCATTACACTTGCTGTCAATCTTGGTAATCACATATGTTTGACAAAGAACTGAGTGGGCAATGGAGGCTGGAGCAGGATTCAGGGACAGCAGTAAGGTCAAGCTTGCTCTCCTGCTCCTCTCCTGTGTGGAATGAAAGTCTTTAAAAATAAATTTTTAAAAAATCTTTCAATCTTGTGTGATGACAGAGCTTGGGGCCCAGCATTCTCCCTTTGGAGTTGGCTGGCCTGGAAATCAGTCCTACTCCAGAGGTTTTATTCTTAATATTGGTTTATTTACAATATTTACAGGGTTTCTTTAAACAAACAAAAAATACATTTCCTATCTTCCATTGCGTCTTCTTATGCTGGCTACCAGTCACCAGCCTGCCTTTCCATCCCATTCTGGGCCCTGCTACCCTGGGAACCGAGGTCCCTCTTCCCAAACAGAAGTAACCACAAGATTTCCCTTCTAGAGAGAAAACAGCTGTTTCCCTAGGAGGGACCTTTTCCCTTTGCTGCACACAACCCATCTGCAGCTAGTTTCTCCTCTCCCCTCTCTCCTACTTGAAGAGGTTTTTAAAGGTCACGGGAGGCTGCCCTTAACTGGACTCCAGTGTCCATAATTAACCTGAGGTGACCTTTTTTCACTTTGTTGGAAAAAGGGCTTGTGACCATTCTATGATTGAAATACCTGCCTTCAGCCACTTTTCAGAACTGTCACACCTGACTTTATCACACTCTCCACTAAATTAACTATTAAAATTAACTTTATGGCCACTTTTAAAGACTTCTTAACCACATAATGGTGAAGTGATTCCAATTTGTATCTGTGATGATTAGTTCAGATGTGGAAAGCAATATATATACACACGTTATGGCCACAGAAGTAGATTTTCACATAAGGCGTGCACAGTTGCACATCCATCTTGTAGGAGCACTTACAGCTGCAGACATATACTGGACAATTGTGAACACAAATAACTAATTAGGCATATTAGTGTTCACAATTAGCCAATTTGCATGTGCTGTTAGGTGGGCAATTATATGCATATCTTTTTGAAAATCCAGCTTCAAGAATGTGCCATATTGTTGAAAAATATAGCACAAACTAAAATCAGATTTTTGCAGGACAGCAGTATGCACTCACATCCTTACCCTAGCACACAAATCCAGTAACCATGCTAATGCCGGACATCTCTGGGAGAGTGTATAAATGGATAAGGATCCTTGCTTCTCCCCCTCCCCCATTGCAGCAGAGAGGCAGAAGAGCTATGCTGAAGTTACAGCCTCAGGGATGCAGTTACCCCAGTGGCTGTTGCACCTCTTGGTGGGGCAATACCTTTCCTCACTCCCAAATGCACCCTTTGTGGTGGCATGGATAGGACCCACCATAATCTGGCATGACCGCTCCATGAATTTGAATTCACCAACCTGATTGGCCACTACACTTGCACCTATTCTTTGTTGCCTTATAAATAAGAGCAGGATTTGTCCTGCGGTGTGGGTGTTTCAGATCCTTGAGTTTATTACAGTGTAGATTTTCAGCCAAGTCAAGAGTAAACTCAATTAGGAAAGTAACAGTATTTTATTAAATCACATTCAATAATAAAGGAACACAATTTATACATACTCAGCATGTATAATTCTCTTAATAGGGAAAACCCTGGAACCCTAACTTGATATTAAAACTGGAGAGAAAATAAAGCTGCATAATATCAAATTATTTAACATCTAGATCACAATAAGATTTTGCAGGTAGTGAAGTTATTGTGGAGTGAATGGTGCCAAGGTAGCTTTAAAACAGCTTTTATTAATCCTCTAAAATTGGTGGTTGTGGCTGTATTGATATTTTCTCTCCCAAATGGCTGATAACTTTAAAAAAAAAAAAGGCAAGAAACTCAGAAAGAATTAGCGATCGTATCTTTTTCATAGGCTGGAGGAATTCAGTTAAAACCTCTTCCTCTTCTCCAGCCATCTATTATAACCCCCAATTTGGGGTTATAATATTTTGGCTCACTTACCTCTTCAATGTTTTCAGTTTGTGCATTTTTTAATGTCTAGATTCCAGTTGGGCCTGGAGGTAGAAGTGCTGCCAATACACTTAGGGAATGGTTAGACCAATCCATCTGAGAGCAGGAATTATAGGAATAGAAAATCATCTAAGAGAGCCTGGTCCCATGAGCTTTCCAACCTGTTCATACAGTTCCAAGATTGTATGATAGTTCACATAATGGAAAATTGGGTAGTGCACTCACCAGTTTGATAAAAACCTTATCCAGTCTTTTGTTTGTCTATTACATACTTTCTTGGAAAGTTTCCCTCCTGAACCTCTCTCCCTGTGTTCTCCATGAGCTTATCCAAACTGAATGTGGACATTAAAACTTGGGGGTTTGCCCAGTTGCTGCTGCTCCTGAACATAATGAGACGGAGAATAGTAGCAGCAGTAAGATGTCACATCACTATAATACCAATTTCAACTTCAGTACCGGGTTTACAATGGTGCCACTGGTGCCATGGCGCCAGGCCCAGGCTCCAAAGGGGCCCTGGCCTGGCCCCCTCTGCTTGGGCTGCACTCCATGGCCCCATCAGCTCTTCTCCGCCCCCCGCCTATCGCTATGCTCTCTCCTGTTGGATCGTAGGCCAGTCGAGGGCTCTTCTCTGCCCCCTGGCCACAGCTGGGGCTGAGAAAGCTGGAGCCCTGTGCCGCCTAGCTGGGGCTGCTGACCCCGCCCCCAGCTCTGCGCTGCCAGGGGCTGACTCCCCCTCTCCCCAACCCCTCCTCCTCCCCGAGCTCCGGATGCTGCGGCCAGGGGCTGACCCCTCCCCCACAGCTCCCCACACCACTGCCAGGAGCTGGGGCTAACACCCTCCTCACACCGCTGCCAGGGGCTAGGGCTGGCCCCATTCTATCTGTGGCTGGGGCTGACCCCCCAAGCCCTGCTGCCTGACACCTCGGGTCATCCCCCCCACACACACACGTTCCTCCACGCCCTGCTAAGGGGGCACACTGGACTTTTTTGGTAAACTGGGCATTTGTTCGTTTGCTCTTGCTGAACAGTTGGCAAGAGCAAACGGGATAAATGCCCGTTTTTATCAAAAAAGTTAGGATGGCCAGGACAGAGCTTAAAAAGGGAACTGTCCCGGCCAAAAGGGGATATATGGTCATCCTATCTCCAGGCAAGTGGGTCCTGAGGGAGTTCGGCCAGGGCGGGGGCAGACCCTGGCCTGGCTAATCGCTCCACTCCCCAGAGGCCGGAGTGATTCCCCGCCCTGGCACTGGAGCGGCCCCAGCCGCGCTGCCAGCTTAGCCTGGCAGACGCCGTCATCTTCCAGCAGGGCCAGTGAGTGTGGCCAGGGGGCAGGGTATGAGGGAGTGGGTCTCTGGAGATGTGTGGGGGCTGCTGGACAGTGGGGGGTCTGTTGTGGGGTGGTTGGGGAGGCCTGTGTGTTGGGATGCTGGGCAGTGGGGGGTCTGAGTGGGGTGCTGTGTAGTTGTGGTGGTGGGCTGTGGGGAAGTGCATTGGGCAGTAGTGGTGTGGCTGTATGTGGGGGTGCTGGGCAGGGGTGGCGGTGTGCAGGCTGCTGTGCATTTGTGGTGGAGGGTCTGTGTGGGGGGCTGCTGGGCATAGGGAGTCAGGGGTTGTGTGGCATGGCATGGGCCCATCCCCGAGGGGAAGGGGCATGCTGGCAGCACAGGGCTGGGTGGGTCAGGGTGCGTCTGGCAACTGCCGGTTTGTATACAGTGTCCTTGCATTGGGCTGGGTGGAGTGGGGCCAGCCCCACCATGCTATGCCCCTGGCTGGCCCCTTGCTCTGGGGACCAACCTCCTCACACCCCTATGGGGGCCCACAAATATGTTTGGCGCCGGGCCCATAAAAAGTTAATCCGGCCCTGGTTCAGTTTGCACCGCAATGGTATCAGCCCTGCTAGAATTCTGGCACTGAGATAATTTATTGTGATGAGCATTATCAGTCTTTATTTCACGGGTGAAAAGAACTCTCATGTAAACAACAACAACAATACTAAGCCTGCTAATTCTTTTCCTTTCTTCATGCTAAAGGCACCTGGCTCCCATTCACTTCAACCCAAGAGACCTATAGATATGTCTCATTTCCATAATGATGCCTTTAGGAATGAGCAACTTCACATCCTTCTTCACCTTGAGGCCTTTAATACGTACCCAAGACAGTCTTTATCTGATGGATAAATTACCATTATGTCAGTACTTACTGCTTGGTAAAAAACTGTATACAGTAGGTTTTATGATCCAAACTGCTGATTCCAATCTCTTATTATCATCATTTAGTGATCATAAAGGTAATAGGTCTGATAGATCTGAGCATTCAGCAGAAGCATTTTGTATTTTAAGAATTCAAAACCTGTATTGTCTGTTAACATTGCCCATAACCTGGGCCAAGTTCAGCTGAAAGTCAGTGGAAATATATCAGACTTACACTAGTGTAAACCAGGGCAGAATGCAGCCTACTATTTTTAATCCCGTTTCTGCTTGTTCTGCAATTTAATTTTTTTTTTTTCAAAAAAAGTAATTAAATACACTTTTTGAAAAAACCTGCTTTATGCATTTGCAGACAAACATCAATACTTTGCCCGCATTCAGGCTGTGAAAATTGCCAGGAAACTCAATAATGATGGGACATATCTTGAAAAGAAAAAAGTAAAGCTCCCATATTGAATTAAGTTAAGATGATTTGCCTGAAGCTGGCAGAACATCATATGTCCAACATGAGGGCACTAATTGATGCATCTATTTAGCAAAGCACTTAACTGTAAGCAAGTGAGTAGTCCAGTTGAAGCCAATGAGACTTACTTAAAGTGACTCACACACTTAAGTGCTTTGCTGATTCGGGGTCATAGTTCTGCAAGATGTGCTATAAGGTGAGGGCAAGATTGTGCCCAGCCAGGGTATGAGAGTTCCAAGGAAGACAAAAGTTCAAGGGTCCCACTCCCCATTTGCACCCCTGCCCACAGCTGAGCCAGAGTCAGTGACCTTGTACCCTGATCCATTGGTGCTAACTTCTCAAAGTAGGGCACAGAGGGGTAGGGACATGGCCCCTCTCCGCTTTGTACTGGCCAGCGGAATTGACAGAGAGGAGAGGCAGCTGGCTCCTTTGGAAAGAGTGCAACAGATGCTGTGTTCCCTTTGCACCCATAATACTAAGAGACATTATGCCAGATCTGGCTTCTCGGCCCAATGAGCTAAAATTGGGCCCAACTTGTTCCACTTCAACACTGCATTGATAATAATGGGCCTGCAATCTATGGCACAAACCAAGCTTTCTGGGGTTTGGCAAGCAGCAGGGGTCAGGGACAGCCCTATGAGTTCTTCCGTTGAGATTATGTTATGATCTAATTTCTACTAAACAGGTTATTGAATAACTTCACTGGTCTCTCTCAGGTTTATATAGCGAATAGAAAATTTGACAAACAAGATGGCTCTTGCAAATATTAATTAGATACCATCTTTCAAACTCCCAGTTTGAAAAATGCAGCCCAAATGTGATGGAAAGTTGCTACCGTCTGATCGCTTCTTGATGTTCTCGCATGAAAGGAGTTTGGTGGCCTCCTTTCAGTTCACAGTGGGTGAGTTTCCAAAACATAAAATACACCAGTCCATTTAGCAGTTTCATTGGTAATTTCAGCAGCAAGACCTGTTACTGAATGAGCCTAAGGAATGAACTAGCCTCTTTCCTTCGGATGACCATTAATGCACAACAGTGTGACAGTGTGTGCTTGTACTCTCACTACTTAGGTCTTCAGTTTGGGGTGGGAGGGGGGAGCTTCAGCCCAACAGTTTCATGAGCACTAATGTCCCAAGCCAGCAAAGCACTTCAGCACAGGCTTACCCTTGAGAATATGAGTATTCCCATTGTCTTCGCTGGGACTACTCACATGTTTAAAGTTACATGTGTGCTTAGGTAACTTGCAAGATTGAGGTTTAGCTTCACACAACCTGCTGTAAGAGACTTATTTAAATTTCTATTTTGAGAGTGTGTGCTAATGCATTACACAGGTGCTCAGTGCAACAGGTGGCTGCTTTGTGTTTTGTAAGTTGGAAGAAATAAAATAAACATTTGTATTTTATGAATAAAATATAACATTGAAAATTGGCTTCAAGGAGACCCTAAGCATATCAGGAATCTGTGCTAATGTTGCAGTTCATTCTCGGATGTTTGATACAAAGGAGTAAACAGTATATGTAAGCTTATTGGGAGAGGGGAGTTAACATAGACAAGCTGCCACAGAGCACAATACACACAGTACTTGAATATCATAATGTTCCAAAGCCCCACAGCCAAAATTAAGATCTCTCATTAAGAAGCGCCAGCTCTGTATTCTCAGTCCCTTAACTTCTTCTCTTCTCGTCAGTGTTATGGTTTGTGATCAAGTTCCAAAATCTCTATCTGGGAAAATACAAAATCATCTTTCAAAGTTAATACCCGATTTTCACCTCTGTATTTTATTTTGCAGTTTTCATTTTTAGCTGCAGTGTAATTCCCCCACCCCACCTCTCCTCTGAGAAATTTTGCTTGGAAAGAAACCTGGAACTTCACAGCCTTTATTCCTTTTTCCCTGACTGTCCTAATCCTTATAATACATAATTGAAAAATCTTTGCAGTTATTGAACTGTTTCCACTTCATCTTTGAACCATTCTGGTGACTGTGAAATACATTGCAGTATTGATATTCAATAATAGTAGCATAAAGGTAGTAAAAAGGTTACTGCCCAAAAAACTCACTGAAACAAAGCATAAAAAAATAAATTAGACGTGGCAGGAGAAGGAACAGTTTATTGGAAATTATTTTTCTGAGGCACATGACTATCTCCAGGTGATCAGTAGAGCACAGTGTTTTGCAGTGAGGAATACTGAAAACTAAATAAAACAAGCAAAAGTAGTATTGATTTCTAAGACAAAGAAAAAGTTTAGCTACTGAAAAGTTTCAAAATATTTTAAATTCTGTTTCTACGGGAATTGAGAACCACTTTTTTATTAGAGCATCCATATTCCGCTCTTGCTTTTTGTGTTGTCTGATTCAGCTTCAGGTTTGTAAAACAAAGCCATTGGGTGTGACGCCTTTCTTTGTAATATTCTTAGTGTAAATTTCTTCATTCTTATTATTGTTTGTATTATGGTAGACCCATCTGAGATTTGAGACCCTCTTGTGCTAGGAACTCTACAAATACATATCCAGAGTCAATACCTGTCCTAATCAGCTTAAAAGCTAGCAATAAGACAAGACAGACAAATAATAGGAGGAAAAATAGACTCAAAGAAGTGAAGGTTCTGTGAGGTGAGGGTTGCCAACCCTCCTGGACTGGCTGGGAGTCTCCCGGAATCAGAATCAATCTCCTGGTGGCTACTGAAACCAATCCGGGAGATTTTAATATGCTGCTAAAAGTTCGGTCAGTGCCACAGCAGGGCTAAGGCAGGCTCCTTACTTGGCCTGGCTCTGCGTGGCTCCCGGAAGTGATTAGTATGTCTGGCTCCTAGGCACAGGGGTGACCAGGGGATCTCTCCACGCTGCCCCTGCCGCAAGTGCCGATTCCGCAGCTCCCATTGGCTGGAAAATGTGGCCAATGGGAGCTGCGGGGGCAGTGCCTGCAGGCAGGGGCAGTGCACAGAGCCGCCCCTGAACCTAGGAGCCGGACATTCTGGTCACTTCCGTGAGCTGCACCCATCACCCCCTACAACATGCCAACCCCCTGCCCCAGCCCTGAGCCCCCTCCCACACCTAAACCCCCTCCCAGAGCCCGCACCCTCTCCTGCACTCCAACCCCATACCCCAGGCTCATCCCGGGTGTTTGGGTTTGTGCAATTACACAGTTGGCAACCCTAAAGCAAAGTGATTTGCCCAATGTCACACTGTAGGTCAGTGCTGGAATAGAACCGAGGTTTCCTGGCACTCCAGGCCCTATCACTAGGCCACACTGCCTCATGTGTTCCTGTAATTCTGCCTTTTCCCAGAGACACCTGCAATGTCAGAATTGATTAACCACAAACACTCTGGTTATAGAACTAATCTAAGCTATTTAAGATTCTAGTGGAATCTTCTCCTCCCAAAGGCGTTTTCAATGCACATGAACACAACAAAGGCCTCAGTAGATGTGTGCCAGCTGTGAAATGCCCTCTGCCTAGTGTTGCTCGGAGTGGTAAGAGAATTCACACTTTTACAGGTAACCTTATTTTAGAAATAGAAAGAGAAGATTAATTTTATAACTCCATGCTGCATAGCTCATCTTTTATGCAAAGCAAAGTACCTAAAGCCAAAGTAGTACTCAGTTCTATATCAGATCATATCTACAGAGACTGAGAAGAAATGGAATGGGAGGTGCCCCTGAATACCTTGAAAAAATGACTGTTAACTACAATTCTCTGAGGGTCTGACAGATGCCATGTTTGGAAGTCATTCCTAAAAGCACTAACTTCCATTATTTATTTGCAGTAGTAACACAAAACAAGGTGGAGCACTTTGAAGGTTTCTGTTATTCATTTTGGGGTTCCCATGTATTCCCACATTCACTGGTATCCACAAAGAACCAAACATCTTTGACACATTTCTAGCCACCTTGAAATTTTTAAAAGATGCTTTCTAAAAACATTTCACCATCGTACACAGCAGGGAAGGTCTTGTTGTTGGGACTCTGGAGTAGAAAAGGGCTAATGTTTTAAGCTGAAATTTTTTTTTTCAGTAAAATTGCAGATTTGGTAACACCAAAATATTTTGCGAATTTGTGTCATTGTCATTGAATTGTTCAATTAAAAAAAGGTTTTAAAGAATTTCCAAAAATTGTAAATGTTTCCAATAGACATTTTCAAAATAAAATATTTCGATTTTTTAATTCAAATGAATTTTTGATACAAAATTTTCTTTAATTTTAAAAAGAAAAAATGTTTTAAAATGCTCAAAAATCAAACAAAACTTTCAATTTGGATCAAACAAATGTTTCTTTTGACTGAAAATGAATTTTTTTTCAAATTTTTGAGTCACCAAAATTTTCTAAAAAATTTGTTTTCAGTTCAATCCAAGGTGATTTTTAAAATATATTTCCCAGCATTGTCAGTGAAATGAAAAACCCATTATTCGCACTGCTCTACTCAGGAGATCCAGGGTTCAACTCCTGGATGTGCCCTGGACTTCCTGCAAGACCCTGCACAAGTTACTTCATCTCCCTGTGCCGTACTTCTCCATTTGTTTGACCCAAATTGAACATTTTGTTTGATTTTTGAGCATTTTTTTAAAAAATTCTTTTTAAAATTAAAATTAAAGAAAATTTTGTATCAAAAAGTTCATTTGAATAAAAAAATCAAAACATTTTATTTTGAAAATGTCTAATGGGAACATTTACAATTTTTGGAAATTCTTAAAAAAAAATTTTAATTGAAGAATTCAATGACAATGACACAAATTTGCAAAATATTTTGGTGTTACCAAATCTGCAAATTTTACTGAAAAAAAATTTCAGCTTAAAACATTAGCCCTTTTCTACTCCTGAGTCCCAGCAACAAGATAAAATGGGATAATAATACTTTGTCTTTTGTATTTAGACTGTAAGCTGCTTGGAGCAGGAACAGTTTCTTACTATGTGTTAGTACAGCACCTAGCACAGGGGTCGGCAACCTTTCAGAAGTGGTGTGCCGAGTCTTCATTTATTCACTCTAATTTAGGGTTTTGCATGCAAGTAATACATTTTAATGTTTTTAGAAGGTCTCTTTCTATAAGTCTATAATATAGAACTAAACTATTGTTGTATGTAAAGTAAATAAGGTTTTTAACATGTTTAAGAAGCTTCATTTAAAATTAAGTTAAAATGCAGAGCCCCCCGGACCGGTGGCCAGGACCTGGGCAGTGTGAGTGCCACTGAAAATCAGCTTATGTGCCGCCTTTGGCACGTGTGCCATAGGTTGCCTACCCCTGACCTAGCACAATGGGCTGTCAATTACAAGTGGTGACTCTAGGCATTATAATAATAATTACACTGTTAAAATATGCTACTGGGTTCCCCCTACCATCCCAACTCCTTCTCCCCATTTGTC